>NC_081296.1:37679744-38895577 GCF_030435805.1 Mustela lutreola
ATGATATCCATGTATGGCTCCTCTCAGATGTGGGGTAATCTCGGGGTTTTCTATCACTCGCCCTCAGAGAAATCCCACAGCCAAAGGCATGACTGCTGGCCAACATTTCAGGATAGCAAACTCTCTTGTTTGCTTTCTCTTTCTCTCTTGGCCTCATTCACAGGCTCCATCTGCACTTAAAAAAAAAAAAAAGAAAAAGAAAATGAAAATGAAAAAAGCCCACTGTCTCCATCCCCTGAACCACTGCCCTTGTCCAGGGACCAAGAACAAGACAATCACCTCCCAGGTGAGATGTTGCTATTTACAGGGAGGTTTGGTGCAAAGCGGTGGAGCTTCCGTGGTGGAATTTTCGGCACCAGAACAACAGATAGGGGCGTTTTAGTCACTGCACTATGTAGAGATTGAATTATTCAGTGCCTGAAAGCAGCAAATTAACGAGGGGCAATGTGGTGCTTTGAACCCTTCAGGAAGCAGCAGTGGCCCCGTGGTTGGGAGGAAAGAAAGGGCAGGAGAGAGAAAACAAGTGTATATCAAGCACCTGCTAGGGGCTTTAACCGCGATGGCTCATGAAATCTACAACTGTAGAGCATGGCTGTTATTTACAGCTGGATCACTTGGACTCCACATCCGCAGCCAGTGTTCTTAGGCACTGACCCCTGAACTGCTCCTTAGAAAACCAAGCTTTAGATGGCAAGCCCCCAGTTCCTCACCAGGTGCTCCCCTCCTTCTCCTTGCAAACCCTCCCCCCCCCCACACACGTTCTGCTCTCTTTCCTACCTCTCTCAAGTCACCTCCCTGCCTTGGTGCCCAGGATTACCTCATGAATGCTTCCTACACTTGGGATCAGAACTGTCTTCCTATGGGTGCTCTGTGACCACCCAGGGGTCTCGCTGTGAGGGGCCACACTCAGCACCAGCCTCTCCAGGAAGGGAGCTGTTGAGGCAGGGGATGAGGGGAGGGGCACAGAAAGGGAAGGAGGACCCAGATTGCTTCCGCAAGCTCTGTCTTTGCACCCCACTCCACCACCACCACATCTTCCGCAATCTCATTGATTATCTACAGTCTACTCCTGAAGCCCAGCATCAGGAAGAAGATTCGGGGGAGGGCGGGGGGGTTTGTTTGGCCTAATTCACCACGTCCCCCTGGCTCCTTGGTCTTGTCACCATGGAAACCTTATGAGGTCACCGGTATCATTAAAAGGGGAAGCAAAAAATGTTTCTCTCTCTCCCAAAGAGAGCACCCCGGTGGCTCCAGAGGTTTCTGTGTAGGATTGAGGAAAAGAGCAGGCAGTGTGAGGGGAGAGAATGGACCCCATCCTAGAGGTGGATTAACCACTTGATCCCCGGAATGCTGGCTGCTCAGACACAAGGCTCCTGCCTCCCTGAGATTTTTCAGGTGTCCTTGCCCAGAAAGAAAGAATCCTGCAGCTGGGCACACAGGTCAAAGCAGGCTTCATGCTATGCCTGGAGAAGCGGGAAAGGTCTCTTCCCAGGCAATGCTACTCAGCAAACGCTCCCCCGTCGGACTCAGGGTGAGTGTGGGTAGCTGCTACGGGAGAAGAGAGGAGCCAGAACCACTGTTCTAGACATTCCCCTCCCTCCGCCACAGGTGAGTGTGGGGATTGCTGGCCGGGGCTGGCATAGGAGCAGCAGGGTTTGGGGGCCCTTCCCACCTGTGAGTTGGATCTGGTGCCAGGGACCCTTCACCCCTTTCTCCTGCATGCTGCCAGCAGACCCGGGATGCTCACTGGCACTCCGGGGGGCTCAGTCCAATGCTGTTCCCCTTCGAGGTCAGCAGTGGGGCTGGCAACTCAGTTCTTCGGATTCTCCTCTGGGTCCTGCAGGCAACTCAGGTCTGGCCCATCTTCCTCCCAGGATCCAAAAAGTTTCTCTGCTGCCCTGCTGGGGTCCAAATTTCTCTTGTCCCTTTCAAGAGCCTCCCCAGCACCCAGCACCATGAGATTTCTCCCCATTCTTGCTCTCTAGTTCTCTTTATCCTTCAGGGAATCACTCATTCATTGTCATGTTGTCACCAAAGCATCCCCGGGGGCTCTTTCTGCAGCACATCAGGGCATAACTGAGACAAAGCTAGAACAGTAAGAGGAGGCAGGAAGACAAACTGCTGTTGGGACTGTAGATCAGCACAAACTTTCTGAAGAGCAGTTCGATGCTACGACAAAGCCTTTGGAAAGTGCATTCTCAGAAATTTTTCTTCGAAGAACCTAACCTATGGAAATAATTAGATAAATGTGCAAGCATGATGTGTTATAATAGCAAAAACTGGAAACAGCCTAAATGTATAGGTTAAAAAAGGGGAGGGGGGACCATTTTAAAAAATCACATGACTACTATGTAGCCATTAAAGCAGCAAATATAGATTTATTGATGGGCACATAAAAATGCGGAGCCTGCATTGTTAATGAACAAAAAAGCAGGTTGATATCAGCATTTGTAGAATAGTCTCCTCTTTCTAAAAAATATAAATGGGGCACCTGTTTGGGGTGCCTGTGTGGCTCAGTGGGTTAAGCCTCTGCCTTCGGCTCAGGTCATGATCCCAGGGTCCTGGGATCGAGCCCTGCGTCAGGCTCTCTGCTCAGGGGGGAGCCTGCTTCCCCCTCTCTCTCTGCCTGCCTCTCTGCCTACTTGTGATCCCTCTCTGTCAAATAAATAAATAAAATCTTTAAAAATATATATAAATGTGTTCATGAAACAAGGTGTAGATCTTTTATCTTCCCATTTGGTACCAGAAATTCTTCTTAGGAAATGGTCTTTGTTTAGGGGAAAAAAAAAATACCTTGGTCAACTGTTTGGGCATATGACGTTTGCAAACCACTCAGGATGAGACAAGGAGAAGAAGCCTTTTGGCTCCTGAGCAGGAGGCAGAGAGAGGCGCCATGATCAGAGACGAGAGGGAGACAGGGAAGTTGGTCTAGAGGAGAGGCCGAGATGGGACGTGGAGGCCAAGAAGACTCTGCAACCATGTGGGGGTAGAGAAAGACGTTGGGATGCTGGGAACCGCCATCTGTGCTTGCACACCTATGGTATGGGCCGTTTCCCCTCATCTCCCATATCCAATATAGAGTCCAGTCTTCCAAGTGATGAGACGTTTCTGAATGAATCCAGGAAGAACAGTTTTCCATTCATTCAGAATGAAACAGCCCGAAGTGGTTGTTTCTGCTGGGGTATATTATGGGCAGTATATGTATCTTAGTTTTGTTTATTTGTCTTTTCCAACTTTCTAAAATAAAGCTTAAAGGGGAAAGGTTAGTTTCAGGCACCGCACCTGGGGAATACACCATAGAGCCAGGAACTAGATCATTTGATGATGAAGTATGGCCTGCCCTCTCCCTCCACAGAACCTGCACGTTGTGGTCATGGTCTCCACGTGCCCCAACCCGGGATCATCCATCCAGATGTTCAGCAGCTTGTAACTTCTTGAGAGAAGACCCAGTCACACAAGACTCTGTCACACAAGAGACAGGAGGGAGCTCCTGCTCCCGTGCCGAAGCTGAGGCTTATTTTCTCGGCCTAGTGTCTGCTCAGAAGACCCACATCTTCCTGTGTAGCAGACAATCAGAATGATTCCCTTTGACAAGGGGAGGTCCTGCAACGCACAACAACTTCGGCATTCACAAGATAGTATCTTTTTTTAAAAAAGATTTTTAAAATTTATTTATTTGACACACACACAGAGCACAAGCAGGGGGAGGAGCAGTGGGAAAGGGAGAAGCAGACTCCCCACCGATCAGGGAGCCCGAGGCGGGACTCAATCCCGGGACCCCAGGATCATGACCTGAGCCAAAGACAAAGGCTTCACCGACTGAGCCACCCAGGTGCCCCCAGAGGACAGCATCTTAAGATAACAGCACACCAGTTTTAGTAATCACGCAAAGATGCCGACCCAAGGCCCAGGGTGGTTGTGCTTCCATATGTCATCACCAGCATCCTACCTTCACCACGCTCCCCACCATCGCTTCCAGCCTGTTGTTTATACAAGCAGCGTGCCTCCATCCAGTTCTGCCGACATCTGGGGTTAGCTTGAGGTGGGCCTGCAGGGCCACAAAGAAGAGGACCTGGGGGAAGGGTTGTCTTGCCCCCATCTCCTGATAGGTCCCCAATCCGTACAAACCCCGTGCGGTTCATTCACTTGGTATTCAATGGAATAATGTAGCTGGTAATGAATTTGTTTTGCATTCAGTTGGATAACACTGTTAGTTATGAATTTATAATTTGCAGAGGGATAAGGTTTTTTTTTTTCCTTCGAGGCGTCAGAGAAGCTGTTGCTTACAAACTTGTAATTCGCCGCTGCAAATCCATCTGTAAATGACACTATTGCAAACTGAAAATCTCTCAGGCACGAGGGATACAGTCTCGGAATTAGATTGTGTGTTTGACAAGAACCTGATGCTCTGTCCTGCCTGGGCTCCGAAAGCCCGCCCTTCCCCGCCCCTCCCACGCCAGGGGTTCCGGTTCAGCCCTGCCAGCTTGTCTCCATCACTCATCACTTGGGCCCCCAGTGCTCTTACCCCCTGGCAGTCGAGCACCAGCCCCTGCTTTGGGCCCAGGGTGTAGAGAACTGCTCAACCAGTGCAGGTGTCATCTGGGTCTAGGGCACAAACCCCAAAACCCCAAACCCCACTCTTCTCTCCCCCAACTCGGTCTGGGCTTTTGTTTCCCCATCCCTGGAGACTCCAATCCCCTTAGAAGTGTTGCCCGTGGATTCATCAGCCAGTGTGTGGAGAGGAAGTGAGTGTGCCCTGGGACTGAGTCCAGACTAGAGGATAAGTGTGGGAGGACTGGCCCAAGGACCAAGAGGCCAATGACCCATAGGAGCTCAGCCCACGCAGACTACACAGAGCTGAATGTCTTCGCCTCAGCTGCCTCAAGGCTCTTGTGTTTTGTATTTTATATCTTGTGTTTTATATTTGTCTTATTTCCTTTTGCCCTTCTCTCAATGGTTACATGCCAATTCATGATTTTATTTTTTGTTTTTCGTTTTGTTTTGATAAAAGTTTCTGTTGAAGAGTTAACTTAGGATGGAAAGGAAAAGAAGGCTCGACCCATAGTCCCGCGGGAGAATGAAACTGGTGCTGGGGTAGGAAGGCAGCATCAGCAAAGCTCTCTAAAGGCTCATCAATAGGGAGTCAGCCATCAACGGTGTGGCCAGATACCCAGGGAGAGGACCAGGACACAGGGACGCACACGCAGGACAGCACAGCCTCTGCCTGGCACTCCTGGCTCCGCCACTGGACAGGCAGCTCCGACAAGGTTGGCCACTGTTTGGATACAAAGATATTGTGTGCTATGGGGTTCCATGGCAGAGGCACCCTAACCAGTCTAAAGGGGGCTAAGAGGAGACCTGCTACTCATCAGCTGTGTGACCTTAAGCAAGTTGCTGAACCACCCTGAACTTCCTCAGTTGTCTGTCAGGATTTGCTGAGCCCTTGCATTGTAGTCACCCAAAGGGATGGCCAGTCTAGCAGGGAATGCAGATGTCTTAATATCACAAACAACTAAGGGGGGAGGCCACTCTGTGAAGGGTTCTAGGAAGGCTTGCCAAGCCTAGATCTCGAGGGTGAATGGAAGTTAGCTGGAAGAAGATGGGGGAAGAATGCCCATGGGGCAGAGGGGACAGCAAGTACCACAGTCTAGATGCAAGACACACGTGCATCCCAGGCACTGAAAGAAGGTCAATGTGGCTGAGGGGCAGGGGGTCACCAATGGGAAGTGAGGACAGGGGGCGGCAGAGAGAGCTGCAGTGGACAGATCCCCTGGGGTATCCTGTGAACTTGGGACCTCAGGAAAACGTGAAACACATGACCATTGTAAGCAGGGGAATGATATGTCCACCTCAGAGTTTTCTGAGATCCCTGTGGCTGCTATGGGGCTAATGCCATGAAAGGACTGGTGAGCACGTGGTAGGGGGTGGATTTCATTGTCTGGTGGAGAGATGATGGTGTCTCAGACACAGGGGGTGGCAGCAGAGAATGGAGACGCGAAACACGCAGGAGGCAGAACGAGCAGAGGTGGATTTGATGCGGGGGGTGGTGGGGGGGGGAGAAGAAGGTATAAAGAAGACTCCCAGAGTTTCTGTGAGACTGCCGAGATAGAAGATGGGGGTGGGGAGGGCTTGTTTCAGAAATATCCAGAGTTCAGTTTTGAATCTGAGCTCCCCAGGAGGCAGGGGATCCCACGAGTCTGGAACCTGGAGAGAATCTGGGCCGGAGATGTGGTGTGGGGACCAGGAGCCATGTAGGAAGCATCGGTAACCGTGAAACAGGTGGGGGTGAGGGTGGGGGAGGGGATGGAGAGGGAAGAGAGAGGGGTGAGCATGAATAGGACATGGAGCGGAGCCCGGAGTAACTCCCGTGTTCTGACAGTGGAACGCAGGCAGAGGAAGCTGGGAGCCAGTGGTGAATTCTCAGCCCTCAGGACTCCAGGAAGGCTCAGTGCCTGCCGAAGCCGAGGGAAGAGAGGTAGCTGACAAGAGACACGGTTAAATCCCAAATGCAGAGGGACGACAAGTCAGGTCAGGACTTGGGGTGTGGAGCACGTTGGAGGTCACTGATGACTTTAGCATTTAACAGTTTGCTAGAGGATTGGTCAGGGCGGGTGCCAGATTGCCAAGGGAAGAGGAATGAGTGGGAGCTGGGGAAGAAGAGGCCGGGCGTGGGGACAACTCTTAGGGTAAGTCTGGCTGTGGAGAGAGGAAAGATGAGCCAATTCGTGGAGAGGGATGTGGGATCCTACTTTTAAGACCAGAGAGTTTAGAAAGCAGGTTTAAACACTGATGGAAAGGGACCGGGCAAAGATGTGGTGGGGCGGCGGGGGTGGGGTGGGGTAAGATTTAACCAATAGGAGGGCAGAAAGTGAAGGGTAATGGACAGCCTAAGATTCTCCAGAAGGCAGGAGGGGACGATCACACAGTTTGCCCACGCTGTTGGCAGACTAATGCTGTTGGCGGGGTCTGAGGATCAGAGGTTCACGGGAGGGATGTGATGCTGGGGGAACCCCAGAGCTATGTGTCCTGCTACTTCCCTCCAGCTTTTTCCACCTTAAAGATATTTTGTTTAATCAAGATGTGAGACAAATAGGCATGTTAGAGATTCGATATTCCAAAAATACAGCTTGGGAATTGACTACAGCAGACTCCGGGGGACATCAAGAATATGGAGGTATCTGTTGGCCAGCAGCTCATTGTGAGGGTCAAACTGGTAATGACCGTGTAATGTGATTATTGCCATACTTGCAGAGGACGTGGGAGCTACAGTGGTGCAGAGGAGGGACCTTACACACGGAGAGACTATTTCAGGAAGTCCTGGCGGTTGGTCTCAAGGAAAAGGGAGAGCAGTGGAGCTTTCCAGACAAAGAAGAGAGCAGGTATAAAGGGTATAAAGGGAGTCGTGTATGAGGACCTGCATGGAGCTCCCCCGGCAGAAGGGACAGAAGCAAGAGGCTGCAGAGAGGAGGTTGGCAGAGACAGACAAGGGCAAGCTCCCGAGAAGAGGTGAATGCCAAACTAGGGAGCTGGGGTTTGCCTTGTAAGGATGGGGAGCCATGGAGGGTCATAACAGATAGATCAGAAAACTGATACCAGCAACAGTGGACTCCACTGAATAAGTCTGAAGGTTGGCAGGTCCATTAGTTGGCCATCAGCTAAGGCAGGGGCCAGTGGGTCCGAGACAGGGCCTGGTCATCAGTAGAGAGAAGACACTAGTGTACACAGTGTTAAAAGGGTAGAATGAACAGGACTTAGTGCCCAAACGGATGTGGGAAACCCCGAGTCGAGGAGATCACAAGTTTCCAGCTTGCGTGGAGGCTGGAGGGTGGGGACATCCTCTGGGATGGGGATAATAAAAGGGGCTACATTGGGAGGGGAGAAGACAATGGGTCCTGACGCGGGCACTCTGAGTTCGAGGTGACTACATGACATCCTCATGGAAACGTCCAGCAGGCAGGTAGCAATACAGTCTGAAGTTTTGGAACAGTCACTTCTGGAAATAGCAAATTGGAAATCAAGAACCTTTAGGGGATGTGGAAGACTTCTCTTGGGGGAGGTGTATGGAGTGAGAAGAGAGTCCAAGTGAGAATCCCCATGGATCACCAACATCCTGGGGACCAGAAGAAGAATCCTTGAGAAGCAGTACTCAGGTAGGAAGAGAACCAGGAGAAAATTAGCTATACTGTCATATAGCAGGGGACGCACCAACATCTCAGGGTCAGGACCATAAAGCGATCACCTTGGACAGGGGAGAAAAAGTGTCTGCAAGTCATAGCAAGGACACCGTCTTGCTCGGTGAGGGTGATTTCAACAATGTAATGACAGCAGAAACCAGGTTATAAGGTTTGCAGAGTGATCAGAAGTGAGGAAGAAGAGGCAGCCACTGCAGAAAATTCTTTTGAAAACGTTGCCGGAGCTGGGAAGATGACAGGGAGCAGGAAGATGACAGAAATGTTCCAAGACATGGCATCTCCAGTAGAAGCCCCATCACTGTCCAGCTGCAGAAAAACACGTCATCTCCTCCTCATTCTGGAATGGCCTGTCCTGGGAAATTCAGAGACAGATGGTTTTTTACTTGGGGATTTTCTCATGGAAAGTTTGCTGGTAACATTATCCATTGATCCTACCTTTGTGTTCAGATATTTCCCTAAGCGACAAACATTGATACCAATAGGTAATATTTATGGAACACTTACTAAGCCCTGTGCCCTCAGTCTTACATGGATTGAGTCCTCAAGATATCTATCAAGAAAGTATTGACAAAGAAACTGAGGTTTGGGAAGATTTAGAGAGTCATGTGGTTAGCAGAAAAACCAGCATATGGGCCTTCCAACTCCACTGCCTCAGGGCTAGCTTCTCTGCTATCTCTCTCCTTTCTCCAAACATGTTCTCTCTGGCCCTGGTGCCACTTCCCTGGTACCAGGACCCAGTCCTTCTGGGAATTCAGCTTGCAGATTGAATCCTGGTTCCCTCCTGACCAGCTTGCCTATCTCAGTCCTACACTATTAGCCACAATGGATTGCGTGCTAAGATTGCTACCATTTTTTCGAGCTCTTGTCTCCCATGTCCCTTCCTAGGGTACAGGGCTTGGTGCTATGTGTTCTTATTTCATTCCATCCTCAAGGCGACCCTATGCAGTCTCCATTACTTTGACCATTTTGCAGATAGGGAACCTCAAGTTCAGAGAGGGCACGTAATTTGCGCAAGATCACACAGCTAGTAAATGGCAGAGTTGGGACTGAAACCCAAGTCTGCCTGATGTAATAACTTCCCAAATATCCACTCTCCCTCCTATGGCCACAGGGCAGCTGCTCCCAACCCTCAGGTTTCAGGATCTTTGACACACCACCCTATCCAGAATTCAATCATTTAGTCAGTCATCTGTTTGTTAATATTCCCTGAGCATATTTGTCATGCTCCCATTGGTTGTATGAGATAGAAACCCAGCCAAAGAAGTTGGAGCAAGAAAGGCATTTATTGGCTCTTCGAGTTGGGTAGGATGTGGTTGCTGCTCCCAGGACTGAAAGAAAGACTTCCAGGCCATAAGAGTCAAGATTGGGTCTCAGTGCCACAAGCATGCCCTCTAAACTCCTCTCCCCTCTGTTGCCCTGATTGGCTTCTCCAATTAGTGGGAGAGCTGACTGTAAGTAACATCTACAGCCCAGTAAGGAGGCTTCCCTCCCTCCAGTGTCCACATATCAATTCCAGGGAAAGATCCAAGTTTTGCTTGGGTAGTGTGCCCACGCCTTGGGCCGGTCACTGGTGCTAGACAAAGGATGACGTTCGATGATATGTGCATTTCAGGTCACTGGCTGGCAACGCGGTAGGATAAGTCAGCACAGCAATGGACAACCCACTAGGTCTCTGTGACAATAGGGGAAGTTTCCCAAAGGAAAGGGATGCCAGAAGTGGGATGATGGAAAACAGACTAAAGAGATAAAAAGTCACTAACTGTCACATTGGTCCATGCAAGAGACGGGGCAGACACGACACAGACACCATCTTGGGGAGGTCAGAGCCTCACAAAGCCATTAATAAGAGCTGATAGCAACTATCATCCATGGAGCATCTATCAGGTACCAGGCATTGGGCCAAATACTTCCAGATGCATTATTTTATTCCAAGCTCACAATGGCCCTGGAAAGTAGGTACTATTATCATCCTATTTTTCTGAGTCAAAGAGACATTAGAAAATAACTCCCCTCCCCCCTTTTGGCAAGGCAGCCAATATAGGGAAAAATAAAAATGTTTATGGGCTAAGGATAAGGATATCCTGGCTCAGAGAGGTTAAGGGACTTGCCCAAGGTCACACAGCTAACATATTAAATGAACATCCTGGGAAACATTTGGTTAAGGGCCAAAAGACTTCTTCTGTTTCTGTCTGCCAACCAAGGACTAGGGAAGTCTGTCTAGAGGTGAAGAGGGTGGGAATGTGAATCTAAGCAGAGATCTGAAGGGTAGGACATCTGGGCAAGTAACCAGGGAGGTCAAAGGGAAGAGACAATGGGTCAGTCTCCAAGAACTAAGGAAGGCAGGCCTGAGGACCGCCCAGAACCTAGTTATTCCCTCTCACCTGTGGTAGCCCTTTGGAGATGTATAATCAGAGATATTTTCTGACAAGCCTCTTCTCCAGTCTGCTTTGATCAGCCTACTCCATCTTCAGAAGACATATAAACCAGTCCCTCTGCTTTTCCATTCTGGATGCCCTCTTGGGTGTCTACCCAGTGGATGTGGGTCCCAGACATTTGATCCACACAGGTAGCAGAAGAAATATCACCTCCCTTTTCCTAAATAACTCACTTCTATGAATGAGACCGCAAATCAAGTAAGTATTAAGCAGTCCCATCTTAGCCTCTGAAACCAAGTTCATTGTCTCCTAACAACTCCCATGTTCAAACACCTCTCCCCCATCCTGCACGTGCATAGATGGTCCCGTGGACCCAAGGATAGAAACTCCTTCAATTTCCTCAGGCTCAGCCCGTTTTTGATGTTGGCTAGCCTTAGCATCAGACCTTCTGTGAAATGGTTGGTGGGACTATAGGAATCCATTTATCTGAAGTGCCTAGAGTAGTGACATTCATGGACACAGTAAACAGAATGATGCTTGCCAAGGGCTAAGGGAGACAAAGAATGGACAGCTATCACCAGCTGGATTCAGAGTTTCAGTTTTTCAAGATGGAGAGAGTTCTGGAAATGGATGGTGTTGGTGATTGCCTGACACTGTGAATGTACTTAATACCACAGAACTGCACACTTAAAAATGGTGAAGAAGGTAAATTTTATGTGCATCTTACCACAGTCTTTAAAAAAATGATGATGGGTGTGGCCTCTGGTTTCACCACATCCCCAGGAGAATATCTCCCCCCACCCGAGGCAACTAGACCCTCACCCGTACAGCTTCTGGAGGACCGGGGGCCTCTGGAAGACCCCTGTACACACCCCTCTGAGAGAGATTGGAGAATTGATGAAGCCATCACTGGCCTCAGCATACCGCTGGCCCCAGAATTCAGTACCCTCCATGGGCCAGGCTCAAAACCACCATTTAGCCCCATCTCTCTTGATCCTTCCTCCGCCTCTAGTTCCAGATCTCTACCTCCCCATCAACTGAATTTTTGATAGTGTCAGTTAGACTTACTTCTATTCCTCACCAATATTCAGCACCCAATGCTCCATGATAAGGCTCCTGCCACCTTCCTTCTCCTTCCTCCCCCAAAAGCCCATCACTTGTGGCCTCCTAAGTCCCAAGGCCAGCGGGCTCCTTGCATTCCATCTCTCCCAGCAGCTCTGTGCAGCCTTTGACATGGCAGAGCATGCCTTCCTTCAAACCCTGTCCTCCTAGGCCCGCAAGACGCCCCGTTCTCTTGGCTCTTCTCCTACCTCCCTGACTATTCCTGCTCCATCTCACTCATGGACTCTTTTCCAAAATTCCAGCCTCGACTTCCCGCTTTGGGTGCTAGTCTACACAATCATCCTGCTTAATCTCATCCTCCCGAAAGACAATTCAATTTAAAACACAACACAACACCCCTCTCAAGGCCAGCCATAGAACCGTACAATCAGTTGTCTTCAGGGTACCTCCCCTGTCCCAAACTGGACCCCTCATCTTCACCCCAGACCCCAGACCCATGGTTCTCCAGCAAAACTGTGCGCACAGCCATGCGCCCAGCCTCCCAAGCTATAAGCCATAAGCTCAAAGAGGCATCCTGGACTCTCCCACTCTCTCAAAGTTCAGCCCTAAATCCTGTCCTATTTTCCTAAATTTTTTCTTAAAGCTTCCCCTCCTCTCTGTCTCTGCTCCCACTCCAGCCTCCCCCTCTCTCAGCCGGATTCTTACAACGGCCTCCTAACTGGTCTCCTCCCTGTGGCCTAGCCCTCAGCTCCACAAGGCCACAGGGGAATCTCCTGAGAAGGCAAGCAAGTCCAAGTTCCCCTCTGACATCATCCCACCCCTCTGCCTCAGGAGAAAATCCTAGCACCTAACTGTGGCCTCCAAGCCCCTCGGGGATCTGGTCTCCCTCTAATCCCCTTTCCACAGAGCTGTCAAATAGCGCACAGTTTTAAAACGCACAGTTTTTTTTTTTTTTTAAAAAGATTTTGTTTATTTATTTGATAGAGAGAGAGAGATCACAAGCAGACAGAGAGATGAGCAGAGAGCCCCATGCGGGGCTCGATCCCAGGACCACGAGACCCTGGGACCCTGGGACCCTGGGACCATGACCTGAGCCAAAGGCAGAGGCCCAACCCACTGAGCCACCCAGGCGCCCCTAAAACGCATAGTTTTAAAGCGCACAGTTGGTTCCGACTCCCTCTCCTCTCACTTCTGCCTCTGAGCCGCTGCTCTAACCCTTCCCCCCATCCCCCCAGAAGTGCTCATCCCCACCTCCCCCACACTGACAGTCACCTGGATAACTCCTACTTCTCCTTCCAGAAGCAGCTCAGGGGTTGCCTCCTGGGAGAGCCTGCCAGCCCCTGACCTGGGTTGCTCCCCGCCCTCCCCAATCCCTTAGCGTTTCTTAAAGAACTTGCCTTTGTCCTGCAGTTTACCGCCCCAACTTCTCCAGGAGCTGTGAGCTTCCTGAAATGCTGTCTTTCCTATCTAGGACCCCAGAGTCTAGTCTGTCTGGTACACAGAAGGTGCTGAATAAATGTTGAGTAAATGGACGAGTAACTGAAGAAATGATCTGTGTCTAACGCACACCTGTCACCAGAGCCTCCAACTCCCAGCTCTACCTACCTTAGAGCTTGGCACACAGTAGGTGCTCAGTAAAGATTGTCTGTATTCTATTTTCTGAATTAATCTGCTTCAAAGCAAGGTCTGGGGGAAGTTGGGTATGATGAAGGGAAATGGGGAAGGTCTGGGCAAAGAAAACTTCGCCAGAAGAGAGGTTTGGGGTGCACCGCAGTGGGGGAAGGGGCGATAGGGGTGCCAGGAAAGGCGGGAAGAACTAAGTGCCCAGACCGCTGCCCCTCCGCGCCCGGAGGTCAGACGGAGTCCCCGCACGGCTAGTGCGCCTCCAGCCCCGCAGACGTAGGACCCTTGCGGTCCCCCCGCAGCCAAACCCCCCGGTTCGCGCGCTGGGCGCTCGGCGCTGGGCGGCGTGTGTGTCGCTTTAAAAGCTCCCTCCCGGCGCGCAGGGCCGGCCCCTTCTCTGACAGCGCCGAGCGAGCCGAGCCGAGCGAGCCGGGCGGCCTTTGAGGGAGCCAGCGCCCGCCCGGGCGGCCAGTCCGGCGGGGGGCGGCGGGGCGGGCCGGGGGCGGCCGGGGCGCGGGCGGCTCGGCGGCGCGGCGCTCCGGGAGCGGGCCCAGGCCCGCGGAGCCCCGGCGGGGCAGGGCAGGGCGAGGCAGCGGAGGGAGGCCCAGCTCCGACCCCGCGCTGCTCTGCCCCACCGGCAGCGACCCGGCGCCGGGTGGCTGGCGAGGCGGCGAGCGGAGCGGGAGCGGGCCAGGGGGACGGCGGGAGCGGAGCGGAGGCTGCGAGCCCGGTGAGCCCGGGCCCGGCCCGGGCCCGCCGCGCGCGCCCCCTCCCCTCCCTTCCCTGCGCCTCGCCTCCTCCTCCTCTCGCTCTCCTCGCCTCCTCTGCTCCGCCCGGCGCCGCTCCCGCCCGCGCCCGGGCCGCGGAACCCAGCCCCGCCGGGCCCCCTGACTCGCGCGCTCTCGGCCCGGCCCCGCGAGGACCCGGTCCCCGCGGCCGCCGCCGCCCCCCCCCCCCGGGTCCAGCGGCTTCCGGACCTTTCCCACCGCAGACTGAGCGGTGGGAGCCTTCTCGCCCCCGGCGGACAGTGGGGCCGGGCTGAGCGGACTATCGCGGCCGCTCCGGACGCCGCGGGTGCCGGAGTGCGGACCTTCTGGGTCCGGGTTGAGCGCGCCCCGGGCGCCCAGCGGTACCCGCTCACTCCCGGCAGGGCAGGCAGACCCCGGCGGAGCCCGGAGCCGGCCGATCTGGACTGGACAGAGCAAATCCCGGACTGTGCCGAGCCTGGGGGATCCCGGGCGTGGGCTGAGGGGATCCCGGCGCCCTCCGATCCCTCCGACTTTGGCTCACACGCTGGGACCGGCCCGGCGTCGCCTCGGTCGCCCGGCGCCCGGGTCACCTGTGGCCTCGGAGCCCCGAGCCCCCCGGACCCTCTCTGGTTCCCGACCCGGAGCCCCGCGGGGGTTGGGGGAGATTTTTCCGGCCCCCTTCCTTGGAGCGCGGAGGCCCCGCCCCCTCCCACCGTCCAGATGTCTCCCAAGGCGGCTCTGAGGACCTCCCTGTGGCCGGGGGCCGAAGGGTCCAGAGAAAGAAGCCCGCCCTAGGGAGCCTTGGGGGCCCCCCAACGTCCTCTTGGGGCTTGGCCCCCGACGCTGCTGGGAAGGAAGGCTGGTGCCCCCACCCTTGGTGAGTCCGGGAGCAGAGCGGGGGTTCAGAGGGAAGGCGGGGCTGAGGAAGGGAGGGTCCGCTGGGAGTGAGGGCACCCTGGGGGCACTGGGAGGGAGGACGAAGGACTGGAGAGGCCCTCTCGTGAACCAGCGGGACAAGGCCTGGCTGGGGGGGTGGAGGCACGGGGGACTGGGGAAGCTAGGGCAGGGTGCCCCGTAGCAGGCTGAGGACTTCTGCCTTTAGAGCAGGGACTCCTTCATTTCCTTCTAGAGGAAGAAGGGCTATGCTGTAGATAATCTGCCTCCATCACCCCTCCCCACAAAGGAAAAAAAATCCCCAGCGACGAAGGGTGCAGGCTGGCGAGAGGAGGGAGGCAGCGGCATTGCTTGCCGGCTGGTGGTGCAGCCTGGGAGGGCTGACGCCAGGCTTGCTCTCTCTGCAGGGGGCTGCCCTTCTCCATCCAGCTCCCTTTTCAGAGCTGCCCACATCTGGAGCCCCCACCACAACCACATCTGGAAGACCCCAGCCACCTTCCCTCTGCAGGTGTCAGTTGCACCCGGAGACCTCTGCCTTTGCAACCTCCTAGGAGTTGTGAGGGATTCCTGCTGCCTTCCCCCATCCCAAGGGCATCTCTTACCCTTAGTCCCTGCAGAGTCATCCCCCTGCCTCGGTGTCCAGGCTCAGCCAGAGATCAGCTCAGCCCAGGCACAGGCACTCCAAGTCCTGGCGGCCACTCCTGAGGCCCAAGGCCCCTCCCCCTGTCCTCCTGTGTCCTCACCTTGACCCCCTCCGTCAGACTCTGTCTTCCTCTGGGTGTCCCATTCCCCACCCAGAGGCAGAGGAGGCGGGGTGGCAGGGGGCAGGGGCTGGGTGAAGGCCACCCAGGGCCAGGGTGGGCTGGGGGGCCGTTAAGATGTGGAGCTCTGCCTGGCCGAGGGGGGCTCCGTGGTGGCAGACGCAGCGTGTGCCCGGCTGGGGGGAATATGGGCAGGCCTGCAGCAACGTGGTAAAGGATGAACATTCGGGGCGCCCCGGACCTCGGGCAGCCCAGTGACGACCCCAGCAGTGGTGGCCAGCGGGAGCGGATCCGACAGCGCATGAAGATGGTCATCGGGCAGCTTGAGGGCATCCTGCAGGAACTCAAGGAGGTGGCCAAGGAGCTAAGGGAGGTGAGTGAGGGGCCAGACAGCCCCCCAGACCAGTTTTCCTGGGCCTGGCCCAAAAAACACACATATGTGTTTCCATTTTTGTGTGTGCGTACTCAAAGCTGCATGCACACGTGTCACTTTGCTGGGTACTTCCTTTTCCTTGTTCTCCTTTCCCCCAAATCTGCTTTGCTCGGGACCTCAGCATACTCCAGGACTAGCGGGGCCCTGAGGTAGCAGAGCCAGTTTGGGCAACATGTCATGGGCCCAGGGTTCTGTGGTTAGCACTCGGGGCTGCCAAGGTGATAAATATAGACTAAATCCCACCGTAGCCTCTTAGTGGGAGACACTCTCCTGGGGCCCAAGCTGGCTTCTGATCCCACCATCTGCCTCCCAGACTCCGACCTGCTCAGAAACGGTTCTGGAAGAGTGTTGATGGCCCTACTGAGAAGGCCTAGCTCAGAGCATTCTCGAGAAGTCACACTCAGGCTACTCAGAACCCTTGATCCAGGAAAAATTGAAGCAGCTATATGCTCCCTGCCCTGAGATGGGAATGCATCCAAGCGGCTGCTACTGGGTACCAGGGTTCCTGTGTACTTTGGTTGGGGGCTGGGGGCAGGAATCTCATCTAAACGTGTGCATCCCTGTCCAGAGTTCTGAATGTTTCTGCCAAGGCTGAAAAGTCACTGAGAGATCCTGAGATGTTTGTCCCTCTCTGTCTCTCTAAGTGGAGCCCGGTTTAATTACTGCTTCCCACATTGCTGGGGTAATGAGGTACACATGTCCTCAGCCCTGCCCCCTGGGCTGTGTTCAAGCCCAAAATGCATGACCAGCGTTCTGAGCCACTGGCCTGAATTTGCCCACTGGGTGCCATTATGCCAGCCAGGTGGGCTTTAGGCAAATTTCACCTCCCTATAACCAGGGCCCCTGCAGAGATAGCAGAAAGAGTGATTTAACGGGAGTTATGGGTTCCTGCTTTCCCCAGCCAGCTGTGCGGGAGGATGGGGGCTCTAGGAGGATTGAGAAGAAGGGGTGATGGTAGGTGCCAACTGCAGCCTGACCTGAGAGCCAAGGAGCAGGAGATGTTTGAAGGGAGCTGTATCCAGAGCAGAGGGGTTGTGGAGAGGCTGGGACATGACCTGATGTGGGGCAGGGCAGGGCAGCCCCTCAGCCCAGAATCAGCCTTGTGGTGAAAGCCAGATGCCCCCAAGCGACCCCTCCTCTCCCAACCTCACTGGTCCAAAGAACAAAACCCCTCTTTGTCACTCCCTAGCCCATCTTTTTCTAGACCCTCTTTGGGTCCATCAGGGCCATGGGAACCATCCAGAGTCTCGGTCTTGGGCAAGGGTATGGGACTTATGCCAGGAAAGAGCCCACCCAGAAAAGAGCCAGGACTGACTCTAAGCCTGGAAATATGACAGCACAGAACCTACTCTCAATTGAGCATCTTCCCCGATCCGCCTCCCCTGTCCCCCCAAACATGGTCCTCCAGGTCATCCATAGGTCATCCATGCCAGCCCTGTCCATTTTCTGTTTGAAGAAACTGAGGCCCAGAGAGGGCTAGGGCCTTATCCAAGCTCACACAGCCTACCAGGGACAGAACTAACTGGAACTCGGGTTCCTGTTGCCTCTTCTGAGGCTAGAGCAGGTGGGCCAGCCAGCGACCTTTTTGCATCTTGACTGGGTCTTCTAGAGATGCTCTCTTATGCTCATGCCGTGATGCCCTGAGGGGGGCGCCCTTCTGGGGACAAGGCAGGGACACCAGAAGTACTAGGATTTATTTGCAGATTTTTAGATGTTCCCTCTCTCTCTTCTCAGCACATACACTCACCCACCCCTACGTCTCGAACAGCAGAGCCTCAGGTCCACAGGCTGTGCAGCCCAAAGGCCTGAGCCAGGACAGAGAGAGATGCATTCCCTCCCCCTTTATACCCTGGAGGCCATGTGCCTCCACCCAAGACTTTGGCAGGTTGCTACGGCAACCAGCATCTACCCCGTATGCCACTGCCTGCCCGCTGCCAATGGCACCCAGCTGGGAGGGGGGCAGGCCTCAGAACTCCCCCATCCCCCAGGCAGGGTCTGGACATGGGGTGATGGGCCAAAGGGAGTGTTGAGGAAGGCAGGTGAGGCTCCGGGAGGCCCAGGCAGAAGAGGAGACACCCTAGCTGACTTCCCGTGCGATGGGATTTGTCAGGAATGGAGCTACTCAATGGGGATGCCATGACTTGGTTTGGTGTATGGGGTTATAGCCCTGATCTTGGTTCTTGATCCTCCAAGGGGGCTTCTAAGGCAGGATCTACCTGGCTCTTCTCAGTCCCTTTGGGTCTACCCATGCCCATCCAGGGCATGGATAGACCCAAGGTCCAGAGGGTAGAGGCAGGTGCTTGTTTGTTCATTATACCTCCTTCCCCAGACACGACCAGCTCAAGGCTCACTGAGCTGAGGACAGCAAAACACTTAGATATAAAGGCAAGATTCGCATGCAAGACTGCGGGGGGAGACCACAGGATGCTTGATTGAAGGAGCAAGTCCATTCTCTTCGTCCTGCTGCTCCACTTCCCTTAGCCCCAGATACCACTGATCAGGGCAAACTCTCCTTGTCCCCTGGAGCATACAGCCTGAAAGTCACAGAAAGACGACAGACACTAAAGCACTTCCTCCCCCAGACCCTGAGCCTCTGTCTCCTCATCTCTGAAATGGGGATGCCAATCTTCCCCATCTCAGGATGCTCTTACAGGGATTTCTCTGGGGCTTGGTATGTGGTAAGTGGGGCTAACACAGCCCTAAAGGTTTTGGAGTTCCCTCTCCCAAAGCTCCCCCGCCCTCCCAGACCCTTGCTCCAGCTCTCACCGGGCTCCCCCATGTGATAAGAAGCGAGGTCCGTCCCATGGGTGGGTAAAGTTCCTTAATGGACTAAGAGAGGTGAGGAATGTGAAAGTGCTTTGAAAGCTGAAACTGCCGCAGAGGGATGTGACAGTCGATCATTAATTAGCCCTCATTCTCCTAGGTTCCCCAATACTCCAGGATGCCAGGCCAATCCCAGCAGGCTCTCGAAGCTACACAAAATTCCATGCATCTTAACTCAGAGATGCAGTGCAGTCCAGAGGCTAAGAGCACAGGCTTTTAGAGCCAGAGGTCTCTGGTTCAAATCCAAGATCCTCTCCCTTCCTAGCTGTGTGGACTTGGTCAAGTTACTTCACCTTTCTGGGCTTCTGTTCTCTGGCAAATGAGGATACTGAATGTTATACCTCCACGACCAGCCCCAGGCTATTGTAAGAATTAAATGTACTACCGTGTATAAAGTACTTAGCACAGAGATGGACACAAAACTAGCTCCACATCTTTTCGATATTATTAATGAGACATTCTGGCATTCGCTGGCTCCTTACTCCATGTGTGGCCTTGTTCTTTTGAAGTCCTATGAGCTTCTTAGTCATTATTGGAGTGGTCCAAGCCAGGCCCCTGGCCTTCTGGCTGGTACCCTTCAGCCTCTCCTGCGATAGACAGTGCCACCCTCTTCCAGCATGGAAAGGGGTCTCCAATGAGATGCCTTTGGAAGAGAGACCCAAAGGGTACAAGACAAATAGATATCCAGAAGAGCCTTCCGGGCAGTAGGTGCAGCTCCTACAAAGGTCCTGAGGAGGAAGTATGGAAGTATACTTGGCATGTTCGAGATCAGCAAAAAGGAAGCCAGAACAGCTGGAGTGGGGTGAACCAGGAGGAGAAAAGCAGGAAAAAAGAAAGGTCAAAGAGAGAGCAAGGAGTCCAATTACACAGAACCTTGTAGACCATGGTATTCAGATATACCCTCCGTGAGAACACCACATGCTCTCCAGCAACCTCCTACTTGTGGTTCTGGTTGGGCATCTGCCTCCCCACTGCTCTCCTGGTTCCCCACCAGCTGCGGGGCTCCGAAAGTCAGGGTCAAATACCCTCATCCTTGCCCTCCAGAAGCTGAGTTCCTCCCCTTCCTCCTGCCCAAGATGTCACTCAGCATAGGAGCTCATAAATGAACCTCAGGTTCACTGTGGGGGGACATAACTTGGCATGCCTGCCCACCTAGGGTGGCCATGGAGGATCCCACACACACACACCTGGTTTTCACAGGGAACAGGCCTGCTAGCAGTTGTGCAGTCCCCTGGGCAAGGGGCTGCCTCTGGGGCGGCATGGAGAGCCAGGGGCTGTGCAGGCACGAGATGGTTGTGGCCCGGCCAGGAAGCAGCAGGGCAGGAGAGGCTGGGGACCACGGAGCTGTGCCAAAGTGGGTCAGCTCTATCACCAGCAGCTCAGCAAGAATTGTGCAGAGTTTTTCTTCTTATTTATTTATTTATTTTTTCCTCACCTTCCTTTCCTCCCTTTTCCCTTTGCATTCTCTTCCTTTGGACAGATTCACGAAGCTCTCTGGCCAATTAGGCCAAATTGCAGGATGAGAGTCATAAATCACAGTCAGCTCTCTCCCCCCTCCCCAACTCCACAGCCCCTCCCCCTGCAAGACAATAAATAACATAATCACAAAATTAAAAAATAATCAGTGGTCATAAATAATGCAGATCTCCAGTTATGTAACCAGCTGCCTGGGGAGCTGGGAGGGAGGGGAGGAGGTAGCAGTTTGCCGAGGGAGGTGAAGGGGCCAGAGGTGAGGGAGATACCTGTGCTGGGAGTCCTGAGTCCTCAGCCCTGACTCTGGGGCCTTAGGGAACACAGATGTGCTTTCCTTGGCATGGAGGCTCAGCCAGGGCTGGAGGGAGGGCTGGGCAGGCGAGAGAGAACTGTGGAACTCCCTCTCAGAAGAGCAGCCCCCAGCAATGTTTTTGTTTGTTTGTTTTTGTTTTTGTTTTTTGCCCCCAGCAATTTTTTTAAGGCCTCTGTCTCACCTCATCCGCTCATCAATGGCTGTATTTGCCAACAGTGTGCCAATCTCTGTGCCAACTGGGGTTGCCATGGTGGGCAAAACATTCCCAGTCCCACCCCTCGGGAGGCTTACTGTCTCGGGGGTGGGGGGACATCCATCATATAACATACATGCGCATTAAAGTATAGCAGTGATAAATATCAGAAAATATTTTTAGGAAAGGCACAGGGTGCCTTGAGAGCCTGTCATAGGGAACCTGTCCTCAACGGAGCGTCAGAGAAGACTTCCTTCTGGAAGTGAGATGGATGAGTAGCAAAGGAGGGAGCATCCCAGGTGAGGCCCAGAGGCAGAAGCGGGCTCAGGGGAGTGTGTAGAGCTGGTGAGGAGGCAAGCCTGGCAGACTGGTAGCACCTGCTGGAGGACAAAGACCCTCCAGGCCAGAGTTGGTGGGGGTTTGCGTTCGAGAGGCTCAGGAGTCTGGGTAGCAGGGAAGTGCTGGAAGTGGAGGGGTGACATGGTCCCGTTGTCTGATTACTGAGTGCCTTAAATGTAGCAGGAGTGGGGCAGGAAGCTGCCACCAGACAGGGACAGTCGTTCAGATGAGCTAGCTGAGGCAGTGAACAGGACAGCAGTTGGGGATGCCCTCGGGGTGGGGCAGGTTTGTCATGGCTCTCAGCCCTACCCTTCCCCTCCAGATCAGGCAAGTCTTGTTCTTAAGGTGCCAGGACTCCTGACTTGTGGGCTCCGTTCTGCTCCTCCAGTGCCTGGGGCTTACCTTAGTGTCCCCATCAGCAAGCACAGTGAGGGGCTGAAGTCAGCAGTGTTTCCAGTCCCTCTGGCTTTGAAGCTCCATGATTCTCTGATTTTTATGTTGTCATTTCTCTCTCCATTCTCTCTTCTCCCCCTCTCGGTCCTTCTGTATATATAATTATTTCCCTGCACTCCAAGACAATCCCAAATTATGTGCAGGCAAAATGATTATTAAATCTCAGAGAGAAATCACAAATTTTGAGGCATCCGGAGCAGACAGGCAGGTAAGGTGGGGATTGCCCGCCCTCCTCCATCCCCACGGACCCCATGAAGTGAGGTAGAGGGGCCCTGCCTACCGTCTGGGTACACTGGGCACATGACTCCTCTTTCTGATCCTCACTTATGTCATTCAGCAAGTAGCTGTGCCTGTCCCTCAGGCTCGGGGCCAGATTTGCCTTTGAGCTTCATTACCTCTTGGCCATAAGACCCTCTTCTGCTTCCCTCTGCTCTGTCTGGAGACAGACCTACTTGAGGGAACATAGGTACCCCCCATGTGCTAGGATTTGAAATGCCCAACACGTCCCATTATTCTGCCACAGGCACTGGAAACTCCCATCCGCTCTTGGGCCTGGTGCAGGCGCCTGGTCCCGTAGGAGCACCCACGGGCACACGGTGGGTACTGATCTAGTCTGTGTTGTTCTACCTGCTTCCCGTGCGTCATGTCATTAAATCTTCCCAACGGCCCTATCAAATAGATACAACTCAAATTCCCCTTCATGAAGACACTTAGCACAGGGACGCTGGGTAACTTGGCTAAGGTCACACAGCCTGTCAGGGTGAGGCCAGGGTTGGACCCTAAGTCTGACTCCACAGCCTGGCTTCTTAAGTGCTTGGTGGTGCCAATTCTGTGTTTTAAGCCACACCCATAACTAGTGAGGCCCCGTCACCCTGGTGAGGAGAGGAGTTTCATCCCACTTTCAGGGAGGACACGGAGACTGGAGAGGGAAAATCACGTGCTTCAAGTTCCTTAGCTGAGACGTGGCCTCCTTGTCATAACTGCTAGTCCCCCTCTGTCCCATCCCTCCATACCCTGGGGATGAAACCAGAGAAGGGTGTTCTGATGGAGAAGGGGAAGGGGCTGAATGGGAAGGCTGCCTGAGCAGGTGGCCAGCAGGAACTTCTTGGGTGGGAAGGAGAGTGTCCAGGCCTGACAGCTTTAGAGATACTGCCCCTTTAGAGATCCCTGGCCTGTGTGGTCTTCCTCACAGGGCATTAGGAGCTCCAATTCTGGGCCCAGCCTGGCCTCAGCCAACCCTGTGTGGTCATAGCCTGTCACTCAACCAGATTCCCATTAGCTGTGTCCCCACCCTGTGCAACAGCAGACTCAGGCTCAACTTGGTCAGGGTCTCATTTGAGGGTATGGCTGTCCCAGAGACACAGGGCCTCCCCTCAGGCTGGCAGCACTCTGAGGTTCTGTGTCTTTGCCATCCCAGGCCCCAGGCCAATGGTTCTCAAAGTATGCCCCTGGATTAGCCTCTGAAAGTTTGGGTATGTGCCTTCCCAAGTCCCCCTCCCCCACCCCAGAACCTACTGAATCAGAAACTCTAGGGGGTAGGCTGGAGCACACTCCAGTGTGCGAGCCGAGCCCCCTGCTCTGGGCCGGGGCTCCCAACCCTCAAGTGGGGCTCGGGCTGAGCAAGGACTTCTAAGGGATGTGAGCTTCTCTGAGGGAGAGGGAGTCACTTGGGGGTGGGGGGCATAAGACAGGGTGGCCAGATTGGAGAGTGGGACCCTGTCCCCATTGCCCAAGCCCAGAAATCACAGCAGCACCTCATAGTGGTGTGCAACTTTGCAGGGGAGCAGCAGGAGGGGCTGGAAACTACAGCACCCCCCCCCCATCCCCTGCAGTTACTTGTGCCTGTGGTGTATCTTCTAGAAGCTCAGGAGAGGATGATCTCATGGGTGGAAGTCTGACACTTAGTAGGTGCTCAGAGATGGGAGATGATGACACTGTTCTAATCAGTGCCCCAGGGAGACTTTTCACAGCCCTCCTCATTGCTAAACATGAAGCCCTGGTAAGGATGGCAGGGCTGGGGTCATCACACTTGAATGGTTGAGGTCCAGAGAGGTTATGTGACTTACCCAAAGACACACAGAACAATGTCCAAGTTAAATCTGAAATCCAAATGTCCTAACTCCCCCAGTCTGCAGGTTTCAGCCAACTGTCCCTGCCACCCTGGGGGCCTGGAGCTATGAGGAGTGGATATCCCTAGGCATGGACACCCCAAAACAGCTTCTCAAGTCATCCCTATAAACACAGAGTTCTAAAATGTCAGAGATGGAAGGGACCTTAGAAATAAACCATTCACCCAACCTCCCCATTTGCAGATTGAGAAACTGAGCCTCAGAGGGAAAATGACGGACCAGGTCACCATCAGAAACCGCTCCCCCGCCCCCAACTTCTGACCAAGGAAACTTCCTGCTGCCCCCAAACACCTCAGTCCATGATTTTTGGCTTTGTTTTCATCTTGCACATTGGGGGACTCTCTACCCCACCCCTCACCGACCACCTAGCACACCCCTGGGCGGCAGTCATCCTCATAAACATCCGTTAGACTAGGGACTTCCTTAGTTCGTTCAGTAACAGACTGCTCTGACCCTGGGAAAAAGCCCCAGGGAGGTGCTTGGGACGGATCCTGGGCTCAGTGACTCACTGTGTATGTCCTGTCCTTGGGTCATTTGGGTCTCTTGGTCTCTCTACTTGGCTGTTATTGTTTGGCTGTTTTCAGTTTTGGTCGGAATCATTTCTCCTCCTCTTACACGGTCCTCTTCTGACATCTCTGATGGGGTCTCCCTTTTCCTCTCACTGTCTTCATCCCAGTTTCTGTGCTGCAGGGCCTAGGCGAGGGGACGTCCTGAGGCAGGCCACCTGGATAGAGGCAGGGTGTCCCTGCACATGGGGTGAGTTGGGTGCCCTGAGCTTGGCAGCCAAGCTGCCCCCTAAGTGCTTGTCACAAGCGGCTCTGGGCCTGAGAGGGGGGTTTCCTTACTGCTTACCAAATGATGCTTGTGTTATTCCTTCCCCAACAGCCAGGGTTGATCTCCACTCATCAGGGCACAGGGTGGGGACGGAGGGAGGAGGCTCTGGGGTTTGTGGGGGTGCAGTGGAGGAGACCCACGAGGACAGTCATTGACCAGCAGCACAAGCTGGTCCAGGAGGGTTTGGAAAACGGGGGCAGCGTCTTCCTCATGGTCACCCCATATCATTTCTTTTCCAAAGGTGTGTGGTCTGCTCATCTCTCCACTGAGTGGCCTTGCTGGAGGGTCAGCCCTGTGTAAACAGCTGCCTCTCCATCTAAGGAAAATGGAGCTCTGAGCACCAGAGCTGTGCCTAGAGCAGCAGCTGGCTTTGGGGGAGAGGGGTGTGAGGGTGCAGGGCTGGAAGGAGGGGCTGACGAGTAGGAAATGGCCCAAACCTGCTCACCCTTGTCCAACATGGGCCCTCAACAGGTGGACAAACCCGTGACCATCCTCTGGGGTCATCAGCCAGGCATCTAGCAGGGTGCGACGGGGACATGCTTGCACCCACATGATGCTAGGCCCCCTCACCCCTCTTTCCTTCCCCGGCCAGGTGGTGAGCCAGATCGATAAGCTAACCTCAGACTTCGACTTTGAACTGGAGCCAGACGACTGGACCACGGCCACTGTGAGCAGCACCTCCAGCAGCGACAAGGCGGGCGTGGGCGGCCCCTTCGATCTGGGGCACCTGGACTTCATGACGGCGGACATCCTTTCAGACAGCTGGGAGTTCTGCTCCTTCCTGGACGCATCCACGCCCTCGGACTCCGTGGACGGCCCTGAGCTGACCCGGCCCGGGGCTGGCCCTGACTACCGGCTCATGAATGGCGGCACGCCCATCCCCAATGGGCCTCGGGTGGAGACCCCGGACTCCTCCAGCGAGGAGGCCTTCGGTGCTGGTCCTGTGAAGGGCCAGCTGCCCCAGCGGACCCCGGGCACGCGCGAGAGGGTACGGTTCAGCGACAAAGTGCTCTACCACGCTCTGTGCTGTGATGACGAGGAAGAGGACGGCGAGGAGGTGGTGGCGGAGGAGGAGGTGGGCCTGTCCCCAGAGCCGCCACGTCCAGAGGCCCATGTAGGCCCCCTCAAGCCCTCCCCTGCTCCCTATAAGCCAAGGCGCTCTCCGTTGACTGGCCGCCGCCCAGGCCCCACCTTGGCCCCCGAGCAGACTCGAAGGGTCACAAGGAACAGCAGCACCCAAACGGTGTCAGACAAGAGCACTCAGACGTTACTGCCCTACACGGCTGCCAAACAGAAAGCCAAGGGGAAAAACTAGGGGCTGGGGAGGGGCCTGGGGGGCGGTGGGTACATAGAGCTATAAATATATATATATATATACATATATATATATTTAAACAAATGCAGTCATAATAAAATTTTAAAATGCTAAGTATCTAGCCCCAAAGGCCCCAGAGCTTTCTCGGAGCTCATCTTAGACACAGAGGTGCCCCCTCACCATCTAGGTCCCAGAAGGGGTGGCCAGAAGCCCCTTCCCTTCCTTCTCATCACAGGGCTCCTGGAAGGGGTGTTCAAAAGTATGTAAATTAGGTGGGATTCCTCTCTCAGGTTCCTGAGCATACTGGCTCTGGCTGCTGGCTCTGGCCCTGGAGCTGGCCCTGTCCTGGAGGGGATTTATCTGTAGGTGGCAAGCTCACAAGGAGCAGAGTCCAAGGTCAGGGTTAACTATTGGTCTGACAGGCAGGACTGAGGGCCTAGTGGGTCCCTGGGTCACCCCAGCCAGACCCAAGATCATTTACATCCACCTCCCCCCATGTTTTCTGCTCCAGGGCAGACTTTTGCCTCCCCTTTCCAAAGGCAAACTTACCTGGAGATCCATAACCCTACCCCACCCCCTTCCATCTCAGGGTTACTGAGGACACAGAGCAGGAGCATGGGCAGGCTTCCATGCTTCCCCAGACCCTGGAAGATCAGGCTAGGTTAGGCGGAGGCTTGTTTGGGGAGACTCGACCACCCCCAATCCTTCTAGCCCCCATCCTCAGCTTTGTCCTCTAGGGACAGAAGACTCAGGGCAGAGCCCCAGCCAGTGCCTAGTGTGGTCTGAGTAGGCCCAGTGTAGACCTGAGGCCCATGTGAAAAAGCAGGCAGCAGCCACGGGGCACGGGGGCGGGGGGAGCTGTGAATGAGGGCTCATGGCAGGCACCTGAACTTCTCCAAGGAGGCAGACCCGGAGAGGAATCCAAAGGCCTTACGAGGCCCCTGTTTCTTCACACAAGGACCTGAACCCACTTTAACAGGTCTCGAGGGCCACCAGCAGAGACAACATGGGAACCCACAGGTAAAAAGGCTTCATCTGGGGCGCGGCCTCCACAGGGACAGCACCTGCCTATCCTTGAGCCAATAATCACAATCCCTGCTCACCGTTTTTGGGCAGGTCTCTGCCATTGCTATACTGAGTGTGTTTTAGAACGTTATCTCATTTGATCTTCCCACAATAACCTGATAAGAGAGGAACTCTTACTGTCCCCAGTTTTCAGATGGAAAGACCAAGGTTCAGAGATGTTAAGTAACTGCCCTGAAGTCACAGAGCCTGTGCCACCCTGCCTCCCTTGAGTGTGTGGTTTCCAGGCTGACCCTGGCTTTGCTCTCTTGCAGCTTTGTGACCTTGAGCAAGTCCATTTGCCACTCTGAGCCTATCTACCTGGTCTAGAAAATGGGGCTGCTAGTCTTCACCTACCTCACTGGCTGCCGTGGGCCTTTGACAAGATAAGAAATGGGATTGGACATGCACTGTGATCAATGTGACTCCCAGCCTGGTTTCCAGTGTTTTCCAGGGAGGGGAGCATCAAGGGGTGTGGGGAAAGAAGCCATACACACCCCCAACTGGGAGCTGTCCCTGGGCCACTGCTTTGCCTTGCCCGCCCCCTCCCCCCAAGGCAGCTTGAGGCCGGGACAGCCGCAGTTCCATCCACTGACCCTCCCTCGGAGCAGGGAAGTGGTGGTCAAGGCACAGCAAGGATGTCATTCCTCGGGGGGCCTCCCTGCTGCCCATTTCAATTAAGGTAGAGTTACAGCCCACCAGGACCCATTGGGAGGGGTCTCTGCTGAGACTGCCCCTGCCTGAGCCCAGCAGAGGGGAGACAGAAAGGTGGTGCAGACCAGTCTGGAACAGAGGCCGAGGGTGCTATTGGCATGACACAGGCCGGGCCAAGGATGTGTGGACTGCAGCGTGGGGATCTCCCTTCAGGCCTGGGCTGAGGTCAGGAGTCAGAGCCCTGAAGAGCTAGCCACGGTGCAGCCTCTGGGGCAGAAATCCATGGGTGGGCTGGGGTGGGTGGTCGTGCTAATTGCCGGGGCCAGCCTGAGAGTTCAGGGTCTGAGCCCCTCTGTCAGTCCAAGGCCACTCTTGGGCGGTTCAGTGATAGGACGTGGCTCAGAGGATGGATGCTAGGGGCTCCCCTGAGGAAGGAGCCAGCTGGGGCCTGCCCTATCTGACCATGGGGATGGGGCAGTCCCTTCCCGGGTCTGGACTCACCTAGCTCTGAGGGAAGACATCCACTTCTACCTTCCAACTTGTTTTTCCTCTCTGATGGCCAGATTGTTTCTGGTCTTAACAACAGTCAGGGTAGAGAAACTACAGAATGGTCCCCATTTCACTGAGGAAGAAATGGAGGCCCAGAGCCAGAGATCTCTGAGAGAGCCCTGGACAAGGCATTGGCCTCTCCCAGTAGCCCACCCCCCACCCCACCGCTACATACACAGCCATCCACTCTAGCTCTGGGAGTCCATGTGGGCATGGCTGACATCTGTCAGCTGTTCCCTGTCCCGCCGCCTGGCTACTTGCCTCAAATGGGCCAAAAGTGCAAGGGGGCCCTGGAAGAGGAAAATGGGTAGAGGTTCTGGAAGGCCAAAGAAGTCATTGATTCCTCTTATAATTATGCTATACCCGCATGGGCTTCCCTTAGAGTGGCGTGGGCTCCTTGTGGCTTGCTTGTGACTTGAAACGCAAAATGTGGCCACCCAGGGAAAGAATTGTGGCTGTCAGAGCTGTGGAGCTGTGGAAGACATGAGCCACAAGCTCCCTGTCCTTCAGACAGAAACAGCTGTCCCCGAGATCCTCCTCCAGACCTGCCTGCTCCTCCATGGGCAAGTCCCTCTCCCTCTACGAACCTCTGGCAGTTTCTGGCTCTCCTCACCCAGTATGTCTATCAGATCTCCCTATTTCTGGGAAATCTTATTTTACCGACCACCGACTGTGTGCTCATGTTTGTGGCAGAGGGGGAGGGAGGCGAGCTTGTGAGCAGGAGGAGTCCTAACCGTCATAAATAGCTCACATTCACTGAGCATGTACTATGTGCCTGGCCAGTGTTCTAAGCATAAGCCTTATCTCATTTATTCCCCACAGCAAACATGAGATAAGCAATTTGATGCATGCCTATTTTCCAGATGAGAGCCATGAAACTCTGAGAAGTTAAATAACTTGCCTGAGGGCACAGGGTGAGTGATGGCACCAGGCTTTGACCCCAAAGTCAGTGACTTGTCATTCCAACATCTGCGGCAGCCAAAATCCATGGTCGGGGCGCTCTGGGGGTGAGGGAGGGGGCTGGAGGTCTGAGAGACAGGTGGCCTGGTGAGGACAGGGAGGTGTTGAGAGTGTGAATGACATTCAGTCTTTAGAGAGCTTGGCAATTAGTGACATCAATGCCATGGCCCTTGACACAGAGCTTGGCACCGAATGGATCATGAATGAGCCCCATTTGCAGAGGGGGCATTCATTGTGGGTTCATTCAATCCAATTTTATTGTAGATCTCATTTGTGTAGATCTTATTTGTGTCCGGTCTCACGCTGCTTATGCACACACATACACACAAGCCCCCGTGGGGATCTGGTCTGGTGTGGCTGGGGGCTGGGAAAAGGCAAAAGGGAAGGGTGTGAGGCCTCAGGATGAAGGAGTCAGGGGTGACGTTGTGTCCAGACTCTGGTCCCTGGGAGAGGAGCCAGGAGCATGAAGCTGCAGAAAAGCTAGGTGAGGAGACCACTCTGAATGAGGTGGACATGGTGGCAGTGCCCCCAGTGTCTGAGAATAAAGAGGTACCACTCTCTCCATTTTACAGGCAACGGACAGGTGATCCAGTCTCTACATGCGGTCTGATGGGACCAAGAGGCAGAAAGGACAGAAAACCATTTAGAGATCTCAGCACCATCCACCGCCCCCCGCCCCCACCACCAGAGGCAAAGTGAGGCTGTACTGACAGAAGAGGGAAAGGGTAGGAAGGAAGCTGGGAAAGTGAGGCAGGCCTAGCCTTCCGCCTTCATCTCCTGAGTCCCCTTCCTCTGCGCCAACCCCTCTATCTCCCACTGTCCAGCTGTGACTTATATAAGAAAACTGACAGTTATTGACTACCTAGGATGAACTACCAGTAAATGACAGGTTTAGTAATGCCCAGCACGTCGTAAGTTGCTCCATAATTATTTATTGAACCCTTGGATGAAATACAATCTTCACTTCATAGATGACAGTGCAAATGAAGACACCAGGAATTTGTTCAAAGTCGCACAGTCAGAAATTGAGGGGGCTGGGAACTTGACATTGCTAGTATTATTTACTCTATATGTTTATGGAGTACCTCCTCTTTGTAATTGTGTTAGACACCATGCGTCAATGATCTCACCTACTCTACAACACCCGTCCAGGTAACTGAGACCATTACCATTTTACAGATGAGAAAACTGAGACACAGACAGGTAGAGTATCCTGCCGCAAATAACCAGCTCCTAAGTACAGAAACAGGATCTGGATCGAGACTCCCACACGTTCCCCGTCCAAAGTAAGCTTTCCCTTTCTCCCGTCTCCAGCAGAGCCTGGAAGCCAAGGGCTTCAGCCATATCGATGCCCACCCTTTTCTGATCCGGGCTGAACTGGCATTTGTTAGGAGTTGCAGGGTGTGGGAAAGACTTTTGGGAGGAGGACGGACTTGGAATGGAATGCATTTGCCACGGAGTAGAATTTGGGCACCTGGAAGAGGGCGCCAAGGGTATTTGGGGCCGGCAGAGCCTTGCATAGATGGCTGGGACACGGCCGTCCGGCGGAGAGTAGAGAGACCATGCTACAGCAAAGGGTTGGCACCATTTGGGAAAGATGGGAGCACCAGCAGCAAGGGACTTAAGAGTCTCACCACCCTCCTCAGAGCTGCTGCATGCCCCTGACTGCGGGGGGAAGGAATCTAACTTTCCTGTCTAGTCCGGGACTGGGAGAATAGATTAAGAGAGCTCAGTCAAGCATTAGCCAGGAGGAGCGCTCATGACAGGGACCAACTGTAATGAATGGATAAGAATAGCACGTGATTAGCACATTGCTAAGTAAAACAGCACATTGCTAAAGCCCTCCAAAGTCATTATATCTTAACAGGTTAAGCAGTGTTCCAGCAACGCATTCTCACAGAACCTTCCTTTCCCATCAGGGTGGGGGTTGGGACGTGGGGGCCACATTGCCCCCTTCCAGGCGGATTAGCCAGAGACCCTGATGAGACCTGACTCTGCCCACGTGCCGGGCCCGAAAGCCAGCTGCGCAGAGGAGCACACCACTGTCAACACCCACCTCTCCCACTTCACCTGGCCCCAGCCGTGCCAGCCGAGGAGACCGAGGTGGGTGACCTCAGGCCAATGCTGTCCACACCCAGGCACCATGGCTGATCAGATCTGACTCCCTGCCAGGAACATTCAAGCTCACACACCTGCCTGAGGCTCTCAGTTCCCTGTGCAGGCTGCTCCCTCTCTCTCCTATCCCTGCTGGAACATGCAGAGGGCAGGAGCTTCTCGCTGCAGGCAACCACACAGGGCCCTAGACCCTGCAGGGTGTACTCCCTGCCACCTGCCACGTTACAAATCCCAGTCTCCAGGACCAACTCACCAGCCGTTTGCTCTACCCCACCCATCCTCCACCCTCAAGAAGGCAACACAGGGCGGAGGTCACTATAGGTCACAGCCTGCAGAGGAACAGTGGAAAAAGGCCGGGGAACCCTGACTTCTGTGGAGGTTCTCTAGGGTCAGTGGTAGGGCCTTCCTAGGAGACTTGTAGGGAGGCAGCCAAGCCATATACTGATTATGGGAAGGATTCCAAAGGAAGCCGGGATGCTAAGTCCGCTTTGGAGAGATGGGGAAGAGAAGTTCACTGGCAAGCCAGGAGTACAGGGGGCAGGAGAGAACACTGGCACCATCTCTCCCATTTGGCCCCACCACTGACCATTCCCTCCAGGGACAATGTTGGAAGGAGGTAAATCTCACCCAGGGTGAGAGTGGAGAGTTAAATCCATAAAACTAACAAACAAGAAAGGATGATTCCCTGGAATGACGAGCCCAGCGTTTGGCCTGTGTGGAGTGTAGCCTGTGATCCCAGAGGCATGGGGGGGGGGGGCGGGGGGGACAGGGGGTTTCTGGGAAAGGAGCCAGGAACGTGAAGCCAGAGATCAGCCTGGTGAGGAGACGGCTCTAGGACAGGGCCCAGGGGTGCTCAGCCTAACACTCCTTTCATGGGTGGCACACTGCAGTGTCCCTGGTACCTGAATGAGGGGCTGCACCTCTCAGGATTGGCTTCACCCCAGATCTTGCGTAGACAAGAGGAGGGGATCTTTCAGGGTGGTCACCAGACAGGGAATACAGTCTTGCACATTCAGTGGATGGGTTTTCCTTGGGTTCCTGCCTCCTCAAAGGAAAACCCAGTTCAGGCCCGCCCTCTGGCTTCTTCACAGGAGAAGAGTTCCTCCCGCTCTGGCTGGAGGCTGGGCGCAGGTCAGGGAAGCTGCAGGAGGACCTCCTGCCCTGAAGGGGACGCTCTAAGAACTTCTCTAGCCCAGAGGCGCCCCCCTCGAGCCCCACCCACACTACTCACTCTCCAATTCCCCTGGGTATTTCTCTGCCTCTCCTGCAGAGGTTGGAAATTGGTGGCCTGAACACTTGCTTTGCTCCCCACACAGAATTTGAAGAGGATTTTACATAAAAATACAGATTTCAGGTTTCCGGGGGAGGGAGGGGAATCCCCTCACTTTTGCTCTAAGAAAATTGTCTTAAAAAAAATATATCTGACATTACTGGGCGAGTATCACACCCTCCCCCCCAGTGGGGCGGGCACTCCCCAGTCCCCACACTCCGCCCCTCCCACGAACTCCCCTGGAGGCTCTCAGTCATCTACAGTAACTCCTTTGGGTATGCAAGTCTGATTCCTCTGTGGCTCCCCCCTGCCCTCAGCTCACCTTTTGTCAGGCCCCTTCCAGAACATACCTTAGATCCACCCTCACTACTGCACTGGCCTGTGTTTTCCGCATGCAATTGTCTGCTCCTCCGGACTGCAAGCCCCTTGAGGGCAGGAATAATTCGCCCGCTCCAGGGAGCTGGAACAGGTTCTCAGTGAATACGCACTGAATGGATAGGTCTCTCGCCCTTGCTCAGGCCCTCAATAGCCCTCCTTTGCCCACATGGTTCAAACCTCTTTCCAGATCCAGAGTGGGGGCCAAGGCACCTAAAATCTTTCCAAGAGGAGGGGGCGTCATGCCTGGCCTTGGGTGGGGGGTGGGGGACAAAGGGACAAGAAGGGCACTTTGCCCGACGTTCCTGCTCTTTGAGGTGTCCAGCCTCTGCTGGAGATGCTAAGGCACTCTCCCAGTTTTGTTTTGATTTGTTTGTTTTCTAATTCAGAGCATCATTACAGGGCTGAAGATGATTTCCTACTTCTTAATAAAGGAATCTTCAAATCAAATACGGCTTGTGTTTATTCCACCAATCCACTAGTTCTGGAAGGAGCCTCCTCCAACTTCCAGCCTCCTGCCTCCCCCAGCCACAGTGTTGCCTGTGCCCTGCCCAAGGGTACCGGTGAAACCTGGGCTGGGCTGGCCCTGCTCACCTGGTCTCCTCAGACCTCTTCTCATTAAAAGGCCTCCTTGCTGTGGCTGGGGGAGGGCGGAGGGGCTGAACCTTCTCTGAGAGGCCCCACAGAGCACAGCGAGCTCCCGGTTGTCACTCTGCTCTCCCCACCCCCCACCCCCTCTGGTTATCAGGGACCTCCCAGTTTGTAATGAGAGCTCCCTTCATTATAGAAAAAGCAGCTTAATGTTCTAGAAACTCACTCTCCTCTCTTCCCCTGCCTCTTCCTGTCCCTGTTTCTCCTCAATTCATCAGGTGCAAAGCAAGCTTTGTCTAGTCATCCTTCACCAGGAAGATGACACTTCTCTGCTTTTTAAAGATGTGAGCTCTGGGCCACGGACACAGCAGTAGGGAACGGCTGTACTGAGTGAACCGTTCTTTCATGAGAGCGCCCCAGTGATCAGGGGCATTCCTGGGATAATTGGAGGAGATAAGGACTCAGCTGCTGGACAGGCTCAGTGTACATTCAGAATTAGGGCTCAGGAAGAGGTCAAGGATAGGACTCAGTCTAGTCTAAAGGTAGGGTTCAGTGTGTGACAGGATCGGGGTTCAGTGTGTGACCAGGATCAGGGTTCAGTGTGTGACCAGGGTCAGAACTCCATGTGTGACGAGGGTTGGGCTTCCTTATGTGATTAGAATCAGGACTCTGTGTTTGACCAGGGTCGGGACTCCATGTGTGATTAGGGTTGGGGCTCTGTGTGGGACCAGGGTCGGAGCTCCATGTGTGACTAGGGTTGGAACTCTTGTAGGACCAGGATTAGGGCTCCATGTATGACCAAGATCGGGGCTCAGTGTGTGATCAGGATCGAGACTCCATGTGTGACCAGAATCGGGGCTCAGCATATTCTCTGAGTCAGCTCCCAAATCTCTAGTGTGAACCATTCTTTACATACAAAATGCGAAACAACTTATCACCTTCCTGCTTTATAAGCTCTTGAGAAAGGAAGAAGGAAGAGGAAGAGGAAACTTCAGTGGCTCCTGGTGGCCTTTAAGATTACACAGCAGGACATTGAGTCCCTCCATGGGCTGGCCCCTGCTGGCTCTCCCTGCCTCTCCCACCTACCATCCTTCATGGAGGGCAGACGAGTGGTGTGCCGTCCTTCCAGTACCCAATTCCACTGTGCCTCTGTGTTCTTTGGGGCCATTTCCCCTCGTGGACTGACCCTGCTTCTCCTCTGTCCTGTGCAGTTGCTAAAATTCGGGCTCTAAAGTAGAGCACAGCTGGGTTCAGAGCCTGCCCCTTAGCGCATGCTTGTTGTGGGGCTTTGGGCAAAGAGCTTATCTTTGTCAGATTATGGGGGACAATTCAATGACACCCATGCATGGGCCAGGGGGAGGCTTTCAGAGTGCACCCACAAACAGGTGTTGAGGAATATTACTCATTGTCATCATTCATTATTCCCCACTGGCTGGCATGTTTGCGAAACACCCGGCATCCCATTCCTACCCCCTCCTAGTGGCCTTGCTGGACGTCTGTGGCTGGAAAGCTAAAAATGACACTTTTGGGCCCCCTTGCAGCTGAGGCTCTGTGTGTGAGCTAGGTTCCAGCAATTAGAGGCACTTTGGCAAGACTCGAAAGGCAGATTAGGAGACTGTATATGGCTGCTCTGGGCTGTTTTCGGCCAGCAGCCCAGTTGTGCAAATGCAATAGCATTTGAGCATCAAGTCTTCGGACTCAGGAGTGTGGGAAGGCAGGAGCACGTTCCTTGATCCCTGGACCCGGCTACGGCAGCATTGAAACCACCAGTTCCAAGGATTCTGCCCCCACACCCCGCATTCTTCTGTTGCTATAACTGATTACCACAGTTCAGAGGCTTAACATAACAAATTTATTCTCTTACAGCTATGGAGGTCAGGATCCAAAATCAATCTCACTGGGTCAAAATCAATGTCGGGAGGCCTGCGTTCCTTCTGGAGCCATGGACAAGAACCCATTTCTAGGCTGTTTGCATTCCTTGGCCGCTGGCCCCTTCCTCCATCTTCAAGCCAGCTTCTGTTTCTGACCTCCCATTCCTCTTCTGACTTAGCTTCCTGCCTCCCTCTTATGTAAGGGCCCTTGTGATTATACTGGCCCACCTGGATAATCCAAGATATCTCTCCATCTCAAGATTCTTCACTTAATAACAACTACAATGTGTCCCTTTGCCATGCAAAATAACACTCACAGGTACCAGGAATCCGATGGGATATTTAGCCCCCCACAGTGCCTTTCCGATTGTCACCATGTGCCTGCTGGTCAGTTCTGCGGTATTCTTTTTTTTTTTTTTTTTTAAGGTTTTATTTATTTATTTAACAGAGAGAGTGAGAGAGCACAAGCAGGGGAACAGTGGGGAGAAAGAGAGGTAGAAGCAGACTCCCCGCCAAGCAGGGAGCCCGATGCGGGGCTTGATCCCAGGACCCTGGGATCATGACCTGTGCCGAAGGCAGACGGCTAACCATCTGAGCCACTCGGGCCCCCCAGCTCTGCGGTGTTCTTGCAGTCATTCCTGGAGACCCAGCCTCAAGCCTGCTCCTTCACCCCTTCCAGTGATTTTGTAAATACCTGGTACCCTGTATTCAACCTCTTTCTGCCTAAAATACAGGCACTTCTGTTTCCTGCACCCAACCATGACTCAAATACCACGTAAACTCCAAGACTCAGTTCACACGTCACCCTCTCTGGGAAGCCTTCTGTTATTCCTCTGGGGCCCACAGCTCCTCCTACTTCAAGCTTGTATAAATGTTATCTCCCCTAGTGGATCATGACCTCTCCATCCCATCCCGGGATCTAACAGAAAGGAAGGCCGTGTAAAGAAACCAACCAGAGGCCACTGGCTGAGAGCAGCTTCCTGAATGGCAGCCTTGGAGATGCAGGCAGAGGCAGGCATGACGTGGGAGCACGGGGATCAGCCAGGGTGGGGCTGGGCTTCTCCGGGGGCAGCCAGCAATTCAAGGAGAAGAGCCAGGGATGGGAACACAGTCTCGACCTCACAAGCGCCCTGGGCTCAGAGGAGCAACAGACAGTATTTTCAGCTACAGAAGCAAGTCAGCAGGTAGACACACGTGAAACAGTACATTTGTCAACTCTAGGCCTGCTGCCCGGGTTGGGACTTTGGAGCTCTGAATCCAGAAATGCCGAAACAATGATGTGTGATAGGAGTAGCAGGCCTTGAGGGCAGGGAGGTCAGATCTAGAAGATCACTCGTGAGCAGAGGCTCAGGCTTCCTTTCCTGGGGGCAGAGGAGACAACAGGCCAGATGACGTCCCAGGTCCCCCTCAGGCCCGGACTCTACCTTCCCCGGCACAGGACCAGCAGTCCAGCCCCAGATCCCAGAAGGTTATGCCCCTGCCTGGGTGTAAATGGGGCCAGCAATGGTCCTTGAAGGTGGCAGGTGCAGACAACAAATCAAAGGGAAGTCAGTGCATGGCCACAGATAAGGTAAGTAGGAAGATAAGCCACCAGAGGAAGAACAGCCTGGCAGAAGGCCACCTCCGCTGGCAGGCAAGAACTCAAGAGCTCCAGTTGGAAAAGCCAAAGTCTCTGCACTGCCTGGGGCTGCTGGGAGCTGTGACCTGGGGCAGCACCTTTCCCCCTACCCTGCCCGCCCTCCTCGGTCTCCTCCGTCTGTATAGCAGGAACTATAGCCTCCGTGTGGAAGGACTCTGTCAACGAGGAAAACCAGAAAGAGCTCCGCCAAGCAGGGGTTCAGAAAGGGCAGAGACATGGGAGATGCAGGCCCTGGGCCACAGCAGGAAAGAGGCTCCGGCCGGGCAGAAGGGCCTGGAAGGCCCGAGGTGTCCCTAATGAAGTCCCAACAGACAGAGCCAGGCATGAGTGAGCTGAAGGAACCGGGCCTCCCCCATCCCCACACTCAGCACACTTCAAATTAATAATTAAAATGCTTCCTGTCAGATTCCAGCCTGACACGTAATTAGAGCAGCTCCAGGCTTTAGGCGATGGTGATGAAAACAGTTCTTGTTAGAAAGAGACTTTTCTGGGCGTGAACAGGGTGACGATAGAACCCTTCTCTCCACATTTCTCTGCCAGGGCCTCCCCTCCATTCCAGATAGGTAAGGACAGAGGTTTTCCTTTTAGTTTGGGGAAGGGGAGGGGCATAGGGAGGGGCATCTATGTCCTATCTGTACTGGGGGAGGTTGGACAGGGTGACATCCTAGCTGACATGAGAAGGCAGCATAAGGCTTTGCTCAAGAAAGGAGGGTAGCTGGGGGCCCCTTGGAGTTTCTAAGGCCAGACAGAAATATCTGGAGGCCAGGTGCTGAATCCCATCTCAAATATGTCCAAACAAGGCGCTGATATCTTATCTCCGCCTCCCCCCAACCCCCGGGGCTGCTGGGGAGTTGTTGAGTTCAGCCACCAACTGTTTGGGACCCAAGGCACCCCTGACCCCATCCTGCCAACCCACGGCATCCACCACTTCCTTCTAGAGCACAGCCCTTCCCCATTCCTATCAACAAAGTGGGGCACAGATCCAGGAGTGCTAGCTGTCAGCTTCCGGGCTTTTCAGACACCCTAGGAGCACAGCCCAGGGGTGCTGTCCAGGTCCCAAAGAAACTGAGGTTTCAGGCTTCTCCCTTGTCAGTTCTCCCAAGAGCCTCTGCCGGTCTGCTCCTTCCCTTAACCCATTCCTCCATACTTCACATTCCGGTCCCTGAGCCCTGACAAACTGTCACAGCTCCACATCTGCCATGAGGTCAGGCCCCCCAAGAGAGGGAAGGGATCCCCACTGCTTAGCTCGTTAAAGGAGAGCCCTTTACCCTGATGGGTCTCCCCTCCAGAACTTGGGTATTGCCAAAGCTACCTATTAGAAGAAAGTCATTTTAAAACAACATTGTGTTTCTTCACTGAAGTTGCCTTCATAAATATTTTAAAGGTGTTTATTAAGAAAACTATAGGAGTGGAAGTGAGGCTGCTGAGGTTGGGAGGAGAAATGCCCTCAAAATCTCGGCTTTTGCTGCCATCACCACCAATGGAACACATTCTCCTTTGGAGGGGCGGGGTATTGGGGGCTGCAAAGAGAACTGCGTTCTGTTGGGCAGCCCTACCCCTTGTAGGAGGTGGCTGCTCAGATAACCATGTCCCTAGGCTCAGATCAAACCCCATAGGGCTATATAATCGAGTCCTGTGGACACAGCCCTGAGCTGGGGACAGGGGCCTCTTGGGTTTTCCTCTGAGATCTGCTCCCAGTTGCTGGCCAATTGCTCCCCTCCTCTGAGCTCAACAGTACAGTGGAGAAGAGGCTGAGGCTCCCGTCCTGGGCAGGCTGATGTACCCAGATTGTGGATGCTGTCCTTTGCTCTCCTACCTCATCTCTTTCTCCCTCCACCCCTCCACCCCATCCCCACCAGCAGGGGCCAAGTCAGACCAAGAGAAGCAGAGCCCGAGCAGGTGCACAGGGTCAGACTACCCCCAGGAGCGGCTTGGCTTGCCTCGCCCCGCTCCAGGCATGGGGCCTGGGGAGGGGGTAAGAATGGTATATGCCTACTGCCCCATCGTCCTGCTGGCAGTGGTGGGCAGGAATGGGGCGCCATGGCTGCCTCTGATGCAGCTCCTCTCCCTGGGAAAGAGCTTCTTTCTCTCCCCCAAGCCAACACCAACAAGCCAATTACACCCCGAGAAAGCAGGATCGATCTGCAGGCCAAGGGATTACATTGATCTACAATGCTGGTACCCAGGGGGCTGTGGCCGCTTCTCTCTTATACCTGGAGCTCCTTCAACTGCCATCTTCAGCTGAGCAGTGAGAGTCCTCCCCGATCCCATCCCCCACCCTGTCGGTCTGTCCCCTCTCCTTTGTCTGTACTGAGCCCAGCGCCCTCTGCTCAGACTTATCTTCCCACGCTGCATGAGTGCAAGTGAGGTGGCCCCATGAAGCCTCGGTCCTGTGGGTGACGTCTGCGTCTCAGCCAACCTGTGAAGGAGGGTGCTACTCTTGGCCCCATTTTACAGACACAGCCTGCGAGGACACAAACCACTTCCTCCCCAGCTCCCCAGGGGCTAGCCGGTAGTGTTTTCTTACCCCAGACCTGAGGGGTGGGCAAAGGGAGCTTAGGGAACCTTCTCTGGTAAATAACAGAGAGAGAGAGAGAGAGAGAGAGAGAGAGAGAATGACTTGCAATTACCATATCAATTGTTTCTGGGTAAATAGGTACTTCTAAGAGATTTTTAAAATAGATTATTTCTTTAAATAGGTTAAGCACCCTTTGGCAGCCTCATTTACATTACTCATTCGCTAGGAAGTTCTTTTTTCAGGGATAGTGCAGAAGCAAACTTCAGGCTCAGTCCCTGCCCTTCAGAGACAGGGTTCACGTGGTCTGGGTGCCTCCCTGCCACCCACAGGGTCTACTCTGTGCCCAGGGCTGGGCGGGCGATCCAGACCTGCGGGGCTAAGAAGGAAGTGAACTCCCAGAGAACAGTGGAGGAGCTCGTGCCTTCCCCTGGCAGTGAAGCACCAAGGAGCAGGCAGAGGTGTGGGGGGAGGCACGGCGGAAGGGACAGAGGGCAGATCCGGTGGGAGTCAGGGGGAGCTTGAGCGAAGCTTATAAATAGGACGGAATGTGGTGCGTGCAACTTCTGCCACCCTGCCAGTCATCTCTGTCCCCTTCTTCCTTGTCACGCATCCTCCAGACAGGGCAAAATGCTCTCCTCTCTCAGCACTGCAGGGCCCATCTACAAATGCCCTAGGTCTGGAATCCCTGGCTGCCAGCATTCTCTGGTTGTGCTGACCCAGATCCTCCCAGCTGCAGTGGGCAGGTGGACACCCAGAAGGGCAGGGTGGATAGAGACGCAGAGGAAATCAGCACCCCAGCCATGTCACCCAGGCCCTTAGCATGGTCACCCGCGGAGGCTGAGCTGCATCCACAGCCTGGTCCCCTTCGGGTTCCTGGAAGGTTCTCTGAAGGTGCCATCAGTGAGCACATGGACTTCAAAGCAATTATGAAAGCTCTAGGAAGAAAAAAATAGTACGTTCATTCATTAGCAACAAATGACACTACATTATCTTAGCAAAGAAGGCAAAATGTCAGGTCAGCGACTGGCAGAGATGCTTCTCTGGTTGCCTTGCTCCAACACCCCAAGACTGGGGGGTCACATTCTTCAAGAAACATTTTAGAGAGGATACTGAGACATGAGAGCAAGAAGGGGGTAGAACAGGGTACCGACAACAGCAACGCCCCCCTTGCCCCCGGGCCCAAAAGCCTGATGGCCCAGGCAATTATGGGACTAGATAGAGAAACTCAGGAAGGACTCAAGTCCAGAGACCCCACAAGATGACGGCGAGGGGCAGTGGATAGGAAGAAGGCTACATTCCCTCCAGTCACTGGCTCCTCTGCAGTACAGTAGAGGCTCGGGATACCCTGGGGCAGAAGGAAGTCTGAGACATGAAGGGAAGGAAGCAGGAGGAGCACGAGGCTGCTTCTTTGCTCTTGGCTCATGCATGCACACTGACGGCTGCAGGGAGCAGGACAGATGGTCTTTGTCTCTGTGCAGAACACAGTGCTGGGGGTGGGGCGGGTAGGGAGGGAGCCAGAACCAGCCACGTGGCTGTGCACATCTGGATGCCTGGGGGTGAGGGAGAAAGGGAGGCAGTGGGAGGAGGTGGGGAGGAGCCCCATTTCCTACACTGAGCTGAAGGGTCTGAGCCATCATCCATGACACCCCAACGTTCCTCAATCCCCCAGAGCTGGGTGCCTGGTCTGACTGAGGGCAAGAATTCGGGGTTCCTGCTCTCCCCTGGGCCCCACAAAACAGGGCTCCCCCTTCTTCATGCACATAGGATCACAGATTCCCTCAACCTTTTTTTGCACCTGTATTTTTAGCACTCCCTTTAATGAGAAAATAAATACCCTTCGGTCTGATTCAGTGATCACTGAGAACAGCTGGCTTGTCTCTGGTGCCTGGTCTCAAAGGTCTCTGCTCAGGATTGTCCCTCTGAGCCTTATTTTGCATTAACTTATAAGCCAGGCTAGAGCCTCTGGGTCACACACATCAAATATTTTGCATCAGAACTTCTAGGGATAGAGCCCAAGCACCAACATTTTAAAAAGTCTCCTAAGTGATTCTAATGTGCAGCCAGGATTAAGAACTATTGGACTAATGGTATCTGGAGTTGTATCACTAGGAGCAAAGTGCTCAGGATCAAGGAGATAAGAGAACGATCTATTATGAGCTGAAACATTATCAGGCCAGGGCCTCCATCTAAAAGGATGGTGATGAAACATGTCCAGAGGAGGCCAATGGGGGTGGGGAAATCATATTCACTGAGGGAGGTTGAAGAGAGGTTGAAGGATGTGTCTGCTGTTCAGACACTGGGGAAAGGCTGGGAGCAAAGGTCAGAACCCCTCTGTCTCTGAGGGCTTGGATGGATCTGCCCCATGAGATCCTGGGTGTCCTCTGTTCTAACAAGCACCACCTCCTTAGTGGTGAAATCATCACCACTACGGACAGAGGCACGGGACTACCAGAAGGCAGAGACTGAAGGGAGTTGGGGGAAGTTGGAAGGGGAGGTGAACCATGAGAGACTATGGACTCTGAAAAACAATCTGAGGGGTTTGAAGTGGCGGGGGGATGGGAGGTTGGGGTACCAGATTGTGGGTATTATAGAGGGCACAGATTGCATGGAGCACTGGGTGTGGTGAAAAAATAATGAATACTGTTATGCTGAAAATTAAAAAAAAAAAAAAAAAAAAAAAAAAGAAGGCAGAGACTGAAGGGATGGTGGCCCAGAGCAGCTGGGAGAGGAGATGACTGCAGGCCCCACCTGCTCCTGAGTAGGGCCGCACCCCTGAGTCCCTTTAAGCCCAGCTGTGTGCTGGAATTCCCAGCACCCTTCCTGCCCTATCTAGGATCCCCGCTGCTAGAGGCCCTAAGTGTTCTTTGCTTGCTCATTCTTGCTGCCACGGAGACTGACTAAACAGGCTGTCCAAAACAGCTGGCAACTCCACCAACTTTTTTTTTTTTTTAAGATTTTATTTATTTATTTGATAGATGGAGATCACAAGTAGGCAGAGAAGCAGGTAGAGAGAGTGGAGGAAGCAGGCTCCTTGCCGAGCAGAGAGCCAGATACGGGGCTCAATCCCAGGACCCTGGGATCATGGCCTGAGCCGAAGGCAAAGGCTTTGACCCACTGAGCCACCCAGGTGCCCCATGTCTCCACCAACTTTTAACATATACATGTGACCCTGAGATCCCACTTCTGGGGCTCCATACCATACAAACTCGAGCACAAATCTGCCTTATTTGTATCCAAATTCTAGGAACTGGCAAAGTATATTCTAGGACAACAGTTCTGCGAGATACTATGTAGACATTTGAAAAGAATGACCGGATGGGGCATCTAGGTGGCTCAGTCAGTTAGGCAGCTGCATTCAGCTCAGGTCATGATCCCAGGGTCCTGGGATCTAGTCCCACATCAGGCTCCCTGCTCTGTGGGGGAAGCCTGCTTCTCCCTCTCCCTCTGCCTGGCACTTCCCCTGCTTGTGCTTTCTCTCTCTCTGAAATAAATAAAATCTTAAAAAAAGAAAAAAAAGAGGAATGAGGGATGTCTTTGAAAGAAGCTAGACACAAAATAGTATGTACTGTAGGGTTCCGTTTATATGAAATTGAAGAACAATTGAGTGGCTCGGTCGGTTAAGCCCAGGTCATGATCCCAGAGTCCCTGGATCAATTCCCACATCGGGCTCCCCACTCAGTGGGGAGTCTGCTTCTCCCTTTGATCTTCCCCGATTTCGTGCTCTCACTCTCTCTCAAACAAATAAAGAAAATCTCTTTAAAAAAAGAAAGAAAAAAACAATATATATGGTTTCAGTTTTATAAAAGTGTTAGCCTAGGGAAAAGTCTAGAAGGATAGCAAACCTTTAACAGTGCTTCCCTCTGCATGCAGGGACTGCAAGTGAAGACAACCTCCCTGTACATTTCTGTGTTAAAGAACAAAATTCTACCGAGTAAATCTGAAGATCTAATTGGCTTTATTAAACAATTCAGGCCACCAAGCTAGGAGAGGGAAGCTCCCAGAAGTTGTACAAAAGGGAAGGTTCTTATAGGAGGGTGGGGCAAGAAAGATTTTGGCAAAAGAATTGTTCTAGGCAAGGCCACTTTCCCTGGCAGAGAAAAGCAACAGGAAAAGCCAGGGATCTTATCATGCAGATGACCTAATCTTCCTTTGGCAGACAGAGAAGGCTCACATGGAAGATTCATTGGCAACCCTACAGAAAATCCCTACTAAGACGATATTTTTGGGGGAGGTCAAAAGTGCAATTAGATGACACATTAAGCCCCAGTGTAGGGACTTGGCCGAAGCGATGCCATTTTGGGCCCCTGGTGCTTTGTTTGTATTTGTTAGTTTAACATAATATTGTTTGCATTTGCAATGTTCACACACATTACTGCACGCCTTCCTCAGCTCCTGCTTCTCTGCGAGAGCCCTGCACTTGGAGGTCCAGGATTTTGCTACTTGGGGCAAACCTTGGCTTCACATTTCAGTTTCAGACTTGGGCTTTGTAGAAGGACCTTTGGTACTGGTCAGCTCAGAAGCTGTGAGAGTCACTCTGCTCACTGGCCCACACAGTCAGCAACTGCCCCCTGGGACGGGCAAGTTCAGATGCCTCCCCCTTGAACGGACCTGGGGAAAGCACAGACCCTGCTCTTGCACGAGCAGAGGCACGCTGCTCTGTTAAAGGACAATCAGGATGGCTCAGGACCCCCAGCCCTGCTGTCTTCACCTCCCACCCAGGCCCCTCCCTCTGAGCGATCAGATCCACTAATTGGTCTTCACAGCCCTGCTTACAAGTGCTCCTGGAGGTGAATTCTGGTCACACCTCGAGCCAGGCAAATGAACCCTTGCTCTGTCCCCTCTTTAATATGGATATGACACCTGCAGGCTACAGCTTGTCGCACTGTGAGAATTATTTCTCCATTAAAATGCAGAAGTTGGAGCTTTGCCCAGGAAAGGCAGCTAAAAATACTGCTCTCTGGGGCATTTATGACAGGGGACTTAGTGGTTACCTTCCTCACCCCTCAGTCCCCAGGAAAGCCCCCCCACCGGCTGGGTCCCTCCTGCGAACATTTGATCCAGGCTTATCCTGGCCCCGTCAGAAAGAAAAAACACTGGTTCCCATGCCTCTTCTACAGATAGGCAAACTGAGGTCACTGTGCTCCATCTACAAAGTCACCTAGGGAGTAAGAGTGCAGCTCCAGCAGCAGGGAAGAAAAATAAGCCCCCACATGCACCCTGGCCTTTATGGTTTGCCTGTCTCTCTACCCACTGTCTTGTCCAACCTTCAGAGAGATCTATGAAACATGAACCACTGCCGTCCCCACCTGGCAGGTAGAGCTTAGCCCAGTGGCGTGAGCAACGAGCTCGAGGGTACAAGGGGGAGTACGGGGCACAGGCAGAGCCCTGGTACAAGTCTTTTGATTCTAAAATCCACCCAGAGCACCCGTGGTGGGACTTCAAGCAGGGTGACCAGTTTCACTGCGAGGGCCACGGGCTTTCATAATAGGCGCTCTGGTTTGTAAAGATTGCTGTGCACATTTCAGGGGAGGACTCGGCGCCCTACTTAATGGGTAAGGAAATCAGGGGTCAGAGATATGAAGGACTCGGTCACAAGTTAGTAGTGCAGCTGGGAACCAAAGCCAAGTGTCCTGACCTCCAGCACAGGCCCCTCCTGCTGCCCCAGCACCTTGTCACCCAGGGGCAAATGGGCACAGTGTGTTCTGCAGGCTTCCACACCCCTGAACCCAGCCCCCCTGGAAACCTGCTTATGCCACATTCCCCCCTTCTTCTCAGTCTTTGGAGGTGGAGGATGGTGAAAACCTCAGGTCTGTTTCTTATGTAAGAAAAGTAAGGTCCAGAGAAACTAGATGCCCTGCTCAGGGTCACAGAGTAAAATGAGGTTCCGGCCCTGGACCTCTGATTCACGTCCAGTGCCCATTCCAACGGGTCAGTCACCAACAGCATGCAGAGAGAGCTCCTTCCTGGCATCAGCTTCCTACTAGGGTTCAGCTTCCCCATCTACAAAACGGGGTGCTAGAAGTGGCCCTAAACAGGCCCAGGATCTGAGCCTCCCAAGATAAAGAAATTAGGTGGTGCTTCCGGGAAAGGGAGGATCCAAGCCTTTCTAGACTGCCAACTTCACTGTCCCAGGAGGAAGACTGTGGCCAGGGAGGGGCTGCATGGTCACAGAGGCCCAGCCACTGAAGGACGATGAAAGGGTGGAGACACAGGCCTGGCCCACTCTGGCCTCAAATGTCCAGGAGAGGATGCTTCCTGCCAAGTCCTGCTGCCCAACCTTCTTCCACACACTTCTCGGAGAAAAAGCTTTCTACAAAGCCATTTATTTTTCCCAAACTGCACCCCCAGTTAACAAAATTCCTCAAAGTCCCACATTTAAATTAGACATGTCACCTCTTCCATTCCCGGAGGAAGGAAGAAATGTCAGCGGGAGGACATCAGAAGCATTCTGGAGGCTGGGGGCCGGTGAGAGACAAGCCAGGAGGTATCCTCCCGGCTCCAGAATAGCACCATGGTGGGAGGGAGTGGTGAGGGGCTGCATCCCTGTGCCCTCCTGGCCCTGCCCCATCCCCAGGCTTCCCCTACACTTCTGCTCTCACAGGGTACCGTGGCCGCCTGCCCCCCTGCTCCCACCTGGAAAGACTTCGGAAACCATTAGATTCTCCGACTGTAGCAAGAGGCTCTGCCCTGTCTCCAGGTTGCTATCCCTACCCCCTGCTCTGGGGAGGGAATGAGGACGCGGTGGGCATGAGGTATCCAGCAGGCTGTGGGCACAGAAGAGGGTACTGTAGGGAGCAGGGCAGGAGCCTGCTCGAGAGCCACAGACTGTAGCAGGCAGGTATCTGTCTGCTCACAGGTCCCTAGTTGAAGGACAAGCTCCTTAAAGGAGGGGCCTATCTTCTCACACCATGTCCCAGGTGCCCAAGGCAGTGCTGACACCCTACGGATGCTTGATGAACATGACTAGAATGGGTGAACAAAAGGAGAGGAGGGCAAAGCAGGGGGCTAGGGGCTGGCCCCCAGCGGGCCCACACAGACATCCAGACACCCAGTGTGACCAGCACGTGCTTTCCGTGGGGAGGCAGTTCCCAGGGCACAGCCCAGGGCACCACGGGAGAGACTGGGCCAAGGGAGGTCCCTACCTGTCCTGGCACGTGTTCCAGCACATGCACCTGTGTGCCTCTGCGGGCCTGGGGGAAGGGCCCTGCATTCACTTAGTGAGGGAGGGAAAAGGCTGGGGCCAGAGGAAGGGGAGGTGGGAGACGCCTGTGGACTCGAGGAGATGCTGAAGCTGCAGTGTCCCTGTCTGAGGAGATGGGCTTAAAGGAGCCCAGGGTGGGGGAGGGTGGAAGAAAAGGCTGAGAAATGAAAACTAGTGTATCAGGGCCACTGAAGAAAGAAGGCCAGGGGTGACTGTGTATCTTGTCTTTGGAGAAATAAGGCAGAAGAGGATCAGTCTGAATATTGAGTCCTTTGGAGAAAAAGAGGCAGCCAGCCTCGGTCCGTGCAGCATATCCATGGAGAAATAAGGCGGTGGGGTGGTGTCCGTAAGAAACCAGACAGCAGAATGGTTTATGTATCGTGTCACCGGAGAAATAAGGCAGCAGGATGACTTGGGAATCACATCCATTGGAGAACGAAGGCTGCGGGGAGGTCACTCTGTCCTTCAGAGAATGAGCAGACCTGCTGGAGTGGGAGCCGTCTGTTGAGGGCAGGACCCCTGGCCCGCGTGGTCAGGCTATTTCTTGTCCATCATCTGCATTTCATGATGGAAAGAAAACATGAGGGAAAAAGCATTAAAGCAAGAGTTCTACTCTTGGGCGCGCTCCAGAACCCCAGGCGCATGCTCACACACTTCCGGGCGCGGAGGGCGTGTGGGAGGGGCCACCGCAGTCTGACTAGCAGCCGCCCCTCACCCTTCTGTGCTCATCACGGCCCTGGAGGCCCAGACGGACACAACACAGGAGCTGGGCATCAGACAGACCATGGGGCCCCCAAGGGAGGCTGCCTAGTCCCCGCCAGCCTCTCTCTCCAGCCCCAGGGCTGCCCGCCCCCCCCACCTTTTCCAACCACTTTCACTGGCACACTTGTCCCCTCCACTCTCCCCCTCCTTTCTATCCCCCTCGGTCTTTCCTGGCTTGGCTGCCTCCCCTGCACTAGCAAGAAATCCTGTCCAGCTCCCCTTTCCACGCTGCTGAGTGCCTCTGGGTTTTGTCTCCACATGGGGGGCACCAGTGGACTGGCCCCGCGCCACTCCCTGACCTGGCAGGGGCTCGGAGTGTGTGTGATTCTGCCGCTCCCTCTCCCATTCTTTGGGCTCTGTCTGTTCCAGGATAAGCAGTACCACCCCTCCCGCGCCCGCCCCGCCCCAGCCTCCGGGTGCAGCCTCTGTGCACACAGTGTGACCAGAGACTGGGGGGTCAGCCTGACCCACTGGGAGCAAGATGGGGAAGCCCACTGCACCCTGCACCCAGGCCATTCTCCTGCAGCTCTCTTCTAGAACCAAGCTGACATTTTCATCTCCATCTGCTCAATCCTTCTATGCCTCATTCAGTTCAGAACAACAAGGAGGCAGATAACTTATCTCCATCCCTCCAAACCCCAACATCGACCTCTTACTGCCATGGAACATTCTACAGCATTTAAAAGGACTTGCTTTACCGAGCCCTTCCGCATTTGTCACCCTGCCTAGACCTCACCAGTGGTGTGCATTCCACTCATGAAGAAACCTCCCCGAAGGTCAGAGGCAGAGACTAGACCCAAGGTCTCCCCTTCTGACCCCGGGGCCTCTTTCTTCTGCACAATGCTGCCTTCCCAAAGCCCCCTTTACAGACTGTTGTGAAAGTCTGAGTCTACGATCCTCCCTTATCACGTATTTTGTGCAGGTTTCTGAGGACCCCATTGCACCCCAGCCCCCCCACTTTCCTGTCCTGGCCTCTGAACGTTTCCTGAAGACAGAGGCTGTGTCCTTCCCTTCTCCTCTAAATGCAGGGATGAGCATCCAGGAGTTTAGTTAAAGTTTTCTTTCCTGAAAGGGACACCCAGGCCACCTGAAAACGTTTCCATAACCTTTAGCAACCAACTTTGATTTTCTAGGTGGAAGCCACTCACATCAAGTGGCAAATCTGCTGCAAGGAATATTTTGTTCAAAATACACACACACACACATTTCCACACAAACACGCATACATAGATGTCACTGTTGGTTACTTTCAGTAAGGAAGAATCTCACACTTACTTCCAAGCAACCACTTGCTACTGTAACCACCGATGTTACGGAATACAAGTAATAATGATTGTTAACATTCACTAACTGCCTACTACATATCAGGAACGTGGCTCCCCAGCCGAAAGCCATAGTCCCTGGCCTCCCTGGAGCTCAGGGTCATGTAACTAGATCCAGACCAATGGACCGAAACTGGAGTAACAGGAGCTATTTCTAGTCAAGCCCTAGAAAAAAATAGTCCCTCCTTCTCCTCCCTCCCCCTTGCTTCCAGAGAGGGCATGGGAGCTGGAGCAGCCAGCCTGGACCCAGGGATGGAAGTTCTGAGTGGAAGAGGGCAGAAACCAATAAATGGAACCTAGTGCCAGGACGTCAGTGGCCTTAAGGTCACCTACGCTTAGACTATTCCAGAAGAGAGAAAAATAATCCCCGTCCTTGTGAAGCCTCTGTCACATCTGCACCCACTTAGAGCAGCTGGGACCGTGGTTACTCTGCCTTCTGCCATTCTGTCAGGGGGGAGTCCCGGCTGCTCTTCTGGGAGGGAGTCTCAGGTCACCAGTGAGCCTGCGATGGTGACCCCCACCGCCAACCATCTTCTCCCACCTCCCGCACACAGATGGGCCAACCCACAGACACAATCTCAGGCACCACATGTCTTTACCTTCTTTGCTTTCAGAGTGTTTCAGAGGCCGCAGGGCTGCAAAAAAGGAAGGAGCACACAGTGAGGGGGGACCGTGGCCAATGGCGGGGTCAGGAGTCTGGCAGAGGGATGGGAACTGAGAAGGAAGTGAGGCTACACGGACTGGGAGAAGTTGGGAGGATGAGAGCAACCTCCCAGCCCCAGGCAAGGAGCCCTAGGCTGCTGTCCCAAGGCCCAGCTCCACTCTGTATCCTGCCACTCCTTTCTCTAGGCCTCAGTTTTCCACATCTGTACAATGGGAACAGCTACCCTGCCCTCCAGTGAGCTAGAGATGCGGAAGTACACCGAGTCTGTTCTGCAAATAAGGGTGACGGGAGAAGCTACAGGAGGCTGCAGCCGTTCCTAGGTCATGAGGTCATGAGGAACCGAGACTGAGAAAATCTCTAGGCCATGCTCCACTCCCTACCCCCTCCCTCTGACAACTACATCTGCCTCTGAGCAAGGAAAATGAGGCCTGATCCCAGGGCTGTCGCCACACCAAAGGCAGAGAGTTAATTGGCATCATTTACAGCAGTCCCCAGGTGTCAGTCTCCCGCTCTTCCTTCACGGGGGTGGGGAGGGGACCGATGTCAACTGACACCGTCCCAAATGGCTCCTTGGGAAGCTGGCCCAGGAGCCCCAGGAGGGAGGGCGGTGAAGCCTCCAGTAGCCACGAAACACCAGCGCCACAGCACTTACCCCAATCTGGGCTCTAAGTTGGTGTCTTCAAAGCACCATGCCCTGTGAAAACCACCCCTGTGTCCAGTCACTCAAAAGAGCCTCTGGTGTCATCAAGGCAGGGTCAAGAGAACATTTTACAGAGGGACACTGAAGCCCAGAGCAGCAAAGCACTGTGACCAAAGTCACATAACCTCTAACCAGAATGGAACTGTCTTAAATTGTGTGCCTACTAACAAGGCTCCAAGCTACCAAGCATGGACCAGGCACCAGGCCTGGTGCGAGGCCCTTTATATACATGATCTCATTTAAATAAGCCCATACAATCTATGAAGTAGGCAGTTATTAGGAGGAAGCCAAGACTCAAAGATGAAGAAACTGAGGTCCAGAGAAGCAAAGTGACTTGCTCCAGGCCGCTCAGCCCACAAGCGGCAGCTGGAACTTAAACCCAGGCCACCCTGTCCCCTGAGCCCTCCTTCCCCTAGAAGGCCACCAGACCCCAGGGTGCAGGGTCTCTGAGAGTGGAGCTGGCCCAGTTAGGAAGGTCAGGTGGGCAGGAGAGACAAAACAACACCTGGGAGAGAGCCAGGGGAGACCCACGTCCAGGCCTCACACTGAGTAAAGACCAGGGCAGGAGGCCACAGACCACAGTACACACTGCATCCAAACCCCAAGCAAACGTGGTTCCTCGGGATCCTAGAGTTCTCTCCCCATCCCTGCGTCCTTCCCGCAGCCAATAAGGCCCACTCGAAGCTCGGGCTTACCGGTCTTGGATCCTTCTCCATCCCCATCCTGGTCCTCAGCACCTGGAAGACAAGGACTCCATAATGAGGCTTTCTCAGCCCCCAGTCATCCCTGCACATCTCCACCTGGGAGTATGAGAGGCAGGAAAGTGGGCGGAGTAGGCCTGGCTTGTGGTCCAGATGTTGGACACAGGGTGGGAGCCTGATACCAGCACAGAGCAGAAGCCACCGCTCCCCCATCCGAGCACCATCTCCTCCCCATCACCCCTCCTCCCAGCCACACCCATTGCTCCCCCATCCACCCACTTACCAAGCCCCCCTACCACCAGCCTCCAACACCAGCGGCACCCACCTAACCAGTGCTCCTGTCCTTCTACCAGCCCCCTCTGCCACCCACTGCATGAGCCGCCACCCGTCTGTCCCTTCTCCTCTACATATGTACCCTCCTTCCCTACACCCAGCCAGCTCCCACTTCCGACCATCTACTTCCATGTTCACCAGGAAAGCCTTCCTGTACCCACCTAACCACCCACCGGCATCAACTCCCGACTCACCAGCGTGTGTTCACCACCCACCACTCCCCAGAGCTGACACGCTTCCCGGACCAAGCTCAAACCACCCGCCTACCAATGTCAGCTCACCACCTGCCAATCACCAAAGTCAACTCTGATCTCAGCCCAGCTAATGGCAGCCGCTTTCAACTCTGCCCACTGGGAGGCACACACACCCTCACACAAGGCCACATACACCATACGGCATTCACATGCATGCCACTAAATGTCCACGCTCTACACCCACGCATCCATGCACAGACACGCTTGCGTGACTTCCACCCTCACCATCACACCGCAGGCCCCCACATACACCTCTCACCTCCGTCCTGCTGCTACCCGCGCTCAGCCTGCCATAGCCGCACCCCGATAGGCATGTTTACATGTACGAGACACATTCAGCCTCGGGGTCACACACACAATGAGGCCCCATTTGCACACTCACGTTCATTCGGTCACCAGAAAGCGACCCACATGCTGATGCCACAGACACACCACCACACGCAAAGACACGTGTGTGTGCGCGCACCCTCTCTCCCTCACCTGCATTCTCCTCCTCACAGCTCTGCTTGATCTTTCTCCAGCACACGAAGGCCAGGGCCACCAGCAGTGCAACGAGACAGACAGAGAGCCCCACGGTCACCCACAGGGCCTCAGGAGGGAAGGTCATGGGCTGCCCTGGGAGGGAAAGTGGGGAGAAGAGGAAGAGATGGTCATGCCTGGCCCCTGTGGCCCTGAGGACTGCACACCCCTGGCCAAGAGGTGTGAATAGGTAGCTCCCACCCTCACTAGGTTCCAGCGTTATGAAGAGAGCTCACTGATGTTCCCATGCCCCTCCCCTCCCCCCACCAAGACACATCCAAGCCTTGACCCAGCTGTAGCTGGTGTGGACATGCCTCAACTTGGCAGGGGTGAAAAGTCTACAGTTGATGATGCTCTAGAACCTTCTATGGTTCCCCACTGACATTTGAATAATGCTTCCATCCTCTCAAGGACCTCTATTATGTGGCTGCTCCTTCCGCTTCCCCAGCCTTTCCTTCTGCATCCACCTTAGGAACCTCTGCTCCAGCCAAGCTGGTGAACTAACCACTCTCTGCGGGGACAGCTGGTGCCTTCCAGCCCCCACGCCAGTGCTGTCAAGTTCCCCTACTTTAAAAAATGTCCCCAAACGCTCACCTACTTTAAGGTTCACCTCCTCAGAAGGCCCTCCCCGACTCTTGCAGCCCTGCCTGATGATATCCCCCATCTCAGAGATCGGGAGTCAGCAAATTATGGTCTGCGAGCCAGGTTTGTCCTGTGGTCTGTTTTTGTACAGCTTGTTGGCTAATAATAGTTTTCATATTTGTAAAGGGTTACCAAAAAAGAAACAGGAGGAGCAGAAGGGGAAGGAAAAGCAGCAGCAGCAACAGAGATTGTATGTGGCCCACAAAGCCTAAAATATTTACTATCCAGCCCTTTACAGAAAATGCTTGGGGAGCCCTACATGTAGATGGGGGTGGGAACTGAGGGCGCCATGGTGAGGGTTCTGGGTTTACCCCAGAGGGGGAGACTTGCCAGGGGAATGTTTCCGTGAAACGCTGAGGGCCCTTCTGTTAGCTCTCTCAATGGCAGAGGGAGGGGCTCGAGGCACCCGCACCTGGGTCTGGGCCAGCCACTGTTCTGAGCTTGCCAGCCAGCAGCCCAGTCCCTGGGCCCATGCCGAGTCCTGGGCAGAAAGCTTGGGGACCTCAGAGCTAACAAAAGACAGCACTGCTCTCCTCTGCTGTCTGCAGACCAGGAGTGCCCAGGCCAGCAGCAGCAGCCAGCTGGGTCTGCAGAAGGCATGGTCAGGGCCGACAGCACTGCCAGGAGAACCTTCGGCAGCAGAAGCCCTGCCAGGGACACGGGCATTTGCAGCAGACATTCCCTCCAGCCGGTATAATTGGCAGAGCTGCTGCTCAGGATGTTGCAAACAAAGAGACCCATCACCCAGGGGAGCGGGAGAGGACAGCAGCTGAGACGAGGGGCCAGGAAGGCCCATCCATAAAGCCCAGGAAAGAAACACCTGGGGATCCCGGGCACGGCCCTTGCAGCAAAGGAGGGAGCAGAGCCACCAAAATACTCAGGAGGAGGGAGGATGTCTGTCTGTGTTCACTCCCTGACTGGTGTTAGCACCTGAACACTAGCCAAACTGGCCCTGGAGTAAAGAGCAGGGCTCGGGCCAGGGTGTTGAGGCTCCACTCCCAGGGAATGCTCCATAAAGCCCCTTCCACGCACATAGCATGCTCTATGTCACGAACCTCTCCAGCAGGTGTGGGAGAGCCCAGGCTGGAGGACTGACATTCTGAATCCTAGAATGTTTTACCAGGCATAAAGCTGCCTGAAGCAAAATACAGGCCAAGGGCTCCAAAGTAGGCCAGACCTGCTCTTATGAAAACAGGAGGCTGGATGGTGGGGAGGAGAGAAAATTAGGCTGAGAGACTAAAGGTTGGATTCTGGTCCTGGGTCATTGGCTCACCACTGGGTGCTGGAGCCAAGGGCCACACACCCCTGTGCACCTTCTAAACATGCAAACTATTGCATTTACTGTTTATCCGATTTTCAAAGAGGTCCCTGGCCCCCGAAATAAAGCCACTGTTCTAGTCTGCAGACTTGGGAAAGTTCTCTCTTCTCTCTGGGCTTTGGTTTCCTCATCTCTGAAAGTACTTTAAATGTTAGCTACTGAAGTTTAAAATAAAAGTGTTTTTCTCTTAGATGAGGTAAGCGTTCTCCTTACCATTCCATTGACACCCATAAGCCCTTTCTGTACAGTGTGGCAAATACCCAATTCAACCCCAGGGGCAAATGATCACAAAGTCCACCTGCCCTTCGAGGCTCTCTCAACTCCCACCTGTCCCTGGAGACTTCTCCCGACTGCTCCAGCCCACTCTGGCCCCTGCCTCCTTTCGCAGAAATCTTCCCTTTCTCTGTCAATGTCACTCTACCTGGTGTTTCTTATTCTCTCAGGAAACCCACCAGGGGGTGGAAATCACAGGAAGGGAGGACAGGACAACCAGACAGACAGAACCTGCTGTCCTGATTCCAGAGGCTGTGGGGAGGCCGGTGGGAAAGCTGAGTTGCCTGAGGGACTGAGGAGCCGACCTCATGTCCCAACACGGATGGAGACTGCCTCCCTTGGCCTGAGTGTGGGCCTGAGCCCTCTTCACGCCCCCAGGCACAAGGAGCATCACTGAGGTGAGCAATGCAGGAAGGGAAGGTGTTTGGGCTGGGACCCCAAATCAGACCCCAAGCAGATAGAGGGAATGGCCAAATGGGCGACATCAATCTGGTGTTTGGCCACACGGGGGCAGCAGAGATTGCCTGGGTTGAGAGCTCCGCTCTAGAAGTGCGGACACCCTGGGGTCCGGTCCGGACCACCTGGAAATCCCTAGCTGTCTCTCACGGCCTCAGATCAGACGGTGCCATGGCTCCAGGAACACGTTCCCGTCCCCCGAAGCAGCTGCAGTAGGAAAGCCCTCCCTCACCATGCCGCGTCTGCTCTAGGACTCCCTAGAGCACCTCCAAATTCTCGCAGCCACTCCCCTTTCTGCGTGCGGAGCACAAAGACCCTCTAAGGCGCTTGTAGGAGGGCCAATATTATACATGACTTTCACCAGCTCCTTAAACCAAGTCCCTCAAGGACTTCTCGGTGGAGGCTTCTGACCACCCTGATCCACCTAAATTCTAACTCAGGGTCTAAATAAAAGGCAGCAGCTCCCTCCGTCTCCCCGGCTGCTCACCTGCCTCCTGCCTACCTGTGATGGTGACTGAGCCGTGCGCATCCTGCCGCAGCACAGGGTTGCGCACCAGGCAGCTGTACGTGCCGTTCGCGCCCAGCACCACCCTCAGGACGCTGCGCACATCGAACAAGCCCTGCTCGTTGGCCATCTGCGACGTGGTCACGTTGCCCGTCAAGGGTGCGCCCTGCCCGTCCTGCCACAGCACCTCGGCCTCCGGATAGCCCCGGTAGCTGGAGCACGTTATGGTCACCGTGTCCCCGGGCCGCAGGTCCTTGCTGGGCTCCAGGGTCATGCTGGGCTTTGAGTAGGGAGCTGGAGTGGGGCAGGCGGTAGAGCACAGAAGTCGAGGTCAGTAAGGCAAGGAAGGGGCGGGGGCAGGGGGGCGTCGCAGTGGAGGAAAGGACACCTGCAGGGATAGGGGTCAGCAGTGGGGCTTGAGTTGCGGGGTCAGTGGGGGCGCGGTGGGTGGGGGACCGCGGGAGGTGAGTGACGCAGCCCGCGAGGGCGCCCCCTGCCGGCGCTCACCCGCCACCTGCAGGCTGACTGCTGCGCTGCCGAAGTCCCTGATGCTCACAAAGCAGGTGAAGCTGCCCTCGTCCGCCACGCGCACGCGCTGCAGCCTCAGCGACGCGTTGCCCTGGGCCAGCAGGTCCGGGAAGAGTGCAGTGCGGTTGGCGTAGGCGCTGCCCTGGTCGCGGCCCTCGGCGAAGCTGTGCACCAGCTGTTTGGTGTCTGTCAGCTGCCAGATGAGGTTGAGCTGCGCCAGGCTGAAGCCGGGTTCGGGCGAGAAGGAGCAGCGCAGGGTGGCATCGGCACCCACCAGGGCCACCACGGGGTCCTCGGGGACCTGGACCTCCACGGCACCTGGGGGTGAGGTTAGATAAGACGGTGAAGGGGGTTGGGACGCTCTCTGCTACCAGCCCACAGCCTCTCAGATTTCCTCCTTCATTAACCCCCAGTTCCTGTCCCATCGTCCCGCTTTCTCTCCAGACCCAAAAGCAGATAGGGTCTCCGGATTCCCAGATGTAGAGTCCCCCTAATCTTAGGACAAGAATCACTGAGGTTGACCGTTGACCTTGGCCTGACAATGCCTGTTCTTGGCGGCGGGGGGGGGGGGGGCGGGGGGGGGGAGGGAGAGGCCGGGGACAGCATCCAGCCCTAGCAAAACCCCCCTCCTACATGATGGATCCTTCTCCTATCCTAACTCTCTTTCCAGAGGTTTCCGGAGCCCTGGAGTCAGTAGCCCCGGAGAGTGAGGAAGGTCCGTGATGGCTGTCCTCGGCCCCTACCAGCAAGGTAAGGCTCCCAGCCTACTCGCCCTGTTTGCCTTTCCCGTCGCCCTTGCTGGGAATTTCACCCATCTGGGAAACGGAAGGTAGGGAGCTAGATTAAAATCCTGCAGCCCCTGCTGATAGGACAAGCCTCTCCCTCCCTCATGGGGACATTCAGACACAAAACAAACCTATGGGGCTTCTGTGGGGCGTGATGGTGACCGAGCCGTGCGCGTCCTGCCGCAGCACAGGGTTGCGCACCAGGCAGCTGTACGTGCCGTTCGCGCCCAGCACCACCCTCAGGACGCTGCGCACATCGAACAAGCCCTGCTCGTTGGCCATCTGCGACGTAGTCACGTTGCCCGTCAAGGGTGTGCCCTGCCCGTCCTGCCACAGCACCTCGGCCTCCGGATAGCCCCGGTAGCTGGAGCACGTGATGGTCACCGTGTCCCCGGGCCGCAGGTCCTTGCTGGGCTCCAGGGTCATGCTGGGCTTTGAGTAGGGAGCTGGAGTGGGGCAGGTGGTAGAGCACAGAGGTCGAGGTCAGTAAGGCAAGGAAGGGGCGGGGGCAAGGGGGCGTCGCAGTGGAGGAAAGGACACCTGCAGGGATAGGGGTCAGCAGCGGGGCTTGAGTTGCGGGGTCAGTGGGGGCGCGGTGGGTGAGGAGGTGAGTGACAGGAGGTGAGCGACGCAGCACGCGAGGGCGCCCCCTGCCAGCGCTCACCCGCCACCTGCAGGCTGACTGCTGCGCTGCCGAAGTCCCTGATGCTCACAAAGCAGGTGAAGCTGCCCTCGTCCGCCACGCGCACGCGCTGCAGCCTCAGCGACGCGTTGCCCTGGGCCAGCAGGTCCAGGAAGAGTGCAGTGCGGTTGGCGTAGGCGCTGCCCTGGTCGCGGCCCTCAGCGAAGCTGTGCACCAGCTGTTTGGTGTCTGTCAGCTGCCAGATGAGGTTGAGCTGCGCCAGGCTGAAGCCGGGTTCAGGCGAGAAGGAGCAGCGCAGGGTGGCATCGGCGCCCACCAGGGCCACCACGGGGTCCTCGGGGACCTGGACCTCCAAAGCACCTGGGGGCGGTGGGGTAGGGTAGTGAGAAGGGGTGGGGCCTGGGACCCTCCCTAGTCCTCCTCCGGCTCTGGGTTAAGTGCAGGCCAGTCCACTCATCCTTTAAGGCCCGAGACGCAAAGCAAAGTTTATTACCTGTGGTCCTCATTCAGTCAACAAGGCTACAGCAAGCACCTACTATTGTCGAGCATAAGAGTTAGGAATGCAACAGAGAAGACGACTAAGGCCACACCCTTTCAGAGCTTACCTTTTAAAGGGAGGTAGGGACAAACTAAGACACAAATTCTCATTAGCATGGGATTAGGGATATGAGAGACATAAATAAGCCAAAGGATTGGAGGTGGTCGCTTTTCAAATATCTGACTGTGGCATTTTCACATAAGTATGTTGTCTTTATTAATTAGAAAGGGGAGTCTAAAAAGGTATATATCAAATGTTAATAGTGGTTTCCTCTGAATGAGAAAGGATCACAAGGGCTTTCTCTTTTTTATTTTCCTAAACAAACATGATTTGCTTTTATATCCGAAGGAAGGAAGGCCCACACCTTTCAGCAGGGCAGTGAGGCTCATTCTTACTAAGAGGATATTAAGTTGAAATTTAAGGGAATGAGAAGGAGCCTGACATGCAAAAAAGCCAGTGTAAGAATATTCCAGGCAGAAGAAATAGCAGGTGGGAAGGCCCTGAGGCAAGATTCAGCTCCTTTAGTGAGATTACCAGGTAGCTGTCCACTGTGGCCTGAGAGTCTGGATGGGAGGGCTTTGCAAGACCAGTAAAGAATGTAGTTTGCGGGGCGCCTGGGTGGCTCAGTGGGTTAAAGCTGCTGCCTTCAGCTCAGGTCATGATTCCAGGGTCCTGGGATCGAGCCCCACATCAGGCTCTCTGCTCAGCAGGGAGCCTGCTTCTTCCTCTCTCTCTGCCTACTTGTGATCTCTGCCTGTCAAATAAATAAATAAAATCTTAAAAAAAAAAAAAAAAGAATGTAGTTTGCTACATGCAATGGGAAGTCACTGCAGGTTGAGGGGGTGGTAATCAGGCATAATCTGCCTAACAGTGCTTACAGCTCACTCTGACTGTTTGGTTTAAGAACTACTTCAGTTCGGTTTGTAAGAAGTTGGCTTAGCTCCAGAGGTGGCAGTGGTGTTGGGGCACACGGGACAGAGTCAGGTTTGTTGGCGAGGGCCTGCTGATGAATGGAAGGTGAGGGAAATACAGGAGCAGGAATCCTGGAAGCCTACTGTCAACTCATCCCTAGAGCCAGATTCCCCTGTTCGTCCTCTGCCCTTGATCCTGTGGATTGGCAAGCCTCCTCACCCAGCCACCTCTGCCTCCCTTCTAGCTCTTCTTTCAGAGCCCTGGGAAGTTAGTGAGAGGGGGCGGGTTCCCTGAGCCTTTTCTTTGGGGAGACATGCTCCCTATTCTGGCACTGCCATTCTTGGGTAAGTGGGTGCTCTGGGCACTAGCAAAGCAAGAACACTCAAAAAACGTAAAAACCAAACAGTCTTGATACAACGCTGGCTGGATATAGCACCCATTAAAGGCTTCTTGCATTTAGAAAAATAGTATTTTTACTGCGAATTACAGGGAAAGGCTATCATGATCTTCCCTGTGTGTAGAGGTTTCTAAAGGTCTTATGCTGGTCCTGGATCTCTCGCTGCAACCACATGTCCCAGGCCGCTCTCCAACTGGTGTCCCTTATAGGGGGCATTTAGGAATGTAACCTAAGGAATCACCCAAAGCCCTTCAGAGAAATCAGAGCAGCCACAACCAGAGTTGCTCCTCCTTATGACCAGCAGGTGGCACCAGACACTCAGCTTTGTCTTCCCCTACAGCAGACGAAGGCAGTCCTGCCCTCTGCCAGGGGCTGGTAAGGATTTAAAATAGGATGAGGACGTTGTTATTAAAAATAATGTCATTATTGAATGCTGACTCTGTGCCAAGAGCTGTGTGGGAAGAGTTACATCATTTATCCAACATGGTTACTGAGCAGCTACTATGTGACTGGAACCAGTCCTAGCACTGAAGACAGACCCTGCTCTTTGAGCAGAGCGGACAAGAAGCAGATGAATGCACAACATGTCAGGCAGAGGTAAAGGCCAGGAAGCAGCATGACAAAGTAAGGTCGAGGGTAGGGAGAGGTGGTGTGCTATGTTACACAAGGTAGCCAAAAAAACTTTGCTGAGGAGGTGACATCAGAGCAAAGACCTGAATGAAATAAAGGATCAAGTCATGCCTATGTGTGGGCACAGAAAGTTCCAGGCAGAGGGAACAGTACATGCAAAGGCCCTCAGGAGAGAGCACGCACACTGTGTGTTCAAGATACACATTATCACAGTAAGTGCTCACATGCCCAAATTACAGTAGAGGAAATGGGTTAAGAAATGCAGAGTAAGTTGCCTGTGGAATCCCGGTGGAAATGAGTGGACAGGCAACAGGGGACAGTGGGAGGACGTTGGCCAAAACCCTCCCCATCCCTGCTAGACAAAAGGGCTTGGCAGGAGCCCTGCTGGGAATGGGTGCACCCCCCCTCCAGCCCCCACACTGCTCCCCTCACCTGTGATGCAGACCCACAGCGCTGCCAGGGCCGTGGCCAAGGGCACACGCACGCCCACACCCGCGCTGGCCCAGCAACACAGCATCTTCCCAAGAGGCAGCTGACAGCTGGGCTCTCCGTGGTGGAAGGCTGCCCCTGCCTGTGAGGAAGAGGAAGTGAGGCCTTTGTCTCCAAGGGTCTTCCCCAGGCCTGCCTTCGCTTCATCCCCACCCCCTAACCAGCTCAGGGAAGTCTGCAACCGCCCAGCGGCAGGTCCTCCCTTCCACACTCTACAAGGCTCCCCACCGAGGGCTTTTTTTTTTTTTTTTTTTTTTTGAGACATGCTGGCAGGAGGGAACTGAGTCACTGGGAAGGCTAGACCAGGGCACACGGGGCAGGGGACAGCTGGACCCACCCCTTCAGAACTGAGATGTTGGTACAAAATACAAGGAAGATGAGGCAAGGTGGCAGGTAGAGGCAAGGCTGGCCGGCCCAGGGCAAGAATGTGCGCAGATCAGTTTGGCTCAGTTTGACTCCAGACGACAGCTGGTGGGGAGAGTAAAGGCTGAGGCGGGAGCCAGACGGAAAGACAAGCTGAAAGGTCTGAAGTTTATCCTAAAGGTAACTGGGAGCCTCTGACAGTTCTGGAGCAGGAGAAAGGATATGGTCGGAGCTGTGCTCCATAAAGATGACTGTTAACATCTGCAGGATACAGGAGAGGAGATAAAGCAGGTCTGGGTGAGAACAACAGCACTGGAGGGCGTGGGGAGAGAGGAAGGGGGCAGTCAGGCCAGAGGAGGTTTTGAGCCTCATGAGAGGGATGGATAGTCACTGAGACAGAACATGGAGGTGGTCGGTGTTGCACGTGTGAAGTTAGCAGTGTTTGTGCAGAAACCTCCTGGAGAGAGTACTAGGAGGCAGCTGGTGTCAGAGGATGGGGCCCGAGAAAAGAGCACACTTGCTAATCGGACACTCAGAGGCCAGGTCTGGGGCGAACACCAGAGGCTGGAGTGAGGGCTGAGTGAGAGATAGGTCTGTGGCCGCAGACGAGACCTCCCTGGGCCCAGTCCTGCTCCTGATCCTGGCTACCCCCTCACAGTGTCTGACCTGGGGGGCTGAACCCACCTTCACCCCATCCCACAGCTGCTGTCTGATTGTTCCCATGTCCCAGGGAAGCCACATAAGCAGTGTGGACTTGGGCTATCCAGCACTGTTCAACAAGAACAAGGTCGAGGGTGCTTGGATGCTTAGTGGGTTAAAGCCTCTGCCTTTGGCTCAGGTCATGATCCCAGGGTCCTGGGATAGAGTCCCACATCGGGCTCTCTGCTCAGCGGGGAGCCTGCTTCCTCCTCTCTCTCTGCCTTCCTCTCTGCCTACTTGTGATCTCTGACAAATAAATAAATAAATAAAATCTTAAAAAAAAAAAAAAAAAAAAAACACACAGTCAAGTTCACGTTTTCACAACCACCCAGGGAGACAGCCAGATCCACTCAGTCCCATTTTGCAAGAGAAAAAGAATAAAGCCCCTGTAAGCGAGGTGCCTTTGGTAATGTGATATAATCTGCTAGTTAGCAAGCTGCCAAGGCTTCGGGTTCCAACCTCCTGCCGCGGCTTTCTGCCCTCCCCGGAGCAGACCATCATTTTGGTCTCAGGCACCAGGCCTCAAGCCTTCCAGTCCCAGGCAAGCACACTCCGGGCCCCGCCCCGCCCCACCCCACCCCACCCTGCCCCACCCCCAGCAGCTGGGCTGAGGGAGTCCCTCAGCCAAACCGGGTGCATCCTGCACACACACACACACACACACCCCACTCCAGCTGTCCACAGTGGGGAAGCCCTGAATAGCCACTTCCTTCCCAGACACTTCCGGTCCAAACCCAGAGGCCTCAAAGCCTTGCCGCCTGCTGAGTCAGCAGGCTTGCTGCTCCATTCATAAAGGCACCCTTGGCGGGCACCACATCCTGCCTACAAGGGCAACCACTGGCCACAGGAAAAGCTAGCAGGCTGCAGCTTCTGTGCTGCGCCCCCATCTCTACCCCCATCCCCACCCCCAAAGAGGCACTAGGACCTAAGGATTAAGAAGCGTCCAGATTCTAAGACTCCTTTTCTCTCTTTCAGCCCCAGAAGAAAACCAAGGCCTGTCTGTTCTTCCCAAGCCACCTCCCTCCTTCACCCTCCCACTGCTGCTCATGCCTGCCACTCCCACCCCGACCCTCCTGTGACCTTCCTCACTGGCCCTGCTGTCTGAACTCTGCCCCTACAAACCCCTCTCTCAACAACGTCTGCTCTCAGGACCTAAGATAGGAATCTGCTCACAACCTTACCTGTGCTCAAGAACCTTTCATGGCTCCCCATTCACTACAGAAGTAAAGCCACTTTCCTCTGCCTGGCACTCAAGACTTCTCTTATGAGATCTCCATATGTCAAGCTTCTACTCACCAGGGTCTTTGGGGAATGCCTGCCACCTCCATGAGTGTGGGGGAGCAACTCCCTCCTGACCAGACCTAGCAGGGCTCCCCAAAGGCCAAGCTGTCCCTCACTCCAGAGGGAGAACGAGAGGCTTTCCAGGAGTGGGCGTTAGGCTTCCCCATTTTGGTTACTTTCCTAGACTCTGAACCCAGCAAAGTTCCCACTGTCATGGCTCACCCTAGGGAAAAACCTGACAGCCTAGAGCCAGGAAGACCCGAGCATTCCAAGAAGTTCCTACCCCAACAGCTGGGGCCCCAGGGACTGAGAGAGGGATGGAGAAATACCTCTTGGAGACAAGGTGCTGCTCAGGGAATGGGAGCATGACCTGGGAACAGAAAGCCCGTCACTGCTCTTTGGGACAGACAGGCTGCCCCCCCTGGAGACACACTGATCTCAGGCTGCATTGTCACCACCCTGCCCACCTCCTCTACAAAGGGGAATTTTCATCCCCTGGCGGGACCTGCCCCAGAGCCAGTATGTACCACCCCTCCCAGTGAGTCACCAGCCAGCCCTCCCTCTTCCTCTTCCTTCATCCCCATCTCAGCCAAATGTGGGAACTCCAAGGAGTCCTGCCAGGAAAGAACACACAGCGCCTTGGCTTTCCCTGGGAAGCAGGACTGAGGAGCCCAGGCCACCCTTGGCCTGAAGGTGCAGGAAGTTCATTCAACCCCTGCAGAAGTGCATCCATAGAGAAGCCCCCAAGAGAGGACCCAGTATGCGCCCCCATTAAGCCCAAACCAAGAAACAAAGGCCGAGACTGGGCTCTTCGTATAGAGCTCTCGGATCAAGAGGAATTCCTTGCTCCCACCATGACCACCCCATATCTCTTAACCTCCGCCTCCTCCCAATCCCTGCAGGGTCCATTTGTACAATGCTTCCCACCAAGAGGGCAAGAAGGAGCAAAGCACATGCCAGTGTTGATCTCCGCTAACCAGTGTAGCACAGAGGCAGAGCTGTTGCAAACAGCAGATAAGCACCCGGATCAAGCTATGCCTGAAGCGAGTACACACCGAAACAGCCCAGATACATGAGCCGATCTTTTTTTCCTCCTCCTAGTTTGGGCTAAGTGTCTATTATCTGCGATCAAAAGACTACTTGAATATACATTCGTTCGTGTACTGAGAAGTGCATTTAACTGTTCACTGAGTACCTGGTAGGCAGGCCCTGGGGCCCGAGAGATGACGAAGCTGTGTGTCTGTCCTCAAGGAGCCTGCAATCGAAGAGAGAAGTGCATGTGAATCACTGCACTTCAGTTCAGGACATTATTAAGGTACAGTGAGGGCTACTTGCCGCTACCTGAGACATAATATAACCCTAAAGGTGAGTCCAGAAAAAATAGTGAGCAGCTCCCCAGGTAAACAGGCCGGACAGAGTGGCTTCTCCCCAGCCCCAAGACACCTGTTCTCCTGGCACTGCTGGGTGCCTCTCAACCAGATCCCTTTGAAATAGTAGAAAATGAGCCCAAAGTTCAGGATTCTTGTCCCAGCTCTGTCACTGCTGTGCAATTTGTAACAGGTAACTTCCCCTCTCTTAACTCTGTGTTCCTATGTATAAAAGAAATGCTTGGCTGGATCCTAGCAGAACTACATTAGTACGTTAAACCTTCATGTACTATATCCTTGAGGTCGAGCCAATTAGCTGCCAGGCAGGTCACACTGAAATGTACAACACGACTGTGGCAGAAACCACTCATTTCCCCCCTCATATCTATTCTCCTCTTCTGTAGAGTTTTTACTTAGGCACATGGCCACTCAGCTGAAGACTACAGATCCCAGCCTGCCTTGCAGGGAAGAGGTGTGTCCTGTGACCATCTTCTGGCTAATAGAATGTGAGAGGAACTGATGTGTACAACGTCTGGGTCAGACCCTTAAAGAGAGCAGCATACCCTGTCTTGTCTCCTCCCCCTTCCCACCAGCTGGAACACAGCCGTGGTGACCATCTGAGACCATGCTGCCAAAGGCAACACTCTGGGGACTTCAGAATGGCAAGACACAAGGCCCTCGGAGAGGCTGCAGGATCAGCCCAGGACGGACCCACACCGTCACATGGGTGAGAATAAGCATCTACTCTAGCGTCACTGTTATTTTGGGTCTTTCTGACAGCATCTGAAGTGACTAATTTAGGGAGCCATCCCTCCCCTCCTTTCCCTCTTTCTCTCTCCTGCTCTTCCCACCCCATAAAAATTACCACTGCTCAGAGCGGTGAAAGGAAACAACATCTAAAATAGGTGTTTCTGGGCGCCTGGGTGGCTCAGTGGTTAAGCCGCTGCCTTCGGCTCAGGTCATGATCTCAGGGTCCTGGGATCGAGTCCCGCATCAGGCTCTCTGCTCGGCAGGGAGACTGCTTCTCTCTCTCTCTCTCTCTCTCTCTCTGCCTGCCTCTCCGTCTACTTGTGATTTCTCTCTGTCAAATAAATAAATAAAATCTTTAAAAAAAAATAAAAATAAAAAAAAAATAAAAATAAAATAGGTGTTTCAAAATACGACCTGGACACTATCTCCTCTGAGTCACATGGTGATCCCTGGGCCCGGCTCAGCAGATATTTCAAGGGTAGGTGCGACCTGGCTTGGGGATTGTTCTGTCTGTAAGGGAGGGAGGGGCTGAGACAGACAAAGGGGTCTTGAAGGCTTGAACAATTGGGCACATGGGGGCACACATCATATGATGGGGACACCTGGAAATGAAGCACGTGTAGAAGGAAGAACAATTTCTACTGGGCTTGAGCTACACAGAGCGTCCACGCCAAATGCCACATGGACTGCTGGACACATGGAGTCAGAGATCAGAACAGGACAGGAGCTACCCACGCATTGGGAGTGATAGGAGCCCAAGTTGGGATCATTGAGGGAGATTATGGAAAGAAGAGAGATCCTCCAACCAATTCTGGAGAATCTGCAGAGGTTAATGGTCACATATCAGAACTGGGTGCCTCTCTCGGGCCACCCTCACAACCCATTTGACCCCACCAGTGCTGGGTACCACGGGCCTCCTGAAGAAATCCAGTGGCTTTGGGGCAGCGTCACTGGCATAAAGCTCTGCTTTATCCTGAAACCAAACCTGTCTCGTGTTCCGCCCACCAGTCCTCCTTCAACCTTATATTACAAGTCCACCCCCTCCCTGCACGTTTTAGATCTTCTCCCTTGACGAGGCCACCCCTGAGCAGCCGTGCCACATTGTTCATCAAAATAACCGAAATCACAGACGATTAAATCTGTGGTCAGTGACTGGGAACCATTCACTCTCATCGCCACAGACCCTCGTCTCTGCTGTCCTCTTCTGATGGAGCTGGGGAGGGGGTGGAGCTTTCTGGGATACTTCATTTGTGCCACTATTTATTACATTTCAGCCAGTTAAACCTGGTCCATCACCCCAACTGCCACGAACTTTTCTTTTAAATTGCAAAATCCATGGAGTGTGAGGTTGACCCTTTCAACCATTTTCAGTGTACAATTCAGTGGGGGGGAAGTACAGTCACAGTGTTGTGTGACCATGCCATGATCTTCTGCAGTACTGTTGGGACAGTTCCTGGCCCCTGGAAGGTGCTTGATAATTTTGTGATGGAAGGAAAAGAAAGAAAAATGAACGTTACCCAAAAAGGTTACCCTCTTTTCCCTGCTTTGTTTCTTGTGGCATTGAGGTTCTCAGGAAGAAGACAGGAATAAGGAGACCCCACAGCACTAGGTTTTGCCTCTGGATCAATGCCCACCCACTGTTCAGGGCCTTGGGATTAGGAATCTCCCCCTTCGTGCTGCCACCCAACTGCGCATCACAGGACTTATCCCCACTTCTGGTGGAGGGCCGGTCAAATGGGGAGGAACCAGGAAAAAAAAAAAAAAGGCTCCTCTGAAGAAAATAGACTCTTCTTCAAGTGCTCCACTAATAACTGGTTCCAGGATTTTGTCAGGGGTTAAGGACACAATCCCCAATCTGTCGCTCCCCAAATTTGCCATTTTCCCTGTAAAACCGGTTATTTGCCCATCTCAAGTCTTCCAGCATTCATCTAGCCACTCATACGCCAAACATGATGAAGTATTATGGGCATGGAGGGTCAAGCAGTTCCCTGGAGGAGTGAGCCCCCACAGCATCCTCTGAGAAGAGAGGGACTCTGGGGAGTGGCTTTCGGGAGATGGGGCACAGGTGGTGGTCAGGGGTTGCCTAAGGATGGATTCTGTACATAGTGGGAAACCGTGGAGGGCTACGGCCCCCACCCTTACCATCTACCCCGGTTTTCCTGAAATACCCCAAACAGCTTCCAGACATCTTATCTCCAAGTTCACTCTGCACCAGGACAATCAAAGGGGCCAGAAGACAAAGCCATGGAATCCACCAGATCATCACCTCCCTACCTGGCCTGAACTTCAGTTCCTTCTTAACAGCCTCTGCAACTTCTTTCTTTGAGAAGGAAACACAACAGATGCTAAGCGGACCCTCTCTGTCTTCAGCAGTCAGTCTTGAGGCTCTTAGCAACTTTCTTCCACGACCTTTGTTCTAGAGCGCCTCTCTCCTTCTATACCGATTCCTTCTAATAACAGGGCTCCCCGGTTCTGCAGGGAACCCAGTCCCTGTGATGCTGGTGTGACTGACCCCTACCCTTGGGCCTCAGCAAGTGACTGGACCTGACTCACTGGAGAACCCTCAGTGACTGGCTCCAGAATGGGCCGATGAGCCAAACCACACCCAGCCGGGCTTCCCAGGGCTGTTCTGTTGGCATGAGTGGAAAAGACTCTTTCTGTAAAGGTCCAGATAGTAAATATTTTAGACTTTCCAGGCCATCTGATATCTGTCACAGCTACTCAACCCTGCCATTGTAGCAGGGAAGCAGTCATAGACAATGCATAAATGAATGAGCAGAGCCGTGTTCCAACACAACTTTATTTATGGACACTCGGATTTGAATTGCATGTAATTTTCATGAATCACATGATTTTTTTTTTCAACCATGACAAATGTAAAAACCATTCTTAGCTGTGGGCTATACAAAAAATAAGCAGCAGAAGGTTTGGCCCATGGGCTGTAGTTCATAGGAACTGGTTTAGGGACACACCAGCTCCACTCTCAAAGACACCCAGCTAGCAGCAAAAATGGGAACCAGTTGGGAACTGGTACATTAATGACGGCGCCTCTGCGTACTGGAGTAGTGCACAGCTTTTTAAAAGAATGTATACTGATACAGAAATAAGTCCATGACATGTGTCACGTCAGTCAAGCATACTGTCAACTGTATGACCTCATTTCTGTATTAACATATGGCCCCATGGCTGCAGGTCTGGTCCCCTACCTCTCTCTCCATCTCAGCATCACCTGTATTTCAGCGCCCAGCCTTCCTCCTCCACCACCGAACCCCTCGGGGTTGGCTCCTAGACCTTCTCCTCAAGTCTCTCTATTATTTTCCCCTAGATGATTTCACCCACTCCTATGGCTTTAAATATCGTCTATATGCTGGCAACTCCTAGATTTTCTTCCCCAAGCCCACACCTCTCATCTGAGCTCCAACTGTCCCCTAAACATCTCTTCGCCGGTGACTCACAGGCATCTCCCTCTTCAAACTCTGGATCTCCCCTCCAACCTGTTCCTCTTCAGCTCTTCCCGCTCAGGAAAGGCACTACTCTCCACCCTCTGCTCAAGCCAGAAACCCGAGTTTCTCTTGCCTCTACAGTCCGTCACCAAGAACAACCATTCCTGACCCCAAACTACATCGACAGCCAAGCCCCAAAACCAGCCTGTTGCCTGCTTTAGTTCAGCACACCCATTAAGAAAGGGTTTACTTTTCTAAACGGTTGGAAATCAAAAGAGTATTTCATGAGACACAGGAATTGCACGAAAGTCAAATCCCAGTGTCCGTAAATAAAGTTTGGTTGGAATGTAGCCACATTTCATTTACGTATTGTCTGCGGCTGCTTCTGCAGATGACAGCGGAACCGTGCACTTGTAATCCGTGCAAAACCTGAAATATTTACTTCTGGCCCTTTGCAGAAAAAGTTTGCCGGTGCCTGATACGGCTTCACCCTCTGTTTGTCTCCACCTGTGCTGCTCTCACTGCTTTGCCAAGTCCTTGTCGTCTCTTGCCTGGCTGACTACAAAAGCTTCTTCACTGGTCTCTCGACTTTCCCTCTGTCTCCTCACCCAGTTCTATACCCCAGTCTTGACTCCACACAGCAACCAGAATAACTGCTATAAAAACATAAACTGCATCAGGCCATCACTTCCAAGATGTCATCAGCTCCTCCAGGGCCCACAGAGCCCTACCTGCTCTGGCCTTGCTCACCTCCCCAGCCTCACCTCCTCCCATTTGTCCTTCCCCCACACTCGCCTCTTCTGAGTCCTACAACAGTGGATCCTCTTCTCCTGGGTTTTTGCAAACACAGTTCCTTCCTCCCGGATGACATGCGTAACACCACTTTATCCCGAGAGCCACCTTGGCAGAAAAGTCAGGAAGCGATCGGCCACCCTAGGGGAGTCCCTGTTACTCATTGCACAGTTTCCTTTTCCTCGTGTCATACTGGACCCTCCCTGACAAGGAACAGTGTCTGCTCCATTGACTATTGTACCCTTGATTCCAGCGAAGACCCCGCACATGGTGAATGAATGAAAGTGACCATGTGTTTAGAGAGAGATGGATGTTTGTATATGGGAAAGGGGTCTGGAAGTGTGACAGTGAACCCAACCCTGGAACGTGGGAACAAGGGCAAGCATCTACTCCTACTTCTTAGTTGATATATTTCTGTGACTTTCACCATGAGTGTCTAATTCTTTCATTAATACGTAAAGGAAAACAGCAACTTGGGAGATTTTTAAAGATTTCAGACCAGGCTCCATCACTCACTTCCTAGGCTCCCTTGGCTCCCATTGCCTCTCTGGGTCTTTGTCTCCTCAACTCTCTAAGGTCCCACCACCATCCTGTGCTCTATGATCACATGCTGGGCTGTTGTCCTCACAAGAGCCTTCATGGGAAAAGTGAGCCCTGGTGTTTAAGGAGATGACTTTGGTGTAGAAGACACAGTTTCAAATCTAGACTCTGCTACTTCCTAGTCATGGGACTTTGGACAAACATCCTCTCTGACCCTCAGTTTGCTCATTTATAAAATAAGGACTTCAAATTACTCTCTTAGGGAGATTACAGGACAGCTGGAAATAGCCCCCTGTGGACCTTGCTTTTTAGGCCTTTTGTGTTGTTAAATGGAATCATTAAGCCACCTTGCCAGCCCCAGGGTACAGCTTGGGCTCTGGAGCAGGCAGCCCTGGGTTCAAATTCTGCCTCAAAAGTTTTTTTAGACACATGACCAAATATAAATGATTTAACCTCTTTGAGACTTGATTCCTCATTTCTAAAGCAGGAGTAACAACCCCTATTCCACGAGGGCTGCTATAAGAATAAGACCATATGCAGAAAGGACTTAGGAAAGCACCTAGCACCCACAAGCAGCAGTAACAAATTATTCCTGCTGTTATTATTGCCATAGTCATGCGGACAAGGCCACCTGGGCACCCCCGCCCCCAGCCAAGAGCTCCTCTGTCAGGCTATATACATCTAGGTCCCCCCACCCCCAGTGCACATTCCAGTATCTCCCCCGGGAAGCCCCGGTTCCGGGGAGCCCATGTTGACTTTAGGGTGACCTGGGAGCCCTGCTTTTCAGAGGTACTATCTTTTCCTACTCCAGGGCTCCCAATAAAAAATGCTTCTCATTCCCCACTCCTAGCAGGTTTCCCTCTGATACTCTCCAAATGCCTCAGGAAGGCCAAATGCCCAAAGGAATTAGGGGTGTAGAGGAGGCATCCATTCTCTGGACCACAAAGAGAATGACAGAGTGGGGGCAGCTGGCTGGGAGCACAACTCAGACCTGGAGGGTTGAGAAGGGCCTCCGGAGGCACAAGGGTGCAGAAGGAAAAAGGGTGCTTCTGGAAAAGCAAGCGCTCCCACCGATGCTCGGACTGGGATACCCAGGTCAGGCCTGCCCTCTCCCCAGCTCTCCAAACGAGATCTCTCCCTGTTCTGGGGACGGACAGCAGCCCAGGTCCAGCATGTGCCAGCTGTGTGTCTTTGGGCACGTGACTTCCTTCCCCTTTCCGGGCTCTGGCTTCCCCATCTCTACCACGGACCTAATGACGCTCGACTTTGGAGAACTGACATGATTAAACGAGGTGATGCTTGTGAAGCATCCAGCACAACCCCACCTCCAACCTGGAACCTCCGTGTTCCTAGCTGGAACCTCATACTGCAGGGGTGGCAAAACTGGGCTGTGGCAGCCGGGGTTGCAGAAAAACACATGAGGCCTTGGTCCAGACGTTTGATGTATCTGAGACCAAAGGAAATTTCTCACAGATCACATCAATCAGTTCCCACCCTCCTACTTCCCACAGGCCCAGGCTATGCCTTCCCCTGCAGCTACTGCCCAACCCCGCCCCCCAATGCCGCCACCCGGCACTCCTGCCCTGGGGTCTGGAAAGAGGACAGCAATGAGAAGCGGCCACCCACTCAGAGGATAAGCTCATGGGCAGTGACATCATTCCGCCTGCCCTTCCTCCTCCTCTGACCCCATGACTCAAGTCCACAGCCTCAGGCCCATGTGGTCATAATCTTAGAGGCTGTTTGTATTTGGACCATTTTTCTTCACACTCAAACCCCACATGTCCAACCAAGAACCAGCCAGCAGCAGGCCAGAGACGTGTTCTACAACACTTTCCAGAAGTGTCCTTAGATGCGGTGGAATCCCAACTCACAGGTCTACAGCCATCCTGCCAATCTGACCCCAAGCAGTACTGCTTAGCTCATGGTCAAGGCCAAATCCTGCTCCAAAGAATCAAGATTTATGGCTCCAGACAAGACAGGGCTACAGATTAAGGACTGAGGAGTTCCCCCAGGAAGGCTCAGAAGTCATCCTCACAAGAGGAAGGACACCACCTCCTCAGAAGAGACGATGCTTCTATAAATGTCCTTTCCACAAATGTTCAAGCACCCCGCCCCCCGTCAGGCATCTGAGCATCTCAGACATGCAGCTGGTCTGCTTCCATCAGGTGACTGGTCAGAGCTGCAGAGGGCCAGGGACAGGAAGGAACGCCAGCTCCACAAATCCCAGCACCCCTTCCCATCTCAGCCTTGCATTAACACACGCTTCTCCCCTCTTACAAGCTGGATGGTCTGATTTCTTGCAGCCCACGAGTCTGGAGTAAATTGGAAAGCTCACTGAAGGCAAGCAGGAGAAACCATCAGCGATGTCATTGAAGAGAGGAAAAAAACCTCCAAACAACAGTCAAGTGATCAGTAAAAGTGTGGCTGAAGCCACTTAGTGCAAAGCTCACTTCCACAAGAGTCCCCTCTGACATTCACACCACTGACCCGAAATCACGAAGAAAAATTTCAGTGACGTCAGGAGTGTCCTGATGTACGTAATACGGCAGAGAAAGATTTCCATGCTTGATAGTTAAAATAAGTGTTAGTGCTAAGGCTCAGGAACTCTAGATATCAGGGAATGTACTCACCCCAAATATTCCCATTCCCAATGAGCTGGAACTATGAGCCATGGCTCACACCCTGCAGCCCCAGAGCCCTCCACCCCGCCCCACCACTCAGATGGGCCCAACCCATCAGACAAGTTTCAGCTTCAATTTCAAGTTTAGACTTCAATTTTTCCCAGCTTCCAAAAGCGTCCCACCTATGTACAGGCCCTCAAACTGCAGGGAAGGCTGCACAGCATCAGATTTCCTAGGCATTTCTGAGCGGCCAGAGGGAATGAGAGGAGACTGGACTAAATGCAGACCTCTCTTAAAGACAGAATAGCTTCATTACTTTCTAATACAGAGGCCAACAGCTAAAGATATGCATGTAAGAAAAGGACCTGGGCCTTAACTGAATGATGAAATTGACTCATTTACAACTACCCACATCCAGTTTGAAGGCAAATTGTTTTTCTCAATTAGATCAAGCAAACCCTTCCCCTCTTCCCCCATCGCTCCTGCACTACCATTTGCCTAAGGTTTTCCCCCAGTGATAGATCCATCCATTTCTGAGTCATCTGTCACGCATTTCTCATTAGGGCAGGTCTGGCTTAGAAATAAATCCCCTTTTCTGGCAGTTTGCTGCCTTAGGCCACCAAACCTGCCAACTCCCTGGTTAAACAGCATTCTGAGGGCCTTGGGACACTGAGGTTCAACCCCCCCCCCCCCAGTGTGTCCCCCATCCTGGGGCCCCACCTTTGGGACACCAAGTTTCCTACCTCCTCTCTGTCCTATCTCCCCCGCCATCTCTTGGAGAAGTTCAGAGCCCAAATTGCCCCATCCTGCTCCCTCGTGTTCGCGCCTCACCCCCAACACCTATTCACCCCTTCCCCCAGGTCAGCTTTCCCTACCTGTTCTTTTCAGAATCTGTCCCCCTCCCGCCCGCTGCTGCCCCCGTAAGTCCTCCCTTTAGGCCCAAGAAGAGTGGGCCCCCTTGCCCAACCTTCCTCCGCAGCTCTCCCTCCTCGGAGCTGGGACTCAGGGTGTTTTCCTCTGCAGGGCCCTCTGGAGGGCCCGGAAGACCCTGCTTCCCCGCTAACCCCAGCTGGCTTCTTTGAGCTTTCCAGAATCACCAACACAGTGACAGATCTGCCCCCACGCCCCTGCACGCCCAGGGCCCGGGGAATCACAAGCACCCACCAGCCTTCTCCAGGACCTCCCGGGCGAGGGCAGGTCCCACTGTGCCCCAGCCTCCTCGGCGACAAGCTTAGGGCGGGGTTGGATTGTGGCGGCCCCCGCTGCCTGGGGGCCCAGAGCCCAGCTGCGCCGCGGACCCGGGGAGTGGGCCGGGCGCGGGCGCCCTGAGAGGGAGGGCACAGCACGCGGTCCGGCTGCCAGGCACCGCTCGGCCGAAGACAAAGGCCGCCCCCACCCTCGCGGGCCCGCGCCACGCAAGCACTCACCGCGCCGCGGCCGGCTCTCGGGACGCGGGGACGCGGCGGAGCGCTGTCTAGCCGCCGCCGCCGCGAGGCCGGGCCCGAGTGGGGGTCGGGGACGGCCCGGAGAGGCCGAGGGGAGGGGCGGGGCGGGCTGGAGGAAGCCGCGGGCCCGGAAGGGCAGCCCCGGTGCGCCCCAGAGGCGGGATTGGCCCCGCGGCGGCAGTCCCGGGCAGAGGCCTGAGCCCGCCCGCTGGGCAGGGCATCGGCCCGGACCCCGCCCCTGACCCCAGACCAGATTCTGGACTCGGGCCAGGGGGCGCTGGTCTGCCCGTGCCCCTCCCCCTCCCCGTTCCCACACTCTCAAGATCCGACGTTTATATTCTGCGAGAGGGGACAGACAGGTGACTGCCCGCTGACCACCCCACCCTCCAGGCGGGTGGCGGCAGAGCCGGATCTCCAATCCCGGATCCCTCGAGCCGACCCCAGTACTGTGTTCTCCCTCCGCCCGGGGCTGGTACCGCGGCCTGGAAAGGGTTAAGTGGACTGCGAGGAATTAAGAGCTGCAGGGAGCTCTCTATAAATACAGTGTCGTGGGCGCCTAAGCCAACCGCAGGGTAATTTCCACTGAGCTGGTTTTCCTCTTTTCCTCCCACCCACGGCCACCCGACCAGCCCTGCACCCAACCCCGGGCCAGGCTCCAACAGGGGGAGCAGCTCTGATCCCCGTGTCTGGGCTCTGTCCTTAGAGACCCCAGCTCCAGCCTGGGAGGAGATTGGGGGCGGGGCGGGGGGGGTGGCGTTAGGCGCTTACCTTTGCACATCCCGTCCCTGCATCTGCTCTCTGACCTGTTCTTCATCAGTTACAGACAGGAACAGCTCAAGTGTAGCAAGGTTTCTGGGGGCCAGGATCTAGACTCGGAGCTTTCCCTGCTGGGACCCCTTTAGAGGCTCACTACAGTCCCACCAGAGAGATAATATTAGCTCCGTTTTACAGGTGAGAAACCTGAGGATGGATAGAAGGATTCGAACCCCGTGCTTTTGCCAGGCTCACCACCAAGTGGCAACAGAGAAGGAGGAGGGGGCTCAGGAAATAGAATGAATGCATGCGCATCTCTGGAAGGTGTAACCACTCGTAAGTTCTCTAGTATTTTATCTCATTTAATATTCACAACTCAGTGACTGGAATGCCATGATTATCCTCATTTGACAAATTAAAAAAATTGAGACATAGATTAATAAATTACTAAAGGATAAAAGTAGTAATTGGAGGAACAAGATTTGCCCCCTTGAATTTAAGTGCCGAATGCAAATTTAATTCTGTGCCTGCTTTTGTGTATGTGTGTGTGTGTGTGTGTGGCACATGGGTACGGACGTTTGTGTGAGCAACTCTGTATTTGAATCTATGTGCACATGTGTTTCTGAATTTAAGTTTGATAGCGGCTATGTCTATGTAACTGCTTCTAGGGATGGGAGCAGAGAACAGGGGTTCAAGGCACAACCATCTGGCTTGGAGGTCATGAGCTTCTCCACCAATGCACACTGCTCCCCCTGCCCTATCAGGTCCTGTTCCAGGCTGGGCCTGACTTCATAGATCGCAGGATGAGCAGCCCCCACCAGGCCCCACAACCTGGGGAGAAATATCTGAGGAAGAGGTGTCCTTAGGCTGAGAGAGCCAGGATCCCTCCAGCAGGACCCTGGAGGTGGCATAGAACTAATCTAGAAGAATGGAGTCTCCTTTCCTCCACCAAGAGTCAATCCTGTACCTTGTGCCCTGCAGTGGTGACACAGGTCGTATCCCAGAGGACTTAGAGTGTGGAAGCAGACGCTTGACTCAGCCATGATGGACAAGGAAGGAATAGCACAGGACAGTTTATATGGGTGTGTGTGGGGAGAGATATTTTTTCATAATTGCTTAAGAGAACAGGTCAGGAGGAAAGAAAGTGAGTATTGCCTCACATTTCTGGAAGCAGTGGCTTGAGAGGGTGCTGATCCCCCCGAAAGGATAAACAGCTAGGGCAGGGAATAGATAGAGTGTCTGATATGGGCTCAGCTGAGACTCAAACACCTGCCTTGAACACAAACAGCTGGAGTGACCCTCCCTAATATACAGGAATCTCCACATCGCAGAGGGTGTTTTTCTAGGCCTAGTCAAAAATACATCATTTCCCAGGCTCCCTTGCAGCTAGAAGTGATCACGTGATCCACTGTGGCCAATGAGATGGAAGTGAAACTCTCAGGTTGGGGCTTTGAAAAAAACTTGTTAAAGGAATGGGCTTATGCAAAGGAAGACAGCATGGTGGTTCCTCAAAAAATTAAAAATAGAATCACTATGGGATCCAACAGTCCCACTTCTGAGAATAAACCCAAGAGACTGAAAGCACAGTCTCAAAGAGATGTTTGTATGCCCACGTCCATAGCAGCTTTGTTCGCAATGACCGAAAAGTAGAAAAAACCCAAGTGGCCATCCGTAGATGAATGGATAAATAAAATGTAATACATATAATGGAAAATTATTCAGCCTTAAAAAGTAAGGAAATTCTGACACATGGTATGCCATGGATGAATCTCAAGGACATGATGCTAAGTGAACTAAGCCAGTCCCAAAAAGACAAGTACTGTATGATTCCATTTACAGAAGGTCCCCAGAGCAGTCAAATTCCTAGCGACAGAGAGGAGAAGTGTGGTTGCCAGGACCTGGAGGAGGAGGGGATGGGGTGGGGGTTGCTGTTAAGTGGATATGGAGTTTGTTTCATGAGATGGGGAGAGTTCTGGAGATGGGTTACACAACAGTCTGAATGTACGGAACGCTACTGAACTGTGCCCTTAGAAATGGCTAAGATGGTAAATTCTATCGTGTCTATATTTTATCACAATTAAACATTTTTTAGAGTAACAATAAGGAGCGGGCCTAGCTGGCATGTGCCTTCACCTTTTGCTCTTCTTTTTCTTTGTGCCAGAAGTGCAGACACACAACCGGTTGTACAGCAGTCATCCTGCAGCTCTGGGGACAAAAGCTAAGGGTCGCTGAGGAGAAAGTCAGAAGCAGTCTGGTTCCAAAGGCATCATGCAGCTGCCTCCAGGACCCAGGATTGCTTCCAGCCCTTGGCCTCACCCCCAGAACTGCCATTGCTCATTCAGGATTGATGAGAGATTGAACAGTGACCCTTGAGAGTCTCATCCTCCCCAGGCTCGCTGTAATATCAGACGCGATAGCATCAGACCATCATTCCAGCAAAGGGAGGCCATATGCTGACCCTCCTATTACTTTTCCTGGAACAGAATCTCTGAGATGCCGATAAAATTCAAAGACATCTTTCTTTAGCCTCCTTAACATACAAAAGGACAAGTATTTTCCTCATCTATTTGAATACCCTTAAATCAAGCAAACTGAATTCCTTAACCTAGCTTTAAGGTGAGTGCGGGGGTGTGAGGTTGGGCTCCTTAGAGCAGCTAAGCAGCCCATCTTTCAGAAAGCAGCTCCAAGACGTTGGCAGGCCTCACCTAAGAACAATACCCAGAACTCTTCACTTCCCTAAGAAAGAAAAATCAAGTATTGGCTGTGCTGGGGGCCAAAGGCCCCCTTGCGGCATTTTTTCCAAGTTCCCTGTGACACCAGAATCTTGACCTTGGCCTCCCCTTACACAGGCTGCACTTTACCTCCAAACTTGTTTGCACTTTCAGGTCTGAAACTACAGTTTCAGTCCTGGATGTTTTCGCAAAGGCCACCACCCCACCCAGCCCCACCCACTCAATTAGAGTGCAGAAGGCTGCCATTTGGGGCTGGTCAGCCAGCCCAGACTGTCTAAGGCAACCAAGTTTCCCTGAAATAACCGGATCCAGGGTAGAGTTGAATATAGAGCATAGTGACCAGGGCACGTTCCTGCTTTCTGCTTTCTTATTCCTGACCCTTGAGTGTTAGACTTCAGGTGTCTAGATCCAAATACTTCCAGCTGGAAGCTTCTGGCAGGCAAAAGAGCAGGAGCAGCCTGGAAAAAAGAGCAGAACTGATCCAACAAGAACATCTTAACACCCCCACCCCATCCAACACATACACTGAAAAATAACAAAACGTCTTCTAACAAGAAGACAAGCCTTCTAACAAGGCTTGTATGGCCAGCTGTCCCCATCTGGCCCACTGTCCCCTCTTCTTCCCTGGCCACCCTCTCCAGCGTCTGTCGTCCCCTGTCCCGGGTGGTAGCTTGCACCCTCCTCCTGCTGCTCTCCTCTTCCTTCTCCAGCCCACGCTTCCGGCGCTCGGGATACCAGGAAGCCATCTTGGAATCTGTCCTTCTGCTGGAGGGGCATGGTGGTTCTCCAAACCGGAGGGCCGGGATGGAGTTAAGAAAGAAAACAACAAAAGTAAAAGAGCACTGTGGTGCCAGGAGACGTTTTTCCCTCATACTGGGAGTTGGTTTGGTTTTTCTGGGCTTTTTTTTTTTTTTTTTCTGATGACTTCTAGTCACGTGCTAATAACCCAGTTACCAGCACTTGCACAACCCCGAGAATGAGGGCCTCCTTCAGTATTGCATCACAGAGGCCTCATTTATGTCCCCTTGCCCTGGTCCTGCTCCTAGGTTTGGCCTATGACAGGCTCAGAGAAAAGAGCACAGAACAGAACAAGTTAAGGGTTCCAGAGAGAGGGATAAGACCAAGAGCCCCAGGCTTGGAGAACAAAGGGGCCCCTCAGGAGAAGCCAGCAGAGGAGACCTTCCTAGGGAAGACAGTGGATAAACCATTTGAAATCCAGAAATCCTAGTCTCAATCCAGGTGCTAAATCTCAAATCCTAGTATTGCTTTTTGAGTTACGGGGACACGTGATGGTCATGTGGTTTTAGCTGGGCTTGAGGTACGTGCTTGGACATCTTCAGGACATCCGACCATGGTTCCAGCCCTGGCGCCGGCACAAGGGAAAGCTAAGCTGTCCCAGTAGTGAGAATGGTTTATTATTCACCTGCCAGTTTTTTTTGTTTTGTTTTGTTTTTTTCTTGAGAGAGCAAGAGAGAAAGCATGCAAGCAGGAGGTGGGGGGCAGAGGGAATGGGAGAGAGAGAGTCTTATTTTTTTTTTTTTAAGATTCTATTTATTTATTTGAGAACAAATGAGCATATGAGTGGAGGGAGGGGCAGAGGGACAAGCGGATTCCTGGCTCAGTGGGAACCCTGATGCCAGGCTGCACCCCAGGACCTGAGATCACAACCTGAGCAGAAGGCAGACGCTTAACCAACTGACTGACCCACCCAGGCGCCCCAAGGGAGAGAGGATCTTAAGCAGGCTCCAGGCCCTGTGTAGAGCCTAAAACACACCTCGATCTCATGACACTGAGATCATGACCTGAGCCGAAACCAAGATTCAGACACTTAACCAACTCAAGCACCCTGGCCAAATCCTCATTTCCGAGGCGGGATGACTGAAGGCCAATCCCAGGCCCTTTCTCTTGCTGGATTCCCTCAGCCCACTCTGCCTCTCATGTGGAGACATGCGGGGTGTGATGGAAGTTGTCCCTCCCGGACCATGCCTTGTGTGTGGATCGGTGACCCCTCAGGTCACTGACCCTGGAGAGAAACCCAGTCTGAGGTAGGCAGGCTATACGAGCTCCAGCGTCCGGTCAGCCCTCTAATCGTTTCCCTCCCACCCTGCTTCTGTCACCAGAAGTGGGCTCTCTCCCCACTGGCTCCATCCCCAAGGACACGCACTCTGTCCGACGTGGGGATTATTTCTTATTGGCATAACTGTTTTTTCCACTTTTGTGGTTAGCAGTTGCTAATGAATACAATCTTGCAATTGTTTTCTTAAAACAGGATTTTCAGCACAATAACATATTTGGCATCTCTTCTTCTTTCCTCGTTTCCCATGATGAGATCATCGCAAATACAACTTCTAAAGAAATCTCTACAACCAGGCTTTCCGAGGAAACCCGACACCCCCACAGACAAACCCGTGATGGGCCTTGGGTTTCCAACCAGGGCCTTGAGCAGCGTCAGACTTTATCCACTCAGGGAGGCATGGCCACCTCTGAGGAATGATCCCAGCCACCCCTGGGGTGTTTCCACTCACCCTAGAAATCCCCTGTTCCATTCTGTTGGAGTCGGTATTGCTGTCAAAATGTCCTCCCACTTCATCAATCTTCACACCCTCCACACGTCCGTAAATATTCACACAGCTCAGTTCCCTCCCCTCAGGGACAGGGAGTCGACCAGATGTTGGCCTCTCAAACTGAACAAATCGGCTTACTTCCCGTCTCTTTCAAGAAACACGGGCCAACTTCAACTGTGGTTGGTTTTGACATGTGCTGCCCAGTGTTCTCTGCTAGTCCCAAGTAATTTCAAGAGTTCCTCAGGGCAGACCCCCAGCTTGATCTCCTCAGGTTCCTCAGCCAGGTTCCCCTCCCCCACCCCTATACCTCCTAATATTGTAGCTGGCAGAAATTTTGAACTCTGGAGTGAATGCCTCAACCCAGAACAGAGGGAGTGACGGGAGGTGTAGACGGGACAGTGGGCTGGAAACTAGGACATCAGGGCTCTCTCCCCAGCCCTGCCAAGGATGGCGCATGGGAGGAGGAGAATGGTTTAGCTGTTCTGGAAAAGGAGCTGCCTCCTTTACTTCTGAAAGAGTCCTGCCCTATGTCTCCAAGGACCTACTGAGTCAGCGACTGTTTCTTCCAGAGAGCACCTGAAGGATTTCCCCCTGGGGCCCTGAAGGAGGCAGGACTAATGAAGCAGGCTAGCACAGGCTAAGTTGGGAAGGAACTAACAGATTGCCTCCAACCTCCCGACCCTTTTGCAAGTTGTCCCTACTGTGGTTGACAGATGCACTTGCTACCCTGAGCCCCCTCCTGGTGATGTGTCAAAATGCAGCTGGAGAGGGCCTCGGTCCTCACTCCAACCTGGCTCTCCAAGGGTGATGCCCTTTAATGCCAGTCTCAGGGTTGGAGGAGGAAGTGGGAGGGCAGGGAAGGAGAAAGCACTGTGGGCTGGGGCTGTGGAGGTTTAGGAAGGGTGCCCAGAGGAGATGAGCTTCTAGATGACCTCGAAGAATGGGAAAAATTTTATAAGTGAATAGCATCAGAGTCCTGCCTGGGTCTGGCACTTGTCTAAGACATTCCAGGAGTTGGGAAGACTCTGATCTGATTATCCCGGTGGAGCCCCTCGTGGGTCTGAGACCAGAAAGGGGTCAGGTGGTGGTGGCAGAAGAGCAGAGCTGTAAGGGGAGAAAGAGCAAGTGGCCCACGTGCTCTGCCTGCCCCTGATGCTGTGGGTGAGATGGGGTGCTCCTATGGAGGCCGCCCCCCCTCTTGCATACTCTCCTCTCCTTGAGGACATCACCAGTCACTTTCTTTCTCTTGCGTCATGAATCCTTTCACTCTCTCCTGATACCTTCTGCTTCTTTCTTGAAACACTTTCAACTTCTAGAACGTTCCCCTCTTTTTCTTTTCTTCTCCCTTCACTGGTTGCTCCTTCTAATCTCCCTGGCTGGTCCTTCTCTTCTGGCCAACCCCTTCATATTGGGGAACAACAGGACTGAGTATTCAGAACTCTTTTCTTCTGGCTCAGTGCCCACTCCCTTGGTCATCTCATCCTCCAATGGCTTTAAATATTATCTGTGTGTTGACAACTCTCAAATTTAAATCTCCAGCTTGGAATGTGTCCCTGAATTCTGTATATCTGACTACCTACTCAGCATCTCCACTTGTCTCCAATCGAACTTATAACTTCCACCCCCCATTATGGAAATAAAACCAGAAAAAAAAACCCTTTTCTCCTACAGCCTTTTCATCTCAGGTAATGACAACTCTATTCTTCAATTGCTGGGGCCAAAAACCTGGCAGTCATCCTTGACTTTCCTCTTTCTTGCAAACCCTACATTGGCAATCCTACTATAACTACTTTCAAAATATATTCAGAACCAGATGACCTTGTCCCACCTCCACGGGTCCAAGCCATCTTTGTCACATTCCCGTATTTCAATAGCATCCTAGTCTGTCTCTTTGCTTCCTTTTCCGTCTATAGTTTATTGTCTACACAACAGCTAGAGTGATCCTTTTACATATAAGCAAACTTTCAGATTTCTTTCCAAACTTTCAAACTTTCCAGATTTCTCCAAGGTAAAAACGAGTCCTTAAATTGGCTTACAAAGCCCTGTATGACCTGGACCCTTGCTATTTCTATGATCTCATCTGCCACTCTTCTCCTTCCTTCCTCTTCGTGCTCCCTTCCTTGTTCTTTGAGTACACCAGGCCCATTTACTTCAGGACCTCTGCATGTGCTATTCCCCTTGACTAGGACACTCTTCCTCAAGGTGTCCATACAGCTCATTCTCTTACTTTTTTTAGGTCTCTGTTCAGATGTTACCTTATTGTGGAAGGCTTCCCTGACCAACCTATATAAAGTGATACTCACCTAGTGTCCATCCCCAGTCATCTCCAATTCCTTCATTCTGCTTCATTCCCCGCCCCCCCTTAGAATTTATTAACCTTCTGACTATATTACTTGCTTATGTGTTTATTTTCTGTATCCCTCCATAGAATATAATTTCCATAAGAGTCAAGGCTTTGTTTTTGTTCAGGATGTATTCCACCTAGAATTCTGCCTGGCACATTGTAGGTGTTCAACTATAGTTCGTTGAATAAGTTGTTCCATCCAGGTAAATGGAAGGACCAGTAGTTCAAGAACACAAGGATGAAAAAAGGTTGCAATGCTTTCTTCAAGATATGAGAGACCTTGGGGCGCCTGGGTGGCTCACTGGGTTAAAGCCTCTGCCCTCCGCTCAGGTTATGATCTCAGGGTCCTGGGATCGAGCTCCACATCGGGCTCTCTGCTCAGTGGGGAGCCTGTTTCCCCCTCTCTCTGCCTGCCTCTCTGCCTACTTATGATCTCTCTCTTTCTGTCAAATAAATAAATAAAATCTTAAAAAAAAAAAAAAAGATATGCGAGACCTGAACTTATGTGCTTATGGGAAGGTACCAAGAGAGGAAGAAGACAAATTGCATGGGAGAGAAGGGGTATGATATATTCTACATAAAGATCTCTAAGAAAGCAGAAAGGGACAGGATTCAAAGCCTGGGCAGCCACTCCTTCCTTGGGCTGAAAGGAAGGACCCTGGAAGAATGAGGATGAGAGATGGGAAATCCATGATGGCACTCAGCTTTCTCCCATGGAACCTTTGCTGAGTGCTTGAGGGGCACAGGAAGGTGGGGGCAGATGAGGAGGATGCAGAATAACAGTGAGATTTCCCCCACAGACTCACAGTGCTTAGGAGACAAAAGTCCTGCTAGAGGAAGGGGGGTTTTGTCATATATATAGCTCTCTTAGTTATTTGCAAAATGTTGGTGCTGTGTTGATTGAGAGGCTAAGGAGCTCATTTCAAGCCTCTGAAAGGCATAAATGAATTTCCCAGGGTGTCTCATGGCCAAGGAGGTAGGGACTAGCAAAACTACAACCCCACCCCAATGCGGTTCATTTTCTAATCATATTGTTATGATGGATCCCTTATCTTATTGCCCAATAAAGAAAGATATTTTCCCCTACCTGGGGAAAATATCATCATCTTCAGTCTCAGTTCATGTATATACAGTCTCTGGCTTACAATAAATAATTATAAGGCATGTGAAAGGGCATGAAAATGTGATCACACATTCTCAGGAGAAAAAAATCAATATTAGAAGAAGACCCACAGATGCCCCAGATTTTGTGGTTAGCAGATAAGACATTGTATCTTATTTTGCAGACAAGACACTTCAATAACTATTACAAATATGTCAAAGAGAAAAATGTGAAGTATGACAAAATTGTTAAAGAGAAAACTTCAACAGAGAATCGTAACCTATAAAAATACCAAACAGACTTTATGGAACTGCAAAATGCAGTATCTGTAATTACAAACTCACTGGATGGATTTAAGAGCAACAAACAGCATTAGTGAATTCAAATATCAATATAAATGATCCAAACTGAAGCCCACAGAGAAAAAAGAATGGACAGAGCACAAGAGACATGTTAGGACACAATCAAAGCTTAAATGTATGTGCAGCTGGAGTCTCAGAGGAGAGGAGAGAGAGAATAAAACAGAAGTAAAATTGGAAAAGAAAAACCAAAAACTTTCCAAAACTGATCAGAGATATCAATGTAAAGATTCAAGATGTTTGTTGAAACCCAAGCAAAATAAATACAAAGGAAGCTCCATCTAAGTACTTAATAGTCAAATAGCTGAAAACCAAAGCTAAGTAGCAAACCTTAAAAGCAACCAGAGAATGAAAACACATTACTTTCAAAGCAGCAACAGTAAGATTTGATGATTTTGTACCCAAACTATAAAACCAAAAGGAAATGGAACAACTTTAAGGTGCTGAAAAAAACCTGCAAACATACAATTCTATCTCCAACAAAAATATCCTTCAAAATATGAAAGCAAAACAATGACATTTTCAGACCAAAAAAGAAGAAAAAAAAAAAAAAAAGAAAGAAAACCCCCAAACTGTAGCCAACATGATGTGCTGTTGGTGGAAAGATGGTCAAATCGATGGAATCAGACACAGAGTCCAGAAATAGACTCACAGATATACAGTCAGATGACTTTTGATAAAAAGGTCAAAATAACTCATCAGGGAAAGAAAAATGTCCCCTAGAATGGTGCTAGAAAAACTGGGTATCCATATGGGAACTAAAAGACCTCAACCCCTACATTATTCTGTATGCAAAAACCTAGATTTGAGATGGATCATAAACAGGAACATAAGGGCTACAATAATAAAGCTACTGAAAGCTGTAGGAGAATATCTTTGTGACTACTGAAAAAGCAAAGATTTCCTATGAGGCTCCAGAAAGTATAAACCATAAAAGGAAAGACTGATAAATGGGACCTTATCAAAATGTAGAACTTCTGTTCATCAGAAAACACCATTGAGAAAACAAATAGGCAAGCTACAGATTGAGAGTAAATATTTACAACACACATATCTGATGAAGGACTTGTATCCACAACATATAAAGAACTCTTGCGACTCAATGATAAAAATACAAACAACACAGTTATTTTCAATGGGCAAAAACCAGACATTTCACAAAGGAAGGTATACCAAGGACCACTAGCTTTATGACAAAAGTGTTTGAAATCATTAGTCATTGGAGAAATGCTAATTAAAACAACAATTAAGTGCCAGTCCAGTAAAAGGATAGCAAGGAAATACATCCCTGATATAACGGCTAAAATGAAAAATATTTACAACACTGTATGTTTTATTTTTTTAAAGATTTTTAATTTCTTTATTTAACAAAGAGAGAGATCACAAGTAGGCAGAGAGGCAGCAGAGAGAGAGGGGGAAGCAGGCTCCCTGCTGAGCAGAGAGCCCAATGTGGGGCTTGATCCCAGGACCCTGAGATCATGACCTGAGCCGAAGGCAGAGGCTTAACCCACTGAGCCATCCAGGCATCCCTACAACACTTTATAATATGAAATGTTGTAGAAGATATAGAGGAACTAGAACTCTCATATAGTGCTGGTAGAAGCATACGATTAAACTGCCACCGTGGGAACCTGGTGGTTTCTTAAAAGTTAAACATACATATATTTTATGACCAAACAATTCCATTCCTAGATGAATAAAAACATATGTCCACAAAAATCCTTGTATGGGGCACCTGGATGGCTGTCACCTAGCCTAATTTAATCTATCCTAACTGATACAAGAAAGGGGTCCCAACATAACAGTATAATCTAAAATATATGGCAATGGCTTAGGAGCTGGTCACCAGGGAGCAAGGAAACTCTGAGCAGATGTTGGAGGGATAGCATTTTCTGTTATGTAGTGGAAAATATTGAATAAAACTGTCATCTGCAATAACCCGGAAGGCATGTCTTATACCTAATAAACTTTTAACCCTAGAGGAAAGGAAGATAATAGTGAGCATGAATTTCTTATTTGAAATAAATTTCTTATTTGAAGGTAGCATTAAGTAACTGGCATATTTCCAAGCAGGAATGGAAAGGGATTGAGAGGGACCAGAAAACAGAGGTCTTGCACAGTTGGAAGTGACAGCTGTTTCTCAACCCTCACAAGTAAAAGGAAAAATGAGGAGGGCTTGGAAGGACAATGCTCCTTAAAATCTCAGACTTTTTTTTTTTTTTAAGATTTTATTTATTTCTTTGGCAGAGACAGATCACAAGTAGGCAGAGAGGCAGGCAGAGAGAGGGGAAGAAGCAGGTTCCCTGCCGAGCAGAGAGCCTGATGCGATGCAGGGCAAGATCCCAGGACCCTGAGATCATGACCTGAGGCTTTAACCCACTGAGCAACCCAGGTGCCCCAAATCTCAGACTTTTGACAAGGATCACATCAAGTTTATGTCTGTTTCATCCATTGATGAAAACCTTTGCATGGTTAAAGATGGCTCAAGCGAGGGTTCAACTAAAGGTAAAGTATCAGTAATCCCTTTTAATTCGACAAAATGGCCCTAAGAGACTAAGTGTGCAGCTCTTCCACAACAGCCGGATAAACCTGACACCTTACCTGCAATTTGCAAAAAAGAAAGGGTGGGGAAGAGGGTTAGCAAGAAATCTAGGAAATCCAAGAAATACACCTGGAAAATAGCAGATGAGTCCTATCAAACAACTGTGTTGTTTGTATTTTTATCATTGAGAACTTAGGAGAATGAAATAAAAAATAGGCTACTGAGGTTTTAGAAAGTATCCACATGGCCAAAGAAATTGTGAGCCTAAAGTTCATGACCCTGTGAGCCTTAAAATGACTCTAGAGCCCCCAGCCATCAATGCGCAGGAAATGTGCTGTTGTTTATGGCCAAAGAGGATGACGGAAAGCAAAGAATCTTCCAGAAGGTACAGCCAAGGGTTATGGAGAGCAAAGGACAGGCAGCTACTTCCAGAGCAGGCAGTCAGTGCAGAAGCAAGGAACTATACATTCTTGGGACAGGGAGTGTGGGTGACAGGATGGAATGTGAAAGGAACCAGAATATGTCACCCCAAAATATGCCACTTTAGCATAAGGATTATTTTGAGCTGAAGGCAATTGAGAAAAAGCAAATACAAGAAAATCGACCTATCTTCTCCTATTTGCCTAAAAGCAGGACATAAATTCTCAAAGGTGTCCCTCCCTCCCTCTCTGTCAGGGAAAGTGAAAGTTAATCACCAAAGGTAACTTTAGACCCTATCAGCTTGGAGTCACTATAAGAATCTGCATGCAAATTTTACTATTAAACTAACCACTAGTTGCCCATATATATATTTTTTAAAGATTTAATTTATTTATTTGACAGACAGAGATCACAAGTAGGCAGAGCAGCAGGCAGAAAGAGAGAGAGAGGAGGAAGCAGGCTCCCTGCCAAGCAGAGAGCCCGATGCAGGGCTCCATCTCAGGACGCTGGGATCATGACACAAGCTGAAGGCAGAGGCTTCAACCTACTGAGCCACCCAGGCGCCCCAAGTTACCCATATATTTAACATTAACTATTAAACTAACCATTAGTTTCCCACATATTTACCTTCCCATATTTGCCACCCTTAGAAGCCTAAAAATGTTTTTTTTTCTTTGTCCTGTCATTTCTCTAAAAATGCATTGTGCTTTGTTGAAGATGCTGTTTAAACCTGCATTCTAACCCATCTCTTTGCATCACTCTTCCCTAAGATTCTCCCATGCATATAGGAAATATACATATTAATAACCTTTTGTTTATTTTGCTCTTGTGAATCTGTCTTTTGTTATGGGGTCCCTCAAAGGGTAGAAAGAAAAAAATTTTCCTTCCCTTCAAATGTTTAGACAACTACCTTATGTAGGGAGGGAGTGTAGTTTTTATGAATGGAAAAAAACCAAATTGGCTGGTTTTTGACCAGAAGGACAGATAATGGTTGTCATTAGTGATGTTCATTAAATATTTTCCATTCTCCTCTTTCTGGACACATAGTAGGATTGTACTTTACCATACCCTCTGAACGTTAACTATGGCCAGGGAACTAGCTATGGCAATGAAATGTGAGTGGAAATAATATGTGTCATTTCAGGATGGAAGCTCTGGAGCCAATACACGGTTCACCATGTGTCCCAAGAAATAAACATGTCTTCTTTTAAGGCAGTAAGAGTTTTTGGTTGGTTGGTAGAGCAGCTGCATCTCATATACCCTGGCTAATAGAATAGGCCAATTGAAAGGTCAATAATAGCCTTTCAGTAGGCCAATAGAAAACCCCAAAGGTGGGTTTCTGCAAAACCCACTATTTGCAGAAGGGGAGATCCAAGGTGTTCATGTGTAAATACGAAGAGATCCTCGAGAAATACACATTCAAGCAGCAATGAAATACTACGTCGTGGGCAAACGAGCAAGCAGAGAAATAGCAAGTGCTGAAATGCATGGGCAGATAGAAATCCCTGTCAAGTGTTTGTGGGGTTGGAGAGTTGGAGGTAACCGAGGTTTCCGACACAAGAGAATAAATAAATAAATGTAGTGCAGGACTAGAAAGGAACAGCAGCTGCATCCTAAAGCATTAGCTGGATATTTATAGACTATTAGAGATAGATATTTGAAACACAACACCGAAGAAGACAAATCTTTTAGTACCATTCATATCCTTTAAAAATGCAAACATATGTGATGCAAAAATACATTCATCCTATAATGAAGGAGTCGAGTTGGTTTATGATGTAATAAGTAATAGTAATAACTAGTAATAGTAATATTAATAAGTAATAGAAATAAGTAATAGTAATAACAACAATGATGTTAATGATGATGGAGCAGTGCTGATTACTATAAACTGAGGACTAACATGATCTAGTATGCCAGAGATCCACAAAGGCAAAGATCAATTAGTGAACGTGGGTGATGGCATGCAGTTGATGGAGACAGCACAGCAGAGAAACTCACATCCTAAATGAACGAAAGCAGAAATCTGAAACATAGGCTAGAGATGAATTTTCTCAAAGAGCTTCAAATAGTCAGCAAGGGCAAGGAGCACAAGTGGACCGTGGAGTAACTAATTAAAGGTCTGCCCTGAAACAACGGAGCCCCCCTCTCTATAGAGAGCAGCTGGCTGCAGTGTTTGGCCCCAGGATAGAGCCATGATTTCCACTCTCTAATCAAATTGGAGAACCTGCCTGAGGGGAACTCCTAGTCAGTTCTTGAGACCAGAGAATCAAATTAGGCCCAAGATAATTCTGTACGTTCATAATATAAATGGAGGAAAAGAAGAAAAGAATAAGGGAATGCAGCCCACCCATGGTTCAAATGAAATGCTCGCCTCTAGAGTAAAGCCTTCCCTTTGTTTTAACAACTGTGGTAGCTTATCTGACTGTTCCCAGCCCAGAGCCTTCCATGAATCCTGCAGTTAAGGAGTGATCCCCGCTGTGGACATGACCTTCAGTTGTTAAGATAATAAATATGAGCTATATGTCAACCTCATCTTACGTTCAGAAAATATAAATAGACAATTAAGAATCATTAGATATTAGGAAAGTCAATAGCACAGAAGAGAGGAACCAAGATGAACAAATAGGACATTTGACCCTGGAGGAAACAAAGCTAATTGAGGAGACAGAGAATCTAAAACAAAATTTTTAAGTGAATTAGTGTCCTTATGGTTAATCAAAAGCAAACTGCATCTCTAAGAATATATTCCCATGAAAAGGTAGCAGTAGAAGAACAAAAGAAATATTGACATTTATAAAGCTAACTGTCAAATAAGATTTAAAATTAAGTATTAGGGTCATTAATGTAACTGGGCATGACTGAAGACCAATGAATGATGAAGTCGAGGACATCTCTCAAAGACCATAAAAGACCATAAAAATAGAGATGCAGAATGTTAGAGAAAAAATACGAGATGTGGAAAGTAGATCTAGCACAATGTTGTCTAATAAAACTTTTCATGATGAGAAAAATGTTCATTCTCTGCTGTCCAATATGGTAGCCACTAGCCACAGGTGACTATTGACAAGTCAAAATGCCCCCGAAGAATCGAATTTTAAATTGTATTTAATTTTAATCAACTAAAGTTTAAATTTCAATAGTCACCTGTGGCTAATGGCTACCACATGGGACAGCACAAATCGAGAAGATCCACTGTATGCCTCTTAGGAATTCAGGAGAGACAGAATAATAAATCAGATCAATAAACAATGGAAAAACTCTTATAACTGAACCAAAAACCAAAACCCACTTCAAAAATGGGCAAAAGACTTGAATAGAACTTTCTGCAAAGAAGATAAATAAATGACTAATAAGCCCAGGAAAAGATACTAAAAATCACTAGCCATTAGGGAAATGCAAATCAAAACACAATGATGAAAGACCCTAGAGGACCCGCACCCAAGGATGCACTCACAGACCACTGGATGCAATAAGCAAGAGGATTTTATTCGGGCATGCTCGGACTCCCAGGGACACTTGACCATGAAATCCGCGAGGGATGGGTCAGTGTCTGAGAGCCCTGATCTGTTTTGGGAGTCCCTTAATATAGAATTTTACAGTCCATTACATCAGAGCCCTCACTTTTCTAGCCAGTAATTTCAAAGCATTACAGTAAGGCCTACACATAGGTAGCCAATCCTTTAAAACCAACCATACATTCTGGCCAGTCACCGTTCAGGTAGTGTACAGTAGAGGGTACGTGTTGAATTGCACGTTTCTAACCTTTATCTGTATACGTGCTGAACCGCACGTCTCCAGCTAGCGTACGTGCTGAACCGTACGTCTCCGGCCTTGGTACGGGAGGCAACCCTTATCAATTTTACTTAGTAGTAGGGGAAATTCTTAACAGGAGAAGGGTATAACTTTATTTGATTACACAGCGAACGAGGGTTTAAGCAATTTTTCATTTCTTAGCAAAGCATTAGAAGCATTATTATACAGAAGCCAGAAACAGCTGGGTTAAACACAGATTTTTGCTATTCGTTATCCTGTTATGCTGCTTGCTGACTCCCTTATCTATGGTCAGCTGGCCACAGTTTCTTAGTTAGCATAAGCTGGTTATAAAAAGAATGTTAAAACTTATAGGCTATACTATAGTTCTGACCTGGGGTCCTTCAATGAGATACTACCTCACACCCATTAGGATGGCTACAGTTAAAAACAAACGAAGACATCCAGAAAATAACTAGTGTTGGTGAGGGTGTGGAGAAATTGGAACTGTGCATTCCTGATAGGAATGCAAATGGTACACCTGGTGTAGAAATGGTCTGTCAGTTTCTCGAAAAACCAAACATAAAATTACCAGAGGGTTCAGGAATTCTACTTCTGGGCACATACCCCCAAAAATTGAAAGCAAGGACTGAAATCAATACTTGTACACTATTCCTCATAGTAACAGTATTGACAAGAGCCAAAAGATAGAAATAACCCAAATGCCCATCAACAGAGGAATGGATAAACAAAATGTGGTATATACATACAGTGGAGTATTATTCAGCATTAGAAAAGAATGAAGTTCGGATGCAATGTGTATGAACCTTGAAAACATTATGCTAAATAAAATAAGCCAGACGCAAAAGGACAAATATTGAATGGTCCCACTTACATGCGGGTCCCAGAATAGGCAAATTCATAGAGGCAGAAAGTATTTTAGAGGTTACCAAGGGCTTGGGGTTAGGAAAGAATGAAAAGTTAATGTTCAATGGGCACTGTGAAAATTGGTAACTGGACACTTCACTAAAATGGAATCGGGAGGCTGGCAGTGGGAGCTCTTACGCTCTACCATTCATCATCAATTGCAAATCTAAGGAGGAGATGGACCTTGTGTCTCCATACTACTTTACTATCATGGCAGGAGGGAAAAAGACTACCCTCCTCCCCTCAGCAACAGCCTAGCCAATGAGAAGCCACAATGGTTCCCAACCCTAGTTTATTTTAGTGGGCTTTTTGTTTATGACACCTTTCCCAACTTCCCACTTTCCTCTATAAAAGAGTGTTCCTCTCCTCTGTTCTCTGGACTTGCCTATGGTTTTTGCTGTCGCTTGCTTGTCCCAGATTGCAATTCTCTGCTATTCCTGAATAAACCCATTTTTGCTGGTAAAAACGAACTGGCAGTTTTATTTTTAAGGTTAACAGTACACAGTTTATGTTCAGGATGATGAAGAATTCCAGAAATAGATGGTGGTGATGGTTGCACAACATTGCGAATGTTCTTAAATGCCACTGAATTGCAAACTTAAAAATGGTTAAAATGGCAAATTTTACATTATGTATATTTTACCACAATAGAAATGTTTTAATGGAAAAACCACACAGAAGAGTAAGAATGGGGTTAAAATGAACGACAAAGGTTGGAGGGCACAGAAGGAGGAGGAGCTCAGAGCCCTTGGGCCCTGCAGAGCCAGGTGCAGGTGGCCCTGGGGAAGCATCGCTCCCCGTGACAATGGCAGCCTCTCCTTCCAGGACAACCCCCACAACCTCAAGAAGCTCCTGAAGGGGCTGTGGCACTTCCAGGCCAACAGGGTCTGGTACAACGTGTTCCAAGAGGCGGCGGCCATCTTGCTAGATGCACAGGACAAGTGAGTGCTATAGGAAGTTTCTACTGACAGGCCAGTGTGCCTTTGGCTCCAACTGCAGATTTTCCCATATGTCAGAGACAGACCTGTAGGAGCTGAGTATCCAGGTGGAGAAGGAGAGGCAGGCCGGGGAGTGGCCACCAGATGTCCCCAAGTTCCCTGAGAGCCGTCTAGAAGACCAGTTGGAAAAGAGAGCCAAAGGTTTTGAGTCAGTCACAATAAAGAAAAGGGATCATGGTTGGGGATGCCAAGGCCTCCTCCTGCTGCACCCTATGGGGCCTCTGAAAACCATCAGATTGGCCTGGCCTGACTGAGGCCCCAAAGCCTCCCTACCATGTGCAGCCCTGGTCCAAGCTCTGCTTGAGGAAGCTCCACCCTCTCTCCCTCATAGGACATCTGGAAAAGATGGATGAGAAAACTTTCTTCTAGATGATTATAAAGGAAGCCTATGGAGGTGCCTGGGCGGCTCAGTCCCTTAAGCATAGGACTCTTGGTTTCATCTCAGGCTATGATCTTGGATTGTGAGATCAAGCCCCATGTAGGGCTCTGCACTGAGCCTGGAGCCTGCTTAGGATTCTCTCTCTCCCTCTTCCCCTGCCCCTCTCAAGCTCATATTTCCTTGTGTTCTCTCTCTCTCAAAAAAAAAAAAAAAAAAAAAAAAAAAAAGAAGAAGAAGAAGAAGAAAGAAAAGATGATTATTGTAAGGGTAATAAAAATTAGTAGATATAATTTCTCATGAATAGAATTATTTTTGGGGGGCACCTGGGTGGCTCAGTGGGTTAAAGCCTCTGCCTTCGGCTCAGGTCGTGATCCCAGGGTCCTGGGATCAAGCCCCACATCAGGCTCTCTGCTCAGCAGGGAGCCTGTTTCCCTTCCTTTCTCTCTGCCTGCCTCTCTGCCTACCTGTGATCTCTGTCTGTCAAATAAATAAATAAAATCTTTTAAAAAAATTATTTTTTTAAAGATTTTATTTATTTAAATAAGAGGGAGAGAGAGAGAAAACACAAGCAGGGGGAGGGACATGGGGAGAGGGAGAAGCAGACTCCCTTACTGAGCAGGGAGCCTGCTTCCCTCTCTCTCTACCTGCCTAACTCACAGGGGCCCTGGTTCCTTCTCTCTCTGCCTGCCTCTCTGCCTACTTGTGATCTCTGTCTGTCAAATAAATAAATAAAATCTTTAAAAAAAAGTTGTGTATAGTGGTTGTAAAAAAGAATCCAACAATAAAGACACACATAAAATAAAAATTACGTCTCCCTATTTCTCCCCCTCTCCTTCTGAGTTAACAAATGTTATCAACTTATGTATATTATTTCATATTTTTCTTGTATTGGTACAAAAATAAATGGAATCTGTACTTAAAGCATAGTCCCAGGTCACGGTGAGGTAAAAATCCTTGGACCAATGTTTGGACGAATTTAAACTATCCCAAAGTGTGGAAACACCTGGAATGTGAGCCAACCACTTTTTGAACCCAAAACCAAAGAAAGGTCCCATAGAGAAAAGAAGAACAACTATCAGAACAATTTCATTTAGGAAGACAAATGGAAAATCAAAATAAAATTCTAGCAAAGATGGTGGATTAAGCACACATATTTGTCTTCTCTCCCTCCTAAAATACCATTGAAATGATAGTAAAAGTAAAATAACCTAATACAGCAAAGAGAACAAGAATGGGCCATCACCAAGCAGGAGCCTTTCTAAGATTTCTGGATAACAGTAAGTAGAGGGAAGCTATTGATAGATGGGACAGAGAATGAGTCCACTGTTCAGAGTAAGTTAAGAAAGGCCTGGAGCTGAGGAGGGAGTTGGTACACTCAGCAGAGCCCAAGAGTTGGCAGGGGAGGACAGACGGATACAAGGAAAGTTAGAAGTTAAGTAGAAGTCTTTCTATCAACAGCTTCCCAAGAGGCCAGACTTGGACCACGCCCCCTGCTATCAACCCTCCTGCAGAACTCACCAGATAGGGTTAACTACAGAGAACAAAGGTTGCTACATGGGTAACAAGCTCAGAATAAGGTCTTCTCCTTTTGAGGTGTCTCTTCCGTTCCCTCTCTCCAGTTTTAAAGTTGGCTCCAAGGCTCATCTTGGAAACTCTGATCAGCTTTTCCCTTCAGAAAGACACTGAATGGGGGAACAGATCTAGACTCGTACACCACACAGGAAACTCATACCAGCTACACAGAAATACCAACATGGTTTTTTCTCTCTTAAATATAGAAAAGCGAATATAGATTACCACACATACAAATAGAAGAAAAAGATCAGGATAAAAAAAAATCTGTCTTAAGAGAAATAAGGAATTCAGAGAACAGAAAACCTTTAAAAGCTACCTATTCAAAGAGATTTTTAAAAGATAATATATCCATGAAATGCAGATTGTTATGATAAAGGAACAATCACAGAATAAGAAATTGCTCTTAGAATTTTAAATATAATGGCTGAAGTCAGGAATGTAATAGAAGAATTGGCAGATAAAGAAAATATGTTAGAGCACTGAGGAAAAGCAAAAGGTATGGAAAATATGAGAGGAAAAGGTAAGAGAAAGAGAAGCGATTCAGAAAGTCAAACATTCAGAAATAGAGGAAGAACCATGAAGGGTCAGAATTTATCCCAAGGGGTGAAAAGACAGTAGTTTTCTGGTTAACAGATCCCAGCAAGTATTAAACATAATAAATGGAAAAGACTCGCTCCTGAATATACCTTTATAGATTTCAGAACACTAAAAATAAGTGCAGTTTCTAAAACTTTCAAAAAAAAACTTTTATGAAAGTATAATTAGCATAAATGTTATATCCATTTCAAGTGCACATTATAATGATTCAATAATTCTCCATATTACTCAGTGCTCACTACGGTAAGTGTAGTCACCATCTGTCACCAAACAATATTATTACCATCTTATTGACTATATTCCCTATGCTGTGCTTTTCATCTCTGTAAGTTATTTATTTTGTAGCTGGAAGTTTATGCCTCTTAATACCCTTTTTCTACTCAACCCATCCCCTCACTCACCTCTTCTCTGGCACCAACCATTTGTTCTCTGTATTTAGGATAATTTGTCCCTTCTTTTCTTTGTTCATTTGTTCTGTTTCTTAATTCCGCATATGAATGAAACCATATGGTATTTGTCTTTCTCTGACTTCTTTCCTTTTTAAAAAAAATTTTATTTAAATTCAGTTTAATTAACTTGTAATGTATTGTTAGTTTCAGAGGTTAGTTTCAGAGATTCATCGGTGGCATATATAACACCCAGTACTGGTTACATCACATGCCCTCCTGAATTCCCATCACCCAGTTACTCCACCCTCCTATCCATCTCCCCTCCAACAACCCTCATTTGTTTCCTATAGTTAAAACTCTTTTACTGTTTGTCTTCCTCTCTGTTTTTTCACCTTATTTTATTTTTCCTTCCCTTCCCCAGTGTTCATCTGTTTTGTTTCTTAAATTCCACATATGACTGAAATCATATGGTGTTTGTCTTTCTCTAACTTATATCGCTTACCATAATACCCTCTAGTTCCATCCACATTGTTGCAGATGGTAAGACTTTGTCTTTTTTGATGGCTGGGTACTATTCCTCTGTGTGTGTGTGTGTGTGTGTGTGTGTGTGTCTAATCTTCTTTACCCATTCATCTGCTGATGGACATCTGGGCTCTTTCCATAATTTGGCTATAGTGAACATTGCTGCTATAAACATTGGTGTGCACGTGCCCCTTCGAATCTCTATGTTTGTATCTTTGGGGTAAATACCTAGCTGTGCATAGGTAGCTATATTTTTAACTTTTTGAGGAACCTCCATACTGTTTTCCAGAGTGGTTGCACCAGTTTGCATTCCCACCAACAGTGTAAGAGGGTGCCCCTTTCGCCACTTCCTCACCAACATCTGTTGTTTCCCGAGTTGTTTTAGCTGTTCTGACCAGTGTGAGATGGTATCTCATTGTGGTTTTGATTTGTATTTCCCTGATGTGGAGTGTTGTTGAGCATTTTTTCATGTGTCTGTTGGCCATTTGTATGTTTTTTTTGGAGAAATGTCTGTTCACATCTTCTGACCATTTCTTGACTAGATTTTTTTGATTTTTGGATGTTGAGTTTGATAAATTCTTTATAGACTTCAATACTAGCCCTTTATCTGATAAGACTTTTGCAAGTCTTATCTGTCAGTTGCCTTTTAGTTTTGTTGACTGTTCCTTTTGCTGTGCAAAAGTTTTTTGTCCTGATGAAGTCCCAATAGTTCATTTTTGCTTTTGTTGCCCTTGCCTTTGAAGACGTGTCTAGCAAGAAGTTGCTGCAGCTGAGGTCAATGAGGTTGCTGCCTGTGTTCTCTTCTGGGATTTTGCACTCCACTGCTTATAATGTTTCGCAGTAGCATCCTTAAGTAAACTCCCTCCCTTCTACTGTATCCTCTTATATATTGCCCTGATTCACATCTCCACATCTCCTATCTTCCAAAAAGTGGTTGCTTTTCTATTTGTAGAATTGCAACATTTCTTTCCTCAGATCTCTGATAGATTTTACAGGTGTTCAGAATGATTTGATAACTCTCTAGCTGAATTCCAGGGACCAGATGGACTTAGGATCCCCTACTCTCCTGCCAACTTAACTCACCCCCTCTCTTTTGTTTAAGATTTTACTTATAAGTAATCTCTACACCCAACATGGGGCTTGATCTCATGACCCTGAGATCATGACCTGAGCTGAAGGCAGAGGCTTTAACCCACTGAGCCACCCAGGCGCCCCAAATAAGGACTTTTTAGATATGCAAAGACTAAGAACATTAGCCTCCTATATACTTTTTAGAAGGTAGAATCTTGAGGATATAATGAAGCAAAATGTAGGGGAAAACCATGGAAGAGGAAAATGTTATATTCTCAATGTATTCTCTAAAAATACACTTAATGGCAGCTTAAATAATTTTTTTTTCACATAACAAAAAGTTTTGTGGAGGCATTTAATGCCTGGTTTAACAGCTCAGTGGTGTCATGAAGGTTCTAAGCACCTTCTTTTTCTGTTCTACCCACTCTAGCATTTGATTTTCATCCTCCCTGTCACAAGATGGCTGCAGTAACTCCAAACATTTTATCTCCATTTCCAGGGAGAAGAAGGAAGGAGCAAGTGTGAAAACTAAATCTATTCCCATTAAAAAGATTTTCCTGAGGACCCAATCATAAATCTTAATCTATATTTCATTAGCTAGTATTAAATGGATCATATGGCCCCCATAGCTCGCTGAAAAAGAACCTGAAGAGAAAGGCATGTTTCAGGCTAGCTTAGAAAACCATTTTTAGGGCATAGTGCTATTCTTATCCTGAAAGGGGGGAAAAAGGGAAGTTTCTCTTAGTAATAAAAAAAAAAGAAGAAGAAGAAGAGGGGTGCATGGGTGGCTCAGTGGGTTAAGCCTCAGCCTTTGGCTCAGGTCATGATCCCAGGGTCCCAGGATCAAGCCCCACATCAGGCTCTTTGCTCAGCAGGGAGCCTGCTTCCCCCTCTCTGCCTCTCTGCCTCTCTGCCTACTTGTGATCTCTGTCTGTCAAATAAATAAATAAATAAATAAAATTAAAAAAAAGAAAAAGAAAAAGAAAAGAAAGAATATTGGGCAGGTAGCCAGCAGTGTTTACCACATAAAAAACCACATTGACTCTACAAAACAACAAGTGACTTAGGCTGTAAGGAAACAGAAATTCCAGATGTAGTGATTCCAGAAAATAGTTGATTCATTAACTCTATGATATCAGCTGGAGGCTGGGTTCTTTTCATATGTCTGCTCTGCCATTTCTTAGTGTTGGCTTTAGCCTCAAGCTGACAGCAAGATGGCAGCCACAATTTCAGATATAAAATCTACATATGACATGTCCAGAGGAAGAAAAAGGATGTTTCCTGTATTTTTTTCCCCAAAAAAGGAATAAGAAACTTTTCGCAGAAGCCCTTTGCTAATTTATCCTCATGTCTCATTAACCAGATAGGGTTAAATTTCTGAGTCAATAACTAGCAAAGTGCATGGGGTCATCATTATTGACCCAGGCTAATCATGAGTCAGTGTGAATTGAGAAATCAACCAGTGTTCACTACAATACTTTCTGTTGTGGTTGCAAAGGGAAAGAGGTCTCACTAAGACCCTGTTGTGACAGATCTACAAGCCAGTCATTTTGTATTAGAATAACATACCAGAATGATCCAACAAGAATATCTTTTAGATGAAGGGTAGAATAGATTCCAAATGAAAAATTGTAGGAAAGGAGCTGGAAGGGCTTGGTGATATGGTCATATTAGTTTTTTCAACAAAAAGAGAAAAGTAATTAGAAATTCTAGGGAAGAATATGTATAAGAAAATCATGGTCCAAACAGAAAGCAAAAGAGAAGCCATTAGACCTCGTCTCCTTCAAGTATCACAGATTCATATCGGGAATCTTGTAAAGAAGGAAATATAAGTTGATAACACAGCAAAGAACTGTAATCATTGAAAGAAGTGAAACAAACATGTGAGTCCTAAAAGTGAACCAACTTGCTGTCCTGGGGCAGTTCTCTGGCTTCTGTGCAAGGAGGAGGAACTCAAACAGAATCAATCTAGCTAAGCTGAGGAGGCAGAGATTGGAATTTGGAGAGACAGAGGTGGCTAGAATTTGTGGGACACCATCCTGGAAGGGAAGTATTTACACACACAGAAAGCTCTGGAGATCTGCAGAAGGATCCTTGAGATTAATCTTTGGCTGAATGCTGATCTGCATGTTTGGAGTGAAACTCTAGGAGGCTGCGGAAGGAACCATTGGAAATCAAAAATTCCTGGAGCTCACACACAGCCAGGACAGGCCTATTTTCCCAAAACAGCCAGGGTGAAGAGACTTTGTAATATATGAGGCATCCTCAGAAGGGAGCCCCTCAACACAGGGCCTAACAAAACCAAGAGAAATGGCTTCTTTGATGCCATAAAAACATGAAAAAATAAGCTTCAAAATTATCAAACTGATCGATAATAACTTAACTGGATGCCAGAACAGAGCCCAACACTCTTTAAACAAGTACAACAATATGCAACGTAAGGGGCATCTGGGTGACTCAGTTGTTAAACTTCTGAGATCTAATGTCTAAAAGATCCCATTGTTCTGGGATGAAGCCCTGTGTCAGTCTCCCTCTCCCACTCTCTCTGCTTGTGTTTCCTCTCTGGCTCTCTCTCTCTCTGTGTCAAATAAATAAATAAGTAAATAAATCTATCTTTTAAAAAGATGCAACAATAAAATAAAATAAAATAATGCAACATGAAATAAGGTAAATCTTACCATACAGAGCATGCATAAAATAAGCATGCAAATAAGCAAGGAAACTATGACACATAACTAAGAGAAAAATTGATCAATAGAAAACAAACACAGAAGCAACAAAGATATTGGAATTCAAAATGGAAAGGAAAATATAAAAATGAGGAGAGAGATGAAAGATATAAAAAGGCCCAAATGACACTTTAAGAGATAAAAAACACAACGATCTGATGTGAAATTTGTACAGGATTGGATTAAGAGTAGATTAAACCCTGCAGTAAAAAAGAGACCAGTGAATTGCAAAGACATAGCAACCCAAAGCTATCCAAATTGAAGCACACAGAGGGGGAGAAAAAGACCAAAAAGAATGAACAGAATCTTGCGATCCTATGAGACACTCCTAAGTGATCTAAAATAGGTGTATTTTGAAAAATAAAATAGGTGCAATTTGAGTTGCAGAGAGGAAGAGAACAGAAACATATTAAAAGAAATAATGGTTAAAAGTTTTCCAATTTGATGAAAGCTATGAATCTACAGATCCAAGAAGCTCTGTGAATGCCAAGTAAATGAAACAGAAAGCAATATACATCAACACACACTATTTTTTTTTTTAAAAAGATTTTATTTATTCACTTGAAAGAGAGAGAGAGACAGAGACCCAGAGAGCACCAGCAGGGGGAGAGGCAGAGGGAGAAGCAGAGGGAGAAACAGATTCCTTGCTGAGCTGGGAGCCAGACACGGACCTGGAGATCATGACCTGAGCCGAGGGCAGACGCTCAGCCATCTGAACCACCCAGGCACTGCCATCAAGACATATTATAATCAAATTGCTGGAAACCCAATGATAAAGAGAAAAATTTAATAGCAGCCAGGAAAAAAAAAAAAAAAGACACATGTGTTCAAAGGAAGAAAGGTAAGCACTACAGTAGACCTCTTATCAGACAATCTGCAAACCTGAACATATGCAGAGGCATCTTTGAAGAACTGGGAAAAAAAAAATCTGTCAACTTGGAATCCTATGTTTGACAGAAATACCTGCAAAAGAGTAAGTGAAATAAAAACTTTGTCAGACAAAAGCTTAGAAAATCCATCATTAGCAAACCAGCACTATAACCTATGTTAAAGAAGCTTTTCAGGCAGAAAGAAAATGAAACCAGAAGGAAATTTGGATTTATAAATAAAAATAAAGAAGTTCTAGGAATGGTAAATATGGGAGTATAAATGTAATAAATACTTTTTTATTTTTAAATCTGTTTAAATTGTTATGGATTTCTGAAACATATTTTAAAATTTATATTATGATTTCTTCTTGTGTTATTTAGGAGTATAATGTTCAACTTGAAATTATTCGGAGGATTTTCCAGTTATCTTTCTCTCACTGATTTCTAGTCTATTTCTTGGTGGTCAGAGGATATACCTTGGATGATTTCCATGCCTCTGTTTGTTGAGACTTGTTTTATACACCAGAACATAGGTTATCTTAGTGAATATTCCATGTGCCCTTGGAGAGAATGCACATTTTGCCATCATTAGGTGTAGTGTTCTATGAATGCCATTTGGCTCAGTTGACAGATAGTGTTGTATGAGTCTTCTACATCCTTATAGATTTTTCTATTTGTTCTATTAATCGCTGAAAGAAAAGTGTTAAAATTTCTAACTATACTTGTGGACTGGCATACACACACACACACACACACACACAAGATACTTTATCTTTCGGTTTTATCAGATTTTGTTTTATCTGTTAGGAAGCTCTGTTTTCATATCCATACCATTTCAGATTGTTATGTGCTCTTGGTGTATGTGCCTTGGTGAATTATCATTACGCAATGAATCCATTATTCCCAGATAACATGTCTCCTTTTGAAATCTACTTTGTCTGATATTAATATAACTATCCCAGTTTTCCTCTAATTCATGTTTGCATGGGATACTTTTTTTGATCCTTTTACTTTAAATCTTTGTGTGTCTTTATATTTGAAGTGGCCTGCTTATGGACAGCACAGATAGGTCTATGTTTTTATTTTATCCAATCTGATTTTTGTTGGAATGCTTAAACAATTTGCATTTAATACAATGATTTGTTTGGGTACATTTTATTCTATCATATTATTGCTAGTTATCTATTTGACCCAATTTTTTTCTTTGCTAATTTTCTCTCTTTCCTGCCTCCTTTTGGATTAATTGGATGTTTTAATATTCTATTTCATTTTCACCATTGCTTATTAATTCTTTTTTTTTTTAAGATTTTATTTATTTATTTGAGAGAAAGAGAGAAAGTGAGAGAGAGCAAGAGCACAAGTCAGTTGGGAGAGACAGAGGGAGGAGCAGACTCCCTATTGAACAGGGAGCCTGTTGTGGAACTCGATCCCAGGACACTGGGACATGACCTGAGCCAAAGACAGAGTCTGTCCAACCCTATCTCTTTTAGTTTTCAGTAGTTGCCCTACTAAATCTTTAACTGATAGTAGTTTACCTCCAAACAACATTATATCACTTTATGAACAAAGGGTAAGAAACTTGAAATGGTATACTCTCCTTTCTCCATTCATGCCCTTTATATTTTGTTGTCATACATTTTACTTCTACATAATAAACCCCATAATACATTATTATCACTTTTGATTTAAAAAGTCAATTATCTTTTAAAATATTTAAAAGTGTGGGGTTCCTGGGCTGTTGGTTGAAGTGTCCAACTCTTGATTTCCACTCCAACTCTTTTTTTTTTTTTTAAAGATTTATTTATTTATTTATTTGACAGAGAGAGATCACAAGTAGGCAGAGAGGCAGGCAGAGAGAGAGAGGAAGGGAAGAAGGGAAGCAGGCTCCCTGCTGAGCAGAGAGCCCGACACGGGACTCGATCCCAGGACCCTGAGATCATGACCTGAGCCGAAGGCAGCGGCTTAACCCACTGAGCCACCCATGTGCCCCTCCACTCCAACTCTTGATCTCAGAGTCCTGAGACCAAGGCTCCTCACCTCACCATTCCGGGCTCTGGGCTCTGTGTAGAGTGCATGCACTCTCTCTCTCTCTCAAATAATTACATAAAATGTTCTAAATCTTCAAAAATGAACAAAAGTCTCTAATATTTACCTACATGTTTACTATTTCCAAAGGACCTTATCTAATTTTTTTCTATCTTATTTTAAGGCTTAGAATAAATTTGAAGTAGTTGAGGTGGTGTCAGAGACTGGACGTACATCTCAATGAAACAGAATAAAATCCAGAGATAGTCCACATGTGTATGGACAACTGATTTGTAACAAATGTTACAACAAATGACACTAAATTTTCAACAAATGACACTAAAATTTTTTTATCTTTACCTTATACTATATGAAAAAATTAACCCTGAATGAATCATAGACATAAATATGAGAGCTCAAACTTAAGGCTTCTGGAATAAAATATGGGAGAAAAATCTTTGTGCATAGGTAATGATTTCTTAGTGAGGGCCCACAAATATAAATATTAAAAAGAAAAAGTTGATAAATGTATTTGGTCAAAATTAAAACTTTTGATTTTCAAAAGATACTAGTATGAAAAGGAAAAAGCAGGGCATAGAATGAAAGAAAATACTTGCAAAACATATCTGATATTTATATTCAGAATATAGAAAAAACCCTTACAACTTACAACCCTTACAATCCTACAACTCTTTGGAGGACAAAAAACACAGTCAAAAATGGGCAAAAGATGTTAAGAGACACTGCACCGAAGAAGACGTATGGGTTGTCAATAGGTTCATAAAATGGTGTACAACATCATTAATCATTAGGGAAATGCAAATTAAAATCACAATGATGTGCCACATACCTATTAGGATGACTGAAATTTTAAGAAGTGACCTTGCCAAGGGTTAGTGTGGAAGAACTAGAGGTCTCAAACACTGTCAGGAATGTAGTGGCATAACCAACTTTGGAAAAGAGTTTGGCGGTTTCTTAAAAGTTAATCATATATCTTCCATATGATCCACTCATTCCACACCTAGCTATTTACCCAGGAGAAATGAAAGCATATGTCCGTACTAAGTCGTATACGAGAATGTTCATGCAGCTTTATTTGTGACAGGCATGACCTGGAAACAACCCCAAAATCCATCAACAGGTGAATGGATAAACAGTTGTGATATATCCATCTGATGAAATACTACTCACAATAAAACGGAATGAACTATTGACACACACTGCATGAATGAATCAGAAAGAAGCTGTCAAAAATAATACATATTGTAGGATTCCATTTATATAAAACTCTAGAAGATACAAGCTTATAGTGAGTGACAGGGAGCAGATCAGTGGCTGCCAGGGGGTTAGGTGGGGAGAGGTAGGAGGAGGGACTATAAAGGAGCTCATGAAACTGCTGGGGGTGATGAATGGTGATGGTTTCACAGGTGTATAAATATGTCAAAACGTGGGGCGCCTGGGTGGCTCAGTGGGTTAAGCCACTGCCTTCGGCTCAGGTCATGATCTCAGAGTCCTGGGATCGAGTCCCGCATCGGGCTCTCTGCTCAGCAGAGAGCCTGCTTCCTCCTCTCTCTCTGCCTGTCTCTCTGCCTACTTGTGATTTCTCTCTGTCAAATAAATAAATAAAATCTTTAGAAAAAAAAAATATGTCAAAACGTATCAAACCGTACCCTTTAAATATATGTAGTTCATTGTCTATTAATTATACCTCAGTGAAGCTGTTTATGATAATTATTGACCCTCTTCCTTTGTGTTATTAATGATGACAGACATCAGAGAATAGAACACTATGTAATGCCCCTCCTACAGGAGCACATAGCAGAGAGGGAACTTTGCTGCCTTTTTTTTTTTTTTTTTTTTTTTAATCATCTTCATCCTCTCTCTGCAGACTGGCTTCTTGCAAATGGCAGAACTCCTGGCCATTGACACCTTGATTTTCATGTTTCTGAGCAGAGAGAGATCGGCTCTCTTAAATTGTAATCCAGAAATTTTCTAGGCCTTCTGGAGAGCCTGGCTGGAGCCTTGCCACCTCCCTTGAATCAAACAGGGGTCAAGGGTCTTGCAAGAATGGAATGGTCCCATTAGGCTCACGTGAATCAGAGCATTTCTCAGGAAAAAGGGACCATACCAAGAAGACACTGCTCTTACAGCTATAAGTAGTCATTAACATGGAAACAATACAAGTGAGTTTCTGAGCTGTGGGAAGATCAGTGACCTGGAGAACATCTTGAGCATTCTGGAACTAGCCACAGAATTATCCCTCTCTAAAACACCTTATGGGCTAATTGGACCGATTTTTTTGTGTGTGGGGGTACCGATAATTCTTTTAAGATTTTTTTTTTTTTAATTTATAGGAGAGAGAGAGAGTGAGTGCACAAGCCAGAAGTGGGGAGAAAGGCAGAGGAAGAAGCAGACTCTCCATTGAGCAGGGAGCCCAACATGGGGCTCGATCCCAGGACTCTGGGATCATGAGTTAAACTGAAGGCAGACACTTAACCAACTGAGCCACCCAGACGCCCCTTGAACTGATAATTATTTTTCCATGGACCTTTAGGGACAGAAGTTATCACACCGGACTTCCTTCATGGCTCTGTCCACTGCTGGAGGAAATACACTGCTATGTCCTGTGCAGGGACAGGTCTCAAAGTATGGTTTGCAAACCAAGAGTATCAGGATTACCTGGGAGCTTGTCAGAAATGCAAAGTCTCAGGCTCCACCCCGACCTACTGAATCAGAATTTCTAGGGGTAAATGTCAGAGAAAGAGAAAACAGCTCTTTTGAGTCTCATCTTGCAGTATACACCCTGCTCACACCAAGTCTGGACATTTAGATAAGGAAACAAAGTTAGGATCTCCACCACAAGTTCCTGCTTTGCTATTCCAGGGTACCTTTTACAATAACCCTTCAGAGTTGAGCCTGCAAAAAGTTAGCGACCTCCACCTTAGCCACCTGGTAAATAAAAGTATTTGCAGCCCTGCTCTCTTTTCTCCTGCATGCTCCTGACCTGGGAGAGAGGACGACCTTTGCCCACGCTCATCGCATACCTCCTCACTCCCATTGATGGGATCTGTAAGTAATAAATCTTGTATCTTTACTTTCTTTGTGTGAGTGTGTTGAAGTAGTGCCTTTGATCAAAATGACTCCTGGAGTTTTCACTTGCCCAAAGTGGGATCCCGGATGCTCAGGGAACTACTTTCCAGTCCTATGCAGGTGGCCTGTCCTCCTTCATTCAGCAGGTCATAATCTGCAGATTCTTAATTTAACACACCAGTTACAGGTCCACAGGAATACATTGGGGGCCAGAAATCTATTTTTTTTAAATAGCCTTCTTTGTCATTCTGCTGCATACCCAGTTTTTAAGATTGCATTTGAGCACCTGTTCTCAATTTTGCTGCACATTGCAATCCCCTTGGAAGTCTTAAAAATATACAGATGCTTAGGTCCTTCCTCTAGAGAGTCTGGTTTAATTGTTGTGGTCTAGGCACTGGGATTTTTCTAAAGTTCCCAGGTGACCTAATGTTCATCCAAGTTTGAGAAGCAGTGCATTACAACACATTAGAGTGCATTACTTGGCCGCATATACAGGACCCCACCCTGCGCCAATCAAGTTCAAATCTCTGGGGCTGGGACCTGAAGATGAGTGCGTATATTTTGGTGTTGGTGCTGTTTCAGACTCCCCAGATGCTTCTAATATGTGGTCAGGATAGAGAACTACTTCATTATTTTAACACTCCTTACCTCCTCTTACTGGCTTTTCCCCATGGGCTCAGGAGTGAGTTTTCTGGTAGGCGAGAAAGATATCAGCAAGCTTGGGACCGGCCACTTACAGAGAGCAAGCCTTTGTCTGTATCTCCATGGTGCTTACGTTTTCCAGTGGCAGTGGGGGAATTAATGATCTTCTTGCACTTTGGGCATCCCTGACTAGATAGTCTGCCAAATTTAGGGGCAAAGCACTAGCAGCTGTATTTGGCTCGCAGATTAATCCATGTTCTCCAGCATCACTTTGGAGGTCAAAATATCCCCGTTATAAAGGTGATGTTGGAGAACATGGATAAGTCGGCTAGCCAAATATGGTTGCTAACATTGTGCCCCTAAATTTGGCAGACTTATCCAGTCGCATCATTGATGCCTATGTCTGTCTTTCAGTTGTTTCCAAATTTGAGCAGGGATTCAAAGAGGGCTGTGGATCAGTCCCTAAAACCCCAACTCTAACTCCAGGGAGAAGCCAACTTGGCTGTTGAGTTGCCCTGCCCCTTTCCTCCACTGGTCATCAGGGTAGATATTGCACCCAAAGTACTTCCGGAAGAAATGGTGAGCGCCCCAAACTCCTGACCAGGAGATGAGCTGATCTTCTAGTGACCCCAGCAGATCTTGCCCAAAGACTTTGCTTCATCATCAGAAAAGACCCATGCTGTTGGGAGAGGATCATTTTAGGAGGTTGAAATTGTCTTCCTCCAGTTAGTGACTCGGTGACCCTCAACACACCTTTGGAGTCCAAAGGACTTGGGTTCAAATTCTATTTGGCTTTATTACTCACCAGCTGGGGGCGTTGAGCAAGTTACTCTCCTTTTTGAGCCCCAGTTATCTTATTTATGTAATAGAGTTTTTTTTCTTTAAAGATTTTATTTATTCATTTGAGAGAGAAAGAGAGAGACAGAGCATAAGCAGAGGGAGAGGCAGAGGGAGAAGCAGGATCCCCACTGAGCTGGGAGCCCAATGTGGGGCTCGATCCCAGGACCAGAGATCATGACCTGAGCTGAAGGCAGATGCTTAACCATCTAAGCCACCCAGGCGACCCCTATGCAATAGAGTTTTGATAACCAAGTGAACTATGGGATAATGAATGTGAAAATATTTTGTAATCTGTGAAAAGCTGTGAAATACAAGATAGAGGTATTTTTTTCTAAGATTTTATTTATTTGATAGTGAGAGAGGGGAGGGAAGCGGCTGGCCGAGGGAGAGGGAGAAGCAGCCCCGCTGAGTAGGGAGCCTGACATAGGGCTCAATCCCAGGACTCCAGGATCATGACCTGAGCTGAAGACAGCCCCATAACCAACGGAGCCACCCAGGCACCCCTAGATAGAGGTAGTTATAATGAGTTAATATTCTAGATGGGAGATATATGACATTATATATATGACATGATATATGACAGAAATATATGGCATGATATATGACATTAACCCATCATGCAAGACTAGACAACAGTTTTCGATGGTACAGATACATTGTAGGTGTCTGGAGGAATAAATATTGAGGGCTGGTCATCCAGCCTCTAGAATCACTAGACTCTGCTTATGTCAAGAGAGGACTGGACCCACCACACTGATCACTGGCCTCTATGCTTCATTCACTTTCCCCTTAGGGACAGGGTATGAGGGCTTAGGGGAGGGCTCTTGCCTGTTTATGTTCTAACCCAAGGAAAGAATGGCCCTTCCCTTAATTCCCTGCAGCACAGTTGAACCTGGAGGGGACAGCTAAGCAAGATGTTGTTAATAGAAGGAAATTGTGATAGAGAGTAGCACCTGGTTAGGCATATACAGAGCACAGCTTCGGGGCACCTGGGTGGTTCAGATGGTTGAGTGTCTGCCTTAGACTCAGGTCATGATCTCCAGGTCCTGGGATTGAGCCTCCCATCAGGCTCCCAGCTCAGCGGGGAGTCTGCTTCTCCCTTCTCCCCCTGCCTCTCCCCTCTGTGTGTGTTCTTTCTCTCTAATGAATAAATAAAATAAATAAATAAATAAACAAATACAATCTTTTAAAAAGAAAGAGAGAGAGAGCACAGCTTCTCTATTCACTCTGCTTCAATATATAGTCCCTATTGAGAGATTCGCTTTACTTCCAAATAAAGAGGTTCTGGACTAGGCTTCTATTAAAGGAACCAACCTACAGCTTTACTCATAGGTGACCAAAATCTTAAATCCTTCACATGGTCCTTGAGGCATTGCTGATCCGACCCCAATCCCCCTCTTTCAACTTCAGCCTCCTTTTACATATCTTCCCCCTTGTTCCCTGAGTTCCAGGCACACAGGTCCTCTCTGTAGCCCTTGACAAGCTCTCTCCCACTTCAGACACTTCACACTTTGAAGTGCTACCCTTGGAACAGAATTCTTATGCCTATATCTGCCCCATCTTTGCTTGGCTAACTCTCTCTCTCTCTTTTTAAATTTTATTTTATTTTATTTTTATTTTTTATAAACATATAATATATTTTTATCCCCAGGGGTACAGGTCTGTGAATCGCCAGGTTTACACACTTCACAGCACTCACCAAAGCACATACCCTCCCCAATGTCCATAACCCCATTTCTCTTTTTTTAAGACTTTATTTATTTATTTGACAGACAGAGATCACAAGTAGGCAGAGGGTCAGGCAGGGGTGGGGGAGCAGGCTTCCTGCTGAGCAGAGAGCCTGTTGCAGGGCTCGATCCCAGGACCCTGTGATCATGATCCGAGCCAAAGGCAGAGGCCTAACCCACTGAGCCACCCAGGAGCCCCATGGTCTCACTACTTTTGCTCAGTATTATGCATCAGAGATTCTTTCATATTATTGCATGTATCAGTAGTTCATTCCTTTTTTTTTTTAAATTGCTGAATAGAATGTACTATATGACAATACCACAGTTTGCTCATCCGTTCACCTCTTGATGAATATTTGGGTTGTTTCCCATTATGTGTATTATGGATAAAGCTGCTAGGAACATTCTTATTCAAATTGTTTCATGGACATATATTTTCATTTCTCTTGGGCACTGGTAATACAAGAGTAGAATTATTGGTCACAGATTAGATGTATATGTAACTTTTAAGAAACTGCCAAATAGTTTCCCAAAGTAGTTCTACCATTTAAAAATATTAAAGTATGGTTCTGCCATTTTTGTATGCATTCCAGCAGTGTATGGGGAGTTCTCCTTGCTCCACATACCCACCAACATTTAGTATTGTCAGGTGTTTTTGTTTTAAAGATTTTTAAACATTTACTTATTTGAGAGAGAGAGGAGGAGAGTATGAAAATGGGGGGTGGGGGAAAGGGGAGAGGGAGGAAATCTCAAGCAGACTCTGGGCTGAACTCAATGCCAGAACCCCAAGACTGTGACCCGAGCCAAACTAAGAGTTGGACAGATGCTCAACCTACTGAGCCACCCACCATATTGCTGGTTTTTTTATTTTTATTTTTTATTTTTTTTAAGATTTAATTTATTTATTTGACAGAGAGAGAGATCACAAGCAGGCAGAGAGGCAGGCAGAGAGAGAGAGAGAAGGAAGCAGGCTCCCGGCTGAGCAGAGAGCCCGACGCGGGGCTCGATCCCAGGACCCTGCGATCATGACCTGAGCCGAAGGCAGCGGCTTAACCCACTGAGCCACCCAGGCGCCCCTGTTGGTTTTTTTAAATGATTAAATGTGTGCATGAAAAGTAGTATCTCGTATGGTTTTAATTTTCACATTAAGGAGGGATGATGTGAAGTTGATGTCTGAAGGATGAGAAGCAGATGAGGTGAAGAGGATGGGTGATACGCATGCTGGGCAAAGGGCAAGGAATGTGAAAAATGGCCCCAAGGTGGGAAGGAGCAGAGCAATCACAAAGAACTGAAAAGGGAGCTTGGGTTAGGGTGAGGCTAGCAAGGTAAGGGGTGGGAAGTGCTGAGCCATTCATCTTCAAGGGGCCATAAGGGTCTGGGAAGTGCACCTATCAGCAATGACCAGACTGAACGCAACGAAGGAAAAAAACAAAACAAGACCCAGCAATGTCCTGGACTGCATTAAGCCCCAGGGAGTTCATATTTACCCCGGGAAGTAGGGATGGAAGCTCATAATGAGCAAAATGGAGTTTCTTGTCATCTTAGCAGAAAGGTGCTCAGAATCGGAACACCTGGATGGTTCTGTAGGTTAAGTGACTGACTCTTGATTTCAGCTCAGGTCATGATCTCAAGTTCTGGAATAGATCCCCATGGCAGGGGAGATGGGAGGACAAACATGAGGTCTCTTGTCCTCCTTCTTCTGCTTCTCCTCCACTCTCTTTCTCTAGCTCTGTTAAATACATAAATAAATAAATTTTTTTTTTAAAAGAGATAGGTGCTCACAATGGATTAAATTTGATTTAGAGAAATGAAAGAAATGTGCATTTCCTGCATGGGACCAGTTGATTGTAAATTCATCTGTGCCACATAAGGAAGAGTAGGACTGCTCGGTGGTAGCAAGGACCCATTTGAGGTTTGAGACCAAGAATTTAAAATGAAGTCATTCAGCCTGTTGGTGTGATTTTTCTCTGACAATATTCAGCTGCTTGGGTGCAGGCATGAAACCTCATCTCAGACTGTAGTGCTTAGCCAGTTTGCTGTTTTTTTCCAGCAAAGTATGTTAGAGGTTGAGGTGGGTAAGGAAATGATTATAATGGTGAATCATGGAATTCAATCATGGAATGGTGAATCATGGACTAGACAAGGAGGGAAACGAAGAATGGACAAGGAATTGGTGGGATTAATGCATTAGAGGTCTCAGTGAGGTTGAAGACTTAGTAAATAGGGTCCTAGCACACAGAATTGAAAGGATTGGAGATGGTAAATGGAGATAGTGAGTTATTATACTTTCATATTTCAAATATGGGGCCCTTTTTGGGGTGATTAAAGTGTTGAGGCTGTGAATGTGGAAGGGTAGCTAAGTGAAGAGAGTTGTTGGAGGTGAAAAGATCAAAGGACTGAGAAGCCCATTTATTGAACAGATCATCAAAGTGGATGTTGAACTCACCCATGGTGTTCAAGCATGGTGCTAGTGGAAGGGACATGGAAAGACTATGTGGGGGGTCAGAAGATGACAGCCATGAGGGTGGTCAGGGTAATAAATCTGAATAGAAAGAACTTCAAATTAGCAGAGATATTTGCAGGAGGTGAGTGGGGGGAATCATTAGGAAGGTCAAAGTCAACTGTAATATCACTATTACATTTTATTGACATCCTTCCTATGTCTAATGAATAATATCAAATAAAACCACCAAAAACCTTTCAACTGGGAATGGTTTATTATAGATCTTGCCACCAGGAAGCGCTGTCAATAGTGGAAAGCGGATCTCTAAGCAGTCCCTGGAGGCCAAGAAGTGTGTTTCAGCCTGAGCACTGAGGACCTCTAGGGCTCTTGTGAGATATTGCAAGGAGCTCGGCCATCCTTCCACACACCTAACACTTGTACGGAGATTCTAAGCGTCTGTAAATCTAAAAAGAGGAAGAAGAAGAAGAACAACAACAACAACAACAACAATAACAATAACAACAAGACACAAACTCCTAAATTCCTTTAAAGAGGTCACTCAGCTGTTGAAAGGTTTTAGTTATCATATATTTTTTTCAACAAAAGAGGACTAAAAGTACAGCTACTATTGTGTAGAGTTTTATATTTTCTCCAGGGTAAAAGAAGTTCTTATAACTGAAGGTTTTGAGAGTTGATGGTAACACAATACTTAAATTTTCTTTTTCCCAAGGGCACCTGTGTGGCTCAGTTGGTTAGGTGTCTGCCTTCAGTTCGTCATGATCCCAGGGTCCTAGAGTCGAGCCTCCTGTCATCTCCCTGCTTAGCAAGGGAGTCAGCTTCTCCTCTCCCTCTGCCCCTCCCCCTGCTTGTGCTTGCTCGCTTGTGTGTGCACTCTCTCTCTCTCTCTCCACCTCTCATATAAATAAATAAAATCTTAAGAAAACTTTTGTTGTAAGTAGCATGACATAGTGGGAAGAACATAGGGCTGGAGTTAGAATTGTAGCAGCAGCAGCAGCAGCAATAAGATTTATTATCATTATAATCAACATTTGAGTATTCACATGCACCAGAAACTGATGGGAACATTGTGCATAAATGGATCATTTATTCCTCCTATAATTTTATGAGGTAGATACTACCATTAGCCCCATTTGACAGATACATAGGGAGAGATTTGGTCACCTACCCAATGTCACACAGCTAATAGGGGTCGTGGGGGTTATGGGATAGACTTAAATTTCATTTTCCCCCTAAGCAGAATACTTAGGAGAAAATGCCTCTGAATCTCAGTAGTTTAACTCAACAGACATTATCTGCTTTACACTGGTTGGTAGGAGGCTTGGGCTTTTTGGGCTGAGGGACCCAGGCTGACCTATTTCATTTTGATACATGCTTTCACATCACCATTGAGGATCTTCTCCCAAGAAGAGCATCCTCTAATGTCTGCAACAGTAATGAAATGCTTTTGCTTGAAAATGGTGTGTGTCATCTTCTATTTCACCAGTCAAAGCAAGTCATATGCCACTCCCAACTTCGAGGGGGGACAAGGAAATGCACTCCTGCCATGAGCCCAGAAGGTGTCAAACCAGACTGTTTGGTACTAATGATTACCAGAAACACTCAGGCCCTGGGAAGGTCACGCCTTTCTTGGCCTCAGTTTCTCTACCCACAAAATGAGCATAATCGTTTTGCAAGGATCCCTTGTTTTGAGGCTCCCTAATTAAATGGGGATGTTGATTAGGGTTATAGTTGCATCTCACCAAATTTCCACTAGCTGAAAACCCGCCTCACCACAGGCAGCCCTGCAGCCCTGCATATACAGCTGTCTGCAGAATGGCCTATTTATTCTAGGACACCTGCCAATCCCTTGGTCACACACACACCTAAAGTCTCAGACGATATTGGTTTCCGTTCCATCCGCAACATGCCACAGCTGTAGTCCCAGTGTTTGCTTGAAAGCTCAGTCTGGAACCACCAGCTGTCCAGTTCATGCTGAAACCTTGAGACTACTTTGACTTGAGCCTGTGAAGGTCTTGGTGAGTGTTCCTTCCTTCTGGTTCCCCAAGCTCTATCTTTGAATTGACTCAGATCACCAGGACTGTTTACTTGTCTTCTCACAATTTCACTCCACAGACACTCCCCAGGATGTCTGGTCTGACTCAGAGATGAGCTAAGCTACGGAAACTCCTTTGATGGCCAAGGATCGACGGTGCTGATAGCAGTTCTAAAAGATACCCTTAAAAAGTGCATTTCTCAATTCCATACAAACAGTAGCGACCACATAGAACTCTTCTCTGACTCCTTTCCTATGGGTCGTTTTGCTATGCCGTCATTCGTCCTCTTCCTTGTTCCTCTGACAGATTAGGTTGTGAACTTTATGAAAATGGGGACAGTCTTTACATCTGGGTTTCACAGCAGATGTGAAAACTTGGTACCCAGCAGGTACTCAATAAATGTTCACTGCATAATAATGCTTCCGAAGATTCTTCATGTAAGTTAGCACATGATGACTTTCTTGTAGCATTTAGTGTCTATGGATGCGCAATTAGGCTAGCTGAACTTCAGGCCGTGAGATTCTGTGAAATTAAAATAAGGTCAGAATGGGGGAGGAGGAGGAGAAGCGCGCGGAAAAGGAGGACATCTCAAGGGGCGGGAGCAAATGCAGAAAGCACAGGGTAATATCCGAACACGTGGAGGACGTCACTATGCCTGGAGGATTAAAACAGGCGGAAGTAGAAGGTTGGAGCGGGATGCCTGTAGGGTCTGAGGTCAAAGTCCAGAAGGAAGACCGACAAGGACTTTGGAGACAATGAGAGCAGCCTAGAGCTCCAACAAATGAAAAGCAGGATGAGAGAAGGAAACATATTGTGTCCCCAAAGCTTCCTCTTGTTTATGGGCGCTCCCGTCTCACAGAGGGTAAGCAAAAAGCACAGCCTACGGTTCCACCAGGGCCAAAGGAGTGGAGGAGCCCCGCCCCGCCCCGTCACGTGGCCAGAAGTGCCCTTGGCACGTGACCCATCTAGCTCTAGGCCAATCAGCCTCTGCAGGGGCGGGACACCGGTCTGATGGGCGGGAGCATCAGTCGAGGCCGCTTCTTCTCGCGAGCTTTGCCGCCGTCTCTCCTTAACCGCCCACGGCCCCGGAGCGTAGATCTCGCGAGGCTTGGGCGCTGCGGCGGTAGGAGGAGGACGGAGAAGGACGGAGCCTAGCTGTTGCTGCCTCCCTCGCTCACTCCCTCGCGCACTCGCCCGCCCCCTCCCTCCCTCCCCTCCCTTCCCCGGCCCCGGCCCCGGCCCCGGCTCTGGCCCCGGCCCATTCGCTGTTCGGTCTTCCGCAGGGAGGATGTCGGGCTCGTCGCTTCCCAGCGCCTTGGCCCTCTCGCTGTTGCTGGTCTCTGGCTCCCTCCTCCCAGGGCCAGGCGCCGCTCAGAACGGTAAGCGGGGTGCCGGGGGCGGGCCGGGCGGGGGCCGAGGGACGCCGGCGACCCGAGGAGGCCGTCCCGGGCCCGCGGAGGTGCCGGAGCAAGGGGAAGAGGGCCGGTCGAGAGTATGAAGGGCTGCGCACCCGAGGGGAGATGCGGGTCGGGAGTTCGAAGAGGCGCGGGTGTGAGAACCGAGGCGCCGGTCCGAGAGGTGGGGGCGTCCGTTAGGAGCCTGTGGTGTTGCGGACTTAGAGGCTTCACATCGTGGGGCTCGTCGCTGCGAGCCGGGGAGGGGACACTGGGAAGCCGACGTGAGGAGCTGGAGTAGCGGGGGCGGATGAGGAGGGGGCGCAGCATTTAAAGAAGGCGGTAGAATCCAGGTATTTATGTTTAAGGCGACGGGAGTGGTGTCACTAAGGCTCCCCAAGAGGACGGGGGTCCCGGCCACTGGGGTTATCTAGGATTCTACGGGGGCCCCGTGAGACAGCTGACATCCCTAAAAAAAAAAAAAAAAGAAAAAAAGAAAAAAAAAAGAAAAGGAGACACTGGGGGGAGGGGAGTCCTGAAGAAGACTGAGCAGAGTACTAGAGCCCCGAGGAGGGGTAAAGGCTCGCGGAACCTTAGATATGGAGGTGGAGGGAAGGTAGGTGGAAAGCTAAGGTAGTGGGTTGACTGCAGTAAGGGATCTGAAAAGAGAAACAGCTGTGGCTCTCAACGAGATGGGGGAAGAGGGCTGGGTTTGCTAAGGAGGGTGGAGTGTTGGGCATTCTAGGGTAGTGGTTGGGAGAGCAAAAAGGAGTTTCTAAATAAGGAGAGGAAAAACGAGCAGAGGATGGGGAGAAAGGGTTGAAACTGAGGTAGGGGGAATATTTATTAGAGCAATAAGTGTGTCTGGGTACAGAGATGGGGGTGGGGGAAAGACAAAATAAGGAAAGGGAGTAAAATACAGGAAGCCGGGGGTGTAATGTTGGTTTGCAGTGTGGAGAATATGTTAGGGTCAGGAGGAGCTGAGTTGTGGCGAGTGTTGTATGATACTGTTTAGGGCTTTGGGAAGGCAGAGACACATAACTGGAACTGCAGGGGTGGGACTGAATCTGAAGACAGGGAGATGGAGGCAGTGGGGTTTAAAGATCTAAAAGTTTCAGAGCAGAACAGACATTATTTCTGAGGAACGTGAAAGTAGTTCCTGAGATGTGTACCGTCTGTAGTGGAAACAATTAGGTTTTGAACGGAAGCTCTTTAAGAGAAGATGGAGAAATAGAGAAAATCATGGTGATGGGGGATCAAGACAAAAAAGATTCTGACTGGTGATGCCGTGTAACAACTCAGCTGCTGAATTGATCTTTCAGAGGTGAAAAATACTGAGAACTAGTTTCTGCTTTTGTGGAAACAGCCTTTAAGAGGTTTAAACATATTTTGTAGGAAAGAATTTAACAGAAGTCCCTGCTAGAGAGTGAACTAGAAATTATTATTGCTGATTCTTCAGTGTCTCGTTATACTAGAACAATTTATAATTACTCTTGTTGGAATAGTTGGAATTTAATGCTTTCATTTAAAAAAAAATCACTGATAAGAGTCTTTGAAGTTAAGCCTTCTGTGGAGAGTCTGGGCTTAAAATGCTGAGGATTACAGTGAAAATATATCAATAAAGGATTGAAAATCACCATAAGTTAAATATAGGTTTTTGCTATACCAGATTGCACTAATCAAATCTTGTGTATGCTTCATGGCCTTGAATGATCATTGCAGGGGTCAGGAAGGAAATATATTTCTGTCGCATTGAATATGTGAAGTCGGTTGGGTATTTTTCAGTTTCTTCCAAAGCATGAGGCCACTGTGGAAGGCTGGGTAGAGTTAGTTTGATTTGTCTCATCAGTTTTTAGTCTGTATTAACAATATGATTTAAAGGAGCCTAATACTAATTTCAGCTCTTCGATTTGTGGAAATAGCATGGTTTTTTTTGGCATGATAGGTGAGAGATTTTTTATCTTAACATGTTTAATCTCTGTGCTGTGGCTTAGCTTCTTTCAATGATTTATAATACGGGGAAATTGTAGTTTCTTAGCAACTAAAGCAATGTTTTTGGATAGGCCTACCAAAGACTCAACTGGCTATTCTCAGTGATATGTGTTCTAAATACGGCATAGTGCAGCTTTTCCTTGAAATGAGCTTGAATTCAGTCATCTGACCTGACTGGTGAAGTGCAGCTGAGCCCTGTAGTTGACCCAAATGAATGTAAATTTTATTTAAGGAAGAAATGGCTGTTTTTTTGTGTGTTTGAGTCCATATAGGTAAGACTGCCATTTTATAGCTTTCTATAACATGTTTTATGATACGATTCATGCTTTCAATTGATAATAGCCCTACAAGAGTCTGACTTCTTGTCATGGAGTTTGTATTTTCTTATAGTGCATCAGAAATGGATACCATTATTTTTACGATATCAAAATGTTAGATTTATTTACTTAAAATGGTGACTTAGGGAAAAAAAAACCCAAACCTAAGTGTTTTTGGATTAGGTATGTGGTAGTTTAGACTGATAATACATGTTTTTCAAAAGGTCTCTCATTTTCCTAAAATGAGGAGTTTGGACTGATGACCCTCAAGGCCTCTTGCTTCTCAGCTGTGACCCAAGAGACTCAAGGCTTTCATTCAGATAGACTTTCTCATCCAAATTTTAGACTTGTAGGACCACAGTTCAAAGTAAAATCCTTAGTTAAGGTGTTGGTTTTTGTATAGATCAAGAAAGATGTAACTCATTTTAGAGGAAGAAATTTGTCTTAAAAAGTAACGTTTCTGATATGACATTCAAAATCTTTAGACTTTAAAATTGAATGAGTGTAAACCAAGTGATATTATATGGTGATCAAGAGCAGCCTCTGGATCCCGATAGACCTGGGTTTGAGTCGCAGCTCTTCTAGCTAAGTTATTTTATATTAAGTGCGTAATACTGCCAAGCCTCGGTTTAATCATCTGTAAAAGGAAGTTTATAATAATGCCAGTCTCCTAGGGATGATGGGACGATTAAATGATATAATGGTATAATGCACTGAGATTTCTGCTTGGCATATATAGTGAGTTTCAGTAGGGAGTGAATTTTTACTATATGTAACACTTGTTACTATATGTAACATATGTTACTATATGTTACTATATGTGCCATATGCTACATTATGTAGCATAACAGTAATTATATGTACTAAATGTTTGCTCACTATAGTGTTTGCTGTTACTGTTGTTATCCCTTAAAAGGTAACATTATTAATTACTTGTTTTTATCATTTGTATGTTGAGCGCTTAATTGTTAATGCTGCTCACTATCTTGAATAAAATTAAGTAGGCCATTTTGAAGGCCCTGAACAGAGATTTGTGCTTTTGCTTATGTAACTTTAAATGACCAGCTGCACTGTGTCTGCAGTTGCAAATTCAGATGAGGAAGTTCATATTTTCATTGTTCGGGAGATTTCATGGTCTTTTTTTTTTTTTTCAGTGAACTAAGTATCTTTCATATGGTTTAGGTATCATCCTTTCATAGAATCCCATTTTTGTGAAGAAGAGAAGCAGAGTGTAGTGCCTGGCACACAGTGGGAGTGCTGGAGATGTTAACTAATGAATGAATGTGGAGTGGAGAGTAAAAATGCATTACATTCATACTGAAAATATAAAATTGGGTAATTAACAGGGCTCAGTGGGAGAAAATAAGGAGTCTAATGAACTTTATTATTAATGAGTGAAATTTTAAGAGACAGTTTTGCTAGGTGATACTAGATAGTTGTGAACATTGTCTTTTGTAATAATGCCAGTATTAGCAATAGATGATTCACAAATCTTTTTCTTTTCTGTGGAGTGCTGTTTGCTTTAGTTGTTTGGCAGTTTTCTCTCCCTGAGTATGTTTTTAGGCATGTATTTGCTGTTGATTGTTCATCTCTTCGGGTGAACTGAAATGAGTGACAGAAGACAGATGTTACCTACAGCATCTGTGGTGCAAATGACATGCTAGATGTCAAGCAAGAGATCTTAACGTAATTAATCCCAATAAGATTTTAAATGACCAGAAGAAATAGTTTGCCTTGGAATAAAGCATTTCCTCAGGAGATTATAAGCCTCTAGTCTCTCAGGGAATTGACAAGTATCACTACTGATAGGATGGAGCACCTAGGCATGAAAAATTGGTCCTGGGTCTCAGGTGGAAAGGTCATGGTTCTAAGTCAGGATCCTTCCTGAGCTCTTAGTCTCTGTTTTTCAAGGTTACTGGTTTCAAATTAGAGATGCAGATGGGGTTTTTGTGTTGTCAGACTTAATAAAGCTGACCTATTAATACACCAAGGTTTAAAACAATGAAAGGAAATAAAAGCCCTTAGATATAAATGTGCTCCACAGTCCAAACATTTGCCAGAAATTAAGAGTGAAGATCAATGCAGGTCTGACTTTAAGTTAGTTATATAAATCCTTATGAGGAAATTAGACTATTTTGTCTTGAAAGAATCCCTTTCTTTTTCTCAATACAGTTTTGATGTGAAATATTTTCTCTGGAGGATATCTGTAGACATAAGTAAAAGGCAAAATGTTACTGTATTGTCTTTATTATTTTTTTAAACAAAAGTGATTTTTTAACTGGGTTTGCAGAGATGAGCTGATATGACCAGATAAGTGTTCGAACGATTTGGACATGTTTTCATTTACTTAGTTTGAGGTACTTTTTCAAAATAAGATGAATGTAAAATCTTTACATTTTTGTAAAATCCATACTTTGTTTGATCCATGTAAAAGTTTTTGATTACAAGACAGTTTGGGAAGGTAACAAGTAGCTAGCATCTGTACAAATGAAGTGTAGGAAAACAGTGTTGGCTATTTTGCAGGAGATGTTCAATAAAAGTTTCTGTAAAATTATGCACATAAGTTTTGGAAAAAGTGAATTCTGTGAAGAATTTTCTGCATCTGTTCCTTTTTTGTTTACAGTGAGCACAATCTGGACAGGATCAGAGGTAGAGAATGAAGTTACAAGAGAAAGGGAAAGATGAGAAAGGCTTCAGTAGTACAAGGAGAAAAGTGGGATGTAAGACTGAGGAATAAGTCTTCATTTGAGGACCATCTGGAAAAATAGAATCTGTCAGAAAATAGAGCTGGGACCTCTAAAGTAAATTCACACATCAATGTTAAAAAAAAAAAATGGTATTAAATCACCTGTGAACAATTGACTTGCCTTTAAGTGTGTCTCTTTAAACAATACATCATTTTATATGAATTTTTTTAAATGCCATTGATGACATGGAGTTTAATTTTAAGCACCTTAGATAATCCATTTTTAAACTTCTTTGTGACGTTTTTGTAGATTTTTTTTTTTCAGAATTCCTAATTTTAGTTAGTAAGGATTAGCTTTGGGGAAGTAGCTCCAGTAAAAATTAGCTGATTTATGAACTGTTAGATTTTATAGGGGTGTGTGTGTGTGTGTACATATATAAAATATAGACTTCTCACTGAGTTTAAAGTGAAATATTTCAGTGATCTTATGTAAAAACATTATTTCTATATAGAATGTTATCTGTTTTTCAAAAATTTATTCAATTTAGGAGAGGGAGTAAAGATTTGCACCTAATTCCAGTTACTGTGTTATCTAAAACTGAGAGTAGGCCTTTTTGTTTGTTTTTATGTAAATACAAAGATACACATTTATTAAACCTAATTAATGAGGTTATTTTGACCCGATTGCTCAGAACTTTTAATTGGTCTGTGTAGAAATGGGGTTTAAAGAATATCATAAGTATCAACATTTATTTGCATATAGTAAGTTAGTGGGAAATGTGTTCAGGGTTCCTCACCCACCTGCTGGTTTTCTGTTTCTTGTTTTTGTTGTTTCAGGTTTAAAAAACCCAGTCCTATCTCTTCATTAAAATAGATTGTGGTCAGCTTTGATGGAAACATCTTGTGTTAAGTTCCTTGTACTAAAACTAGTGAATGGTATTCTTTTGCATTTCTGAAAACAGTTATGGGATGTTTTAAGACTGGCTTGTCTTCCAAATAATCCTAATTACTATAAGTTTGTGGTGTATTTTATGGTATTTTCCAGAAATATGTCAGTTTTGATAGGTTTTGTTTCCCTTTGCTTTATCTTTGTTTTTATCATTACAACCAAGAATTGCTTCAAATTGACTAGACAGTGAAATATAAATGAGATTATGTGAAATCATTCTGAAAGTGTCAGGGTTCTATATATTATGTAAGTTTATATTATCAGAAAACATTAAGTTACAGATTGTACCAATAGTTTTAATTCTATCCAGGTGTATACTCACATTCTAAAAGTGATTAAATGTAAAATACTGTACAAAACAAAATGTCATGTCCTTTTCTGATAGAATACTAACAAGGCAAAATAAAATGTTCCATATGCAGTATGATACAGTAAAAAAGTAAGTGTGCCTGGGTATATAAATTGTTATGCCACTGATTCTTCTTTTCTTCCTGATACAGTATTTGAAAAACCACTTTGATGTCTAAATTCCCTTCCAGTTCTAAAATTACACAATTGACCTTATAGTTTAAGGTAGTTCTAATGCATAAAGGGCCTAGGGAGAGAATGTTTTATGTTTTAATAAGTGTTTAGAAACTTACTTTTTGGAAATAAGAAAAACTGATTTTTGAGCTATGCACTGTTTTGTAATCCAACTGCCTGTAAGCCTACTTCAGACAACATTTGTAATTTCTGTTTCAAGGAAGGCAGAATGTTGTGTTACAGAGCTCTTATATTAAACTCACTGGGAAAATTGCCAGTGTGAATTAAACATTTTAAGAAATGAAAAGCACTGCCAGGTAGGTAGATATTTTGTGTTCTTTCTATTGGTTGAAAAGTAGTTGACTATTGTAGAGGCAATGAAGAGACAATGAGGCACACTTAAATAATTGTATTATCCATTGAGGAGGTTTTCTCTTTATGGCTTTGTTTCTCCTGTCTCTTATGTATTTTTTTTAGATCTCTAAACCTTTCCATTATAGTTGAACAAGGCAATCTAAGTATTACCAGAATTAAATCTGAGGAAGTTCCTGGGTTTTTTGTCCTTAGAAATAGTGTGTTCAAGTCTCAGTTTATAAGTTTATTTCTTATACGTCTTTGTATTTATTTGTTAAGTAGATCCATTTCCTTGTTTTCTTTTTTTACATTTTTGTTAGAATTTCAAACATATAAAAAGTAGACTCAATAATGTAATAAACTCCCATATACTCATCATCTAGTTTGAAGAGTTATAAATACATCCTTGCTGCTTATTAATTTAAAAATAACATGAAAAGTAAACATTACAAACTAAAATTTTTTAGATACTGAAATGCATTTAGTAGGGATTAGCTCATTAATAAAATGGTAATAATTTCATTCACAATTATGTTGAAATGATTCTAAAAATATAAAAGCTGTTTAGAAAAAGACTTTCACACTTTTGTGATCCAGAAGTACAGATTTTGTGACAAAGTATATGCATAAGTATGTAACATTTTGTACAATATCTGCATTCTCATGCATATGAAGAAAACTATTGTGACCTACCTCGATTTCATAATTCATTAATGGATAGTGAGACTCAACAGCATTTTCTCATATGGAGTAGTTTTGGGTTGTTGTTTTATTTTTTTATGTGCTGTGGTTGTCTAGAATAATATGATTATAAATACAATAAGGATTTTCATGAGGCATTTGCCTCATGAATAATGATGACTTTTTTTCCCTATCTGAACTTGGGACATAGGGGAAGCTATAGTACTTTGAATATTATAATCAAAGCATAAGTTTTCTAGTATGTTTAATCCTTTTATTTACTTTTTTTTTTTTTTTTTTTTTTTTTTTGGAGATTTATTTTAGAGAGATAGAGTGCATGGTGGAGCAGGGTGGAGAGAAAGATGGGGAGAGAGAATAGAATCTCAAGCAGACTCCCTGATGAAGCCAGGGCCCAACGCAGGGCTTGGGTCTCAGGACTCTGAGATTATGACCTGAGCCACTCAGGTGCCCCTTTAGTTGTCCTTTTAAATGAGAACTTCTGTTGCTTATTATAGCCTGTGCCTTTGAGTTATGGTTTGAGTACAGGACTGGGAGCACTGCCTGTTTATTCAGAACTGAATGCTTCCTTTCATGCCATTGTCTGAGGAACTTTGCTGGTGAATACAGAATGACTTGAGTACTGGCCACAGGGAAGGAGGGAAAAATAAAACAGAAGCATCACTGAAGCATCATTAGGCTTTCATGTTTAAGATGCTAGAGTAGCAGGTTTACTCATTTTTAGACACTGTGTGGAGTTTTGGACATTGTGGAACAACTGGAAAAATAACATAGCTGCTCCAGCATTGAAATTATATTAGTTAGTACTGAATATCAAATCATTCACCAAAGAAGATGAAATAAATGGCCTTAATGCAAACCAGGAAACTGCTACCTAGAGAAGAGCAACTATAACGAGGTTTCAAATAACTTCCAGGGAACTGTCACTGAATTACCCCTAGACAAATAACCTAGTGATCTGGTACTGCTAACAGTGTTACTGTTTTCTTACTAGGCTAAAACTCCAAATAATTATGAACACTTTTCAACCACATTTAAGATAACATGCAGATAATTCTACATTGATGGTAGCGTAAGCCTTAGGAGAAAAGCCTGAAGGAGCTAAATTTAGGAAAAGGGAGCACTAGGGGGATATGATTATCTATTAATACCTTCAAACTAGCAGTGTAAATGAAGTAAGGGAATTGGGCAGTCTCCAAAGATGGATGGGCTGTATCATAGAGCAGTGGCCTAGAGCACGAGGAGGAAAAGTATAGATTTAGTATTAAGAAAATGATATTAATGAAACTAGCAGAGGAATAGTTATTTGCACTCTCTCATTGTCAGAGCTGTTTATAAGTAGGGCAAGAGGTTGAGAGGAGAGAGGGGCCTCATAAAACAAAAGGGAGGCTCTGTTATATCTAGTACTTAAGAGCTCAGTAATAGAAAAAAAAACTTTTATGGAAATGAATATGAAGTGAAGTGGGACTTCCAGAAGTTTCTAAAGGGTCAGAAATTAGTTTCCAACACCAAAGTTCTATGATTATGAATTTAAAAAAAAAATGGCAGATGAACTTTGGAATCCATTAAAGTAGCTTTTAGTATCTGCTTGTAATGCTGAGAATAGGATTCTGCTTATTATAGTCTTTATGAACAATTTTTTTTAGTTACAAAAAACCTACATTACGAATCTTTTCAGATTTGGGTTTTACACATAGAAATATTAAACTCCTTAAGAGTTCATATTGCGTGGAACCTAGTAAAAGTTTAAACTTTGGCTCTTAGGAAACAGGCATTGTTTTTTATATGGTAAATGTCAGCTCTTAGAGAAAGCCTTATCAACTACCAGACTAACTCTTTAAGAGTTCATTAGTCAAAATTCTTCTGTGATAGAAGCCTAGCTTGTTCTTTGAGTGGGAGCTGATGCTGTAATACTTTGGGAAAGGTAAGAGCTCACTTTATTCAGTTCAGAGTATAGGGTTGCCAGATAAAATGTTGGATGCTCAGTTATATTTGCACTTCAGATAAACAACAAAGTTTTTTTTTTTTTTTTGCTGAATCTGGCAACATTAATGTCTTTTTTTTTTTTTTTTTCTATTTTTCTATTTTGGTTTTCCATTTAGAACTTAAGTGACAAAGAATCTTGTAATTTGGTGAGTTTTGTGTGTTAAAAGAAATCTTTTAAAAGTAGATTTAATATGACCAAAATTGTCATATTAAAATTTGCATATTGTCATATTGCAAATTTTGTGTGAGAAAATATAGTTTAGGGTAGTTTTTAAATTTTGGTTACATCATGTTTCTATATATCTTTTCTTCAATTCTGTTATATTTGACAGAATAGGTTTTTTATTCTTTAAAAATTGAAGCTATTTTCGGGAAGGATGTCTGCACAAGCTCTTAGGTGGTTATTTTATCAACTCCCCTCTTTTCTACTTTCCTGAAATATTTTAAAATTTAGGTCACTATTGCCTGAGCATATATGATAAAGATAATTCTGTGTCCCTTCATTCAAGGATTGTTATTTTTCAGATTTTTACTCTGGGGCTTGGAATATATTTGCATTCTTAGTATGGAAGAAGAGAAATGTATGAATGAAGATGTGACTGGCCACACACCCTCACTTGCTGAATTATAACCCCCTGATTTAGAGAGTCAGAAAGTAGATGTTAGCTCTGTAGTTGAGGGATGTGATTTCTTTACAGGTAAGTTTTAATACTAAGAAAAATCATGGTTCCATGAGCTTTAGTTTTAAGGTCTTTGACCAGAGTTGTGTCACTTTGTATTAGTAATTCAGTGTAAGAGATTTTACCTTCTGTCCTTGTGGTGTGGGCCAGGGTGAGACAGCTAAAAGAATAACAAGAATTGAACAATGTGCAGGTTTCAGGGTGGGGACACCTGGGTAGCACAGTTAGTTAAGCATCTGACTCTTGGTTTTCAGCTCAGGTCATGATCTTGGGGTCTGGGATCTAGCCCCCATTGAGCTCCATGCTTAGCAGCGAGTTGCTTGAGATTCTATTCTCCTTCTTCCTCTGCCCCTCCTGCTTGTGATATCTCTCTTTCTCTCAGATAAAGAAATTTTTTAAAAAGTAGGTTCCAGGATGAATGATATTAAGTAGCATAAAGCGTGATCATGCATATTTATTTGAAATATATTTAAGGCAGTTTTAAGAGGTGTTCAAAATAATTCATGGTTTTTATGAAACTAGAAAATTAGTGTAGTTTAAATTTGATGTCTAAACTCAGTTGGAGACCATATTACAGATAAACTGATACTTTTCCCACTGTGAATGTAAAATATAAATAAAAACTGTGTTAAAGATGTTATTTTGTGGGGCAGTGTAGTTGAATAGAGAAAGCACTGGATTTGGGAGTAGTCTTGAATTCCTATTTCCATTTTAGTTGCTATACTTTCCATTTTTAAGATTAGGTTAGTACTTAATCTATAGGGTTCTCATTAAATTAAATGATAATGTGTGGGAAAGTGCTTTATAAACCATATTGTAAAGTGGCATGTATGCATAGCTTTGAGTATAGGGTTTTGTACTTTCTAAAGTATTTACGCTTACTGCAGCTCTGGTGATTCATAGGAAATTGAAGAGGAAAATGAAATGCTAATGAGAAGAACAATTATTTCAAGGTTGTTTTTTCTGACAAATGATGAGTGTATCTTAGAATGTGCATTTTTGTTTTATTTATTTTATTTTATTCTTTTTAGAGGGCGGGGCAGAGAGAGAGGGAGAGAGAGAATCTGAAGCAGGGCTCCACACCCAGAATGGAGCCTGATGTGGGATTTATCTCACAACCCTGAGATCATGATCTGAGCTGACGCTTAACTGACTGAGCCACCCAGGTGCCATTATGATGAAGATGATGATGATAATGATGATGTGTTTCACTGAATTATCCTCCCTCTTCTGGGGGAGGCTGATACTGAATTTCTGTAATCTTTGAAATGTGCTTCCCAGTCCTGCTGTCATTTCAGGTTAAATCTGGTTGTAGGGACATCCTGTTACCTCCCTATCCCCATTCCCTCCTTGCCCTAGATAGATGACAAAAAGTAAAGTCAAGAGTATTTTGTGTCCTCTTTCTTAACACATTTTTGTAACTCTCCTGGATGAGGTTCCTAGATGTTTTATCCTCCCTACACATTAAGAAAAAAAAAAAAAATGTAATGCCCTGAATGTAATATAAAGGAGAACATAACTAATAATAAAATAGTTTGGTCCAGATGTTCAGGCATGGCTGCACAGGAAGGCAATGAGGCAGTCTACTGTTTATATCCATATGTAGAAAAACCAAGAATATGACAGTTACAAAGGCAGACTGATGTAGTCTTGCTGTAAAGGTGACTCAGATACCACAGGTGGCACTGCTGTTGACAGTGTCATTTTCTGAGAAGTTGAGCAACTTTTGGTAAAGTTTCAAATGAAACCAAATCCAGTCTGTTCTCACTCTAGATGGTAATTACATTCCTGGAAAATTGAGTGATGATAAAAATCATGTAAGAATGCTTTATGTGTTATATTTAAAAAAGAGTTAGGTTCTAGGCCCAGAACAAGTTTTTCATATTGAATGCCATTTGAAAGTTGTGTAGGAAGAGGGACAATTCTTTGTTGTTTAAGATGTTTCCTGTTTTGTGGGATGTTGAGAATCCCTGGACCTGGCTCACTAGAGGCCTGTTTTGCATGCTCTTTACCAAAAGAGACTATATTATGAATTTTGAAAGACATTTGGAGTCCTGATTTTTGGCAATTCTCTTTCTCTCTTTTTTAAGATGTACTTCTTTGAGAGAGAGAGCGTGCAGGAGCAGGGAGAGAGGCAGAGGGAGAAAAAAAAGGGAGAAGCAGACTCTCTACCTAGCAGGGAGCCCAATGTGGGACTTGATCCTAGGCCCTTGGGATCATGATTTCCCATGTGCCCCTTGGCAGTTCTCTTAATCCCTGTTTCCTTATCTGTGAATTAGGTGAATACACACCTCATAGAGTAGTGTTAGAATGGGATTGCAAATGTAAATCACCTAGCGTTGTACCAGACACACATGTTTCTTTCACTATTACCCTTTCAGTTATCTTGGTTTACTTTTTAATCTGAAAGGAAGCTGTGTGTTTCTATCGTGAAATGATTATGAAATTTGAAATCCAATATGGGAGATATTGGTCCCTTTCTATTTTTAATAGAAGCAAGGACGTAATTAAAATGAATTTTTTTGGTTAACGCACAATCCATCAATCATTTAAGGTCTTTGGAGTGTGATGCTAACACTAAACATGCTAATTCCAAATGATCAACCTCCTTAGTCTTTCAGGTTGTTTTTCAACTTTAGCATAGCGAGGATATTTTTAGCAATGCTGTCTATCTATCTATTTATTTATTTATTTGCAAGAGTGCATGGGATGGGGAGGAGCAGAAGGAGAGGGAAAAAGAAACCCAAGCACACACCTTACTGAGCACAGACCCCAATTTCGGTCCTGATTCCACAACTCTGAAATCATGACTATGTGAAAACCAAGAGTTGGATACTTAACTGACTTTGCCACCCCGATGCCCTGCAGTGCTATTTATTTTTGAAGTAACGGTAGAGTGGGTAATATTGGTAGTACTACAGTACTTTATTGCACCTTCAAAATTAGATTATGCCATAGTAGTGACATATTTTTAGAGTTGTTGCTTGAGCTAGAAATTTAGCAACATGATTGTTACCAGTAAACTCGCGTGTGTGCTTTTCTTCCAGTTCAGTGAAGGTTTTAAAAGTTCCACGTTTTCTTGGTTCTTATAAAATGCTTTAAAGGCATATATGTCTTGCTGTACATCTTGTCTTCATACGTTAGCAGCAGAAAATTCTTTTCTTTTTAACTTTAGGCATTAAGACAGGGACCTAAATGATTAAGGCAATACAAGAAAGCATGTGCTTTATTCCTTTATTCCTGTCCTCAGAATTCTGTTGTTTGTCTCTTTTCCTCCACAGTATGATTTTGAGTCCTTTTTAACAGCTTTATGGTTTAATTGTGTAGTACCGTGTATATATGGTATATATTTAATTTTTTTAAGTCCTTCCCCCCCCCCCTATTTTTTTGGTCTTAAACAAATTTTTTTTTTTAAAGATTTTATTTATTTATTTATTTATTTATTTATTTATTTGACAGAGAGAGATCACAAGTAGGCAGAGAGGCAGGCAGAGAGGAAGAGAGGAGGAAACAGGCTCCCCGCTGAGCAGAGAGCCCGGTGCGGGACTCGATCCCAGGACCCTGAGATCATGACCTGAGCCGAAGGCAGCGGCTCAACCCACTGAGCCACCCAGGCGCCCTCTTTTTTTTGGTCTTAATTTTGGTCTTATCTGTACCTACTTGGCCTGTCCTTTCAGGTATCTTCCATTGTTTCTAGATAAACTTTTGATACTTCTAAATTGTTTGTCCTGTTTTACTTGGACCTTTTTGAGGCAGAGGGGTAGCAAATTCTATTTTGCCTGTCATATGCAAAGTTTAGTTGACTCATGTTTTTGAGCTGGAGTGTTTGCATATTGTGTCTTCTGGGTGTTTTTGCTCTTCCTAATAGCTGTTTAATGATTTTTATTGTATGATGGAGGTTTTCCTAACATGTTCTTAAAATGTTTTAAGGTCATAATGTCCGTATTTTTCAGAAACAGCACAGATAGTCTTTGAGGTCTAGTCACAAAGAAAATTAATTCCTTATATAACTGAGGACATCAAGGCAGAAAGAATTCTAGGCAGGTGGCTAGTAATGAATATTGATTATGAACTATAAGGTACTTGCTGTGGACTGGTAAATTTTAGTGCTTCCCTGCAAAGCTACCACTTACTGTGGAGTGTACATGGAACATTCTGAAATGTCTGCCTATGGAGCATATAATTTGCTACCCAGGGGCAGGTAGACATTAAAATTCAATTATGGGGTGGGGGTGGTGCTAGCGGTAATCAGATTTTTCAGCTGTAGGATGAAAGGGTAAATTTTGATGTGTATTAAAGAAAAAAAATAACACTAGAGTATATAGAGTAATAGTTTTTACTTTAGGAACAACATTAAACTATAGTGAAAATTGCTGAGAAATTACCATTAGAAGTATGAGATGGCTAGCACGTGTATCTCAGTAACAGGTATGTGTGTTTTAGTAGCTTTAAAGTCAGAATGGGAAAGAATTTGAGTGGAATGTGTTTAAGACACATGTAGTGTCTTAGTGTCACCTTACCGTTATGAAACACTATCATTTCTGATGTAGCAAAGACGATGTTAGGGTTTGAAGCTGACAGGCAAGAAAGAATTCTTTTTTTTTTTTTTTAATTTTTTTTTGAAGATTTTATTTATTTATTTGACAGACGAAGATCACAAGTAGTCAGAGAAGCAGGCAGAGAGAGAGGAAGGGAAGCAGGCTCTCTCCCCCCCCCCCCCCCCCCCCCCCCGCTGAGCAGAGAACCCCATGGGGGGCTTGATCCCAGGACCCTGGGATCATAACCTGAGCCGAAGGCAGAGGCTTTAACCCACTGAGCCACCCAGGCTCCCTAAGAAAGAATTCTTGAGACGTCTTTGGTGCAAAAAGGTGATTTTATTAAAGCACGGGGACAGGACCCATGGGCAGAAAGACCTTCACCGAGGTCATGAGGAATAGTCCATTATACACTTTCAAGTTGTGGGGGGGTGGTGGTTAGAGATAGCATAGGTCTCTAAGGAATTTTGGAAGCAAGGTTTCCAGGACCTTGAGACAGCTAGCTGTTTTTGGGAAAAGGTAATTTATTACCGTCCAGTAAAACCTTAATCATGAGACCCTTCAGATATATATCGGTGGGCCACATGCTTGGGGGATGATTGCCAAAACCTGTCTTGTGGGGTTTAGAGATAAAGGACGTTTCCAAAGGAATTTTTATACAATGAAGTAGACTTAGAGGATCCTGGTGGGCGTGGGGGTTGGGCTAGGATTGCCTTTTGCCTTTAGCAAAGTATTAACATTGAGGCAGTTGAGTCTCTAGAGGGCTGTCACTCTGTCTGTTTCAAGGACTTGTCAATGGGCTATAGATAGTAAGGAAATTGGTAATTTTTCTTCTGCCTTTGCTTTCCACTTCACTTTTGTCACTGAAACAGCTCAAGAATTGCATCAAGTCTTAAATTCTCAAAATACACCATTGGAAAAACTTTGGCAGGCCCAGTAGTACCAGGTGAGCCTGAAGTAACCAGATACATAAACTTGTCAGCCGTATAATGAAGCCATAAAATGAAGTTTTCATCAGGTTGAATTTTCAAAGGATAGATATAACTTTATATAGGAGGGAATATTAGCAGACAGGATAAATCTTCCTGCCTGGGATAGTTTGTTAACCATTTTGACATGGAATTATTTAAGTTTTTGGAAAAAGGGGAAGTTACTGGATTAAAAAAATTATGAAAGGACTTGCTTACATGGTAGTTTTGAATAATACCTGGGTGTAAAAGGTAAAATGTTAAAGTTCCTCCTTTTATGCCATGATTCCCACTCCCCAGAAACAAGCACCGTTAGTAGTATGTTGTATACCCTTTCAAAGCTTGTTTTATGTAGACATAATTTATAAACTGTAAAGCTCTAGTAGTATTAGTTATGATGTAATTTATCTTGGTATTTATAGCTTTCCTTTTTTGAATATGGCAATTGGAGTGACAGATATTCTCATTTATTCAAGTATATATGGAGTCTTTAGAATACATATGTTGTTACTCAGTGTCACTGAAGGGAATTATTCTGATAATGACTGAATTCTTTATATTGAACCTGGTCCGCTTAGAGAGCCTTTCTCATTCCAAACAGGGAAAAAACCTTTGTTAAATGAAAAGGAATGATATATTACTCTATTTTTATCCTGAGACATATTTTTGTCAGAAACTTTGAATGTTCATACATGTAATATTGTAGCCATGTGGATAATTCCTGGGACAACTCTGCTAATTTTTAATGGAAGCATTCTGGATTTAATTTTGCTGTCCTTTTCAAGAGAAGCAGCAATATTTTGCTGGTGTTTGGGAGACTAGGTAAGTAAATAACCTGATCTTCCACCTCATTATGGAGGTGGGGGTACTAGGTAATCATGGACTTAGGAGGTACTGAAGACCTGAAACAAGATGATCAGAGTACAAATAAGTAATTGTGAAAGGAGGAAAAAAAACCAGATTTGGATTGTCAGCTGGATTTTGGGATTTCCTGAGCAATCAAATAGAGAGCAGATTTTATTGGATAGAATTTTAGTGAACAGGATTCAGAATATTTGGATTGTAGTAAGGGCACTGCAACTGAAGTAGAACCTCTTTGGACCATGGTATATGTTAAGTGTCAGTCTGGGGCAAGAATTAGATTTTTCGACTCTTAGCAGCTGAAAAAATTTTTTCTTTTTATTTAAAAATAAATTTGTTAATGAGATAAAAGTAGAGATGTTTAGGAGGGGAGGGAATCTCCTCTAATTATTTCAAAAACTCCTTAGGGTTGGAGGAGTACAATTTTAAAATTGATTGATATGGGTGACCTGTTTTGTGGACCCACTACTGAAACAAAAAAAAAAATTTTTTTTTTTTTTCCACAAAGTATCTTACCTTTGGTCCACGATCTTCTTGCTTAGTCTTGATAGTTGCCTGGGAGCAGTCCTGTGGATACTTTACAGTCAGTGATTACTAATAGATTTGTCCATAGTTGACAGAAGACCAGAAGAAATGATCTCTTTAAGGTAGAATCTATAAAATAGGGCAAAGATAATCATCCTATCACTTGGTAAAATAATTTTTATTGCAATATTTGTCAGACTCTTCATGAGAAAGACCTGCTTGTCACTTGCCTTGAGTTTTGAAATCTGAGAATATGCACAAGAATAGGAGTGCAGAGGTATGCTGTTAAGTCCCTGCCTGGTAAAGGACTGAAAGTGCTGTTAGTTTTCATCCTTCTGTGGGAGGAAGATCTTCAGGATGTGTGGTTTTAGCAACCACCTTGGGGATCCGCCAGTAGGAACTAGAAATCTACTAAGTTCCAGTTTACTAGTTAGGAACACCAACTTAAAACAATAGGCTACAGTTAGTAATGCCGAATACTTTTTAAATTTATAGACCCATATAGAATTTCCATATAGTTAACTTTGATAATTGGAGATGGTTGTAAATTGATAAAGGCCTGAACTGGGAACATTGACAAGGGAGAAGTAGAATACACTGTGTGGTAGTCATTCTAAGGTAAAATGTTTTTGGATTATGTAATGTATATAGAAAAATATATGTAGAAAAATAGTGTAGTGTTTTGAACTCTGGAATCTTAACTGCCAAGGTATGCATCCTGCTTCTGCATATCTGTAGAATGGCAACAAGGACCTTAAGCAGTAGACTGTATTTTAATGAAGTGAGTTAGATTATATAATATACTTTGCACCATGCTTGACACATATAAATGATCAGTAAAGGTTAGGTGCTGTTATAATGAATATGTTTTCAGAGACATTTATCTGTTAGTAATCTTCTCGGATTTTTTTTATTTTTATTTTTTTAAAGAATAGTTAGAAAATGTCCTACTTTCTGCCCTTCCCACACAAAGGATTTTCTTAAAGGTTATCTTTTCAAAGAAGAAATTTCTAGTCTGTTTGTTTTTGATTCAGGGAGGTTTACAGGGAAATCTGAATTTCCTTCTCTTTTGGAATGGATGAAGGGCGGCCTCATTACCTAATTTGGAAAAGAATGGGAAAGTTGCATTCCCATTGTAAAGTAAAATCTTAAATCAAAATGTTTTTTATTTTTTCAAATAAAAAAATCTATTTAAATTCAATTTTTATTCCTTGTTTGTTAGTATTAATGAATACACTGGCAAGAAAACAGACTGACATTAGGGATTTGATTTTTTTAAATAAAAGTAGCTTCTAGGGCATCTACGGTAAATTCAAATATACCATAGTCTAGTTTTCTAGAATTTATGATTCTGTCGATATTCAGAAAGATAACACTGGTATTCTGAAAAACCACTCATCTAAGAGATATGGTCTCTTTTGTTATGCTGTTCATTATCAGACTAATTACTAGCACATTTTAAGTTGTTAATAGGTTGAAATTAATGACAGGATTTGATCCTTAATCCTCAGTTAATGAGAATTTTATTTCTTAACATTCTTTTAACAAATATTATTGACTATTATATGTGCAGCAAGGCATTATGGGAATACAAAATTAGAGGCCTGTTCTGGTTTCCAAACAGGTCACAATCTAGGGGTGCCTGGGTGGCTCAGTTGGTAAAGCATCTGCCTTCGGCTCAGGTCGTGATCCCACGGTCCTGGGATTGAGCCCCTCATCAGGCTCCCTGCGCAGCAGAGAGTCTGCCCCTCCCCCTGCTTGAGTTCCCTTTTTTGCTGCCTCTCTCCCTGTCAAATAAAATCTTTAAAAAAAATCGCAATCTATTAAAATATACTGTATATCACAAGCACAGTACTGCCTTATGCATCTTCATGGATTCATAGAATACTGCATTTCAGTTTATTATATGTAAATTTATGGAATATTAGCTGTTATATCACAAAAGGCCATAGAAATCCTCTATTCCAGTTATGATTGTACACACAAGGAAACTGAGGTTTCAGATTAAACCTATATATTATTAAATGGAAAAATTTCTGTACATTATTATACTTTCCTTAAGAATTACAATTTAAATTGGTATGTCTAGTGGTTTATTACCATGAAGTTTGGTATTCATTTCTGAAACACCATCAGAAAGTACCTGATAATACATTTTAGAGAATTAATTCTAGCCTATATAATCTTGGCCTGTTTTGTACCAGAGTTGATAATTTTACTAGATATGATAATACTTTCAGACTACCAAGTAGGGAATTACCTTTTGCAAATATTAGGGTTCACTGATCTTTGTATACTGTCATTTGAAACCAAGGCAGTAGGGCTTGAATATGGATGCATACTTTATAGTAAGGCAAGAGATTCTGGTTAGTGGGAAATTTATCTTAGCCAAGGGTAGTATAGATACCAAATACTATTGAATATAGGAGAGTAGGTTTGAGGACTTACCAGTTTTGATAGAAGAGAAAAAAAACCTAGAAATTTGGAGGTGCTTTGTAGGACTGGACATACTTGATTCTGAGACGGTGTTTTAAAGTGTTTGGAAAATTATTGCTCAAGGTTCTTGGGAAAAGTTTGTGAATCACAAATATACTGTATATAATGGATTGAAAGTGAATTGACCTGGAGTTTTATTGTGGGATAGCTCCATTATAAGTGCTTGATTTTACACTGTGCAACTTCAAGGTTCCCCATTAGTGGTGCCTATTGTCCTCTTATGATTATTCACAGCATCCCTTTCACTCTTAAAAGTGTTCTGGTTTACTTGATGATTTTTTCTTTTCTTTCTTTCTTTCTTTCTTTTTTTTTTTTTTTTTTTTGAGTAGACTCCACACCCAGCATTGAGTCCAACGCAGGGCTTGAACTCAACGACCCTGAGATCAAGACCTGAGCTGAGATCAAGAGTCAGATGCTCTACTGACTAAGCCACCGGTCACCCCCAAAGTGTCCTGATTTACATAATAAATTATGTGGTTGTGTTACCCATAAGTGTAGTATCTGCCTTTGGGTACTTAATATGATGAAGGGGTATATGAAATGTCTTCCTATGTTGGATAATGTGTTTTTCCTTCAGCTGAGAGATTTATGTTTAGTGGAGTTATGAGGGCATTGGTAAAAAGAGTCTCGTGGGAAGTGTGGGTGATCTCAAGGTTTAAGATGATTTGTAGGCTAGAAAAGAGCTCTGTGTTTTCTGTTCCTGCATCATAAACACAAGATGGGTGGATATGACTTTGCTTATCTGGGTTAACCTAAATTCTCATTGCTGAAGGAGTTTTGCATTAATGTGTCATTAAAAAAAATATCTGCAGTCAGGCATGTGGGTGGCTCAGTAAGTTGAACATCCAACTCTTGGTTTCGACTCAGGTCATGATCTCATCATGGGTTGTGGGATTGATCCCCGCATCAGGCTCCACACTCAGTGGGGAGTCTGCTTGAAGAGTGTCTCTGCTTCTTCCCCTATTTGAGCGTGTGTGTGTGTGTGTGTGTGTGTTCACGTGTGCTTGCTCTCTCTCTCAAATCTTTAAAAAAAAATATGTCTGCAGTCAGGTACTAAATGCAAAGAGCAAGTAAATCTTAGTACATGATTGTTAAGTATTTTTCAGTTGGTATATTTAATTATTTTTAATGGACTTCTTTTTTTTTAATTTTTTATTTTTTATAAACATATATTTTTATCCCCAGGGGTACAGGTCTGTGAATCGCCAGGTTTACACACTTCACAGCACTCACCAAAGCACATACCCTCCCCAATGTCCATAACCCCACCCCCCTTCTCCCAACCCCCCTCCCCCCAGCAACCCTCAGTTTGTTTTGTGAGATTAAGAGTCACTTATGGTTTGTCTCCCTCCCAATCCCATCCTGTTTCATTGATTCTTCTCCTACCCACTTAAGCCCCCATGTTGCATCACCACTTCCTCATATCAGGGAGATCATATGATAGTTGTCTTTCTCTGCTTTGACTTATTTCACTAAGCATGATACACTCTAGTTCCATCCATGTTGTCGCAAATGGCAAGATTTCATTTCTTTTGATGGCTGCATAGTATTCCATTGTGTATATATACCACATCTTCTTGATCCATTCATCTGTTGATGGACATCTAGGTTCTTTCCATAGTTTGGCTATTGTGAACATTGCTGCTATAAACATTCGGGTGCACGTGCCCCTTCGGATCACTACGTTTGTATCTTTAGGGTAAATACCCAGTAGTGCAATTGCTGGGTCATAGGGCAGTTCTATTTTCAACATTTTGAGGAACCTCCATGCTGTTTTCCAGAGTGGTTGCACCAGCTTGCATTCCCACGAACAGTGTAGTAGGGTTCCCCTTTCTCCTCATCCTCACCAGCATCTGTCATTTCCTTACTTGTTGACTTTAGCCATTCTGACTGGTGTGAGGTGATATCGCATTGTGGTTTTGATTTGTATTTCCCTGATGCCGAGTGATATGGAGCACTTTTTCATGTGTCTGTTGGCCATCTAGATGTCTTCTTTGCAGAAATGTCTGTTCATGTCCTCTGCCTAATGGACTTCTTTTTTAGGGCAGTTTGGGTTCATAGCATAGCTAAGAAAAAGTACTGAGAATTAACTGTATATCCCCTGTCCCACCCACACATACAGTCTTCTCTAGAACACCATTCCTATTGGAGTGGTACATTTGTTACAATTAGTGAACTCACAGTGATACCACATTATCACCCAAAGTCTATAGTTTGCATTAGAGTTCCTTCTCAGTGTTGTACATTCTAAGAGTCTGGGCACATGTAAATGATCTGTATCCACCATTATAGTGTCATAGAGAATAGTTTCACAGCCTTAAAAATCCTGTGTTCCACCTATTCATTCTTTCTTTCCCTTCCCCTTAGCTCCTGTCAGCTACTTTATACTATCTCCATAGCTTAGCCTTTGCTAGAATGTCATGTAGTTGGATCACATAATATGTAAGCTTTTCAGATTGGCTTTTTTATTTAGTAATATACATTTAAGTTTCCTCTGCGTCTTTTTATGGCTTGATTGCTTATTTCTTTTTAACACTGAATAATATTTCATTGTCTGGAGTGTATTTAATTTTAAGAAAGTATTCTTGATAGTCTCTTTCTGAATAGGCTTAGTAAGTTCCACAGGTAGGATCTTCATTCTTCTAACAGCAGATTGAATGTATGTTAAATTCCCATTTAATGGATGTGAAATTGTGTGTTGCTTTCAGAATCATTTGCCCTCTGGCTCCCCCTTTACCATTTAAACATAATATATTGCCTCTTTTGGAGATGCAACTGAAATTCCAGGAATGAACAGTAACTATGTAAATTGTTGAGAATTTGGAGAGAAATACAGATCTCCATGAAGTATGTAATACCAAATATTCCTTAGATCCTGTTGTTTAATCCCACCATATAAACAATTATGCCATCATTATGACTTAAGTAGTGGGGAAGCTTGCAACTCCAGTACATGGTCAATATGGTTAATAGGTAGAGTCAAATTTATCTCCTTTCATAACTCATTTTAAAAATTCAGAATAAGGCTCATAGTTTTATTGAACATCCTCAGTTTTTAAATTGAGAGACTGTTGAAGCCTAGATGGAGGAAGGAAATTCCCCATTCCATGCATTTGTCAAAGTGGAGACTCTCTTAGTCATTTGCTTATGTATTACTGTCCTTATTTTCCAAATTCATATCTGGTTAATCTTTATAGAAAGATTGAAGAGATCCGTAAGGTGAGAAAAAGAACATAAAGTTTGCAGTATGTCATGGAAACAGGAGCTGCATTCCTGTTGATTTTCTACCCCCCCCCCACCCCCACATTTACTTGTTCTGTGGTGTACTGGTTTTGTTTGTTTCTAGTACTTTGCTGCAGAATTGGAGGGTGAGAGTTGGTTCAGTCTTGGGCATTAGGCTGAGATTCCATACGTTTTTCCTTTTCAAAAATTGAGAAAATTTGGTTGGGATTAAGTATAAGTTTCTTCGCAAGAAAAAAATGTTTCCCAAAATAATCTTTGGAACCAAATGGGTGCTGTTTTTATGAAAGGTTAAGGATTTGTTGTAAAGATGAATAGTATTAGGCACTGTACTCAAAGTCTGATGCTGCTTTGGGAGCTTCTAGTATGGATTCTGGGCCTTGTATCTCAGTCATTAACAGCAAGAACATGAGAAGACCCTTCTTTTAAATCTTCTAAAGCAGAATAATAAATTATTTACCTGACCTTATTGGAAGTGTTGTCCAGATAAAGGAAGGGAATTAATTCCTGTTTTGGTGTATTTTGTCCTACCAAAAGTGCATTGCATTCAGTGGTGAATCATTTGGAAAAAAGTGTAATTATGTAGAAAGTTCCATTCTCAGTTCCTTTTTCATCCTCCCTGAGTGATCTCATCTCCTCCCTTGGCTTCAACTTCCATCTAAGCTGATAATTCCCAAGTGCATATTTCCAGCCTCCACCTCTCTCCTGAATAACAGATCCATATTTTTAACTACCTCTGAACATATTACCAGCATAGCTTATCCTGTATGTGCCTTCAAAGCCAACTCTCAGTTCACCTTCCTTTATTCCACTTACAGTATCCCTCTTCATCTGTGGTCAACAATTTAAGTTGATTAATTCCCCTAAACATTTCTCAAATCCATCACCTTTTCATCATTTCTGCATCTACAATTACTTATTTCAGACTCATTTTTAATTTGGACTATCAGAGGAGTTTTTTAGCTCCTTTCTTCTGATCTGTCCTTCGTACTGCCACCAGTCAGATCGGTCACACTGCTTGTTCTATAGAAAGAAGCCCAGGCTGCTTAGCCTGCAGGATGCTTGTCATTCTCCTTAAATTGTGAGGTCTTGAGTTTATAAAGTGTCTTCTTTTTCTGAGTAACATGAGTACTTAGAAGGTGTTTGGTATATAAAAACACTAAAAAAATGTGGATTTTTTTTTTTCCAGCTGTATCTAGAATCATTCTGCCATTTCTCAACCCTGTGCTCATAACTGTTTACTCTGGCCTAGAGCAAGACCGTCTCCTCTCTCCCCACCACTGACAAGGCTAAACTTAGATTTCATGCATAAGTTTTTTATGCATCTATCAGCTACAGCAAAATTAGCTATTTCTTACATGTTCCTGTTGTCTTTTGTATACATCTGTTGTGGAAGTAGCCATTGTTACTCATATTGTATTTTGATTATTTTTCTGTGTCGTCTTCAAGGTTGAGCTCTCTTTTGGAACAAAGTTTATTTTAATTATCCCTGTGTACAGTTTTTAGTAAATAGGCCCTCAAAAAATGGTAAATTGAATTAAAAGCATGCTTACAACTTATAGATTGAGAACTAGAACAAAGACCAGATAAAAGCCATTATTACGAAGTCATAGTTTATGTGCTGCTGAAGGGAGCATAAATCCTAGTGAGTGATACAGTTTTTTAGCAACCATTTTTGTCACTTTTGCTCTTTTGATTATGAATCCGACTCAACTTGTAGAGAGTATTACTTGGTTTCAGAAACATCTGTGTGGCCCATATTTCCCTTCTATTTGAAAAAGCCAAAAAATTGATCAGTTTCACACTGACATTGTCAAAGTATTGTCTGTGATCCAGCAATACCAGTATCATCTGAGAACTTGTTAGAAATGCACATTCCCAGGCCCTGCTTCAGACCTATTGAATCAGAATCTTGGGATGGGGCCTAGCAGTCTATGTTTTAACAGATGATTCTGATGCATAATAAGATTTAAGAATAGCTGCTCTAGGATTCTGCCATCTAAGAAAAGTTTTGCTTTTGACATATAATAACAAAGTTTCTAGTGTGGTTTCCACTATAAGCTATTTATGCTTTGGAAATAATTCCTCAGAAGAGAAGACTGGGACTATATTACCTAACATTCTGGGATGTGATTCAAAGATTGAATATCCCTATGTGCAGACTATTTGACTCTGGTTTCTGGGAATGGCTGTTTAAAACGGGGCGGGTTTCCTACCTCTTTCAGTTAAAATCTCTTCTAGATTTTATTCAGACTGTCAGCTTGCACTGGTTATGTTAATGGTCATTCTTATGGGGGATATATGATGATGAAGGAATGAGATGAGGTCAACCCTCTTGGGTCCCCTCCCTCTTTGGGAGCTTTGTACTGTAGCTCAATGAACCTTGCTTTGCTGCCCACCACCAAAAGAGAGAGAGAGAGAGAGATGAATTGTATCATCTTCTAAAGAATGAGCTGAAATATGTTATGTTTAATGTTTAAATCCTGATTGGATTATTGTCAAGGACAGAAAGTGAGTTTGTTATCAAAAGTTATACTGAATCTAGGGGTGCCTAGATTCACGTGGCTCAGTCATTGAGTGTCTCTGACTCTTGGTTTCAGCTCAGGTCATGATCTTAGGGCCCTGAGATCCAGCCCTATGTTGGACCCTGTGTTGGACTATGTACTTGATGGGGAGTCTCCTTGAGATTCTGTCTCACCTTCCTCCTGCTTGTGTGCTTGTTCTCTCTCTCTCTCTAGAATAAATTTTTTTTTTTTAATGTTATATTGAATCTATAGGCAAATGAATTTCAAAGAAAAAGTAATTAGTGAAGGTCAACTTTTCATTAGTAATTATCCATGGCTGTGAGATTGGTTTCTTTAATTGGAGTATTCAGCCTTTCTAGCATATTGATTTCATTTTGCCTTTTGTTGTTGTCATTGTTTTTGAAGATTTTATTTATTTATTTGACAGAAAGAGACACAGTGAGAGAGGGAACACAAGCACGGGGAGTGGATCCCAGGACTCTGGGATCATGACCTGAGCCAAAGGCAGACGCTGAACAACTGAGCACCCAGGTGCCCCTATTTTGCTTTTAATAAATCCTAACTGAAGGGTCAACTGCGGCATGCTCTGTTACTGTTTCCCTCCCAACACACACAAAAACATTGGTTTTGGCCTCACAGTTCCATTTGGGTGTAGTTCTAGACTGGCCCATAGCTATTTTTGACCGTCTACTGGAATAGCAGAATTTGTTTTAAATTTTATTTATTTATTTGACAGAGATCACAAATAGGCAGAGAAGAGGAAGCAGGCTCCCTGCTGAGCAGAGAGCCCAATTTGGAGCTCCATCCCAGGATCCTGGGATCATGACCTGAGCTGAAGGCAGAAGCTTTAACCCACTAAGCCACCCAGGCGCCCCAGAATAGCAGAGTTTTTATGAGCATTAAATGTATAAGGGTTTTACTCTTTGAAACCAGACCTTTTATTAAGAACACCATTTGAGATATAGCTGATTTTGTATGCGTTTGTCTATTTCCTTTGGATGAGACATCCTTGGTTTTTAATGGCTAGCAAAATTTGCACTTTTCCTTTGTGTACTAGCAGCTTGAGTACTATTTGTGGAGTTATGTAGATTTCCTAAAGCTTCCTAAAAAACTAGCTTGATAGCTGTTTGTGGCTATTTCGTTTTTTCCCCTTGGACACATCTTAGTTTTTAAATCTAAGGTTATAGTCATTTTGATATCGCAGTCAAAATGAGACCTGATCAGTTATATTCAGCCTCACATTCTTTGTTCAAGATTAAATTAAAATGCCTCTTATCTTCTTGGAGTGAGGAGGAAATGTTGTTCGTCTCAAGGAGTGTCTTTAATAATGAAGCTATTTGATGTCTGTAAAAGACTTAAGTGGCCAGGATTTTCTAATAAATAACATGTAAGCAGAGACTTCAATCTGTTAGAACCCTTTTGAGGACATTCAGGGTCCTAGGCTGGTGTTTACTGAGCCCCCTGGAGCATGTTACATATACATGAAATATAAGAGGGGACCAGAATTCTAAATTTTATTAATTGCTGGCAACTCTACCTGATTTAAGGTCACTTTCTATTTGAAACATTCTTAAATTCTTTGAGGCAGTGGTTTTCAGTACTTTTATTCCTTTGGAAAATTGAAAAATGAAGAAAAAGTGCAGTAGACAACCCCTCCCCCCATGGGTGAGTCTTAGAACACCCAGAGCTGATTTAAGTCATCCTTTGTTACAGACTAGAATGCGTGCACAAAATGACCACCTATATTATTACATTTATAGCCGTATAAGTTGCAAAGTAATTTTCTATACCATTGTTTATGTGAATTTCACCATGACCTTATGAAGGAGTTAGGGATTATTATCCCCAGTTTTCAGATGAGATTGAGTTGAAGTTGAAGAATTCAGCCTAGATGTAAACTGTGCCTCATTTCCCTGAAAGCTGGTCAGCTCTCAGCTTACTAGAAAGATCCTTATTTGTTGACTCATTCAGTAGCAATACAATTGAGACACAGATGTCTAACTTGGAGGCCTGGGACACCCCTGTATTGTATGCAAAATTTTGTTTGTATTTTCTGGGATGAGAGAAGCCCATGGTTTCTTTTTATCATACTTCTTTCTTTCTTTCTTTCTTTTTTTTTTTTTTGGTCACTGACTTTTAGACCCATGGATCTAGGTAGATGATTATTTAGCCTGTCAATGGTAATTGATAACAGGACTGAATGGAAATCCTTGTTGAAGATTAGTCACATCTGATGTATCCCTTCTCTGTCCTAAAATAACATTTGCATAGAGCTTTATAGTTTGCAGAGCTTTCCCACATAAACCATGTGACCAACAACTATCCCATAAAGAAGATAGCATCTTTCCTGTTTGAAGAAACTGCTCAGTGTTAAAAGAATTTAAGGTGTGGAGGTACTGACTCAAAATCTAACACTGTTAGGAAATTAAGCTTAATCTGGCATGGTCCAAAATCCTGTAACTACCATTTTATCTTACATTTTGTGAATTTGTAGTTTGGCCTGGCCAGTGTTCAGTATCTTCCCATATTTCATTGGTAAATAGCTTGATTTGTAATCTGTGGGGTTATTCTTTTTTTTTTTTTTTTTTTTTTTTTTTAAGGAGAATCTTATACTGCCTCTTTTGTATTCTCATTACTCTTGGGCTTTCTACAGTGTTCATAATTATCTGATTCGATGGTTTATAACTCTAGTAACATTTCAAATTCCTTGAGTCCACACTGCTACTATCATTCTCCCCATTCTAGTTTCCCTTCTTTTTCATTGTGTTCTACAGTCTACTTCCATTCTGGTTCTAAATTTATTTTAGAGGTTAATTTTTTGTTGTTTCTTGAAGTTGGATTCTAATTTAGAACTCATTTTGATGTAACATTTCTGCTTCCCAGCCTGTTGTGGGGCAGTGCTGAAGGCTTCTGCATGTGGCCTGTTCAGCATTACTTCTATGGAGACATGTAATGATAGGTAACATTATTGAGTGCTTACTATGTGCCAGGCACTGTTCTAAGCTGTATTATTTCATTTAATCCTTGCAATAACACTCTGAGGTTGCTACTACTATTAGCCTTTTTCTACAGATTAGGAGAAGCTCAGAGAGGTTAGGTCACTTGCCTGAGGTCACATAGTTAGTGATTGCACCTCCAGACAATCTGATTTTAGAGTTTGCTGCTTTTAATCACTAAACTACATAGTCTCCTTCAAACTGGATTGTCCTGTTTCTCCAAAACAGAAGGCGGGCTAAAATGCTGAACAGATATCTTTAGCCATTTGAATGGTACACTTTCTAAATAGAGGGTGGGCCCTGGCATAGAAACTAGTGATGGGGACAGTCCTAAACCTTTGTCATGTCTGCCTGATTGAGGTAACTGTGGAAGGAATGAGTTTAATTTGGGTTTGTAATTGCTGCCATTTCTTCCTACAGATCAGACTAATCTGTGAGTGAGATCAGACCCAGATACTTCCTGCTGCAGAAAATGAGGTTATCCCATTTTTATCCACTCCCAGGGCCTCAGGCCTGCCTTACCCTTGATGGTTACACACAGAATAAGTGCATATGGATTTATGACCTAGCTTTGTTGTTAAGGAATAACGATAATAATTCTTAAGTTAACAGTAAGGATAGGCAAGATGTGGGGCGACTGGGTGGCTCCATCAGTTAAGCATCGGCCTTCAGCTCAGGTCATGATCCCAGGGGTCTGGGATTGAATCCTGAGTTGGGCTCCCTGCTCAGCAGAGAATCTGCTTCTCCTTTTCTCTTTCCCTCTGTCTCTCCCCAGCTCGTGCTCACTCTCTGTCAAATAAATAAACAAAAATCTTTTTAAAAAAAGGAAAGAAAAAAGGGTAGGCAAGATGTGTACATACAACTTGTATATACAGCCTTATAGCAGTTCATAGTTGTTTAAACAGATTTGAAATACTATGCCGATAACCACAGTTAGAGATCAGCTTGTCTTGCTCAGTCTTTCTTCTTTTTGATGTGTATGATATGAGAGTGTGTTTGAGGGTAAGATGGGGGAGAGAAATGCTCTTTTCTCCTTGGCTGTCATTTTCTCTTTATTATGTGGCATAAAGGAGTCAGCAGCATGAGCCACTCACAGGGAATTAGTAGTAAACAAGGGCTTGAAGGGAACAACTGTTTATTTTTTTCATTTTTTTTTTTTTAAGATTTTATTTATTTATTTGACAGAGAGAGATCACAAGTAGACGGAGAGAGAGGCAGGCAGGCAGAGAGAGAGAGGGAAGGGAACAACTGTTTAAAAAAAATAAATAAAAGTTGACAAAAGCAGGTTAGATTTAAAAGCCTGGCCTTGGCAGTAGTCAGCTGAGAGAGAGAGAGGGAGAGAAGTTAGTCTTATTACCTGTTCAGAGATTGCCCTGGAGGTAAGTGAGAATTTTAGCTGTAAAAATCAGTGGTGGTCTCAGGTCCTATGTGGGACTAGGTTAGCTTTTTTGCTTCCTTAGGGCATACGTAAAAGCAGTTTTCTTGGGATTGGGCTCAACTTGCTCTTCTGTGTTCCCTTTTTCTTCTCACCCGCTGCTACATATCTACACATCCAGTTTTTCTGCCAGAGAGCTCCTCCTTTTCTCCGGCTGCTAGCCCCAGCTGTCATCTTCGCTTCCCATCCCCCATCCCCAGTTATGCAATTTTACATTACTGCTTTCCTGGTTTTACTGTCTTCATTTTTTTATACTGTGCTTGCTGTCCTCCTCCAACCCCAGCTTCTAGTCTCTCCCTTCCCCCAAACCTGTGACCACCTCTCAGCTTCCTTTATCAGTGTTGAACTGAATAAGCTTTGTTAGTCCTTCCTCAAACTTGTTTGAGATCTGAGCCCCATTATATGTTACAGTGGGAAGAGATGATGGTGGGTAAGGGGTTTTTCAGAAATTTTGGCTTTTTCCAAAATACTGGATGGGCTTTGACTTGGAGATCAAACGGATGGTTCTGCTGCCCTCCTAACTTCAGGCAGTTGTGTCCTTTAATGTTGAGCGCACATACTAGATTGAAAGCCCTTGGTGGTGAAAGGCAGGGCAGAGTGAGTCAGGCTCTGAGCTGTCTGCCTCTTCCTGCTGCTGCTGCTGCTGCTGCAAGCTGGTTCTTCTCTTCTCCTGAATTGGAGCTAATTTGGGATGGATAATGAGGTAGATGGTTGCTAATAACTTTCCTTTGCTAATTGTGATTTCATGATACTGTGTAGAGGTTTTTGTTTTTTTCTTTTCCCTGCTGCTAGGAGGGGAAATAGATCTGTTTTCATGGATTTTTGATGCATGTTCAGCTATCAAGGAATCCTGTGCTTGGTTTCGTTAGAGGCAGTACAGCTTAATGGAAAGAACAGCAGACTAAGTGCTGAAGACCTGCATTCTGGTCTCATCTCTGCTCAGGATTAGCTACCTAAGCAGTCATGAAATTCTCCCTGCACCTGCCATATAGACCTTGTGAAACTATGTGAATGAAATGGCGATATGATGCATGTGGAAGCACTTTGTAAACTTTCAGTTCTTATAAAAACTTTAGGTACTTCCCTTTATTAATTTTCCCACTGACCACAGTATCAGAGAAATGCATCTAATGTCTTTAAACTCTTCCCTTCTATGCAGCCAGCCTTCTCAAGAGCAGGTGATGAAATCATCCGAACTAGGGGGCGGTCTTGCTTCTGAACCATCTTTTCTTTTTTTTTCTCACTTTCCCCCTCTGTACCCCACTCCCACACTTGCTTGGGGAACTCTGATCCTGTGCTTCTCTGTCTCCATTCTTTACTAGAATTATAATTTTAAGCAGTTAGTGATCACACTGTGCTGCACGTTCCAATGGACAGGTCCTTGCTTTTTGTAGTCTGCAATTATTGTAATTATGTAAATTATGTAAAATTAATTATTAATTACATTTAAGTGGTGACAAAAAATATCTTTAACTTTTAAATAACTACAAAAACCTTTTTCTATTTTAGTAAGGGATATTGACCACACTTGTGGGAAGTATCAGGAGACCATGCTTTGGCTTTGGACACTCTGGATTTCACTGTTAGCTTGTGACTGTGGGCAAATTACTTAACTTTTTAGGGCCTTAGTTTCCATCTTTAAGGGTGTTATGTTGGCACCTATCTTATAGGACTGTTGTGAGGATTAAATGAGGTAATATAAAGTGCTTATCACATTGTCTAACACATAACTTGTACTTAGAAAATGTTACCTGTTGGTGCACATGGCTAATAATAAATAATAACAGCTTTCAAAGAGTACATGGATAGACGTCTGTTGTTAGTGTTTTAAGGGATTTTAAATCTTGTTTTCATATAAGTTTGTTTAAATATACATCATATAGTTTACTAATTCAGAAAGTATTTTTTTTACTTAGTCCCATTTTCCTATATGCAGGTAGAAAATTAAACTCAATCAGATTAGCATTCCTTCCTCCTTAGTAGTGAGTCTTGCCCAGGGGTGGCAGTGTCAGGTTGGGTGACTTGCTTGGTTCTGTGCAGTGGGAATTGTGGTCAGGCTGTTTCTCAGCTACCTTTGAATTGTGTAGTGTTGGGATTAGAGATTATACTGGAATTGGATGGGTTTTGGGGGTTCTGGACATACTTGCAGGCATTCCTTTTATATTAGCATAATCAGTAGATTGATGAAGAGGCTTAAATGTCACCCTGCGTTTCAGAAGGGGGAAAAGTACAAGCCCACCAACAGATTTCTAGAGCATGATCAAGTAGATGGTCTCTGACTCACTGTGGTTCAACTTAAAACTTTTCAACTTTTTGATGGTGCAAAAGTGATACCTATTCAATATACACCATATTTTGAATTTTGATCTTTTCCCAGGCTAGCAGTCTGCAGTCCCTGCCTCCCTCATGGTGGTGGACAGCAGCGGTGAACTGCAGCTCCCAGTCAGCCATGTTGTCACGAGGGTAAACAATTGATACACTTAAAACCATTCTGGACTCATACAGCCATTCTGTTTTTCATTCTCCATGCAGCATTCAATAAATTATGAGATATTCAACACTTACAAAGTGTAGATGTTTTGTTACATGATTTGCCCAACTGTAGGCCTGTGTTGTGTAAGTGTTCTGAGCACAGTTAAGGTAGTATAGACTAAGCTGTGATCTTCTGTAGGTTAGGTGTATTAAATGCATTTTTGACTTTAGAAAATTTCAACATACAGTGGCTTTATCAGGATGTAACCCCATAAGTCAAGGACAGTCTGTGCATAATCACTGTGTTTGAGAAGACATAAACTCCCCCAGCTCACAGAAAATGTGAGAATAAGAGCACTTGTAATTTACACTTAATGGTTGAGAGTGTGATTAAAACAGAGTACTACTCTTTACTGCTTCCTAGGGATTTATTGATAACCAGTTTTCCATGATGATTAAGCCAGTGGTAAAATGAATGACCAGCTTCCTTTACCTGTCCTTCTGTGTTAGTTGGCTTTGACTTTAATGAGTGGGTGGGTGGCAGTTTGTGAAATTAAGACATGGTTCCTTTAGTACCACTTTACTTGGTATTGAGATCGCCTTTTCATTGCTGGGGATTGGTGTCTCCTTTCTAAAATTCTGGAACTTCCCCTGCATCTGAGAGTGACATCTTGTTGCCTTCTTGGGGTCTCTGATAGATGGTTCCTTACAAGGAACTGACCCGATCTGAAGAAGTAGTTTAGAATAGCATTTTCAAGGCAAAACTTTAATCTAAGGTTGTTAATTATAATATTCCTATCCTCCCCAGATACTCAGTGTTTTATGAGTTGAAAGATTAGTATGAATTTGGAGGTTTTGGCGTCTACTTAAGTAAGTATAATACCTCTCTTAGAGTTCATAGGTCTGTGGGATGGAATTTATTTCCAAAGGCAATTACTTCTGTGGATATAAACAGAAAATTTTCCACTGAGTAACCTCCATTTTCAGCCAGCTCCTTTACATCCTTGGCTTCTGGACTGTAGGAAAACTGTTCCATTTAATTTATACATTTCCTTTGGAATATTTTTAATCTGATGTTGATAGATCCTGGCCCCACTCTCCTCACTACAGAGAGGCCAGCTAGGTCCCCAGGGAAACTTGTACCTTGGGATACTGCCTGAATTGGTAGAGATGCTGATGAACCTTAGGTGGAATAAATGGGTGAGAGAGAGTATGCTTGCACTGTGATTTAGTTTATTATGGACCCTACTCCCAAGTTCTTCAATTAAGTCTGGATTTTCTACTCTCTTTTCTGCCATTGCCACTTTGTCTTATGGGAGTGTATGCTAAAGGTTACATAAACTTTAATTCCTGAATAATGCCTGGCAATGTTGTTGAGGCCTAGCCTTCACCACAGAATTTAATTCATCATTACATATTTCTTATTCTTTATGAGCTGGCCTCTGGGAGCTAGGCAAGTAAACTATGTAGACAGAGCCTGTCAAGTACCATGGTTATTTTTAAGACTGACTTTTCAAGAGAGTTCTCCAGTTGTATGAACTTCAGGAATTGTGGAAGACATAGTCCCTCTATTGGCAATTAGGTGGATTGCTGTTACTGTTGGTTCCACTGCTGAGCTGACATCCTTAGTAATTCGCACTCTGAAGTACAGACTGTCTTGTTTTCCTGGGCCTGAAGGTCTGCGTTCAGGTAGAGGTTACCTAGTCACAGCTAGCTGGGCCCTTTGTTTGCCAGAGACCCAGGGAAGAATAGGATGTGGGGGGAAGGCCATCCTGAACTCAGCATGGAGTCCTGCACAAGAGAGAAATATGCTACCTTTTCAGTTGAAATTTGGACTTTGATTCCCAGGAGAAGGTGTCATTAGGTCAGTTGGTATTTCTTGTTGAGGCCCACTAAAGACATTCCATCTCTAACAAAGTGTTCCCCCATCCAAAAGAGAGATCCTGACTTGGCATATTGAACTACTGCTGCTTGTGATTATCTTTCATCACTTGCCTGAATTTGGAAAGGTAATGGTTTGTGCTCTAAGGAAAAAGACTCTTCCCTGAGACCTGAGGCTTTCTCATTCCTACCAAATGGGCCCATTGCTAAAACGCTTTCCAGTGGGCTTGCTTCTGCCTGGCTAGCACCTGGGCCGCCCCAGCTTGTAATTAGCCTGCCTTTGCTTCATAAGCTTCCCAGGGTGGTTCTTCTTCTAAAAGCTTGTATGAAATGCTATTTACTGTCTCTTTATAGTTTAAAAATGAATCCTTTTTGTTCTTTGCAACTCATTTGCTTTTTTCTTTTCTTTTCTTTAAATTACTATTAACACCTGTTGATTCTTTTTTTTTTTCTGATTGGCCTGTCACTGCATTCCTGCTCCCCCTCCCTCTAGCTGGGTTTGTCAAGTCGCCCATGTCAGAAACTAAGCTCACTGGGGACGCCTTTGAGCTGTACTGTGACGTGGTCGGGAGCCCCACGCCAGAGATCCAGTGGTGGTACGCAGAAGTCAACCGGGCAGAGTCTTTCAGACAGCTGTGGGACGGTGCTCGGAAGCGCCGTGTCACCGTAAACACCGCCTACGGGTCAAACGGCGTAAGTGTGCTGAGAATAACCCGGCTCACCTTGGAGGACTCTGGGACTTACGAGTGCAGGGCCAGCAACGACCCCAAGAGGAATGACTTGAGGCAAAACCCCTCCATAACATGGATTCGAGCCCAGGCCACCATAAGCGTCCTTCAGAGTGAGTCCAGCACCCTACAGTAGTAGTACTGTAGTCATTAGAGGTGGCCCGATGACCCTTCCCTTCTGCTTCCCTTCCCTCTTCCCCAGTATGATCGCTCACCCCACCCCTTGTCTTCGTTTTTTCAAACCCATGACCCTTCTGGTTGTAGTGTATGAAAACATCTGTGGCAACATTTTTTTTTTTTTCCCCTTTGCCATTCTCTCTACCTACCTCATCCCCCATCCCTTCTCTGTGTCTTTCTCCTCAGGAACAAAGAACTTGGGGAAATCCGTGCCTGTCCAAAATCATCTGCAATGGGAAGAGGTGGGGAGGGAGAACTGGGGGGCTCCAGAACCACTTAAACTCACAAAACCAGGCAGTTAAACCAGGGTAGTGTTGAATTGTTTCTTTCCCTCCCCTTTAATTTTGTAGTAGGTTTCCTGCTATCCTTTTGCTGATTTGTTCTCTGGTGCCTTTTTATTTTTGTTTCTCTCCCCAATCTAACTACTTTTTATTTTTTCTGTTCATCTGTTTGAAGCTCTCTGAGTAGCTGCCTTCACCTCTATGGTTTTAAGTTTGTGTCTGCCCAGCTTCTTCCCTCACTGTGACTTGGTGTCATCCTGTTCTGTGATGGGAATGTCGCCATGGGTGCGGTGTGGTGGTGTGTTTTGGTTGTTGGGTGGCATGTAAGCTTGGATATTTCCATAGTTCCAGCTCTTTTTCTTTTCTAAAACAGTGGCATGTGCTTCTCTGATAACAGCCCTCCACTACAGCAGTACACTCCTTACTGGTCCTGCCCATCCAGTCTCCTGCTCTCTTAAAAGCAGCAGCCTGATATTTTTTCCATATGTCTTGCTGGTAGGCACCAGGTGACACTAAACTGCAAAGTATTTTTTTTTAAACCCCATCTTGCTTGTTTCAAAGTCAGATTTGCATCTGCTTCCTGTTCACAGATAGTTTGACTCTGATGACTGACTGTTGGCATGGTGCTCCTATCCCAGAGATTGGCAACCCCAGAACTAGTTTGGAAGCCATTCACACTGGCCTTCTCTTGTGTTTTGAAAAAAGGAGAAACTAAATTGCAACTAAGTGAGGAGGGGGAGCTAAGTGGCTGGCTCAGATTTCTTCTCTTCCTCTGTTATAGCAGGTACAAGTAAGACATTAGACACAGGAGCTCTTGTGGCCACCTCTCTTTTGGAAAAGTGTCTTGCTACTTGTACAGTGGGAAGAAGAGAGGGGGAGAAATCTCCAGTGAGCTAGTGCTCCTGGCTGGGAATAGTTAGTTCTAGCCCCACATCTGACCTGATTATAACTGAGGGAGCATACTTTACTTAATGGAAAGATCCTTTGGGTTTCGCCTTCTCTTCAAGAACTCAGACTTAAAGCCAGTACTGGCTTAAGGAGCTGATTGATTTAGAAGGAGTAAGTAAAAATAGTAAAAACACATTTATGAGGAATTTAGTAATAACACAGGAAATAATAGGACATGGGCCCTGAATCTATATACTTTATGGAAGCCAGCAGGTTAGTTGTTTGTTTTATATAGTATCTTAGAAGATGCTTATGAAGAGGAGAGAGGAGAGGCTGCTGCAGCTGGCACTGTTCAATCAGAGAACCTGCTTCTGGAAAGGGGAAAAGAAAACCTGTCTATGTGAAAATGGGGAATATTAACCCAGCAATTTTCCTTTTATTTAACAGTTTTTCCCTTGCACGCTTCCTTCTCCTGCCCCCCTGCTCCTTTCCTTATAAAAGCAGAAATACCCAAATGGCCACAAAGATCTACAGAAGTTTGTAGGCATGGACTGGGCTGGGCATATGGTACTTGTACTTCCAGGAGCTTGACTCAAATAGACTCAGAGTTCAACGGTCATGCCTTGGGGCCAGAAGAAGAGGAGTCTTTGGGGGTACTTACCTACCAATCCTGAGAATACATAACATTTCCCCAGTTTACTTGGAAATAAACTTCCTAACTTAGAAGTGTCTCAGGTGGTTAAACCAAACCCTGGCCAGTTCACTCTCATCCCAGACTTCCCCATCAATTAGTTAACCCTCATTAACTTTTAGAGAGTCAAGCTGCTGCTGCTACCTCTAAAAAACACCCTGAATTCACTCTAATTGGATTGTTTTGTGGTTTTAACATCCCAGGGACAGACATCTGCCTCCAGGAGGAGGTTGAAGTCTTCTAAGGATAACATTTAAAAAATTTTGAGACAGACCAGGGTGGGGGGGTGGGGGGCCCACAAGTGGGGAGGCAAGTTGGAGAGAGAGGGAGAAGCAGACTCCCTGCTGAGCAGGGAGCCCAAGGTGGGGCTCGATCCCAGGACCCTGAGATCATGACCTGAGCTGAAGGCAGACACTAATCGACTGAGCCATCCAGGCGCCCCTAACGATGACTTCTTGACAGTACTTCCCCCAAAGCTCCTTGAGTAAGGTAAGGCAGGCAGAGAAATATGCCCAGTTTTTAGGGAATCTCCCTAGCCATAGTATGTTGTTTTATACACGAGTGATGGTGAGGGTAAGGGTCTCCCACCCACTGCTTCTAAATAGGAGTCAGTGGCAGGTAAATGTTTTTGGGCTTCTCCTAAATGTACTTCTCTCCTGGACTTTCATGTGCAATGCTAAGCCACAGGAAGAAAAGCGTCACCTTCATCCTGGTGCTGAATGCAGATGTGGCACCCTGGCCAAGGAGCTTGGTTTAGTACTGGTTTCCATATGCCGCAGTTATCAGAGGGAGGCTACCCTACTCCACAGCCCTCCTATGATGCAGAATCCTGTGTAAACCTATTTAAATTATCCACTTGCTCCCAGCTGACTCTCTCCTGGATCTTTAACACATAATGGGAAAAGTGCTTTCCTTTGCCTTCCAAGAATTCTTGGCAGAAAGTCTGCAGGTTGCTCTCATCACCTTCTTGATCTCCCTGAGCTGCAGTGGGCATTTGCATCATCAAAGGTAAGAGTAGCACTTACTTTGGCCTCCTTGTGTTGAAACATCTAGAAGCTCTTGGCCTCATCCTCCGAGTTTACCCTTTCTCAGTGCAGTCTGAGAAGAACCAGAAGGAGAATCCCGTATGGGTCAGAAAAGAAAATTGGATAATAAAAATTTAGTAAAAACCTATAAGTATGTTTGGGTTTTAATGTTGCCTTTATATTTTTAATTTCTGTGGAGTACTGGTTCTCTCTTTTGTTTTTGCTTGGTTTTGATTTTTCTTGGAATTGTGGTGCTTTCTGCTGATGGTGTGTGTGCGCCTTCCATTGCAGGGTTCGCAGCCGTTCCACTCGACTTAAGGCCCAGAGATTTGGCTTCTGTCCAGTGTGTTTTGGAAACCTTGGGACACCACTGCTCTAACGTGTTTACATGCATCTGCTTCTGTCTTAGTGGCTGCTATGCCTCCATTATCTGTACATAGAGACCCTGTTTGATGTTACCAGTAAGGACCAGTGCTGAATGGAAGATAACCACTATCCCTTTGCCAGAGTTGGAAAATAGTGAGAACCCATTTAATTAACAGACTTGAGGATTTGCTTTATTTGTCAGTTTCCTTTGATATGAGCTCTATAGTCAGAAATGTTGCATTGATTAGGAGGTCCTTGGGCATTCTATTTTTCAAGTGTCCCATGACTTCACCATTCTGTCCACCTTCCTGCACAGGAACAAAGCTTAGCTCCAGTGGAGGGAGAGACCTCTGTCCTCAAGAGTTGAGTCAGAACTATATTGTATGGTGTCAGATTGCTGCTACAGAGTTGCCAGGTACAGGGAGATGGGAAGTTAGTTAAGAATTTCTGAAAAACAATTGGAAAAAGAGTAAGAGAGGAAATACCTTGAATTGTGGTTGGGAAAAGTTTAGACTTGACCCGAAAATGTCCGACCAAAAGTAGAATAACAGCTAAGCTTGGGAAAATGTTAGAGAGAAGTAACAATAACAAAAAGACGACAAACATCTTAACTTTAATATAATGGTGGAATTCAAAGGGTTTAAGGATGAACCTTCCAGGAATGATAGTGTGTTTTTGCTCAGTGTGTTCTAATATTTGATTCAAGTAGGTTTTAGAATAATGACCCCAGGTTATCAGCCCAGGAGATGGAAGTATATAACTTGCCATAGGGCGGAAAGTGTGTTTGGGGTGGGTTGGGGTTTGGAAGTGGGGGAGGAAACAGAGATAGAGAATTCAGTCAGATGTGTGTTCTAGGCCCAGCATTGCTACTAATAATAATTATGGCCTTGCACAAGTCATTTTCCATTTCTGGCTCTTAAAGAGTGGGGATTCAGTGAACTCTAAGGGCATTTTAGTTCTAAAATGCTAGGAAGCCATGATACCAACACATATCGCATTCTAGTTACATTATCTGCACAGTGGAATGTGTTTTACTTAGCAATTCTGAAAAAGTTTTATTTTGGGAATAAATATGGGCTGGAGAGAAGAAATATGATGGTTCCTTAAGAATTTTCCCTTGGCAAAAATTTGGAAAAATGCAACAGACTTCTGGCAGGAAATTTGCTGTTAGGATTGACACTGTCTTTTTCTGCATAATTAATGACCATGGCTGGTTTGCCATAGGTTTATAAGAATTTAATGTGGGAAAAGCCATACATGTATTATCTAATTATAGCTTTTACTGTTCCAAGGCCTAGTAACTCCATAGGGAGTTTATTAGTTACATAAATGATACTGCCTTTGTCTTCAGAACTGCAAGGTGGAGCCTGGTTTTCTAATTGAAGCTGAATTGGTTGGCGGTTCTTAAATCATAAAACGGTGGTGTTAAAAGTGTAAGTGGATTATTCCCAGTACAAGTATCCATAATACTCCCATTCTTTTCACGTCTAGGCCAACTGGTCTTCAGGCTGTTGTCTGCGCTAGTGGTCATTTGCTTATAATCATTGTTTTTCCTTTTTTGACTTCCTCCAAAGTGGTAAAGTGAAACTCCTCATGTGGTCCTGTCTGCCCTCCCTCTTCTTCTAGTCTCCCCATCCTACCCCATCTGATTCTCAGGTCAGGGCTACAGAGAATGGAAGGCTATGGCGCCCTATCACTGTGCACTCTTATTACAGAGCCAAGGATTGTCACCAGTGAAGAGGTCATTCTTCGAGACAGCCCTGTTCTCCCCGTCACCCTGCAGTGTAACCTCACCTCCAACTCTCACACCCTTACATACAGCTACTGGACAAAAAATGGGGTTGAACTGACTGCCACTCGCAAGAATGCCAGCAACATGGAATACAGGTGAGAGGGACTAGCAGCTCCTTGGAAGATGGGAGGGAGCACTGCTGAACTTACTATGGACATGCATAATGCACAGTTATGTTATGTGGGAGACATGTAAGAGTCTAACCCAGTATATCTGGGGTGAGACCCAGGGATCTATTAAAGATTTCCAGAGGATTCTGATGAATAGCTAGGTTTGAGAGTCATAGATGTTCCCCTCACTGTGATAATAGAGAAACAGCGTAGGGAGCGCTTTGCCTCAGAGGAAGGTGCTAGTCAGTAGGAAAGTCACAATTAGAATGCAGATCTCTTGACTTAATCCTGTGGTTTGAGGAATTAGATTGAAATCTACTTTAGGACTCTTAAAGCAAGAGCACCCTAAGTGATTTTTCCACTGAGTAGATTTCCTAGTGAGTTACCTTTTAGGAGTAGTTAAATAGGACCAGAACCTGATCAAGACCAGTAGATACAGGGCTCTTTAATGATCTGGAATAAGGTAATTCCAGTAACCAGGAAATATCATTTGATGAAAGGGATATATTTGCTGGCTGAAGCTACCCTGGCACGCAAAGATTTGGTGCTTTTTTGGAATAGCTAGAGCACATGGCACCTCACCTTTCAGAATAGTTTATGGTTGAAAACTAATCTGGAAAAGGATCAGCTAATCCTGTTTGTCAGCTTGATGCAGTGCAAAGAAAGAGTGCAGTGGAATGAAACCAGGAAAACCTGCGTGCCCAGGAGTAGCGAGGACATTCTGCAGTATTTTGCAAGATTGAGATCTTTTCATACTTCTTATTTTATTGACTCACATTAAGGATCCTCCTCCTTTTTTCAAGTAAAGAAACTGAAATTCAAGGAGTAATGACTCTTCACTGTTTTCAAGGCCAAGTATTACAGCTAGTAAATTTCAGAAGCAAGGCTAGGTTTGGGCTCTTCTGACTTTTATAGAACCTAGGTCTCCCCCCCGCCATTTTAACATACCATTTTTAGTGGCAAGTTAATCTGTCTCTACTGTAGTTTCTTCTGATATTAAGTTGGAAATACAGCCTCAGCTATATTCTCATAGTTCAGAAAAGGTTAATCACATAGAACTATTGGGTGGAATGAAAGGCATATATTCTTGATCAGTTTGTTAGTTTTACAAGTTTGTATTTTTATAATAACTCTTTGAAGGTACCAGACATCCAGTTGTGTTTCTCCTAGGTCTTGTACTATGTCACCTATAGGGCTCTGAACTGTCACTTTATAAATTTGAGCTTGACTTTATAAAATAACAGCCTCTGCCTCCTCTTCTTCCTTCTTTCTTCCTTTTTTCTGGTCAGCTTATTTGCAGCTCTTCAGGGTGTTCTGCGTTATCAGAGTTTTTCAGTGTTCTCCCACATTTTGTGAAGTAACAGCTATGAGTCCCCTTGAACCACCTATTAAGTCAGCTATGGAGCTGGTCTTAGACCCTGCACCTGCTCACTTGAGGGGATGTTTTCCATTTGCTTCAGTTGCTTCCCAATAGCTAGTTGAAGGGAATGTTATGTAGGCGATTTTGAGCCCTAGGCATGGGCTCAAGCTTGGGAGTCCTCTTTCTAAGTCTTTTCAAGACTGAAGTTAGTCTGAGCCCTAAGGGTACAGCTGCCTTTCCCCCTTGAAACTCTGGAACATTTGTTAAAAGCAGCTGACTTGTCTGTTTTCCCTATTGGGAGCATATTGATTTAAGAAGAGCTACTTGTATCAAATTTAGAAGACTCTTGGCTGTTCCTCTTAGAATATTATGCTGCAGTGGGTATGCTGAGACAGTCCTAGGGAGAGGCTGTGTCTCTCCTCCTCCATATTCTGTTAACCCCGTTTCTTTTTTGGGATGAACAGTAAGATGGATACTTATATTAGGCTAGTCAGTGGTCAAGGTTAGGGGTTTATCTCAGACGTTAACTAGTGCGGTAGAGATTTGACCATCACAAGTGTCATGTTTCAACCACTGAGTCAAGAGAGGAGAAGCTATATAATGGCTATCCTCTGATGTCGATTTCTCTCTCTTTGGTAATTACGCACTAGCCTGTCTGCATATGTTTTGGGGTGTGTGTCCAGGCTATAGTGTACTGAGCTGGTGTGAAGCTGGTTGTTAGGGGCAAGAAAGCTTGTTTAGGATCACCCTGTGGAATTCAGAGGAGTGCTGTTCTAGCCGTACACACTTCCTACAGTCCTTCTTGTCACTATGATGTACTTGATCAGGATCTCTGCATAGCTGTTTACTCTCTGTTTATATTCATTCAGTCATTTACTCCTTTATTCCTTCCCTCTGCTGTATTCCGGGTCAGATCATATGCAGCGTATAGAATTGTACACCGAATAAACAGTGCCTGTCCACATAGCCCTTGGTCTTTTGGGAAATGGGACATTCATCAAGCAATCACATAAATATATAATATATATTACATATTTATATAATATATATTTATAAAATATAAAAATATGTAATATATTATATATTTATGATACATATATAATAAGTATATAATCACATATGATGAATGCTTATGAAGAATCTGAGTGTATAATGAGCATGTCAGGGAGAGGGATGTCACTTAGATTGAGAATAGGAGGAAGTGATGTGAGCCAAGACTGATGCAGAAAGACTTAGGTTAGGGTAATGGGAAGAGCATTCTCTAAAGGAATATCTCACGTCGAGGTTTTGAGGAAGGAACAAGTGGGGCACGTTGAAAAAGTGGAAGGAGCCCGGCATGGCTAAAAAGTGGCTGAGATGATGGTAGGGAGCAGATTTGTGCCGGTCCTTAGAGTTCTAGCTGTGCTTAAAAGTCTTTTCTTTTCTTTCTTTCTTTCTTTCTTTCTTTCTTTCTTTTTTTAAAGATTTTATTATTTGTCAGAGAGAGTGAGCATGCACACAAATGCGGGGAGCGGCAGGCAGAGGGGGAAGCAGACTCCTCACTGAGCAAGGAGCCCGATGCCCAGCTGCATCCCAGGATCCTGGGATCGTGACCTGAGCCAAAGGCAGACACCCCACCAACTGAGCCATCAAGGCATCCCTGTACTTAAAAGTCTTAAAAGTTTAGTTGCATCTTTGTGGCTGGTGCTCTGTCAGAGATTTTTTTTTCTCCCTAATGTCCCCTGGGTCCTGTTAGTGAGTAGACTTATTGAAAGGCATGCTACTGAAATACAGTGTGGGAAGAACAAGCCCACAACAGGGTCTTTAGGGAAGCACAGAAGAAGATTTGCTTTTTTTCCTGCTCTTACTTATTTGACTAGAACCACCAGGTGAGCAAGAAGTTTTTATTGATGGCTCCATCCTCTGTATCTAAATAGAGTCTGTTTTGTACAGCCCTCTTATTTTGATTGCTTGTTTAAGGTTAGAGAGCATATATCATTCTATATTTGTATTCCAGGCACCCAGGAAGGAGTGAAGCATTAATGTTTTGTAATACATGGAGGGAGGTTTTGCTTTTAGTTAGGAGGAGGTGAGTTGCATTCAGGGACACAGTTTGGAGAGCAGGGGCCCTGGTTGCCCTTTTGATTCTTTTGTTGTGTATTTTGTTGTATATTTGTTCCCAGCTTCCTCACTTGATTTTTTTTTTTCTCATCTCTGCAGGATCAATAAGCCGAGAGCTGAGGATTCAGGCGAATACCACTGTGTATATCACTTTGTCAGTGCTCCTAAAGCAAATGCCACCATTGAAGTGAAAGGTACAACCCAACAGAGGCTGCAGTGTGAGCCTCTCGCTCTCTTTCTGAGACACTACTTGGTCTGGACTTCCAGTCTTCAAGCTGTTCTTGTTCCCATTATGGGAGGCAGTATAACATTATGGTAGGACCACAAGCTCAGAGCTCAGGTGCCCAGGTTTAACTCCAAGATCTATCATCTCTTAGCTATGTATATGACTGGCAAGTTATTAACTTCTGTGTGCTCCTGTGTCCTCGTTTGTAAAACCTACCTCATGGGGATTGTAAGGAGGAATGAATAAGCTGATACGGTAGTTAGAGGCATAGGAGATTGCTGTTTCTGTGTGGTAAAAATGAATGTTGGCAGCTTCGTTATGGTTCAATCTATGTAAATCCCTTAGAACGAAGTACCTTACAAATATTATTACATAGGTCTCTCCAACAGGCCAGGAGGATTTGGAAAAATAAGATGTGCATGGTGAACATAAACTATTTGTGGGTAATTCATTGGAATTTTAATAGGAACTGGATGTGTGGCAACTTCAACAGCTGTGTCTTGAACATGTAGCTGAAAGTTCGAGAAAGGAAAGGAACTCTAAGAGAAGGGACAAGTGAATTTTACAAGATTGGAGCTACCCTAACATTGTGAATCCAGCTTTCGTATGTTATTTCAAAGAAGCAGCTGAGACCCAGAAGAGTGCAGCCATGAGCTCTGGAGTGGTTTGTGGCAGAGCTAGGGTTAGAACCCAGGTCTTGACTCTCAGTCCCCTGTTTTTCCATTTTATGAAATGTCCAGGGGGAAGGTGGGGCTACTGTTTAAGGTTAGACTAAAGAGATGAGGGGTTGTTTGTTTGTTTTTCCAGTCTTCTTCATTTTGCTTAGGAAAGAGACAGACTTGTTCTTTAAATCCATAGGTGATCTTTAGTAGCTGAAAGGACAAATTTAGGAAATGGAAGATCCCATAATAGCAGATACTCAGATCTTTCTTTAAACAATTAGAAGACTAGAGGTTCAGATTAAAGAAAGGCTGAGACAGATTCTAAGTTTCAGTTATATGTTGTTATTAAATGAAAGCATTGTCTTGCTGACACAGCCCTGACTTATAAGTGGACATAAGGATAGCCAGTGTCTCTTCTAGCTGCCAGATTGAATTCAAAATGCCTGAAGGGGTTGAGTCACAGTGGCATGGTTACAGTCCACACAGGACAGAGAACCTGGGATTTGATTCCTTCAGGGCTTTTCTTGGAGAGGTCTGGGTTTATCTCTGTTTCTGAAGGATGACACATTTGTTCAGCATGGGGAGGGAGGCATGAGAAGGCCTTTTCTCTAAGTCAGCTGAGTGTCTTTCCTTGGCTGGGTGAGCAGGACTACCTGGAGAGATGTTTTACTCTCCCAGGAGAGACTGGAGGCCCTGTAGTCTTCCAGGCTGAGCCTTTGGCACAGGATGTAACAGGATGGGTGAGGAGGGAGAGTGGTGTGTGTAGTTAGCTGTCCTCCGCAAGTCTGAAACATAATTCCAAGCAACTGGAAGTCCTGGCTTCACTGTGATCCTGCTGACTTGGCTCTCCTGATTTCTAGCAGCGCTTTCAGGAGTGGAGATGGAGGTTTCCCAGTGGTTGGCTGCTCATGAGCTGTGCTTTTGTGACCCCCCCCCCCCCCCTCGCAAGACATCTTTTCCTCACATTCCCTTTAGCAGATAGGAGGTAGTGGTCTGGAGCGGCAGAGAATAGGAGGCTGCAGGCAGGAGCATTTTCAGAGGAGGTTAAAACTTCCATGACAGCTTGTCGCTGTGACTGTGTGTGTTGTGCACTGCTGCCTTTTGCTGCCCAGGAGCTCTGTGAGGAAGATTGGGCAGGTGGTGAATTCTGCTTTTAAAAGAGTAGACCTTAAGGGAATTCTTTCATAGAATTCTGAAGCATATTCTGTGATTAGCTTGGACTGATGGGTTAGTCTCTCAAGAAAATTTACAGTGAATTCCAGTCTCTCTCTTCCCTAACACCTGGATAGAAAACAGTTGAACATTTAATGTCTTTTAGGGGATAATTAGTTTAGTCTGATAAAGACTGAACATTTGACTTTTTTTTGTTTAACTTCAAAAAAGATTTGCCATGGCGGGGGAGAAAAGAAAAAAAAAATGATTTGCCATAAGCCCAGGATCATATTCTAAGCTAGGTGGTTGGGGTTGCAAACTGCCTTCCACAGAGAGAGAGAGGGGCTGATTCCCAGAAATTCATATAATTCCCAGAAATTCTATGAATTTCATATAAATTCTGGTTTTGTTTTCTCAGAGTCCAATATGGCAAGGTAAAAGACCGTTATCTTTGTATAGTTACAAAGATTTGAAAAATATGCTGAGTACTTGAGAGAGATTCAAGAAACATTAAGTGACCTCTGCTGAAAGGAGTCTCTGAGAATCTTCCTTTGTGGTTCAAGTATAAATTGGCATTTCAGGGCTGGCCCACTTATAGCACACAGATAGATCGCCTTAGCACCAATTCTGCAGGCTACAGCCCTTTTCTCCCCTCTTTGGCTTGTACTGCATGCATTCTGCTCCTCCTCACCGAGGTGTTGCTGGGACTTAGCACTGTGGGGAGCAAAGGGCCTAGACTAGATCAGAACTGGGCACTGGAAGAGCAGATCATCATGTCTTGCACTGCTTACCGTGTGCAAGGGAAAAGAAGACTGAAGGAGTCAGAGGGACACGTGGCCAGGAGCAGGCCTGAGGTGGCAGTGTTTTTCCACTCTAGCCTGTAGAGCCCCTGTCAAGAAAGGAATTTTGAGGATGGCAATGTCCACATGTAGTAGGGAAGGCCTTGCATCTGAAGTAGGGTTTTTTTCTTGTACTTTTTTTAAAGGCCAAAAATGTGGCACAGTGTAAACAGGAAGATACTATTACTGTGTAAGGATTACATTTCTTAAGTATTTGCCAGGTGACCTGAGCAGATGCTGGGGGTGAAAGATGGAGCAGGGCTGGCCAGGGGAGAGGAAATCTCCATGACTAGATCTTAGTGGGATCTTGGCCGCAAAGCCCAGCCTGTCTTGGGATCCACTTAGGTAACTGTGGGGAGGCATCTCTTTCCCCAGCATTTTGACTCTTCAGAGGTTATGTCTTCTAGACACTCCATAGCTTGCTATAGAGCATTCGTGAATGGATAGGTACTGAATTTTCTGTTTCTGTAATTCTTCAACCTTTCTAACTCTTACTGTCATTCCTCATTCCCTTTCTTCCTTTTCTGAAACTAGAAAACAAAATGTGCTCATAACAAAGCTCATTAAAAATGTTTGTAATTTACAAAAAAAAGAAAACCCCTCTCCTGACTTCCAAACCCTATCCTCATCACTCCGTTATTTTGATTAGTCCAAGAAATAAGGAATTTGAATTTTGTTCTGTTTTTAGAAAAGGATTCTGGTGGTCACCAAATCCTCTGTAGCAAACATGCTATCGCCTCTTGGGAAAGGTACATCCCAGACCCAGGAAGGTCTGCATTGAGGGTCTAACTCATTTTTTTTTTTTTTAAGATTTTATTTATTTATTTGACAGAGAGAAATTACAAGTACACTGAGAGGCAGGCAGAGAGAGAAGGAAGCAGGCTCCCTGCTGAGCAGAGAGCCCGATGCGGGACTCGATCCCAGGACCCTGAGATCATGACCTGAGCCGAAGGCAGCGCTTAACCCACTGAGCCGCCCAGGCGCCCCGAGGGTCTAACTCATTTTATTAAGCTCACCATTATCTCTCTCTGCTCACTGGGCATATCAAGTGACTTTCAGTCTTGTGGGGGCTACCAGAGATGAGACCGATCTTGTTTTTCCCTCCATATTTCTCAGCTTTCTTTGTATTTTAATTTTATGGCTAAATATTAGGATTTTTAAATGTTATAGCCTTATCCTGAATCCTTGTTTCCTACTCTGTAATATGGCCTTACAGTCGATACATTAAAAGTTCAGACTGGCTGAGATGGAGTGATGACAGTATCATTAAGAGTAATAATACACATCTCTTCATTTGTCTGGCACTTTCAGCATACAGAGCATTTCCATGGTTATTTATTTGATAGATAGCTACTTTGATAGGCAAGGATGCTTAGAGGTTCTGACATCCTTTAGGTCAGAACTTCTGTCAAAGCTGAATTGCCCATACTTGAGAAGTCTTTGAAAGCAAAATAATACCTTGAAGTTGCTAGAACATTGTGAGCATCAACCTCAGCCCAAATAACCATACCTGTTCTTTCTTTTCCTCTCTTCAGGGTGCTACCCTGACCTTCCTTAATAAGAATGGCTAACATTGCACACTAACTGTGCCAGGCTCCGTGCTAGGTGCATTACTATTCTGTCCTCCCTTAGAGTCTTCACAGCTCTTGGGTGGAAATGCCATTATTATTTCCACTTTTCAGGGGAGAACATGGAGGATCCAGGGAATCAGATGACTGGCCCAGTGTGACAGGTAACCCATGGAACAAGGGTTCTCATCCAGGCACTCCTGTGCCAGAACCTGTGCTCCTAGGCCCTAAGCCATGTTGCTGTGTTCATCATATAATAGCTAGAATGTCTTGGACTGAGAGTCAGAAGAAGTGGGTTCTAATCCTGCCTTGCCATTAAACTTTCAGTGGCCCTAACCATTCACTGTCGTTCGCTCCTTTCCTCGGGCCTCAGCTTCCACAAGTGTGTGATGAAGCAGGGTGAGATAGATGCTCTTAAGAGTTCCTGTAAGGCTCTAGTAGGCTGTGGTTCCCTTAAATGGAAGGGGGAGAACCCAAAGGTGAGGCTGGGTTATTGAAGAAAAGGATCTCTAAGCTTCTTTTCTTCATGGTAGTTGGCTGTGTCAGCTTCTCAGCTTTGGGAGTGTCCCCTCAGTGCTCCACATACCTCCACTCACTCATCTCCCTGTCTTAAGGGACAGTTCCTCCTTCTACTGCCTGGATCTCGAACTGGTGCCAGGAAAGATATGAGAACAATGGTTCTCAAACTTGACTGAATGTGTGGGCACTGTGGCTGGATATCAGGCTTACGAAGAGCACTCTGGGTGATAAGAGTGGCCCAGGCTAGAATCACTGTCTTCAAGGAGACTTCAGATGCCACCCACTCAGTGCTCTCACTCACAGAAGGGGAAGAGTCTCATCTGCAGAAGGCAGCACAAGTCCCGGGCTGCTCTAGTCGTCAGATGAGTGATGCATCTACCGTGTGTGGAGGCGGCTTATTGAGCCACAAAGCCAACATCCCTTTTGTTTCCATTGTGACCAGTCTCATATTGCTTCTTGGGCTAGCTCTTGGCTTAATAGTAAATCTTAACTCTCTCTCTCTCTGCCTTCAGCCAAGCCTTTAAGTTTGCTTACAGCAAAGACGAGAAATGAGTTGTGAGGTTATGAATTTGCCTTGAAAAGTATGAAACCCCACCCTATGACCCCATTCTTAGCTCTGTTGTGTTTAACTTTATTTAATGTCAGATTCAGCTGAACATGACTCCATTGCCCAAGTGGACACTTTCTGCAGCCGCCAGTGTGACAGAGAAGCTGGATGCTTTGCTCTTAAGTGTAGGCTGGACAGGCAACAGAGGGTGCTGAGAAACATGTGTTCGTCCTCAGCTATGGGCCCAGATAATGAAATTGGGTCAGATGTTTTTGGGTAACTAAGATTCTTTTCGAACCCCTGTGTTGCCATTCATCAGGATACTGGAAGGATATCCATTAACTGATGTCTAATATTAGAGTATGTGGCTAACAAGGCCAGAGAGCAAGTTAATTCCTGAGTAGATCTCTGATCTCTTTTAAAGGTCCCTCTGTTACTCTCTGCCTCCCTGAGAGGGTAGGGGAAGTAAGGAGTATTTGGCTCTGTCAGATGCCACAGACCTACCTACCTTTAGACCAGCTGACCCTGGTTAAGTAGTTCCTTATTAATTGGCAAGCCCATAGAAGGTGAGACACCTTAATCAATATAAATAGGCCATTAATCAAAATTTGTGAGTATCTGACCCGATTAAACCTTATTAGAGTTACAAACAAAAGTCCTGTTTATATCAGTAGGGAGAGAACACGTTAATCAGCATCTCTTTGACTTCTTAGAACTTCTAATGCCAGAGTCTGAGTCTAGCCTTTCCTTTCCCTGATTAATAACTAAATTTAAATGTTTTTGACCCTGAGCTCCAATCATGTGCTAGATTGGTACAGAGATGTAAGTTAATCCTCATAAGACCTCTGTGAATTATGTGAGTATTACTCCTGTTTTACAAAAGTGAGTAGTGAAACTCAAAGGATTTTAAATGACCCACCTTAGGTTACTCAGTTGGTGAGTCATAGTCTCAATGGAGCCTAAATTTCTTTGACTTAAAGTCCAAAGCTCCTTTTATTTATGTTATGGTATACAGAGTAAAGTCCGACAGCTAAATCAGTCCACCTCAGGTCTAGAGTGTTCTGTTACATCTACAAGCAAAGATAACCTTTAGGCAGTTTTCTATGCAGTTGTAATGCATATTGCATATTTTTATTTTTTATGGACTCCATTCTAGTTTGGTTTATTTTCTCTTCTATGTGATAAAGTACAAAAAGCATGACCTCTGGAATCAGTCCTGAATTTGGTCTCTAGCTTTACCATTTATTGGCAATGTACTTTTAGAAGTTCAATAACTTCCAAACTTGAGTTTTCCAGTCTATGTAAATGGGGTAATGTCTTCTTCATTGGGTGGTTAAATTAGCACCAAACTTAGAGACTTAAAAGCAAAACAAAATAAACCCCCCCTTATTACCTTGTAGGTTCTGTGGGTCAGGAATTAGGGAGCTGGTTAGTGGGGTGGCTCAGGGTCTCTCAGGCTGCATGCAGTCTTCTGAAAGCTTCATGGAGGCTGGAGGATCTGTTTGCTAGGTGGCTGCCTCACATGGCTGCTGTTGACAGAAGGCCTTAGTTCCTCACTACGTGGGCCTTTTCCATAGGCTGTTTCAGTGTCCTCCAGGTATGACAGCTAACCTTCCCCAGAACATGTGATCCGAAAGAGAGCAAGGAGAAAGACACATGGTCATTTGTGAACTATCCCAAGTCACATACCTTTACTTCTGCTTTATTTCATTCATTCATTCATTCATTGGATTACTGTCACTAGGCCACACTCGGGGAGGGAGTAGTTATGCTTCACTTCTTGAAGGGAAAAATATCAAAGACTTTGGTGACTATTTAAAAACCACCATGAGGGCACCTGGGTGGCTCAGTGGGTTAAGCCGCTGCCTTCGGCTCAGGTCATGATCTCAGGGTCCTGGGATCGAGTCCCACATCGGGCTCTTTGCTCAGCAGGGAGCCTGCTTCCCTCTACCTCTCTCTCTGCCTGCCTCCCTGTCTACTTGTGATCTCTCTCTGTCAAATAAATAAGTAAAATCTTTAAAAAAATAAAAAATAAAAAATAAAAACCACCTTGAGAGGACTCTGAGCCCTAAGGAACCCCCCTTGCTCTCTTCCCAGTGCTTACATGTGCTCTGAGAGTCTAGTGATCTTTCTTGCTGTGGGTCCACTGTCCTCAGCTTTTCTTTCTCCACCTCCCCCACTTTTCTTTCTTTTTTTCCCCCCACTATTTGTGTATGGTTGACTCACAGTATTACATTAGTTTTAGGTATATAGCTCTGTCATTTGGTAAGTTTATGCATTATGCGATGTTCACACAGATGTGGCTGCCATCCGAAGTGCAGGCTTTCTGATTGAGCAGCTACCATAAAGGATAGAGAGAAGTGAAAAGATTTTTCTTTGACTCAAAGGCTAAGGTAATAGTTGTTATAATCCTTCCCTTAGGGATAGAGTGATGTGGCTTGGGTTAATTTTCTCTCTGCCCACAACACTAGTGACACTTCCACCATCCCAAGGGTGACTAATCAGAGCGTCACTTGGTATTCTTTGCTAAGCTGAGGAGAAAGCAGTAACAGATCTAACCATTGAAGTCTCTTGCCTATAGGTTTACACTATGTAAGTATGGCCAACAAAGTGTGATGAGGGTGGCTAAGTTCCTAGATAGTCTTTGTGTATAGTAGGCTTTAAGGCCGTGTTCACATGGGTAAATAGACGCCTCTGTAGAATACCAGAATCAGTGAAAAGGGGAAGTGGTGGTTCCCTAAACACCACGGTAGGAGTGAAGATCATCCCCATCCTTCTCAGGTCTTGGCCTTCTGGTCTGCCTCCTTTCAGAATAGCAACTTCTTAGAGGCCGTGGCATCATAAGCCAACTCACCTTTTAGCCTTCTAGGTGGTTCTGATGTGCAATATTGGGATGAGTCCCCAAGGTAAAAGCTGATGGTATTAGTTAGATAACTGGGCCAGAGTGGGTATTCTCTGTGGGGCAGAGGAGAATGAAAATGGAAAAATCTGCCACACGTACGCTGATTTCTAAAGTTTCCATCTCCATCCTAGACTACTGTCCTGAGCTTCAGACTGGACATCTCAGCTGTCTACTTGACAACTTCACTCAGATATTAAAAAAGTATCTTAAGCTTAACACGTCCTAAACTTTGAACTCCTGGTTTTTACTACCACCATTGCTCTATCCCTAAACAAAACAAAATAAAAACAACCCAACAACAACAACAAAACACAGCTTGAGTCTTCTATAGTTTTCCTTATCGTAGTAACTGGCAACTCCCTTTTAAAATTATTCGAGCCAGAAACTTTGGAGTCATCCTGGCTCTTTTCTCTTGCATCCCACATCCATCCAGTCCATTGATAAACACATGAACTCAGCCTAAAAAATATATCAGAATCTCCCCAACTTTTACTGCTACTACTGTCATCCAAATCACCTTCTCCCTTGCCTGGATTACTCTTAACAGCTTCCTAAATGGTCTTGCTTCCACTGATGTCGCTCAACACAGTTGTCTACATAGGAACCAGAGGGAGCCTGTTAAACAGGCAGATCTTTCCATACCCCTGCTTGGTATTTACCAGTGGCTTCCTAGGTGACTCAGAGTAAATGCCAAAGTCACTGCAGTGGCCTGCAAAGTCCTCTTTGATCTGGGCTCCATTCACTCTGATGTCCTCTTCTACCATTGGCTTTGCTTACTGAGCTCCAACCAAACTCCTCCATGCTGTTCCTTGTCCATAACAAGTGCATCTCTGCCTTAAGGCTTTTTTGTCTTTTATTTGGAGTGTTCTTCCCATGGATATAGAAGTGCTCTACTCCCTTATTTTCTTCATGACTGTGCTAAAATTCACCTCAACAGAAAGGCCTTCCCCCCACCACTCTGATGGATTTGGCATATGGTAGGTGCTCAGCCAATGTTGATCAAACACATGAAACACAGCTAGAAGCAAAATGGTAGCTCCTCTGTTTGTTGTGTCTTCTCCAATGGTGTTTTTGTTAGTGTATCGTCGTGGAGCTTGCTTCTTGTAGTACTTAAGATCGTCTTTACTATTTATTGACTGAAGAAAGCTCTGAGGAGGGGTGAGCAGGTGGAACAGTAGGTCTGAGCAGTGATCAAGTGGCTTTGGGGGAAATCTGGTATGGTGGCAACAAGATTGACCCCGCTGGCCCACTCCCTTCTGCAGTGAGGAAGTTTGCTTGGGGGGAGAAACGATGTTTCCTTTTATAACATCCTTTTTAGAAAAGACCTCACACTGACTAGTACCGAGCCGGCCTCAGTTGGGCAGGCAGTGGCTATAGAGACATCTTGGGACCTTGTTCATTCCCTTTCTGTCCAGGTGCCTCTAGAAGTGGGCTGGGAAGCACAGTCTGAGAAGGACTTTGGATCCTTTTTTTTTTTTTTTTTTTAAAGATTTATTTATTTATTTGACAGAGAGAGATTACAAGTAGGCAGAGAGGCAGGCAGAGAGAGAGAGGAGGAAGCAGGCTTCCTGCTGAGCAGAGAGCCCGACGCGGGACTCGATCCCAGGACCCTGAGATCATGACCTGAGCCGAAGGCAGCGGCTTAACCCACTGAGCCACCCAGGCGCCCTGGATCCTTTTTTTTAAGCCAAGAAAAACCAAGCTATTTAGAAGGGGAACATGGGACGAGCCCATAACATAATATAATAGTACAGGCTTTTATAGTCTCAGGGTGAATGTTTTAAATCTTACTTATCCAAGGACACTGGATGTAGATGGGGGCTAGAATTACCTCCATTTGATAGTGGATGTAGAACTGAAGCACAGAATAATTAAAGAACAAGCAAAACTGGAATTTGGACCAGGCTTATTGATTCTCTTTCCTATCTTGGCCAACAAAGTGATATCTGGCCTACTTTGAGTTTTATTGCTTTCACATTACTGTAACTGATGAGGAGGAGGTATGGTGGAAAATTTAGTTAAGATCAAAGGAGACTAATTTCAAAGAATTAGCCCCCATCTCTGACTTCTTAGATCCTTGAAACTTATTTAATTTTTTAAAAGATATTATTTATTTATTTATTTATTTATTTATTTATTTTTAAAGGTTTTATTTATTTGACAGACTGAGATCACAAGTAGGCAGAGAGGCAGGCAGAGAGATAGGAGGAAGCAGGCTCCCCGTTGAGCAGAGAGCCCGATGCGGGGCTCGATCCCAGGACCCTGGGATCATGACCTGAGCCGAAAGCAGAGGCTTTAACCCACTGAACCACCCAGGCGCCCCAAAGATATTATTTATTTATTTGACAGAGATCACAAGTAGGCAGAGAGGCAGGCAGAGAGAGAGAGGAAAAAGCAGGCTCCCTGCAGAGCAGAGAGTCCAATGCGGGGCTTGATCCCAGGACCCTGGGATCATGACCTGAGAGCTGAAGGCAGGTGCCACCCAGGTGCCCCGAAACTTACCTGATTTTTAAACCACAAGTTCTATTTCTTTGTAAGTGATCCCTTAAAACAGAGAATACTAGCAATGTCTAATGTATCTAGAAATTCCAAGTTTGGGTTTATTGAGATTACTGCAAATCAAGTGTACAGGTCAGATTCTGAAACTGTTGAAGTCTCTTGGAACATTGGTTGAATTTCATGTTTATTCCTTTCTTACCCTTTGTGAAGACCAGTTTGCTGGATTCCTTCTTTCCCAGGAGAACCTTGCCCATTGATGTTCATCAGATTGCTTCTCTGGGCATTCATTGTTTTTACGTATCTTGCAGTAGGACTTGATTTTAAGTGTTTGATCTTAGGGTTCTCTCATTTCCTTAAAGGAGTGTATGACATTTGATGTAATCTGTAATTGTTAATAGTGCACACATTTTAAGAAAAAAAACCATAACCAGAAGAGGAGATAATAGTCCCTGTGTGCATTTTTTTTAAAGGATGTTTCATTTAGGGTAGTTGAGCCTGTGTCCACTCTTCTAGGAGGTTAGAGAACCACCTGCATTGTTAGCAGAACTTCATGTATAGTAATCCTGGTATCTGCGTGATTGCTTCAGTGGGTGAGAGGTAGGGGATGGATTGGTTCCATTGCTTTGTTCTGACCTGAAATGCCTGTTATCAAAGATGACTATGAGGACAGGCCTAGAGACTGGCTGTATTAGAAGCAGAACTCTGAGTCCATAGGTAAGGCCTTTGTATCCTGTAGGCTCCTGTGGTAACTGCTGAACACTCTCTCACAGCTGCTCCTGACATCACTGGCCATAAACGGAGTGAGAATAAGAATGAAGGGCAAGATGCCATGATGTATTGCAAGTCAGTTGGCTACCCGCATCCCGACTGGATATGGCGCAAGAAGAAGAATGGTATGCCAATGGTGAGTAGGAGGCAGCCTTGATTCTCTCTGCCTGGGTTTCTGTGCTAGAGTTTCTCCTGGGAGATCCAGACATGTGGAGTAGTTGCTGTAACCTGCCATACTGCCATGGCTTAGGTCACCTGTTCTAGTCACAGACCATTACATTTTGAATTTGAAGGTCACTGACAGTCTCTGTCCAGCATGGAATCCCTACAAGATTCGTTAAAGGTGGCTGTCTACGAAGGGATTTGACTGGTTTGCCTTTAAGATGGGAAATTGAAATAGTTAACCCCAACTGTTGCTTTTTTTCTTTTTTTTTTTTTAAAGATTTTGTTAATTTTGTTTATTTGACAAGGAGACAGCAAGAGAGGGAACACAAGCAGGGTGAGTGGAAGAGGGAGAAGCAGGCTTCCCACTGAGCAGAGAGCAGGGACTCCAACATGGGGCTCAATTCCAGGACCCGGGGATCGTGACCTGGGCCAAAGGCAAACACTTAACAACTGAGCCACCCAGGCACTCAAGATAACCCCAATCTTAAACTTTTATTATTTTTCTAGTCCATTTGTCCAAAAGAAAACACTGCTCTTGAAGTAGTCTCAGTACACCTTTCTGGTTTTGGGGGAAGACATGGCAGCCAGGGCAATTACTAGTGTATTCCAGAACACAGGGAGTATTGATTAGGGATTGAAGCAACATGGTGAGGTACAAGGGCAGCATTGGACATTGGAAATATGACCGTATCTGCTCTCAAAAAGATCAAAGAAAACATCTTTTTTCCAGTCGGTGGGGATGATTCTTGGTAGTGCTGCAGAGGGAGTCCAAGTTTTAGACTCTTACTCACTCTCTGATTCATGATGTTTGGCCAGTCTCTCTTTCTGTCAGAGAGGGTGTCATCCATTCCTCCTATCCCCAGGCCTTGCATGCCCAGCACTGTACTTCTCAGTCATCCTCTTTGATTGTCAATAGTCAGAATCAGAAGGGACCAAGGAGATAATCTAGTCTGCTTCTTCAGAAAGATTACATATTAACCAAAGTGAATTAGTTACAGAACCAAGGAAGGGTCAAGTCCAGTTTTTTATTTCAAGTCCATGGTTCTTCCCACTCCATGACCTCTCAATAATGATATGTCAAGTGGTGAAAAGGACTCTAACATTAACTACAATGGCTAGATTTCAGAAACCCATTAATAAGGGGGATGATGAGGAAGGGAGAGGTATTTTTAGAGCAGGCCCTGAAAAGTCAATAAAATACTTAGTTGTGATGGCAAACAAATGCCCATTTCTCTCTCCTGGTCTCTGAGTAGAAGAGCCCTTGATTCTTCAATGGCCCTTTCCTTTTCCCTTTCCCTTCCTTTCCTGGTACCTGGGTGGCTTAATTGTTAAGCGTCTGCCTTTGGCTCAGGTTATGTTCTTGGGGTCCTTGTGTTCTCTCTCTCACTGTCTCTCTTTTTGTCAAATAAATAAAGTCTTTAAAAAAAAAAAAAAGATTTTATTTGACAGAGCCAGAGAGCACAAGCAGGGGGAGTAGCAGAGGGAGAAGAAGCAGGCTCCCCACTGGGCAGGGAGCCCCATGCAAGCCCCAGGACTGAAGCCACCCAGGCTCCCCATCAGTGGATATTTTGATATTGATCTCCTATTCTCATGCACATGAACTCTTAATTACCTGTTATATTGTGAAAAACCTTTAAAGTCAAGTAGTATTTCCTCTTGCTTTCAAGCTGTGAATCAATTGGGAAACAAAAGTTTAATGAAAGAAGGATAGGGAAAAGAAAAGAAATTTCTAGGTTGATGCCTTTGAAAACCAGTTTGAACAGCCTAAACTTGATTAAGGGTGAAGATAAAATGCTTTCAGTTTTTTTCTAGACATTAATTTTACAGATCCCTTTTCTAGGCAGATCCCATAGGTTTCTTAGACCTCTTTTTTGTTAAAGAGTGGAGTCCAGTCCAATCCCAAATTCCCAGTTTTACCTCCTGTCCCCTCTCCCTAGCCTGAGGGGAGTAGAGGATTGTCCTCACTCTGTCTTCTGGGTTTTTCTTTTTTCTGTATGAGGCAGGAAGGGAAACAAATCCCACTCATCTGACTTTTGCTATAGTCAAGAGTCTACTGTTGGTTTTTGCTGCTTCTGGGGCCTCTGTGTGGCAGGTATCCAGATCCTGGATCTTGTAAGAATTTGTGTAAGTTCTTTACGGGACCAGTTCTTAGATATGAGAGATCTCCTCTTACTGAACCTTTCTGTTTCTTATTTAGCTCCAGCCACAGATGCTGGGGTCTGCTCACCCAGAAGGCAAACCTCTTAGGTACAGGAAACTTGAACTTCATGACTCTTCAAATGGTGGGAGTATAGGTTCTTCTGCCTTCTCATCTCCAAATAGCCTTTATCCAAGGTTGAGAGGTATATAGCTTACCAGCCAGTCTCCTGCCTAAATGGATAACCACTGGAAAAAGATACTTTCTTCTTGCCACCCCCAATCTTTGAGTGATTTTCTTGGTGCCTGTTCCACTTAGCTGCAGGGTAGAAGGCTGTGTGCAATGCCAGGTCTCAACCTGTCTTCTCTTTTGTAGACTGGCAAGGGGTAATCTGGTAATGACTTGGGCATAAGAGAGCTTGATGGGGCTCCCTTTTAATAAACCCTGGAAGGACTGTCTGCCCCTGATTTGTATGAACTTTATTTTTTTTAAAAAGAATTCTGAGGTACTTTTTTTTTAAGTAAGCCATAATCTATGACAATAAACATAAAAATTATAGTAGTAGTAAATGCAAAGTTTTAAATATCCTCACTGAAAGGCAGAGATCTAAGAAACAATGTAACAATATATTGCTTAAAGATGATCTGCATACAAAAAAATAGTTCAGAAGTGTTGAAACAAAAATGAATAAAGATATATATGGTGAAGTTATATAAATAGAACAATGGAAATATTAACATTATAGAAAGGTTCAAATAGAAAACATGAAACCAAAAGAGTTCCTTTTTATCATGATAAGAGGTATAATCCACATTAAAGACAAAGCTGTCATGGTCTATTATGCTACATAGTAGTTTCAAAGTGAATGAAGCAAAAACTGGAAAAATAAGGAAATATAGCCAGATGCACAGTTATATGGTGGCAGACTTACATATATTATTTTTAGCCTTTGACAGATGAGATGGAGGGAAAATCAACAACAATGTGGAAGATTTGAACATATAACACAGTGTTAATACTGAAACCTAAATATCAATCACTGTTAGTTATAAATGTATGTGAACACTTCCTCAGTACAAGTTAGATTAAAGGTGTTTGAAAAGTTGTCCTTCAAAAAAATGTATGTATATATTTAAAAATTTTACTGAAGTATAGTTGACATATAACGTATTCATTTCCGGTGGATAGCACAGTGATCGGACAGTTCTGCGCATAGTGCAGTGCTTACCATGATCAAGTGTAGTCCCATCTGTTACTGTACAACGTTATTACAATATTATCGACCCTGTTCCCTATGCTGTACTTCCATCCACGGGTATGGGGTACTTTTGATGCTTCTCCCTAGTCATCAATTCTGTAGCAGTAGGACAAGTCCCACTCAGTATCTTCTTATGCATTGATTGAAAAGGTTAAAGTTTCTTGCATATCATGGTATTAAAAAAAAAAAAAAAACCCGTGTTGAAGGTTTGTGGATCAAAGAAGACATCACTTCTGATCATAAGTGGAAAACATGGACTGAGTGAACCAGGAGAGTAGGGGGTTAGAGAAGTTGGCAGCGTTCCAAGTCCTCAAAGTGAAGCTTCATAACTTACTCTGAAGGCTGTGTTTGCCATTTTAACCTTACCCACACTAAGTTGCGTGTGCCACTCTGTGCAGATAGACCTCAGTCCAGGGCTATCTTCCCCTTTCTTTACTATTTCTGATTATGCTTTAGTTGCTGCCGCCTGCTGACACAAGTCCATTTTTGCCCTGCCGTCACCCCAGTGCTGTAAGCCTGTCCCAGCTCCACCTAGACCCCTGCTTGTGGACTCTTGGCTCTGCCTTCTCACATGGACCGGGAGCGCTCCTATCTGCTCCATCCCCTCTCCTCCCCCCCCCACCATCTAGTGCAAAAGCTGGCTCTTCTCCCAAGCTTTATCCGACTCTTTCTGGCACTGGCCACTCACACTGTCTCCCCCCAGTACTCAGCACATGCTGTGTGTTGGGGCTTCTTGCCACGTTCCTGTAACCACGTTCCTGTAACCATCCTTTTGGAGGTCTGGTTCCCTCTAAAGGCCAGCCTCCTTGTTCACTTGTGTCTCGCCTTCCCCTTGGTAGGTTGTGAGACATATAACATACATTAGTAAACAGCTGTTGATTGACTGAATAAACTTTCCTTTAACCGTCTAATTCTTAAAGGAAAGGGAAGTTAATGAACTTCTCCATTCTGACTAGGAGCAAGTTCTTAGCATGGTTTCTAGAGGAAGTTTAAGGAGACTTCAGAACTCACCAAGTGTGAAGTAGATGTGCAGATTCTGAAGTCCTCAGACAGGCCTGAAGTTAGCATATTTGCCTGACCATAGAGGGCACACCCCTCTTTCTTCATCTTCTTCCTGTTACAGTTTCTTATCTATATTTAAAGTAGCATTTTCTAGATTGAGTTGGTCTTTTCTGAGCTTACAGGGTAGGACTTCTTCCATTCACTTCAGAGAAGTTGGAGAAGTCTAGAGGACCGTTGGGCAGGGGAGGCCTTAACCTGGCTCTGCCAGAAGCTTGCTGATCTGTCACTGATATTGAAAGGAAGCAAGTAATGAGCTGCTCATGAGTTACCTGGACAAAGAGGGTCCGAGACACTGCTCCCTCATCCTAGCCAGGAGTCCTACTAAGAAGGGAGAACTTTGCTGCCTTGTCTTGGACACGAATTCACCTCCACTGACCTCTGTGTGTTCTTACTTTCTCTGCCTCTGAGCAGGACATTGTCAATACCTCCGGCCGCTTCTTCATTATCAACAAGGAGAATTACACTGAGCTGAGCATCGTGGGTCTCCAGATCACAGAAGACCCTGGCGAGTATGAATGTAATGCTACCAACTCCATCGGTTCCGCCTCCGTTGTCACCATCCTCAGGGTACGGAGCCACCTGGCCCCTCTCTGGCCTTTTTTGGGAATTCTGGCTGAAATCATCATCCTTGTGGTGATCATTGTTGTGTATGAGAAGAGGAAGAGGCCAGATGAAGTTCCTGACGGTAAGAGCATCCCTACAAAATAGCTGTAATGTTGGGGTTGGATCCTTGAGATGGTTTCCAAGCACCCAAAAAGGACTATAAGGATGTTGGGGTTCAGTCCCAAAAGGAGAGAAGGAGAATTCCCATACTGGTTCCTCACACCCTGCTCTTAAGATTAGCCACCTTCGAGCTATAATTAGCTCCATCCCTGCATTTGGCTGTTCTCCAAGCCCCAGTCCCATCTGCCCTTCAGGCCCCATGTGGGGAACAGGCAGCTGTCAGTCTCTTTGTTCAGCTCTGTCCTCCTCCAATACAGATCATCAGGCAGACTGAGCTTGAGGGGAATCCAGGTCAAGCCTAGAAGCCACCCAAGATTGCAGGCCACCTGGCCTTTCAGGCAGATTTAAGGTATCTCATTGGTTGTCATGTGGTTGCCTGGTATAGCCCTGCAGGTGCCGCCCCAGCCCAATCAGACTGATCTTGAGAATAAAATCAGCCTTTGGCTCCCTTGCTAGGTTCCTTTGGCAGGTTTCAAGGTTCTTGGTGAGGCAGCCACCAAGCATTTGGCTTTTCTGTCTCACAGACAAGGATGGTGTAGTCTGATGTATCCATCGCCCCTGGTTTTAAGACTGAGCTATTAAGCAGTAACACCTGGAGCCCAGGCCCTGAGGTGACACCCTTAGGCTGGCTTAGGCCAGAGGTAGGACTGGATAGTGGCATCAGGACAACAGTGAATTAGTAAGCATTGGAAAGAACAAGGAACTTAGATTTTTGGACATGCTTACAGTGAGGAAAGTCCTAGGGGATCTTTAGGGTTTTTTCCTTTTGTTTTGTTTTTTTTCGGTCGTGGATATTCCATTTCTAACCCCACGATTATAGTCAGGGGGCAGCTGCTGCTGGAGATGTGTATCAGTAGTACTTTTGGCTTCCTGACTAGCTCCCACCCTTCTGCCCTGTAACATCACCGTCAAAGTCATTGGCCAGCCAGCGATTACCACCACTTTGCCTGTCACTGACTAGACAAGAAGGGTGTGGGTCTAAGTTCAGTGGAGGCTGGACTCAGGTGACGGTGAGGATGCCAGCTCTGCTGCGACAGTCCTGGGCCTGTGCTCATGCACCGCAGTTCTGTGCTCACCCCGCAGAGTCGTCTGTGTCCCTGTGGCTGCTGCTCCCTCAGAAGGTATGCAGCCCTGAAGGTAGGCCTGGGGGCTTTGGATTCTCTGGAAGGCCACGTTTGAGAGGCCTTCCCCTTCTTTTCCTTCTCAGCACCTCCAAAATCTCTCTGGTTGCCCTAAGCAGAAGAGAGTATTACAGTGAGGCTGCCAGAAAGGCTCATTGTTGAACCTAACTACGCCTGTGGGAGGCGGGAAGCCCCTGGACCTGTGGGAATAAATGAGCCAGTTCCTGCAGGGGGAACGCGCCCCAGGATTTTTACATTCCTTCTCCTAAGTCCACAGAACTGCTGTTCTATGATGTGAGCTGCCTTCTTGGGATTTTCACACATGCATACTATCTTTCCTATAATTTTGTCTCTTTCCTGCCACAAATTAGGATTCCAAGGCAGAGTACTTATATTTAGGCCTGAGAGTCAAGGGACGCTGTATTTCCAGCGTTGGCTCCCTAGGAGCACTTACGCCTCGGTTCTGCAAAGGCTTTTCATCCCCTCAGAATGCTCTTTGCCTTGCAGAATATCACCTTGCTCAGCCTTCTGTTCGGAAAGGTAGAGAAGCAAAGAGGTAGGAGAAGGCAAAGATGGGCTTCAGATCCTGATTTTTTAAGACAAGGCTGGCTGCCACTCTCTTGGCAGAGTGACACATTGGCTTAGCACATCCCCATCTGAGTCTTCCTGTTAGGAAGCCACTTTATTACCAGGTTTATTACCAGGCTGCCCCCCCACCCCACCCCGCATGTGTGGAAGACATTTGGGTTAGATTTGAGAAATGGTTAGTATTGGTTTTGACAAGCACAGACACCTACATGGGGAGCAGCTATTGTAAAAACCACCACCACCACCACCTAGAGCTCCATGGCTCTTGAGTGCAAGTGGTGGCCAGTTGGGTGGAGGAGCCGTGTGTGGTCAGCAGATCTGAGTGGCTTCCGAAGGGAAGGTCCCTCTTTTAAGTGAAATTATTATAGATAGTGGATGAATCCTACATGAAAGACATGGGTAAGTGCAAATTAAAATCTTGCTCTGGTCTCTTAGAGGAACTATAATGTAAGCAGCATTTACTTTTCTCTTGTTGAATTGGGGTGACAGACCTGGGGTGCTGGGATTATCGCAGTGTTTGCCTCCTCTCCACTCCCTTCCCGACAGCCAGCGCGGTCCAGGCTCCATTCTCCACATCCCTGCCTTGCTCCAGCATTTCCGCACCAGAGTTTTCTCCTTTGTCTGCTGCCTCCTCTCCAACTCCTCCCTGCTCCTATGCCCCTTCATTTCTTGTCCCCCTGGAATTAATCATTAAAGAAAAAAAAAAAAGTCGATTGTTCTTCAGTGAGTTTTCCTTGTGCTGTAGCTTTTTTCCAGCTAGTTTCCCCTCAACTCCTGCGCAGTCCCATGTACGGGCCGCCCCCTTATATGCTTTCTCCCCACACAGTCCTCCCCAAGCCTACACGTAGACAGATGCATGCACCCCTGTGTGGAATGAAGGAAGAGGGACTGCCTATCTGATACAAACTGGAGTTGTAGAGGTGATGAGTTTGTGTCAGATAACCGTCTGTGGAGCTGTTGACTTATTTATGACATAGTGAAAATGGATTTTTTTTTTAATATGCCTGACATGCTTTCTCTGCCAAAATAGGTACTTTACTATCAGAGTAGATGTATGATTTCTGAGTCACTGAACTTTTTTTTGTATGAGACAATTTCATGTAAAACTCACAATATTCCTATTTGGGCAGTCTGAGCTCTTAAGACACTCAGCCCCTTACCAGAAAAGCACTAAGGGAACAATTTAAACAATTTAAAACTGTACACATGCACAAATTCGAACTTAGAGAGTTTCGTCCGAGTATATTTCCCCAGAAAAGTAAATACTGTTTCAGATTTCTCACATAGGAAATGCTTAGAGTTAAGGTTTAGTGGTTTTCAGCAGAAGAAAACCAAAAGATCTCTGTCTTTGTCTCGAGTTGACTCTGTCTACTAGAGTCTACCCAGGACACTTTATTTTTAAAGATTTTATCTATTTGTCAGAGAGTGTGTACAAGCAGGGGGAGCGGCAGGCAGAGAGAGAAGCAAAACTCCCCACTGGCAGGAGCCCAATGCAGGGACTTGATCCCAGGACCCTGGGTTCATGACCTGAGCCAAAGGCAGGTGCTTACCTGACTGAGCCACCCAGGCGCCTCTACTCAGGGCATTTTACAAGCAAAATGCACGCTAAGTCCCTTTAAGCCCCTGCTGTGGTGTGTTTGAGGATCGATGCCCAATAGGTTGTCTTACAGGTAGATTATCTGCATATCGCCTTTTACCTTCAGTGTTTTCAGTTAACAGATGAATCATGGGGTCAAATCAGAGTTTTCGTTTTTTCACTTTACTCACTTCTTGACTACATTCTCTGAAAATGTTAAATAGTAATTATCTAAAAAGAGTAGGTCGAGCCGGCATCCTCTTAGCCTTCTATCCGTCCTACAGCTCACATGCTTGGAGCACACCTTCCGTGTCGGTTCTCTGCTGACGGAACCCAGGGAGGGATTAGTGTGCGCGCGAATATGCTTCAAGTCTGTCTTCCCCAGTCACCTGGGGAGATGTGGTGCGAGCCTGCCTCATTGTTGGGGCCTTCAGTTCTACTGGACATTTAGTGACCTCGAATGAAAACAAGAAGAGCTGATTTAAGAGAAGTGGCAGCATCAGAGAGTTTTCTGTTTTCACATTCAGGGGACAATTTTTATTAGCAGTTCAAAGGGACTCCTCCTTAAGTTACTGGTGGAGAAGATAGTTGGGGGCTTAGGGGGACCATTTTTAGTGGCTATGATACATTCAAAATCTTTTAGACACTTTACAAATAAGAGCTTTTCTTATGTTTGAAAAATCTGTTAGTTGGGAACATCTGAAGCTTTTCAGCTGGCTGGGAATGCTGGAAAAGAAATGTGACTTTTTAAAATCGTCTCCTATCTAGGGGTCATCTGAGTCAGTAACAAGTTACCTTGTGGAGAGAATACAGTAGGACTAAATATGAAAGGCAACTGGATGTGATCGTTAATCTCTCTGGTTTAATGCTGCTCTATGGAGATGAGGCAAGATTTAAGCAGGTTTAGGAACTAGAAAAATCCATCCTCAGTGAGAGGAAGGCAGTGAAAAAGCTTTGACTAGATATCAACTCTTGGTCACTTTGACTGAAAAGCCATCTTTTTCGAGGTGGTGCCCTATCAGGTAACGCGTTGTGTACTGGGCATCGCAGAGCACCTTCCAGACGGTGAGGCGATGGGATCTGGCGGAGTGAGCGCCATAGCACAACTAGTTGGGAAGATGGCAGTTCCACCAGGAACTTCACTCTCCTCAGACGGATTCCAGAAGCATCTTGTTCCCTTTCTCCCCAGTCCTCTTCCTCCCATCTAGCCAGTGGCTGTGAGTAATCCCAGGCGAAGAGGAGAGCCAGTTTAAGCCGCTATCTTTTGGCCTGAGGGTTTGGGGGTATGTTGATATTTGTCGGTTACTATGACTTCTTTTTTTTCCCCCCTCAATTGCATCAAACCCTTAAAACATGGTGGTAAGTGAGCGATATGCATGCTTTTGGAGTTTGTTTAATCTCCGCTTCAGTCTATACGATGCACAGTTCATAATGTTAACACTTTACTTCAAGTTTACTTCATTCACTTTCACAACTAATTTGGATTTCAGTTTGCTGTTTAATCCTCATTTACTTTTTGATTTTCGTACCTTTTCTTCTGTAGTTCTGTGCTTTCCTCTCTCCTGACTTCCCTGTTAGGGTCAGGTTGTTTTTTTTTTTTGTTTGTTTTGTTTTTTGTTTTGTTTTGTTTTGTTTTGTCTGACCCGTGAAGGGAGAGTTGTGCTGCAGACAGTGATTCAGTCCAGGACAGTAGGAGACATGAGACTGTTTTCTGGGTTCCTTGTAAATGTGCATTGGGGGGAGAGACGATGCGAGATCCAGACACTAGTGTGAGCAGCACCTGCTCCCACCTGCAGGCATGGCAGCTGCACCAGAGCCGCTGTTGCTAAAACCTCTACATGCAGCCCTTTGCACGGTACCAGCTTGTTGGGCTGGAAGATGACGTCACTGGGCAGACAGCAGGGCCTCCCCCTCTGCCACCAAAGGAAAGCAAAGCTTGCGTGTAAAGTGCCTGGGTCAGTGTGGACAGTGTCATGCTTTGAGGAGATTAGCTTGGCTATCGCGAGTCTCCCTTCCCTGCTTTTTCTTTTCATGCTGGGTGTAGATTGGTGATATTCTAGTCAGTTATCTTGCTCTAGAATTTTCTGTTTTCCGGTGCACAGCTAAAGCACTGAAACTATTCTAAGTTTGCTCCTGGGTCTTTTCCTTTAAGTTCCTGAAGTGCTTAGTTCCTGGCATGTAGCTGAGCTGGCTTGGCCTGGATGCTGAGCGCGTAGGGCATTGTGGTGCCAGTGGACGTAGGCTGGGCTTGTGTCTCAGTCTTGGTTTGTCCCGTATATCTCCACTGCGTACACGGCACACAGCTGTCTTGGGTGTCCTTGAGTCTTAGTTTGTTCTCTGTACCTGGTCGAGAGTGTACTGTTGTTTGTAGTAGAGCCTTGTGGACACTGGTGTGTCGCTAGCCTGTTGTTCTGGCTGACAAGTCACTGGTTTGTGGTTAGTTTGTTTTCGTTTTTGTTTTTGTTTTTCAATCTTTTTTTGCTCCAGTCACTGTGTGTGCTGGCAGTGGCTTTGCCTCTCCGTTGCCTCAAAGGAACAGGTGGAGCAATGTCTCCCTGTGACAGACATTACTCCTGACGTGTGCTCCTGCAGATGCCTACACGGAGACTGTGACCTCCATAACTGCTTCATGTGCACCAAGCCCCCTTGTGGAATCCTGCTGAGAGTTTTTCTGGAAGCCTTCAGTGAAATCAAACTGTTCTGAATCATTTAGTCTACCTGACTTACGTAAAACAGAAAGAAACTGAGAGCACTTACTGTTCCCTCCCGTTTGTGGGCCTCTTTAAAACAAACATTCCATGTATGTACATCTCTGCCTAAAGGGGACCAAGTTGCCCTCAGTCCACAAACAGGAAAGAAAAACTTAAAAATCACAATCGTGAAATACCAATTTAAGAAGGCTTCTAAACTCAGAGAATCTAAGCTTTTTGGTTAAAAAAAAAAAAAAAGAAAGAAAAAGAAAAATCTCATGGCTCATCTGGATTTCGGTTCTGGTTTTGACCAGGGCTCAAGAGTTGAGCCTGTCTTTCTGTCTGAAGTCTTTTCTAGAGGGATGTCACCACTATTCAGCTCTCCCTGGTGTGTCATGGAACATCTGGTACCCATACACTTGTTGCGGGCATAGCCCAGCCGGGCTAACCCAGTATTAGGTTGAACTATTGTGGCTTCCTCTTCCTCAGTCTTTTCTCCAGATGAAAGACTCTCCTAAAGATTACAGAAGAGCAAGAGCAGTGTCCTTTGGGGAAGTGAGGATGTGTGGCTAATGTATAGAACATACACATCCATCTACCTTGCAGGATTGAGCCAAAACTGTGCACGCATTCACCCCAAGAAAACAAACAGCAGGATTTTACAACTGAAATGTTGGTTTGTCTTCTCATCTATTTAAGAGTGAACCACTGGAACTTGGGGACAAGATGAGTATAATAATATTGCAGCCTATCTGTCCGCTACAGTTGCAGTTTTTCATGACAAGCATTCAAAGTGTTAACTAAAACCATTGAAACAACATACCTGCCATTAAAAACTTGAATCTAGAAGTAATAACTCCATGAGTGTTTTTGCACCTCCAGATGGAATGGCCTTGAATAAATGCTATGAATAGCCATGTTTGCCACTTGCCATTTGCTGTTCTGTTAGTTCTTATGTAGAGTCTCACGATTTTCTCCTTTCTTCTCCTGTCTCTCAATGGATTATTAAAAATCTGAATACCTCACAGATGATGAACCAGCTGGACCAATGTAAGTAATTTATTGGACATTGATTCAGTAGTTTATTTTATATTTGCAGTGTAATCCAATGGAGTAGCAAAGGTTGTGGACAACCAGTGAGTGGAAGTGAGTGTTGTAGTGTAGACCTCGCTAGCCGCACAGTTGGGGCTGACAGACCATTTTATTCCCAGGACAGGCAGTATAATTTTGTTTTTTTCTAACAATATAAAGTGGAATGCCATGCAGGAATAAAGGTTTGCGCATCCTGTATGCTCAAATTGAGAATGCGGGGGGGCAATCACCAGTATGTATCAGAGACTTCCAGTCTTGTTCATCTCAAGTGGAACTATAGCACAGGTAAGCTGCCAGGCTCCCTCAACAGTTGCGTGTGTCCGAGGGAGACGGTACTGCGGGCTCTGAATCTGTCCAAGATAAGCAGAACCTCCTAGAGTTGCAGACTAAGGAGTGACAGGCAAACTGCCCAAATTGGTTAAGTGCCAGAGAGCACAGCACTGCCCATATGTGATCATCTTTTATTTGAGGAGAGACTGTGGTGTTCAGTAGAGAAGAAACTACAGTTTTTACCTTTATAGTAATTATAGTCCATAAATCAGAGGGAAAGGTACCTGAAAATTGTATTGTGGGAGTCAAAAGGATTACTCGAAGATCTGTAGGCACTTTATGGAGTGTTCTTATGCATTAGTGTGCAGTAAAATTTCTTCTTACACCAGGGATGGTAGTAAGTGAAAGAATCCCTGTATTTCCATGTGTTATAATTTCAAGAGTTGCTACTTTGAGTTTAACTTTTGTAATGCAATTTTTCCTCCAAAGGAAAACCAACTCTACCAACAATCACAAAGATAAAAACTTGCGCCAGAGAAACACAAATTAAATACTGCTTATAATGTAAGTATGGCCTTCTTTAGAAGTTTTAAAAATTATATTCCAATGAGTATGCCTCTGTTGACCTTGCTACAGATTCTTCAGTAGTTGGCATCACGTTGTGGGATCTTGGTAGTTCATTTCCGAGCAGCCAATACTGATGGAACAAGTTCTTTCTCTGTCCTTCGTCCAGTGCAGCCACTGGAAAGGAACATTTTCAGCTGTGTTGTTCCACACATCTCTATAAGTGCCATTTCAGAGTATGTGTGGTGTTTTAAAAAAACACTGCACCACTATTTAACCATATCTTTAAAAAGAGGTAAAACTTGTCCCCTTGTGTGGATTATTCCCAGAGGCCAGTTAATTCCACTTTGCTTGTGAGGGCCAGGCAGGAACAGTGGCCGGCACAGCTGGGCTGCAGTGCCTTCCACGTAGGCACATGGAGATCAGAATTTCACACCCCATCCCTGAGCATGTGTCTGAACCAAAGCTTTGTTTGATGTGGCACTTGGTGTAGTCTTCAGTGATGGTGCATATTCCCTTTTAATTTCCACATACTGTCTCTTTACAGATCTTTAGGTTCCTGAAACTGGTGGCAACATGACCTGCTAAATTTTCTGCTTGGACCTCTTTGGTTCTCTCCCCTTTCAAGTGAGCAACACCACAACGACTGTCTAAAGCATGCCTTATTTAGCCTTTCCTGTAAGGGTGAACTAGTCAGGTTCATTTTAAACAATGCTTCAGTGTAGAAGGTGTAAACTATTTTGGGCTTGATGTGCTGTGAATGTTGCTTTTTCCCCCCTTTGTTAAAATATTTAAGTAGAAGTGAAAAGGTCCTCAGGATCGGATCGTGCATGCGCCATTTTTTACTTAATGCAGCTGTTAAATTGGCAAAGCTCTAAATTGCACTGCTGCCATCTAGTGAAAACATTTTTGTAAAGTACAGCAAAACCTACAGATATATACAGTATATAAATATATATATATATATATTTATATTTTTGGGGGTGGGAGAAATCCAAAATAAAATAAATGCTTGTTTCATTTTTTAGCTGCTGATATTCATTCCTTATTGTATGTTGTCAGATGAGGAAATTGTGCAGTTCTGGTACATAAAGATGAGTAATATAAACTGAAATCTGTAGTTCTAAGGGCTTAACCTGTGACGTTGGTAAGAAGCTGGAACGCTCCACTGAATGGATATATTGAATTGCAGTATATATGTATGATTGCTTTTTGTTAAACCATGTAAATTCTTAAATCCTTTTGCACTGATGTGTTGAACCTTATTGTACATTCAATTAAGGCAAACTTTTATAATTTACCTTTTGTTTTCAATGACCTTGAAATGTTCTCGCATGGTATTCTATGCAACTCGTTCTCCTCCGGGGTTGACACTGTATTTTTCACATTGCTTTAACGGTTGAGTGTAGATTTTCTTGCCCGGCAGGGTTCTCATGCGGTGTGTAACCATAGATGCATGTACTTGTGTTTTGTGTTGAAGTGCAATGATGTATAAAAAAGTGGATTCACCTGTTTTTAAAAATAAAACATTGATAAAAGGTGTTCGGAATAATATTCTCTTTTTTTTAATATTTTATTTATTTATTTGACAGAGAGAGAGATCACAAGCAGGCAGAGAGGCAGGCAGAGAGAGAGAGGAGGAAGCAGGCTCCCTGCTGAGCAGAGATCCTGATGCGGGACTCGATCCCAGGACCCTGAGATCATGACCTGAGCCGAAGGCAGAGGCTTTAACCCACTGCGCCACCCAGGTGCCCCCCGGAATAATATTCTTTATTCTTGTATCTAATCTTAGGAGGAAGCACTTTTTCAGTGCTTTCAGCTTCCTTTGTTGGAGTGTTAATTTCTCAACCCTGTCAGCTTTTTGAGTTCCTTTTCCACCTCTTCCACAAACGCGGGAAAATTCTGATCCATGAGGCACAAGCGTAGAAAGGGGCCTAACTCTTCTGCGTCCCACGCAGATTGTTCGCAGACCGGGAGCCGCTCCCCTGACACCAGGAGAGACTGTGGGGATTTCAGAAGAGTAGTTTATTAGAGAGTATAGCCAAAAGCAACAGCCTGAATAGAACACAGAAAAACTTTGCTTTAAGGAAGTATTAGGGAAACATACACCAAAAATTAGTGTTTTCTAGCTTTATAGGGTTCCTTTATATGATGTTTCTAAATATACATAGGAAGTGATATCAACTTGTATCCCTATTTCAAATGTATTAATGAAATGATTTACAAAGTTAAGATCCTGTTTCAGTCCACAAAATGTGCTGACATTTTGTGGACTGATAAAGTTGTCAGTGAATGAAATGCATGAGCTTTGTTCAGCTTTCCCAGACCTCATAGATGAATGGGTGTGAGCAGTTCACCGTGTGGGAAGTGGGTTTTGAATGTAATTAAAGTCACAAACTGACCATCCAAAGGATATAATTAACTCTCATGTCTCTTTCCAGTCTTACTCGTGAAGTTGGACAGGGAGAGGAACATGAAACTGTCACCACAATCAAGAAACAGGACCTTTCCATACCACTCCCCAGCCCAGAAAATGTCTTCATACCACCTCCACTCTCGTAGTCAAACATTTAACCCCTGGCAAACCACTCATCTCTTTTCCATACCTTGTAGCTTTGCCTTTTCCAAAATGTCACAGATGAGGTCATACAGTGTCAAGCAAGTTTGTCACTTGATGGATTACCATCTGTGTGTCTTTGGTAACTTGCAGTGTTTTAAAACCAGGTGAGTAAGTTGCCACTATTTTGATATGAGAGTTCAAATTAAAGTCTACTGGACCTGGCAGTCTGGATGGTGCGGTGACATTGGAGTCCACAGCATCACGCGAGACTGTGGGCTCCAGCTCTGTGGTGTTCCCTCTGCGCTTGCTGCTTTGACTCCTAACACTCCTAGGTGAGTGGTTTTATCACTACTAACTCGTCATAGAACTATGAAGACTTATTTATCCCTTTCTATGGATGGCATGGTTTGGTGTATGTGGATACAACTGATGTTTCCCTAGACACGATCTGTAATAGACATTTACTTTTCTAAATTCAAACTAACTTCTCAGACTCTGCTTCAGGAGAGAACGTGAAAGTAACACGGAGCCCTGCTCTCCAGTGAGAGCCACTGTTAAGAGGTTAGTGTATCTCCTTCCAACTTTTGTTTGTATTCAGGACAAGAAAATCAACCATGCTGCTTTGTAGCCTTTTAAAAAGACTTACTGTACTGCTAATATTGTTCCATGGCAAGAGACAGGGATATGTGTCACTTTTATCAGCTGCATTTTTATCCCATTTATGGTTATGCCACACTTAAAACCACTTAGTGTCCTATTAGTCAACATTTATGTTGTTTCTGATCTTCTATCTGTGCTCAACACTGTGAAGGGCATCCTTATATGCATGTTTATGTAGTTGAAATGGAATTACAGGTAACAAGACAGAACATAAAATTTGATCTATATGGCTACAACGATTTCTAAAAGTGTTACCCACTTAGACCTTCATGGAATGACTTGTCTAGAAGTTTAGAGCAAACGAATAACCTGTCTGAGCGACCAGCCTGGTGCTCTCTCTTTGTACCTGCTTCCATAATATGTAAATATGCAAATACTTACATATGTATAGTTACTATGTAAATAAATTGGGCTAAGATACACCTTTTATAGCAACTGACATTTCCTGAAGAAGGGTATCACACCTGCCGTTTCCATGGTTTTTTTGGTGTGGCTCTCCTGTCCTCAGCCTCTCATTCAGTTACCCTCTAGCCACAATGCAAATAGGAGGCTATATACTGGGGCACTATGTAGCCTGATCTGCCGCTGGACAGAGGCATTTAGGTTTGTGTTTGGTTTTGATTTTGGTTTTGTGATAGTTGCTTGAGTTATTAAAAGGAATAGACATGAATTCTTAGTCTTCTTTCCTCTTAAGTTTTTTAGTTCTATGACTGTCCAGGTTAGTTCTATGACTGAGTTAGTAGTGATAAGCCAGACGGAGAAAACACCAATGTTTTCTGTTTCATACCACTGTTAGCACAGTTCAATAAATACATTTAAAAAGAAAGACGGGCGCCTGGGTGGCTCAGTCAGGAAATGTCCGACTCTTGGTTTTGGCTCAGGTCATGATGTCAGGGTCCTGGGATCCAGCCTGACACTGCTCTGCGCTTAGCGTGGAGTCTGCTTGAGATTCATTCTCTCCCTCTTCCCATCCCCTACCTCATACGTGCTCTAAAATAAATTTAAAAAAAAAATTATCCTTGCATACTGATGATCTCCATGCAGAATTGTATGAAAGTCAGAAGCTGTTAGCCTGACCGTGTGCTGTCCAGCACAGCAGGGAAACACAGTGGGGAGATAGGTCTCCAGGAGCTTCCAGCTGAGTAGGCATCAAGTGACCCCGAATTTGAATGAACAGATTTTGTGGAATTCTTTGGTAATAGCAAACTGCAAGGGGAGGGAGGAATGTCTGAAAGCTAGTCTGTGCGAACAAGGTTGAATCCTCCTGGGTTTCCACACATCCTTAGCTGAGATCGCAGCACCGGAAGTTTGTCCCTACAGAAACCACCATCTGATTCCAAATTCATATTGATATTTGTCTTAGACTAGTTCTCAAATTTCATGTCCAAAATTAAGTGGAAGCACTTCCCTCTACTCTTCCTTTTGGGGAGGTGGTAATTAAATCTGTTATCTCCCACACTGAACCGCTAAGGCCACAGGCACAGCCCACCCTGCCGGCCTTTCCCCAGAGACCGCTCTTCCATCGGCCCAAGAGCCCCCGCTCAGCACCAGCTTCCACACTAGCATCTTAGCTTACTCTTCCACAAGGGGTAACCGCTGGGAAGCAGATTCCTCAGGATCACTGTTTTCATGACCAAGGAAAACAATAGGAAAATAGGCTCTACCTGAGCTAACCGACTCACTGAGATCCTTCCTCCGGAAACACTCGTGCTGGCCGGTCCACATGGCTGCGGCTTCTCTGGCTTCTGGGGTGGCTGCAAGGACATGGCTGCAGTTAGGGGACGAGCTGAATGTAATCACAAATGCCACCGGCCATCACAGGAGTGGCAGCATGTCTGCTTGTGTAAAAATAGTGTCAGTAAAGGGCGTAAAGTCATGACGCATGGAGTCTGCCTGGTTCAAGCTAGGCGAGGGAGTACAGAGTACAGTTTCAGTCTGAGGCTCCCTGCCTTGTGCCTGGTATGTGTTCCTCAGTGTCTGCTACTAGGCTTTTAGGACTTCCCACTGTCCAGCACCACCGTGCGCTCCAGGCTTTGGAGGCCTAGCTCATGCCCACAAGCTCGTCCCATAGGGCAGGCGACCTGCCCAGCTTCTGGTAATGATTTGTTCCTTTCTGAGAGTTATGACTCAAGCAATACATCATCACAGCAGAAGAGCAAACCGGGCGGGGGGGGGGGGGGCAGCGCGTGCGGGGAGGGGACACCGTGTAATTTCAAGATAACCATATGCTTTTAATAAGACTTAAAATCTTTTTAGATATTCTAAGAGAATGCGTTCTTCTGAGTAAAATAACAAGGTATCTTCATTCAACAATGTCTGTGCCTACTAGACACTGGGGTGAGAAAGGGAAAGGGCCACAGAGAACAGGGCAGAGGTCCAGCCCTCAAGAACCTACAGTCCAGTGAGAACCCAACAAGTGAAACAGTGATTACAATGCAACCCAAGCGGTGTTGGAATGGAAGCAGGTCTAAGACTTCAGGCTCTTGGTGAGGGGTGAGCTAAAGGGAGGCTCTATGCTAGGTAGGAAGTAGGAGATGCTCCAGAATCTGTGCATTTCACAAGAATCTACAATGTGAGGAGACTGTTCGGGTAGAATACGGGATGTGTTCCAGGCAAATAAAATCCACACAGGGTAGGAGACGGCCCGAGGCCCGAAAGGCTTGGAAGGCTGCTTCTATCTAAAAGCACTGTTTCCAATGCCCTGCCCCCTCCTTCCTAGTCATACACCTGCAGGTCCACCTAGGCTCAGGCCACCTGTGGCTGTTGCACACAGGCGTGCCCACCTGAGGTGTGAGCTGGTGGTGCCTCTGTCATGCTATATCAGTATGTTCTGGCCGCCAGAAGTCGGGGGTGCCAGATTTTGTCTCCTCCTATGTGGTAGCTGACCATCACTGGTCAGTACGTATTCAGAAAAAAAGTACAGCTGGAAGCATCAAAATGGAAGGTAGGGTGACAGGACGTAAGGAACAAAGAGAAAACTAGTCAAGAATACTAAAAATGACAAAAAGGTTAAGGGACTCAAATGAATCAGAAGTTCATAGGTAAAGCCCCTTTCTCTATTCAGTTTCCTCATGTGTGAAAATAAAAGACTCTCATGCCTGGCATGGCACGCCTGGCTGTGGTATGTGATGCTTTCCTAGGATATGTACCAGCTCAGCTCACATCATGTTCCTCAGACAGCTGGGACAGACATCAACCAAATGTGGTGTCGCATAAACACTGAACAGTAGCCAAGTGTGAGGGTAGCACCTGAGGCAAGTAGGGTGGCTCGGGTTTAGACTGTCCTCCACTCAAGTGTGTAGACTTAGAAGATTCTGCGCACACAGTAACTTGCTGTTTGCTTCTTCCAGACTTGTTTTGACAAAGGAGAGTTCACCAGCAACTACCATGCTCTTTCCTGTGCCCCTCTCTTCCAGGTGGGCTGGGTTGGCTTAGAAACTCTCAGGTTGAGAAACAGTTAAGCCACAGTTAGCAAAATTACAAGGCTGAGGTAAAGTAAAAACAAAATTCTCTGGGAAATGGACTCAGGAGCTTGAAGTAGAAAGACATGTAATTAATCTCTATCTGCAAAGAAGATAACTATTTCAGACCCCCCCAAATATATATATGTATATGCATGTGCATATATATATATATATGTGTATATACACATACACATATACATACATATACATGTGTGTATGTAGTTCTTAGGAAGATGACACACCTGAATACAAGAGAGCAGCATGATGACTAGAACTTGGCCACAGCTTGCAACTCTTTAAGATGGATTCTGAGAAAGGGAACATGGTACCACATTTGCACAGCAGCAGCTATGGGCAAACGTGGGAATGTTTTGCCATAAGGAAGACTAGAATGTTCTAGACAGTGCTTCACGATATCTACACTGTGGCAAATTAATCCAGTGGTTTTATCTTGTCTTCTGCTCTGCAGCTTCAGACACTGCATTTTATTATGGCCCCTTTGGAGTTGTGATCCTGGCTAACTAACTGGCACCTGAACTTGTCCATCTGCAAGGGAACGATCTGGGTGGGTAACAGTACTGACAGTGAAGGTCATGAGTAACATTGTTTAGATGTTTGCCAGGTGTTCTACTACATCTGTGTGTGTATATATACATATACATACATAAACACAGACCATTTCCATCTTGCCGTGTTACAGATGAGGTTCAGGGACTCCTACGAGATCACACAGCCACTAATAGGGTCAAGATTCCAGTTCCATTTTGATGCCACAGCCTGTGGTCTTTGCACAACATCACATATAACACCAAACTACAGTTTGGAAAAGTACCTGAAGACAGAATCAAGAAAAGAGATGAAAAAATGTCTAGCCACTTTGCGGATACTTCTACCTAGATACTTGGGACTAGCCTTCAAAATCGGAGCGGTAGAGCCTCCATCTGCTTCTGTAGTTCACAACCCTCTGCCTGTGTTTGCTATTCCATGCTATAGCCTCAGTTTATCTTCTTCTATTCAGATAATTGTGTAGCCTGGTTAATTTCTAGCCTGATGCATCTTCGTTGCCCTTTATAAGGCATTCTAGACTACCCAAATTCTAGGAGCCTATCTGCTTCCTGTCCCATCCCATGCCCTGGGTACCATAATCTGAACTGCATAATGGATCAATGAAATTTACAAAAGAAGATGTTCTATTTAGGGGGCAAAGGATCATGAGCAATAAAGTACTAAATAATAGACCACTCCATCCCATTTAGAGGGAAAGGATTCTTAATACAGTGGGAGCTGATGTGGCAAAATGCCTGAAACTAGATCCAGGGTTTGTAAGAAATGGAGCTTTAGCATGAAGACATCTTCTCAAAGAAGGTCAGACAGAAACAAATGAAGGGAAAGAATTCTAATACAAAATCTTACTTGGCAAACTAAGCACATTCAAGAGGAAGTCAGCACTTGTTCAAAGAAAAAGACCTTACGAAAAATAATGTAAATTTATGTTCACCTTACATAAATTCTGAACCAGAAACTTGGTGGCAAAACAGCAACCACAGGGGCGCCTGGGTGGCTCAGTGGGTTAAGCCGCTGCCTTCAGCTCAGGTCATGATCTCAGGGTCCTGGGATCGAGTCCCACATCGGGGGCTCTCTGCTCAGCGGGGAGCCTGCTTCCCTCTCTCTCTCTCTGCCTGCCTCTCTGCCTACTTGTGATCTCTCTCTGTCAAATGAATAAATAAAATCTTTAAAAAAAAAAAAAAAACCAGCAACAACAAACCATCTCAGTCCAGTGGTTTAAGGGCTCCTACAGGATGAAGGAAAGAAAGTCAGGTTTGGAAAATAATTTCTCAAAGCAGAAAATTAAAAACTCAGCTTGAAACTGGAATTTCATCTCAAGAGCACAGGTAGATGCTTATGCTAACAACATTTGGGATCAGGCCAATGAAATGCTAGAAAATGTCTTTTTTCCAGGAGAAATTCTGAAACAGTGATCCTCCAACTTACGATTCCAAGACCCCTTTACACACAGATAAATTATTGAGGCCTTCAGACAGCCTCTGTTTTGGTTATATATTTCTGATGTTAAAAATGGAAATAATAATTAAAAATACTGAGTCATTTTAAAAAATAAACCCATTATATGTTCTTAGAAATGTCTTTATGAAAAAAAAACTATTTCCTAAAACAAAAATGTCATGATTTTGCAAATCTCTGGAATGTCTTGCTTAATGGAAGACAGCTGGACTCTCCTATCTCATTCAATCTGTTGCTCTGGAGAGGTACATGAGGAAACTCTGGCTTCACACAGCTATTTAGGTGGAAAAGGCAGAAGTATCCTAAAACACCCTTTTCAGATAATGGTGGATATTCTTTGATAGAACATTAAAACTCAACAAAAGATAGGTTCTTAAAAGTCAGTTGTAACAGAGAGTCTGAAATCATAGCAATGAACTTGTTACACTTTCTGTTATTAAAACCACGGGACTATTGTGTACACGTTGACCAGATCTCTATCCATGCATGATTTTGGAGCATCGTGGCTTGGTCGCTTGGAAAATACTGGTTCACCGGACTATACAGGTCTTCCAAAATGTTGAAACTTTTTGTCATATAATTATAGCTAAAAAAAAGAAACACACCCATGTTCACAAGTAGCACTATCAGAGAAGTTGGCTGGGTCGGGAACTGTGACAGTCCAGCAGCAGATACAAGTTTTTCCAAGATTCCAGTCTTCGCTTGAGAAGCTTATTTCATCACTGTCGATAAATACTATTAGTCTTTTTCCTATAATGACAGACTCACGTCATTTGAGAAAATGCCCACCAAATACCAGGTTCACTTGGGTGGTGAACCTGGGCTGTGGCAGTCTGTCCGCCGTTTCCAGCGCTAACAGCGCTCCAGAGGCGCTCTGGAAGTGGGGCTGGTTCAGGGCGCAGAGGGGCAGCTCAGGCGCCTCCCCACCTCGCTTTCCAGTGCAAGGTGGGTGGGTGAGTTCTCACCGCCAGTGACTGTGGAGGACTGTGCTGACTCCCTGCATCGTCTGATGTCACTGCCTTGATCTGTGCTAAGGTGACAGTAGCTTTGCTCCATTCTTTTGTCAGGTAATGCAGATACAACAATGAAAAGGGCAAATGATGTCATATTATTATAAAAACAAGGATAACTTTATAGGCCCCTGAAAAGGGTCTCAGGGAAGAGTCCAGGGACCATACGTTGAGGACCACGGTCTACAGTGACACCTAGAACACAGCCGGGACTCCTGGCTGCTCTAATTTCTAGGATGCGAGGTAGCTACAGTGACGATCAACCTTCAATTTAAGTAAGTCACTTAACCTTAGGTACCTTTTAACCTACAAACCAGACAGACTCAACAAATTCCACTGTGATTTCGCCCCCCCTCCTCAAAAGAATACCTTGTCAGGTTTCTCCCAAAGCCAACACACTTGCCTACTTACCCCCTGCTGCAGGGGCACATGCTGCACACAGTCCCCTCGGCTTTCACCCGCCGTCAGTGGGCCGGGACTCGGTGGGAGCTCCTGGCCCACTGGGTCGGGCACCTGCACCGGCACGTACTGGGCCAGCTTCTGCACACAGCTGCAGCAGTGTTCCAGCGCCTGCTCCTTGGACCCTCCACTAAACTGCACCCGGAACATCCGGCTCTTGTTCTGTGGGACAAATCCAAAGTTAGCCTTAGTCACCCTTGTCATACACTTCCTTACTGTGCCGTCTTCTAGGGAGTGCTGCCCTTTGCTTGCAGGGGACAGGTGTGGACAAAGGATTAATTACTCTAGATTGTTCTTGTGGGTAGAGAAAAGCCAGTAATTTCCTTTCTTCCCCCTTTGGGGAGCCACTCCTACTAAATTCATCTCCTTCAGGGAACGGACACCAGCAGGAATGGAAACGCCCATATCATGAAGACCAGGAAAGTCACAACTGACTGCAGTAAAAGATCAGTGTTTTGTCTTACTTTGGAATAAAGATTTCATAGCTTCTTATTTCTTAGGTGGAAAATCAGTGATGGCTCAACAAAATTTTTCTAAACCTAAGTATATAAAAGAGCAAACCAGGGAGATGGCACATTCAACCAGTGAAGCTGACCAACAAGACAGGGGAACAGGAGACAGGCAGATGCGAAGAGTGAGTGCATTGCACAGTTGTAATCTGCAGGGCTCTAGATCCAGAATGAAGCTAGACTACACACAGATCCCGTGTTGCCTCTCATCGGCTGTATGAGTTCTTCCATTCGTTGGCAGATCAGCTAATGTGGGAGAGATGCAGTTAATGTTGTAAAAGTTTGACAACTACATCAAACTTATTTGATTGTAAGTTTAAAAATAGAACTGTATTGTAATAGTAACAACAAAAATAAGCCCATTATTTTAGTAGAAGTAGCTTCCTGTTTTGGTAGTCTAGTATTCTGCCTAGTTTAGAGGGGCTGATACGTACCAGACAGGGGTATGTACGGTGTGCCTTTGTTCAGGTCCTTCTGAACTTAGCAGAGTGACAGTACTTTCTATTTATTAAATACATGAATCACTGCTAATGGGAGAATGTTTCCAACCACAGCTAACAAAATCCTTTTGAGTTCCTACAGGCAAAAATCTCTTGGTTTGTCTGTTCCCAATTGGTACTATTTAAATTTTTTAGATAAAGCCATTAGGCAAAACCACATGATTACATTACAGAAAAGTCTGGGCATGTCTAAGTGATGAGGAGGTATTGTGTTTAGAAGAATGGATACTGCTCGGGATGCCTGGGTGGCTCAGTTGGTTAAGCAGCTGCCTTCTGTTCAGGTCATGATCCTGGCGACGTGGGACTGAATCCCACATCGTGCTCCTTGCTCAGCAGGGAGCCTGCTTCACCCTCTGCCTCTGCCTGCCACTCTGTCTGCCTGTGCTTGCTCTCTCTCTGATTAATAAATAAATAAAATCTTTAAAAAAAAAAAAAAGAATGGACACTGCTTCCACTTGACTGCCACTGTTGGGTTCTCTTCATTTTGTAATTCATTTAATCTTTTTCCTAAGTGTAAAATAATCCATTATCACTACCCTTACAACAATGAAAAAATACGAAAAGGGAATACTCTAATATATACTTATCTTAGAACATATACACTCACTTATCCATCGTGGGTTATGTATTACAGGGATATGTTGGACTATACTACTGTATAATAATAAAGAACATAAATCTAGAAGTTTAGGGGCACCTGGGTGGCTCAGTGGGTTAAGCCTCTGCCTTCAGCTCAGGTCATGATCCCAGGGTCGTGGGATTGAGCCCCACATCAGGCTCTCTGCTCAGCAGGGAGCCTGCACCACCCCCCACCCCCGCCTGCCTCTCTTCCTGCTTGTGATTTCTAATAAATAAATAAAATCTTAAAAAAAAAAAAAAAAGTTCATTGTTCTTAATGACTGAAGAGTAGTCCTTTATTTATCTGGCCCCCTAATGACAAACATTTAAGTTATTTACAGCCTTTTGTCCTATTATAAACAACAGAGCTGTGGTAGGCATTCTACAAATTCGCCTGGTCAAAAGGTCTTAGTATTTTGGTACCATGCCTTAACTGCTCCAAACAAGATACTATCAGTTTATGCCCACTGTGCCCTCCACACTGGAGATTCTTACTCTTTTAAACTTTTTTTACTCTACTAGGTTAAGACAGACTTTTTATTGTAGAATTTCATTTCTTTGATTACAAATAAGGTCGAATACTTCTACTTATTAGTCCCCTGTATTTTTCTTTTCTGGATTGCATATTCATTTCCTTAGATATTTTTCTCTCGGATGAATAATCCCCAAATTGTCAAGAGAAAATAAAAGCTGATTTTCCCTGAGGAAGGAGAAAGACCTGATAAGAGACCTATACATTCCATTTTCGGTAATTCTAGGAGTCTTTTTTGTGAAATTGAGCTGCTTTCCTGTTTACAATTAATAAGCCGTTTCCAGCTTACCCTAAACTCTATATGAAGACCTCTGTATTAGCTATTCCAATTCCGACTCTGTAATTATCAAATCTTTGACAAGCAATCACATTAAAAATTGTACCTCGGGGCTGGACAAAAGGCTATGTACAGAAACAGACAATTATTAAGTGCATCAGCAGGGCAACGATCTCATACCAATCATGTAGGTTTAGAGCTATCTGTATGTGAGTGTGCATAAGGAGGAGTCTGGACAGTTAGGGTTTCTTTAGAATGCAGTTCCAAGAATGATGGGGTAAGCTGTACGGGTGACAGCCTAACTGAAGCCTTGCTCCAAGTTTGCTTCTGTAAAATTCTCAGAGAGAATTTGAGCTTATCATCTGAAGCCAGAAATATCACCTCAGTGCATGCAGACCCAAGATAAAACTGAGGTGCATCAGGAAAAAATGTGACAATGAGCTACATCGCCATCCCATGTCCTCAATGCCATGGGGTGCCATGAAGGAAAAGCTGCCACCAGGTTAACAAAAAGGACTCCTGGGTTGAAAATCTTGATAAGACTTATTCTTATGCCATAATTAAAAGTGAGAAAGGGCTCCTTGTAGTGAAATGAAAAGTTTTCAAGTATATGCCAACAGCCATGAGCTGGCCTAAATATACAGTCTATCATCTAAAAAGATTAGCGCAAAATGACTATGTTTTAAGTGATGGTTTACATGTTAGGTTGTTCTCCCATACTTCAGAACACTTAATTTCAAGTTATTACAATAAGCAGAAAACTCCCTTCACACAGACGCCTTAAGGAAACAAAAGTAAAGGCTAAGGGCTTGTCTCTGGACACTGATCATGTACTCACAAGAAAATCAGGCTCTACCTTCTGGGAGGCATTGTGCTCAGTAAATTCTGACTCACAGGTATGAAGAGCATCTGCGTTTGGCGATTGTCATACAAGCTCTCTGGCTGATGTCATACAGTACCAGCACACATGTAAGACGTGGGTCTGGTCAGCGCTACAAGGGAGGAGAGCCAAGGAGACACAAGGCCTCATCAACCTGCTGGATTTTCCTGCTGGTTTCAGATTCCTTGCCCAGACCTGTTTGTATAAAGTTTCTCATCGCCACTAAGACCCCCAACCAAAGCAGTTTTCCCCGCCACTGGTAGAGAATTCCTCTGCCATAGAAAAGGAAGGAGAGGGGAGTACACAAGAAAGGACTGAATGAGTGAAGGGGCTTCAACACGTTCTTTGATTTTTTACTTTGCAACCAAGATGCAATACTCCAAAATCATGAAAACAGGATTCAGTGAGTTCCTGGGGGTAAAGAGGAGAGTGGTTTGTTCATTCCTTTAAACCAAACTCCCTGCAGATAGGTAACTAAATGTTGACTGCTAGCCGATTAACCTGGAGCATTTATATCAGAATTACTGGGAAAAAAAAAAAAAAAAAAGAAGAAGCCGCCCAATTTGCAAATAAGCAGAACTTAATCTGCTTATTTCATCCAGAGAGAAAAGAAATACAATCTTTTATTTACCCACAGGATTTAAGCTATATTTAATTGCTGTTAACAGAATGAAAACTTTATTTTCAAAACAATTCTTCCATTTGCTAACTTAATGGTGTTTGTTACACAACACTTGGTTAACTAAAAGTTATCCAAGGCAAGAAACACCAGAGATACCCTTTTCTAGATAAGGCCAAAAAAAGAATCTGTTGGTTCAGTATTATTATACCAAGCCAACAGATCACAAAAAGGGGGTCAGGCGGGGGGGGGGGGGGGGGGGACATGATCTTGAAAAGGTATCAAAAATATTTTGATAAATCAATTTAATATGTAATCCTGATAAAAGTATTAGTAAATAAAATTTAACTGAAAGAATATCTCCCTTACATGGTAAAGAATATCTGATCAACAGCTAGAAATGTTCTTAACGTCTAAATACAACTGTCCATTCAAGTCAACAAGAGGTCAAGGATGATGGTATAACCACAGAATTTGTGTTCTGAAAGGTCTAGGTAATTCAGTAAGATGAGAAAAGTATAAGTATATATATAAGTGTAAACTATTGGGAAAAATAAAATTGTCATTGTAGATTATAAATCACTTTCCTAGAAATTAAAAAATTAACAAATCAGAGTTAATAAAAGTTTGGTTGGAAGCCAAATTTCAACTAATTCAGAAAAAGTCTAATAATAAGCAGCTAGAAATCTCTTTGGGATAAAGAATACCATTCACAGTAACAGTGGGCAAAAGGATCTTAACCTTAAATATTTCTAAAATCTACATCTATATGACTTATATACATATATATAAATCACATAAATATATATATGTGTGTATATACATATATATATATAGGGAGGTGATTCACAGAACAAATACAGATGGCTAACAAATACACAAAAAGGTTCATTCCCATTAGTTACTGAAGAAATGCAAATTAAAGGAAGATGTTCCTTTCTGCCAATCAGACTGGAAGCTAGCTTTAAAATTTAAATTATATCCACCTATTGGAAAGAATTTGGATAAATGAGCATTCTTAAATTCACTAGTGCTATAGAAATGGGGTGACTTATAGAGAGGGCACTTTGACAAAATAAATACACATCCTTCCAGGACTCCTATCTCAAGAACCCTGTAAATAAATCCTTATGAAAATCAAAACATTTTTATAATTGTTGAAAACTTGGGAATTAGGTGAATCATGTTGAATGCAAACAATAAAATGCTATGTAGCCCTGAAGAATCACATTTTCAAAGACTAAGAAGGTCGTGACTCAGGATCGTGTACCTGCTGTCATGTTCCATGACAAGACAGCAGGAACAAAGCACTCTGTGTAATACAAACCCAAAGGTATAAATTATCTGTGCGACAGACACTGTTCACTGCCATGAGCAGACATATATGAGAGACTGAGAAAGCTAAATGCTCATTTTGCTAATGTCAGCAAATTGAGACAGGCCACATTACACTGTTCTGGTCCATGAGACTTAAGAAGACCTATTCTTTTGTGGGAAGTGGAAAGAAACTGTACAGGAAAGTTTTTGCTTTCCTTATGAAAGGGACAGAAGAAGAAGAAGCTGGTTTTCTTGAATAGAAATTCGGTCGAGCTACAGCAGCTATTTTGTAAATGCGAGGGAGAGGCCAGGGGAATTGCAAAGATGTTGACCTTGGAACTGTGAAATTGCTGAGCCGATGCTAGCAACTGCCTGTTTCTGGATTTGTCATCTAGTAAAAAAAAAATAAAATAAACCCTTCATTTTGGGGGCCATTATGCCTGGATTTTCTGTCACATGCATTTGAATGCTATCCTAACTGAAAGAATATATCATGTAAGAACTTCAAAATGTTAGTAGTAATTATTTTGGAATGGTCAAGTTGCTTGGTTTTTATGTTGTTCTTCATAGTTCAAATTTTTAACAGTAATATATATCAGGAAAAAACTTAAAAACTTGGTGTAACTTTTATTTTTTTTTAAGATTTTATTTATTTATTTGACAGAGAGAGATCACAAGTAGGCAGAGAGGCAGGCAGAGAGAGAGAGAGGAGGAAGCAGGCTCCCTGCTGAGCAGAGAGTCCGATGCGGGACTCGATCCCAGGACCTTGAGATCATGACCTGAGCCGAAGGCAGCGACTTAACCCACTGAGCCACCCAGGCGCCATTGGTGTAACTTTTAAAAGACATATATAGTTGACTGCAGAATGAGAGGTGAGGGGTGCTGACCCCTGCACAGTTGAAAGCCCAAGTAAGACTTAATGACTCCCCCAAAACTTAGCTACTTGTAGCCTACTGTTGACAGGAAGCCTTATTGGTAACACGAACAGTCGATCAACCCACTTTGTATGTTACATCTATTATATACTGTATTCTTTTTTTTTTTTTAAGATTTAGTTTATTTATTTGACAGAGAGATCACAAATAGGCAGAGAGGCAGGCAGAGAGAGGAGGAAGCAGGCTCCCTACCGAGCAGAGAGCCTGATGGTGGGGCTCAATCCCAGGCCCCTGGCATCATGACCTGAGCCGAAGGCAGAGGCTTTAACCCACTGAGCCACCCAGGCGCACCTATATACTGTATTCTTAAAATGAAGTAAACTAGAGAAAAGAGAATGTTAAGAAAATCAGTAGGAAGAGCAAATACATTTACAGTGTTGTACAGTATTTATTGGAAAAAAAAAATTCTGTGTATCTGCAGACCTGCGAGTTCCCTTTGGCAGTCTGGTGAAACCAGTGGACCACTTCTCAAAACATTTGCAATCACATAAAATATATTAGATTATAAAGGAAACCAATTATCCTGAAGTAGGCTACTACAATATTAAAACACTAATTTGTGAACTAACAGTATATATGCTCATTAACATAGGCAATAAAAAGATCTAACAGCAGGCCTAATTACCACCATAATTCTGCGGTAGTGCTGAGCACGGCTGACATTGAAGCTCCCAGAAACAACCACGATGTGGTGAAATTAGCTGATTTCTATTGATGCAAAGATCTAATACGACTGTGTCTGATGCCAACATTCATAATGGAAGGAAATTATAAATTCCAATTAGAGGTCAGTGAAAATCCATGGTCTCCTGAATTCTTGAGGGACCCTTTGGAGGGTCTGTGGATCCCAGGCTAAGCCCTTTCCCTTAGATGCTCTGTTAGGTGCTCTTCCAATTCTCAGTCTATGAGCCCATGAAAAATTAGGATCTTTCACCTAAATTCCAATATTACCTACTTGGTGAATGTTAACAGATTGGTTTTCTTAATAGTTATTTCTGAAAGAAAATAATCCAGGTGATTAGACTGTATGTGTCTTTGATGAGAATCATTCTTGATGTTTAATGCAGTCAGAAAGCAAATAAAAGGGATTTTTTTACTATTAAAGAGGGAAAACGAAAAGACATTCTCAGTAAAGCATTCGAAAATAGTGAGACAAACAATGACATGTCCCGCGTCCCCCCAAGCGTGTGCCTGGGGAATGGGGCACAGCTGGGCCGCCGCTGTGTCAGATGGGCACTGACAGATCAGTCAAAGCCCTGGGTCCTCAGCAACATCCTCTGACTGACGGGCTGCTGCCTTTCTGCAGCCCGGGGTTCACATTCTGCTCAGAGGGCAAGTCTTTCAACATACGTGATCTTCCCAGTTCCATTTCACCTGCAAAGAGAAGCTCCCACACTCACCCTCCCTGTGCACACTTAGATGAGAAGGGTATGATCGTTCGCTTAAAACAGTTGGCCACGGGGCCTCTTGCCTTTATTGTTGTTCCAAATAACAGACAATCCATGCGTCTCACAATCTTCAACCAGTTCTTGCTACCAACGAGTGAAAACCCTTCCTGAAACAAAACAATTAAGCACAATTAGCTATAGAAGCAAAAAGGGACAGGAAGAACAGCTCTGGAGCAGCTGCCTCCTATTAGAAAGTTGTACATTCATTCCGAAAGTAAGCACAATATAGAAACGGCTCAATTTCACCCGCTGCCAAGGATGACCCTTCCAGTAAGTCCCTGAGCCCAGTGCTCTGCCTGCCTGACCCACAGTGAGAGTCTCAGCTTTCACGGCTTCACCTTTTCATATTGAAAATCAATGAAATACTAAAGCAAATGTCCACAGTCATAGCTGTTGTAAAATACATCTCTGGATTTGCCAAAATACAAGCTTATGTTCCTGAAAGCTAAGGGTTTCCAATATACTATTAGCTTGTCTGACAGATCTCAAACTACACAGTGAGAGTTCTCTTCATGAGAATCTTATTTTGAGATTCCTATGAATGGAAAAATTGAAGCAACTTGTTTTTGGATGCTGAATGTCTCGTTCTTCACTTCAGTCTGGGGAAAAAAAAAAGGGGGGGGAGAGAGGGCAGTAGAGGGCACACTAGCCTCAAAAGAGAGACAGCAGTTAGAGCCTAATGGTAGAAAGATGAACTGTCTGCAGCTTATTAATAATCAAGTAAACAGAATTGGCTGTTGAACCACTGTGTACACTCATAAGCTCCAATTATGTTGTCAGTGGATTTCCTGGTTTAGGAAGCCCGTGAAGTGAGAATGTGTTCAGCACTCAGTAAAACTGATCCTGGGAACCAAACCAAACTAAAGAGATGGAAAGGCTGTATGTACGGGAATCCTGCTTGCCTCCTGCCCAGCTCCCTTGTCTCCCTTATACTGTTCATGCACTGCAGCCAGGGAAGGCTGCTGAAGGGATCTGAGGAGGAATTGGAAAAAAACTCCAATAATTAGAAAACAGAAGAAAATGTCATCCCTTATAAATACAAACCCTCCTGGCCTCTCTCTTCCTAAGTCTGTATACAGAGAAACCACAACTTCCAAAGAAATTTAGAGCCTGGGAAAACTGGATGTTAATTCCTCCGCATTTTCATTTAAAAAAGAAAAAGAGTCACCTCTAAAATGTTCATTGTAAGAGTTTTTTCATTAATACTGTTTTTTTTTAAATGAAAAAAGAAGTTAGGCAAACCATCTGTGATTTCTTCTTAAAACTCTCAGAATTGGCAAAAAAGAAATGCATTCACTATTAGATCTTCCAAACATGTGTGTAGCGTAAAATGTCAGTATGCAAGGACCCTGGCACTTCACACACATTACTAGCAGAAGCACACTGCTACAACTCTCTTTTTTTTTTAAACTTTTCAGACTATTTACTGTTTTATTTTTACCTTTAACCTTAAGGCAAAGACTGATGGGATATTTCAGTTTTCATATAATGCCAGGTAAGGTTTTTCCCATTTTTTAAATTTCAAAATACATTTAAGTTATTTAAAAATAATTTTCAAAATGACAGAATGGGCTGGAAAGAAGAAAATAAGGATTACAGCATGGAAAATATGGCCACCAAGACATGGAAGTCCCCAAGAAGATGACCAGATAAGAGCAACTGATCTTCACATACATCAAAAGATACAAAGTCCTGATGTTGATGTTTAAGCCATTTTAGTGGTAAACCTGTCTTCACAACAAAGCTATTTAAAAGGGTACAACTCTTTTTTTTAAGTCGGCTCCCTGCTGGGCATGAACTCACACCCAGTGCAGGGCTTGAACCCACAATCCTGAGATCAAGACCTGAGTAGAGTCAGATGCTTAACCAATTGAGCCACCCAGGTGTCCCCAAACTGGTGCAATTCCTATAAAGGGTAATTTGTCAGGATCAACATTACAAGTTTAATACTCTTTAACCCGGCAACTCCCATCCTGGGAATTCATTTCACAGATCCACCTGCGCGTGTGTGAAGTGATGCAAGGCCAGGCTATGGATTTCCGCATTTTTAACAGTAAAAGACTAGAAACAAGTCAAGTATACATCAACAGTGGACTGGTTAAATAAAATATGGTACTCTTTACAGCAGTATCCAACTGTAAGAAATAATAAATGCTCTATATCAGTGCTATTTAGTAGAAATATAATTTGAGCCACATATAATTTTTAATTAATAGCCATATTTTAAAAATAAAAGTTGGTAAAATTTAAATATTTTGTTTAACTTCTATGTCAGAAATGTTATTTCTACATGTAACTGTTATTTCAAATTTAACACTGTAAAACATTAAGGTAGTATCAAAATAGAGAATGTAAACTAAGTCTGTGACCCCCATGTTATTGTACGCCAATACCACATCTCAATTTGGAAACTATTTTTGATGGTTAAAGTGGAATGTCATTCCACCAAAATAACATTTAATGGGAACATAAGTTACACTGCTTCCATTTTAAAATTCAACTTTAAACTAAATTTAAACTTCTGGCTTTCATCCTCCAGCCACATTTTGAACGCCCGGTAGCCCTGCACGGACAGCCTATTGCTACCTTCTCAGAGCAGTTCTGTGTTGATCTCCATAGTATACTGTTCAGCCAAAAGCAAGCTACACAGCAATGCCCATAAGATGCCACCTTCTGTATAAGAAAGGGAGGACACATGCAATGTATATTCTTAATATTTGCTTGCATTTACGTTAAAGAGAAACTGGAATGATTAGTACACATGAGACTAATAAAAATAGCTATCTGTAGGGAGTGGGAGGAACAGTGCAAATGAGGGCAGGGGTTAGAGGAAGATCTTTTATTTTGTCTTTATGTTGCTTTGAGTTCTGAACCACATAAGCCTATCCCGCATATATATGGGAATCTCTGTGAAAACAAGATACCCATTCCACCATGGCAAAAACTCAAGGGAGAGGTGGAAGTGGGACCTAAAGAGATGGTAAGTCCATGGGAACTCTGTACTATCTTTACAACCCTTCCGCAAATCAAAAACTATTCTAGAATAAACAGCTGATTAAAAAAGAAAAGAAATGAACGGCTTTTGGCCCTGGTCAGATCTCACGTCTTCCTGTCTCTGGTCCAGTTAGAGCTCTCTAGGACATCTCCACTGGACAGCGCAACAGATCTCACCATGTGAGCATGCCCGGCTGCATCCAGACAACTGTTCTCCAAACGCTGTCACTCCTGCGTGGTGCTGCCTTGGTGAATGGTGTCACACATCCTCCCCTGACACCCAGCCTATCACCAGGCATCATGCTCACCTCCTCCTTTCCTCACTCCTCCCTCAACACCATGAAATCTTCAAGTCTCAGAGATACCATCCCCAAAGAGCTTCTCCACCTGACCATTCCCCCCATGTTCACGGCCACTGCTCCATTAGACCCCCGCCAGTTGTCCCCAGAATCCCCGCACTATCCTTAGAACTAGTGCCCCTTCCTCCAGGCCTAATTTCTCCATCCATCTGTGCTACCACCAGAGCAGCCTTTATAAAACAAAAATCGGATGAAGTCACTCCCTTTCGATGCCACCATCTCATCTCTCCCTCACCTCTTGCAAGAAACACCTGCAGGATAGAGTTCAAATTCCTTGCTGCATATAAATATCTAACATTTGGCTTCTCTGCTTTTTATGCCTGATTATTTCCTTCGACGCTCATATAAACGCTGTATTAGAGCCATGTGAAACTCCCTGCAGTTCTGCAAATGTGCCATGCTCCTCACACCTGCATTTTCTTCTGCAGCTCATTCCTGAAATGGCTTCCTTTTTCACTGATTTTTGAAAACCCAGTTTATCCTAAACATCCCCCACAAGACAAAGTTGGCTGACCTCTCAGAATCTATGCTCTCACAGGATCTTGTACTTACCTCCTAACTGACTATATTTCACAGAGTGAGGAAGAACCCCTGGGCAGGCAAGGCAGGTTCTTGAATGTGTCTTATTACTCACCCAGCAACTAGCACAATGTTTAGCAAATGCTACTGGCTCTGCCCCAGTGGCCATTCCATTTAGGACTCTGTGCAGTGGCCACCTGGAGAAAGGTGTGGTCTCCTTCTTGGCAACATTTTTTTTTTTTAAGATTTTATTTATTTATTTGACAGAAAGCAAGAGAGCACAAGCAGGGGGAGCAGCAGAGGGAGAAGGAGGCTCCCTGCTGAGCAGGGAGCCCAGTGAAGGAACTCGAGGCAGGCTCCATCCCAGGCCCCTGTGATCACGACCCCAGCCAAAGGCAAATGCTTCACCAACTGAATTCCCCCGGGCACACTTGACAGCATCTTATTTGAGACATGTTAGGGCTCTCTTCATCAATTTGTCCAAACCATTTTGCCTTCAAACTCTGTATATCTTTTCTCTGTTTGCCTAATTAACCTCTGATCACTGTTCATTTCATCCCTAATCTCACTTAGGTAAGCCTATTAGACCTCCCCACCGGCATCCTTCACAGTCGTCGTGCATCCGCAAGGCTTGTTTGCTTTAAGTCTGTTTTCCCCTTGACTGGAAGCCCCATGCAGGCAGGGGCTCTGATCATTTTGCTCCCTACTGAACATATGCCACCTATTACAGCGTTTGACCCTAGCAGCTGCTTCAATAAGTCGTCAGTGAATGCAAGAATGAAGCTCTTTATTAAAATTAAGAGTATTTCAAGGCGGTACTTCTTGGGAACAATGAGGCCCATGTATTTATTACCTGTCCAACGATACAGAACATCTAACTTTTATTTGACTTATTTCAATCTTGTTGAAGATTCAAGAAGAGCTTTTTCATCCTAATACTTTGGGATTTAGTAAAGAAGTCTCTGTACCTAACCACTTGCCATTAATATATTCCGAGATTTTAATAATTCATCGCCCAGTCTCTGAAAATCCACCTCTTTGAATCTCCTCTAAGGCTTATCCATCTGGCAAATTCAGTTTAGCTCAGCTGATGGCTCCTCTCAGCAGCCTCTCCTGACTTGCTCAGAGAGACAAGCAGCCCTGTTCTGTGCACCTACATCAACTGTACCAGCTGCTACTGAAGACTCACTCACCATCCCTGGGCTCCTACTATGGATGAGCACTGTGCTACCGGTTAAAAAAAGACACAGAAGCCACCCAAGGGCAGGAAGAATTTAGTAGAGACACCCAAGGGCTCTCCCCCTCAGGACACTGTTCCCTCACCTGGTCAAAGTCATTGCTGCTGCTGAGAGTCTGCCATATCTCTTCAAAGTGATGGGATGGAAAATGGCTGGGAATTAACAGTACAAGGTAGAAAGAGAAAGAGAGTGGAATACTCTGGAAAATACCAAATTTACCATCAACTAAAAGGACAGGAGCCAAAAAGTTATGTCTGAGAGAGAGGCATGTGGAAGCTAAGGAGAATGAGACTTTCAAGTAGTAAACAGTTGAGGGTCTTAGGTAATGGACAGGGATGGAGTGAAAATAAGACCTATAAGATGCCCAGAATTCAGCAGGTGGGAGGTGCTACATGCTACTATGTCTGTGTACACGTCTGTCATTCTAACTCTCTCTCCCTTCTAGATCCCACTTCACTGCAAACTCCATGAGAGCAAGAACTGTGGTGTACCCATCTTTGTATTTTGCATGTCTCTTGAATAAGAAAAGGAGTGCCATGGCTAAAGACAAGGGCAACAACAGCAAAAAGGAACTTCTGGGACTTCATCAATAGAAAGTGCTTTTGCACAGCAAAGGAAATAGTCAACAAAACCAAGAGGCAATTCACAGAATGGGACAAGATATATATCCAAGATCTATATAGAACTCATCCAACTCAACACCCAAAAAACAAATAATCCAGTCAAGAAATGGGCAGATGACTTGGACAGACACTTCTCCAAAGAAGACATATGAATAGCTAAAAGACACATGAAAAAATGTTCAACATCACTAGCCATTAGGGAAAATCAAATCAAGACCACACTGATATACCACTTTACACCAGTAAGAATGGCCAAAATTAACAAGACAGGAAACCATAAGTATTTGCAAAGATGAGGAGAAAGGGGACCCCTCTTACACTGTTGGTGGGAATGCAAGCTGGTACAGTCACTCTGGAAAACAGTATGGAGGTTCCTCAAGACATTAAAAACAGAGCTACCCTAGACCCAGCACTATTAAGTATTCACTGCAAAGATATAGATGTGAAAAGAAGGGGCAAGGGCACCCCATATTCAGAGCAGCAATGTCTATAACAGACAAACTGTAGAAGGAGCTAAGATGCCCTTCAACAGATGAATGGATAAAGATGTGGTTCATATATACACGGAATATTACTCAGCCATCAGAAAGGATGAATACCCACCATTTGCCTCGACCTGGATGGAACTGGAGGTGATTATGCTAAGTGAAATAAGTCAAGCAGAGAAAGACAATTATCATATGGTTTCACTCATATGTGGAACATAAGGCGTAGTGCAGAAGACCACAGGGGAAGGGAGGGAAAACGGCATGGGAAGAAATCAGAGAGGGAGAAAAATCACGAGACACTCTGGACTCTGGGAAACAAACTGAGGGTTACAAAGGAAGGGGGATAAGGGAAGGGGGTAACTGGGTGATGGGTATTCAGGAGGGCACATGTTGTGGGAAGTGCTGGATGTTATAAGCAACTAATGAATCACTGAACACTACAACAAAACTAATGATGTATTATATGCTGGTTAACTGAAATAGAGTGCCAATTTCTGACCTCCCCCACCCCCTGCCATGTCCTTTGATCACCCTGTGGCCCATCCTTTCCTGCTGTCCAGCTCCAGTCTCCCTGAGGTGCAGTGGCACAAATGCCATACACACAAACACACAGCCACAGGCTTTGGTTTTCAAGTAATATAAATTACAAAGTTCATTTCTAGATTTTAGTTATCCACATTCTCCATGTCCTTTGTTATTATAAATAATTAACAATTACCAGAAAGAAAGCCATCAAAGCGCTTTCTATTGATGAAGTCCCAGAAGTTCCTTTTTGCTGTTGTTGCCCATCAAAAGAAGGGGGAAAGGGACCTAAATAAATGGATGCAGAGATTAGAGGTAGACAATTTGGTATCTAAGAGTGGTGGGGGGAAAAATGTCTTATGCCCTTCTCCAAACCAAGCCATTTCCCTTGCTGTTGATTTGATCACTGAACTAGTTTCTTTAGTGCTTCGGACACCTCTCAGGTGTGAGCAGGCAAGCTAGGAGGCCATCACAGGGGTTGTTGGCATTTAGCTAGGTAAATTAGCTTCCAAACCATGCCAGATATGATCATAAGAGAAGAAAACACAGCATTTTGCTTTTATGGAAATAACAATTAAAAAATGCTCACACCTGCTACAAACACCCTGATTCAGAGAAAAACAGCAGAGGAGAATATGATTACAAAAATAACTCAGTGACTTACCTTTACACAACCTTCCCAGTCCCCAAGCCCAGACCATTCAAAGGGCTTCCTGATGAATGTGAGGTATTCAGGTGCCAGTAATTTATTTAAAAAACTAGATCCTATCTTAAGTTTCAGCGTTGTGTGTGTGTGTTTTTAAAGATCTTATTTATTTGACAGGGAGAGAGATCACAAGTAGGCAGAGAGTCAGGAAGAGAGGGGGAAGCAGGCTCCCTGCTGAGCAGAGAGCCTGATGCGGGCCCAGGACCCTGAGATCATGACCTGAGCTGAAGGCAGAGGCTTAACCCACTGAGCCACCCAGGCGCCCCAGCATTGTGTTTTTGACTCACTTTCCCTGGAGCTCAGAGTTCATGAGGTTCAAATTATACTGAAAATAAGGAAAAAATATCCATGATAAAAGGGTTGCTACAGACTATGAAGATAACAATGTGCACAGAAAAGAAAGCAAGCAAAAGAACTGGAATTTTTAAAAATTAACTTTTTAATAATCATAATCAATTGTTATTTATTAAGCTAATAAAAGGGAACAAAAAGATAAAAAACATAGCTGGTTTGAGGTGCCTGGGTGATTCAGTTGGTTAAGCATATGACTTCAGCTCAGGTCATGATCTCAGGGTCCTGGGACTGAACCTCGAGTCAAGCCCCGGGGCAAGCCACCCCCTCATTTGGGCTCCTCGCTCAGTGGCTTGTCTGCTTTTCTCTCTCCCTCAGCCATTCCCCCCGCTTGTGCTCTTGCTCTCTCTCTTTCATATAAATAATTAACAATCTTTTCTTTTTTTTAAAGCGCTGGTTTGAGGATTACATTTTTTTAAAAAAACTTTTTTTTTTTTAAAGAGTTTATATATTAATTTGACACAGAGAGAGAGAGCTCAAGCAGGCAGAGGGGCAGACAGAGGGAGAGAGAGAGAGGCAGGCTCTCAGCTGAGCAAGGAGCCCGATGTGGGGCTTGATCACAGGACCCTGAGATCATAATCTGAGCTGAAGGCAGAGGCTTAACTGACTGAGCCACCCAGGTGCCCCAAGGATTACATTTTAAAAATTATTTTTAAATTCAAATATAATTAACACAACAGTGTTACATTAGTTTCAGGTATGCAATAACATTCAGCATTTCTAGACATTACTCAGTGCTCATCAAGATAAAGCGTACTCAATCCCCTTAACCTATTTCACCCATCTTCCACTCACCTCTGCTCTGGTGACCTTCAGTTTCTGCTCCATACTTAAGAGTATTTTTGTCTTTTCTTTGTTTTGTTTCTTAGTTTCCACATATGAATGAAAGCATATGGTATTTGTCTTTCTCTGACTTACTTATTTCACTTAGCATTATACCCTGCAGGTCCATCCATGTTGCAAATGGCAATATCTCATTCTTTTTTATATACACCCATCTTCTTTCTCCACTCATTATTCAACCGGCATTTGGGCTTTCGTAATTTGACTACTGTAAATCATGTTGCAATAAGCATAACATGCATTTATCTTTTCAAATTACTGTTTTCGTTTCTTTCAGTAAATACCCAGTAGAGGACTTAGTGGGTTTTATATTAATTCTATTTTTAATTTTTGATAAATTTCCATACTGTTTTCCACAATGGCTGCACTAGTTTGCATTCCCACCAACAGTGCACAAGGGCTCCTTTTTCTCCACATCCTCACCAACATTCGCTGTTTCTTGTGTTTTTTATTTTAGCCATTCTGTTAAGTGTAAGGTGATATCTCATTGTGGTTTTCATTTGCCTTTCCCTCATGATGAATGATGTTGGGCATCTTTTCATGTGCCCTTTGGCCATCTGTATGTCTTCTTTGGAGAAATGTTTGTTCATGTCTTCTACCCATTTTTAATTGGCTTATTTGGTTTTTTTGGTGTTGAGTTATATAAGTGCCCTCAATATTTTGCATACTAACCCCTTATCATGTTATCATTGCAAATATCTTCTCCCATTCTGTAGGTTGTCTTTTAGTTTTGTTGATTGTTTCCTTCACTATGCAGAAGCTTTTTATTTTGATGTAGTCCCAATAGTTTAATTTTGTTCTGTTTGTATGGCCAAAGGAGACATATGCAGAAAAACACTGTTATGGCCAATGTCCGAGAAATTACTGCCTTTGTTATCTTTTAGGATTTTTATGGTTTCAGGTCTCACATTCAGGCCTTTAATCCATTTCAAGTTTATTGCATGTATTGGTTCAGTTTCATACTTTTGCACATAGCTCTCCAGTTTTCCTAACACCATTTGTTAGACAGATGGTCTTTTTCCCAATGCATATTCTTGCCTTTGTCCTAGATTAACTGACCATAAAAGCATGAGTTTATTTCTGGGCTCTCTATTCTATTCCTTTGATCTATATGTCTATTTCTGTGCCAGTATCACACTGTTTTGATTACTATAGCTTTTGTAGTGTATCTTGAAATCTGAAATTGTGATACCTCCAGCTTTGTTCTTTTTCAAGACTGCTTTGGCCCTCTGGGGCCTTTTGTGGTTCCATACAAATCAGGATCATTTGTTCTAGCTCTGTGAAAAATGCTGTTGGTATTTTGATAGGGATTACATTAAAGGTGTATATTGTTTGCAGTAGTATAGACATTTTAACAATATTTTTTTTTTCCCAATCCAAGCGCATGAAATATCTTCCCATTTGTCTGTGTCATCTTCATCAATGTTCTATAGTTTTCAGAGTACAGGTCTCTCACCTCGTTGGTTAATTTTATTCCTAGGGAGTTTTTTATTTTTGGTGCGATTGTAAATGAAGTTGTTTTCTTAATTTTTTTTCTTTCTCCTTTCTGCTGATTCATTATTAGTGTATAGAAATGATGAATTTCTGTATATTGATTTTTGCATCCTGCAACCTCACTGAGTTCACTCATCAGTTCTAGTAGTTTCTTGGTGGAGTCCTTAGGGTTATCTATAGTGTCAAGTCATCTGTAAATAGTGATAGTTTTACTTCATACTTAGCACTGTGGATGCTTTTTATTCCTTCTTCTTCTCTGATTATTGTGGCCAGGACTTCCAGTACTGTGTTGAATAAAAATGGTGAGAGTGGACATCCCTGACTTGTTCCTGACCTTGTGGGAACAGCTGTTTTTCACCACTGAGTATGATGTTAGCTGTGGGGTTTTCATAGATGGCCTTTATATGTTGAGGTATGTTCCCTCTAAAAGTACTTTGTTGAGAACTTTTGCCATAATGGATGTTGTACTTTGTCAAATGCCTTTATCTTGTCTTTAGAAATGATCATATGGTTTTTCTCCTTTCTCTTGCTGATATTTCCCTTGCATTCTAGGAATAAATCCCACTTTCACTTTCAATCTGGAGTTATCTTTAAAGGTTTCAGCCTTAAGGCTGAAATAAGTCTTTTTTTTTTTTTTAAGATTTTATTTATTTATTTGACACAGAGAGAGAGAGACAAGTAGGCAGAGAGGCAGGCAGAGAGAGAGGAGGAAGCAGGTTCCTGCTGAGCAGAGAGCCTGATCCCAGGATCCTGAGATCATGACCTGAGCTGAAGGCAGAGGCTTAACCCACTGAGCCACCCAGGCACCCTGAAATAAGGTTTTTACAGATAGCATATAGATAGGCCGTGCTTTTTCATTTGTTCTGTTACCCTATATCTTTTGATTGAAGCATTGAATTCATTTACATTCAAAGTAATTATTGATAGGTATATATTTATTGTAATTCTGTTACTTGTTTTGTATTTGTTTTTGTAATTTTTCTGTTCCTTTCTTCTTTTGCTCTCTTCTCTCACAGGTCACTGCTTTTCTTTAGTGATATATTTATATTCCTTTCTCTGTATATTTTGCCTATTACTGGCTTTTGATTTTTGGTTACCGTTAGATTTACACATAACATCTTATGCATACAGCAGACTATATTAAATTGGTGGTTAAGTTTGAACCCATTCTAAAAGCACTAAATTTTCATTCCTCTCCCTCCAACCCCAACATTGTAAGTATATGGTGTCACACTTTATGTCTTTTTATTTTGTGAATTCCCTAACTTTTATTGACATACTTAATTTTACTGCTTTTGTGCATCCTACTTTTCTTACTCCTGCTTATGGTCTTTCCTTTCCACTCAAAGAATCCCTGTACCATATGTTATAAGGCTATTTTAGTGGTGATGAAGTCCTCTAACTTTTATTCATCTGGGAAACTCCTGATATCTCCTATTCTAAATGACAGAATTACTGGATAGAGATTCTTGGTTGCATGTTTGTTTTTGTTTTTTTTTTTCTTTCAGCACTTTGAATCAATCATGCCACTACCTTCCCGCCTGCAAATTTGCTGCTGAAAAATCAGCTGGTAGCTTTATGGAGTTAGCCCCTGTATGTAACTATCTTCTTTTCTCTTGCTGCTTTTAAAATTCTCTATCACTGGGCGCCTGGGTGGCTCAGTGGGTCAAAGCCTCTGCCTTTGGCTCAGGCCATGATCCCGGGGTCCTGGAATCAAGTCCCACATCAAGCCCTCTGCTCAGCGGGGAGCCTGCTTCCCACCCTCCCTCGTCTGCCTCTCTGCCTACTTGTGATCTCTGTCAAATAAATAAAAAAATAAAAATCTTAAAAAATAATACCTCTTTAAAAAAATAGATAAAATTCTCTATCACTACTTGTTGCCACTTTAATTATTGTATGTCTTAGTGCAGACCTCCCTCCATTGATTTTGTGCTTTCTATGTCTCCTGGATCTGGAGTTCTGTTTCCTTCTCCATATTTGAGATGTTTTCAGCTACTATTTCTTCAAATAAATTTTCTGCCCCATTTTCTCTCTCTTCTCCTTATGGGATCCCTATAATGTAAATGTTCTTATGCTTGATGGTGTCACTGAGTTCTCTTAATCTCTTCTTCTTTTTTTTTTTTTTAAAGATTTTCTTTATTTATTTGACAGGCAGAGATCACAAGTAGGCAGAGAGGTAGGCAGAGAGAGAGGGGAAGCAGGCTCCCTGCTGAGCAGAGAGCCCAATGCAGGGCTCGATCCCAGGACCCTGAGATCATGACCTGAGCCGTAGGCAGCGGCTTAACCCACTGAGCCACCCAGGTACCCAATCTCTTCTTATTTTTAAATTATTTTACTTATTATATATAAATGTATACTATATAAAAATAACAATTATATTATTTTTTCTTTCTCTTGTTCAACTTCACTGCTTTCCATTACTCTATCCTGACCCATTCTGTTTCCCCTATTTATTTCCATCTGTGTAGTTTTAATTTCAGTTATTGAGTTCTTCATCTCTGATTGGTTCTTTTTTATGTTTTCTATCTCTTTGTTGTGAATCTCACTGAGGTCCTCCACTCTTTTCTCAAAGTCCAGTGAGTATGGCCATTAAATTCTCTATCAGGCATACTACTTATCTCCATTTTGTTTAGCTCTCTTGCTGTGATTTTGTCCTATTCTTTCATTTGGGACATATTCCTTTGTCTCCTCATTTTGCACAATTCTGTTTCTACGTGTTAGGAAAGTCAACTATGTTTTCTGCTCTTGAAAGTAGTGGCCCTGGGGACCTGGCTGCCTCAGTCAGTGTAGTGTGCATCCCTTAATCTTGGGGTTATGAGTTTGAGCCCCATGCTGGGTGTGGATATTACTTAAAAATAAAAATAAAAAAATAAAGAAAAAAGTAGTGGACTTAGGAAGAAGAGATCCTATAGTGCCCTGCAGTGCCATGTTCCCTGTTTACCAGAACCTGGCACTTCAGGGGTTTCTCCTACGTGTACTGCATATGCCCTACTGTAATGGCTGAGCTGCCACTTTTGACTTCAGTCCAATCATCTGCAATGGCCCTCTTTGCCTGTGTGGGCAGGGTTTGGTCTCTGTGTTGTTAGTGCACCAGTCTGGAGATGTCTTGGGCTTGAGTTAGGTCAGACATTTTTCAGAGCTGTGGTTACTCCAAACTGCAGGGTGCTCTCCATATGTTGTCCCCTAGAAGCTTTCATTGTGGGCAGAGCCTGTAGTCAGACTGCATGTCTGCCCCCAGCACATTGCTTGAGCCAGAGTTAAATGGGTGTGTGTGGTTATCTCCCTCTCTCCCCAAGGCAGGAGTCACTTTGGAGAGGTGTTAGCCCCTGTCAGGGCTGCTTGCACACTGCCCTGTTTGTGGTACCACTCTGGATGGACTTCTGCCTAGGACGGGTTGGAGGAGGCAGGCCTGCAAAAGAGCAAGGTAGCAAACTACATGGACAGCATTCATGCTGCACTGGTTTCCCACATACATCCAGGTATCTAGACTGAGGTACACAGAGAGAAATAGCACCACCAGCTCTTTTGTTCTTAGAGAAGTCTCCTAAAGATCCTGTCCCTCCAGCACAGTTCTGAGATAAGTAAATAAATCTCTCTTCCCTACACCCCAGGTGTTTTTCAAACTGCTGCTTCTATGCTATATCTCAGCAGAGCTGTTTGTTGTGCTTTCCTTTTAATGGTGGTGATTTGGTTTCTTTTTGCCCTTGGGTTCTCCAAGAGCCAATCCCGCTGATTTTTAAAGTTCCAGGTGTTAAGCCCCACCTATAGTCAGAACTCACAAAGTTAAGCCCCTCTGGATTTCAAAGCCAAGTGTTATGGGAATTCATCTTCCCAGTTAAGGTCCTTATGCCTAGGGTGCCTGATCTGGGGTCCTCCTCTCCTCTCTCTGTGCCAGCGGCATTCCTTCCTCCTACAGACAGTCTTACAGGTCAGTTTTGTTTCCAACTGCATCTCCACCCTTCCTACCCTTTTCAATGTGGCCTCTTTCTCTACATTTAGTTGTGGAGAGTCTATTCTACCAATCTTTGGGTTACTTTCTGGATTATTTACATGATATGGGTGTTATGTAAGTACAGTCATGGAATGACTCCTGGAAATCCCTCTATCTTCAATTGTTTGAGGAACCTCATACTCTTTTTCATAGTGACTGCACCGATTCATATTCCATTATGATTAGCATTTTTATCTTAGATTTTGGGGATATTTCCCCTACATTCAGAAATACACAATATTGTGCCTGCAGAATAAATAATGGTCTTATTTGGAAGGAACTACTCCACATTTAGCATGAAGATAAACAAACCACATGAAGATAAACAAACAACTCAAACATGCCCATTCTATAATTTACTTTAGAGTTATATTTTTCCTGATTTATAAGAGATATAAACAGTTTCCTTTCATGCTGAAACACAGGCTGTTTGGAAGGCATATGTTAAAAATTAATGAATAATGTCAATAAAATAGGGATTACTATAGCTTGAAATCCTTAATGTCTACAAATCGGATATGCTATGAGAGTCACAATTTGTTCCAAACAAATTTATGAAAGAGCTATTACGTACCAGGTTATGTGCCAGGTCCTATGATTATTAGTATTAGGGACCAAAGTCAAATAATACATGGTCTTAGCCCTCAGGGGCTCACAGTTGAGGGGAAATCAAGCAATCATTTAGCAGTAACAACCAATGTAGTAAATCCCATGTTTCTGCACAAGCACAGAAAAGAGGCATTAAGATTACAAGGCTCAGAGGACATGGCCCTTGAATCAATTTTTAAAAAACTGAACACTGCATCAAAAGTTATGATATACCATATGTTGGCTAGCTAAACATAATAAAAATAAATAATTTTTAAAATAAATACTTTTATTTTTAAATAGCTGATTTAAGTCTATAAATGTAGATTTTCAGACATTCACAAAAGAGGAAGAAACAGTAAAATAGTATGATGAATCATATGTACCCATCTTCCAGTTACAATTTTCATAACATAGCCAATCTTATTATTTTTTATACCCACACCCAATAACCACCACTCCTCAGATTATTGAGACAACTCTGGACATTGTAAATATTTCAGAATGTATCTCTAAAAGCTAAGGACTCTTCTGAAAACATAACCACAAAACCATTATCATGCCTTTTAAAATGAAAATTCTTTAATACCAAATATCTTTGTCAATGTTCACATTTCTCTATTTTTTTACATTTTTCATTTTTTAAAAGATGTTATTTTTAAGTAATCTCTATACCCAACATGGGGCTGAAACTCACAATTCCGAGATAAAGAGTTGCATGCTCTGCCAACTGAGCCATCCAGGTGCTCCCCATTTTTTTTGAACAGGGATTCCAATAAGATTCATATTTACTGTGATAACTGCTATGTTTAAGTCACTTTCAAACTATTGGTTCTTCCTTTCATCTCTTTTCCCTTACATTTTTTTGTTGAGGAAACTAGGTCATTAGTCTTTTAGGTCAGGGATCAGCAGATTTTTTTCTGTGAAGGGCCACTGAGTAAATATTTTAGGCTTTGCAGATTTTATAGTCTCTGTTGCAACTATTCTAGTCTGCTACTGGCATGAAAGCGGTCGCAGACAACATATAAAGAACATAGCTGTTTTCCAACAAAACTTCAATTGTGGACACTTAAATTTGTTTACTTATTTTTTATTTTTAAAAAAGATTTTAATTTATTTATTTGTTAGAGACAGAGAAAAAGAGCACAAACAGAGAGCAGCAAGCAGAAGAAGCAGCAGCCTCCCTGCTGAGCAAGGAGCCTGTTGGGAGACTCCTGGGATCATGACCAGAGCTGAAAGCAAAGGTTTATTAACTGACTGAGGCACACAGATGTCCCTGAAATTTGAATTTTATGTAATTTTCACATTTCATGATTTTTTTCAACCATTTAAAAATGTAAAACCTGGTCATACTTCGTAAACCATGGAAAAACAGGCAATGGGCCAAATCTGTCCCATGGGCCAGTTTGCCAATCCCTATTCTAGAGTAATCCTCACTAAATTTTGTTATTATATCCCCATGGTGTCTTTTATTATGTACTCTCATAATTGGTAGAATGATAGATTAATATGCTTGATCAGATTCATGTTGTCACATTTTGTGAGGCTACTTCCTAAATGGGAGTATGTGATTTTATATTAGTATCTTTTCCAAAGTGAAGTTAGCAGCCACTGACCATCACTGCCCAGACCCATTAATAGCTGCAAAGTGATGTGTTAGTGTTTCATTCATTCTTTGTTCATTTATGAGCTGAAACCCACAGAGAAACTTTGCCTCATCAACTACTTTGTTACTCTAGATTAAAAACAGAAAAGGAAGGATAAATGCTTGCTTCTTTTATTTGCCAGCTTTCAAAATAATGACTGTTTCCTTCATTTAATCCAATAGTAACAATGAGAGGGTTTTTTAAAGTATTCTTTGAAACTTAAAAATTTAAATATATTTTCTATTGAAATTAATTGTAGTTCTTAATTCCCAAACTATCTCTCTTTGGCTAGTGAGAACCTTTTCAAGTTGATTCCTGAATCCTGACATACACTTAGTTCTCAAGGTATCATAAGCTAGGCTGCCTCCCTGTTTCCTCTTCCCTAGATGATGATGTCACACAGACCATCTCTAAGTGATTTAGCCTCCCCAACTCATATCTGGAGGGTCACAGAAACATCTAGTCACCTAGATTTGTTGTAGCTGTTAACCATGGGTCTTTGGCTTTGGAGTCCTATTCGATCTAATTTTATGGGGTGATTTGAGGAGATTCAAAAGCTAAGATGCCATTTCTGACCAAGAAGGTATAAGAGGATCAAGACTTGTACTCCTGTCATAAACAACTAGAAAACTGGACAAACTATTAGCAATAGCTATTTTTAGACAATGGGAAGCAGATAGTATAAGTACTGTGATACCTAGGTAAAAGGGTAACAATGAACTGAACCCTAAAAAAATGGCAGGACATACATGTTCATAGATTGTATTATGATATTGTTAAGATTCAATTCAAACCTGATCTGTAGATATAATGAAATCCCAATTAAAATTTTGCAGAAATTTTTAGAAATGAGCAAGCTGATTCTACAATTCATATAGAAATGCAAAGGACCTAGCTTAGCTAAAATAAGCTTGTAAACAGACACAGTTTGAAGATTTGTATCACCAGTTTCAATAAAAGTGCCACAATAACTCAATGAAGAACATACTGGGACAACAAAATTATCTATTTGGGGAAAAAAAAATAAACCCTGACCCTTACCCTCATTCAACACACAAAAATTAATTGAAAATAAATCAGAAGGGGCACCTGGGTGGTTCAGTGGGTTAAGCCTCTGCTTTCGGCCAGGCCATGATCCCAGGATCCTGGGATCGAGCCCCACATCAGGCTCTCTGCTCAGCAGGGAGCTCGCTTCCCTCTCTCTGCCTACTTGTGATATCTATCAAATAAATAAATAAAATCTTTTATAAAAAAAAAAAAAGAAAGAAAATAAAACAGAAGCCTAAATAGACTAGCTGAAACTACAAAACTTCCAAAATAAAACACAGTAGAGAATCTTTTGCAAGCTTGGGGTAAGCAAAGATTTCTTAGAAAGGACACAGAAAGTATAAATCATAGAAGAATCAACAGTTCATAAATCAGACTTTTGAAAATTTTAAATCTTTAGCTCTTTGAAGACAATGTTAAGAATGTGAAAAAGGAAGACCCATACTGGGAGAAAATATTCACAACACACGCATCTGACAAAAGAGTTAAATACAGAATATATATACATTATATATATATATATGTATATATATATATGTGTATATATATATGTATATATATATATGTATATATATATATATTTACATATAAACATATGGCAGCTTTCACATATAAATCTATATATATACATATACCAACCTCTTACAGACAACTCAATAAGCAAAAGATTTGAACACATAGATTTGAACAGACACTTAGCAAAGGAAGATATAGTAATGACCAATAAATACATTAAAAGATCCTCGACATCATTATCAGAGAAATGTAAATTAAAATCACAAGATACCAGTACATACCCATTAGTTTGGCTAAAGTTAAAAAGGCTGGCAAATACCGAGTGTTGCCAAGGATACGGAGCAACTGTAATACTCATGCCCTGCTGGTCAATGTAAATAGTACAACTCTGCTGGCAATAGTTTGGCAGTGTCTTATCAAGTTTTTGTATACCACTTAGCATACTACCTGGCAATTTCACTATCAGGAATTTACCCAAGGGAAATGAAAATACATCTCTACAAAAACCCATACACTAATGTTCATAACAGCCTTAATCACAATAACCTCAAACTACAAATAACTCCCACGTCCATGAACATGTAATTGGATGAACAATTTGTGGAATTTTTATGCACTGGAATACAACTCAGAAACAAGAGAGAATGAGCTACAGGTGCAAGCAATAACATGGGTGAATCTCAAAAGCATACTGAGTGAAAAAAACTAATCATGTAAGACTTCATACTGTATGATTCCGATTATAGGAAAATCTGGAAAATACAAATGTAATCTATACTAACAGAAAGCAGATAGCTGGAGCTATCTAGGGGGGGATATTTATAGGGAAGCGGCATCATTTTGAGAGTAATAAATAGAGTTTACATATTGACTGTAGTGGGGTAAGTTATCCAAATGCCTTTTACTGTATATGTGGGGTGGGGAGACTGTGCTGCCAAAACCTTCCGAGAATCCTAGACAGACTTCTAAGGGACAAGTTTAAGTTATTGGGGAAAGAACCAGGTGGTACAACACATGTGAAGGCAGAGAAGCAAGAAATAACAGGACATGATCCAGGAAGTGCAAACTATTCCATATATGGTGGAAGAAAGTTGTGCATATATGGCAGTGCAAGAGAAGAGACTGGAGAGGGAGATTCTTTGAAAAGGCCCTCTTCTGATAAGCTAAAAAGTCTGTATCTATCAAAACAGTCATATAATTTTTCAATATTCTGTCAACATGGTGAAATATGCTGATTTTTAAATATTAAGCTACCTTTCCATACTTGAAATAAATCTAATTTATTGTAACATACTGCCTTTTTATGCATATAATTTGCTAATATTGTGTTAAGGACTTTTGTATCCATAAATATGATCATTAAGAGAGACTAGCCTGCAATTTCTTTTCTTGCAAATTATTCTATAACTCCTTTCTTGTAAGAAGAGGTAGGGACTATAACCCTCTTTCTCTGTTGTCTGGAGAAGTTTATTCAAGATTGGTGTTTTTCTTCCTTAAACATCTGCAAGAATTCACCAGATAAGTTCTAAAACTTGAGGTTTTCTTTGTGGGAAGGTTTTAAATAATGGAATCCATTTCCTTAATAGACAATGTATTATGTAAATTTTCTATTCCTTCTTCTGTTAGCTTTGGTAAGTTGTATTTTCTCAAGGAATTTGTGCATTTTATCCAAACAATCAAATGGCATTAAATAAAGATATTTAAAAATATCCTCGGGTGTCTGGGTGGCTCAGTGGGTTAAGCCTCTGCCTTCGGCTCAGGTCATGATCTCAGGGTCCTGGGATCAGGCCCCGCATCGGGCTCTTTGCTTGGCGGGGAGCCTGCTTCCCCCTTCTCTCTCTGCCTGCCTCTCTGTCTACCTGTGATGTCTCTCTGTCAAATAAATAAATAAAATCTAAAAATAAAATAAAATATCCTCTTTTATCTCTTTAATGTCTGTAGGCTCTACAGTAACATCCCTCTTTTCATTCATAATATTATGTTTGCTCTATTTTAAAAAATCTGAATATAGTCGACATAAAATGTTACATTAATTTTAGGTGTTCAACATAGTGATTCAACATCTCTCTGTTATGCTTTCCTCAGTACAAGTATAGCTACTATCTGTCACCATACAACACTACTACAATATCATTCACTACATTCCTTATGCTGTGCCTTTTATTCCTGTGTCTTATTTATTCCATAACTAGTAGCCTGTATCTCAAACTCCCCTCCACCCATTTTACCCAACCCCCCACCACCTCCCCTCTGGCAACAATCAGTTTACACTCTTTATTTATAGGTCTAATTCTAATTTTTGTTTGTTTATTCATTTATTCTACATTTTTAAATTCCACATATAAGTGAAATCATGGTATTTGTCTTTCTCTCTCTGAACTATTTCACTTAGCATAATAAGCTCTAGGTCAATATGTGTTGTTGCAAAGGCAGCTTTTCATCCTTTTTTATGGCTGAGTAATAAAAGGTGACAAACAAATGGAAAGATATCCCATGCTCATGGATTGGAAGAATAATGTTAAAATGTTCATAATATTCAAAGCAATCTATAGATTCAATGCAATCCCTATAAAAAACTAATAGCATTTTTCATAAAACTATAAAAAATAATACTTATATTTGTATGAAACCACAGAAGACTGAATGGCCAAATAAATCTTGAGAATGAAGAACACAGCTGGTGGTATCACAATCTCAGATTTCAAGATATACTACAAAGCTATAATAAATCAAAACAGTGTGGTACTGGCACAAAAATAGATATATAGATCAATGGAACAGAACAGAGAGCCCCCAAATAAACTCGTGCTTATATGGTCAATGAATCCAATAAAAAGTAGGGAAGAATAAAAATGGGGAAAAGACAGTCTCTTCAATAAATGCTGTTGGGAAAACTGGACATCCACATACAAAAGAATTCAACTAGAGGTTTTGGTCAAGGATGAGAACATAAGGAAAACCCTAAACTCACCTCCTCCACAGACACACCAAATCTATACCTATTTATAGAGCAATTAATTCCTCCTAAGGAACTGAGAGCTGACTGAACAGCTTCTGAGATAGATCACAAGGAAAAGAGCAAGAGAGATGGAGAAGTGGTAACAAAGGGGAGCATACATCCCCCCCCCCACGCCCGCCTCCTCCAGTGCTAAAAAACTACAGTGGGAATGGACAGTATTGAGGAGCCATAAGCAGATATGTTTGCCCTGGGGCAGAGAAAAAGAGCCACAGTTTAAAAGAACAAATAGATATAAAAGATCCAGCCCCAGGACTCTGCCAAACAGCAGAAGAGCTGCTGGAACACTCTCTGAGTCAGAGGGGCTGGTGAGCACTATGGTTTATGCTCCCTCGTCCACCCTGAGAGCATGGACAAGAGCAAGGTCCAGGCCTAATACCTCAGTGAGACCCAGGCTCCTAGCCCACACCAGCCCCAGCTGTTCCACAAAGGTGGCCCCACTGTAGCACACACCAGGACACACCCCTGGTCAGCACTCACTACATTTCCAGCTGATGTGCCAAGGCAACACAGGCACACACTCCAAAACACACCAGTCCACATCATGCCAGCTCCAGACAGCTTGCTAAGGCATCCTTGGAGCAAAGCACTCTGTGACCTCCTGGTTCACACCTAGTTTTGCTCCATCCATCCTGGAAGGGTGCCCTAAGAACATTCAGCCTGTGCCTGCATTGGTTTTGGCTACTCCACCCGGGCAGCCCCTGTGCGGAGGGCTCTGGGACCCCTGGCCTGCTTCCCCATCAGGGCACGCCCTGCACTCCAGGATACCTCAACTTGTACCCACTTCACCTACAGCTGTCCTGTGAAGATACTCCTTGTGTGGAACACCCTGGGATCCTCTGAACCATCCTGCCCTGTCTCTAGCTGTCTTTTCAAGAAACCCTCTTATGTGGAGAACCCCAGGACACTCTAGCTTATCTACTTCAGCTTCAGCTGTGCTGCCAGGGTGACCTCTGCTCAAAGAACCCTAAGACCACCCCAGCCCACACCCACTTCACTTCTGGCCATCTCACCAGGGTGGCCCAACATGGAGAGCCTTAGAAGCCCAGCCCACACCAGACACAGTCCTAGCCAACCAGCCAGAGTTACCAGGCACACACAGTCTACCTGGGGGTTGACCATACAGAAGACTGTTTCTTCAAGTTTAGAAGAAATAGCTGTTTTACCTCCTTCAGAGAGAAACAAACACAGAAAGCTAAACAAAATGGGGAGACAGAGGAATATGCCCCATGTGAAAGAATGAGACAAAACCACAGAAAAATAAATGAAAGAGTGAATATGCCTGATTAAGAGTTTAATGATCATAAAGATGCTCATAACACTGGAGAGAAGAGTGGAAGAACTTGGTGAGAACTTCAACAAAGAGAAAATATTTAAAAGAACCAATCAGTTGTAGAACACAAAAACAGAAATGAAAAATATACTAGAGGGAATCAACAGATTAAAGGATACCGAAGAATGGATCAGCAATCCAGAGGGCAACAGAAAGAATCTAAGCTAAACAGAAAAAACAAACAAACAAAAAGATAATTTTTTAAAATGAGGATAGGCTAAGGGATCTCTTGTATAACATCAAGTGAATAAACATTTGCATTATAGGGGTCCCAGAAGGAGAAGAAAGAGAGAAAAGGGGGCAAAAAACTTATTTGAAGAAATGATAGTGAAAATGTCCCTAACTAAAGGAAGAAATCAGATCTAGGTTCAGGACACACAGAGAGTTCCAAGCAAGATGAACTCAAGTAGGTCCCCACCATGACACATAAAAATCAAGAGTGTTAAAGTTTAAAGATAGAGAATTTTAAGCAAGAAACAAAAAATTAAGTAGAAGGGAAACACTATAATGTTATCACTTGATTTTTCAACAGAAATATACCAGGCCAGAAGGTAGCTGGTGTATTTATTTTTTTTTTAATTTTTGAAAATTACCATATAATGTATTATTTGTTTTAGGAGTACAGACCTGTGATTTATCAGTCTTATATAACACCCAGTGCAACCCTCTCCATCCTCCCCATGTCCATACCCTCCCCAATGTCCACCACCAAGTTACTCTATCCTCCCAACCCCTCCCCTCCAGCAACCCTCAGTTTGTTTCCTAAGATTAAGAATATCTTATGGTTTATCTCCCTCCCTGGTTTCATCTTGTTTCATTTTTTCCTCTCTTCTCCTATGATCCTTTACCTTGTTTCTTAAATTCTACATTTCAGTGAGCTGATATAATTGTCTTTATCTGACTGACTTATATTGCTTAGCATAGTATTTAAAGAGCTGAAAGGAAAAAACCCTACAACCAAGAATAGTCTACTTGGTGAGGTTATCATTCAGAATGAAAGGAGAGATATAGAGTTTCCCAGACAAGAGTAAGAGGAATTTGTTACTAATAAACTGGCCTTACCAGAAATGCTAAAGGGACTTTACTTAAATGGAAAAGAAAAGGCCATAATTAGAAGTAAGAAAATTATGAATTAAAAGATGAAAATATAACAACACAAATATAAAATGTGAAGGAGAGAGTAAAGAAGTTCTTTCAGAAAATCTTCAAACTTAAATGACTGTCAACTTAATATAAATTGCTATATACTTAGGATCCTATACTTGAAACTCATGGTAACCACAAACCCAAACCTAATAGATACAAAAAAGAATAAAAAGCTAAGCAGAACACTACAGAAAGCCATCAATTACAAGGCAAGAGAGCAACAGAAGAAAGGAACAGAGAAGAACTACAAAAGCAACCAGAAAACAATAAAATAGCAATAAGTACATACTTAGCAGTAAGTACTTTTTTCTTCTAAGATTTTATTTATTTGAGAGAGAGAAAGCAAGAAAGATCAGAGGAAGAGGATGAAGCAGACTCCCTGTTGACTGAACGGAGAGCCCAGGGCTAGATCCCAGGACCTTGAGATCATGACCTGAGCTGAAGGTAGCCCCTTACCTGACTAAGCCACACAGGCACCCCCACTAGCAGTAATTACTTTAAATGTAAATGGTCTAAATACTCTAATCAAAAGGGTAACTAAACGGCTTAAAACAAAACAAAACAAAACAAGACATCTACATGCTGCACCTAAGAGACTCACTTCAGACCTAAAGACATAGAAGAGGGGCTCCAGGCTGGCTCAGTTTGTAGAGAATGCAACTTTAAAAAAAACTTTTTAAAAAATATTTTTATTTATTTATTTGACAGAGAGAGAGAGAGAGAGAAACACGCACATAAGCAAGGGGAGAGGGAGGCAAGGAGAGGGATCCCTGCTGAGCAAGGAGCCCAATGTGGGGCTCAATCCGAGGACCCCAAGATCATGACCTGAGCTGAAGGCATTTAACTGAATGAGCCACCTACACGTCCCAAGAATGCAAATCTTGATCTCAGGGTTGTAAGTTCAAGTCTCATGTTGGGCATGGAGCCAAAAATTTTAAAATAAATAAATAAAGACATAAACTCCAAGTGAAAGGATGGAAAAAAGATACACCATCCAAACAATAGAAGCAAAACAAAACCCAAAAAACCCAAAACACTACTGGCCAACATCCTTAATGAACAGAGATGCAAAAATCCTTAACAAAATATTAGCAAACTACACTAAAAGGATTATTCACCACAATCAAGTGGGAATTATTCTGGGGATGCAAGGATGGTTCAATCAGTCAAGATGACACACCACATCAAAATAAAAAATATTATGATCATCTCAACAGATGCGGAAAAACCATTTCACAAAATTCAACAACCATTCATGACAAAAACTCTCAGTAACGTGGTTTAATGGGGACACACCTCAACATGACAAAGGCTGTATATGACAAACCCATGGCTAATATAACATTCAATGGTGAAAACTGAAAATTTTTCCTCTAAGATTAGAAATAAGACAAGGAGGCCCACTCTTGCCACTTTTATTTAACACAGTGCTGGAAGTCCTAGCCACATCAATCAGACAAGAAAAAAAAAGTCATCCAAATTGGTAAGAAAGAAGTAAACTGCTACTATTTACAGATAATATGATACTGTATGTAGAAAACCCTAAAGACTCTACCAAAAAAACTACTGGAAGTAATAAATGAATTCAGTAAAATTAGTACAAAGAAATAAGTTGCACTTCTATACACTAAAAATGAAGTAGTAGAAAGAGAAATTAAGAAAACAATCCCCTCTATAGTTGTACCAAAGCCAATAAAATACCTAGCAATAAACTTAACCAAGGAGGTGAAAGACCTATATGCTGAAAACTACAGAACACCAATTAAAAAAATTAAAGATGATACAAACAAATAGAATGATATCTCATGTTCATGGACTGGAAAAAAAATATTGTTAAAATGTTTATGCTACCTAGAGCAATCTACACATTCAATGCAATCCGTATCAAAATATCACAGCATTTTTCACAGAACTAGAGCAAATAACCATAAAATTTGTATGTAATGACAAAAAACCTTCAAGAGGCAAAGCAATCTTCAGAAAGTAGAACAAAAGCTGGAGGTAATACAATCCCAGATTTCAAGATATACTACAAAGCTGTGGTAATCTAAACAGTATGAAATGCACAAAAACAGACACACAGATAAATGGAATGGGAAAGCCCAAAAATAAACTCACGTTTTTATAGTCAATTAATCTATGATCAAAGGAGGCAAGAATATGCAATGGGAAAGGAGAGTCTCTTCAATAAATGGTGCTGGAAAAACTGGACAGCAACATGAACAAGAATGAAGCTGGACTACCTTCTTATGCCATATACAAAAATAAATTCAGGGACGCTCAGTGGGTTAAGCCACTGCCTTCGGCTCGGGTCATGATCCCAGAGTCCTGGGATCAAGTCCCACATGGGCTCCTTGCTCGGCAGGAGCCTGCTTCTCTCTCTGCCTCTGCCAGCCTCTCTGCCTGCTTGTGTGCTCTCTCTCTCTCCCTCTCTCTGACAAATAAATAAATATTTTTTTAAAAAGTCATTAAAAAAATAATAAATTCAAAATGGATTAAAGACCTAAAAGTGAGACCAGAATCCACAAAACTCCTAAAAGAAAACATAGGTAGTAATATTCTGGACAATAGACTTAGAAATATTTTTCTGACTGTATCTCTGCAAGCAAGGGAAACACATGCAAAAATAAATAATTGAGACTACATCAAACTAAAATGCTTTTGTCATAAAAAAAAATTAAATGGCAACATACCAAATGAAGGAAGATACTTGCAAATGGTATATCCAATAAGGGACTAATATCCAAAATATATAAAGAACTTATATAACTCAACACCAAAAATACAAATAACCCAATTAAAAAATGGCAGAGGAACTGAGTAGACATTTTTCTAAAGAAGATGGCCAATGGACACATGAGAAGATGTTCAACATCATTCGCTATTAGGAATGCAAATCAAAACCACAATGAGATATCACCTCACATCTGTTAGAATGGCTAGAACACAAAATACAAGAAATAACAAGTGTTGGTAAGGATATGGAGAAAAAGGAACCCTTGTACATGGTTGGTGGGATTGTAAACTGATGTAGCAACTGTGGATAACAGTAGGGAGGTTTCTTAAAAAATTAAACATAGACATGCCATATGATCCAGTAATTTTTCTACTGGTTATTTACCTAAAGAATACAAAAATACTAATTCAAAAAGATATAATCACTTCAATGTTTAGTGCAGTATTATTTACAATAGCCAAGATGGGGAAGTAACCTAAGTATCCATCAATAGATGAATAGAGAAAGATGTGGTACATACATATGATGGACTATTACTCAGCCATAAAGAATAAGATCTTGCCATTTGTGACAACATGGATAGACCTAGAGGGTATTATGTCAAGTGAAATTAGTCAATACAGAAAAATGCATACTGTATGATTTTGCTTATATGGGGACTCTAAACCAAGAAAACACAGAAACAACCCTATAGGTACAGAGAAGAAATTGGCTGCCACAGGAGAGGAGTTTTGGGGGGTATAAACAAAATAGGTAAAGAGGATTAAGAGGTACAAACTTCCAGTTATAAAATAAATAAGTCATAGGGATGGTAAGTACAACACAGGAAACATAGTCAATATCACTGTAATCACTTTGTATGGTGACAGATGGTAACTGCACTAACTGTGGTGAGCATTTCATAATGTTGAATCACTATGTTGTATATCTGATATTAACATAAGATTGTGTGCCAACTTTAATTTTAAAAAGTGATATTCAATGGAGTACGTGTTTGTTGAGTGAATGAATGAAAAAATGTCCACTGGCATAAAAAAGTGTGGGTTTGTTTCTCATCAACAAATATAATGATGAATTACAAATTTCTAAAAACTAGATTAAAAGTACTCTTTTTTAAAAAATTTCATTTATTCATGAGAGAGAAAGAGAGCGCATGCCAGTGAGTGTACGTGCACAAGCAGGGAGGAGAGGCAGAGGGAGAAGCAGGCTCCCTGATAAGCAGGGAGCCTGGTGGGGGGACTTGATTCCAGGACCCTGGGATCATGACCTGAGCCAGAGGCAGATGCTTAACCGACTGAGCCACCCAGGTGCCCCTAAAAGTACTCTTTAAAGAGTTAGGTACTGGGACGCCTGGGTGGCTCAGTTGGTTGGGCAGCTGCCTTCGGCTCAGGTCATGATCCCAGCGTCCTGGGATCGAGTCCCACATCGGGCTCCTTGCTCAGCAGGGAGCCTGCTTCTCCCTCTGCCTCTGCCTGCCATTCTGTCTGCCTGTGCTCACTCCCTCTCTCTCTCTCTGATAAATAAATAAAATCTTAAAAAAAAAAAAAAAGAGTTAGGTACTGATAACACAAAACACAGGTGGATTATTTGAAAGGAGACTGGGGAAAAGAACATTAATGGATCCTACAAATCTATTAATGCCACTGCCAGTAACACAGATTTCAAAGGCATATCCAGGCAGAATGAAGCAGGAGTGGTGGTAATGGTGGTGCTAGGGACAGTTTTTGTAAATTCAACCCCTAAAATCCCTTTGCCTTTGGTTCAGGTGCATCAGTCTTTATTACAAAATGTAATACAAGTTACTCCTTAAGGAACATTTATAATTTGTTCATTAGTCAATGTGTCTTTTAAGAATTTTTGAAATTATAATAAAAATACTAACATAAATTTACCATCTTAACAATTTCTAAATGTACAGTTCAGTGGTTTGAATACATTCACGTTGTTGTGCAGCAGATCTCCCAGAACTTTAACATCTTGCAAAACTGAAACTCTGCAGGCATTAAACAACAATTCCTCATTCCCTGCATCCCCACCCAGCCCCTGGCAACCACCATTCTCCTTTCTGTCTCTTATCATTTTGACTGTTCTACATACCTTGTAACTGGAATCATGCAGTATTGATCTTTTTCTGACTGGCTTATCTTGTTTAACATAATATCCTCAAGGTTCATCCATGCTGTCATTTACATGAGAATTTCTTCCTTTATAGGGATGGATAATATTCTATTGTATGTGTATACCATATTTTATTTATCCATCCATCAGTGATACATTAGTTCTTCCACCTTTTGCCCATTGGGAATAATAGTGCTATGAACATGACGTATAAATATCTCTTCGAGATCTTGCTTTCAATTCCTTTGGATATATACCCAGAAGTGGGATTGCTCAATCATACGATAGTTCTACACTTTAATTTTTTAAGGAGTCATATTGTTTTCCATAGCAGTTAACATCATTTTATAAATCAATGCACCAATAAGACACATGGGTTCCAATTTCTCCACATCCTCATTAAAATCTGTTATTTTCTGTTTGTGGTGGTGGTATTTTATAGTAGCCATCCTGATGAGGTGATAGTTCATTGTGGTTTGATCTGCATTTCTCTAGTAATTAGTGATGTTGAGCATCTTTTCATGTGTTTGTTGGTCCCAGTGTGTCTTCAAGATTAGTTATTCAAGCTCCCCAAACCAACAGTAGCACATACAGCAAGAATAATTCCAACCTTCCTCTAGCCATAAAAGCCAGGCCCAGGGACTCCTTCTAGAAGTTACACTAACATATAGACTCAATCATCCTTTAAGTCAAAAGATTACCTACAAAGTATATGACAAAAGCAGGTGTTCAAATATATTGGGCCAAAGGCTTCTTTTACAGTTGAAATAGATGTCTGCTCTTTCTGCCTGCCTAGCATACATTTGTCCTTATTCTGGGAACACATCTTGATTTTCCTTTGGGAAATCATTCCTCCCTTATTCACAGCCCATGTGATTCAGATTAGACTACTTCTTTACCTGGCACAGATCCAGGGCTGAGCAGGTGACTCAGGCCTGGCTTGGCAGCATTTCTAATTGCTTTGACCAAAGTGATTTGTTTATGCACAAGCATGTGATACAAACTGGTAAAATCCAAGTAAGTCCTGAGATTTTTGCTAAAAATGGGAAGTAAGAACACTCTTTTCATTAGGATTGTAAGGATAAGAAAAGCCTAGGGACCAGGAGAGATCCTGTTGGGTCCCCCGTATTGGGTCCCCCAGTAATGGGTCTGTGATTAAAGGAGCAAGAATGATACAAACAAAAGTCAAGCAAAGCTTTATCTCGCACCAAGCATCAAGAATCAAACTGACTGTCAAACAGACTGGTCAGGACACCCCTTACAGAGAGGATGACCCCTCTCTGTTTCACAGCCTTACTTTTATAGAGCAAAGGCATGTGGTTGGGCCCGGCCATGCACAGGTGTGGCCAATGAAACTGTAACACATAGAGAAAGCTGCACAGTCATGCTAGGTGACCAACTGAATTATAATTTACCCTCGTGACATCTGAACCAGCCTATCACCTTGGTCAGAATTGGCACCCAAAATGTGCCCAAAGGGCGGGGTCCATACTCCTTGGTAGCTAGGAGACAGTATGCGCCCCTTAGTGATTGAATGTCTCCACCTGACCTGACCCACCCTTGTATTTGGGCTTTTTTACCTGCTACTGGTTTCTGGGACTTGATTTTAAGTAAGTTCCCCTGAGGGGCGGGCAGAGTCCATTTAAGTTTTACAACAAAATGGCCGTTCAACCAGAGTGGGGCCGCTCTGGCTGAATAGGCCCTTACAATCCTTCCTCAGAGGAAAGCAGATCTGAAAGAGATGATAAAGACATAGCTAATGATATTGTTTGAGTACCTGATTGACTTGTGCCAGAGGCCCACTCCTATATGGACATTTTATGAGACTGACACGCTACCTACTGCGCTAACGAGGCACCTTTTCTGGACATTTTAATTCTCTATGGCAATAAGTTATTTATTTTGTTTAAAGGAAATTGAATTGGGGTGCTGTTATTTCCAATCCAAAGAATTTTTTTTTAAGATTTTATTTATTTATTTGATAGAGAGAGAGAGATCACAAGTAGGCAGAGAGGCAGGCAGAGACAGAGGGGGAAGCAGGCTCCCTGTCGCGAGCAAAACCCCTGCGTGCTGCCAGGAGGTCGCGACGTGTAAAGAGACAGAGAGATGGATATGATGTTACTCACTTGATCTTTATTGGGACGAGGTCCGCACCACTATCGTGGCCCGGTCACGGTCTGCTGACGTTGTCACGAAGAAGGAGACGTCGCCTCACAATCTAGACAGAGAGGTCACCGCAGAAGTTGAGACTGAGAACCAGCGAGTGGTCGGCAACGAAACTGTCGGGGGTGTCGGTAGCACCGGGGATAATGTTCTCCCGACAGGGAACTTGCTTCACCTCAGTCCAACGCGATGCCTCTTTATATACTGTGCTAAGTCTCCTTCATAAACATATTATATCACTTATTTTTCTTATGCTTACACACCAAAAACATACACACATCGTAAACATGTTTTAGTTTACGATATTTCACACAAGTTAAAATATTTACAACTTGTTACTCCGCGCTAATCTTATCACTACACGCATATGGTCTAGGCTTATTTGCTATGTGGTATTTGCTATGTGGTTAGTTTGTTATCACTACACGCATATGGTCTAGGCTTATTTGCTATGTGGTATTTTGTTCCTGTTTTTCATTTAGTAGGGGGTTTGCACTTACTACATATTATTTATTTATTTATTCATTTATTTATTACACTTTATTTATTAAAGGTTCGTACTCACTACCCTCCCCCAATCCAAAAAATTTAATTAACATACAACTTAATGCAAACATAACTCACTTTTTAGCACTTCAATTATATATCCAAATTTCCCTGTCCAACTGCCATACCATTTTCAAAACCCCACATCTTCTCATTTAACAATATACTAATTAACACATTAATTTTATCTTCCTCTTGCTCAGTGTCTTATCAGTATCCACCACAGCCTACCACTTTTTCCTTCATGAAACATGTCTGCCCTGGCTGCTATGACCCCAACACTCCTACCGTTTTCTTCCTACCCGACAGCTCCTTCTCTGCCTCCTTTGCTAGTTTATTCTCCTCAACGTTCTCTTCTCTTGTTCATTTTGCTACCCTCTTCCCAGGCAATCTTCACCACATTCACAGTCTCAATTACTGTTTAAATACCTATGACTCCTGAATCATATCACTAGTGCAGGCCTCTATCCCACCTTCAAAGAACAAGGAGGTTAATTGTTAAACAGTAAACAAGGATATGTGGAACTGTCGTCTCTGCTAGAGTATCTCGAAGACACCTCAAATTCAAACTGTCCAAAACCAAGGCCACAGCCATCTCACCCACTCTCTCTCTCTCTGTTTCTCTCTCTCTCTCTCTCTCTCTCTCACACACACCCCTCTTCTCTGAGTTCCCTAACCACAATGAGTGAGGACACCTTCAGTTGAGCTACATAAGCTAGAAACAGGGAAGTTTTCTTTCACATGTCTCTCTCCCCTACTGCCATTTCCAAATCACCACTAGTCATTGATTTTTTTCACTTTCAAGTATCTCTTCTATCAATCCATTCCTGTCCGTCCTAGTTTAAGCTGCCCTCTTCCTTCTTGATTTACTAAATAGCTTCCTAAAGTAGGCTTCCCGTAACCTCTAGCCCACCCTCTTCTCTGCACCACTGTGAGAGATGTCATTTTTATCTAAAAACACCACTGGTTCTGTCACTCCCCTATTTAGAATCCTTCAATAGCATCCTATTTCTCTAAGGATAAAAAACCAAATCTTTTATATGGCCTGCAAAGGAGTAAATGGGAAGGGTGTTGTATGTAAACATCTGCATATCTACTTTGTAAATAGAAGTCTATCTAAAAAACTACAGAAATTGGTCTTTATATTCAGTTCCTTGTGAATAAAATAGATTGTAAACAAAATTAAAAGGTAGCTATTATATGCCTTCGACAGTTACCATATTCAGAAAGTGTTAGCCTATGTCTTAGTTCAGTTTGCTACAACAAAATACCACAGACTGAGTGGCTTAAACAAGACATTTATTTCTCCTAGCTCTGGAGACTAGAAAGCTTAAGATCAAGATACTGGCAGGTTCAGTGTCTGGTGAGAAACTGCTTCCTGGACTGTAGATAGCCACCTTCTTGCAGTGTGCTCACATCGCCTCTTCTCATCCAGAGAGAAGGTAAGAGTATATGCTCTCTTTTTCTTGTAAGGATACTAATCCCATCATGAGCCGCCCATCCTCAGGAGCTAACCTAAATCTAATTACATCCCCAAGGCCCCACTCCAAATACCATTATACTGGGTTATAATGACTTTAGAATTATGAATTTAGAAGGGAAAGAACTGAGTCAATAACAGCCCATGTCAGTCATGGCAAAATACCCTAAGAAATCGTAAACAACATCACTATGACAGTATTAATAACTACAGCAACTGGGTAAAAACACAGATCTAAGGGGCACCTGGGTGGCTCAGTTAGGCCATCTGACTCTTGGTTTCTGCTCCAGTCTTGATCTCCGGATGGAGCCCTAAGACCGGCTCAGTGCTCAGCACAGATTCTCTTTGAGATTCTCCTTGAGATTCTGTATCTCTCTCTCTCTGCCCCTCCCCCACCCAAGTGCACGCACTCTCTAAAATAAGTAAAATCTTTAAAGAAACAGGAATATAGATCTTATTATATTTGCTAAGATATATAAACATTTTCAAATTTAAAAATCACATAATCAGGGGCTCCTGGGTGGCTCAGTGGGTTAAAGCCTCTGCCTTCAGCTCTGGTCATGATCCCAGGGTCCTGGAATCTAGCCCCATATCTGGCTCTCTGCTCAGCAGGGAGCCTGCTTCCTCCTCTCTTTGTCTGCCTCTCTGCCTACTTGTGATCTCTGTCAAATAAATAAATAAAATCTTTAAAAAAAAACCTTTAAAAATCACATAATCATACTATAGATCTGTTGCAAAAGAAATCTCCCAGACTCACTGACTTATTATACCAAATCTCATAACTCCTAGACTTATTATACCAAAAATAATAGAATATAATACAATAAGTTGTTTGAATATATTAATGTATCTAAAGGATACAGAGTGTCAGAGGCAAATATTTATAGTTCCCATCCAACATTTTCAAGAAAGGGAGTTTTAGCCACAGTACTTAAAATTATTCTAATTACAACAAAGGTTTTCTCATTGTAAAGTATCTCCTTCTAATCTTCATATTTGGCATTATTAAGATATACTCTGAATTCTGCCTTCGTCACTTAACATTATTATATCACAAGCATTTTTCATGCTGTTATATTTTTGTAAGGATAATTTTTACTGCCTACCATATAGATTCAACAATTTTTCTAAAATCGCTATTCAGTGTTGGCTATTATGGATACTTCCATTGTATCCCCATTATGAATCACACCATGATGAACATCTTTGGATGCATATTTTTAAAATATATTAGATTATTAGCCTAGTACAGATTCTGAAAATGTGACTGGATTAAAGGTTAACAATTGTGCCCTATAAGGGGTGTGTTTGTGGAAGGGCAGTGTCTTGATAATATTGGCAAATGATGAAAATATTTTAGAAAAACAATGTGCTATGTCACCAGGAGTATGAGAAGCATAATCGTTTCATCTTCTTTTTTGTTTGTTTGTTTGTTTGTTTTAAAGATTTTATTTATTTATTTGACAGACAGAGATCGCAAGAAGCCAGAGAGGCAGGCAGAGACAGAGGAGGAAGCAGGCTCCCTGCTGAGCAGAGAGCCCAATGCGGGGCTCGATCCCAGGACCCTGAGATCACGACCCGGGCCAAAGGCAGAGGCTTTAACCCACTGAGCCACCCAGGCGCCCCTAGTTTCATCTTCTTAATAACACACTGTATATTAAAATTTAATTTTTCCTTATTAAAGAAACGTAAACATTGTTTCAGTATCTTTATCTCTGATTACTAGCTATTTACTCAGTTCATTAATTCATTCAAGAAATAGTCCTCTGTGCTAGACACTGGCATACTCAAGGGGAAATGACAAAAAACACAATCTCTAACCTCAAAGAGCTTGCAGAAGTAGAGACAGAAAACATCATCAACACATCCATCACCTAGTAATTTCATGGATAAGAACCATGAGGCCAAGTGCCAGAAACACACAGAAATGGTGCTTACCTTAATTTTAGGGGCTTGGGAATGACTTACTGAGAGGTTATAACTAAGTTCCATTCTGATTACTGAGGTTGAACATATTTCTACATGTTTATCTATTCATTCTGTTTTCCTTTTTTGTGAACTGTTTGCTTACTTAATTTGATAACAGTCTTGTTTTTGTTAACATGTGTGAGCTCTTTGTTACAATAAAAATATTGTCATTTTGTGCTTTAAATATTCTTTTTAGGCTTTTAACAAAAAAATTACACATGTGTGTTTATCCATATATGGTATCTATTTAATACGTAATAGAAAAATACCAAAAGATAAAGATTCGAAGGTAAGGAGTAATTCCTCTTCCCATCTCTGTCCTTCAGCCACCCAGTTTCCCTCCCTGTCGCAAACACTGAAACCAAGTTCTTATAAAGCCTCTTGATATACTCGATGCACATACAAGCAAATATATATATGATCATTTTTGTCCAAGTTACATACATAAACCATTTCTATTTCTGCAGATATAAATACTCTGTGGATACTTCTCTTTATGTTCTTTGTCTATTTTTAATTGAGTTACAGTTTTATTAATTATATTCTTCATATATCCCAGAAATGAATACTTTGTCTTGAAATGAAATTTCATCATTTTTTTTAACTTTATGGTATTTTCTCCATGTAGAAGCACTGATTTCTTTTTTATTAGCAAACTTTATCGACTTTTTTTTTTTTTAAGATTTTATTTATTTATTTGACCGACAAAGATCACAAGTAGGCAGAGACGCAGGCAGAGACAGAGGAGGAAGCAGGCTCCCTGCTGAGCAGAGAGCCTGATGCGGGGTTCCATCCCAAGACTCTGGGATCATGACCTGAGCCGAAGGCAGAGGCTTTAACCCACTGAGCCACCCAGGTGCCCCACTTTATCAACTTTTATAGATTCTGGGTTTCCACATCTTTAAGATGGCCTTCCTCACTCCACTTTAACATTTTTCTAGTTTGGTTATGGATTTTATTGAACATAGCAAAGTTTTCCAGTTTTATGTAGTTAGTATCTTTTGATCTTTTCCTTGGTGATTTAGAAAATCCTTTCTAAGGTCACAGAGTAATGGAATTAGTACACAAATTATTGTAACCACCTTCTTTCAGACCTATATTTCTTTTGATCTTTCAGGGGCACTCTAAGCTTGATGTGGTCATTGGCTTCTCAGACATGTAAGACAGGATTTATAAAACCCTTTCATTCGTTTACATTTATCCCCCCCAAATTTATAATTGTAACAATGATTCTACATTGCTTGAATTCAGTTTTGATAAAGAAATATGTATAGCTAAATTAAACTGTAATCTTTATCAAACCAAGCATATATACATTGTTCACAGTTATCACTTTCTGATCTAATCTAATTCCTGAGATACTAAATACAGCACTTCTGCTTGCATTCATTTCTAGTGGCACTTCAGCCATATTGTATCAGCACCACAGGCATCTTTTTAAACTTTTAATTTTTAGATTTCACAAGTAGTAGTAATTATAACAGTGCAGTGAACCAGCTGAGCCTAGGCATAATACCACCTCTTGCTATTTCAGTACAACTCAAACAATACTAAGTGACATTAAAAGTACAACCAAGACAACCTGGCAAAGCTTTTTTAAAATGAGAAGGGTCATAATTCAGACTCCTATTTCTCAGCTCCCATTATCTTCCATTATTAGAAAATATGTGTGACAAAGGACCAAATGCAAAAAGCGAAGCTTTTAGCTTCTAAGAAATACCAAAGCTTTCCTTACCTTTAATTTGTGGAGCCTACTATAAGTTTTCTGCATAAGATGACCAAATCAATATGAAAACATGCATTTACAAAAAGAAAAAAGAAAGTAATGGAATGTTAATTCTCTGTCAAATTCAGAAAGGATGTGCTCCAAATCACTTTTCTCAGCCATACTCTCTCTCCTCAAATGTTTCATCCATAGGAATTTAAAAAAAAAAAAAATCTGAGGGTTTTGAAGGGGTCGGGGGTGGGAGGTTGGGGGAACCAGGTGGTGGGTATTAGAGAGGGCACGGATGGCATGAAGCACTGGGTGTGGTACAAAAACAATGAATACTGTTACACTGAAAATTAAAAAAATTTAAAAAGCAAGCCATTTCAAATTAAAATGGATAATGGGTATTAGGAGGGCACTTGTGATGAGCACTAGATATAAGTGATGAATCACTAAATTCTACTCCTGAAATTAGTATTACCTTGTATGGTAATTAACTAGAATTGAAATAAAGAATTGAAACAACAAACAAAAAGTACAATGTTACCGAACAACAACAAGCAGATTTTCTATGAACAATAACTAGGTTAAAGAAGGACTGGAGCTGAATGTTGGATAAGAATAGGTCCTATTTAGTACAAAGGGTGTTGTTTTTAAAAGTACTACTAATAAAAGGTGCCTAATTTGCTTGCACCAAACAGATGGTCAGAAAATTTAATTACATAGCAATGAACAGAAAACTATTTTCATAAGCATCTTTGCGGATCTAGCAAATTTGAGACAAACGGGTTGAGAACACATGACCAATAGCAACACATATATTTAACTGATAAACTTACAACTTACCCTGACCAAATATCCAACTAAATTATAGAGAAGTTTACACACTTTTGACACATGAAGAATACCACAAACATGCTGAATGTAAGCACATGAACATTTATAGGGCTCCTATTACACTGTAGAAGCTATGCAAGGTACAAGGGTTTAAAAGATAAATAGGGGCACCTGGGTGGCTCAGTGGGTTAAAGCCTCTGCCTTCGGCTCAAGTCATGATCTCAGGGTCCTGGGATCGAGCCCCGCATCGGGCTTTCTGCTCAGCAAGGAGCCTGCTTCCCCTCCTCTCTCTCTGCCTGCCTCTCTGCTTACTTGTGATCTCTGTCTGTCAAATAAATAAATAAAAATTTAAAAAAAAAAAGATAAATAGAACATAGTGACAGTCACAGGTTAGTAAGGAATATAAACATGTAGAAGTGTTCCAGGCACAAAAAGAAAAAAAAAAGTAATTCTAGGAAGTGAGGAGAGCAAATACAAACAGAGGAGTAGAGGAAAATGATATGAGCAAGGAATAGAATGTAATGTGGTTTGGTTAGAGAACAGGATGCAATTTTATTGTTGTAGAAATGTAGGCAACCCAAGTCCAGGGTTTTGTAATCCAAATTAAAATGGAATCCATTAGAGTCTATATTCTCTAATCCATTAAAACAAAACTCAAGAGTTCCCATGCAGCATATAATATGTATGTAACCAATGTCTTAATAAATAACAAAAAAATGCTTTAATAAATAAACAAAATTAGAAAGCTCAGCCAAACTTATAAAATCAGTTGACTGTTCCTCCCTGTTCTCCTCCCCCAAGTATATTCCTGAGGAAAAAATTAAAGATGATTCATACTAAACCTGGAGGGGAGGCAAAGCCCAAGAGCATAAATCTCAAGTATCTGAAGAAACTCAAGAGGAGGGGAAACAAATGCTGGTTGTGGGCAGGAAGGAAGGGCTAGGATTCTTTTTGCCAAACAGGACCAGAGCCCAGGATGGGCAGGCAGCCCAGCGACAAACAAACTGCAGGTTCCATTCCAAATCAGTAGAGAAAGGACAGTGTTAGAATAATTGGGTATCCACATGGGAAAAAACTAATATTGATCACACTAAACACAAAGATAAATTCTAGGAGGATTGCAGACATAAATGCAAAAAACAAAGAAATATGAAAATATTTCTATGGAAGAATTTTTTTAAAGATTTATTTCTTTGTTTGAGAGAGAGTGAGAGCATGCGAGGGCATGTGAATGGGGGGAAAGGTAGAGAGGGAGAGAGAGAATCCCAAGCAGGCTCTTCACTGGGCATGGAGCCTGATGTGGGCTTGACCTCATGACCCTACGATCACAACCTGGACTGAAGCCAAGAGTTGGACACTCTGACTGAGCCACTCAGGCCCCTCTATAGAAGAATTTATTAAACAAGATATAAATAAGGCACAAAACACAAAAAAATAGATTGATAAACCCATCTACGTAAAAATTAGAAACCTATGTACTGTAAAAGTCACTACAAACTCACCAGAAAAAGCCAATGACAGACTGGGAAAAAATATCTGCAACTTAGATACTAGTCCATGGCAAAGGACTAGCATCCAGAATATATAAAGTTCTAAAGTTGATAAGTAAGAGATAGACAAACTAATAGGAAAACAGGCATGGGGGGGAAAAAAAAAATTCATGCATAAGGAAATCTGAGTAACCAATAGGAAATAATGCAAAAGTTCATTAAAATCAGGAAAAACAAAATTTAAAAACATGAAATCCTATTTCATATCCACCAGATTAACATTAGAAAATTTTTATTATAATAGGCTATTTCAAGCATATATGAAAATAGATAACAGTAAAATGACATCCATGTACCCACCTCCCAATCCAACAACCATTCATTCATAGTCAATCTTAGTTCCTCTATACCTCAACTGCAAGATAATTTCAAAGCAAATTCTAGGTGTCATAGCATTTTTTTTTCTGTAAACATTTTAGCTATAGCCTTAAAAGAACTAGGAAAATTTTTAGTCAGGTTTATTGAGGTATAATTTACACACAGTAAAATCCACTCTTCTGGGTATAGAGTTCTATGGATTTAATAACCACAGTTGTGTACCCACCATGATCCAGATAAATAATATTTTCATCAACCCAAAAAACAGTCTCCTGTCTGTAGTCAAACCCAATTCCTATACCCAGCCTTTGGCAATCACTGACTTTTTTTTCCTGTATTTTCCAGAATATCAGGTAAATGGAATGATAAGACATATACTCTTCTGAGTAAACTTCTTTCACTTGGAAAATGCATTTAAGATTCATCCATGTTGCTGTGTGCCAGCAGTCAGGAATTTGTATTGCTGAGGCATATTACACTGATACACCATAGTTCTGTTTATACATTCACCAACTGAAAGACACTGGGCTGTCTCCAGTTTGGAGTGATAATGAATAAAGTTGCTATAAGCATTTGTGAACCAATTTTTATGTGAAAATAGGTTTTCATTTCATCGTTATTACTGGATCATATGATAAGCTTGTATTTATACAAGAAACTGCCAAACTCTTTCTCCATGTGATTGTATGTATCATTTTGCATTTCCAACAGCAAAGTGTGAGAGCTCCATTTACTCTGCATCCTTGCAAAAAACATTGTAGTTCTTGTTGTTAAGTCTTGGCCATTCTAATAATATGTAGTGGTATCTCCTTGGGGTTTTAATTTGCATTTCTTTAACCAATGCAATCAACTCAGTAAGAATTGATACAAAGATATAAAAGACTGGCTAAAGCTGAGTGGTAGAAGCAATGGTGATTTTTTAAAAAAATTTTTAATATATATTTTTAATTTTTTTATTTTTTTAATAAACATCTATTTTTATCCCCAGGGGTACAGGTCTGTGAATCACCAGGTTTACACACTTCACAGCACTCATCAAAGCACATACCCTCCCCAATGTCCATAACCCCACCCCCCTTCTTCCAACCCCTCTCCCCCCAGCAACCCTCAGTTTGTTTTGTGAGATTAAGAGTCACTTATGGTTTGTCTCCCTCCCAATCCCATCTTGTTTCATTGATTCTTCTCCTACCCACTTAAGCCCCCATGTTGCATCACCACTTCCTCATATCAGGGAGATCATATGATAGTTGTCTTTCTCTGCTTGACTTATTTCACTAAGCATGATACACTCTAGTTCCATCCATGTTGTCGCAAATGGCAAGATTTCATTTCTTTTGATGGCTGCATAGTATTCCATTGTGTATATATACCACATCTTCTTGATCCATTCATCTGTTGATGGACATCTAGGTTCTTTCCATAGTTTGGCTATTGTGGACATTGCTGCTATAAACATTCGGGTGCATGTGCCCCTTTGGATCACTACATTTGTATCTTTAGGGTAAATACCCAGTAGTGCAACTGCTGGGTCATAGGGCAGTTCTATTTTCAACATTTTGAGGAACCTCCATGCTGTTTTCCAGAGTGGCTGCACCAGCTTGCATTCCCACCAACAGTGTAGGAGGGTTCCCCTTTCTCCGCATCCTCGCCAGCATCTGTCATTTCCTGACATGTTGATTTTAGCCATTCTGACTGGTGTGAGGTGATATCTCATTGTGGTTTTGATTTGTATTTCCCTGATGCCGAGTGATATGGAGCACTTTTTCATGTGTCTGTTGGCCATCTGGATGTCTTCTTTGCAGAAATGTCTGTTCATGTCCTCTGCCCATTTCTTGATTGGATTATTTGTTCTTTGGGTGTTGAGTTTGCTAAGTTCTTTATAGATTCTGGACACTAGTCCTTTATCTGATATGTCGTTTGCAAATATCTTCTCCCATTCTGTCAGTTGTCTTTTGATTTTGTTAACTTTTTCCTTTGCTGTGCAAAAGCTTTTGATCTTGATGAAATACCAATAGTTCATTTTTGCCCTTGCTTCCCTTGCCTTTGGCGATGTTCCTAGGAAGATATTGCTGCAGCTGAGGTTGAAGAGGTTGCTGCCTGTGTTCTCCTCAAGGATTTTGATGGATTCCTTTCTCACATTAAGGTCCTTCATCCATTTTGAGTCTATTTTTGTGTGTGGAGTAAGGAAATGGTCCAATTTCATTTTTCTGCATGTGGCTGTCCAATTTTCCCAACACCATTTATTGAAGAGGCTGTCTTTTTTCCATTGGACATTCTTTCCTGCTTTGTCGAAGATTAGTTGACCATAGAGTTGAGGGTCTATTTCTGGGCTCTCTATTCTGTTCCATTGGTCTATGTGTCTGTTTTTGTGCCAGTACCATGCTGTCTTGATGATGACAGCTTTGTAATAGAGCGTGAAGTCCGGAATTGTGATGCCACCAACTTTGGCTTTCTTTTTCAATATTGCTTTGGCTATTCGAGGTCTTTTCTGGTTCCATATAAATTTTAGAATTATCTGTTCCATTTCTTTGAAAAAGATGGATGGTACTTTGATAGGAATTGCATTAAATGTGTAGATTGCTTTCGGTAGCATAGACATTTTCACAATATTTATTCTTCCAATCCAGGAGCATGGAACATTTTTCCATTTCTTTGTGTCTTCCTCAATTCTTTTATGAGTACTTTATAGTTTCCTGAGTATAGATTCTTTGCCTCTTTGGCTAGGTTTATTCCTAGGTATCTTATGGTTTTGGATGCAATTGAAAATGGGATTGACTCCTTAATTTCTCTTTCTTCTGTCTCGTTGTGGGTGTAGAGAGATGCAACTGATTTCTGTGCATTGATTTTATATCCTGACACTTTACTGAATTCCTGTACAAGTTCTAGCAGTTTTGGAGTGGAGTCTTTTGGGTTTTCCATATATAGTGCAATGGTGATTTTTAAATTCTGTTTGAAATATTTTATAAGAAAGTATCTTTAAATATCCTACACATCTTCATGATTTCTTATAAATGGCCCAAACAAAATTATTTAACTTTAGTATCACTACATACCTTGAAGAGATCATCCTTTTTGCAAATAATAGCCTACAAGTAGCTTTTGGGGGGAGGTAATCTAAAGAATGGGCTAGAATTTCATTTTAAAAATCAACACAAAGGGCACCTAGGTGACTCAGTTGGTTAAGCATCTGCCTTCGGCTCAGGTCAAGATCTCAGGGTCCTTGGATGGAGCCTGCATGAGGATTCCTGCTCAGTGGAGAGCCTGCTACTCCTTCTCCCTCTCTCTCTGCCCTTCCCCCATCCACACTCATGCCCTCTCACTCTTCATTCACTAACTCAAATAAATAAAATCTTTAAAATAAAAACACAAAAGTTAATCTTTTATACCCTAACATATGTTTAGTACCAAAATGTCCTTAAATGCAATCTAATCTTTCTCACTTAGTGTGATAGATAATGTTACCATGGAAGTTTCAGTCTTCAGCTTGATATTTTATTTTCATTATTTTTTCCTAAGATTTATTATTTAATAGATATGGAGAACATAAATTATACAAGTGTCACATTCTGTAGAAACCAAAATTACTTTCTCTCCTTACTAAGATCCTTTTTGGAATTGTACCTTTCACAACAGAACTCTCTTAAATCTTGAACATAAAAAATATGATCTTAATAAAACTCATTTCACAAGAAAATGACTTCTATTCCTGAGCTGTATATATTTAAGTATTTACTGCAATGATGATTGCACTGCATCCCTTGCACCTGCTGATGATCTGATAAAACATTATTCTCAAAAATAAAACATAAAATCATCGTGCTTTAAAAGTGAATCAATTCTGGCGGCAACTGGGTGGCTCAGTGGGTTAAAGCCTCTGCCTTCAGCTCAGGTCATAATTCCAGGGTCCTGGGATCAAGCCCTGCATTGGGCTCTCTGCTCAGTGGGGAGCCTGTTTCCTCCTCTCTGCCTACTTGTGATCACTGTCTGTCAAATAAATAAATAAAATATTTTTAAAAAGTGAATCAATTCTGTCCTTCCTCAAGAATAACTGGCAAAAACCCACAGAATAAAAACTCTCATCATTTATTCTGAACCCTCTTACAGATTTTTACTTTTTTTAAAAAAAGATTTTATTTATTTATTTATTTGACAGAGAGAGAGAGAGACATACAGTGAGAGAAGGAACACAAGCAGGGAGAAGCAGGCTCCCCGCTGAGCAGGGAGCCCAATGCAGGGCTCAATCCCAGGACCTAGGGATCATGACCTGAGCCACCCAGGAGCGTCCAGGTTTTTACTTTTACTACCCTTCCATTAAGAAAGAAAAATGATAAGCAATACTTGCATAAAATGCATCTTTCCTTAAAATCTCCTATAAACTACATGTAATAAAAAGTTGTTTCTTTCAATCATTACTTAACATTTATTCAACTAGACTGAATGTTATACTCTCATGGATGTGCAATAAGAAATATTCTTAGTAAAAGCAGTGTTTTGGCATCTCTTTTTTACTCCAAATATCATACCCAAATATCATACCTAGGTACTGCAAATGGCTTCATGAACATGCCTTAAATTCTCATGTAATCTCTGCCTGCCTCTCTGCCTACTTGTGATCTCTCTCTGTCAAATAAATAAATAAAATCTTTAAAAAATTCTCATGTAATCTGTGTTGGTGAGTGAATCACTGCCTCCCCAAACTACAACTCTGGTTAAATGCATAGTTAAATCCAATGGCTCCATCCCTCAACCCAAGGCTTGGAGGGAGAACCTGACATAGACTGGGCCCATCTACAGCCTGGTCTGCATTCTATGAACAGAGGTGCTGAGGCTGAACAGGAGGGAAGGAGTCAAGAGTTATTATTCAGAAGAAGAAGGAGGTAGTCTAGAGAAACTACCAGTTTTCCAATCAGATTAATCAAGAAAATGGTGGTAGTATTTGGAGGAGGAGGAGTCAAATAAATGAATAAAATCTTTAAAAAAAAAAGATAAAAAGTAGAACAATAATGAACAATAATGAAACTGAGATAATGGTAATAAAGACGAAGAGAACATGACTGTTAAGGATATTTTGTTTTTAATATGATTAATTAAAAATTAGTATGTTGTAGTAAAAAGGAAAAATAAAAAATGAGAATAGAGAATAGCTTAATGGAACTGAGCAACATCAAGTATAACAGTCACATTAGAGGAATCCCTAATGGGGAAGAGAGAGGGAAAGGGACAGAAGTCTTATCTGAAGAATAGCTGAAAACTTCCTTAATCTCGGGAAGGAAACAGATATCAAGGTCCAGGAAGCACAGACAGCTCCCAGCAAAATTAACTCAAGGAGATCCATACCAAGACACGTAATTAAAATGGCATGAATAAAGAGAGAATTCTAAAAGCAGCAAACGAAAACAGTTACAGACAAGGGAAACCCCAAAAGGCTATCAGCTGATTTTTCAGCAGAAACTTTGCAGAGTGACACGATATATTCCAAAATGTTGAAAGGAAAACACCTATAGCCAAGAATATTCTACCTGGCAATCATTCAGAACTGAAGGAGAGACTGTTTCCCAAAAAAAAAGTTAAAGGAATTCATCACCATTAAGCCAATACTCTACAAGAAATGTTAAAGAGAGGGGTGCCTGGGTGGCTCAGTGGGTTAAAGTCCCTGCCTTTGGTTCAGGTCATGATCCCAGAGTACTGGGATCAAGTCCTGCATCAGGCTCTCTGCTCCGCAGGGAGCCTGCTTCCTCCTCTCTCTCTCTGCCTGCCTCTCTGCCTTCTTGTGATCTCTGTCAAATAAATAAATAAAATCTTAAAAAAAAAAAAGAAATGTTAAAGAGACTTTTTTAAAAAGATTTTATTTATTTATTTGAGAGAACAATAGAGAAAGAAAGCATGAGTAGGCAAAGCAGCAGGCGGAAGGAGAGGGAGAAGCAGGCTCTCTGCTGAGCCGGGGGCCTGACATGGGGTTCAATCCTAGGTTCTCAGGATCACAACCTGAGCGAAATGCAGCCACTTAACTGACTGAGCCACACAGCAGGCACCCCAAAGAGACTTTTTAAATGGGAAAGAAAATGCCATAACTAAAATTATAAAAATGGGAAATAACTAAAATTATTAAATGGGAAAGAAAATGCCATAACTAAAATTATAAAAAGACAGAATTTCACAGATGAAAGCAAATAGTAAAGGAAGTCTATTATTAATTAAAAATTAAAAATTTAATTTTTAAAATTAAAAATTTAATTTAATTGTTAAAATTAAAATTTAAATTTAAAAATTTTAAAATTATTTAATTAAAAATTAAGTTAATTAATTTAAAAATCCAGTAGTACGGTGGTTAAACATAGACATAGTAAAATACACTAAATCTACAAAAATTAGTCAAGGATATGCAAAATAAAAAGACACAAGGATACACAAAATAAAAAGACATAAAGTATGACATCATATATATCAAATGTGGAGAGGAGAGTAAAAATTTGGTGCTTTTAGAATGTGTTTGAACTTAAGTGACAATCAACTGAAATATAAACTGCTATACATATAAGGTGTTATATATGAACCCAATGGTAACTACAAAACAAAAACCTATGGGTAGGAGAAGAATCAATGAAACAAGATGGGATTGGGAGGGAGATAAACCATAAGTGACTCTTAATCTCACAAAACAAACTGAGGGTTGCTGGGGGGAGGGGAGTTGGGAGAAGGGGGGTGGGGTTATGGACATTGGGGAGGGTATGTGCTTTGGTGAGTGCTGTGAAGTGTGTAAACCTGGTAATTCACAGACCTGTACCCCTGGGGATAAAAATATATGTTTATAAAAAATAAAAAATTAAAAAAAAAAAACCCTATAATAGATGCACAAAAAATAAAAAGAAAGGAATCCAATGATGACACTAAAGAAAGCCAACAAAGCACAAGGGAAGAGAGGAAGAGAGAAATAAAAGAACAAAGAAAAACTAAAAAAACAACCAGAAAACAATTACCAAATGGCAACAAGTACATACATATTAATAATAACTTTAAATGGCCTAAACACTCAAACACTCAAAATACACAGGGTGACTGAATGAATAAAGAAATAGGACTCATCTATATGCTGCCCATAAGAGGTTCACTTCAGACCTAAAGATGCTTATAGACTGAAAGTAAAGGAATGGAAAAACATACCATGCAAATAGAAGGACAGAAAAAGTAGACTTTAACACAAAGACTGTAGCAAGAGACAAAGAAGAGCACTATGTAACATAATGATCAATCCAACAAGAGGACATGACAATTGTAAATATCTATGCACCCAACACAAAAGCACCTATATATCTAAAGCAAACATTAGCAGAAAAAAGGGAGAAACTGGACAGTAATACAATAATAGTAAGGGATTTTAACACCTCACATCAATGGATAGCATCCAGAGAGAAAATCGCTAAGCAAATGGTGGCTTTGAACAACACATGAGACCAGATGTACCTAACAAATATATACAGAATTGTCCACCCCAAAACAGCCAAAGACACATTCTTTACAAGTACATATGGTAGGTTCTCCAGGACAGAGCACATGTTAGGCCATTGACAGATGAACGGAGAAAGATGTGGTAATATATATGATGGAATATTACTCAGCTATAAAAAAATATGTCAGTGATGGGAGGATGGGAGAAATAGATAAAGGGGATGAAGAGGTTATCAACTTCCAGTTATAAATAAGTCATAAAGATGAAAACTACAGCACAAGGAATAGTCAAAGGTATTGTAATAACATTGTATGATGACAGGCGGTGGCAACATTTATTGCTGTGAACATACTGTAATATATGGGTGTCTGCCTGGCTCAGTTGGAGGAGTGTACAACCCTTGATCTCAGGTTCATGGGTTTTGGTTCCACATTGGAGGTGGAGATTAAATAAATAAATAATAGTAATAATAAAAGAATTGTAGAATCTATACCTACAACTAACATAATATTGTATGTTAATTATACTTCCATAAAAAAATTTTTTTTCATTATCCTTTTGTTCTTTCTGTACCAATCTGAAATATTTAAGCACAAAAGGCTGCATTAGATAGCAAATGGTCAAAATGAGTTCTGGTGAATACTTAATTTTTCTTTAAAAATTCTCCACACAGCCTTGCAGCAATTAAACATTCTTCCATAATACTTTCCCCCTTCAAAATGGGTTTCACTTCAACTAAATAAAGGAATCATACTGAGTTATAAGTACTAATACCTGGCAGGTGTTCCTTGGGAGTGCCCAATGTCCTCCCTTTGTCAGTTGGAAAATTTTAATTACTTGATAGACCAAGCCAGAGTAGCAGTGACAAGGGGGAAAATTCAGCTGAGTGTCGTTGTGCACACAAGTCAAGAGCCAAAAACCAACAAAGAAGGGTGAAATTCTAAGCTGAAATCAAAAGCTACGTTAAACCCAAAGTTTGAGGTTCAATGCATTTACTGTTGATTTTGAGGTCTCTGAATTTTATAAAACATCCATCTCCAAAATAACTGGCACAAAACATCAACCTTTGATAGCTTCAATGCCTCATGTGAGCTTTTATAAACATATACAACAATGAGGCAAGTCTATTTCTAATCTTTCACTGTATAAGAGAACACAGAAGATGCCCACTGAAATACCCCACATCCATTAATACAATCACTTACTCTGATCTCTTCTTTATTTCATTCTGATTTCATGCCTTTATTTGGCCATATCCTTTAACATGAAATAGAAAAAAATGTGCTGTAGTGTGAAGTCTTCTGTTTCCTCAGTTACAAATGTTGAACAAAGTGGAAACTCATTTATTCTTCTTTGACTATTTGCAGTTCAAGTATTGCTATTTCCACTTGCTGTTCCCAGCACTAGTAACTGCTGAAGTCAGGAAGTCTCATTAGAATTCGCCACCTCACCATGCTCAGGCAGGTCGACCTACTTAGCAGTTTAGTCTACTATTTTTTGCCTGATTGTGATGACATGAAGAAATAAAACCTTCATCCCCAAAGACCAAAAAAAAAAAAAAAAAAAGGAAAAAGACAAAATATTGTCATAAATTGAACATTCCATGTATCTTCTAAATATCCAGAGAAAACAGGATGAAGGTACAGATCCTGGGCAGGATATATACGTATTGATTCAGAAATGTAATAAGAGGAAGTCATATCAAGGACTTCCATGCACAGTATTATCATAGGTACCAAAAAAGACTCACAAAGCAAACTGGAAAGAAAGCCAAGAGCAGTAACATTCACAACACCTTATAGTTTTGTGTGTTTCACACACCCTTAATAAAGTACACCAGAGATAATGTTTCCAAACCAAACAACAGAAAAAATTAAGTTAATGTTGTTTTTATAAGCCACATTTAATTTGGCAACATATTTTTGTTACATAAAACAAGGTAGTTTTCAGAACTAACAGTCAAATACATTTACTACTGCATAATATTCTAGGGAATTCAAGAAGTATTTATTGTAGGCAGCAGAATGTGAGAATGTGTACTGCTCTGTATTTATATGATTTACTTTTGTCTTTCTTTTGCCTCTAATCTCATCAGCCATTTCTCTCCACATTCATTCTTGGTCCTCCCTACTGAAATAAGTGAACAGTCTATAAGAATTAACTCTCAAGTCTACCTCTAAAAATAGCTTTTGTTCTCTGAACAACCACAGACATTTAAAAAAAATAACAACAATGTTACAATTTGTATCACATTTTAGAGTTTGCAAATCTATTTTATATATAGCAGAGCAGATATTCTTTCCATTTTACACTGAGCACACTGAAGGTGAAAATAGCTGAATATTTTGCCCAACATCAAATTTCATGGCACACCAGAAAGTTTAAGAATCATGATATTCAGGGGTGCCTGGGAAGCTCAATGGGTTAAAGCCTCTGCCTTCAGCTCAGGTCATGATCCCAGGGTTCTGGGATCGAGCCCTGCATTGGGCTCTCTGCTCAGCATGGAGCCTGCTTCCTCCTCTCTCTGCCTGCCTCTGCCTACTTGTGATCTCTGTTTGTCAAATAAATAAATAAAATCTTAAAAAAAAAAAAAAAGAACCATGATATTCTAACATAAAAATGGTGCTAGTACCAACATAAATAATAGAGTTGTGGATAGTGATCTATGGAATAAAGTAAATATCCATGATTCTATACCTATATAATCAAATAATTGAATAAATAAATAAACATGGGGAAAGAGACAACCCTTCCAATTAATAAATGTGCAAAGAATCATTGAAATAGAAAATCACCATTTGGCAAACACTAGAGCAATAATTGTTGCTGGCCAGAATCATCGATGGATGCTAAAATTAGTGTACAAGAGTATAATGAGAAACAGAAACTTGCATACGTCAGAATATCTCCCCAATTATAAAAAGAAAAACTACAATGGAGAAAGCTGGCAGATACCACCTTAGGCGAGTGATCAAGATAATCATCACCAATAATGAGACATAGCAGCACAGCATACCTCCGGAGATGATGAACTGAGAAAGGCGGAATATCTTTCTCTTCTAGGACATTCTACAAAATAATTGGCCAATACTCTTAATGCATCAAAGACGCACATGAAAAACAAAAACTGAGGAGGTGTCCCAGATTGAAGAAGCTCAAGGAGACATGACAACTAAACGCAATGTGGGATCCTAAATTAGTTTCTGGCCAGCAAAAGGACAGTGAACAACTGGTAAAATAAGAATAAAATGTGCAGATAAGTCGATGGTATTGTGTCAGACCAGAATTCCCGGTTTTGGTCATTGCAGAAAGTGGGTGAAATGTATGTGGTAAAATGTATTCCTGTGTTATTTTTGCAAACTTTTTGGTTAAGTCTGATATTATTTCCAAATAACAAGTTTAAAAGAAATAATGGTGTTAGTGCTTATAATCTAAACCATATCACTTGGAATTGCACTTTGTTACAAGTATATAAATTTTGTCTCCTCATTTAGCTCCACTGAAGAACTAAATATTCACAAGAATTAAATTACTTTAAAGGTTTAAAAAGAAGAGTTTAAGTAGTAAAAATCAAAGCAAAATTGCTCATTTCCTCTTTGCTAATGATTAGTGATACAAAAAAAGGGCTTTTCTCTAATAATAATAAAAGATTTACTATTTTAAAACAACCCAAGTAAAGCTGATCCAATCAAAATTCATGCAGGCTTGAATACTGCAGGGGAAAAAATCTTATACCAACAATGTGTTTTTAGAAAGACTCTAAATTCTGTAACCTTGTAACCAGAGAAGGAATCTAGAAGCCTGGTTGAGTGCCATGTGACTGAACTCATGCCATATCATTTGATAAGACAGTAAAGAGGAATGTAAATTAAACCAAAAATTAATTTGTTGCGATCAAAAATAGGAAGAGATGATTTTTTTTTATATATTTGCTCTTTTTAAGATTTTATTTATCTATTAGAGAGAGAGCACAAGTAGGCACAGAGGCAGGCAGAGAGAGCAGGGGAAGCAGGCTCCCCGCCGGGGACCCTGAGACCATAAGCTGAGCTGAAGGCAGAGGCTTCAACCCACTCAGCCACCCAGGTGCCCCTATTTGCTCTTTAAAAACATTTTAAGACTAGGGTATTCACAATGTTTTTAAGTCATGACATTGATGATAAAACATATCATCATGACATTGTGATAAGACATATCACAGATAACTGGTGAGATAACTTTCACTATACGAAATAAGAATATAAGAATCAGAATTCAGCCCCCAAGAGGCACTTCGTCTTCCAAACTACAAGTCTGATAAATTAAATGGGAACTTTAAGAATAAAGACACCATCTATAAAATCTGGCAAATATATTTGACTCCGAGATGTTTAAAAATGAAGTTGGGGGGAGGCATTTGGGTTTCCAATGTCAAGTTACTCTTTGTGAGTAGCTACTATCTCTTTTCAAAATCATTATTCCAAAGTTACGACTCACTTTAAAGGGAAAAAAAAGATAAAAGACAAAAAGGAAATGATCAGTATTATTGGCTTCATATGCCTAAGATTTTTTCAGACTAAACACAAAATAGAAGCTTTCTTACAAATTACTGTCAAGAACTGGTCCCTAAAGAAAGGACAAGAAATACATACAAAGACCCCACTGAAGTCCAACAGAACAAAAGTATAATTATAGTCTTAAAAGCAAAGCAGGCTAAATAAGCCCTTACATTCCCTATCAGAGCCATTACCTTATCATAAAGCTAGATATATACACTCACTCATCACAAAACACTTACCATAACAAAGTAGCACAGCCCTAGGTCAACAATCACCCATTTAGAGGGCCTCATTTGTCTGATCCACTATAGTCAGTGAAGTATTTTCGGGTACAAAAATGTTCTTGACTTATACTTGGATATTCCAGTCCACTGATAGACTATCACCCAATTAATTGCTAACATAACTTCATCTGAGATACCATGAACAACCAAACCTAACAGAAAGCAGCAAGACTTTAATTCTATGTTTGTTACTCTAAGGTGAAAAAATATACATTTTGGTAGAACAAGGTATTTTAGTGGGAAAAAATTAAAAATTATCTAAAAGGTTTTTATACTTATAGATGATAACATCTTGAATAGAGACATTAAACTCAACACCTTCATGCCATCACAATTAAAATTCCAAAACAAATCTAAAATAAGACACAACTACACCAATCCTAGAAACTAGGAATGGATGCCATTCCTATGTCAAAACTGTTGAAGACTTTCTGAAAGACATGGAAAGATAAATCTGGGGTGGAAGAAAGATGTCAAGAGCCAACTAGTGACTTATCTTCCTGAGAACAAGGAGTGCTGTGAGCTGGAGAGAACACAGAGGAGATACTGGCAAAAATAGCCATTAATAAGAAGGGCAAATCTCCAACTACAGGGATGGAACTAGCAGGTGTTATGCTAAGCAAAGTAAGTCAATCATTAGCATATGATCTCTCTGATATGAGGAATCTGGGGGGTTGTGGGGGGAGGGAGGGAAACATGAAACAAGATGGGACTGGGGAGAGAGACAGACCAGAAGAGACCTTTAATCTCAAGAAACAAACTGAGGGCTGCAGGAGGGGTTTGGGGTGGGAGGGATAGGGTGGATGGGTGATGGACACTGGGGAGGGTATGTGTGATGGTGAGTGCTGTTATAAGACTGATGATTCACAGACCTGTACCCCTGAAACAAATAATAAATTATATTTAATTTAAAAAAAAAGAAGAAGAAGGGCAAGAGCTAGGGGAAGATTGCACCATAGGAAAAAAATAAGAAATCTTTCATGTGAAATCTAGGAATCAAGAGCACTGGAAACAGCTGTACTGCAGGATATGCACTGAAATGTACGAAATGATGGTCTAGGAAATCTAGCAATTTCACCCAGAAACAGTGGACAGAGGTACTAGGAAGGTGGATGAATAACTATAGTATATAACTGGCCTTGTGGCTACCAAAAGCTAGCCTCATAGCTCTGAAAGAGTCTCATTCCTCATAGAAGAAATTAGACAGAGACATCACTCCCTGCTGGGACAGGCTCCCAAGCCACTCCTCTCAGGCTTCCAGGTATATGAACAGAAATGTAAATTTCTATCAACCAGGTCACTTCTGTAATATTTGAAAGGAAAATCTATTAGTGTCCAAGAACAGTAAGGTTATTGCAAATGAATCCACACACAGGCCCTGGATGAGACTTCTCCCAGCATAAGGATGAATAAAATAGCAAAAAGGAGGAGAAAGAGGTAGAGAAGGAGGAAGAGAAAGAAGAAGAGAAAAAGAATGGGAAGAGGGGAAGAGGAGGAAAAAAAACATGTACGGGACCTATGAAACCATTCTGCAGCAAAAAAGGAAAAGGAAAAAAACAACACTCAAGATACAGAAAAGGGCATACAGTTTTGAAAAAACCCTGGAAACAGAAGTAAATTTTAATTAAAATTGCTTTGTATGAAATTTAATAAAATTTAAAAAAACACACATTCTTTGAAACCGAGATGACAGATCAGATATTGTGTAGCAGACTGAAGTTTGGCTAAGAGTAAGGTAGAAATAAAACAATCTGAGGGGTTTGAAGTGGGGGGGGGGGGAGGTTGGAGGAACCAGGTGGTAGGTATTAGAGAGGGCACAGATTGCATGGAGCACTGGGTGTGGTGCAAAAACAATGAATACTGTTATGCTGAAAAAAAAAACAAAACAAAACAAAACAAAATAAAGGAGTAAGGTAGAAATAAGTAGGGAGTTCAATGAAAAAAAAATTAAGAATAAGGAGATGAACAGATGTAATAGAATAAGAACTGTAATAGCATAAGGAAAAACAACATCAATGAAAACCCAGTAAAAAAATGAGATTTCAACATACAATTCACAAAAGAGGATATCCAGACCACCAATAAATATAAGGAAAAGTACATAATTTCATTACTAAGTAGAAAAATAGAAATTAAAACCACAATAAGACATTACTACGTACCTACCGAAATTGCCAAAATAAAGAGAAGATTCCAAGTATTGTCAAGAATGTGGAGCACACTCATACATTATTAACAAGAATATAAAATGGGCATAATCACTCTGGAAAACTCTTCGGCAGTATCTACCAAAACTGAACACAGGCATGTCTCTCAGAGTGTGTCCAGGGATCAGTAACAACAGCATCATCAGTTGCAACAGCAAACCTAGGAGTTTGTTAGAAACATAAAATCTCAGACCACATCCAAAATCTGCTGATTCACAATCAGCAATTTACTAAGAGCCAAGGTTATAGGTACATTGGTACATATATGGTACATATAATGTAGCATAGGTACACTAATGTTTGAGAAGTGCTATCTTATAACTCACATATTCCACTCCTACCTATATGCTCAACAAAATATATACAAATGTTCACCCAAAAATATGTACTAGAATGTTCACAGCAGCACTATTTGTAACAGCTAAAATTTGGAAATTACCCAAATATCAAACAATACAGTAAATTAAGTAAATTGTCATATATTCACAAAACAAGAATGGATAATCTGTAATTTCACACAACATGGTCAAGCCTCATAATTATATAAATATAAATGTAATTATGAGTGAAAGAAGCCAGGCACAGAAGAGTCTTGTATTTATTCATTTTATATAAAGTGTAAAAACAAGCAAAATTAATCTATACTTTTAGGAGTCAGGATGGTGGCTAACTTTCAGGAGGGAGGTGATACATAATAGTGACTGGAGGGGAACATGAGAGGTTTGGGGGGCTTCAAAATGTTCTATTTCTTAGGCACAAATTTTCAGTTATAAAATAAGTTAATCTCAGGGATGAAAGGTACAGCATGGGAACTACAGTTAATAATACAGTATTGCATATTTGAAAGTTGCTTAAAGAGTAGATCTTAAGTTCTTATCACAAGAGAAAAAAATCTTTGTAATTCTGCATAGTAATGAATGTCAACCATACTAATCTGGGGATTATATATTGTACAATACGTACAAATATTGAATCATTTTATTCTATACCTGAAACTAATATAGAATATATGTCAATTATACTTCAAAAATGTTTTCCTTTTTAAAAAAATATTTATTATTTTTATTTATATATATCTTATATTTATTATATTGTATATAATAGATTTATATATTTATATATAAATTTAAATAGATTTTACATAAATTTAAAGTTTATATATAAATTTAAATATATTTTATTTATATTTTTATTTTTAAAGATTTTATTTATTTATTTGGCACAGAGAGAGAGAGAATGAGCAGGCAGGAGGGAGAAGTAGACTCCTTGCCAAGCAGGGAGCCTGATGTGAGACCTAATCCCAGGACCCCAGGATCACAACCTGAGCTGAAGGCAGACACTTAATGACTGAGCCACCCAGGTGCCTCTATCTACCTATCTATCTATCTACTTACTTATTTTAATCTCTACACCCAACATGGAACTCAAACTCACAACCCCAAGATCAAGAGTCCTGTGCTCTTCTGACTAAGCCATCCAGGTGCTCCAAAATGTTCTGTTTCTTAACCTGGACAACAAGCATATGTGTTTTATTAGAAATTTAGGAATGAGAAGTGAACTACAATGACATACCATTACACAGACACTAAAATACCTAAAATTATTAAAAAGGCACAATACTAATGTTAGCAAGAATGTAGAGCAACATGGACTATCAAACAGAGCTGGCAGGAAAGCAAAATCATATGACTACTTTGAAAAACAGTGTAATTAATAGTTTCTTATAATCCTAAGTATTCATTTACCATGCAACCCAGCAATTCTACTCCTAGGTATCACCCAAGAAATATTAAAACATAAGCAAGTGTTTACATTACATTCACATAAACACCTGTATACAAATGTTCATAGCAGCTTCAGTTATAATGGACCTAGAGTAGAAATAATCCAAATATCCATCAACAGATGAATGGATAAGCAAATTGAGGCACATTCATAAAATGAAATTCTAATCATCAATAAAAGAGAACATGACACACACAACAACAGGGACAAGTCTTGAAAACATTAAGCTGTGTAAAAGAAATCAGACAAGAAAAGAGTGCAAACTATAGAATTCCATTTATATCAGTGGTTAGCAAAGGCAAAACTAATCTGCAGTGACAGAAAGCAGAGAGGAAGAGTGGTTGCCTGGGGATGGGTGGGCATGGGGAAATTTGGAGGGGTAAAAGTTCCATATCGTGATTGTGATGGTGCTTTATACAGTTGTATATATTTATCAAAACTCCATGAATTCAGTGAGTACATTTTATTGTAAGTTATACACCAATTAAAATTACTTTCAAAAAAGCCAATGACAAATCAAGAAAAAAAAGATTTCAAAATGTATTCAAAGATTCAATATTCTTACTCTAGAAAGATAATGCCATTACTACCAACAACAAAACACCAGTCTCCCAACAGAAAATGTGAAAGACACTGTTCTAGAATTCTGAAAAGCCTGCAGAAATACCTGAGCTATGACAGCTTTCAATCATAGAAAAGATGGAGAGGTGAATCCAATGCTTGTTAACATTCCCTTAATTAGAAACTGATACATTCTGGATACCTGGAATGATAAGGTTAAGTCTCACATATAAAAGGCTGTGGCTTAGCAAAAAGTGACCTTTTTTTAGAGCCTGGAAAAAACCAGTGTCATCAGACAAGAGAGAGAGGGAGGCACTACTGAGACTCACTGTATCCACTGCAGTCATGTGTGGCCACCTCACTTCTAATAAGATTCTATTCCGTTGCTAATTAAGCAAGAACTGTAACTCCACTGTGTATGAGTATGCGTTCTCCTTCCACCCACCTGAAATGCATCCGTTGGCATAAGAAGTGAGATTGGCACAGACTCACCACTACCCTTGTTAAACGAGTTTGGAACTGGAAGGAGTGTTGGGAAGGCAAGTGAGGGATTGCTGCCTGAGGAAGTCTGGGAGGAGATGACACTGCAGCTGCTGTGAGTTGTTTTTTCTGGAGTATTCATAAGAATGGAGTCCACAGACTGTTCTCTTACCTACTGACAAGTTGAGTCCAATGGATAATTTAAGAGAAGAAAGGCAAGCGAGTCCAATGCGTAAGTCATGAATGTCTCACTAATGAAGGTGGGGATAGTCATAGGTTCCTAAAGGCAGCACAGGGAGATAGGGAAGGTATGGTGGAGTATGGCCTTCACATGCCTTTTAGATGGGTAGTCAGCAACTTTTCAAGCCAGTACTGCATAGGTGCTGAAGTTTACTTAGATATGGGAGAGTATAAAAATAAAGCAGGGAAATGCTTTAACTCTTGCTAACCCAATTCTCTCCGGAGAGGAGATACAAGATCAAAAAAGTGATAGAATTGATCATAAGGTTTTTAATGTGGGAAGGGGGTGATAATACACTTATGAAGAATTCTGTCTTCCTTGCCTCTTCTTGAAAAGGTAGCCAAAGAAAAAGACTGGTTCTAATTTAAAGAATTTAACTGGGTGAATAACTTGATTTTAAAACTCTGTGCTAAGACTTTCCTCTCAGAAGATTCTTAAGCTGAGACTGTGATTTGAACAAATATTTCTTAAACTAACAAGGTTAAAGTTAGTGTTTGCAATTTCCAGAGTTCACTTAAATAGGAATATATTTCCACTGGTAAATAGTAAGACAATTTCTTTTTGAAGAATATTTGGGCTGGGCATGAAAAGTTAAAAGCAAAACAAAACAAAATGAACTTCATTATTTCCAGGATGTTTCCCAAGAAGACAGAATTAAAATGGTCTCAAGACCATTTAGCTCCCATGTTTCAGATATAGTTTTATTTAGGTGAAGACCCTCATGCTGGATCAGAACTAACTGAGATAAAAAGGAGAGGCTAAAGTCTTAGGAAATAATTTCCCCCATTTGGATATCTTTAGCATTTTGGTTTCTGCAACTTCTAGCTTGAGAAGGGAGATGCTGATAAAAGGTGGATTTTTATACATTTACAATTACATATAGAATTTTTTTAACTTCAGAGATAATATCTCAAAAGGAGTTATGAACTTTACATTTTAAAATGGGTTTAAGAAAGAGAAAGCAGACAATGTCTCAGTGAAGGATAAATGCACTCTGATCAGGAGCTCTAGCACCAGGAGGGGAGGAGACAAATAGGGCTGAGCAGAGGCAGGAGCAATCTTACACTTAATGGTGACTGGGTGAGGGTACAGCAAGGTGCAGAATGCTGTCCCCCACAGAAGCCATTCTTCCATGTTCCCACTCTAAAAAGGGCTGACAGTGCTCAGTCTGTATCAGCCTATACCTACTCATGCTGAAAGAAACAAGAGAGAAAAAGGAAATCACATGAGACTTAATATAAAAGAAGCTGAATTCATCAGCTGCTGTGTGTGTGTTACATGTTTGGAGAAATGTTTTACTTCAGTAACAACAACAAGCTCTCAATCTTACAACTCAACAACAAGAAAATCTAATCAGAAAATATGCAAAGACTTGAATAGATATTTTTCTAAGATAATTTGTCAAAAAGCACATGAAAAAATGTTTAACATCCCTAATAATTAGTGAATGCAAATTAACCCACACTGAGATACAACCTCAAAACCATTGTGATGGCTACTATGAAAAAAAAAAAAAAGAAACAGAGGGTAAAATAACAGAAAAGATCAATGAAACTAAGAGCTGGTTCTTTGAAAAGTTGTACAAAATTGACAAACATTTACCTAGATTCACAAAGAAAAAAGAGAGGACTCAAATAAATAAAATCAGAAATAATAAAGGAGACTTTATGACTGAAGCCAGAGAAATACAAAATCACAAGCCTGCTATGAACAATTATATGTCACCAAATTTGACAACCTAGAAGAAATGGATATATTTTTAAAAACATGCAACCTACTAAGACTGAATCATGAAGAAAGAGAAAATCTGAACAGATCAACTACTAGTAAAGAAACTGAATCAATACACAAAATCACCCCAAAGAGGTAAGTCCAGGAGCAGTCACCTTCCCTGGTGAATTCTACCAAACATTCGAAGAATAATTACTACCAATCCTTCTCAAGTTCTTCCAAAAAACAAAACCAAAAAACAGAAGAAGAGGGAATGCTTCTAAACTCATTTTATGAGGCCAGCATTACCCTGATACCAAAATCAGACAAGGATGCCACAAGAAAATTATCAGCCAATAACACATCTATGATAAAAACACATGCAAAAATCTTCAACAAAATATTAGCAAATCAAATTCAACAACACATTAAAAAGATCCTATACCATGCAAATGAAAACCACAGTGAAATATCACCTTATACCTGTTAAAATGGCAATTAACAAAAAGACAAGAGATTATCAGTGTTGGCAATCATATGAAGAAATGGGAACCTTTGTGCACTACTGGTGGGAATGTAAACTGACATAGTCTCCATGGAAAACACTGTGGAGGATCCTCAAAAAATTAAAACTAGACCTACCATGTGATCCAGCAATTCTACTTCTGGCTATTTGATCTGAGGAAAATGAAAAGATACATGCACTCATATTTACTGCATCATTATTTATAATAGCCAACATATAGAAACAACCTTAAGTGTCTATTCAGTAGATGAATGAAATCTAAAAACCAAAACCAAAAAAACAAGCTCATTTGACACAGAGAACAGACTGGTGGTTGCCAGAAGTAGATACTGTTGGGAGTGGCCAGGGTGAGGGAGGAGGAGATATGAAGACCGTAAAAGGTACAAAATTCTAGTTGCAAAATAAATAAGTCCTGGAGGGGCACCTGGGTAGCTCAGTGGGTTAAGACTCTGCCTTTGGCTCAGGTCATGATCTCAGGATCCTGGGATCAAGGCCAGCATCAGGCTCTCTGCTCAGCAGGGAGCCTGCTTCCCCCTCTCTCTGCCTACCTCTCGGCCTACTTGTGATAGCGCACTCATGCTCCCTCGCTCTCTCTCTCTCTGTCAAATAAATAAATAAATATTTTTAAAATGAATGCACAAATAAGTCAGAGATGTATACCATGGTAACTACAGTTAATAATACTGTATTGCATATCTGATAGTGCTAAGAGAGTAAATCTTGTTTCTCATCACAAGAAAAAGGGTTTTATGCAACATATATATAAGGTGACATATTAAGTAGATGGTTGTGATGATCATTTAGCGATATATACAAATATCAAATGATTATGTTCTACACCTAAAACTAATATAATGTTATGTCCGTGATACCTTAACTAAAGAAACAACAACAAAATAACAAGTGTTAGTGGAGAAATTGGAACCCTTGTGCAGTGTTAGTAGTGGGAGTATAAAATAGTGCATCTACTGTGGAGAAAAGTACAGCAGTTCCTCAAAAAATTGAGATAGAAGTATAGGATCCAATAATCCCACTTCTGGGATTATTGAAAGCAGGGTCATGTTCATAAGCACTATTACTCACAGTGAGCAAAAATTGGAAAAAACCTTTGTCTAGTGACAGATAAATGAATAAACAAAATGTGGCAAATACAAACAATGGACTATTATTCAGTTTAAAAAGGAAGGAAATTCTGATACCTGTTTCAATGGATAAACCTTAGGACAAATACTGTATGATTCTGCTTGAATGCAGTGCCTACAGTAGTTACATTCACAGAGACAGAAGGTAGAATTGTTGTTGCCAGGTGCTGGGCTGGAAGTGGGGATCTACTGTTTAATGAGTATAATGGGTATAATGGGTATAGAGTTTCAGTTTTGCAAGTGAAAAGATTCTGGAGATGGATAGTAGCGTAGGCTGCACAATAAGATGAATGTACTTAATATCAGTAGACTATACACTTAAAAAGAGATAAAACGGTAAGTCTTATGGCATTTATGGCAATTAAAAACAAATTTTAAAAGCCCAAAACAAAACAAAAAAGTAAAAAATAAAAATAAAAATAAAAAAATAAAATAAAAGACCAAATAGACAAGGGAGACTCTGCTTAAAATGCCAAGTCCAGAAAGGGGAAACCAGCTGCACTCAAGTACAAGGTAGACTGAGGATGGAGCAAAAGTCTCCCCGCCTTCTTGCCATACTAACCCTCCACAGGAAATAGCAAGAGAATGGCCCAGTGGTGCGTACGTGTGGAACCCTCTGGCAGTGATACCATCACATGAGTGCACGTGCTAACTGAACAAGCGAAATGGAAACCCATGGTATTACTGGACACCAAGCTAAATTTAATCTGAAACATTAAGTTCCCATGGGCCTCAACAGGAGAAGACAATCAGAGAAATATGAGGTTTAAGAGGAATTATGTTGAAATAGCTGCGAGGTTCAAGCAAAAAGCCCAAAGCCTTGTTGACCTGTTTGGATTTCTACAAAAACATATCACAGAGGGAACTGTTACTAGGCCCTAGCCATCAATTTCTCTGAAATAAATGACTTTTTTAGGGGTTTGTATAGCTTCCACAAAGATAGTACAAATATAGCACATTTTAATCCATGCCAACAATTGGATTCTCTTACAAAAACGGAAGTGGCTAAAACTTTCCATAGCTGTCCTTTCCCTACCTTTTATGGGAAAAATTCTAAAAATATATCACAACCCAGATTAACATGAGAGGGGAGGGTGTGTAAATGTAATATCAACATAAAATTGTAATTAAAATGTGTTATGATTCCAAATGTATTTTGCTCTTCTGTATGTTGGTTCTTGTGGAACCTAGAAAATACTGTAAATAAACTGTATGAACTGAAAAAAATTATTCTTTAAGTTAGGGGGTACATTTTTTAATATGCATTCTTATTTTTAATCATTTTTAATCACATGTACATCATTTTAAAAATCAAATACTCCTGCAATAAAGGTAGATTCAATAAGAACTGAATATCTTAAAATATGTATTACATCAACATAACTGGAAATAAAAAAGGAAATTCATCTCAGTAGATGCAGAAAAAGCATTCAACAAAATTCAACTCCTATTCATGATTAAAATTCTCAGCAAACTAGAATAGAAGGGAACTTCCTCAGTCTTGTAAAGGGTATCTACAAAAACCTCAGTGCTAACATTATACTTTTTGGTGAAGAGACTGCTTTTCCCTAAGATCAGGATCGGGCAACGATATCAGCTTTCACCATTCTTATTCAACATTGTAAAGGATGTCCTAGCCAGTGTCATCTGGGGGAAAAGAAGGAAGGGAGACAGGGGAGAATAGATAGATTGAAAAGAATGTAAAACTCTATTCACAGACAACAGATCATCTATATGTAAAATTCCATAAAAACATCTAAAAAACTATAGAACTAATGAGTGCAGCAACATCACAGGATATAATGTGAATGTGAGAAAAAGTCAGTTGTGTTTGTTTCTACACACTAGCAACAAACTATTAGATATTGAGATTTATAAAATTCTTTTTACAATAACGTAAGAATTATGAAGTATTTGTGAATAAATTTAGTTAAATATGTGCCAGGTCTATTGTGGAAACCGCAAAACATTGCTGAGGAAAAGTATATAAGCAAATGGAATGATGAATATAATTATAACATGGTCACAGGTCAGAAGACTCAATATTAAAATGTCAATTTTTACCCAAATGATTTACAGATTTGAAGAAATCATAGTCAAAACCTCAGCAGGGTATTTTTGGGTAGGAAAACTGATTCTAACATATATATGGAAATGCAAATAACCTAAAACAGCCAGAACATCGTTGAGAAAACAAATTTGGAGGAATTATATTACCTACTTCAAAAATTACAACATAGCTGAAGTAATCATGACGGTCTCTTCCTGGAGTAAGGACAGATGTATAGGTCAATAGAACAGAAGAGAGAGTACAGAAATATACCCACACATACATACCAAATTGATTTTCCCAAAGGTACCAAGGTAAATCAATGAAAAAAGGCTAGAGTTTTTAACAAATGGTGCTGGATCATTCTATCTGAAAAAAATTAACCCTAACCCTTCACTCTCACCATACATTAAAAACTAACTCAGTGGTTCCAGAAGTAGATTCCTTAAGATCCATGATATTTCATAATATAGTCATTTTTCTCAATACCACATTGCCTTAATCAAAGGGAGGAAGGGGTTCTATGCAAAATAATAAATATTAGTGTTATTAAATAATACTAAAAATTCATAATGGACCATAGGCCTACATATAAGAGCTAAAACTTCAAAATTTCCAGAAGAAAACAGAAAAAATATTTTTGCAATCTTGGAGTTGACAATAATTTCTAAAACAGGATAAAAAAGCATGAATCATAAAGGAAAAAAAGGTACTTCATCAAAATTTTAGGCTTCTGCTCTTCAAAAGACTGATAAGAAACAAAAAAGTAAGCCACAGACTGAGAGATAAATTTGCAGAAAATACTACTGATAAGAGAGTTGTAATCAGAAGAACTCTTAAAGATCAAATATAAAAAGAAAACTCCAATTAAAAACGATTAAAAAACATAAACAGGCACTACACTAGTAAGACATATGAAGAGTTGGGGTGCCTGGGTGGCTCAGTGGGTTAAAGCCTCTGCATTCGGCTCAGGTCATGATCTCAGGGTCCTGGGATGGAGCCCCGCATCGGGCTCTCTGCTCAGCGGGGAGCCTGCTTCCTCCTCTCTCTCTCTGCCTACTTGTAATCTCAATCAAATAAGTAAATAAAATCTTAAAAAAAAAAAAAAGACATATGAAGAGCAAATACAGGAAAACACAAGAATGTCATTTTATTGCACTTTGTTTTGTGCAATACTTAGCTTTTGTTTCTCATATGCTGTTGTTTTTACAAATATAAGTTTTGTGACAATCCTGTACAAAGCAAATCTACTGGTGCCACTTTTCCAATAGCATTTGCTTACTTCATGTCTTCGTGTCATGTTTTGGTAATTCTCACAATATTTCAAATTATTTCATTATTACTGTATTTGTTAGGGTGATCTGTGATCAGTCATCTTTGATACTACTACTCTAATTGCTCTGGGGAGTCAGGAGCCACACCCACCCAGCTGAGACAGCAAACTAATAAATGTTGTGTGGTCTGACTACTCCGCTGACCAGCAGTTCCCCCAGCTCTCTCCCTCTCCTTGCGTCTCCCTATTCCCTGACACATAACAATATCAAAATTAGGCCAAGTAATAACCCCACAGTGAAATGGCCTCTAAGGACACCTGGGTGGCTCAGTCAGTTAAGCATCTGCCTTCGGCTCTGGTCATGAACCCAGGTCATGGATTGAGTTCCTCACCGGGCTCCTTGCTCAGCAGGGAGCCTGCTTCTCCCTCTGCCTGCTGCTCCCCCCCACCCTTGTGTGTGTTGCCGGTGCTCACTCTGTTTCTCTCTCTCTCTCTCTGACAAATAAATAAAATCTGAAAGAAAGAAAGAAAGAAAGAAAGATAGAAAGAAATTGCCTGCAAGTGTTCAACGTGAAAGAGTCATGTCTCTCACTCTGAATGAAAAGCTAGAACTGATTAAGCTTAGTGAGGAAGGCACCTTGAAAGCTGGGATAGGCTGAAAGCTAGGTCTCTTGCACCAAACAAGTCAGCCAGGTGGTGAATGCAAAGGAAAAGTTCTTGAAAGAAATTAACAGTGTTATTCCTACTCCAGTGAACACATGAATGATTCAAAAGCAAGTCTTCTTGTTGATATGGAGAAAGTTTTAGCACTCTGGATAGAAGATCAAACCAACCATGACATTCCCTTTAGCCAAAGCCTAATCCAGAGCAAGGCCCTAACTCTCTCCAATTCTGTGAAGGCTGTGAGGTGAGGAAGCTGCTGAAGAAAAGTCTGAAGCCAGCACAGCGTAGCTCAGGAGGGGTAAGGGAAGAAGCCATCTCCATAACATGAAAATGCAAGGTGAAGCAGCAGGTTATAACAGACAATAATGAAGCAGATCATAATGAAGGTGGCTACATTAAACAGCAGATTTTCTGGGTAGATGAAACAGCCTTATATTGATGTCATGTCAGACTTCCACAGGTAGAGAGGAGAAGTCCACACCTGGCCTCAAAGCTTCGAAGGACAGGCTGGCTCTCCTGTTAAAGGCTAATGCACCTGATGAGTTGAAGCTGAAGTCAATGCTCATTTACCATTCCAAAAATCCTAGGGCCCTTCAAAATTCTGGTAAAGCTACTTTGCCTGGTTCTATAAATGGAACAACAAAGTCTGGATGACAGCACATCTTTTTACAACATGGTTTGCTAAATATTTTAAGCTCATTATTGAGACCTACTGCTCTGAGAGATTCCTTTCAAAATATTACTTCTCACTGACAACGCACCTGGTCACTCAAGATCTCTGATGGAAACGTATAACGAGATGAACGTTGCTTTCATGCCTGCAAACACAACAGCCATTCTGTAGCCCATGGATCAGGAAGTCATTCTGAGTTTCAAGTTTTGTTTAAGAAATACACTGCATAAGGCCATAGCTCCCTTAGCTAGAGATTCTTCTGATGGATCTGGGCAAAGTAAATTAAAAACCTTCTGGAAAGAATTAACCATTCTAGGTACCATTCCGATGTTTCTGATTCAGGGGAAGAGATAAAACATCAGCATTAACAGGAGTTTGGAAGAAGTGGATTCCAGTCAACATGGAGGACTTTGAGGGGTTCCAGACTTGAGTGGAGGAAGTAACTGTAGCTGTGGTGGAAACAGCAAGAAAACTAGAATTAAAAGTGGAGCCTGGGGACGCCTGGGTGGCTCAGTTGGTTAAGCGGCTGCCTTCGGCTCAGGTCATGATCCCAGCGTCCTGGGATCGAGTCCCACATCGGGCTCCTTGCTCGGCAGGGAGCCTGCTTCTCCCTCTGCCTCTGCCTGCCTCTCTGTCTGCCTGTGCTTGCTCGCTTTCTCTCCCTCTATCACTGGCAAATAAATAATAAAAAAAAAAAAAAAGTGGAGCCTGAGGGACGCCTGGGTGGCTCACTTGGTTGAGCAGCTGCCTTCAGCTCAGGTCATGATCCCAGCGTCCTGGGATCAAGTCCCACATCGGGCTCCTTGTTCGGCGGGGAGCCTGCTTCTCCCTCTGCCTCTGCCTGCCATTCTGTCTGCCTGTGCTTGCTCTCTCCCCCCACCTCTCTCTGATAAATAAATAAAATCTTAAAAAAAAAAAAAAAAAGAGAAGTGGAGCCTGAAGATGGGACTGAATTGCGACAATCTTGACAGCATTACATGCTGCAGAGAAGTTGTTGGTAAAAGGAAGAGTCCATCAATGCAGCTAAGTTCACTGCTGTCTTTTTTTTTTTTTTAGACTTTATTTATTTATTTGACAGAGAGAGAAAGAGCACAAGTAGGCAGAGCGGCAGGCAGGGGGAGAGGGAGAAGCAGGCTCTCCACTGAGCAGGGAGCCTGATGTGGGACTCGAACCCAGGATCCTGGGATCATGACCTGAGCTGAAGGCAGCCACTTAACCGACTGAACCACCCAGGTGCCCCTCACTACTGTCTTATTTTAAGAAATTGCCACAGCCAGGGGCGCCTGGGTGGCTCAGTGGGTTAAGCCACTGCCTTCGGCTCAGGTCATGATCTCAGAGTCCTGGGATCGAGTCCCACATCGGGCTCTCTGCTCAGCAGGGAGCCTGCTTCCTGCTCTCTCTCTGCCTGCCTCTCTGCCTAACTTGTGATCTCTCTCTCTGTCAAATAAATAAATCTTTAAAAAAAAAAAAAAAGAAAAGAAATTGCCACAGCCATCCCAAGCTTCAGCAATTACCACCCGGATATGTCAGCAGGCAGCATCGTCGAGGCAAGGACCAATCCCCCTACCCCGCCCCCAACTAGCAAAAAGATGATGACTCACTGAAGACTCAGATGGTGGTAAACATTTTTTAGACATAGAGTACTACTTAATTAAGGTATGTACACTTTTTTTTTTTAAACATAACGCTATGGCACACTTGATAGACTACAGTGTAGGGTAAACTTAACTTATACATACACTGGGAACCAAAACATGCATTTGATTCACCATACTGTGATATTCATTTTATTATATGGCCTAATAACATATTGCAGGTTTTAACCTGTAATACCTCTAAGGTATACCTGTCAACACACAGAAAGTTGTTCAATGTCACTAATCACTATGGGAATGCAAGTTACCATGAGATATCACTAGACATCCATTAGGAGAGTTAAACTTAAGAAGAAGGACAATACCAAGTGTTAGTAAGGACATGGAACAACTGGATCCCTCACACCCACTGTTGGAATGCCACTTTGAAAACCAGCTGTGTAGTTTCTTATAACACAGATGTACCACGTGACTCAGTGACAGTTCCTCTCTGGGAATTTATCAAAGAAAAATGAAAACATACATTCATACAAAGGCTTTATACAAATGGTTATCCCAGCATCACTCATAGTAACAACAACAACAAAAAAGGAAAAACCCAAATGTCTATCAAAAGGTGAATGGATAAGCTAATGTGGTTTACACAGATAAGTGAATACTATTCAGTAATGAAAAGGAACAAATATGGATGAATTCAAAAGCATTTTGCTAAGTGGAAAAGCCAGATACAAAAGACTACATATCCTAGGATTTCATTTACATGAAATTTTAGATAAGGAAAACAATAGCAAGAAAAAGCAGATCTCCAAGAGTAGACAGAGGAGACTGCCTACAGAGTGGTACAAGGAAACTATCAGGGTTAGTTGGAATGTTCTACATCATGATTTTAGCAATGGTTACACAACTATATTCATTTATCAAAACACACCAGGGATGCCTGGGTAGCTAGCTCAGTTGGTTAAGCATCAAACTCTTGATTCTAGCTCAGGTCATGACCTCAGGATTGTGAGACTGAGCCCTGCATCAGACTCCGTCCGTGCTGGTCGTGGAGCCTGCTTAAGATTCTCTCTCTCCCCCTCTGCCCCTCCCCTCCCCGCTTGAGTGCATGTGGGCACTCTCTCTCTCAAAAACAAAACACATCAAATTGAACACTAAAAATTACTGAGTTTATATAAATTACACCTCAATAAAACTGAGTTTTAAAAAGCGCTTAATAAAGATTTTTTTTTAAGTATTATCCAGTAGGGGCGCCTTGCTGGTTCAGTCAGTACAACACAAGACTCCTGATCTCAGGGTCATGAGTTTAAGCCCCATACTGGGTATGGACCCTACTTAGAATTTTTTTAATGTATTATCCAATATATAAGGTATATATGTATATGCAACAGGCAACAAATTGTAGAGTTACCTTTGTATTTCTCAGTAGTGGGTGTGGAATTTGATAAACTTAGTTTTGTAACTGCATTGCAAAAATCATTTCATGTATGATACAAAGAAACCTCTATCAGTTTGTAACAACATTTACCACTGGTACAAACAGATGAAACAGACAAAGCACAAGGTGGCCCCCTGTGTAAGGAAGCCAAATTGCCTTAATGTCATAATTCAGCAAAGACTCACAATACTGACAGAGGAGAACTAGCTGTGGGTTAGGCAGCCCCAGTCCACCGTCTGGAATATTCTTCATTTGAAGCTGAAGAATATATCTTATCCTCTGCAACTAATACAAGCCCTAACTGGGCAAATAAAGCAAAAATGATACAACCATTGCTGCAGTTTTAAAAATCACAAGGAAAACAAAGAGGACCTTGAAGACACTCCATGGAGAGATGAATCATTGCAATGTACAACTATGGGATGCTGCCATCCTAACAGAATTTGTAAGGGATTCACCAAAAATTCATATCTTTTAAATATATTTGACCTATTTGTTCATGATGTCTTTCCCCACAAGAATGACATTCCACAATGATAGATTTATATCTCTGCTGTTTACTGCTATATCCCTAGCATCTAGGATGCCTAGCACATAATAATTGTTCAATAAATATCTGTTATGTGAATAAATTATGCCTCTGTTGATATTCAGTAAATATTTGTATGAATTTGTATACAGATATCACTCACAGGCAAAGGATATAATACTTTTCCCTTCTATTTCTTTCTTTTACAATTCTTTGACTGTAAGTTGCATTGTTTTTTCATTTTGTTTCTAAATACCAATTCAAATCCAAACTTTCAAGCAAAATGACTATTATTTTCTCCTTTATTTACTTCATTTCAAAAATTTCCTACAATATGTGTGTGTATATGCTCAGATTAAAGGACAAATGGACCTTTATAAAATTAGTTTTATAGAGGGCTATGGAAGTTAATAATAGCACGCTTCAAGTTTTCTTCTAGCTACTTCTTCAGATCTATCCCTCTGCTTATGTTCTTTACCTTCTCTGAAAAACCCTCCACACATTTCTTCATAAATTTAGCCTGTCTCAACCCAATTTCCCCAGTTAAGAATCCTTTCTAATACTGGTTAATCTCAATCCTTTGATCCACTTTGGCTCCCAAAACAGAACCATAAACCCCTTTCGGCCAGGCAATATTCAGTATATTTTTGTATTTCCCTCTGCTACAGAACATTGATAAATGCTTACTTTGTTGAACATGATGAATTTCTGCAGCCCTGAAGAAGCTTGAGGGTACAAATATTAATGTAAAGCTACAAAGATAAAGAAATATATTTGCATATAAAACTGTATGCATAAAACCTACCAGCAGTGTCTGTCCTTGGGAAATGAAGAAATGACCTGATATAACGATGGTGAGAACAAGATACCCAGATTCTTCACTGGAGTCAAAAACCTTGGAAAAGAAGAGAGTGAGAGAAATTCGGGTAAAACAATACATTTCTGTAATACTAGTAAATGTATATCTTTTCACACTGATCTTCCTACTCAGAATGTTCCCTTTCCTTCCATTTAATCTGTAACCATCCACTTATACTTTCAAGTTTCTCCTTTATAGGGGCTAACAGCCAGCTTTTTAAAAATATTACTAAATTAAGTATTTTGAAATGAAGAGGATACTAATTTAAAAATAAAGAATTGTGGGCCCTGAGCTAACCACTTTTCAGTAACATATTAATAAGTTATTAGTTATCTTTCAGCCTGTTTCCTTTCTTAAAATAGGGATAATGCCTTACAGGGTTGCTGTGAGACTTCAGAGTACTAGTTTCTTCAGTCATATAAATCCATTTTTACAACATCTCAAAACCCGGTGCTTTCCTTTGGATGAGCTTTAATTTGTCAACGTCACTTTTTTTTTTTTTAAAGATTTTATTTATTTATTTGACAGAGATCACAACCAGGCAGAGAGGCAGGCAGAGAGGGAAAGAGGAGGAAGCAGGCTCGCCACTGAGGGGCTCGATCCCAGGACCCTGAGATCATGACATGACATGACTGAAGGCAGAGGCTTTAACCCACTGAGCCACCCAGGCGCCCCTCAATGTCACTCTTAAAATATGGTGCCCCAAACTGACAGAAATGTGCTGGGTGTGGTCTATCTCCAATTATGCAGTACAGCCTACAACGACATTAACCTTTTGAGGGGGTAGTCCCATTTGAAGAATGATCTGGTATCAGTAAAACCTCTTGAAACTTTATCACTTATGTTGGTAAATCCTTCCTTCACATTCTTAATCCAAACCTAAATGTAAGATCTTGCATTTATTCTCATTATATTTTTCTCGCTAGATTTGGCCTATAGTTTCAGAGGGGAGTTGAGGCAATGAAATCAAAATATCAAAGAGGACATGATTCATAGGTATAGAAAACTGGGATTGGGTCTTAAGTGACTACCTTGTATATATAGGTAGCTTTAATATACTGAAAGATAAACATCCTTGTATAAATATTAAAATGAAATTATGGATTTACCTCAATGCTCAAAGCTCAAAACAATGAATACATACCTAACTGAAATCTATCTTTATAAGGTTACTACATTCTTTTGAGAAATAATGTTTTCATAGTTTCATCTGTGGGGAATACCGCTTTAATGCTATATTTAAACTTAAGGAGTTCCTACTGAGATTTCTCTAATTCACTTTAAATTCCAACCTTTAAAAAAAAAAACAAATGGTATTTAAAAAAAATTTTTTTAGGGGCGCCTGGGTGGCTCAGTGGGTTAGGCCTCTGCTTTCGGCTCAGGTCATGATCCCAGGGTTCTAGGATCGAGCCCCGCATCGGGCTCTTTGTTCAGCAGAAGCCTGCTTTCCTTCCTCTCTCTCTCTGCCTGCCTCTCTGCCTACTTGTGATCTCTGTCTGTCAAGTAAATTAAAAAAAAAAAAAAAAATTTTTTTTTTAATTTTTTTTAGAAGATTCTATTAACCTATTTGACAGACAGAGATCGCAAGTAGGCAGAGAGGCAGGCAGAGAGAGAGGAGGAAGCAGACTCCCCGCTGAGCAGAGAGCCTGACGTGGGGGCTCTATCCCAGGACCCTGGGATCATGACCTGAGCCACAGAGGCTTTAACCCACTGAGCCACACAAATGGTATTTTAGATGTCAAGGAAGGTATGCTAAACTCTGCACTTTGGTGGTTATTGCTCCGTCTCTTTTCCAGGATTAGGAACTCAGTTATTTGTATGATACTCTTCCAGCCACAGTTTAAATGGTTTATCTTGAATGCCTCATGACCACTTAAAATCACAAAGACAGCTAGGAGTCAAGTACAGCTTTCAAAACTAGAGCCTGGTCAACAAATTCTTTGAGAGGCAATTTTTCAACATGACAGCTTATTTTTTACAAATGTACTATATATGCCAAAAATATCCCCCAAAGTATCCAACAGTTAAATGTATAAATTAATGAATGATGATAAAACAAACGTATAATAATCACCACGCAGGTGAAGAAAAAGAAAACACTGCCAGCCTTCCAGAAGGTACCCTAGTGCTGTCTCCCAACCACTACCTGCTCCCTCCTCCCCCTAAGGTAGCCATATTTCTAACACCATAGTTTAGCCCTATTTGTATGAGTGGAATCATATAGAAAGAATTATTTTCCATCAGTCTTCATCAGTGTTGTTGCACATACTTAAGTTCATTTGTTTTCAGTACTACAGAATACCACTCTACAATGATACCACAATTTATTATTTCATTCTTTTGTTGATGAGTATCGTTTTCCAGTTTAGGTTGAGCACAAATAATGCTGTTATGAGACACCAACTCTTTCCAAATTATTTTGTAATTTTTTCAAGTGGTAACTAATGACTTCCATGAGAATCCCAGGAGACTTCTCCCCTGCTCTCCAAACTGCTACTTCTAATTGCCTACTTGTGATCTTCACTTAAAGGCCCAACAGTCATTTCAAAATCAACAGCCCCTAACTTGAAGTCCAAACCTTCCCATTCATACATTTATTCATTCAATATTTACAAAGTCTTGAGCAAGTGACATCTGTTGCCTATCACCAGGAGTAGAAATCCAAGCATTCCTGCCCACTGCATTTTGGTATTGGAGTCACTGTGGAAAACACAACAGTCAAGCACTGAATGGAACAGCACTCTACTCACATAGGGAAGAAACAGAGCAAGATTAATATCTGAGCCGAAGGCAGAGGCTTTAACCCACTGAGCCACCGAGGCACCCCAAGAAATGCATTTTATTTATTTATTTTTTTAAAAGATTTTATTTATTTATTTGACAGTTAGAGATCACAAGCAGGCAGAGACGCAGGCAGAGAGAGAAAGAGAGGAGGAAGCGGGCTCCCTGCTGAGCAGAGAGCCTGATGTGGGGCTCGATCCCAGGACCCTGGGATCATGACCTGAGCTGAAGACAGAGGCTTTAACCCACTGACCACCCAGGCGTCCCAAGAAATGCATTTTAAATATAAAAATATAAACAGGTTAAAAACAAGGTGGGAAAAACATATACCATGAGAATACTAGTCAAAGAATGTTGGAGTATGTATATTAACATTAAGCAAAAATATCAAAAAGATATAAAGATGGTCATTTCATAGTGATAAAGGGGTAGGTTAATCAAGAGACATACCTATCCTAAACATTTATGTCCCCAACGACAGAACTTAAAAATACATGAAGCAATAACTGATAGAACAGCAGGAGGAAATATATAAATCCACAATTATAGTCAGATACCCCTCTCTCAATAACTGACAGAACAAGTACATGGAAAATCAGTAAATAATAGTAGATTTGAAGAACAGTATCAACCAACATAATCTCATGGATGTTTATAAAACACTTTAACCAATACCAGCAAAATACACATTCTCCTCTAGTATATACAGAGCATTTACCAAGACAGACAAAATTCTGGGCCATAAAACAAGACTTAGTACATGTTAAGTATGTTCTATCAAAACTAACATTAAATTAGAAATCAGTAACAGACAGATCTCTGAAAAAAAAACTCCCCAAATATTTTGAAACTAAGTAACACACTTCGAAATAACCTATGGGTAAATAAGATAAAAGAGAAATTAGAAGTATTTTGAACTGAATATAATTCACTATCTTAATAAACTAAAAAGTAAAACCATATAATCACCTCAATAGTGAGAAATATACAGAAAAAGACTTTGACACAAACCAACATCCACTCCTTATTTACAAACTCAGCAAACCAGGAATAGAAGGAACTTCCTTGAGCTGATGAAGGGCATCTATGAAAAACCTACAGTGAGCAGGAAAAATGGAAAGCTTTCTAAGATAAAGAATAAGACAATAATGTTAGCTCTTACCACTCCTATCAACATTATCCTGGAGGTTCTAACTTTTGTAATCAGGAAAGAAGAAGAAATAAAAGAATGAATTAAAACAGGCTTAAATTCAGACAACATGATCATTTATGTAGAAAATCTAATTGATTTTCTTAGAATAAAACTAAATTTATACAAACTAGAAAAAAACAATTAGAGTTTGAAATTTTAAAAATATCAACATTTATAACAGCATCAAAAATATGAAATATTTAGGGATTGACAAAAAAGTGAAAAAGATCTGCACACTGAAAATTGACAGAAATTTAAAAACACATAAATATATGGAGAAAGATATTTTGTTCATGGATAGGAACATTTAGTATTGGCAAGATAGTGAGGCAGGCAGAATAATGGTCCCTCAAAGATTTCCATGTCCTAATCCCTGGAACACGTGGATATATCTTACATGGCAAAGGAAACTTTGCAGAGGTAATTCAGGTTAAAGATCTTGAGATGGGAGAGTAGCCTGGATTATCCAGGTAAGCCCAGTATAATCACAAGGTTCTTACAAGGGAAAGAGGGAAGCAGAAGAATCAGAGTAGGAAATCTGACTGCTTTAAAGATGGATGGTATTAGTACAAGGCTAGGAATTCAAGCAGCCTCTAGAGGTTGGAACAGGCAGAAACATACTCTCCTAGAGCCTCCAGAAGGAAAGAATCCCTACTGACACCTTGATTTTAGCCTTACTAAGATGTATTTCAGGCTTCTGACTGCAGAACTATAAGCTATAAGTCTGAGTTGTTTTAAGCCACTAAGTTTGTAGCAATTTGTTAACAGCAGCAACAATCAAAATTCTAAATTCTTCTGTAGAGATTAAAGACACCACATATCAAGCATTTCAGTCAGCTAACATTAATAAAGAACCCACTATATAGTGATTTATTTTATAAATATTTGAGAAAGGAGAAAAATAAAACATAGAAAGGAATGTCCCTGACCTTGAGCTTCATTCATTCAACAAATATTTATTAAGCACCTACTAGACTCCAAGCATTTTTTAGATGGGAAACATAACTGAACAAAATTATTAGCTGCCCTCATGGAACTAATGGGGGATGGGATGCAGGGCAAGCGTACAGTAAAGACTACAGTAAACAAATATAATTAGTGGCATTCTAAGGGTGGGATGTTGAGAGCAGTGAACCCTGGTTCAGGCAATAAGGGAATGCTGTGTCAAGAATTTATATACAATAGTCAAACAGACTAACAAACAATCTGATTTTTACTACCACCATGTGCCCACAATTTTAACCAATGTCACTGATGAACTACCCCTCCCTGAAAAAGTCTTTTTTTGGTCTTAGTTCTAAACAACCACTATAGTTACTAAGTTTGAATAAAACATATATAAGCTTCAAATTATCGGACTTTTAGTATTTATTCTTTAATAAACTTTGCTTTTCACACATTCGTTTGGGAAATTCCTAATTATAATGTTGGCCCACATATATTGCACACTTAACCACATACATCTTTTTCAAGAATAGCTCACAAAGATTTGACATACTTCAAGTTTGCTCAATGCAAAATTCTTGTCTCCAACCCCTTCTTAGGACAAAGTTCACTTCAAGCCTGCAGTACTACATTCTACATTTCAACTAGATTCAAAACAAACAATGATAGCATAGGGATTATAAACGCAAACAGATTGGAGTTACTCCAATGCTGTCATTTGTCCAATGCTGGGACCTGTTGGTATTTATATTTGAGTTCCAAATTTTATTTATTTTTAAAAAGATTTTATTTATTTATTTGAGAGACAGAGAAAGCATAAGAGGGAGGTCAGAGGGCGAAGCAGACTCCCCTTGGAGCTGGAATCCCAATTTGAGACTTGACTCTGGGACTCCGGGATCATGACCTAAGCCGAAGGTAGTTGCTTAACCAACTGAGCCACCCAGGTGGCCTGTGTTTAAAATTTTAAATTTTAATTTTAATTTTAAAATTTAAACTTAAATGAGACAAGAGTGCAAGCACAAGATGGAACATTTTTGTTTAAATGCAAATTTTAGTTCACACTCAAAATATTTTGCTAAACTTGAACAGTATTCTTAACATTATTTTAAAATTATTTAATGTTTCAAACTAAAGAACAAAAAAAGGAAATAAAACAGTAATTTTATCATTAGTTGCCTAAACTGTACCGTTGAGAGATTCAGGTTTTTTAATCACTTGTTAGTTTGTGGGTGATTAATTACATAAAATATCAGCCTCTAAGCAAAGAATCAAGGTTCAGAAGTTAACAAGATGTAAAAACAATTAGCTAAAGAGTTGTGCTTTTTTCCTGTCTTGTAGTGTGTATTTCCCTTTTCTTATTTATTTTACTGCCATGATTATAATAATGAAGCTCAATAAAAGAGTTTACTATCTATATAATAAATGAACGATTTCATTTGTGGAAATTTTATGAAAATAATGTCATCATTTAGGCAGTAGAGTGCTAAAAAGTTATCCATTCTGGATGTCAAATGCTCTAGGCACACCATTTAACATAATAAGTAAATAAGTAATAAGTAAACATAATTAGTAAATTATCTAGTATATAGGAAAGTACAGAAGGTAGGGAAACAATAAAGCAGGGTAAGGGGAACAGGAGTATAAAGACAAGGCATGAAAATTACAATATAAATAGGGTGGTCAGGGTAGACATACTGAGAAGGTGAGGCTTGAGCAAAGACTTGAAGGCATTAGAGAGTTAACCAGATATCTGGGAATTCAATACTTTCTATTTTTCAGGTATTTGTTGCAATCCTTTACCTAAAAGATTTTTATAGTATATTCATACACTCTGAAAATACCTAATTAGAGATTTCCAAGGAGGTTAGGAAAAATGGTAGTTTGTATCCTTGCAGTCTTCCTTTCCCAAATCCAAACCAAATACCAACTACCTCTCCTTGAGAAGTTACTAAAAATCAGCATCCAAATGGGCCAGAAGGAGGGGTTGAGGTCTTAGAATTCAGATATAAAGAGGTGGCATACTTTCGCCACCCCCAAGAGTAAGGAGGCCCTCCTCTGAGCAAAGAACCCTAGGACAAAGATAGGAATGTCCCAGTTCTTGGGAAAGAATCTTACCAGTAGAAACTGTAGACAACCTCCCCCCACCGGCCAACCAAGAAAAAGAGCAGTACCAGCCTGTGTATTCTGAAATTCCTACTGGTCTCCCAGCCTCTAAGAAGTCACAATGGAGATGGACAACTTACTGAGCTGAGTCCCTCCTACCCCTTTAAGAAGGCCCAGAAGCTAAGACTCATATACTTCCCAACATTTACCAGTTAAGATATATATTCACTGTTGAACTTGAGCCACAAGGGTAAAAAGAAGTGTAAGTTAGACAAAGGAAAATAACAATATACCTAGTAGGCTAAAGTAATGAAGAACAAACAGAAAACCCAGAATAGGTGGCTCCTGGTGGAACAAAACTGTCAAAGGAGATGGACAACAACCTCAATTACAACACATACACATATAAATATCACACGTACATACATATATATACACATACATAATTACAATATATATAATTAAGAATATTTAAGCAGAGCCTTAGAGCTAAATTATGCCTCATAAAAACTAAGGAAAAAACTCAATAGCTTAACTGAAGAATTGGATGGACACTGTTGAAACCAAATTAATGGTCTGAAAAAGCAAGTAGAAGATTTAGAAACACAGAGCAAAACTACAAAGAGGAAGAACTCATGTGCGTAAGATAAGGTAATGTGGAACAAAGGATCAAATGCAGAACAAGTGTTAATGATAACAGCTAAAGTGGAGGGGTAGAAAGAGACGGAGGAGACACAATGATTCAACAAACAGGAATTATCCCATGATTGCAGAAAGGCATGAGATACAAGGGATTCAAGTTCCAGGCACTGATGGTGGGGCTAGGGAAACACACTAGATACAACCCAATAAAAATTTTGAATTGAAAGGATAGAAGAAGACCTTAAAAGCTACCAGTCTTAAAAATAAAAAAGTCACTCTCCAGCACAAGAGGATTCTAAAAAAAAACTTTTTCAGTGGTAAATGAAGGAAAATAATTAAACATATATCATACCTCTCCTATACAAACCAATGACCATGTAAACACTAGCCGACATGAAGAACTTTTTCTTCTATAAAGAATATGAAATATTTTTATGTTCCAAATAATAAATGAAGAAAAAAATGATAAAATTAGGATATCACCTTTTGCAACTCCTAATTAATGGCTCTAGAGCTCTAGGCTCTAGCTGCAACATCACGAAGAGAAATAAACAGGTACTACATACTTCCAACAGGAAGAAAACCAACCCCCTTTAAGTACCTTTGCCATAAAAAACAAAATTTAAAAAACCCAACCTGAACATGACCTCACTTCTAGCTTCAACTAGCAATTCACAAGAATTAGGGAGGCCCAAGGATCAGATCAACTGTACCACAAAGAAGCAGTCAGCAAAATCCACAGTCAGAAACTGTAGAACCTGTTTGTTTGTTTGTTTGTTTCAACAAATTGCAAGGAAGGGAGAAAGGTGAGTCAGGGAAACAGATCAAAGAAAACGTAAAGACTAAGAGATATATCAATCATAATGGATGAAAGAGAATGATTGAAAGAGAATTATGACACTTAAGTGAACACTGAATATTTGATAATATTAAGGAACTTTTTAGGACAAAAGTGGTATTATGATTTCTTTTAAAGTCCCTACCTTTTAGAGATAACTGAAATCATTGATAAAATGATATGATATCAGAGATTTCCTTCAAAATAACACAATGGACGTGGATAGGATACAGATGAAACCAGACTAGTCATGAGCTGATGACTGTTGAAGCTGATGACACATACATGTGGACTTACTGCATTATTTTATGCATCTTTGATTATGTTTTAATTTCTTTAAAACAAAAAGTTTTACAAGAGGCTTCCATTTTCGTTGTTGACTAGGTCTAAGCTTGATTAAGTGAAGGTATTCAGCTTACTGCAAAGGACAAGGATACTACACGCACTGCCCTAACTCTACAAATTCCAAATGTCATAATGCCTAATATAATCTAGGCATTTGAGAAAAAAAATCACTGACTTCCGGTTCTTGGGAAATATTTTTAATGAGTGATGATTTAGCATTTTACTGGAATGTTCACATTGGCACAATATGGAAAGCTCAAAGAAAAATGTTATCTCTAATGACCAAGTCATCACAGAAAAAGATACTAATTTTAAAGTGTCAGCGAAAACATTTATCATATTTGTATCTTCTCTTCTTTCCAGTTCCTAACCTAAATGTGGCTTAAGATTTAGGTCATAAAATAAAGTATGTATGGTATTGGCATAAAAACAGACACACAGACCAATGGAACAGAACAGAGAACCCAGAAATAAACCCATGCATATCTAGTCAACTAATTGACATGGGAGCCAAGAATACTCAATGGAAAAAAGTCTCTTCAATAAACAGTGTTGGGAAAACTGGATATTCACATGCAAAAAAATGAAACTAGTGCCCCATCTTACATTACTCACAAGAATTAACTCAAAAGGATTGAAGAAAAATGCAGGACCTGAAACTATAAAACTTCTAGAGGAAAACACAGGGGAAAAGCTCTTTGATACTAGTCTAGGTAATGATTTTTTTGGATATGACACTTAAGGTACAAGCAACAAAAGCAAAAATAAATAAGTGGACTCTATCAAACTAACAAGCTCCTGCACAGCAAAGAAAGGATTAATAAAATGACAGGACAACCACAGAATGGGAGAAAATATTTGCAAACCACATATCTAACAAGGGATTAACAACCAAAATATATAAGCAACTCATATAACTCAATAGCAAAAAAAGCAAATAATCCAATTTTTTAATGGACAAAGGACCTGAAAAGACATTTTCCCAAAGATGTTCAAAAGGTACATGTTATGGTACTCAATATCACTAATCCTCAAGGAAATATAAATGAAAATCACGAGCTATTACCTCACATGTGCTAGAATGGCTGTTATCAAAAAGACAAGAGGTAACACATTTTGGCAAGGATATGAAGAAAAAGGAACACTTGTATGCTGTTGGTGAGAACATAAATTGGTCCAACCACAAAGAAAAACATCATAGGCATTCCTCGAAAAACAAAAATTAAAGAAATACCACATGATCCAGCAAATCCACTTCTAGGGATAGATCTGAAGGAAATGAAATCGCTATCTTGAAGAGATACATGAACCTCCTTGTTCACTGCCACACTGTTTGTAATAGCCAAGACTTGGAAATGAAAGACTAAAGATAATTTGAGATATATATACACATGATAGAGTATTATTTATCCATAAAAAGAAGGAAATCCTGCCATTTGTGACAATGTAGATGGATCTTGAAGGCATTATACTAAGTGAAATAAGCCAGACACAGAAAGACAAATACTGGATGATCTTACCTACATGTGAAACCTAAAAAAACCCCAAAGTCACAGAAACAGAGAATGGATTGGTGGAGAACAGAGGTGGGCGGGCAAAATACCTGAACTTGATCAAAAGGTACAAGATTCCACTTATAAGTTCTGGGGATGTTAATATACAATATAATGACCATAGCTAACGATACTATATTGAATATTTGGAAATTGCTGAGGATAGTTCTTTAAAGTTCTTATCACTAGAGCACCTGGATGGTTCAGTCCACTCAGGTCTTGATCTCAGGGTCTTGGGATCCAACCTCCCCTTGCCTCTATGAAGAGCTCCATTTTCAGAGGGTGGTCTGCTTGTCCCTCCCTCTCTGCCCCTCCCCCTGCTCATGTTCTCTCTCTCAAATAAATACATAAAAAGTGTTTTTTTAAAAAAGTTCTTACCACAAGGAAAAAAATTTGTGACTATGTAAGGTTATGGATATTAACTAAACTTACTGTGGTAGTCATTTCACAAATATACATATTTGAAATCATTATGTCATACAACTAAAACTTAATCTTGTAGGTCAATTATATCGCAATAAAATGGGGTGAAAAAGATTTAAATCAACCTGACCTCTATTGTGGTATTTCAACATCAATATGATAGGACACACTGAAATACAGAACTTGCCTATATTACAACTTGGCTTTTCAGGCACAGCTTATACATGATTAAATCAGAGTCTCCTAATATTTTACCTGCATATATTTGGGCAAGACTGTACTATAACACTAATCTAAAGTTTAAAAAAAAAAAAGAAAGAAAAGGGGGTGACTGTGTGGCTCAGTCAGTTAAGTGACTGATTCTTGATTTCAGCTCAGGTTATAATCTCATGGGCTGCTGTACAGAGCCCCATATTGGGCTCTTTGCTGGGGATGGAGACTGCTTAAGATTCTCTCTCTCCCCAACTCCCTCTGTCCCATTCCCCCGTCTCCCTTTGTCCCACACTCCCATCTCCCTCTCTAAAAAACTAAAATAAAAAATAAAGTTAAACAGAAAAAAGTTAAATATATGAAAATACAGAAAAGTATTTCAAATGTATTTCTATCTTAGATGAAAGGTTAAAATAGTGTTACTCTTCAGATGTGACAGATTATGTACTCAATTAAGGGTCCCCCCCCCCCCGCTTTTAAGACCCCTCAGAAAGTATCACAGCTCTCTATATATATTGGCCCTAAGGGATTTATGCATCACAAAATATGAAAAACATGGAAGACTGTTAAGTAGGCTATCAGCTGTTTCCCTCTTGGTAACTAAAGTGACTCATAAATTATTTCAACAAACTAGTAGAAGATATATGCTAATGAAAGTGATTCTGCTATATACCCATTACCAAACTGTAAAATTCATTATTTTGTTTCTGTTGTTTCATAGAAAGGCTAAGTGTTAACAGCAACAAGAATAAACAATTACAAGTGCATAATACTCAGACAAAAAAAAAAAAGCAAAAATAAAAACCCCACAAGTAATGTATACATCTATGGCCATATTGTAGTTATGCACTAAATAACAGGATATTTTGGTTATTGGTATTATTAGAAAATGCCCTTGAGGGTGCCTGGGTGGCTCAGTTGGTTAAACATCTGCTTTCAGCTCAGGTCATGATCCCAAGGCCCTGGGATGGACCCCTGCATCAGGCTCCCTGCTCAGAAGGGAGTCTGCTTCTCCCTCTCCCCATTCCCCTCCCCCTGCTTATGTTCTCTCACTCACTCACTCTCTCTCAAATAAATAAATGAAATCTAAAAAAAAAAGAAAAGAAAAGAAAGAAAGTGCCCTTGAGTTCTAGCCAGGGACCCCAGAATAAGCCTTCATTTCTTGGCAGTCTCCAGAGTCAGAAGAGAAAAGTATGTGGCAGACTTCTAGCTGTTCTCCAATGCTGGGTTTTAGCTGGACACATGATCTTGAGGAATAGAGACTACATATGCCAGCTGTTTATGAAGTTAGGATGGGGCCACAGCTCTACGTTCTGGCCACTGTGCTGTAAGGGGTACATCATGTGGCAGCTTATGGGGAATCTTCCGTAAGAGACAGCAGGTATATATCCTTTTGTTACTTCTTGATCCCTTCCTCCACCAGGCTGTCTAGATATCATTTCTGTCTTGGACTATTAGACCATGGCCAGGCGTGGCAGAGGAAAAAACGGAAAGCTCCTCAATTCCTGACACTGTGGAGTGTCATACCAGCCCTGCACTTTTATATGGAGAATAATAAACTTTCACCTTATATAATCCGCTGTTATTTTATATTTTCTGTTACTCAGAGTCAATATCAATTGTAATTAATACATAATATAACCTGCTAACTCTTCAGAAAAAATAAGCTGCATGAAAAATAACTCTCAAGGAGACTCCTACATCTACAAAAGAGAAAATACCACTGTAGGAAGCGTACAGCACAGTGAGGACTGGCTTGAGGAAAACAGGGTTTTAGAATTAGTTCTACTTCCTATGTAAACCTTTGGCAAGCCAGTTAGCCTAGGCAGGCCTCAGCTTCTATAAAATGGTAGTAAGACAGATCTAAAGAGTAGTGACAATTAAATTGGAAGAGGCTGACAAAAATACAAATTGTAAGAGTATCAGTATTACTTTGTCAATTATTCCCTCTTCCCCACCTTCCCTTCAGAATTGGGGCGTGAGGATGGCCCGCAGTACATAAATTAGTTATAACTAGAGTATCACCCCCAGAGATTCTAATTCAATAGGTCCAGTGCAGGAACCATGAAACTGCATTTTCAACAAGCACCCCAGGAGACTGTTGAAAGCAATCAGCCCATTACACCTTGAGAAACACTGCTCTATGATCAGGCCCTCTACATGTTCTTACAGGGTCCTTGTGAAAGCACAAGAACAGTTCCATAGCCTCTCCAGTGCCTAACTATATGCTAAGTAGCCAGTAGACAATTTAATAACATTTTGTTGAACTGATGAACTGACATGGAAAATGACAAAACAGAACTCAACCAAATGATCCACTATGGACTTCCATTTCTGGCCAACAAAGTAATAGGGACCAAATATACCCTCCTGCCTCAACAACTAAAAAACAGAACAAATTAGAAGAAACAACAGTTTTCAAGACACTGGATACCAGGTAATGAAAACCATGATTCCTGAGCTATAATGGAAAACAAAGGAGGTGAGTCTTACAACTGCCCTAGATTACTTCTTGGAGAAAGTCTCCAGGCCAAAGCACTGAGAGGAGGAGCCCAGGCAGAACAGGGTGAGGCTTCCCTGAGTTAAGGGGCTAGAGATGTGAGTCCAGGGAGGACATTGTGGCTACAGTTCACAGGACAGAATACCAGAGAGAAAACTCCCAAACCTGCAGAGATTCCTCAGCTCTTCTACATATACATATGTGAGGCAGGGCAAAGAACCACTTGGAAAGCTTTAAGGGAACAATCCCAAGACCTCACATAGGGCAGGGAATAGTGCCTGTTCTCATCAGCTAGGGTGAAAACCCTCATAATTTACAGAGCATTGGGTAGAACAACCTGAAGAGTTTTGCCTCAGGAGTGAGAAAAAAATTAGCCCTAGGTCAAATGCTGCTCTGGTCCCACCTGACAAAGCTTAAAAGCAAGACTTGAAAGGATCAAACTGTTTCCAGATAACTTATCCCAGAAAATTCAAGAATATTTATAGGAATACAAAAATATCCTGCATCCAACAGGGCAAAATTCACATCAGTCACCAATTAAAAATTACCAGACATGTAAAGAAGAACTACTATTTCACGATTTTAAAAATCATTTTCTTGGGGTTTTACTGAATCTTAAATTTTCCTTAAAAACAAACAAACAAACAACCTGTCATTTTTATCATTTGCACTCTGTGTTAATCTCAAAATCCCTCATCTACATAACTGAAATGCTATTCTGTATATGAAATGTTAACGCTTCAGAGGCAAACAGCATAGTGGTTAAAAGCACACCATTTAGAGGCAGTTAAACCAGACTCTGAATAAATTCTTTATTCTTAACTTATCCCAGTGTTCCTGGGCAAGCCACTGCACCCGAGTGTTAGTTTACCTATCTATAAAATGGTATGATATTTGCTCCATAGGACTTCTGTCAGAAATAAATCAAAGTGGGGCACCTGGGTGGCTCAGTGGGTTAAAGCCTCTGCCTTTGGCTCAGGTCATGATCTCAGAGTCCTGGGATAGAGCCCCGCATCGGGCTCTCTGCTCCGTGGGGAGCCTGCTTCCTCCCGTGTCTCTCTCTCACTCTGTCTGCCTCTCTGCCTATCTGTGATCTCTGTCTGTTGAGTAAATAAATAAAATCTTTAAAAAAAAGAAAGAAAGAAATCAAAGTAAACACCTTAATAAATAGTAACTATCATGCCATAATTATCACATTATCATGAGGAAAGTTTAGAAAAGTTAGTACACACTCAAACATTCACTGAGGAACAAGCAATCATATGCTACATATTAAGTATTAATATGCAGGCACTAAGAATACAAGGAAGAAAAGGACACTGTTGAGAGGACCTGAAGTATATCTTATGTTGAATCTGCATTTAGAAGTTCACCTCCTTCATATTCTATTTCTTAATTTCTAAGTAGGGCAATTATTTTAAGTTCCTCCTATAAAAATTAAAGGTTGATTTTTTTTTTCCCTTTGAAAGGAAAAAATAAGAAATTGTCAGGTTCAACCAATTAGGGCATGTCTAAGAAATCCTGGAATCTGAAAAACATGGTAAAACTTTAAGAGCAACCTACAATTTAACATCACCTTTCAAAATTATTCTCAAATTAGTAAGCTAAATTATATTCAGATGTAAAATACACAAAATGGACCAATCTGTTATTATGATAATCTTTTCAGAAAGGCTTGGGCGAAGAGCAGATGTAAGGAATTAAAACCAAGTTCAAGTTTGTATTTCATTTGCTCATTCCACTTAAATGACAGATGGCTTAAATATTAACCCTATTAACAAGACATTTGCATATTCATTATGAATCTGATTGCCTTACTTCATAACTCCATGAATTCATTTTATTAATTTTACTGTATGGCTGCCCATTTCATGCGAGGTCTTCTAAACCCTTGCCTCTCCAGTGTGGTCCTAGAACCAGCAGCATCAGCATCACCTGGGAACTTGCTGGAACTAAAGAATTTTATTCCTCATACTTGACCTACTGAGTCAGAATTTGCATTAAAAAAGAATCCCCATGTGATTTCTGTGCACAATGAAGTCTGAGTAGCATAGTTCTAAATGTTGATTTTTTTTCACACTTTTTTTACAGTATTATAAAAAGCTTATTTGCTTCCAAACTGTTGATTAACTTATCTCCAGAGAGTTACTTTTCATAATAATTCAATTCAGACAAATAAATCAAATAGATATACATATATTAGATGTTCTGTATATAATATTTGTCTCAGATTTGACCTCCCCTCTCAACCAGGATTTCAAGTCTTAGAAGACTTGTTGTACTATCCATATTTTCTCTTGAGTCAACATTTTTGTGGCCCCTAGCATGCGACCATTGTGACAAATCTCTGTAATTAAATAACTATACAGAAAAATACCAGATCAGTTCTTGCTATACCTTCAGAAAAAAATAAAAATAAAAAAACTCAAAGTAGTTTAAACCAAGGTTCAACTTGAAAGTTCCCTAGGAAAAAAACGACCAGAATGACTCAATCCTCCACAATAATATATTTTTATGCTTTACCTAACACATTTTTTACTGCAGGTACCACATATTTTTAAAATCAGAAATTCACATGGGACTTAGTACAGTTCTTTAGATGGCTCATCTTTTATTATTACTATTGCACAATAGTCACAGTGCACATAAAATAGAACAAATCTTGTTTTCTCTTTCGTTTTTCCAAAAAGAAAAATGACAGACCTAGGCTGAAACTGATCACAGCAGGTAGGATGCTTCAGCACAGATTCAAAGGAAGGTACAAATGTTCCGTTTTCAAAAGCACTGCAAAAGCCAACTTCATCTCTTGTCACTGTAGCTGTGGCTTTATGCCAAACATTTGAAAACTGTTGAAAAGTGCCATTCCTCATAAGCAATTATGAAAAGCTTTGCAAAAAGAAGGGAAAAATAACTGTAATAACAATGAACTCCTTACAACAGCCAAATGTCCATGGCCTCTGGTTGCAGGATAAGAATCCAAGAGTTACCTATAGGCATATGAGCCAATGCACACAATACAGAAGCCTTAGGAGAAAGGGTTTGAAGGGGTGTTAAGAGAAGGTGTGAAGGAAAGTGTTGGGCAGTCTCCGAATTTACATATTCTTCAAACTTCCCTGGTTGGTTTTTTTTTTTTATAAAACACAATAATAGATCAGTCATCTTTCAATTTAACTTTATTCATCCTTTTTTGTGTTTGCAGCCTATATAATTTCTCTGGATATAACATTCTATAAGAACATAAAGAGGCACTGAATGCTTTTTTTAATGATTCTAGATATACTGATTTCAAGCTTTAAGTGGTGCCCTACATCTAATATTTGAGGATTTGGTGAACAGTTCATTATGCCCCATATCTACTCTCATCCACAGCCAAGCCTCTCAGAAGAATTGTCTAGGCATGGTGACTCTGCTCACTCACCTACCAGTCACCCAACAGCCCATCTCATCTGGCTTCCACCATTTCACTCCACTGAAAATTCCCTTGGTAAATATTGTAAGGATCTTCATGTTGCCAAATCCAATGGACACCCCTTAGCCATCATTTTTTTCTCCACTCTGCAGCATCGTTCAACAAAGTTCACTGTTCTCTCCCTCTTAAAATAACTTTCTGTAGCTTTGATACTTTCTCCCGGACCCCCCCCCCCAATCCCTGTCCCCTGTCAATCTTCTTTAGGGACTCTGTCCCCTCTACCTAACCTTCAAATGTTGGGCCATCTTGGGACTCGGTCCTGAAATCTCATGTAATCTCATAACTATAAATTCCACCTTCATGCTGATGACACATTCATCTCCAGCCCATATCTTTCTTCTACACCAGTATACCCAACTACCTCAACATCTCTACTTGAATGCTTCAAACACATTTAAACTCAATACATCCAAAACTGAAGGCTTGAATCTTTCTTTCACTGTTCCTCCTCCAGGGCTTTCCATTCCTCAAACATCCACCCAGTTGCTCCTGCTAGAAGCTCAGAAGTCCTTTACTCCCACCACCTATATCCTATCAACCTCCATGTGCTGTCATTTTGGCCTCCAAAATATAGTTTTAATATGTCCCATTTCTCTATCCCTACTGCCATCCTCTCCAAAGCAGTCCCACTCTAGTCAAAGCCATTATCATCATTTGCCTGCAACAACAGCATTCTAAGGGATCTTCCTGAATCTTCTCATATTCCCCTTCAACTCTGTCTTCAGACTTCAGCCAGAGTGATCTTTCCGATACAAAAATTCTTCTACTTAAAACCTTCAGTGGCTTCCAACTAGCTTTAGGATAATGTTCACAAGGCACCTGTCTCTCTACCTTATGCTCTCACTCTATTTGTTCTCTAAGTACCAGCCTTATTCTTTTCCTCTATACATTACACGTGCTGAGGTTTTCCAGGTGTAAGACCTTTGCATATGCTGCAAAGGCTATCTGAAGTATTTGTTCTAATTTACTCTTCTACCCAAATCACACTAACATATGCATGCACGGGCATAATTCAAAACTTCAGGGTCCACAACCAACAGTGAAAGCTGACCAAAAGGAACTGAATGACTAGCAACTCCTGGCATTAAAACATACCACCACTACAACAACAACAACAAAATAGTCACAGCAAACGCTTCTATAATTTTACCAGGACTGTTTGAAGTAATTTACATATATTAACTTATTCACGGCTCACAAGGATGCTATGAAGGGGATACTATTATTATCTCCATTTTGAGGTAAGTTAAATAAGGTAAAAAGAGGACCGACAACTCAACCAAGGTCAGAGAAACTCAGCAGCAAAGCAAGGATTCAAATTTAGTAGTTTTTCTGTGGGGTGCTTGACCGCCCCTGGCATAACTTGGTCATGGGCTACTCAACCCTTCCTTCCACATAAGGGTATGGAACTGGTTTAAATAATTAGGAAGTTATTTGGATAATACCGTGTCCCCCACTAGGCTGAAAACAAAATTGAGGGTAGGGACCATTACTATCTTGTGCACTGACATATCGCCAGCCCCTGAATCAAGTCTCTCACACACAACTACCGCTCGTTCATCTGTTTAACATAGGACTACTGCCTTGCGTAATTATCTTGAGAATGTACTGGTTCCAATTATGAGATTACATACAGACGTTTCCCGTTAGCTCCTGGCTAGCCAGTCGTGCCAGTCCCGCGGTGTCCCCTCCTCCTGCCTGGGCGGCAGACTAGGCCCAGTGTGGCTACTGGCCCCGGTCTTCCCTCTCTTCCCAGGAGTGGAGCACGCGCGGCCTTTCCTGCCCACAGGCCTCACCTTCCATGTGGGGGAAGACGCTGCCCCAACGTCCTGACCAAGCCCAGGCGGCTCTCCGGTACCCGAGGGCATGAAGCGGCCATAGCGCTGCAGAGGCCACTGGGTTGCACCTCCTCCTGGGAACGCTAGGCCTGCGGGCTCTTTTCCCGCCTCCGCCATGTCCGGCTTCCGGACGTGCGCAGCGAGCGGGCCCATGCCAATCCGCACAGCCAACCAATCAGGAAGCGAGATGGCCCAAGGCCCACCTTCCTCGCAAGTGGAAGCCAATGGGCAGGCCCCAAGACACGTGCAGGGGGCTGCTGGGATTGTGGACGTCACTTGGGACCTCGTGCGCCTTCTCCTGCTGATGGGAAAAGTGGAGATAGTAACTTCCACCTGGAAGTGAGGCTGTGACGCTTGTAGATAGATGGTGGTGGGCCTCGCCTCTGCTATCCTGAGGCCCTCGGGAGCTCAAGTCACGGTCCAGCCGGTCCAAACGCTCTGACTGGGACATTTCTGAAAACTAACTTCTGCGCGCTGGGACTAGGCCGGCTCTCCGAGGCTGCATGGACAAATGTGTTTGCCTTAACAGCAGCCTTTCAAATGGCCCACCCCAAACCCATCACAACACTGCATCAATTCCACACGCCATTCAGGAAGTAAGGCTATTTTCTCCTCATCCTGTGACCCTCCGGATATACTCCAGACTGTCAAGTTCTTGCCAAAGAGAAGAGCAATTGGGTGGGATGCTGACGGCTATAAAAGGTGTGCCCCAGTCGAGCAGCAGGTGCAACTAAATGACAGGTCTGGGTGATTTATAGTCGACAAAGCACTTCTACATCTGTTATTTCATTTGTCCTCCCAACAACCTTGTGAATTAAAGAAGCAAAACAGATATTACTGCCCCCATTGAATAAATGGGAGGCAAAATAAGGTCCTGAGGGCTGAAGTGGTTTGTCCAAGGTTACACAGCCAGGGCAAAAGTGTGGTCTCCACAGTCTCTCCAAGCATCTGCCCCACTCACGAAGAATTTAGGTATTCATTGGGTCTGTGTCAAACCAGATGCAGAGTATACAGAGTATGGAGACTATGTTAACCAAACACATAAAATAGAGTTATAATGCAAATAATTTTTAAAATTAAATGTCAAAGGGTAGTAAATGCATAGACAATGTTTAGAGAGGTGGTACATTCTACAAAACACTGATTAAATATCCATAGTGTGTAATTACACTGGTCAGTACAGGGGTTACAGAAATGGGTAAGTCATATATCTAGCCTTCTAGGAGCTCATGTGTCTAGCCTCCTAGGATCTTCTAAAGAAGACAATGAGAGGTACCCGTGATATAGTTACTGCCACGGAAAGGGCACAAACCATGTGCTCTGAGAATTCAGATGAAGAGTGGTGGTGGCATTTCAGTGTGAACTTGAAGGGTGAGAAAAAGTTCTCCAAGGGAACATAGAAGAAACCGATATTCCATATGGAGGACACATTGAGGAACAAAGTTTCAGAGATGGAGATAGTGACACAACCAGTCAGAGTGGAAGGTGTTTCAAGGAAGATGAGGCCCCAGGGGCAAAAGAGCAAAGAACAGCAGCTAAGGAGAGTGAATTTTACTTGGTAGGTGATAAGGAGCATGGAAAATGTGTGTAGGGGAGTGGTACTGTTATAATGGTGGTCTAGGCAGGTTAATCTTTCAGGGGCATACAGAACAAACTGCATTCAAGGCAGAGAATTAATGTTAATCATTGTTCCATTTCAGATTTCAGAAACTGCTTCTGAAGGCCCTTAAATGACACAGCACTAGGACATTTAATATAGTAGTAATTAGTTAGAAGCTTGATGTGAGTCCCAGTTCCACCACTTGCCAGCCGTGTGACCTTGGGGAAGTCACTTAACCTCTCTGTAAAATAGGGTTAGCAAATACCCATCTTAAAGGGCCAGGGGAAAGATAAAATAAGACCATATGAGGGAAATACTTGATCAGTTACAAAGCGGTACACATGTTGATGCTTTCTAATCACAGGGTTGAAGAGACTTTCTATGGGCTCCCCGTAGGCAGGAGGATGGAACAGGAGCCTGACATTCGGTCTCAGAGGCGCTCACCTTCCAGGTTCAGGACTGTGGATGCTGTCAGACACCCTTCACAGGAACAGATGGTGCTCACAGTTGGGACCCTGTCAGTGCCCAAGGACACCCAGGGCCCTGCTGGGTTTCCACCTGCAAGCTCCCCTCCTAGACAATGCACCTGTGCTTGAGCTTCTGGGGCCACTAGCGTCTGCCAAGAACAAATCATGTTTGCAAAGGGAGATATGAGAAAGCCACAGCACAATGCACAGAGGCTCTTAAAAACTTACGATATTAACAAATGTGACTTGAGCATTCAAAAGATCCTGGATGCTATACTTGGTGCTTGGGATACAGTAGAGATCGAACCAGGTACATCTTCTACCCTCCTGAAGTTTACTGTCTAGCAAGAAGGTGGAGGGAGTGGGGAAGAGGGTGCCGAACACTGAGCAAATTACTCCATATTTTTAATGGTCATTGTATTTTCTTTTATCTTTTTAAGATTTTATTTATTAATGATAAAAATATGGAGACAAGAAACACAGCACAGGGGAGCAGGAGAGAGGGAGAAGCAGGCTCCCTGCTGAGCAGGGAGCCTGATATGGGGGCTCGATCTTAGGACGCTGGGATCATGACCTGAGCCAAAGGCAGATGCTTAAAGACTGAACCACCCAGGCGCCCTGTATTTTCTTTTTTAAAGATAAATCTATAATATGTATCAAGGTACAATTTTACACAATAAAAGCACAGGTTATTACAAGCAAGTTTTGACACCTCTAAACACTCATATAATCACCATCCAAGACAAGATATAAAACATTTCCGAAAGCCCCAGGTTCTCTTAGGAATGTCTTGTTCCTGTCACTCTCCAACTCCCAAGGGCAAGCGTTGGTCAGATTTTTATCACTATAGGTTGGCTTTTCCTGCTTCTGAACTTAATATATATGAAACCATACAGAATGTACCCTTTCATATGTGCTTCCTTTGGTTGGTACAATTTTGTCTTTATGTTCATCCCATGTTGTGATGTGCATCAGTAGTTCAACCTTTTTTAGTGTTCAATAGCATTCTATTGTATGATTGTATTATAATTTGTTCTTTACATGTCGATGGCCATTCGGGTTGTTTTCTGTATTTTGTTAAAAGCTGTTATGAACAGGGATGCCTGGGTGGCTCAGTGGGTTAAGCCACTGTCTTCGGCTCGGGTCATGATCCCAGGGTCCTGGGATCGAGCCCCATATCAGGCTCTCTGCTCAGCAGGGAGCCTGCTTCCTCCTCTCTCTCTGCCTGCCTCTCTGCCTGCTTGTCATCTCTCTCTGTCAAATAAATAAATAAAATCTTTTTTTAAAAAAAAAAGCTGTTATGAACATTTTTGTACCAGTCTCTTTTGTTGATATGTGCTGTCGATTATCTTCAATCTATACCTAGGAGTGAAATTGCTATATTCTAGAGAGAGAGGTTTTATCCTATAAAAACTGGCAAAGGAGCGTGTGGCAGTAATTCTTGTATCATCTGGCACTCCTACCAGCAACACCTGAGAGGTACAGTTGTGCTTGCTGACATTTGCTTCGTCAAATCCTTTCAGTTTAGCAACTGTAGTGGACTTATTGTGATGTCTCATTGTGGTTTTAATTTGCATTTCTCTGATGATGAATAATATTGAACCCCATTTCCAATGGGTTTCTGGCCATTTGTATATTTTATTTTATGAAGCGTCTGTTCAAATCTTTTGCCACTATTCATTTGCAAGAGTTTTTTTTTTTTTTTTTTTTTTTTTTACCTATTCTGGATATAAGTCTTTTGTCAGATACATGCATTAAAAACATTCTGTGACTTGCCTTTTCATTTCCTTAATAATGTTTTGCAAAGAGCAGAATTATTTAATTCTGACTGGAGTCCAATTTATTAATCGTTCAGATTTTTTTTTCAGTGTTTTTTGTGTCCTAAGTAATGTTAGCCTACCCTAAGGTTGTACACATATTTTCCTATGTTTTCTTCTAGATAAATTATGGTTCCAATTTTTACATCTGGGTACATGACCCTTCTTTCATTAAATTGTTTATAGTAAATGAAGTCGGACTTAAGGTTCATTTTTTCCCCCATATAATTAATGTTACATAGGAACAGCTGTCTACCAATGTCTGCTGAAAATTGGCATATAAATACCCCAATTTCCTCACTCCTTAGGTGGGATAACTCTGAGATTTGTGTAATACCCTATTTCCCAGACTTCACCCATGGGATTAGGCTCCATTTACCCATGATGTAACTTGCTTCGTAATCCTTTTGTTTTGGGCTAACTTCCCTTCTCTGACTCCCTTCCCAACCACTGTTTCTTGGAATCACTTCTCAGATAAATTACTTGCATGAATCTTTGGCCCAGGGTCTGCTTCTGAGGGAAGGAACTGGAGCAAAGACAGTGGCAAACAAGACGGACAGTTCCCCTGCCTTCTTGTATTTGGCTACAATGTAGTTGCATACAAAAAGAGAGTGAAAAGGCAGTAAGATGAGGAAGAAGAAGTCACTCTAATATTCGAAGAAGTCCCTCCAATGCCATGCTGATTGACAGGAGCAGAACAATAGCATTTGTGATTGGGATTAATGAATGACAGGTGACTATGAGATAGCACATCTCCCTCCCTCTTTGGAGGCTATTACCTATTTTATTTTTATTTATTTTTATTTTTTTTTTAAGATTTTATTTATTTATTTGACAGAGAGAGATCACAAGTAGGCAGAGAGGCAGGCAGAGAGAGAGAGGAGGAAGCAGGCTCCCTGCTGAGCAGAGAGCCCGATGCGGGACTTGATCCCAGGACCCTGAGATCACGACCCGAGTGGAAGGCAGCGGCTTAACCCACTGAGCCACCCAGGCACCCTATTTTTATTTTTTTAAAGATTTTATTTATTTATTTATTTATTTATTTGACAGAGAGAAACACAGCGAGAGAGGGAACTCAAGCAGGGGGAGTGGGAGAGGGAGAAGCAGGTTTCCCATCCAGCAGGAAGGCCGAAGTGGGGCTCAATCCCAGGACCCCAAGATCATGACCTGAGCTGAAGGCAGTCACTTAACCGACTGAGCCACCCAAGCGCCCCAACTGTTACCTGTTTTATAGAAAACAAAACAAAAAAATGCAACAACAATAACACCAAAAACCTTGCTGGAAGTGAAAAAAAGTTTCTTTCTTTCATTGAACATTTTTGATCCCAAATTCTTTTACTGTGCAACTCTGTGTTGCAGGTGGCATGAATGACAGATATTGGCTGCATGAATAGTCAGCATCATTGCTGGCAGGCTGCAGGGCTGGCTTTGAAATCCTAGCACATCCCTTTCAAAGCAGACCAGGGACCCCATACATTCAGTCAGCAGAGGAAATGAAGCCTTCAGTCTCCTTGGGTCTGGCTCCTAGATGACAGAGACTTATGCAACTTTACTCTGCCTGCCATGTCCCTCAGCAACATTCTGGGGACTACACGGAGTGACTGGGAACTGCAGGGCACTGTGGACTGCTGTGGGGTTTCCCAGAAAAGCCATTCGCGTCAGTCGGGCCAGATCAGTCTTCATGATGTCAGAACCTGGGGATGCTGTGTGAGAAGGGCATGTTTCCACGGAACTCTAGGCTCCCTGCTAGAAAGCAATTATTTTCGAGTGCCTACTCTATATCTTTCACGGGCAAAAACAAACTGTTCCATTCCAGATAATTCAAGGGATTTCAGTGTGATTGGGCACAGACAATCCCAACCTGTCCACAGGCTGCTGATCGTTAGGACAACACGAGGAGAGATTAACAGTAACTTGTTCCATTTATTATAAGCACAGAGAATCATAAGGGTGGTCAAAAATGTTTACCAGCTGGTAAATTAGGGGGCACTTTTTACAAAGCTGGGTTAGAATCAGAAATAGGAACTTGGAGCAAATCCTAAAAAAAGCCTATGAACTCATACCTTGGAGAGAGGGATTACATTTTACTTATGTTGAGGAGTCCAGAATTCCTGGCACATCGTAGGTTCTCAATATCTGTTAAAGAAAAGATTGCAAATTTAATATGAGAGAGTGAAAGTGATCATTTAAAAGTCATTTTGAGAGTATAAACAGCTAACATGAGGGAAATGGTTAAGGACTCCTTTCCTGCCCTTATCTCCTCGTGAGTTGGAACAAGAAGAAACATCTTTGGCCATGTCCTAAAGAATTGTAGCATAAGCCAAGGAAGACATTTTTAGATCTCAAACTCCTAATCTCATAGCTGGTATATTGGGGAAATGTATATCCCTAAAGCCTGCAAATACATAGTCAAATATAGGAACCCCTGGAATCTCTCCCAATTTGATACGTTGTTTATTCTACTGTTTATTGCCTAACCCAGGGGCTGTCATTTAAACCCTCTACAGAGTGAGGCTGCCATATTTGCAATTCACACCCTAGAGGACAGATGGGAGCATCGTTTAAAAAAAAAATGCTTTGTGCTGGAGGGTGACTCAGCAGAAGCATCTCTGAGCTTAGTTATTAGGAATATGTTGATTAATTGAGCCTGCAGCCATTGTGACTGCCCCTCCAGCAGATGCTAGGTGCGGATTGGCAGAGGCTGGGAAGGCAAAGCTGTAGGGGCCCCCAGGGATACGGTCAGGGGTCAGGGTCAGGTCATGGCTGCTGGCCCTGTTTCCTCACACAAAAGGCTTCAGCTCCTTGTGCACCACAGTATGCTCCCCAATGAAAACCCTTTCCCCAGGGGGTAATTCTAACAATAAATTGTGAGACTTAGAGGAAGAGTGACTTGTTTTTTTTTTCTTTTTCTTGGTGGTCCTGTGAGTTTAACTAATTTGTTCATTCATTTATTCAGCAAATATTTGTTGGGCTTACTCTGTTCTGGACACTAAGCCGGATGACAAAGAAACAAAGGTGAATAGGACACACTCCCCACCTTTTTTTTTTTTTTAGATTTTTCTTTAAAGATTTTATTTATTTACTTGACAGACAGAGATCATAAGTAAGCAGAGAGGCAGACAGAGAGAGAGGAGGAAGCAGGCCTGGATCCTGAGCTGAAGGCAGAGGTTGACCCCACTGAGCCACCCAGGTGCCCCTCACACTCCCCTTCCTGAAAGCACCTTTTGGTCTGATAGTGGTGATGGAGGGAAGACGACGTTAGTGTTCGAAGCCGATGGTCAAGAAAGAATTCTTGAGACGTCTTTGGTGCAAAAAGGTGATTTTATTAAAGCACGGGGATAGGATCCATGGGCAGAAAGAGCTGCACCGGGGTCATGAGGAGTAGCTCATTATATACTTTCATGTTGGGAGGGGGTTAGGGATAGTGTAAGTCTCTAAGGAGTTTTGAAAGCAAGGTTTCCAGGACCTTGGGGGAGGGCTAGCTATTGTGGGGAAAAGGTAACTTATTACCATCTAATAAAACCTTAGTCATGAGACCCTTCAGATGTGTATTGGTGGGCCACATGCTCAGGGGATGATTGCCAACATGTCTCTTGAGGGGTTTAGAGATAAAGAAAGTTTCCAAAGGAATTTTAATACATTAAAGTAGATTTACAGGATCCTGGGGGGGGGGGGGGGGTTGGGCTAGAATAGCCTTTTGCCCTTAGCAAAGTATTAACATTGAGGCAGTTGAGTTCCTAGGGAAATGTCACTCTGCATGTTTCAAGGACTTGTCAATGGACTGTAGGTAGTAAGGAGATTTAATAATTTTTCTTCTCCCTTTGTTTCCCACATCAGAGGGACAGACACAAAGACAAATAATATGCAGTATAATATAAAAGATGCTCACTGAACATATTGACCCAGTATTGTGTTGGTGCAAAGAAAGAGTGATACATTCCAACAGGGGCAGTTATGAGGGTTTGCAGAGAGGTGTCTTGTGGTAAAATTCACATAACATAAAATTCACAATTTTAACCCTTTTAAAGTATACAATTCAGTGGCATTTAGTACATTTACAATGTTATGCAACAATCACTACTATCTAGTTCTGGACCACCTTCATTACCCCAGATGGAAATCCCATATCCATTAGTAGTCACTCCCCACTTCCCCCTCCCCCAGCTCCTAGAAACATCAATCTGCTTTCTGTCTCAATGGATTTGCCTATCATGGATATTTCATATAAATGGAATAATGCAATGTACAGTCTCTCTTCTTTGGCTACTTTTACTTAGCATAATGTTCTTAAGGTTCATCCGTGTAAAAGCATGTAGCAGTAATTCATTCTTTTTCATGGCTGGCTAATATTACATTATATAGATATACCACATTTTTGTTTACCATTCACCGGTTGATGGATGTTTGGGATGTTTCCAGCTGGATAGCGACTCTTGAATGGTGCTTTCTTTATTTCAGAATAAAAATGCTTTGCTGATAAAACAAAGCACTACAGACTTCCAGACAGCATAGTAAAGTTCAGTCCTCAACGACTTCTCCCATCTCCAGACACAGCAATGATAGGTCAAATAGAAGAGATAACCAAAAAGAGATACTGGGATGAAAGACAAGGCAAGCATCCCTGGGACCAGAAATCCACAAAAGTAAGCAAGGATGAAGCCAACCAAGGGCAGGCCAGGCTCCAGGTCTGGACCCAGACAACAGCGATAGGAGACTGACTCCAGCAGAGAAACAGAAACAAAACAGCTCCACTCGAGGCATAGAATAGAGTCAGGCTCCTTGCATGCTTCTAGGAACTGGAGTGGGGTGCGCCTCCTGTGAAGGGGGTTCAGAAGCTGACCCTCTGCTGCTTGGTGTAAATGTTTCCAGGAAAATTGGGACCTTTCAAGGCAGATGGATGGACACAGCCTCACAAGCAGGACCTGAGCCAAGTCTCCTGCAGGCTCTGAGACTGGATATCCTCAATGTTGCTGCAGGGGAGGTACGCTGAAACACCGCCGTGAGACACTGGGGCCTTCAGAGGTCAGGGGAAAGCACCAGTACACCCACTATACTACGAGAAAGTAAGAGTAAGATGAAGAAGCAGAAAGCTTCCTATTTAAAGTGAACTTGAAAGTCAAAAAGCCAAAATTCATGAGGAAATATAATCCTAGGAAAGCCAACGAAAGCAACAATAAGAACACAAATTCACTTCTGACAAAACTAATTGTACAGAACGGACTAGTAAAAATGCTTTAAAATGAGTGATACTGTTACAACCCACAACAACATGGATAAATAATGTAATATTTACCAAAAAAAAGCCAGAACAAGAGTACAAAACACATGCTTACGCTGATATGAAAAAATAGGTAAACTCATCTCTAACGTTAGAAGTCAGGACAGTGGTTCCTGTTGAAAGAGCACCCAAGGGAGATGCTGGAAATGTTAACGTTTCTTGACTTTACTTGCAATATGAATGCCTTCACTTTGTAAAAAGTCATTATGTTATAGATACACTTAATCTTCCTTTGCAGATTTTGTACTTGTGGTTTTGCCTATTCACAAGAATGTATTTGTAACCCCAAAATCAGTACCTGTGCCTTTTGTGGGTCATTTGCCGACATGGGCAGTAAAGGGGGAAATTTTGAGTCATCAGACAGTCTTATCTGAGGTCAAACAAGGCAACACTCCACCATCTTGTTTCAATTCACCTATTGTAAACAAGTATCCTTTTTGTAGTCTACCTAGTGCTACTTTTTTTGTTTTGTTTTTTGTTTTTTTGTTTGTTTGTTTGTTTGTTTGTTTTTTGGTTGCACCTTTTGTGCTTTTTTGTTAGTAAGTTAGCCATCTGAAATGGACCCCGAGCATAATTCCGAAGTGATGGCTAAGCTCAGAAAGTTGTGATGTGCCTTATGGAGAAAATAGGTATATTAGAGACGAGTTATAGTGCTGTTGGCTGAGAATTTTGTGTTAATGGATCAACTATATATATATTAAGCAATGTTTCATTAAGCAAAAACACACACTAAACAAAGTTATGTGTTGATTGGTTTTTGAAATATCTCCGCAGACTCTCAGGAGCCCAACCCTGTATTTTCCCTAGGAGCAATAGTTTGGTATTCACTAATTTTATGTTCCATTTAAGCAATAAATACATTTTTAAAAAATTATTTATTCATCTATTTATTTGAGAGAGAGAGAACTGGGGGAGGGTGAGAGGCAGAGGGAGAAGCAGACTCCCTGCTGAGTAAGGAGCCTGCCCTGGGGGCTCTATCCCAGCACCTGGAAATCATGACCCAAGCCCAAAGCAGACACTTAACCAACTGAACCTCCCAGGAGCCCTGCAACAAATGCATTTTTGATAAAATAACAACTAAGAGAGTTTATACTTTCAGATGCTCACTAAAATAATTATTAGAGGATGCATTTAATGACAGCATAGAAACTTGTTTAAAATGTAGAGAAATTTAAGTATTGACTGAGAAAACAATACTTTCTGTGTAAAAATGTAAAATGGAAATTCTAAAGAACTATAATAAAATGAAGGATGATAATTATTCAAAGAGTTAGGTGGGACTGAAATATTTAATAGCATTAGTTGTTAGAAAAGTGAGAAATTGTGTATATGTTATAAAATTAGAGAAACTACTAAAAAATAGAAGTACAATCTATAGCTTTCAAGAAGCAGACTAAAACATGAAAATAGGGATGCAGAAAAATCTATCAACAGAGAAAGAATAAAGAAAAAATGGTAAACAGAAATCCTCATAAGCTGGTACTTAAAATTCATATAGGCACATATTCATGAAAATGTAAATAAATTATACACACTTATTAAAAATATGCATTATCTGGGGCACCTGGGTGGCTCAGTTGGTTAAATATCCAGCTCTTGATTTCTGCTCAGGTCATGATCTCAGGATCATGAGATCAAGGCCCACATTGGGCTCTACACTTAGTGGGGAATCTGCTTGAGATTCTCTCTCTCCCTTTCCCTCTGCCCCTCCCCCACTCTCTCGCTCTCCAAAATAAATAAATAAATCTTTAAAAAATGCATTATCAGATTGGATTTTTTAAAAATCTAGCTATATGCTAGAATTAATTATATAAAGTTAGATTATAAAATTATCAATTAGAAGAACAGTAGACTGTAAAACATTCAAATTATCAGATGGAAACACCACACCAGCAGGTATACACATGTATCCCAGAAAAGTAACCACAGATTATGAAGTGAAACATCAATACGGTAAAATCATCAAAAGAAGCATTAAAAACAAATGGTGTTGGGAAAATTACACAGCCACATGCAGAAGAATGAAACTGGACATTTCTTTACACCACACATGAAAATAGACTCAGAATGGAAGAAGGACCTCAATGTGAGACAGGAATCCATCAAAACCCTTGAGGAGGGGTGCCTGAGTGGCTCAGTGGGTTAAGCCACTGCCTTTGGCTCAGGGCTCAGGTCATGATCCCGGGGTCCTGGGATTGAGCCCCGCATCGGGCTCTCTGCTCAGCAGGGAGCCTACTTCCCTTCCTCTCTCTCTCTGCCTGCCTCTCTGCCTACTTGTGATCTCTCTCTGTCAAATAAATAAATAAAAATCTTTAAAATAAAAAAAATAAATTTCTTTTTTAAAAACCCTTGAGAAGAATACAGGCAGCAACCCCTCGACCTCAGCTACAGCAACTTCTTCCTAGAAACATTGCCAAAGGCAAGGGAAGCAAGGGAAAAAATGAACTATTGGGACTGCATCAAGATCAAAAGCTTTTGCACAGCAAAGGAAACAGTCAACAAAACCAACAGACAACCTACAGAATGGGAGAAGACATTTGCAAAAGACATATCAGATAAAGGGCTAGTATCCAGAATCTGTAAAGAACTTATCAAACTCCACACACAAAGAACAAATAATCCAATCAAAAATGGGCAGAAGACATGAACAGACATTTCTACAAAGAACACATCCATATGGCCAACAGACACATGAAAAAGCGCTCCACATCACTCAGCATCAGGGAAATATAAATCAAAACCACAGTGAGATATCACCTCAATCCAGTCAGAATGGCTAAAATTAACAAGTCATGACATGACAGATGTTGGCGAGGATGCAGAGAAAGTGGAAGCCTCCTACACTGTTGGTGGAAATGCAAGCTGGTGCAGTCACTCTGGAAAACAGCATGGATGTCCCTCAGAAAGTTGAAAATAGAGCTACCCTACGACCTGGCAATCGCACTACTGGGTATTTACCCTAAAGATACAAAGGTAGTGATCCAAAGGGGCATGTGCACCCGAATGTTTATAGCAGCAATGTCCACAATAGCCAAACTATGGAAATAACCTAGATGTCCATCAACAGGTGAATGGATAAAGAAGATGTGGTATATATGTATATACAATGGAACACTGTACAGCCATCAAAAGAAATGAAATCTTACCATTTGCAATGGCATGGATGGAACTAGAGAGTATTATCCTGAGCAAAAGAAGTCAATCAGAGAAAGACAATTATCGTACGATCTCCCTGATATGAAGAATTTGAGAGGCAGAGTTGGGGGCTTGGGGTGTAGGGAAAGAAAAAATGAAACAAGATGGGATTGGGAGGGAGACAAACAATAAGAGACTCTTAATCTCATGAAACAAACTGAGGGTTGCTGGGGAGTGGGGAGGTAGGGATAGGGTAGTTAGGTTAGGGACACTGGGGAGGGTATGTGCTATGGTGAGTGCTGTGAAGTGTGTAAGCCTGACGATTCACAGACCTGTACCCCTGGGGCAAATAATACATTATATGTTAATAAAAATAATTTTTAAAAAAGGAATAACTTAAAAGACCAAATGTATTGTCATGCTAATCAATATAGATTATTAACTCACCTGGAAAGAAAAGAAGATTCTTATCTCAAAGGCAAAGTGGAGGAGAGATTTCAACAAATTTCTGAAGAGAGAAAATGACATAAAGAAGGGTAATTGATAGAGTAGGACAAGGGAATTTGCAGTCTGGAGCATACCAGGAGTCACAGTATAGCCTAAAAGAAACCCAACATGCCCACAAAGATAGCATGTTTCTATTTTTACAGGAGTAAAATGTAGAGCAGGCAACAGATGGATTAATGGGGTATCTATGAATGGAACACCTCCTCACAACTTTAATGTAAAGCCTCTAACCACAGGACATCTCTCCATAGGCAGAGGGTTCTTTCCTGGACAACTGAATAATTTCTATTTATCTGGCATTTGGGGGACACTCATAGTAAAGGCAAACTTCCTATCTGATAACATAAGACAAAGTTCTCCAATTCTAAAGTCTAACCCATTATACAACTCCAAACAGCTTTTTAATGCCTCGGTCTTAAATAAAAATCAATGATATTATCAGACAGCTGAGGAAAATTTCCACCATAAAAAAGAGACTATAAGAAAGGATGTGACCCCAGAGAAAAAAGAGAATGTAGGGAGGAGACGAAAAATAATAATTAAAATCTGCAGAGAGATTTTAAAGCTAATCCGTCGATAAGACAAGAAAAGCTGGTGCGTCTATAAAACAAGAACAGGTTGCTATGAAAAAAGAAGCAATTAGAGAAAAGAAAGTGCTCTCAGAAAATAAAACACAACATGGATAAATATAAAAGAATGTAGAAGAGTTGGAAAATAAATTTGAAGAACTCTCAGAAAGTGGGACCAAAAGGCAAAGAGACCATATAAAAGAAAAGATAAGGACAATCTGGGAATTCCAATGGGATCCTACTCAGTCATTCTAAGATGTATACAACCTAGAAATATGAGAGAATTAACACCTCATAGGGCAATCCTTGACCAATGATAGTTGGAAGCTCATTAATAAATGTGCTCATCTTTTATCTCTGGGGCAAAAAATTCTGTGGTGTTGTAAAAGAAATCTATTTTCTATAGGGTTCCAAAAGAAATCTCTAGTAGGATAGAGCCCCACTAGAGTTGTCTACAGTGATGACTGGTTAGATACACATTTTTGGATTGGTTTTACCTTCTTCCCTCTTTCCCTTTTCCTATCTCCCTACATATGTTTCCCTGGGATCACTTCCCAAAATAAGTGACTTTCATGCAAAATCTTGTGTTTCTTCTGTCTTTGGAAGGCTATGACATAAAAGGTTCCTAAATTTCTTCTGATTATGAAAGAATACTTCTTTATTCTTTTATACGTTTCCATGTGACCATGTGTAAGTTTTTCTCTAGGGTGTAAACCTAAAAGTGGAATCGCTCAGTCACATAATGTGTCCATTTCCAACTTCATTAGAAATTGCCAAGTTACTTGCAAAAAATTTTTTTTGCCTTTATATTTTATAATTCTTTTATTTCTTAAGAGATCCTTCTTTTCATGGAAGTTCATGATATTTATTATCCCTTTTCATAGTTTTAAAATTTGGTTTCACATTTAGATCTTTAATACATCTTCAATTTATATTCATGCATGGTGTGAGGAATCGGTGTTTTTGAGCTAACAGGCATTGAAAAGAAGATTTTCTTTGCTTTAAAAAAATGCTTCTTGCCCAGATGTCTTGGCATTTTGCATAATGCACATTTGTCAGACCTAGAAATGGCAGAAAGGTAGCAAAGGTCGGGGGGAAATATGAGAAAGCAGGGATAGCAGAGAAGTTTCACATTTCCTTCAAATATGTGTACCAAGACCTTCTTTGGGTAAAGCAATCATAAAAAATCCCTTTGAAAATGTTTGTAGCCTCAGTTGTTTATAGTGGCACTCTAGTGAGTATTTTTGTCCCCATTAGTCAGTTGAAATATACTCAGGGAAATTGTGAGAACTATGAGAAAAGAAGTGGCTTTAGTCTGAATGAAACATGATGAAAAAAAGGGAGGTCTGCAGCAAGAAAATCACATTTCAAAGACCAAGCTAAGGGTTTGGGGATTTTGTGCTATTTTGGAATAACTATGTGCCCTATATTCATTTGTTCATTCATTCATTCATTCATTCAAAAAACATGTATTTGGTACCTCTTGCATTCTAATGACTGTCTTAGATGTATGGGAGCTATAAAAAGGAATAGGTTCTTCTTCTTGCCTTCAATGAGTTCCTTTATAAGCAAAACCCCAAAAATATATAAGGAAATAAAGCTCCATTCTATAGGATCAACATAAAAACAGCTATAGGTTACCATACAAACTTGGTACTGAGCAAGGAGGAATGAAGTGTCAATGTTGGGGAAGAGGAGGAGGTCAAGGGGATGTTCTTAGAGAATCTAACATGTGTGGGATTATTCAAACGTGAATAGTATCCACCAGGTAGGCAAGGGGTGAGAAGGAAGAGCCTTTGAAGGACATTCCAATTGGAGGGAGTAGAGAAATCAGGCATGAGAGGCAATTGTGCCTCTTGGTAGCAGAGAAAGGTTTGAAAATGTCACAGAAACAACATCTGTTTCTCCTTTTCAAGATGAACTTGTCTTAGTCCTGAAGGAAAGACCCAATTTCAACAAAGAAAGCACACATGGGCTGAAATTTACCTTCTTTTGCATGCATATCCAGATTCTTTTCATCCATTTAATAAAATTCTTCCCCAGATGTCTTGGCATTTTGCATAATGCACATTTGTGTGCCAGGTGCTAGAGATACGTGAGGAATTCTTGCGAAAAGATAGGCATATATGTTGTGCACCTAAAACTAACACAATGTTATATATTAACTATACTTCAAAGTTTTTAAAAAATGTTAAAATTTTTTTTATTTTTTATTAGGTTATGTTAGTCACCATACATTACATCATTAGTTTTTGATGTAGTGTTCCATGATTCATTGTTTGCGTCTAACACCCAGTGCTATCTATATACACAATGGAATATTACTGAAAATTTTTTTAAAAGATGGGAAGACAGAAATACAGATGCTGATAAGATAGGCCCTCTAGGACGCCAGGGTGACTCAGTGGGTTAAAGCCTCTGCCTTCCACTTGGGTCATGATCTCAGGGTTCTGGGATCGAGCCCCAAGTTGGGCTCTCTGCTCAGCGGGGAGCCTGCTTCCTCCTCTCTCTCTGACTGCCTCTCTGCCTCCTTGTGATCTCTGTCTGTCAAATAAATAAATAAAATCTTAAAAAAAAAAATAGGCCCTCCAAAGACAGTGTACAGATGCTGATTCTCAGGTCCTATCTGGGTAAAGTGAGCACCCGTTCTGTCTGGGAGAATCAGGGAAGAGAGACCAAGGAAGTAGTCCTTGGTAAATAAAGAATTTGCCAGACAGAGAAGTAGGAAGGAAGCCATTCCAGTGGAAGGTGCAGGATGTTATGTTAAAGGCCTGCTCATAATGCCCCTTCCAGAGGCACAGCCTCATCCCCAGCCCCTAGCTCAGAGAAGAGAAGTAAATTCATCCTCTGAAGTACAGTGGTCACTGGTTGGACCAGAGATGACCTCATGACAAGAAGGTGATGTCCTGGTGCCTGGGTGGCTCAGATGGTTAAGGTTCTGTCTTTGACTCAGGTCATGATCCCAGGGCCCTGGGATCGAGCCCCACATCAGGTTCCCTGCTCAGTGGGGAGCCTGCTTCTTCCTCTCCCACTGCCATTCCTTCTGCCTATGCTCTCTGGCTCTTGCTATCTCTCTGTCAAAAAAAAAAAAAAAAAAAACCTGAAGAAAAAAAGAAATAAAAAAAAAAAAGAAGAAGAAGCTGTTGTCCTATGAAGCAGGTGGGCACAAAGGGCTTTTACCCAATTAGGAAGCACTGGAAACTGAACTTAGCCAATCTGATTGGATCCCTCAAGAAATTAGAGACCAGTCGGTGTAAAAGGACAGTGGACCGTCCAGTCGGTGTAGAAGGATGATGAAGGATGATGAAGCAGGTGCTCAGGGAAGACAGGAAACCTGGTTAGAGCACCTGGTGCCTAGAGTCCCCTTAAGTCCTGTATAGCTTTTTTGATGCCAGATGCAGTCCACATGTGTTCTTATAATAAAGTTCCTTCCTTTCTTAAGCAGCCTCATGACTCCAGGTCTTGCAGCTGAGCCCTGCCCTCCTGCCCACACATGTATACAGTGTCCAAAATATTGGAGTATGGGGTAGCATAACATTTCAGGGAACTTGTAGAGGTTTAGAGCAACTTAGGGTGAGATACAAGAAAGGTCATAAGAGGGGCCCTAGGTGGCTCAGTGGGTTAAGCCTCTGCCTTCAGCTCAGGTCATGATCTCGAGGTCCTGGGATTGAGCCCCACATTGGGCTCTCTGCTCAGCGGGGAGCCTGCTTTCCCCTCTCTCTCTGCCTGCCTCTCTGCCTACTTGTGATCTCTCTTTCTCCCTGTCAAATAAATAAATAAAAATCTTTTTAAAAATTTTAAGAAAGGTCATAAGAGCTGAAATTTACTGTGTGCTTACTATGTGCCAGGAACTGTTTTATGTACTTCAGAAATATAAACTAATCTAATACTTAAAAGGACCCTGTGATGTACTATTAGCCCCACTTTATGAATAAGGAAACCCAGGCACAGAGAGGCAAAACAATGTACCCAAGTTTGTACAGCTAGGAAATGGCAAAGGATTTGAATGCAGGAAGCTTGTCTCCAGAGTCCTCCAACTTAGCCGGCCGAGCCACAGTGATTCTACAGAGTTAAGAGATGTTGCCGAAGAGGTAGGCGGGGGACAGATCAGGAAAGACCTTGTATGCCTCACTTAGGAGTCTACATAATTCAACAGAGCAGTCCTGCATTTATTTGCTTTACATACTGCCCTTCTGTGTGGAGATTTCATTTAGATACAGGGTCTGCTTCTAAAACTGCTCTAGGCAATGGCAATGACGGGAGTTTTGAGCTGGAGAGTGATGTGGTCTGATTTGCCATTTAGAAAGATCATGCTGGCAGTGGTGTGGAGAATGAGTTGGTGGTAGCTGCTGCTAGGGGCAGGGTCGTTGCAATGGTCCAGATGAGAGGTGAGGAGGTTTGATGTAGACCAGTGTAGTGGGAATGGCTGTGAGATATATTTAGGTGTGGGACTTACCAGGACAGAAGAAGGAGACTGAACGTGGAGGAAGTGAGGAGGAGGGGGTCTGGGGGACTGGGACCTGAGCGTTCCGACATGTGCTCGAGAGCACACCTCATATACCTGTGTCATCATTTGCATGCACACGCCATGCATAAAGAGGCGTTACTTCAGGTGGAAACGCACATACTCAGAGTCACAAGGATTTCCAGACTAGTCGAGAGCCTCACAGCCATATCTGCAAAGCTCCCTTTCTCCTCATACCCTCTGTCAGAATCCTGTTCTCAAACAGGATGTTGTTTGATTTACATTATCTATCTATCTGAATCCTCCTCAGCCTGCGGCATCCCGCCCTCCACAAGGGAAGGTTTGAAAATGTGCAGAGGCCATTCCCATTTCAGGTGCTGCAATGACCCAGGTATGCTATCAGCTTTTAATGCCAAGGGACCAGAGTTGCTAAACATCATGTAATAAAAGACGATCTTACCCCAAATACCACAGCACCACCACCTCTGAGAAATCCTGTAAGGAACTTTGTAGTCAAAGAGCCCTAGGTTTGAAACTCAGCTTCCCCGCTCACCAGATGGACACGGTAGAATTTTTCAACCTCAGTTTCTTTCCCCTGTAGGATGGGAATCTCCTCCCTGCGTCCTAGTGTTAGGAGGATGCTGCCTGATATATATGGAGTTCTTGGTAGGAACAGTTCCCTTTCCTTGTTTGGCATCACAGTCCTCTTCTCGACTTCTCCTCAGGGGTCATGAACTAGTGTGCTGATTCCCAAGAAGCAAATGTTGCTCCCACTCCCTCATGATTCTGGGTGCAGAGCAGGCCTGTGCAGTCCACTTCAAGGGTGAGTGATTGACAGCAAAATGTCCCTTGAAATAACTCATGAACAGCTTGTGGAGGTTGAGCTGTTAGAGATTCTAGCTCAGGAAGAGCAGTTTCCAGCCCTAGTGGCTGACAGCCCAATATATTTATAGAGACAGGGGCAGCATGGATGAATGGATGGTTCAAGCCCAAAATGGGGGTGAAATGATGCAGAGGCCGGTGGCTGAGCTTCCTTACGTCAGAAATCAGAGATAATCTTCCTCCAAGTACGCCTGTAAGTCCCTGGGTTGTCTGAGGTTTTCCAACCATTCTCTTTGAGACGCTCATAAGTGATGCTTATCATTGATTAGCTAAATGACTAACTCAGGTGTCTAGCACTGAGCCAGACACCTTATTCACACTACATGTAAATGTTCATAGGCAATTTTCAAGACAATTCTTGTATTTCTTTATAGATGTGAACATTGACCCTTGGCAAGGGGGTGTAGCTTGCCCAAAATGACACAGTTGCAATGAAATGTTGGAGCTCATTGTGCCATTGGTTGGTCTTGACTCCTGGGCTGTCTCTCCTCACTAAATGCAGAGGGCCAGGGAGGTTTTGGCCCTTAATTTTGTTCTCTGGAGTGCATGCTTCCTTTACTGCTTCACAAATGACAGTCCTGCCCTCCCTTGAAACTGTGATCTCTTTGTCCAGGCACAGTGTTGGGTTGGGTGTCAGTGAGAATCCCCTGGCTAAGGGCTGCTCAATACTGGTAACTAAAGGTAGACTGGACAGTCATAGGAGATGCTGTGAGTTGATGGTGACCATTCTGCAGTAACAACTCTAATAGTGGCTGAGGTCACTGATGCAGTGTGATGTCCAGTGGCCCCTCCTTGGTTGGATGGCTACTCAGGTTCATCGATAATTGTGCCATATTACTCATTAAATATTTTGATTATCACCCCTAATTGAATTATCAAGGTAATTATGAAGGCTGATTTCAGAATGCTGGGCTTATTCTATATATTTTTATGGAAAAGGCTAGTGAAAGGGGTTTGCTAATTTTTGCAGCATAGAGAATGATATTATTATGAGTATAAAAGAGCATTTTTACATTTATAGTTTCTGAATTTCCCAAAGAAATACAAGCTCATTGTAAAAATTTGGAATACACTTAAATACATTCATTTCTTAGATACCTAGCCAGCATTCTAGCAATACAGAGACTTTTATTCCCCCAGGTATCTACCCCTCCCCATAGGAGCCCATCTGCTTTGGGTTGGCCCTGTCTCTTCTGCGATAATCAGGATAATGATTCAGAGATGGAAATGTGACACAATCTGTTCGAGGAGACTCAGGTGTTAGTTGTCTGAGTCATAAGAACGAGATTTCCTCTTCTTCTGAAAGAGCTACCAGGAGAGGGATCATCTCCCTGGAATAGCATGGTAGGTAAATACAAAGCCTGGAACCTCTGTAGCCATTTTGGCACCATGAAGGGAGCTAAACTTGGGGTAAAGCTGGAGTCTATGGAATGGGAATGGAATTCCCATTCCATATATGGGAATATAAATTGACACAGCCACCATGGAAAAAAGCAGAAAGAGAGCGGGAAATGGGTCCCTGAAGGGGAGTGGCATTGTTCAACCTCTGAACCAAATCAGCCCTGTTTTGGCTCACCCCAGCACTGGTCTTTTCAGTTATGTGAGCCCATAAATCCTCCCTATTTTTCAAACCAGTTTGAATTGGGTTTTTCATTTCTTGCAGCTGAAGGCAGATTTGGTTGACTATTTGCTAACTGCCATAGAAACCTAGAAGGAAAAAAAATAGCACGTTCGTGTCTGCCTACTATCAAATCAAGACACATTATGAAGGCCATAGGGCTGCATGGCAATGTTTCAAGTGACCCTCATCTCCTCCAGATAGAGGAGACAGATTGTGCTAAAAGCTCAGGCCAAGATTTGATTGCAAAGGAAGATGAGCTCACAGCCCTACCAAGTCTATGCTGAAATCAGGGCCCTGGTGAGGATCAGGACTCTGATACATGGGATAAGAATACTTGGGTAGATGCCTTTGAGAAACTAGAATTCTCTGGACCAGCAGAGGTGCCACCCATTTGCTAGGAGAGCAGCTAGCCTCCTATTGCCATTCCCAGATTGATAAGTGTGGTTAGGTCTGAGCTTGTCTTCCATTGGGATGTTGTCCTTGGAATATTGTTCCTATGGAACAAAAGGAATTGTTTCCCCAAAGAGCTGCAGGACATGGCAAATATGGGGAAAAAACTGTAGGAATGCAAGATTGCTGGACAAAAAAGCTTGGGATCTAAATCTGGTATGCAAGATTTAATAATATGGAGGCACTTCCATGGTTAACATTCCTGTCAAAGAACTGGTCAGCAACAGCCTGGAGCTAATCCTCATATGTTGCCATAATGATTCCTTGAAGCTTGGAACCAATGATAGTCTATGGAAAATAAGGTGGAGATGCCTTAGCAGAGTATTAAAGAGGAGGTCACAACAACTCAAGACCAAAAAAAACAGTCTGATTAAAAAATGGGCAGAGGGTAAGAATAGACACATCTCCAAAGAGGATATACAGTTGGTCCACAGTCATGTGAAAAGATGCTCAGCATCGTTCATCATCAGGGAAATGCAAATCAAGACCACAATGAAACATTACCTTATGCATGTCAGAATGGCTATTATAAGAAAGACAAAAAATAATAAGTGTTGGGGAGGATGTGGAGCAAAGGGAACCCTCATGTTCTGTTGGTGGGAATATAAACTGGTGCAGCCACCATGGAAAACAGAATGGAGGTTCCATCCAAAGTAAAAACGGACCTACCATATGATCCAGCAATTCCACTTCTGGGTGTTTATCTATGGAAACACCACTTTGAAAAGATGTCTGTGCCCCTATGTTTACTGCAGTATTATTTACGATAGCCAAGATAGGGAAGCAAACTTCATCTATTGATGAGAAAGATGTGACATACATTCATACACAATGGGATACCACTCAGCTATAAAAGAACATGAGATCTTCCCATTGGAAGCAACATGGATGGACCTAGAGGGTATTATACTAAGTGAAATGAGGCAGACACAGAAAAATACCGTATGATTTCAGTTATGGAATCTAAAAAGACAAAGCAAACAAACAAACACAACAAAATAGAAATGCTTTACAAAAACACAACAAAACAGAAATGCCTTACAACTACAGAGAACAATCTGGTGGTTGCCAGAGGGGATGGGGTGGAGGAGTGGGCAAAATAAATGAAGAGGGTTAAGAGGTACAAATTTCCAGTTATGAAATACATAAGTCATGGGAATGAAAAGTACTGCATAGGGAATAAAATCCATAATATTGTAATAACTTTCTATGGTGACAGAGGGTAATGAGACATTTGGTGTCACTAGCGAAATGATCATCATTTTGTACTGTATATACATGTCAAATCGCTGTGTTGTATACTTAAAACTAATATTGTATGTCAACTACTTCAATTAAAAAAAAAAAAACATCTCAGAGGGATAAGCATGTTTGAATGGCTTTGTTATGCAATACCAGAGAGCTCTCTAGCTCACTATATTCTCTGACTATATTCCGGGGTCCTGAAGACACTTTGTTCATTAAGGAAATAAGCAATTTGCTAGGCCAGGGTTGCTAGTAACAGATGCTGCTGTGGAGCTGGGGTCCCTATGTCAATGGGATGATAGAATTCTAGAATATAGGGAGGCCAGGAAGTAGCACTTAACTGTCAGAGACAATGTGAGTGTAATGACCGTCATGAACACTAAGACCAGATGGCAATCAAGGGCCCTGACCTTTGGGGATAGGACAATGGCTAATCGACAATGTTTCTAGGAGTGAGGTAAATGGACAGCCAGTGAGGATGTTGCTTAAATCCTATAATCAAAAAATCAGGAAAGAGTGAACAAAACGTTGGTTACAATGAAAAAATATCATGATCACCTGTTTTCCAAAACTGAGCCAGTTTTTAGAGCTCTGGATTGAAGGGGGCTGGACCCCTTGAAGAAGAGCCCTGCAATGTCATGTCAAGTTTACACAGCAGAGGCTCTTCCAGTTCTTCCTTCAAAGGGACCTACAGTCACATATCTGAGTAAATGTCCGGTAAGTGCAAGGAATATCCAGATGTTTGAAGGCTGTTTTATATAGGATCTGAGCTGACACGCTATGGGGACCCAGAAAGGCCATCGTAGTCCCCATGTGCAGGGATGGCATATATGGAGTCTTGGTCCAAATCCACTTTATCTATCCCTAATTGCATCATTGAGATGAATATACTTAGCAGCTGGTTCCCTCGCCTGTGAGGTAAGAGTCACTATGGTATGAAAGGCAAAATGGAAGCCCCTTATACTACTTCCTTCCAACCAAGAGAGTAAATTAGAAGTAATACTGCATCCTGTGGGAGAGCAGAGATTAATGCCACGCCAAAGGACCTAAGAATCAAATGAGCCAAGGCAAATGATGGTAATTACATAAATTTTTTTCTTCAATTTTTTATTTAAATTCCAGTCAGCTAACATACAAACATAAATATTGGTTTCAAGACGAGAATTTAGTGGTTCATCACTTCCATATAACACACAGCGCTCATCGTAACAAATGCTCTCCTTAATACTCATCACCCATTCAGCTCATTCCCCACGCCTCTCTCTCCATCAACCCTCAGTTTGTTCTCTATTGTTAAGAGTCTCATAGTTTGCTTCCCTTTCTCTTTTTTGTCCTTCCCATGTGTTCATCTGTTTTGTTTCTTAAATTCCACATATGAGTGAAATCATATGGTATTTGTCTTTCGCTGACTGACTTATTTCACTTAGCATAGTACTCTCTAGCTCCATCCACACCATTGCAAAGAGCAAAATTTCATTCTTTTTGGTGACTAGTATTCCACTATATATATACGCCACATCTTCTTATCCATTCAGAAGTCAGTGGACATTTGGGCTCTTTCCAAGTTTGACTATTGTTGAAAATGCTGCTGTAAACATTGAGGATCATGTACCCTTTTGAATTTATTTTTGTATGCTGTGGGTAATACCTAAGAGTGCAACTGCTGGGTCAGAGGGTAGCTCTATTTTTGAAGAACTTTTTGAAGAACCTCCGTTCTGTTTTCCAGAGTGACTGCACCAGGTTGCATTCCCACCAACAGTACAAGAGGGTTCCCCTTTCTCTGCATCCTCGCCAACATCTGTTGTTTCCTGTGTTGTTAATTTTAGCCATTCTGACAAGTGGTAATCCCAAACCCAGATACAGCATCTTTACTGATATCAACACAGCCTGTGGTACTTGGTATGCATCTATAGAGCTGGTGAATGTGTTATTTTAAATCTCCACCAGGAAAATGGATCGACATCAGTTTGCATTTTCCTAGGACAGAGAGCAGTACGCATCCGTGGTCTTGTCCCAGAACTAGATTAGGTCTCTTACTCTATGTCACAGTGTCGTTCAAAGGGACCTTGACCATCTTAATGTTCCAAAGAACTTCATGCTGGTCTACTATATTGATGAAATCACATTAATCAAAGCTGGTAAGTGGGAATGATAAGAATCCTGGGAGCCCTGGTGAATCATCTGAGTGCCAGAGGGTGGGGGATAAATTCTACAAAAATTTAGGGGGTCTAACATACTTGTGAAGCATTCGGGGGTCCAACAGTCTGGGGCATGTTGGAATATCCCCTCCAAAGTAAAGCAGAAACTATGGTGCCTTGTACCCCCCTGCATAAAAAGGGGGCCACAGTGCTTGACAGGTTTCTCTGGATTTTTAGAGATAACACACACCATGGGACTTACTGTCCAATTCCATTTACCAGCTGAATCAGAAAGCTGCTGGGTTTGGGTGGGGCCCAGAGTAAGACAGGGCTCTTTAGCAGATCCAAGCTTCAGCAAGAGTCATCTAACCTAGAGTCATATAACCCAGCGGGGACAATGGGGCTAGATGCCTCTGTGGCCTCTGTGGCTAGAGGCCACTATGCAGAATCTCCAGCAAGTTTTGTTAGGAGAGTAACAGCACAAACAACTGAGGTTCTGGAGTAAGGCTCTGCTGTCTGCAGAGGAGAGATATCCATCATTCAAGCAGCAGCTCCCAGCATGCCACTGACCTTGGGCAGGGACTGAGCATACAATCACAGGGCAGCAGGTGACTATGTAACTGGATGTGACCCTCATAAGTTGGATCTTGTCACATCCACCAAGTCATAAGCTTGAGAGGCATTCAGGGGTCATTCAGCAACAATCATATGGTGGAATTGTGCTCCAACAAACTGAGAGTTCAAATAAATTACACTATCCCGTGTTCCAGATCTCCATGCCACGTCCCTCTGTTGCACTAATACCTCCTTCATCTCAGACCTGAGACCTCAAGGGAAGTTCTATATGACCAGCAGGCAGGAAAAAACTGGGTCTGGTTCATAAATGGAATGTCTTGATTTGTTTCTGTGAGCTGTAAATGGATGGCTGACCCACTACTACTCCACTAACACCAGAAAGCTTCTAGTAGTCAGAGCTCTATGCAGTAGACCTGGCCATGGGCTTTTGTGCTGGGAAAAGTGGTCTGAGATAAGTGTACTGATGTTTCATTGTTTAAGACTCTCCCCCTTTTGTTGATGCATTCATGAGCTGATGAACATTTAGGTTGTTTCCACTTTTTGACTCTAATGAATAACCCTCTTATGAACATTTGTATACAAGTTTTCACTTGAGTGTGTTTTTCCAATTCTCTTGAGTGGAACTGCTGGGTCATATAATAATATATTTAATTTTGGGGGAACTGACAAAATTTTCCACAATGGCTACACCATTTTACATTCTCACCAGTTATGTATAACGGCCCCAGTTTTTCTGCATCCTCACCAGATCTTATTTCTGTTTTGTTTTTTTTTTTTTTAATTATTATAGTCATCCTAGTGTGTGTGGAATAGTATCTCATGGTGGTTTTGATTTGGGTTCCCCTGATGGCTAATGAAAGATTCACTTCTCTGTCTTTTAAGCTTGATCATACATTTTTTTTTTTTTAAATTGTATTTGTTGGGGCGCCTGGGTGGCTCAGTGAGTTGGGCCTCTGCCTTCGGCTCAGGTCATGATCCCAGCGGCCTGGGATCGAGTCCCGCATCGGGCTCTCTGCTCAGCAGGGAGCCTGCTTCTCCTCATCTCTCTCTCTCTGCCTACTTGTGATCTCTCTCTCTGTCAAATAAATAAATAAAATCTTTTAAAAAATGGTATTTGTTGTATTTTATGTGTAAGTGTTCGCAGTGGAAAGAATACTTTTCCCACCACAATGCAGAGCCTTTCTCTGCAGGCAAGGACGATTATTAGTGGTAAGGAAAAAAAGAGTAAACTTAAACACAGAGATGGACATCAAGAGGGAGCAGCCTGTTTTCTATCTCCTAGAACTGGTACTAGGAGAGGACTTCATATCTAAAGTTTTTGGTTTATGGAATGACTAGCATAGAAATGAGATGACTGTTAGCAAGGTAAGTGTTTGGGGAGGAGATAGCCCACCTGGTCTCAACAGAATGCTCATTGTGAGAGTGTACATTTAGAGAGATAGGGGCTCTTAAGCCTGGCTTCTCTATGTCTGGAACCTTCTCTTGCTCTAGTTTCAATCTGTCATCATCCCATATTTTGAAATATGGGATTGAAACTGTACTCACGTGACCATCCAGACTACCCACTACCCCAGCAAGTTGTCAATATGACAACATAGCTGCAACTCATTTATTCACTTGTTCACTTGCTCAGAACTAGTTATCAAGCATCAAGGGCCAGCACTGAGAACATCGTTCTAGGCATAGGATATGTGATGGCCAACAAGATAGGCCTGGTCCCTGCTCTCCTAAGTCTTATGTTACAGCAAGACACAGAACTAGATAGCCTTCAAATGTTCTTGGACTGGGTCCTCTCCCTCTTGTACAGAACTTTTACCTTCATATAAGACAGTCACTTTTTCAAAGCAGCCCCCATGGCACCCTCAGAATGCAATTAGAATGATCGAGATAGAGACTACCAAGTGTGCACGTTCACAAAGAAACAATCTGGATTTAATTATAGAGAGGATGCCATTAACCCATTATCCAATCAACTGAAAGTCTCTCTCACCTGAAAATTTGAAAATGCAAATGAAGGCAGACACAGTCAGACAGATTTTTAATATTTAAGTGTCCGAGGGCCAGGTTACAGCTTACTCCACACAGACAGTTCATACCCTCCAAGCCTTTTCCATTAATTACTGCAAAAAGTTTTGAGATACCTTGAGCATAATCACAGTTCCAGGAAAACAAATTAGGCAGTACATTAATTACATTGATTGCTGAAAATATGGGGGCCAGAGGGACCAGATGCAGAAGGATTAGAGCCTATGGGACAGCCAGGATGGAACAGTGTACTTCAACTTGTAAAATATGCAAACCAGGGTGTCTGGGAGAACTGTCGTCTGACACCCAGAGACAGTCAGGAGGAAGAACACTGTTGACCAAGACCTTGAGGATCAAAGATGGAGGCAGCCAGGCTACTGAGGGCGGCGCTCTGGGCTGTGCCCCATACAGGAGGGATGCTCTTGCCCTGTAAGAACCTCTGCTGTGATCAGGGGCAGCACTGGGGCAAAGCCCTGCATAATACCATATCAGAGAGGGCAGAGAGACACACTGAACTCCAACTGATTCACTCCAGCATCAACAATTTGTAGAGGTCACACTGATCACTGTCCCCAGACTGGTTGGAGTTCCCCCACATCACTGCTGTTGTCCATGTTGTACTCCCTTCCATTCTTTTTCCACTTACAAATTCCCATTTCTTATTCAAGACTCAGTTCAAATGTGATTTCTTGGACCAGATAGCATACCTTGATCTTTTCCTTCCTCAAGCATTATTGGCTTACAAAGCCCAGAGACTGGCCATGGACTGCCTTGGGTAAGGAATGGGACCTTTATTCGGCTCCATCCTTCTCCACCTTAGTCCCCTAACAGGCCTCCTAGGCTACTCATTCAACAAATCACCAACCAGTATTGCTTGAGCTCTTTCTTTGCACCAGGCTCTGTGCTAGACCCTGGGAATATAGAGCCTGGTGAGCAAGACTGATATGGCTCCTGCCTTCTCAGAGCTTATATACACTATAGCTTTTAAGAAGTTTTCTTCTTGATGGAGAGGTAATAAAACCCAAATTAAGAGTTGGTCACACCAGCCAGGGCATTTACGCACAGAGATACCATCCAGAGAATGTGGAGCAGAACAGGGTAGTAATGGGAACTCAGTCCTCAAGAGCATCAGGGTCAACTCTCCAGCCCCAGCTCATACACTGTCTGGACCATCAGCATGAAGCTAGGACCCAAGGGAAAGGATGAGGCTTTTTCATCTGCCCTAGTGATGACCCATGCCACCCACAAAAGCTCTTCCCACAGCTGTGTGGCTTCAACCTTTCTGAACTAAACTACTGATGTTTGGGCTGAGAGAATAGGGCCTTTACCTGGGAGGTGGGTCTGTGTTCTTCTGGTTCTGGTAACTATCAACGAATGGCCTTGGATGAGTCATTTAAAGCTCTCAGATTCATTTGTCTCATCTGAACGTGAGCATGAAAGACACCTGATCTGCTTGATGGAGTGGGTCTAAACCAGAGGGTCTCTTGAAGCTAATATGTATTTTTCACCTTTTTATTCTGAAGTATAATAACCAAGAAAGCACATAAAACATGGAATGTAGAATTTAATGTTACACACTGACCACCCAGGTAATCAACACAGGTCAGGAAAGAATATTTCTAGCCACCACTGAAGCCCCTCTATGTGCCCATTCCTAACACCAACCCCTCCTCCCACACTATCCTGACACTTGCAGTAATCACATCCTACCTACGTATGCAAGCCTAGATGAGGTATTTTAGTTTTGTTAGTTTTTAAATGCCATATGGGTGAAATAATGTAATGTTTATTCCATTGTATTTGGCTTTTTAAAAAGTAAGTTCTTGGGGGCACCTGGGTGGCTCAGTGGGTTAAAGCTTTTGCCTTTGGCTCAGGTCATAATCCCAGGGTCCTGGGATTGAGCCCCACATCAGGCTCTCTGCTTGGCAGAGAGCCTGCTTCCTCCTCCTCTCTCTCTGCCTGCCTGTCTGCCTACTTGTGATCTCTGTCTGTCAGATCAATCAATCAATCAATTAATCTTAAAAAAAAAAAAGTAAGTTCTGTGCCCAATGTGGGGCTTGAACTCACAACCCCAAGTTCAAGAGTCACATGCTCTACTGACTAAGCCACGCAGGCACTCTATATCTGGATTTTTCAGATCAAAATTGTGTTTGTGAGATTCATCTATGTGGTTGAGGGTAGTTGGGCTCATTTTTATTGCCATATAATATTTTCTTATATGAATGGAACCCCAGTTTATTTATCCATTCTACTGTTGATGATATATGGGCTTTTTCCAATTTGAGGCTTTTGCAGGCAGTGTTGCTATGAACATTCTTGCCCAGGTACATTCTTGTACAGGAATTTCTGAGTCATAGGGTAAGCCTATCTTCAACTATAATAGAAAATGCTAGTTTTCCAAAGTGACTGGGCCAATTTTTATTCCTGTCAACAACTTAAGAGAGTTCCCCTTGCACTATACCCTAGTCAATGCCTAGTGCTTCCAGACTTCTATAAACATTTTCCCATCTGGTGGGTGTGTAATAGAATCTCCTTGTGACTTTAATTTGTAATTAATTTGGCTTTGATTAGTAATAAGATTGAGTCCCTTTCCTTATGTATATTCACCATTTAGACTTCCTTTTCTGTGTTGTACCTGTTCAAGTACTTTGCCATTTAAAAAATTCTGTTGTGTTTTCCTTATCGATTTTTAGGTGTTTTTTATGTGAAAAATGGCTCCCCCTTCCCCATTCTGTGACTTGATTTTTCACTCTTGTAATAGTGCCTTTGATGAGAACTTTCTCTTTTACGGTTGGTACTTTCAACAATCTTCTCTTTTATGTAGAAAAATGTAGAACAATCTTCTCTTTTATGGTTGGTACTTTTGTGTGTCTTATGAAACTTTTTTTACTACACTAAGGTCATGAAGATATTCTCCTCTATTATCTTTTAAAGATCTTTATTATTCTAATTTTAATTTTTAGAACTCCAGTCTTTGTAGAACTTTCCAATCCCTCTGAAATTCATTTTTTGCAAATGGTGTGAGGATTAGGGTCTGATTTTTTTTTCCCACATAAATACCTGATTGTATGACTACCTCTTATTGGAAAGGCTATCTTTTCCTTAGTGCTTTGCAAAGTTATTTTTGTCCCACATCAAGTGTTTTTCTGTTTCTGAGTTCCTTTCTGAGGCCGCCATTCACTCCAGTCTCCTTGCACACTCCCCTCAAGCCTAACCCAATCCAACAGGGGCAAAGACTCTTCCTCCACCTCCATCTTCTCAAGCCAATTATGTGTTCACCATTTCTCTTTCAAGCTGTCCCACCTCTACACCAACCAACAATGACTGCAACTCTGTTAGACCTCATGCTCCTTGCTGGTACCACCCAAGGTTGCAGGCAAGTGGCCTTGGTGTGTTGGTAGTACTTGATATGGTTACTTCCCTGAATTCCTCCTCACAGTGGTCTGTGCATCCCCATGGTAATGCTCCACCAGCAGAAAATTAGTTTCACAATCTCTACATTCAGTGGCCTCCAGAATTCTCTAAGTCTACACTTCTTGCCCAAGGTCTAGGGATACCTAAGGAAGGTGGTGAGGCCAAGGAGGCTGAGATGAATACTGAAGAAATGTACACCTTCACCTCTCTCAATGCGATGCATAGATTCTCCACAAGGACAGACTGACATCTCTTCTGTGTCCGCATTACCTTGGTTAACTCAGGCATATCATGTCAATTTTTTCAGCTGTAAATTCTTCACCTGCAAAACTAGAATAGCACCTGTCCTGGGAGTTCTTGAGAATGGCTGACTTAGCATCCCAATCAACCACATTATCTCCTGTCTTACTCTACTGCAGAGGCTGGCAAATGAAATACTTATATCCTGGACTCGTTTTCAGGTAGAGGCGGCCATGATGTGACACAGCCCTAGCTAATGAGATGCAGGCAGAAGACCCCAGGGAGGCCTTCCCTTCCAGAATGCCTTCCAGGCCATGCCTGACAAGGAGGAGGTTGTCCTTGGTAAATGTTTTTACCATTTAGGGTTTGCCTCCCTCTTTCTGCCTGGAAGTCAGACAGGATGTTGACCGGTACAGCATCTGTTCTATTTGAGGAAGGAAAACACATTAATGGTGGTAGAACTGGTAAGGAGAAGAAACCTAGTAATTCATGATGACCTTGATCATCAATACAGTCCTGAGTTTTCTAACCTGAACACCTATTTATATGGGAAAAAAATAAACTCATTTCTGTCTGAGTATGTGGTAAGGTTTTCTAATGCTCCTTACACTTATATCACAGGGATGCGATGGGAAATAAAGACAATGTATGCAAAGCCCTAACAGTATTTCCTGCTCGGCGGTTGCTCAATAAATGGCAGCCATTATTACAGACCTCTGTGTGTGAGTCTGCACCTGTTCCAGACAGATGAGGAACTTTCTTGAAGACGAGGACAAGAAAATGAACTGGGAACACGGTCAGACTGAGCCAAACTGGACAAAATGTTATATACTAAGGGGATCTAGCAGAGGATGGATGCATTCATCCATTCCATGCAATAAACAGAGATTGCTCTAAGTATTTAGTGTAGAAAGAGGTAAGGTAGGAGGAATTAGGCATGTTTTTAGAAGAGATTTATGGTGTGGAAGTCAGGGATCTGGCTTCAGTTTATTGAATAAGCAAACCCACTGTCGAAGCTGCTAGAACCCACGGCTGCTGCCACCTCTGCAGCAGGACTCGTGCCCCAGACTGGATGCTAGACCCTGGAACTGAGTCCAGCTGCCACCATGGCCCAGAAACACTCCCAGCCTTGCTTATCACCAGCAGCATTTGACGGCCTCCCCCTATTTCTTTCATCCAAATACAATTTGAGTACATTTACTGATGAAAAGAGCTTGGAATCCAGGAGCCTAGCTGCAAAGGAATCTGAGAAATGCAGTTTTTACCTTTTCAACCTCTCTCACTGGAAAAAGGTAGCATGGAGGTTGAGAGGCCAATCCCCCCTGCAGGGACACGGGAGAAGAGGAGATGGGTAATAAGAAGGGAGGGAGGGAAAGATGTGATCTGGGCTTTTCCTGTAGTTCTGTTGGAGGCAGCAAGGAACAGGGGACCAACAACAGTATCGTCTGATCACTGATGGTTTTTGTTTGTTTGTTTGTTTGTTTTTAAAGATTTAATTTATTTATTTGACAGACAGAGATCACAAGTAGGCAGAGAGGAAGGCAGAGAGAGAGAAAGAGAGAGGGAAGCAGGCTTCCTGCGGAGCAGAGAGCCCGATGCGGGGCTCGATCCCAGGACCCTGAGATCATGACCCGAGCCGAAGGCAGCAGCCCAAACCACTGAGCCACCCAGGCGCCCCATGATCACTGATGGTTTTGCAAGAATAAATTCTGACAGGTAAGCTGACAGCACCTAGAGGAGTAAAGCAGACCACATGCTCAAATGGGTCTTATTCTCTTAGTGAAACAGAAGCAAATAAGGCTGAGCTAGGGGAAGCCATACCATGGGAGCGGCCTTGTCACTTTTCCTTTGTCTGTCTCCGTGTACATGAGACAGGGTGCATAGAGAAGCCAGGGGAGGGGAGGCAGGCAGGAGCTACCCTTTCACTCTGCTCCCTCATCCTGGACTTGATCAGGGAGATGCTATCTGTCTGACACTTGGCTGGAACATCTGTGAGGGCCTCTGCTCACCCAGTATGTCATCAGCCAGCCCCCAGAGTTGCGGTTCAGGCCTCCTGCATTTCTGTGTGCCAGGCCTTGGGCTAATTGCTTTGTGTGTGGGTTTCATCCGACAGTCAACAAACACTCATTTAACAAATATTGGAGGGCTGCCTGCGTGGCTCAGTCAGTTAAGCCTCTGACTCTTGATTTTGGCTCAGGTCATGATCTCAGGGTCTGAGATCAAGCTGGGCTCCAAGCCTGCTTAAGATTCTCTCCCTCCCTCTGCCCCTCTCTACTCCTTGCCACCACCCACCTCGCATGCACTCACACACTCTCTCTTCTCTAAACAAACTAATCCTGGAAGCATAGACTCTCTTTTGTGCAGTAGGCTCTGGTGTAGGTGAACAAAGAAAACAAAAATATTTGCTTGTATAATAAATATAAATGAGAGCCATGACCCTCAGATGGAGGGATTTTCAGATTTATTTATTCTTGTGGACCAAAGTAAATGAGTCTCTGAGAACCCAACCCTTTAACATATAAAGAAGTGCTCACTACATCTACCCCAGTGGTTTGGCTCCTTTGCTACCACCACAGGGTCATACTTGGCCCCCAGGAGTTACCTGGGGCCTGGTCCTTAGCCTCAAGTGGTTAACATGGTCCTTCTGGCACCTTCTTCTGTCCCCATCGACTCACCTGTCATAGGGTTTATCTGCTGACCACCACTCTTGTGCCATTCCAGCCTTCCTCCAACTTAGCTCACCCTAATGTCTCAAAGGTGCAGGCTTCCCATCACACAGTGAGGCCATCCACTTGTGGGAAAGCTCCCAGCTGAGGGTCTTCTGCTTGTGTGAGTGTTTCTTTCTTTCTTTTTTTTCCTAAAGATTTTATTTATTTATTTGACAGAGATCACAAGTAGGTAGAGAGGCAGGCAGAGAGGCAGGCAGAGAGAGGAAGGGAAGCAGGCTCCCCACTGAGCAGAGCACCCGATGTGGGGTTTGATCCCAGGACCCTGGGATCATGACCTGAGCCAAAGGCAGAGGCTTTAACCCACTGAGCCACCCAGGCACCCCTGTGTGAGTGTTTCTCAGAGAAATTTTCCTGTTCTCTCAGTGACAGGGAAAATGGCTCATTAGAGAAGCAGCCAGAAAGTCTGAGGACACTGCCTCATTGAGACCTGATCCCTATCATCAATTATGTATCTATAGATCAGCTGTGGCTGGGTAGGGAGGAAATATCTCCTGCTCTAATAGTGGTGGTAGCCACCCTCCTGCATCCTTTCTGGATCAATCTAGCCCACATGGCAGCCCATGCTGAGACTCTGAAACACCAACACATTAAAAGAGAAAATCCACGTGATCTTAAGAGAGGCAGAGAAAGCAGTTGATCCAACGCCCACTCATATTTAAGGGAAAAAAAAGTAACTGAGCACAATAAGAATAGGGGGAAGGAGCATCCTCAACCTAATACAGGATACTGATCAGAAACCTACAGCAAGTGTGGTAGAAGCATCCTTTTAAAGTCAGAAATCAGACGAGGATGCCCATTCATGCCACTTCTTTTCTATGAGGTAATGGAGGTTGTAGCCAGCACTGAAGGAAAGAAAAGATGTTGGGAAAATAAAATCTCTCTAATGAAACATAAAGCAATTAGCACTGAGCTGTCAAAAAATGTATTGAGAATAAAGAAGAAAAACCATCATTATTTGCAGAATATTATTTGCACAAAAAATCTAAGACCATCTATAGTAAAATTATTAGGACTGAGAGTAGGAAAAGGTAAAAATATTCAAATATCAATTTTATTCACATATAATAGCATTAATAATGCTACTATTAAATGATATTATAACTTTATATTATATATTTGCATATATAATATAATTATATATCATATTATGTGTAATTATATATAATAATAATAGCATTAAAAACTTATAAAATATAATTTAAAAATAAAAGAAAAACAATAAAACAAAAATATTAACTAACTGAGAATAAACCTAACCACAACATTCAGGGCCTTTAATGGAGAAAATTAAAAAAAATATATTGAAGGATTTCAAAAAAGACCTGTATGTAAAAAAATAGAGATATATTTCATATTTATATTTGGGAAAACCTAAAGTTATAAATATGGAGTTATCCCTAAATTAATATCTACCATCAATATATTCTCAGACAAAATATCAATAGGGTTTCCTGTGGAACTGAACAACCCGATCCTAACATATATATATGGAATCGTAAAAGATGAAAAATAGCCAAGGGAATTTTGAAGAGGATACTCTCCCAACCAGGTATCAAGAGTTAGTATAAAGCTCTGGTAGCTAAGAGAGTGTCTTCTTGAAATAAGCTTTGACAAACTGAAAACCCTATGTAACAGAGAGCCCAACATGTCTATACCTATATGGATATTTGGTATATGACAGAGGTATAATTTTGAACCCAAAGTAAGTGGTACTGAGGCATGCCTTGGTATCACAGTCAGTTGGGTGTCTGACTCCTGGTTTCAGCTCAGGTTGTGATCTCCGGGTCATGAGGTCAAGCCCTGTGTCAGGCTCTACACTCAGCGTGGAGTCAGCTTGCCACTCTCTCTTCCTCTCCTTCTTCCCCTCTCCTGCAATGCTCTCTCTCTCTCAAATAAATAAATAAATCTTTAAAAAAAAAAAAGAGAGAGAAGTGGTGCTGAAACATTGGTTATCCACATGTAAAAAATTAGACCTATAAGTAGCACACACACAAAAATAAATTCCAGATGGACTAAAGGCCCTGTTACAAAAGGCAAAATTTGAAAACTTTTATAGGAAAATATAAAAAAAAAATATGACCTTGGATTAGGAAAGGATGTCTTAAGGGGAAAAAATAACCATCAACAATATTAGAAATAATGGATAAATTCAACTGCGTTAAGAATTAAAACTTTTGTATGAAAGAGATACCACAATTGAGAAGTCAGGTTAGTGACTGAGAAGATCTGTATAATACATAAAACCATACAGAGTCAGTATAGAGAATATACAAAGAACTTCTACAAAGCAATAACAAAAGGACCCATGGTGTCAAGGAGAAAAACTGGTCAAACAGAACTCGTAGAAAGCAAAGCTTCGGAAATAGAGTGGGGGAAAAGATTCACAGCCTCACAAATAATCAGATATACACAAAATTAAAACAATTGGACACACCATTTTATACTCAACAGACTGGCAACAGTTAGGAAGTCTGATGCAACAGGAACTCTCATACGACCACCCTCGAGAGAAGCTACAAAATGGGAGAGGTATAGGGTGCTTGGGTGGCTCAGTCGGTGAAGTACCTGCTTCAGCTCAGGTCATGGTCTCATGATCCTAGGATCAAGACCCACAATGGACTTTCTGCTCAGTGGGAAGCCTTCTTCTCCACCCCCCTCTCTCTTTGCCCCTCCCCCTGCTCGTGCTCTCTCTATCTCTCTCAAATAAATAAAATCCTTCTTAAAAATAGGGAGAGTGCATACCCTAGAAATAAACAATTATTTTGGGTAAAGTCTCATACATGTGCATAAGAAAATATAGTAGAGAAATATTGGCATCGATCCAAACATCAACAGGAAAGTGAATAAAGAAATAAACAGTGATGTGATCAGAATCAACATAGATCTCACAGAACGTAAGTGAAAAAGCAAATTGTCAAAGGATATGTTGGTGAGGTGTAATTTAAGTTTAGAAATACGTCATACAATGCTAAATACTGTTTCCAGGTGCGTACGTATGTAGTTTAGGTATAAAACATTCATGGGAATGATGAACACCAAATTCAAGCTCATGGTTACCTCTGAGGAGAAAGGGAGAAGGGAAGAATTGCAGACTGTTTCATCAAAGCGTCAACTGTATCTCTAATATTTTATTTCAAGCCATTAAAAAGGTCTGAAGCAAAAATGGCAAAATGTTAAAGATTTCACAAGCTGAGTGGTAGGTGCCTGGATGTCTGCTCAACCATTTTCTATGCTTTTTTGGGGGTGTTTGAACTCTCTCTTAATTTTAAAAGTCATGTGGAACAGAGCTACCATGGGGGTTCAGCCCATGGGTTCTCAGGGACTCCTCTGTCATCCCAGGCATGTCTAGGCTTTTTCTCACCCCCAGTCTTCCTGGTGTAACCTAACCCCAAATACACAGACCCCTCCTTTGTGGCGTAGGATTAGAATGGCCTGTATCAAAGTAGCCAGGCTGTCAGCTGGTTACGTGCACAGCTGGAATCCTGGAAATATTTAATTAGTCCTTTTCCTTCAGATCCAAGTACTTTCATACCATTTTTATGGAGCTGGTTGGTAGGAAAGGTCCTTGCCTCTGGCCTGCAGCTCCCTTGATGGGTGTCTTCTGTGCTCTCTCGCCAGCTGCCCTCTGAGGAGGTGGGAACACCTTCTCTTTGACAATCTTCCTGTCCTTTTACATTTCATTTTACTATTTTTAACTCTGTATTATGAAAAATTTCAAACATACGAAAGTAGAGAGAATAGTACCATGAAGTCACATCATCACCCAGTTTCAACAACTATTAATATTAACACTTTGTCAATCTTATTTCATCTATCTCCCTGATTTTTTTTTTTTTTTTGCTGCAGTATTATAAAGCAAATCCTAGACATCTTTTCATTTCATCCACAAATACTTCAGTGTCGGCAGATGACTTTTAAAAATTACCATAATACCATTATCACACCTAACAAAATTAATAATAATCCCTCGATATCTTCTAATACAGGAATACAATATTACTTTTAGACCTGTGCAAGACCCTGTGTCCTAAAGGAATTCCCACATATTTCAAATACAGAGAAAATAAATTTATTAAAGAACTCAGGGGTACCTCAGTCACGGAGGATACAGCGCTGGAGTCTGCCACAAGTGACCCACAGCCCTGACCTTGGCTCTAATGACTAACACAACTCAGGCCCCAGGGAATCATTTCTCCACCCTTCTTGCCCTTGGGCCTCTAGGTGAAAGGTGTCTGCATTCAACTACCTACTCAGTAGGCATCTGACCTGTGTTGCTCCTGAGGTTGGAGCCAGGTCCACTGCAGAAAGCCTGCAGGATTTGAGCAGCAGAAGCATGCTGTAGAGAAAAGACTAATGAACTTGTCCCATCCTTCCTCTTAGAGAGCATGGATGTGGTAGATTCTTGCATAACGAATTGTCTGCTCCAGTAGAGCCAAGGCACTGCTTCTTGCTTCTCTCCATATTCTAGTTTATGGCTCATGAATTAGCACAGCATTTGCTGTAGTTGTACCTGGAGAGTGAGGAATGCTTTGCAAAGTTAAACAATTCATGGTCCTCTTAAATTTGTCTCTGTTAGATCTAGAAGTAATATCCCTGATATACTTCTGATTCTCAACTTAGGCAACTAGAAAGCCAATGAATGCTAGGTTGGGAATGTTTTTAATAAAAATACTTAATATAGCTCTTTTTAAAAATATGAACTTCAGTCAAATAATTTGATTGTGGGGCACCTGGGTGGCTCAGTGGGTTAAGCCTCTGCTTTGGGCTCAGGTCATGATCTCAGGGTCCTGGGATGGAGCCCCACATTGGGCTCTCTGCTCAGTGGGGAGCCTGCTTTCCCCTCTCTCTCTGCCTGCCTCTCTGTCTACTTGTTATCTCTGTCTGTCAAATAAATAAATAAAATCTTTTTTAATAAAATAAAATAATTTGATTGCAACTTTTGATATTCATTAATTATTATTTGTATTTTGCTTTTTAATTCAATGGATTATTTAGAATATTTCAGACCAAGGGTTGTAAATTTTTCCTATAAATATCCAGATATGAAAAATTGAAGATTTTGAAGGCTACGTACAGTAGACAGTCTTTGATTCATATTCTTCTTGGTTTTTGTTTCTTCTTACAACTTTTTTTTTACAAAAAGCCAAAAAAACAGTAAACAGTAAAAAGCCAACTGCAATGAGATACCACACCACAGCCTATAGGATAGCTCAAATAAGACAGACAGACAATAGTAAGTGTTAATGAGGAGGTGGAGAAATTGCAACTACCACACACTGATGGGGGGGATGTAAAAGGTACAAACTCTTTGGAAAACAATTTGGCATTTCCTCAAAGAGTGAAACATGATGCCAGGGTACGTACCTAAGGAAATCAAAAACATGTAGTCACACGAATACTTGTATGTGAATATTCATAGCTCCATTATCCAGGATAACCCAAAGTGAATACCATCCCATGTCCATCAGCTGATGAGTGGATAAACAAAATGTGGTATATTGGTGGCGAAATAAAACATTCACTTGGTCTTTGTCCATAGTTCCTGGTGTAGAACTCCCTAAAACTCGTGGAATGTCCTGAGTGATAGGAGTAGGAGTCTCTTTTGTTGATCATTAGAACCCCTCCAGACCACAGCTGAGTTTATGCTAATGGGATGGCTCAAAGTGGGGTCCCTAGAGCATTTCAGGATGGGAGCTGGTCACCAAAAAGACCAAATACATGGTTAGAGGGTGGAAACTTGCCGCCCCATCCCTGACCTCCCAGTGCTTCTGTATTGGTGAATACATCGATGAGCCAGAAAGATGGTGCACCTGGAGGGCAGAGGAGCACCATGCCTCACCCTCCATACACTGCTCTGTACATCTTTTCCATTTGGCTGTTTATTTATATCCTTTATAATACACCAGTAATTGCAGTGAAAGCATATTCCTGAATTCTGTGAATTGTTCTAGAGAATTCTGGAAATGAAAAGGATTGTGGAAGCTCTTAGATTGTAGTCAGACAGGCAGAAATGTTAGGAGCTTGAGCACCCCATTTGTAGATGACATCTGAATGGAGATAGTCTTGTGGGACTGAGCCCTTAACCTGTGGGGTCGATGCTAACCCTGGACTATATCAGAACTGAACTGAGTTGTTGGACACCCAGTTGGTGTCTGAGAATGGGTTGCTGGTAGTGTGGAAGAATGACTTGTATTTGCTGCGAAAGAAAAAACCCAGACATTTGGTGTCAGAGGTGTTATCAGAAAGCACCACACATATATCACACAATGGAGTATTGCTCATATATACTACATATGTGATACATACTACAACATAGATGAACCTTGAACATATTATGCTAAGTAAAAGGATTCAGATAGAACAGGCCACATATGATTTCATTTATATGAAATGTCCAGAACACTGTCCAGATAAATTCATAGAGGCAGAAAGTAGATTATTGGTTGCCAGGGACTGTGGGGGTAGGGGAATGGGGAATGATTGCTAATGGATACAGATTTCTTTTGAGGGTGAAGAAATATTCTGGAATTAAAGAGCGGGGATGGTTATACAATTCTGTGAATACACTGAAAACCACTGAATTGTACACTCCAAAAAGGTGACCTTTATGGTGTGTGAATTATATCTCAACAAAGCTGCTATTTTAAAAATGTAAAAATCATTTTTTAGCTCAAGGGCCATATAAAAATGGGCTGAGGGCTGGATTTGGGCTGCAGACCAGAGACTGTGGACTCCTGTTTTAGATGACAAAACATTTTTTGAAACTTATGGGAAAAATCATTTTAATTTCTACCCTTGTCCCAAGCTCTGTAAATGTAAGGGATGGTCCTGCTCTACGGTCTAATCTAGCTTTAAATATTCTTTATTTTCTCAAAATGTCTTTAACCCATTCATTGTCTCCCCCAAGACCTGTCCTCTCTCGTGTCTCCCTCCAGAGCCATTAGCTGGTCCTTCTCCATCCGCCATTCCATCTGGTTCTGTGGCAATGAGGGAAGAAGAGAAGCAGGGAGAGGTTCTGGGTCAAAAATATCTGAAGCACAAGCAAAACTTGCACGCCATGAGGACTCAAGGGTGCAAATCCTCCACGTGTTATGTAAGGATGGGATTGAAGTGATGATGGTGAGTCTAGCCGTGGTGCTCAGGGATGATGATGGCGGGCGGGATGTGTTGGTAGTGGTAGTGGTAGTGGTGGAGCACAGAGTCTTGATGCAGATCATAAAGGTCCATAATGGGATGATTTCCAGAAGGGAGATGTTTGTGAAGAGCTCCTTTTTTGCTAGCAATTTTGCTATTTTCTCTCATTCTTGAGTTAGCCTGGAAAATGAGACTCTGCCAGGGTCTGGGCAAGTAGGAGTGTGCAGTAATATTTAGCGTTCTATTTTGTGATTTTATGGAACTGCTGAAAAGGTCAAGAACATTTCTTTAAATGTCAGTGGCCTGAGGGTCCAATTACCCAGGGGAGGACGTTCTTGGAAGAGGAGTTTTGTAAGTCTGGCAGAATGGTGTGGGAGAGGCTCAGCAAGTAGGGAGCCAAGGGGTGGGTCCAGGCTTCCCAAGGAGAGGGTCCTGGGCGGAGCAGCAGAGGGAAGAGGGGGGGGGGTTCTCGTAGGAGCTGTTGAAGCATTTCCCTGCAGCAGATGGGAAAGCCTTGGTAGAGTCATCTCTGAGCAGAACTTACTGCCCCCTCTGCCCTCCTTATGAAGCTGCGTCCACAATGCCTAGGGGAGCCTGAGGAGCTGGGTGTGAGCTGGGGGGAGTGCGCCCGACTCCCAAACTCCAGGTTGTGGAGGCCCTGCAGTCCTCTGTGCAGATCCCTGGGACTGACCCGAGGAAGGGCATGTGCTCAAACCCCTGAGAAAATGTTATTAAACTTTAGCAAACATAGGTCTCTCCTGGAGAATGTATTTAAAAGGCAGAATCCTGAGCCCCACATGGATTCAAATATCTTACAATGAACAGTGCTGTTATTTTATAATGGAGAAGGAAGCTATTTTCAGGGGGGGATTAGACCGATTGTGAAAATGCCTATTCCTAGGCTGCCGCACCCCATGAAATCAATAGCTTTGGGTATTGATTTGGGTAGGGGGGAAGGGATGGGACCCAAGAACTTGCACTTCCAGCAACCTCCCCAGATGATTTTGAGGTTGCTCCTCTCCAGGCCCCCCTCCAAGAACCAGCACATCTGCCTGCAGAATCATCTGTCCCCTCTGAATCTCTCCTTTGGAAAACCATGTCTGTGATAGTCAGACACATCTGGGATTGAATGCTGGCTCTGTCACATTCAGTATGATCTCGGGCGAGTTACTTAACCCCTGGGCTTCCATTCCCTCATCTGTAAAACAGGGAGACTAACACCCATTTCTGGGATCGTGGAAAAGAGTCAATGATATAACGAAGGTGAAGACGTTACCCTGGCACCTGGCACGTGCTGAGTGCTCTGTTCCTGCAGTCTCCATGACTATTATTAGGCATCTGGGAGGCTTAGCCATCAGGTAGGGCTTCTGGTCTCAACCATCTGCTTCCCTCTGCTCACAGGGCCAGCATGTGCGAGGGTGCGCGTGTGTCTGCGAGTGTGCTTGCGTGTGCATGCCCACGTCTTTGATCCTCCTTGCAACCCCCCCCCCCACGCACACTACTATGCCTACCAGCCAGGAACTCAGGGATGACGGCCCAAACAAGGGGGAAGGATGAAGCTGGAATGTGTTTGCCAGTATCTCATCCCCAGTCACGGCCAGCTCCTCAGAGGGGACAGCTTGCACTGATGCATAAGGCTGATTTGAACACAATGCAGATCGTGGTCACATGGGAGCCTGTCTTCAGGGTTTTCCCTGTGGCCTGGGACATTTGGAAGCTGGAGCTTCCTCAGGACAGATGTGGCCGGGATCCCATGCAGGATCCTCCTCTCCTGATCCACCTTGCTTTCAGGACAGATTCTAGAGGGTCAATCCTTTTCCCTGAGGACAATGTAGGCTTGAAAGTTTTATCAGGACCTTTGCATTCACTCAAGAAAGAGAGGGCTCCCCAGAGCTGAAGGGAGGTGTGTGGCTTAGCTGGGGAAATGAATGGAGGTTCTCGCCTGCATCTGGGAGACCAGACTTGAAGGAAATCCCCACCACCCATTCCCCCAGCTGCCACAGCCGGCTCCTGCTCAGAAACAGCGATCTTGCTCTTCGAATAAACAGCTGGGAAGGCTCTATACCTCTGCATGGCTTCTTTGAGGCTACCACTTACAGTTACCTACTGTGTGTCATGAGCTTACATTCACCATCTCTTTTAATCTGCACCATAACTCTGTTGGCTGGGTACTATTATCTTCTTCGTTTTACATGGGAGGAAATCAGAGGGAACTAGACACGAGGAGCTGTTGGTAAATGGTGGCACTTAACCCTAACTCAGTTAACCCAAACTCAGGTAGATTGAACTCCTATCTAAATCCCAAGCCCCTATCTTTGGGCTCTATTTCAACGGCTAAGTAAAGCTGACCAAGATGAGACAGTGCCAGAGCTGGATGTCACCCCACCTCTGAGATGACATGTGAGAGCCACCCATGAGTCAGGATGATAGGTCGGAAGCTGTGGATGAGGGAAGGAAATCCATCCAGCCATCTGTGGTCCTAGCGAACCAGGGGTGGTAAAAGTAATGTTAACAAAGTCTCTGTAATGAGACCCACAAAAAAAATTCCACCATCCTCAAGGTCAGAGAGCAGATAAAGTAGATAGCTACTGATTTGTCTCTCCACTCCTCCTCCGAGTTTCTGGGATGAGTACTCCCCAATTAAAGTAAAGGGCTCCTTCCCCCTTTCCAGCCATAGGGTTCCCATGGAGCAGCTAGTTTTTGCTATTTTGCTACTCTGTCCACTGGCCAGAGTTGAGTGCCATAGGGGCGGGACCACCACCCAGCTGAGCCAATCAGGCATCTTTTCTGGGATCTTTGAACTGGTACTAAGCTAAAGGGCTCATCTCTCTCCTGGAGCTGAGGTCGTGAGGGGTATAGCTCAGGAGATAGAAGGAGCCAATCTAGTGTCAGAGAGAAGCAGGCACCCAGATGGAGATGTAAAGAAGATGATGGATTCCTGGCAGCATTCAAGACAGAGTTCAAATGTTCCTGAAGCTTAGTGGTATCCCTGCTCTCCCCAGGTTGGCTGTTCAACCCTTCTTTTGGTTGGGATATGTTTGCCAATATCCCATACTTGACCTTGGCACTCTCCTCAAAAGGCACAACTTGTACCATATCTACAAACGAAGTCCCTTTTTGTGCCCTTGGTAGTATGAACGGTTGTGCCACCAAGTGACCTATGAATCTGTCTCATCCATCACCACTGCATGAGGAGATGATGGTCAGCATGTTCCAGAAAGCTGGGGCAGTGAAGCAGATCAGAGGGGCCCAGGTGCCTGATGGGGACATGGGGACAAGTACAGGGGAATCTCAGGCCTGGAACAGCTGGCCCCACTCTGGATTGCAGAGCCTTGGTTGGAAGCCAATCTTCTGGGCCAGGCTGGCTCCTGGTACCCAAAACAGAAGCCAAAAAGATTGGGCTTAGAGGTGGCTGCTCTAAATTTGTCATCACTCAGATGCCTGAGCCAGAAGTGATGCCTTTCCTCTGACCTGCACAGCAGGGCTGACTTTCAGGGAATCACTATGAAACCCATTGGGCTTTCCCTGGGAGGCCAGGGCCTGTCAGAACCTTCTGGAACCCCTCAGCCAGATGTCCCTCAGAGCCAACAGGGACTGGGGAGGGAAGGGAGGATGGGAGGAAGAGGAATGAGGCGAAGAGGAAGAGGAGATAGAGGTACTCTGGGAGGAGACAAGAGAAGGGAGGTGGTAAAGAGGAACATGAAGAAAAATCCATCTTTATTTCTTTTGTCAGCAGTTCCCAAGAGGAGCTTCCCCCCTCCTTTCCTTCTTCTAGCAGACACCATGAAATTTATTCTTTCACGAAGGAACTTTTCTGCTCAGCTCAAAGGAGTAGTGAGGAATGTGGGGCTGCACAACAAAGCTTTACCAAGCTTCTGAGCTGCACCTCTTGAGTCTCAGCTACTCCGCAGGGGCTTCTAGATCCCAGGAGAGGTCCTAGAGGATGCCCATGTCAGGGCAGAGAGAGCTGGACCCTGAGGCTCTACAGCTGGCCCTCCTGCCCATACTGGAGACAGAGCTGAGTTTTGGCCTCAGTTTTCTGCCTGTGGAATGGGGATGGTATGCAACTGATTAGGATCCCATTGTCATTGTGCTGTGTTCTCCTGGTGAGGGTTCAGGACAGTGAAGAAGACAGCGCTCTGCCTCCTCTTCAACATTCACTGCCCAACCCCCAGTCTCTTTCTGGCTTACAATAGACTTTCCCTCATGATAACTCACGGGAGGGACACAAAAGTCCCCAGAGACAGGCCACACAATGGCTAGCATCTCTACATTCCTAGAAGGACAAAAGCACCCAACATACCCCTGCAGAACTGAATTCTGCCCATGCACCATTTTGCCTTTTTCTATAGACTTGTTGCCACCTCTGTGACCCCTGCAACTCGGCACTGTTCCCAGCCCCTTGTCCTTCACTGAGCACATCTACCTTTTGTCATAGGTGAACGTGGAACACGTTATGCTCAGCCTCTTTGGCCACAGTGAGCTTGTGATTCACCATCTCTTTGTCCCACTGTGGTCTCATCCTTTCCCCTCAAACAGCAGCCCTGTCTTAGGACACGGTGGAACTCTAAAATATCAGGGGAGATGCAGGCTGACTGGCAGGACTTGCTGTGCTTGGACCCCAACTTAGCTCCTTTCCTTTTCCTCTCTCGTCTTCCCAGACACCCCTGCAGCCTCTTCAAGGCATAGTAAGAGCTGGTTAACCCCTGAGTGCTTGGGAGATGGGGAGGGGAGAGGAGGCTGTTTATTAAAATTCATATCAAGAGAAATAACTAATCAGAAGCCGTTTGTTGCTTAATTGGTTTTAAACTTCAGGAAGATTTCTCATTAGCCTAGGGGTGACCTCCGCATAGCAGCCCAACTGGGAAAGGAGAATGGGGGGATGGGAGCAGAAGCCCCCTCCCCTGCTAGCCTGGCCCCTACCCTCCTGCTGGGCATTCAGAGAAGGTTCTGCACTTCCTGCACCAAGCACCCTGAGCCAGGCTCCAGCTTTGCAATCCTCTTCTTCCTTCAAGATCCCCTCTTCCAGGAAGCTTTCCAGGACTGACCAAGGGAATGGCTCCCAGCCTCCAGCTCCTGCATGTATAGTCAGTGCCACCCAAGCTGGGTACCTTTTAAAGTATTTGATGGTGCTTCCTAGCTCTGGGCGCGCGAGAACTGAAGCTTCCTCCCCCTTCTCCTCCTTGACTCCTTGTCTCCTTTCCCTCTACTTCCTCTGCCTCCTTCTTCTTCTTTCCATTCTTGCATCTTCTCTCCCTCCTCCTCTTCACCCTCCTCCCCTTCCCCTCATTCTCCTCCTTTGTGTTTCCTCCCCAGTCAACTCCCCTTGCTTGGCTGGAGGAAACACCAGGTTAGTGACCGGTTCCAAGGGATACTAACTGCCCCTCCCCATCGCCCCCATGATTTTCAACAGCATTCTGTAGATACTTCTCAAGTCTGGCTCCCTTCCAGTTTCCACCAGATTGCTGCCTTCTGCCCAGGAGTAGAGGAGGAAGAGTGTTGGAAACCTACTGAACTCAAAGAGATGGAAGAACTGGAACAACTTCACTTGCAGAAAAAATGGCTCTTCATATTTCTAAGGGGGCTGGCTCATCTGAGTAAACAGCCTCGTCCTGTGTGGCCCAAGACAAATCTAGGACCAGTGCTGGCCGGAAGGCTGTCAGAGGGACAGAGAATAGATCCAACCTAAGTAGGGAGAGTAGTGAACACCCACTGGTTTTCCATAGGCTTCTAGAAACAGCATTCTTCCTGTTGGGGATTCTACCCTCCCACACTTCATATGGTTCCAATATGGCTACCATTTAGCATCTTCTATCCTTGGGTCATGTGACAAGGCCTGGTCTGTCATAACTGCCCATGGCCCTGCCCATGGTGACTGGCTTAGGATGGGCATGTGACCCAAGGCTGGCCAGGCTCGATCCTTGTCTGGAAATTCGTATGTTGTTGCTGGACAGAGGAAGCTGTCTCTTCTGATTCACTGAGACGTGATAATATATGTTGAGAGCTGTGGGCTGTCTTCTCCCCAATCACATGGAGAAACAAAATCAAGAGTTGCAGAAAGAGACAAGGAAAGTCCTGATAACATCTGAGTCTCAAAAGCCCTCAGGGTCACCTCAACTCCTGCCCTTTCCAATTTCTTAGGCCAGTAAATTCTCTCTCTCTCTCTCTCTCTCTCTCTCTTTTTTTTGGGGGGTGAACTGTTTGAGTTGAATTTCTGTCACTTCAACTCAAAGTGTTCCTGACTGAGGCAAGAACTTTCTCACAGCCAGAGCTGTCCAAATGGGGGCTGGGCCACCACGGGAAGCCCTACTTGCCGGGAGCAGAGCTGCGCAGTCTCCTGCCAGAACACTGCTGAGAAAACTTCTGAATCCAGTTGTGCCAGATAACAGCTAATATTTATGGAGTTCCTGGCGCGTTATGACTATTACCTCATTTAATCTTCACAGCATCCCTGTAGGGAGGCAGTCTTGCCCCCAGTTTATAGATGAGGAAACAGAGTCTCAGGGAGCTTCAATAACTCATCAAGGAGGCACAGCTCCAGGACTCCCCCTCCTTCCGGCCAGCCCAATGACTCAGAGGGCAAGTGCCTATACCCCACCTCAAAGCCCTGCCACCTCGGGAGGCCACAGATGCAGACCTGGCCTCTGCAGTCAGCTCAACAGCTCTTAACTAGGACAGTCGATAGAGAGGCCTCGCGGTGTCCAGGTGAGCAGAGAGGCACACAGCTGCAGCTGGCTCTGGGGACAGTCGGCCCCCGCAGAACCACAGAGCTCTAGCAGTGGAAGAAACCCAGAGGAGGGGCGGGGGATTTGGGGGGGAGGGCACAGGCAAGCGGGAGGCACTTCTTCCTCCAAAGACCTGGATCAGGGGCTCTGCCGTTTTTTTGTGTGTCACAGATGCCTTTGGGAATCTGATGGCATCTGTGGACCTTCTCCACGAAACAAAGACACATGTGCGATCTTTTGCACACGGCATCGGGGGCTCCTGAGACACCCCCGCCCCAGAGCAATCCATGGAACCCTAGTGGCCCAGTGAAGAATCCTGATCAAGAAGTATGAAAAGTGCTCAGGGGCCTGCCCCAGGCCAAGTAGCAGGAGCAGTAAAATTCAGAAATGCAGACCTATCACAGCCAATTATTTTAACCAGCATGTCTAGATGTCTAGCTGGGGAAGGTGACCAAGTGTCTCTGTCCCCTTTCCCTGAGCAGCCTCCCCCCACATCTTGTTGACCCATGATTCTACCTCCAGGGCTATTCCTGCCCAGGTGAGAGTGGAGGGGAGTATCTGATGAACTTCCTCAGCCTGAGATGGGGGAGGATACCCACCCCCACATCTTTTCTCAGGCCACGGCTGCCCCAGCCTGCACCCACATGACATTGTCAATCAGTTCACCCTCCCCAAAATTAAGCTGGAGAGTGAGAGTGGCAGCAATTCATCTTTCTGGGGTCCAACAACCCAAGACCTGCAGAGTAAAGTCTTAGACCTGTGTCGTCTCATAGGGTAATCACATGTAGTCATTCAAGTGAAAATGAATTGAAGTAAAATAAAATTTAAAACTGAGTTCCTCAGTCAGTCGCCCTAGCCACATTTTGTGGGCTTGATAGCCACATGTGGCCAGTGGCTACTGCATGGAGCAGTGCAAATATAGAACATTCCCATCACTACAGAAAGTTCTATTGGACAGCTTTGGTCTAGATTAAACAGATTCTGAACAAAGTCATAGCCCTGAGGAAGGTTCTCTTGCTTCAGATCTGTAACCAACCATTTACCATAGAAGTTTTGGGTAAATATCTTAGCTTCTCTGGGCTTCAGGTTCCTTCTCTCTAAAATGGGGGTAATAGGGGAACTTGGGTGGTACAGTTGGTTGAGTGTCTGACTCTTGGTTTTGGCTCAGGTCATGATCTCAGGGTCTTGAGATTGAGGCCCACATTGGACTCCATGATCTATGCAGAGTCTGCTTAAGACTCTCTTTCCCTCTCCCCCTCCCCACTGTGAGCACTCTCTCTCTCTCTCAAATAAATAAATACATCTTTAAAATATAAAATAAAATGGGAATAAAAATAATGTCTGCCTCATGAGAGTCTCATGGTCCCTAAATGAGTTGAGCTGTACAACATTTCAGCCCGGTGCCCTGCACATAGACAGATGAGAAGGAGGCCTTCTGTTTGCCCCTCTAGACCCACCATCCAGTCTTACCCAGCCAACTCTGTACCTGAGAACCTGACCCTTAAGGATGGCATCAAAGGGTTTTCTTGCCCTCAGTCTTCCAGTTGGATTTGGCCATTGGAAGACACCACAGAACATCAGAGGGCAGGAAGAGAGAGATGTTGGGGTGTTTGTTTTGTGGTTTTTTTCCCTGCCAGGCCACTGTGCGGGGGAGCTCTCTCCCTCAATAAAAGGGCACAGCACTATCAGGTGGCCCTCTCTGGAGAGCTCCTCCCTCCAGATTTCTGTAACTCCTCCCTACGTAGGCCCCTTTAAAGCCCCAAAGTAGAAGCTGCTGCCTGCTGTTTCTTGATGGGGTGCTGTCCTATCCCTTGTTGCTTTCTCCTTTACTAAGGGCTCCCCCTGCCCTCATGAAAACACACCTCTTCTGTTCTGATACACAGACCCCCACCTAGGCTACCCCTATGGGTAGTACCTCCAGGCAGCAGGGGATCATGGATGCTCCTCTCTCACCACCTGTTTCTGCCTCCAAACTTCTTCAGAAGAAACTGAATTCTAGGAGCTCTCCAAATGAGGAAGGATGAAAAAAATGGCTGAGTGGGCTGGTGACGCAGGAGAGATGAGTTGTTGGCCAGGTGGATAGTCAGAGAATGGGAGGAAGGAGGTGGAAAACAAGACAGAGTTCAGGAGTCCTCTAGGACCTCCTAAAGAAGCTTTGGCCTCCGGACAACACAGACCTGAGGTTGAACAGCAGAACCCAGTTTGACTGTCTGGGGGGTTGAAGGGGCTGCTGAAAGGGTCCTGGAGCTAGAGCCTCTGCCATGGGGTCCAAGTCTTCCCCCGCCCCATATCCCCCTCAAACAAGATGTCAGTTCTCTTCCTTCCCAGGGCCTCCCTCTGGAGCCTGACACCCCTCTTTGATTTGAGCAGCCTGTCCTGCTTATCATCCCCTTAGCCTCTGAGGTGTGACATTTATCTGGTGCTCTCATTCAAGCAGGAGACAGAGTGGCGCAGGAATGGTGTGTGGGGGTGGGGGGAGGGATGGCCCTGGAGAGGCTCTAAGAGGAATGTGTGGAGTTTCTGCTTCCCATCCCAAGCTCCTCCTACCAGACCCTTCACCCCAAGTCTGGGCTAGGTGTCCTTCCTCCAGGTTCCCAAAGCCACGTGCACTCTCCTTACCATAATTTCTCATCTCCTCTCTTGTTAAAGCACCATCTAGTCCATCATTGTATCACCTGCCCCTAGCAACTTGCCTGGCACACAATAGGCTTGCAGCATCTACGTGGTGCCCAACCAATATCTATTTATAACGGGAACTGCTCCCCACTGCCCCAGAGCAGCAGGCCTCCAGTAACACTGGCATAGATGGTGGGAAGAGCCCTACAGGGCCAGGGCCCAAGAGGACTAAACTCTGCTTTCCTTTCACCAGGCTACTGGCTTTGGACTTTCCCTTCTTGTTCTGGACCCTGGTTTTTCTTTTTCTTCCTTTTTGAAAGATTTTATTTATTTATTTGACAGAGAGAGACACAGCAAGAGAAGGAGCATAGGCAGGGGGAGTGGGGGAGGGAGAAGCAGGCTTCCTGCCAAGCTGGGAGCCTGATGTGGGGCTCCATCCCAGGGCCCTGTGATCATGACCTGAGCCGAAGGCAGATGCTTAATGACTGAGCCACCCAAGTGCCCCTGGACCTTGGTTTTTCTTATCTTAAACTGGGACTTGGTTGGACTTAATAATCTGTGGTTTCAGTGCCAAAGAGACTTTTTTAAGTATCATGATTAATACATTCAAATGATTAATATGTACAAATTTTGAATCACAGTCACAAACCTTGGCATCTTAGCATTTCTTTTTTACTCATGGCTGAGCACTGTAGGTATTTTTATCGACATGTTCCCAGTCTAAAAAGAGTCGGTCTCCTTGTCCAGCCACATAAGGCCTCTATGCCCACAAAATTAGGTAATGGATTAATTCACTCCCTTACTCATTAGTTCATTTAACAAGGATTTATGGAATGTCTATCATGAGTCAGGGATGAATTGTATGTTTCCTTCCCTGTCTTTGTGAGAAGCTCAGAGAAAGCTAGTAGATACCAGAGATGGCACGGACTCTGTGTGCCGGCACAGAGGCAGGCCCATCCCTCCTCACCTGCCCTGCTTCACTCCTGCTGTTCCAGCAAAGCATGCTGGGAGGCAGCCCTGCTGCTCAGAGCAGAGAGGTCTGGCTGCCTCTCCGGCTTGCCATGGGGCCTTGATGACATCTGATGTAGGGATCAAAAGCTCAGGGGTCAGGAAAGAGTAGAGGGCCAGGGAGAGGCCCAGACTTTTCCAATGGCCCAATGGAGACCCCCTCATATCCACCAACTACACACCTATACACACCAGCCAAATATAGGTAAGAAGCATCACTAAGCTCCTCTCTAGTAGGGCTGAACTGGAGCAAAGCCTCTGGGCCCAGGAATTGCCCCAAGGGCTTTCCTTGCATCAGATTCACTGAGCACGGAGGATGGACCGACAAACTAGGCCAGGGTAAGCGTGCTCACCCTCCAACAGAAATGTGAATGCAGTATGGGGTTCTTCAAGGATTCTGGCCAGAATTGAAAGGGCCATCCTTCTGAGTGCTGGATTCTGGTCCCACAGTGTGCCTTTCCCCTTTGGTCTGGGTAGAAGTGGTCTGGGTAGATGCCGTCTCCCGTGTCAGGGATGGATGTGGACTGAAGATGCCGGCTCAAGGAGGGTGGGCTGTTTGGGGAGCCCCAGGTGGGGAATGTAGGGCAGCTCTTCTCGGATGTGTCCCACGGGTGACCTGTGAGTGGCTCTGGGCTACGTACATTGCTAAATTCGGCCAGGTTGCTTTCCCTTTGGAAAGGGAAGCTGCTGAGTGCAGCTGGAGGGACTACACTCAACCTCATCCATGGGCCCCTTGACAGATTTCTCTTTCAGGATTAGGTGGGGTCCCACTGCTGCTCGGCAATCCTTTTAAAAAATAACTGTGTTATTTAACTTACTAAAAAAAGCAATACAAACACATTGTTGAATGTTTTAAAAATAAATGTAAGTGAAAAAGAAAAATCACCCTTAATTCCACTTCCACCACTCAGAAACAGCAACTGTTAACTAGTATATATTCTTACAGTTTTACATCTGTCTATACATATTATATATTCTTAAAAAAAAAAATCAGATTGCTGAGCCACCGGGGTGGTTCAGTCAATTAAGCTTCCAACTCTTTTTTTTTTCTTTTTTTTTTTTAACAGAGACACAGTGAGAGAGGGAACACAAGCAGGGGGAGTGGGAGAGGAAGAAGCAATGTGGGACTCCATCCCAGAACCCTGGGATCATGACCTGAGCCAAAGGCAGATGCTTAACCGACTGAGCCACGCAGGCACCCAAGCATCCAACTCTTGATCTCAGTTCAGGTCTTGATCTCAGAGTTGTGAGTTCAAGCCCAGTGTTGGGCTTTGCCCTGGGCATGGAGTCTACTTAAAAATAAGTAAATAAATAAAATGAGAAATAACAAATCAGACTGCCATGTTCATACTAGTGTTTTTCAATTAATATGTCCTAGATATTTTTTCATGTCCTCAAATTTACTTGTTCTATTTTCCAATACCATTTCAAATGGTTCCGTAACATTTTATTATATGAAACTGTTTCATCAAGTTGGGGCATAAATAAGAGAAATATTTCATAAATATTCATATTAACTATTCAAGTCCATCTGAAGTAACAAGAAATACAGTATCTCTCTCTCTGGTTTGTCCTTCTCCTGGAATTGTCAAAGCATACAAGGACTTCCTCAAAAGGGCTGGTTTATCCAAGCTAGGTGACAGATGAGAGCACGGGTCTGTTGTCACATTATATATAGCCCCGTGGAACCCGGGCCTGGACAATCTCATCATCCTTGCCTACCACGGCAGTGACGTGATTTCCTCAATGGTCCAGACTTACAAGGGATCTCTAAGGTAGTTCTCCAGTGGAGAAAAACCCCGACTTTCCAAAGTGCCTAAAATGGGAGAAGCTTCCAGTCCCAGATACACACCAGCCAGAACCCTGACAGCTTAGGGCCTGGCACTGAGCTTAGATGGTCTGTCAAGCCTCCCACCCCCAGTGGACCTCACTCAGAACCATCTCAATCCATCAGGGGCGGGGGATAACCATGTTAGGATAACCTTTCCTTTTGGACGCTCTTTGCCGCCATGTGGATTTGCCCACTTCCTTCTTGGCAACCATTCTTGAGAAGTTTAATGAGTTCTCTCAAATTCCTTCTCTGCGCCTCAACTTCTCCCTGGCCTGTCATGCATTCTTTTACTTACCTCTCATATCAGAAACTATCCTTTCTTCTCCTCCGGACTAACCTCATGTCTTCAGTAAGCTGTTGGGGCTGCTTCCTTCCATCCTAAATCTCCTGTCTTTATTTATTAATTTTTCCTTCTATATCCTGCATCTTCAACCTCTCCCTCCCCAGAAAGACAAATCTCTCAAGTGTAGAAAACTAACAAGCAAGTAAACCCTCCTCCAACTTTAATTTCCTCCAGCTATGACCCAGCTGGCCAAACTTCTGAGAAAAACAACCTACTCTCATTGTCTTGACTCCTCAACCCATACAATATGGTACCATGGACATCATTTGCTGAGACCACGTTCTCAGAAGTCACTGTCATCAGGGTCACCCTGTGTCTCAAGTTGCCAGAAATAATCCTGGTTTGCCCTCGCTGTCCCGGCATCTTCTTAAGCGTGCCGGTTTAAACCTTCTATTATGTGTTTGGCTTACTGCTCACCAACCACAACCAACACAACCCACATCTTCATCACAGCCATTGCCCCCCGAACTCCAAGCAACACCGACCTCTGTTGACTGTGCCCTTCTTGAAATGTCTTCCTCTGGCTTACTTGACACCCCCCCCCGCCCCCGGCTAGTTTTCCCCTCTCCCTTCTGTGTGCCCTCTTTCATCCATATCCACCATATTCACTTTCCCTCCAGATGCTGGAGTTTTGTAAGGTTCTGTTTCTTTCACTAAGCATCTAATCTTCTGAATTTCACCCACATCCACAGTCTCAGCTCATCATCTCCGCCTTCGCCCCTGATTCAGTGCAAATCTAAAGACTTCTGGGAATCATGGTGGCTTAAATGCAGGTTTACAAAACTACCCTGCCCCAACTTGACAGAAACGAACAAAAAGAAACAAAAATGAGAGAAAAGGCTGCACCAGGGCTGAAAGCATGGCATGATTTCCCTCAGAAACAAAAGAAGATTTAAATAGAGAGAGACCTTCCTCTTGGAAGGAAAGACATGGTGATATAAAGATATCTATTCCCTCTGGGTTCACTTGTAAATCCAGTACAATCCTAATCAAAATACCAACATGATTTCTAACACAATCAAATAATTATATAGTTAATCGTGCAAGAAAGAGCTAGGAGAATTCTAAAAGAGAAGAGCAGTAGAGGAAAAAGTTTCTTTTATCTTTTTTCTTTTAAGATAATAGTACGTTACAGTAATTGGGGGGGTTGTGGTATAGGAACAGGAATAGGAAGCAAAATCATGGAATAGATACAAACTCTAGAATATCTATGTCGGTATATAGAGAAATGTACTGTATGAGAAAAGGGGCATTGTTAATTAATAGGGGGAGATGGATTATATATGTATATGAAGTGTATCTGATAAGAAAATGTAAATGAGTATTTTTTGAGTTGGGGAAGAGCTCTTGAAGTGTGCTATCTAGGTCAGAGATCATAAAAGGAAAGGTTGACATGCTTCACTATATAAGAAATGAAAATTTCTGGGTGGTGCAGTTGGTTAAGCAGCTGACTCTTGATTTTGGCTCAGGTCATGATCTCAGGGTTGTGAGAGTGAGCCCCCCACGTCACCCCCCCATTGGGCTCCAAACTCAGTGGGGAGTCTGAGGATTCTCTCTCTCCCTCTCTCTCTCTGCCCCTCCTACCCCCCACTCTCTTGCGCTCTCTCTCTTAAGTAAGTAAATACATCTTTTAAAAAAAAGAGAAAATTTCTGGCATGGCAAACACTCCATACAAATGCAGGGATGAGTATTTGTAGCAATAAATGATAGAAAAGGGAATGCTCTTCCCCATATAGGAAATGCTCCTTCAACTCCATAAGACAAAGACCAAAACTGAATTGAAATGGGAAAAGGGGATAAAAAGAGTTTGGGAATCATTCCTTGCTTCATCAGCCGCCTTGCATAAAGGCAGGGAGGGAGTTGTGAGCTAGAAGAACAATGTAACACCAGTGTTATCAGACCCTCCCAGTCTGGGACTATAAATAAAGTTCCATTAACGTACATCACCCAAAGTTCCTGCTGTTTCTCTTCTGGCTCCTACAAGACCTCTGCCCTCTTCCTCCTCTGCCACAAGTATTTCTGGGTGTTCCAAAAAGGGAGCCCACATATGCTGAAGCATCACCCCGTCAGCCACAATCCCCATATGGCTTCTCGGAAGTTCTTCTCTCCCAGTTCAGTGCCTGCTGCCAGCAAAGCCACTCTACCAGTGACCCACGTGGGACTACAGCTCTGAAGAGGTGCCCCTTTTCCAATGTTCCCAAAGCCTCCCTTCCCTGGAACCAGAGGGCACTGGGCCCCAGGTAGGGGTGAGTAGCCCAGTTTTCTCCTTTGCTCAGTGTCTGGCCTCCCTGCTAACATCAAGGGGATTGACCCAACTCAAGAGGAAGACAGAGGGGACAGAGAAGGAGGACAAAAAGGGACTGCTTTGTTTCCTAATGGCCACAAACCTGTTGGCTTAAAGCAATACACCTTGTTCTCTCACAGCTCTGGAGGCCAGAAGTCCTGGAATCAAAGTGTTGGCAGGGCTGTCCCCCCTCCAGAGGCTCTCAGGGAGGCTCTTTCCCTTGCGTCTTCCAGCTTCTAGAGCTAAGTTCTTTGTGTTCCTTGGCTCATGGCCCCTTCATCCATCTTCAAAGCCAGCAGCATAGCATCATGCTTCAGTGGTCACATCACCTTCTCCTTCTGTGTCAAATCTCCCTCTGCTTTCCTCCTATAAGGACACTAATGATTGCTTTCAGGACCTCCCCAGCAACAAGAAAATAATCTTCCCATTTTCAAGATCAGCACTCACATCTGTGAAGTCTCTTTTGTCCTATACAGTAACATTCACAGGTTCCAGGATTACAACTTGATTATCTTTGGGTACAACCGTTCAGGTTGCCACTCGGCCAGACGCCTTCTTATCATCCTCCAGCCTGCTCATCTCCTTTCTTCTTAGCCCCCAATCTCCTCCCCCAGCTTAGGAGGCTAGCCCCCACGAATATTTATAGATGTAGATAAATACCAGTACTGGGATGCTGTCTACACCAAGAGTGTTCAGAGACCCAGCCTGGCAACCCACTGCCCCATGATGGGGGGTCAGGTCACCAGTCTTGGGCATACATGGAAACTGGGTGGCAGGTCAGGGCTACAGAGCTAAGCTTCTGAGAAGGTCAAAGTACCATGTTAACTGGTCCCCAAAAGAGTCACCAATAAAGGGAAGGCTTGGGCCCCAAAGGGGCTGGAGCTGCTCTTCTCTGGCTCTGTGGTGAACCTTGCCTGTGTCCACACTCAGTGCTGATAGTGGCAGCATCTTCATATTTACTACTTTGTCCCTCTGTCATCATCACCATTTTCACTACTTCCCTAAGGTCTCAACTCAAGGCTGGAAAGAGCTGAATACTGGACATAGGTTCAGGCTGGCATCCAACAGTCAACACAGGAAGATAGCTTGCACCCTGACGGGAGGGTCCCCTGAGTAGGGGCAAACATGACACTGAGATGGGCAAACATGACCAACCTTCCAGGAGGCTGGAGCAAGGGAGCATTGGGGGATCATTTCTGCATCCAAGGATTGCCTTTAAAATGTGGTAGGCAGTGTTTTAAATGTACCACCCCACCATAATCATCGACAACTAATGTCACCATAATTACCAGGCAGCTATTAATAAGAGTGTAACCGTCACCCCAGGCAGAAAGCCTAGGAAAGTGCCTGAGGATAGAGTACCAGGGGAAGGAGGGCACTGTTGAGAGGGAAGGATGAAGAAATAATGGTGACCAGGCCAGTAAAAAGCCTATTTGCCTTTATCCTAGCCCAGTGGAAGTCATTAAAGAGTTTTAAGCAGACATGCCCCAATTGCATTTTGGAAAACCACTCTGGGTGCATCATGGACAGTGGATTATAAGGCAAGGCTGGAGGGGGGAGGGGCAAGACAGTGGCGGCGGTGGAGACCTAATATCATCCGATCCCAGGAGTTCAGCTAGATAGTTATAAAACCATTTCAAACACCTACAAATTCAATAGGAAATCAAAGAAGAGCAGCAATTCGATGAACAGAAAAGCAACCACTTTATGGAAGGTAGGACAGGTGGAAAAGTGAATCCGAAGCAATGGGAAGCTAGACCATGGGGAAGGGGCCAGCTCCAGCAAGTGGCGGAGCAACAGGGCACAAAATTGAAACTTTTACAAGTCTGCTCCACCGAGGGACCTTGCCCCAGAGGCTAAGCGAGGGGTGGAGCCCTCGCGGGGACAGTGTGGTCTCAGAAACCTCAGGGTCACAGAAAGACCAGGGATGCGTGAGTGCAACACAGCTCCCAGGTATAGGAGCACGGAAGCCGGCTACAGAGATGGAGCAGAGGCGGGGCTCTCAGCTCCGTTACCTTAAACCGGATCTGAGGCAAAGTCCAGCCACTATTCTTCCAACAGGGACCCAACAAGCAGCAGATCTATGGAGACTCCATTTCCTTCCGGTGAGTGCAGGTACAGGAGCTCGTGGTAGGAATCTGCTGGGTTTGGAGACTCCAAATGGGGCCCTGCGCCAGAAAGAGAAATGTTCAGTCACAGGCCGGATGAGAATGTTGCTGGATACCAGGGAGATGGGAGGGATTGACTGCTTTTCTCCAAGGCGCACTGAGGAGCAGAGCCCCGAGATCTTGCCTCCTCCAGGCCGAGATTAGGAAAGCGCCATTTTCATTCCCATTCTCCAGAGCTCTACAGCGTTCAGGGAACAAAAGCTCCCGAGCCAGTGCCAACACAAGGAGATTACTTAGCCTGGCCCCTGGCAAGGGCGGCACAATTCTGCCCTGGGCAAAAACGTTTGTGAATCACTGCAACAGGCCACTATGCCAGAAGGTCAGCAAGAACATCCAGCCAAAACTAAGTTTATCTATCAACGAGAACTGCAAAACTTCAGAGCTACGGAATACGGAGAATTCATGGCTTTTCCCCCCATGATTCTTTATAGTCTTTCAGAGTTAATTTTTAAAAATTTTTTTCTTATTCTATTTTTTATAATTTTCCCTCTTACCTCTTTTATCCTTTTTAAATCTATTTTATCTTATTACTACCTTTTTTTTTTTTTTTTAAGATTTTGTTTATTTATTTGACAGAGATCACAGGTAGGGAGAGAGGGGCAGGCAGTGAGAGAGAGGCGGAAGCAGGCTCCCTGTGGAGCAGAGAGATTGATGTGGGACTCAATCCCAGGACCTTGAGATCATGACCTTAGCCAAAAGCAGAAGCTTAACCCACTGAGCCACCCAGGTGCCCCCTTATCACTACCTTTTAAAAAAATCTTTTAAAATTTTCATTGTTATAGTCATATTCTGTCCCTTCATTGTATTTAACCTTATTTTTTGTATACATATAGGTTTTTCTTTCTTTAAAATTTTAGGATACAGTTTCTTCTAACAGATCAAAATATACCCTAAATCTAGTGCATGGCTTTGTTCTAGTCTCCAGCCTGATAAAATTCTTTCATCTTTTTTTTTTCTTTTTTCAACCAACTTGCTATTTTATCAACTTCTTTTTTAGAACCTTTTTTAATTTTCATCTTTACAGTCATATGCTGTCCTTTCATTGTGTTTACCCTTATTTGTCTATATATCTAAGTTTTTCTTTCTTTAAAATTTTGGGAGGCAGTTTCTTCTAACAGACCAAATATACCCAAAATCAATCAAGTTTGTGGCTCTGCTCTATTTACCAGTCTAATATATATATATACAATTATATATATATATATGGTTTTTTCCCCTCCTTTCTTTTTTCCCACCCCCAGTTTTGGGTCTCTTCCGATTTGGTTAGTGTATAGTTTTCTGGGGTTGTTGCTACCCTTTTTGTGTTTTGTTCACTCATTCATCTATTCTTCTCTGAATAAAGTGACAAGGCAGAAAAACTCACCTCAAAAAAAGAACAAGAGGCAGTATGGATGTCTAGGGGCCTAATCAATATGGACATTAGTTAGATGTCAGAACTAGAGTTCAGGATGATGACTATCAAGGTGCTATGCTAGCTGGGCTCAAAAAAAGCATGGAAGATACTAGAGAATCTCTTTTTCTGGAGAAATAAAATCATTTTCTGGAGAAATAAATGAACCAAAATATAAACAAGTTGAAATCAAAAAAGTTATTAATAGGTGTAATAAAAAATGGAGCCTCTTACTGCCAGGATAAACAAGGCAGTAGAGAAATTAGTGATAGAAGACCAAATGATGGAGAATAAAGAAGCTGAGAAAAAGAGAGATAAACAACTACTGGACCACAAGGAGAGAATTCAAGAGATAAGTGATCCCATAAGATGAAACAATATTAGAATAATTAGAATCCCAGAAGAAGAAGTAAGAGACAGGGGTGCAGAAGGTATATTAGAGCAAATTATAGCAGAGTTTTCCTGATTTGTCAAAGGGAACAAGCATAATAATCTAGAAGGCACAGAGAAACCCCCTCAAAAATCAATAAAAATAGGTCAACACCCTGTCATCTAATAGTAAAACTTACAAGTTTTTCTCAAAGAGAAATCCTGAAACCAGCTCAAGACAAGAGGTCTGTAACACACAATGGTAGAAATATTAGCTGACCTAGCCACAGAGAGCTGGCAGGCCAGAAAGGACTGGCATGATATATTCAGAGCACTAAATGAGAAAATATGCAGTCAAGAATACTTGCTAGGCTGTCATTGAAAATAGATGGAGAGATAAAAAGCTTCCAGGACAAACAAAAACTAAAAGAATTTGCAAACACCAAACCAGCCCTACAGGAAATATTGAAAGGGGTCCTCTAAGCAAAGAGAGAGCCTAAAAGTAACAGACCAGAAAGGAACAGAGACAATATACAATAACAGGCACCTTACAAGCAATACAATGTCACTAAATTCATCTCTTTCAATAGTTACTCTAAATGTAAATGGGCTAAATTGCCCCATTCAAAAGACATGGTATCAGAATGGATAATAAAACAAGACCCATCAATGTGCTGTCTGCAAGAAACTCGTTTTAGACCCAAAGACACCTCCAGATTTAAAGTGAGGGGGTGGAAAACAATTTACCATGCTAATGGACATCAAAAGAAAACTGGGGTGGCAATCCTTATATCAGATAAATTAGATTTTAAGCCAAAGACTATAATAAGAGATGAGGAAGGACAATATATCATACTTAAAGAAGATCGAACAATTTTAAATATTTTAAATAGCTATGCCCCTAACATGGGGGCAACCAATTACATAAACCAATTAATAACAAAATCAAAGAAACACATCAACAATAATACAATGATAGTAGGGGACTTTAACACCCACCTCACTGAAATTGGACAGATAATCTAAGCAAAAGATCAACAAAGAAATAAAGGCTTTAAATTCATGGAAACAAATGACAATGAAAACATAACTGTTCAAAATCTTTGGAATACAGCAAAGGCGGTCCTGAGAGGAAAGTATATAGCAGTACAAGCCTTTCTGAAGAAACAAGAAAGGTCTCAAGTACACAGCCTAACCCTACACCTAAAGGAGCTGGAGAAAGAACAGCAAAGAAAGCCTAAACCCAGCAGGAGAAGAGAAATATTAAAGATCAGAGCAGAAATCAATGAAATAGAAACAAACAACAACAACAAAAAAGAACAAATCAAAGAAACTAGGAGCTAGGTCTTTGAAAGAATTAATAAGATTGATAAACCTCTGGCCAGACTTATCCAAAAGAAAAGAGAAAGGACCCAAACTAGTAAAATCATGAATGAAAGAGGAGAGATCACAACTAACACCAAAGAAATACAATTTTAAAAAAACATATTATGAGCAACTATACAAAAGTAAATTTGACAATCTGGAAGAAATGGATGCATTCCTAGAGACATATAAACGACCAAAACTGAACCAGGAAAAGATAGAAAACCTAAACAAACCCATAACTAGTAAGGAGATTGAAGCAGTAATCAAAAATCTCCCAACAAACAGGAGCCCAGGACCAGACAGCTTCCCAGGGGAATTCTACCAAACATTTAAAGAAGGATTAATATCTATTCTCCTGAAATCGTTCCAAAAAATAGAAATGGAAGGAAAACTTCCAAACTCATTTTATGAAGCCAGCATTATCTTGATCCCCAAAACAAAGATCCCATCAAAAAGGAGAATTACCGACCAATATCCTTAATGAATATGGATGCAAAAATTCTCACCAAAATACTAGCCAATAGGATCCAACAGTACATTAAAAGGATTATTCACCACAACCAAGTGGGATTTATTCCTGGGCCACAAGGTTCGTTCAACAAATAAATCAATGTGATACAATACATTAATAAAAGAAAGAATAAGAACCACATAATACTCTCAATAGATGCAGAAAAAGCACGTGACAAAGTACAGCATCCTTTCTTGATCAAAACTCATCACAGTGTAGGGATAGAGGGTGCATACCTCAATATTATAAAAGCCACCTATGAAAAACCCACAGAGAATATCATTCTCAATGGGGAAAAACTGAGAGCTTTCCCCCTAAGGTCAGGAACATAGCAGGGCTGTCCATTATCACCACTGCTATTCAACATAGTGCTAGAAGTCCTAGCCTCAGCAATCAGACGACAAAAAGAAATAAATGCACCTGAATTGGCAAAGAAGAAGTCAAAGTCTCACTCTTTGCACATGATATGATACTTTATTTGGAAAACCCAAAAGACTCCACTCTAAAACAGCTAGAACTCATACAGGAACTCAGTATAAGTGTCAGGATATAAAATCAATGCATAGAAATCAGTTGCATTTCTATAAACCAACAGCAAGACAGAAGAAAGAGAAATTAAGGAGCCAATTCCAATTATAATTGCACCCAAAACCATAAGATACCTAGGAATAAAACTAACCAAAGAGGCAAAGAATCTGTACTCAGGAAACTATAAAGTTGTCATGAAAAAACTGAGGAAGACACAAAGAAATGGAAATATGTTCCATGCTCATGGATTGGAAAACAAATATTGTGAAAATGTCTATGCTATCTAAAGTAATCTACACATTTAATGCAATTCCTATCAAAATACCATCAATTTTTTTAAAGAAATGGAACAAACAATCCTAAAATTTATATGGAACCAGAAAAGACCCCAAATAGCCAGAGGAATATTGGAAAAGAAAACCAAAGTTGGTGGCATCACAATTCTAGACTTCAAGCTCTATTACAAAGCTGTAATCATCAAGACAATATGGTACTGGCACAAAAACAGACACATAGATCAATGGAACAGAATAGAGAGCCCAAAAATGGACACTCAACTCTGTGGTCAACTAATCTTCGACAAAGCAGGTAAGAGTGTACAATGGAAAAAAGTCAGTCTCTTCAACAAATGGTGTTGGGAAAATCGGACAGCCGCACGCAGAAGAATAAAACTGACGTTTCCTTACACCACACACAAAAATAGACTCAAAATGGATGGAAGACCTCAATGTGAGACAGGAATCCACCAAAATCCTTGAGAAGAACACAGGCAGCAACCTTCGACCTCAGCTACAGCAACTTCTTCCTAGAAACATCACCAAAGGCAAGGGAAGCAAGGGAAAAAATGAAATATTGAGACTTCATCAAGATCAAAAGCTTTTGCACAGCAAAGGCTACAGTCAACAAAACCAAAAGACAACCAACAGAATGGGAGAAGATATTTGCAAATGACATATGAGATAAAGGGCTAGTATCCAAAATCTATAAAGGACTTATCAAACTCCACACCCAAAGAACAAATAATCCAATCAAAAATGGGCAGAGGACATGAACAGACATTTCTGCAAAGAAGACATCCAAATGGTCAGCAGACACATGAAAAAGTGCTCTACATCACTTGGCATCAGGGAAATACATATCAAACCCACAATGAGCTATACCACCTCACACCAGTCAGAATGGCTAAAATTAAGAAGTCAGGACATGACAGATGTTGGCAAGGATGCGGGGAAAGGAGAACCCTCTTACACTGTTGGTGGGAATGCAAGCTGGTGCAGCCACTCTGGAAAACAACATGAAGGTTCCTCAAAAAGTTGAAAATAGAGCTACCCTATGACCCAGAAATCAGCTACGGGGTATTTACCCTAAAGATACAAATGTAGTGATCGAAGGGGCACATGCACCTGAATGTTTATAGCAGCAATGTGCACAATAGTCAAACTATGGAAAGAACTAGATCCCAGATGTCCATCGACAGATGAATGGATCAAGAAGAGGTGGTATGTGTATATATATATATATATATATATATATATATATATACACAATGGAATAGTTTGCAGCCATCAAGAGAAAGGAAATCTTGCCACTTGCTGTGACATGCGTAGAACTGGAGGGTATTAAGCTGAGTAAATGAGTCAATCAGAGAAAGACAGTTATCATGTGATCTCTCTGACAGGAAGAATTTGAGAGGCATGGCAGGGGGTCGTGGGGGGAAGGGAGGGGGGAAAATGAAACAAGATGGGATTGGGAGGGAGACAAACCATAAGAGACTCTTGATCTTGGGAAGCAAGCTGAGGGTTATTGGGGGGTGGCGGGGAGGGATAGTGTGGTTGGGTATGGACTTTGGGGAGGGTATGTGCTAAGGTGAGTGCTGTGAATTGTGTAAGACTGAAGATTCCCAGACCTGTACCCCTGAAGCAAATAATACATTATATGTTGAAAAAATAAAAAATAAAAAATAATGCAAGGCTGGTAGGGAGGCCAGTCAAGAAGACTGATGCCATAACCTGGGCAAGAAATAACCTGGAGTTATGTCAGTGGACACAGTAAGGAGTAGATGTATTTGAGAGAGATTTATGGAGGAGAAATAGCAGGACTTAGGGATTAATTGGATATGGGGGCTGGTGGCAGGGCTGGTGGTAGAAGAAGGAGTCAGGAATGATGCCCATGTTTCTGGCTTCAGCCACTGGAAGGTTAGTGGTGACATTCATTGAGTGGGAGAAAGGAGTCTTTGGAGAAGAGTGTGTGGAGTTCGTGAGGTGCTTGTGAGCCATCCAAGAGGCCTTTGAACAAACAGGTCTGGGGCCCAGGGGAGAGGTCTGGGCTGAGGACATGGATGGAAACCAAACCCAAGGGCTTCGGTGAGTGTCTGAGCAGAGAGATCGCATGAGAATAGAAAGCACTTGTAATAGAGTCAGGAATGACACCAAGAGGTGAGGTGTGGGCAAAGAAGGGAAACTGAGGACTGCCAGAGACGTAAAGGAAATCAGGAGAGTATGTGTTCCTGGCCAAGGGAAGAGGATGCTTCCAGAACGGGGAAGTGGTCAGCTGGCTTACATGATGCTCAGATGACAAGAAAGGGAAGGGGGGAAAGGTGGATCTGGGTAAGGGACTGAAGACACAGGGGTAACAGAGCCTGATCACTGCACGCTAAGGCATGAGGGCAAGGGAAGCCCTCCCTCTCAAGAAAATTAGATGTGGGGGGAGGGAGAGAAGAAGAGAGTGGGATTCAAAGAGGACCTTTTGGGATCGAAGGGATCTGATCAGGCTTAAATGCTGATGGGAAGGATCCTGTAGGAAGAGGTCAAATGCTTGGGAGAGTGGTCACTGTTGCTACAGCATGAGGACAAGGCAGATAGGGAAACACAGTGGGATCCCCAGGCAGCACGGAGGCACATTAAAGACCATGAACTTGAGGAAGCGCCAATCAGGGCAACCGTGTGATTTTCTCTGGCTGCCTTCGCAAGGCTGCTGTAGGCTGTACATGGTAGGTCCCAGCCAATTGTGTACAAGGACCTCCTTCTCACTGAAGAAGTCTCTGGCTTTGAAACTTCAGAATACATCAGACATGATGGCAGGTTGTGATTGAGAAAGCTGTCAATGGTGAGCGAGGGTAAGATACTGAGTCAGACGTACCTGCCTGCAGACCCAGGCTCTTCCTCCGCCTTTTGGAGCTTCCGAAAGTTAGTGAGCCTCATTAGCCTCAGTTTAATCATCTGCAAAATGGAGATAAGACCACTTACCTGACCAGGACTCTAGCAAGGATTACACGAGCAGATCAGTGCTAAGCACTGGGCAGGGCACCTGGGACAAAACTAGCTCTCCATAAATTCAGTCGTCACGGTCATGGATTGTTTTACTTGAAAACAAATCGGTGTTTTATTCGTCACACTAGCACCCACACACGGGGGGGGGGGGGAGTGCCTGATCGTGTGTGAGGAAGGTGTGTTCCTTCTTCAGTCAGCGGGCTGTGCTTGGGGCGCTGGGGGGGGCTCCAAAACCACTGGCCATAGCTCGGAGTCTCACAGGGATTCTCAGCCCATCCACACCCGCTCCTGACTCCTTCCGTGATCCGGCCTCTCCCCGAGGCGCCATTATCAAGGAAAGCGAGGCCCGGAAGCTTACCCACGGACACACAGGAACCCCTGGCAGGGATGCTGGGAACCGGCCTCCCTCAGCCCCTCTCGCTCTCCTCCTGTGGCAGCTTCAGCCTGTTGGCGTTTCCACAAGTGCCTGGGCCTGGCTGGGCCCATGTGTTTGCTGTGTTGCTGCTGTCACCGCCAACTGCTCTGTCAACCGTGGGAGTGTGGGCCTGGGCTCCAGGAGCTGTTGTCCCAACTCTGATTGTGGTTCCAGGCTTAGTCACATTTCTGTCCCAGGCTCTCTCATAGTCCCTGTCTCAGCCTCTGTCACAGCCCCTGTCATAGCCCCTGTCACTGACTCTATCACAGCCTCTGTCACAGGCCCTGTCACAGCAACTATCACAGCCCCTGTTACAGCCTCTATCACAGCCCATCATAATCTCTGTCACAGTCTCTGTTGCAGACTCTGTCATAGCCTCTATCACAGACCCTATTATAGTCTTTGTCACAGTCCCTATCATAGACTCTGTCATAGCCCCTTTCATAGTCTCTGTCACAGTGTCTGTCACAGCCCCTGTCATAGTCTCTATCACCCTCTCCCTGACACAGTCTCCGCTCTGGACCCTGCAGTGTGGCCTGTGGGGCACAGCTCTCATTACCCAGTGGAACTGTCTTTCTCTGGAAGGCGTCCAGCGAAAGGCTCATGTAATAGCAGGTTATCCTGATGTGCAGGGCTCGTGGGAGGGAGGCTGGGCCATGGGGCCTGCACAAAAGATGTGCTTTGCAGGGAGCTGGAGAGCAGAGCTCCCGGACTAGCTGCCAGCCAGGGCTGTGGCTCCCGCTATGGGCCCACAGGCATCGGGTCCAAGCCCTTCCCTCTGGCAGGGGACTAAATGATTTTGTGTCACTGCTTTAATCTCCTCGACCCCACTGTGAGCTTCCAAGAGTAGGGACTGTGTCATTCTTTTCTTGTCCACTTACTGCAGAACTGAGTATCGATAGGCCTGGGCTCCCAGGGTTGGTTGTTTGTTGTTTGGATGTTCCCAAAGTCCTAGCTCATCAGGTCTACTCACATCCGATTGCCACCAGAACCAACCTACCTTTGGGTCCTGGTGCTCACCGCCAACCGCCAGGGCTGCCATCCTCCAGACTGCTGAGCCATCCCAGGGATGGACTCCCCTTTCCCTCTTCAGCTCACACTGTGCCCTTCACCTGGCAAGGCCCACCTCTCTGCTTCCACTTTCCCAAATCACACATGCCTTCTGCAAAAGCCAGTTCAAGCGGGACCATCTCTCCCCGTTCCCCTCCTCCATGTCCTTCCTCCTCCTCCCTCTGTTCTCCAGCCACATCACATGACCCTTGTCCCTGGCTTCTTTACAAGAGTCTCTGTCTCTGTCTCAATTCTTGTCACAGGCGGTGGTGGCTGAAGATTAGGGGTTGGATCTTTCATGTGATATAGTAGGTCCTCCACAAGCCAGCTAGATCAATAAACGGGTGAATGGTTGAACAAAACCAGGAATTATGTGAAATTGGGTAAGAAGAATGAGTAGAGGAGTGAGGGAGAGGACAGTGGGCATGGCAGGGGGGACCGCAGGTGCAAGGCGTGGCCAAAGTGGGGAGCCCAGCATTAGTGGGGGTTGCAGGCTGAGCCCACTCTCCAAGGCCCCCAGTGCTCCTCACTACCCACCCCCCACCTCACCGCGTTTGCCAGTTCTCTGCCACTTCTTCCTCTTCTCCCTGGCGACCCTGTGTCTTCCTTTCCCTCCCTGACTCCTCCAGCCCAGGCTGTTGAAACCATCCCACGGCCCCTGTCTGAACTCACTTCAGCTCTGATATACAGTGAATTCCAGACTTGGGACAGAGTTGTCTCTGGCACTTAGCTGCTTGGCAGCTAGGCTCAGCCAGCACCTTGGGGGCCTCCCCCCACCCAAGTGCCTCACTCTCTAGCCTGGCTCTGAGTCCAGGTGGCTCAGACGTCCTGGAGCCCTAGTGGGACACAGAGACACTGTCCAGACCTGCTTGGGCTGTCAGCACATCTTTCTTCTTCCTCCCTGGGAGGAGAGGGGCATGATGTCCTGGCCTGTGCCCTGGCCAAGTCCCAAGGGAGCAGCTGGGAGTACAGGATGGGGAGAGTGGAGAGATCAAGGGCTGGCCTGGAAAGGAAAGGGCTTTGGGCTCTGCCAGGCTCTGGGCACTCACAGGTTGGGTCCTGCACAGGGGCAGGGACTGGAGAAAGGGACAAAGCCATGGCTCACACTTCCATATCCTAAAGAAACCAGGCAGAGCTGAGAAGAAAGCAGATGGCAAACCCAACAGGAAACCGAGCCTTCTAGTGACTTTCCTTCACTAGAGCCTTAATGTCCTTGGGGGAGGGTGGGCATGTGGGTTCGCAGTAGTTTCTGCAGCCAGACTCTGGGGGTGAGGGTATTGGGAGGAGGGGGGTCAGAAGGACCCAATACCCTCCTTCTATTAGGACAATAGCCTTTCTCATTAGGTCAGCTTAGAGCAACCCCTTAGTGGTGGACCCTTTCCCTAGGCCAATCCTTTGGCAATTCCTCATTTACCCCACAGAGAATGCAGCAGGCCTCACCCTCGCCAGGCTATTCCAGTCACTGCTTCCCCCATGAGAAACACACACACCACTGTATAGAAAACCCAATTCACTTTACACCTCCTCCAGGAAGTCTGCCTTGACCACACTCAGGAGCACCATTACTCTGAGTTTCTGAACCACTTACTCTGATCCTTGATTACAAACCTCTGGAATGGTCTTTGACCACTGAGAACTGCCCATCTAGAACATCTCCCTGTCTTCTCGGCCTCCATCCATTTGTGGCTGTGCTCAGGCGTGGGTACCAAGGCTTGGTCAAGACCAGGTGACTGATCTGTTCTCGCCACACATCTACATGCAATTGGCCTTGTTCTCTACATTCCTTCCCCCTTCCAGTTTCTTCGTCGGGAAGCCCTGAGATAGGAAACCTGAGGGAATGTAGCAGAGTCCAGTATTCCCTCTTGGGGCCTTGTCCCCAGGTCAGGCCTAATTCCAGCCCCTAGAGCAGACCTGCCTCAGAGCAGAACAAAAGGTGTCCTGGGAGGACCATATCTACCCTAAACAGAAAGACGAATTTGCACCGGTGTATGGTGGGGAAACTGACAGTCAGTTTCCTCTGATCCCACTTAGACAAGTGCTCCTCCCAGAGAGAAGAAAGTATGCCGCTGGAGACTCAGCCAGGACTTAGCAGGGGCAGAGAATTTGAAGAAAATCCTGCAGAGCAAGACATCACTTTTGTCCCAACAGCAATTTTTAAGACAAATATATGATCTAAATTGGATTCAAAAGGCCAAGTGTTTCCTCCTTGGGCAAAGGCCTCCATTGGCTATTGCAAGTTTTATTCACTATTCCATTATTCAGTGTTTATTGGGCACCTACTACAAATAAGATGTCATACTCCATGCATTCATTCTCTCAGTCTTCACAATAACTTAGAAGGCAGACATCATTAAACCCATTTTACACATGAGGAAGACTAAGGCACACACAGGCAGTAAAGGACAGAGAAATACTTAATCGTGTTTCCCAGTCCCATGCTCTATTGTTTATAGCGGGGAGCCCCCAGACTTCTGGAATTTGCAGACCAATATTTCAAAAATGATTTTTGGGAACAAACACAGGATCCCATGCCAACTTTTTATTTAGCCAAGGACATAAAAAATACCATCTCCGAGCACTATTTCATAAAAGGGCATTTCAACACAGAAAATGTGGCAAGGATATAATGTTAGAAATAAAGACAGACTTCTAAGAAGGACAGTTGGCAACCTTACCCTAAAATATCCTACATTGTTCTCTCTCTCTCTTTTTGTTAAATTTCAAGCAGAATTGGCCAAAACCTTGGCATTACACAGTGTGGGAGCCACACCCCTACCTCCACCGAGCTGCCTCTTTAAACAAGAACAATGCCCTCAGCCAGCAAGCAAGTAAACTTTCAGAATTTCTCAACCCCTCTGCCCATCCAGGTTCCCACCAAATAAGTTCTGAGACTGACCTATAATAATCAGCTACATCTCCACCCCGCTCCCAGCTGGTCTTCTGAATTTAGTATCCCTTCCAGGGAAGGAAAGCCCATCTTCCCCAGTCCCTTCTCTCTTAGACCCAGATTTTTTCTCGGTTTGCATTCCAGGAACACCCAGGCCCCCTGCAGCCCTGCAGGAAGCACATCTGTTTCCCAGAGACACTCAGTTCCCCACGGAAGCTGAGAGCCATGGGTCTGTCTATGTCAGTCCAGAGGCAGGGCTTTCCCCTTGCCAGAATCTCCAGGTCCAGTCTACCATATTACCAGATGAGCCCGAATAGACCCCAGGCTTTCTAGGCAGCACGGGAAATGAGAAGGCATGAGACCCATGAGAATACAGAATGTGGGAGCTCCATTTTTCACGGTTTCTCTGCTTCAACCAAACCAGACTCAGAACCACCTATCCTCCCTCCTACACCTGTGCCTGCCCTCCACCCCACCTGTGTGAGTCAGCTGGGTAGCCGAGAAGAGCCTGACCTGTGGAGCCCTTGGCTGGAGGTCCAGGCTCCACAGCTTTTTGTACTGTGAGACATTTGGCAAGCACCTCCCTGGGCTTTAGTTTTCTTGCTTGCAGGTGGGAGGAAGAATGTCAGGTAGAGCCACTGAAACCATCAAATGGTCTGCAAAAATTTCACGTGGTTTAATAGATGAAGTATAAACTGTAAGGTGCTAGATATGTGTCTCTCGTCAAATCTGACCCCTTCCTCTAGGGAGCCCTCCCTAACTACCCCAAGCTCAGCAAGGTCTCCCTCCTCAAATCTCTCATGGGTTGAAGCATGTTTTAGTACACATTTCTTTCCTATCTTGAGTTTTGTCCTCTTTCCTAAGGATGAGTCTAAGATTCCCCACAATAGGGGCTGGGCAAAGGCTCAGTTTCTTCCTCCTCTACCTGCCACAGCTCTCTCCAATAGGTTTTCACACAGGGGAGACAGGAGAGGCCAGTGTCATCACATGCCTACTTTACCTAATTGTCATTTTGCACCCAAGAACAGTCCTATGCATGGTGCTAACGAAATTGAGGGTAGGTGAGGTGCTAGAGGGAGTGGATTCCAAGGACTCTGGCCCCTGGCCAGCCTACAGCAGCGGTATCCCAGCAAGCAGAACCTCAGTCATATCCTCCGTCTACTTCAAGGATCCCCTTCCGTGGCCTTAGCTAACTTCCAGAGTTGCTCATGCATAGTTTACGTTTATTGATCTGCTCTCTGTCTCTCCTAGTTTTGGTGCTGAGGACCCTGAGAGGAGTCAAATCTGTCCTGCCCTCGGGGAGCTCAGTCTTGTTGCGGACACAGACTGCTCTGTGTAATCAGTTCCCAGACTGATGGGAGCTCCTGGGCCATCGGGACTAAAAGGTGGGGCATGGCCAAGATTTGGGCGGCTGGCAAGAGTGCCTAGAAGAGAGGATGCCCTTACCATGGGTCATTGGGAAGCCTGTTGGGGCTGACTTCCTGAAGCTGGTGTAGGGCAAACTAGCTTCTGGCTGTGTCTAGAAGCCCAAAGAAGTGAGTTAAACAGAGGTCTCCTCCGATGGCTGGCACATCAGGGCAGGCGGGGCTCCCAGCCTGTTAAGAACACTCCTTCTCAAGGAGACCCAAGGACATTCAAGGATTAGGCCTCCAAGCATCTGTGCAGTAACTGTCAGCTCAGAGCTGCTCAAAAGTAGAAATGCCAGCTAGCGGTGATGTCATCACCCTAGTCATTCCCTCCCTCCCCATGGGAGGTCCTGTGGTCCAGTGGGTAAAGCAGAAAAGCCCCTGCCAGACTCCCTCCTCCCATCTTGCTTCCAAAATTTCTGCTCTGAATGGGGTGGGGGAGGTGGTCCCAAGTGAGCTCAGAATGAGAGTAAAAAAATCCTCTGAAGAAAAACTTCATGCAATTCTTCAGAGATGGCAGGGCTAGTGGACCTTTTTGTCCCCCTCCTGTCACACCTTTTGCTGAGGGTCTACTTCCAACCTTCCCTGGTTAACCCTTTCCCTCTAATGCCTCATCCCCATTTTTGAGCTAATCTGGGATGCTGGCTCTGACAAGATCTGAGGAACCCCTGGGCCATCTACGCTGCGGCTGCAGCAGGCCAAGGAGAAGGGGATCTGGCAGTCCCACCTGTGCGGGTGGGAGGTGTCAGGCTGTCCTGGGGTGTGGAGGGGAAGAGAGAGGTATCTCTGGCTGCACTGGTGGGGTTTGTCCATAAACCCGGAGACCATACACAGAGAGAGAGCACACAGCTGGATGGCCTTCTGGCCCCCGGGGTGGGGGTGGGGAGCGGAATCGAAGGGGGAGGGATTGTACAGCTGCTTGGGGGGGCGGGTAGGGGGCCTGGGTGGAGCGCAGCGGGAACTCCTCTAGCGTTTGTCCACATAGGAGTGTCACAATTTGGATGGGAACCCAGATAGCTAGCCCCAGAGTGCCAGGCTGCCCGAACAGCTTGCCTATTGGCTCGTCGCTGCAGCCCCGCTGGTCTCAGGAACCCCCACTTGAACCACCCGCGGAGAGGTGCGCTCGGGGATCCGACCCCGCGTCCGCTGTGGGCGCATTTCCTCGAAGTCTTACCTCGAAGGGCTGGGTCTCACCCGCGCGCCTGGTGCCTCCCGGAGTTTTCCCCACGCCCTCCTTGCCCGGCTGCTGCGAGGCTCCGCAAGGGAAAGACCGGCGGGGGCTTTATCCCCCGCCGGTGTCACAGGAAAACCCCGGGAGCAGCCCAGAGGCAGGGCTTTTCCTGGAAAGCCCCCTCCAGGCGCCTGGCGGAGAGGCCTGGGGCTCCGCATCAGGACTACCTGCCCGCCTCCCCAGAGGCGGGCCGGAGGCTCAGCCGAGAAGCTGAGGAAAGGCGAGCCTAGAGCTCGGAGGAGAGATCGGGAAACCCCGTCCCCCGCCCCTTCCCCCCTCCCAGTCTTGGGTGGAAATTCGCAGCCCAAGCTGGAATCATAGACTTGGGGCGCGCTCCCAGCCTCGGCCAAGGAAAGGTATTTGAGGGTGTAGGATTAAGGACACCTCTCTCCCCAGCCTCTAAGGTCTGGCGAGGGTCCACCCTGCGCTCCCGCGGGGCCGGCTCCCCGCCCCCCACCCCTTGCCTGCCCCCCGCCCCCCGCCCGCTCCGGGCCCCCGGCCCGCGCGCGGCTGCTCCTTTAAGAAGCCCAGGTAGGCAGGCCCGGCTGCGGGAGCCGCTCCTATGGCAACCCGCGAGCTGCGGCGGCTTCATGAATATTCCGGGGCGCGGGAGCCGAGCGCTGCCGGAGGGCGCTCCGGGGGAGGCGGCCGCTGATGTAAGCCTGGCGGGCCGCTGGGCTCCGCTCGGCTGCGGCTGGAGCCCCGGGACTGGCCGGCCGGGCTCGGCCAGAGGAGGCGAGGCGAGCTTGCAAGCGGCTGGCTGCAAAGCCGAGGCGGCGGGACAGACTGACAGCCCTCCTGCCCGCGGGACGCACGCCCGGGAGGCGCGCGGGTCGTGCGCTCTGCGCTCCAGAGCGGTTCTCCGAGCGCCGCGGCCGCAGCGCCGCTTCTACCCGCGCCCATTGTTCCCCGCGGGGGCGGGGCGCCTGGAGCCGGGCCGCGCGCCGCGCCCCCGAACGCGGGAGGGAGAGAGGGAGGGAGCGCGGGGTCCCCGCGCCCAGCCCGGCCGGGGAGGAGGCGCAGCGCGGCGAGCCCGGGGACCCGGAGCGGGACTGGGAGCCTCCCCGCGGCACCCAGCCTGCCCAAGCATGGGCGCCTGAGGCGGCGCGGAGCCGGCGGCGAAGGACGCGTCCCCGCGGGCAGACTGACCGGCTGGCGGACCTGGAGCAGGTCGGCGGCGCCGCACCCGCGCCCCTGCCCCGGCCGGGCCCCGGCCCCCGGCGCCATGGACAAGCTGCCGCCGTCCATGCGCAAGCGGCTCTACAGCCTCCCGCAGCAGGTGGGGGCCAAGGCGTGGATCATGGACGAGGAAGAGGACACCGAGGAGGAGGGGACTGGGGGCCGCCAGGACCCCAGCCGCAGGAGCATCCGGCTGCGGCCGCTGCCCTCGCCCTCACCCTCGGTGGCCGCGGGCGGCACGGAGCCCCGGGGCGCGGCCCTCGGGGCGGCGGACGGCGAGGGGCCGGCCCGCGGCGCGGGCAAGTCCAGCACCAACGGCGACTGCAGGCGCTTCCGCGGGAGCCTGGCCTCACTGGGCAGCCGGGGCGGCGGCGGCGGTGGCGGCGGCGCCGGAGTGGGGGGCGGTAGCAGCCACGGGCACCTGCATGACTCCGCGGAGGAGCGGCGGCTCATCGCCGAGGGCGACGCGTCCCCCGGCGAGGACAGGACGCCCCCGGGCCTGGCGGCCGAGCCAGAGCGCCCCGGCACCTCGGCTCAGCCCGCAGCCTCGCCGCCGCCGCCCCAGCAGCCGCCGCAGCCGGCCTCCGCCTCCTGCGAGCAGCCCTCGGTGGACACCGCTATCAAAGTGGAAGGAGGCGCGGCCGCCGGCGACCAGATCCTCCCAGAGGCCGAGGTGCGCCTGGGCCAGGCCGGCTTCATGCAGCGCCAGTTTGGGGCCATGCTCCAGCCCGGGGTCAACAAATTCTCCCTGAGGATGTTTGGCAGCCAGAAAGCCGTGGAGCGCGAGCAGGAGAGGGTGAAATCGGCCGGATTTTGGATTATCCACCCCTACAGCGACTTCAGGTAAGGAGGCCGACGGGATCCTGTGGGTTCCCTGAGCGGTCGCAGGCATGCTTCCTCCTTCAGCCCTGCCTCTCAGCCGGAGTTAACTTTCCTTCCTCGCGCGCGGGGAGCTCGGAGAGATGTGGGGCGCCTCTAGGCACCAAGACACCCCCAGGCCTCCGCCTGCACCGCGCTGGGAACTTTTTCTGTGTTTCAGGCTCCAGTCCTCGCCCTCTTGGGGTCTGGGCCACTTTAGAGGCCAGCTGAAAAGGGGTTCTGAGCCTGGCCTAGCCCTGCAGGCAGCCGCGAGTGGGCTCTGCCACTTTAAGCCACACTTCCCACCTCCCCGCGCTGGGCTGCAGTCAGGGTAGCTATCCTATAGGCAGTTCCAGGCCATTCCGCCTGCTGAGCAGGGCCACGAAGGGAGACAGACCTCTTGGCAGAGGTGCCAGCTCCTTGGGCACTGACCCCAAGTGTTCTCATCTCCTTCTGGGAAGTAGCAGCTGGGGAGGGAGAGCTGGGCCCCCCAGAGGACTGAGGTGCAGGATAAAAGTTCTCCATGCCCACCTTAACCCAGGGTCCAGACCCTCATGGCAAGTGGTGGACCAGGAGCAGGCATTCCTGGCACCTGGCATCGGGACCAGCAGGACAGGATGACCTTGCTCATAGTGGTCAGGGAAGATGCCTGGTGTCCTGACTGATGAGCAGCTGGTCTGTGGCCCCAAGTTCATCCAGTGCCCCATCCTCACCCCGGAGGCCCAAACTCCAGTAGCTACTAGGACTTCCTGGCTCAGTCATGGGTCCCCAGACAAATGGTGTGACTGTCAGGCAGGGAGAGGGGCCCTGCCCCCTCCCCCAGCCCTTGAGTCAGATGCCACTGAGGAACAGGCAACACTCGGGGCCTGTGGGGGTATCTGCAAAACATGAGGTTGGTGATTACCTCTGAGGTTAAATAGGGATGCCCCCCTATCCCAGTCAAGGTCTTGGGGTCCCCCAGCACCCCCTGAGTTTTCCTGATACATCAGACTTAAGTGACAGTCTAAAAAACGCTACCCTTTAAAGCTGGGTCTAATTCATTCTCCGCACCCCCCCCCCAGCCCTGCCCCCTATTTCGCTCCTTTCCCTGCCTACCCTGCTTGCCTGCCAATATAAATGAGCATTTTGCCAATCCAGAGCCCTTTTTGCAAACTCCAGGGAAGCTAGGTTTGTAATGAGAGCAAAGCCATTTTCCATCCAATGGGAGAGATTTCTCATGCTGGGAGTGACCAGTCAGGCAACACCCGATGGCTTAAAATAGTGGTGACCAGAGCCCCCACCCCACCCTTCTTGTTTTTTGTTTTGTTTTGTTTTGTTTTTTTTGAGGGATGGCTCTTTGTAACCCTAATATCAAGCGTTCCCTTTCCAGGAGTGTGGGAGGCCACAGGATAAACAGACAAGCATAGTCTTCAAGTTGTGTGAGCCAATGTGGGACCCTCCCACCAGGAACTGTGGCTGTTCCCCAGGACCAGGTTCCCAAAGTGTGGGCTCCCCTCTGGTCAGTGCTATGACTTAAGGCTCCCAGCCTAAGCTAGGAAGGAGTAGACAGGAGTTGTATATCCCGCACCATCGGGGGTCGGAGGTGGAGTGTGAGGGGGGTGACGGCTGGGCTTCCCTTCCCCCCTCAGAACTCCCAGGAGGTGGTGGCAGGCTGGCTGTGCCCATCTCTACCACTTGAGGGCCTTCAGGGGCCCCCCTCCCCTTGCTAATCTCCCCACTGTCTTGGTTGTCGGAGAGCCTCTGGTCAGGGTTCTCCTAGCCAACCCCAACGCGTGGGATGGTGGGGGATGTGAGGGGCCAACCCCAAGCTCCCCGGCCTCTACAGACAACAGGCTTTGATTGAGCACCTTTTGGGAACTGGGCCTTGTCTTCCCAGTTCTCCCTTATCCTGGATGGTGAAGGGTTAGGACTGGGTTGATTGCCTCATGGGAATCTCCCCGCCTTCCCCATCTTCCTCTGCCCATTTTGGCTGTCTGTCCGCAGTCCCCCTGCTGCAGACTCTCTCACTAACTGCAGGCTGCCTGGGACATGGCAGGGGCGGCTGGGGGCTGCGCGGTGGTGGGGATCGGGAGGGGTGCACGCAGCAGGATTGATAAATGGGTGACAGGACAAGGGGTCAGACTGGGCTTTGAATCTGCTTGTACCACAAGCGGCAGAGACAGGTAGCTGGAAGCCCACATTTCTGGGGCTGGGTGGAGTGTAAGAAAAGAAATCCAAGAAAGACCATCTATGTGTGTCTGGAGGGGCAGGGGTCAGACCTCTAGAACAAAACAGCTGCCCCAGGTTAAAGAGGCAAGGGCCTGGCTGAGTCTTCTAAGCTTAGGAAACCCACCACTCAATTTGGCATCACCCCCACCTACACCCCAAGCAGAGTTTCAGCCCCCGGCCAATGGGCCTCTGCGTGGAGCCCATTCCCACTGCCCAGCTCAGCCTCCCAAGAGCTTCTGCAAGCCCTGCTCAGGCCAGTCGAGGATTTATTCATCATGTTGATGGGCAGGAAGCATTGATCCTGCAGAATTGGTTTAATAAAGAATCGCCAGCAAACCATGATAGATTGAGTTTGCGGTTTGGAGTTCAAGGCTCACTGTCATGGGCCGCTTCTGGCATCTCCCGTTCCTGGGGGAGGAAGGTTGGATGCCTTTTCTGAGGGCCCAAGTGGACTGTGCTCTGAGGGATCTGCAGAACCTGGGCCATGGCTAATAAGAGGATTTTCTGGGCTCTACAGGCTAGTCTGCCCCCTGGCCCCCACTCCCCACCCCCTCACTTCCCAGTTGCCTTTTAAAATTTATATTTAAGGTTTGGTGAGGGAAAAGTCCAGGATGCACAGCCCCTCAGGATGGTGCTACCTGGGCTCCTGCCCAAGGCTGGTTGGGCTCTTGGGTCCCAGATGGTTCCTTCCTTCCGCATGAGCCATGTCCTGGGAGCCCCGTGTGGCAGTGGGAACCCCGAACAAATAAAACATAGTGTTTTTCCAAAGAGACAGGAAAGGAGCAAGGGACCCGAGTGAAATGTACCTGGTTTTGTTCCCAGAAGCCTGTCAGGCTTTCAAGTGTTAGGCTCAGGGGGTATGCCTGGGTGTGTATATGGCTAGGTGTCTGTCTGAGCAGGTGTCTTGGAGCTGTGTGGGCGGACTGGGGGCTGGCAGGGAAGTCCCCATGTGGGATGTTCGTGATGGAGTACTCCTGTGCACCAGACTCTAGCTTGGCCTTGAGAGGGGAGGCAGACAGAAGCTTGGCCCTTCTCTTCCCTCTGCTTCTATCTCTCCTAGCCTGAGCTTTCTGAAGCTGTGAAGAAGGGAAGGGAAGTGTGCTAAAGGGTCCTTTCCTTGGGACAGAAAGCGCTGGACCCTGAAATCATGGAACCTGGGCCAGTGGCCTGATAAGTCCCTAACCCTGACTTCTGGGGCTGGCCCCCAGCCCCAGGCACTGCCACTGTCCCACTTCACATCATGTGCCCAGCCCTCTCTGCTGTGGGGCTCTGCTTGGGTTATGAGCCTTCTCTGAGCCTCAGTTTTCCCACCTAGCAAAATGGGAATCCTTTTGCCCATGTCAGACCTGTGCACCCGTGGTCACCCTGTGGAGGCAAGCAGCTCCAGAGCACTGTCTGAGCCCAGTAACTCTGCTGGGAGCCACACCGCCCCCACTCTCACTGCCTCCTGGATGTCCTGGATGGACCACATAGGCCTCCGTCCTTGGCTCAGGCCAGTGCTTCTGAACCAGTGTCAGGGACCTAAGTGAGAATGTGCAGAAAACTCTAGAGTGCGTATGGAGAAAGATACACGTATATCCAGACACAATAGGACGCTGAGTTTCTGGGGTCTGTGGACTCCCTAAGTTGAAGACCATGTAGCTCATGAACCCCACTCTAGCTAGACCATCCCAGAAAAGAGTGTCTGGTCTGGCAGGGGCAGGTGCTGACCTCTTAGAGCCCACGCTCCCTGGGGCTGTCTGTAACCTGAGACCCCAGCCTCCCACAGCTGACAGGATGGGCATGAAAATGGAGCAGAGTTAGATGCTGAAGGAGGTAGTCTGGGGACTAGTTAGTTACTTTTCTCTCTCCTCAGTCCCACACCCAGCAGTCTTCCCTTCAAACCGGGCGGACTATTTGCATAGGAGGTGGTGAGGAGGAAGGAGGGAGCAGCCCAGCTCTGGGTTGGTGGCTAGGGGGTGGGGGGTGGGGGTCTTTCCTGGGAGCCATTACCCAAAAACGGGCTTCTGCTCTCAGGAATGTGGGTGCTCACGCTGTCTGTTGTGTGGAAAGCCAGGCCCAGAGAGGAGCTGCAGGCTTTGCGGTGCTGGGGGCGGGGGAAGGGCGCCTTGGTGCAGAGGGGAATTCCAAGGTGAGCTGCCTGGGCGGTGCTGGCAGCGGGCACAGTGGGCAGCAGGATTCTCCAGTGATGAGGACGTGCTCCCCCTGATAAGCCTGGGCTGGTGGCAAAGGCCAGCAGCCAGCTTGGGGCAGAGGTGCTCCTGGGATGGGAGGTGTGCAGAAGCCCCATGGGGCCCGGTCCCATTGCGTCGCCTGGGTGGGGAGGCCAGGGCTCCAGCTTCTCTCCCTCGAGAGGCTTCAGTCCACGGTCTGACCGCGGCCTGATGAGCCTGGGGGCTGCTCCCCTGCCCGGCCCGCCCCCCTTTGTTCCCTTAGCAGCTGTGAGCTGTGAGGCTTATGTCAGGTGGCCAGCCTCACACAGTGCTGAGCTGTCTGCCTGTCTGTCTGCCTGTCCACCTGTCTTCCTTTCCCCTGCTTTTGGGCCCCTGGGTCTTCTGGGGTGTACTCTCGGGCCATGCGGCCACTGTCATCCATCTGTCCCCTGCCTAACCACCTCAGGGCATTGGGATGGAGCTCTGTGTTTGTTCGAATGCGGCACTTGTCACATTGTCATGTCATCCGACTTGCCTGGGGATCTGGTGAAACTACAGGTTCTGACTCACCAGGTCAGAATTAGGCGCGGGGTCTGAGAATCTACATTTCTGCCACCGGCCCAGGTGATACTGATGCTGTGCTGCGCAGCCCAGAGCTGAGCTCTGAGGAGTGGGGTTCAGGTCATGTGTACATTCTCTGCTTAGCCTGGGTTCCCTGACGGAGTTCCCTGGGGGTAGAGATCGTCTACTGGTGGCCTCAAGCACTGAGTGCAGCCGAGCGAATTCTGTGAACCGGTGGAGAAACTGTTAGCCTCGGAAGTCAGCCACATGCTTGGGGGTGTTGGATTCCCAGCCCTCCCTCACCTCCTGCACTGCTGTGTGGACCCTGCTGGCCCTGGAGGCTGGCCGATGGGGGTGGGCAGGGGGAGGCCACATAGCCAGAGGGCCCTTACCAATGCATCCCATCCTGTCTGTCACTTGGGTGGCTTCTCTCCCACCGGCAGTGCACCCGGCCAGAGGAGCAGGGGCCGGGAGTGCAGTGACCACTGTGCGGCACGGAGGTTTCTGGGAAGGAGCAGATGTCAGCAGAGAGACCAGAGGTGTCTGGGCAGGAGAGTGGGTGTGAGGTGGCCCTGACAGTGGCTGCCTGGGAAGAGGAAGAGACATCCAGTAAAAGCAGCTGGTTTGACACCTTGAGGTTGTGGGTGGCGGGTGGGGGTTGTCTGAACCTCAGTGCCCCCTCCACTGGCCCACACCATGCCTAGCAGCCTCCCCCGTGGGCTGGACTTCTCTCTGCCCCCTCCCACCGTGGGAGGCAGCAGGCTCCATACAGATGATGGAGATGACCGTGTCACAGCAGCCTGAGTGGCCCCTTGTCACAACACTGGCCATCCTGGGGGAGTTTGCCCTGAGTAAGAAGGTGCAGTCCCAGCGGGGAGGCGGGGCTCATCACAGATCCAAGGAGGCCACTAGCTGCCGCACATACACCCCTTGGCTCAAGAACTCTTACAAAGCTGCGACTGCCAGTGGCTAATTAATAGAAGGGCTACTAAGGCCGGCCAGGCCGGCCTGCTGGGGCCCAGGGGATATTGAAGAATTCACGATTCCCAGCCAGAGCGGGCCGTGGGGAGGGCAGGGGCATTGCCTTGGCTTGGGAGAGGATGTTCCCTGCCAGCCAGGCTTTACTGAGAAAGCATTGCCAGGGCCCTGGAAATCTGCGATTCCCAAGCCTAGGAGGTGACTCGAAGACACTCTTCATCATCAGCCCCCGCCCAGGATCAGGGTGGCAGCCACACAAAGTGAGGGTGCGCTCCCCACCACCAAGGCTGCTCAACATGAGACAGCAGTGCTTAGATCGGAAGTTGCTAAGCAGCATCCCATGGACCAAATACAGCACCCAGATGTGTTCTGTTTGGGCAGCAGAGTGTGTCATAACAAATCCAAGACGGTGTTTTAAAATGGAAAGATGTGACATAAAAATTTGGCTTTCGGGCTTCCTCTGAAAAATTGGAAGCTCTGGCGGCTCTGGCCCCACGTTCCCACACCAAAGCAGGTTTCTGGAGCAGACTAGAGGCCGCCCCGTTTAGTTTGGCGTGTGCCCTCCCGTCACCCACTGTCCCTAATGTCCCATGCCCAGCCGTGTAGTCATGCACCCTGAGCTGATGACCTCCCCCCACCACCCGTAGGCTTCTGAGTTTACAACCCTCGATTCAACCCAACAGAGACTGAAGCCAGGGGTTGCCGGGTCAGTAAACGCCGTTTATGGGCCATCCATCTATACAGGTACCAAACTGCTGGAAACTTTGTCTCCTGTTTTATTTACTCACGGTGGCCTGAACCTTATGTTCTGCTATCCCCGGTTTAAAGATAAAACGGAGTCTCTGACGGGAGAAAGAGAAAGATTTGCCCGAAATCATGCTACCAGGAATCTAAATACATTCTTGTCTCTCTTTGTCTCCTTCCTCTTCTTTTTTGTTAGCTTTTGAAAGCTAAATTACAAACAGAGTTCAAGAAAACATTCTCCTGAGAATGAAAACATGGCAGATAATGTTTGAGCACACATCGTCGGTGGGGAGGGGTGAGGTGTGCTGTGGGAGCCGCCTTGGGAGAGGCAACAGGCCCCAGCACACCGGGTCTGGACAGGCCTTAGCGAGCCGCTGGCCTAAAGCCTTCATTTCATCAAAGGGGAGCAAAGGACCAGAAAGGGGGAGCCACTGACCCAAAGTCACAGAATAAGTCCATGTCAGAGATGAAATCAGAACCCAGTGGGTTATGTAACGTCTGGCAGCAAAGATCTTAAAATTGCACAGTCTATCCCTAGATCCCAACCAGAGGTTTTGTCACTGGAGCGTTTTTCTGTTTTAAAGATTTTTAATTTACTTATTTGAGAGAGAGCATGAGAGAGAGAGAACATGAGGAGGGGCACAGGGAGAGAGAGAAGCAGACTCCTCACTGAGCCGAGAGCCTGACGCAGGGTTCGGTCACCGACTGAGCCCCCTAGGCGCCCTGACCCCGGCGTTTACACGGTTGCCCCAGCTCCATGCCCGAATTTTAGGGTGATGGGTATTTTCTGAGTCCCTTCTTAACTTAAGCCAATCCAGTGAGAAGGGAGTCTTTCCGTACCTGAAGAGGCAGCGTCTGGAGGCTTGGATGTGCTTGCCCTAACCTCTCACTCTGGGGATGCCGGATCAGGACCCTGACTGGTGCGGGGGACTTAGGGATTTTGGAACCATATCCAGATGCCGTGGATACACCTGTTCTTCAAGGGGACAGGTAGCCCGTGGAATCTGTGTTCTTTCCACCAGAGAAATTGGTGGTCATGTGGTCTATCCATTGCATCCTTCAGAGACGTGAGGATATGGAGTCCTGGTTCAGAACTGTGTGTCCAGGGGTGGGGCTCAGGGTGTGATCAAGGTCAGGTGTCTCTCGGAGGCCACAGTTTAGCCCCACGCTGACCAGGATCCAGGTTGAACCTGAGACCGAGATAAGGCCTGGGTCTGGGCTCAGGGACTGGAGTCCTCGAACAAAGCCTTGGAACCAACCCCAGTGCCTCCCTGAGGCCTCAGGACTCTGGGCAAGGTGCGCGTGGGGGCCACCTCCACCTGGTGCCCTCCCCTTTAAGAAGCCCTCCCTTTCTCTAAGCTCCCTGAGCTCCTACACCTCTTAGCATCTGAGCCAGCTGCCTCTGGTCCTCTCTGGGAGGGAAAGTACAAATTATAAATAAACAGCAGTGCCACTGCTGCCGACACCAGAGCCTCCGAACCTGACACGTGACGGCTCCCCGCCCCGCGCTGCTCTCTCATTGTTTGGGGCTGGTGTCTATCTGCCTACCCAGGCGGCCAGCTCAGGGCTTCCGCACAGCGGGGCTCGGGCTGGGCAGTGCGGGAGCCCAGAGCTGGCTGGGATGTGTGCTGTCTTGATAGAGGGACTCCCTACACCCCACCACACTCTGAGCCCCACAAACTTCTGAGACCGGCCGTGGGGCCTCCGGGTCTGCTCGAGGCAGCTGCGGGGGCCTGATAATTGGCTGCTGATGATTTTGTGTCTGTCTAAGCATTTATCCATGTGGGTGGACGTGTTATGTCTGCGTGAACGAGGCTTTCAGAAAATTAATATGTAACATTGGGCTGGTTCATGTACCGTCTTCTGGGCCTGGGGAGGGGCAAGCTTAAGGGGTGGGAATGGGTCGTACCCCCTCAGAGATCAGATGCTCCATTCCAAGACTGTTGTCACCCATTTTGGAGGATGGGGGTCACTACCCACCCGGCAAAGAAAATAGGATTTCAGCCCCTCTTAGGGTAGATCAGTATGGGATTGATGGTCCGGGAAGGCTTCCTGGAGGAAGCAGATCAGAGCTGGATTTGAAGGAAAGAGAGAACCATTCTGCACGCTTTCTTGGAAGTAGGTTTCTGGGAGATGGAGCTAAGGGACTGGGGGTGGTGGGAGGGTGTTGGTAGCCCCTAAGAGCGGGTTACTCAAAATCTGCCTCTTTGGACTTGTACTTATTAAGCTCAGTGCTTCTCCCTTAAGGACCGTGAGCCCCCCCACCCCCGTCTTGACCCTGCTGCTGTCTGGGTATGTGTGCATATATTTGCGGGTTTGCGGGTGTGTGTGTGTCTGTCTGTCTGTCTGGCCTCTCCTCCTGGGTCCTTGTGGCCCAGGGAGTTCTCCTGGCCCCAGCCCCGGGCCCAGCTGCCCAACCTCTGAGACAGCCCCCTTCTCTTGCTGTACTACACCCGGAAGGCAGGTGTTGCCGCCGCATTAATGTCACTGAGCGTGTGGCCTGGAGCCCAGAAGTAATTACCCTGCAGTTCCCTGTTGTAGGCTAGAGCAGCCCCTGTCAATGATTAACGCGAGTCCCCAGCCGGTTGTCCAAAGACAGCTTCTCCCACCTATCCTCCGTCACAGCATACACAGCGGTTTTCCCTCCTGCAGGGACAGGAGAGACCCTCGAGCCCACAGGCCCCATCAGGGCCATCAGCGCCTCATAGAAGAAACACGGTCCAGCGGGGGAGACGCTGCAGCTGGGGCCCGTCTGTGCAGCATCGGGGCTGGCCCACCCTGGAGCCCTGTGTTCTCTCCTCCTGAGCTTTCCTAGCTTAGAACCCGCCCCCCCCCCCCATGCTGAGCTGGCCCTCCTGACCCTCCTCCTGTTCCACTGTATGACCTCAGCAAAGTCCTTTCCTGTCTCAGTGTCCAGGGTCAGGGCTCAGTCTGAGGCTGAGAAGAGAGCAAAGCTAATTGCCCAAATAGGTATTGAACCCGCGATCCTGACCCCATTAGTACAAATTGAGCCAGCAGGGCAGGGACAGCGCAGCTGATGAGTGGAGCTGATGAGAACCTCCCTCCCTCCCTCTTTCCCAAGACTCTGCAGAGGCCAATCCAGGCTTGAACCTGGAGTAGTGCAGCCCCAGGGCTCCTGGGGCAGCGGGAATTCCTGCCTCACGGGCCTCTCTCCACGGAGGCTCTGCCAGCCCTTTGTGCCTGGGGGGCGGGAGACAGAGGGGAACAAGGTGGAGGCTCCCCAGCAGTGTCTGTCTGGTCCGCTGAGCACCCCCCAGCCCCCACGAGATCATGGCCTCCGTGGGAGTGGACATCAGGCTTTCCTTTTTTTTTTTTTTTTTTGTTCTCTGGGCAAAGGACAGCAGCTCCCTTGTCCTCCCAGCCATCTCTCCTGGGGGACAGTTGTCCCCTCCTGGAAGCTCAGACCTGGCCCTGGAAGAGTTCAGAGGAGAGGCTCCATGGGGAGTGTGGGTCATCCTAGACAGCTGCGCCCGGAGGAGTCCTGGGGGGCAGGCCTGCAGCACCACGGGCTTTGGAATTGGCAGGGGAAGGAAATGCGGCAAGCTGTTCATCCTGTCCCAAAGGCTCTGAGGAGTCATCCTCCCGCTGTGTCACTCCCCAGCTTCTGGGGACAGAGCCGAGGGGGCCCCTGCAGTGAATAAGAGGCCAGTGAATGCTCTGCCCCATCCAGCTGTGAGGACCGGGCTGAGGCCTCTCCTCCGGGCGCCTTGCTTTCCTCCAAATGTGGACAGTGCTTCTGGAGAGGGCTGGCTTTTAGCAAGACCCCAGGCCCCTGAAGCTGAAATCGGCGGGCCACACCTGGGAGCTTCGTGTGACTTCAGACGCCTGGTGTGGCACCGGGAGGGTATGATTTTGGGGAGATTGCTTCTGCTTCGGTCACTTGAGGAGCCGGCGGGCTGGGACCTCCCTACACTAATAGTCCGCAGTTCTCCAGCCAAAGGGCATCTGCCTCAGTCCCTCAGGGCTCCCCGGAGCCTGGGGGTGACATGGTTGTTCCCCCAGCCTGCCATCCAAGCCCATGTGTGACAGGCCCCTCTGCAGGGACTCGTTACCTTTTCTTCTGTCAGCAACCAGAATCCTAACCCTCTGGGGGCTGGCGGGACCCCAAGGACCACGGCCCTTGCTCCATGTCCTCGTCAGACTGTGTTTTCCTAGACGGAAGGCAGCGGAGTCCCATCTGGTTCCTGTTGTCAAGAGCCCAGGCACCTCCAGGGGAACCCCCCTCCCAGCAAGAAGGGGGCCACGTCGACCTTCCCAGAGCCAGTATTTAGCTCCCTGCTCCGGGGAGACCCTCCCGCTGCGTCCATCCTCACCAGAGAACCACTTCTGCCCTGAGCCCGTCCCCCTGGCGCCCCCTCCTTCGGGAGCAGGTGAGCTCTCTCCTACCCAAGTTCCCCTGAGGTTACGTTCACGTGCTACTCCTCAGCCGTTTGCTATTTTTGTTCCAGTCTCCTGTGTGGGGACAGCTGTGCTTGAGCCTTTGTTTCCTGGAAGCTGGGCGGGCAAGTGCTCCAGCTGCTCGCCGCCTCCCTGTTTTTTCCCCAGATAGTCTTGTCAGACTAAGCTCAGAGAGGTTAGGCCACTAGCCTGAGGGAACACAGCATCCTGGCATCTCGGCGCACTGTAGAGCAGATGACTTGCAGTACGCGTTGGGATATGTGTGTGCACGCGTGCGTGCATGTGCGTGTGTGTGTGTGTGTGCACTCTTACGTTAGTGTATCTGTGCGTGCACAGACTGAAAGTCTCAGTCGTTCAGAGAAGTAGTGGGTTGGTATCTTGGTGTTCCTTACAGCCCGGCTGTGCTCAGTTGTACCTTTGAGAAGGTGCCATCACAATCCCTTCCTCGAGGAACTGTCTTCCTCTGCAGACTTCATGGCTTTCCACGGCCCCCCGGAAGAGTCCGGACAACTCCGTCTGCCATTCAGTATGCCCCTGACTCTCTTCAGACCAGTACTGGGTCGGGGGGCTGGGGGTGGGGGGAAGCAGGGGGCCAGGGTTCTCTAAGGCTTGCACTCTTCTCTCCGTAAGTTTCCATCTGGCCGGCTGCCCTCGGCTGGCCCCTCTAGCCTCCGCACTGCAGGGATTCCTGGAACTGGCATGTCTTTAGAGATCGGCCAGCTCCCTCCTTCTGGGGAAACTGAAAAAAGGATTATGAGAGGGCAGGGACTTGTTCAGGGCCCACAGTAGGTTAGAGATGGAGAGGGAACTAGAACCCAAGACTCGCGGGCCTCTGGGCTGGACACCTACCATGTAGCATAATCCTCCTTCCCGTAACTGCGACACTGACCTTCCTGCCCAGGGCACAGGCTCGGGCCACCTCCTCTCTGGGGCTTTCATACGCAGCAGGCCGTGCTGCTTTCTGCTCCTTTCTGCCCCTGTGCTCAAGCCTGGCTGAACTTGCCCTCCCGCTCTTCCTGGTCCACACTGCAGAGCAGACAGTCTCCTCACTACCCGCCACCTCCAGCTTATGGGTCATCTGCCCATGGAACTGGTCTGGATCATCAGCTCCCCTGTGGGGGTGGGTCTGTCTGTCCCTACGAATGAGGGCTCTTTGTGGTGAGACTGGTCCACATGCGCCAGTATCCCCAGAGCCCTCAGGCCAGGACCTGCCTCTTAGTCGTCATAAGAATAATGATGATGGGGGCACCTGAGTGGCTCAGAGGGTTAAAGCCTCTACCTTCAGCTCAGGTCATGATCTCAGGGTCCTGGGAGCGAGCCCCGCATCCAGCTCTCTGCTCAGCGGGGAGCCTGCTTCTCCCTCTCTCTCTCTACCTGCCTCTCTGCCTACTTGTGATCTCTGTCTGTCAAATAAATAAAATCTTTAAAAAAAAAAAAAAAGAAGAATGATGATGATAACAGCCAGCATATCCTGAGGATTTACACTGTGTAGCGTATTATAAATATCTCTCTGAATTCTCCCAGAATCCTTTGAGATGGGATTCATGTTCTCCTTTTGCACATGAGGAAAGAGGCTCAGAGAGGTTAAATGATCTGTCTGAGGCCACACAGCCACACTCAAAGAAGGCCTGAATTCCCGTCTGTTACGGTTTGGCTATTCCGGTGTGGTCCTGGGACCAGTAGCTTCACTGTCACTGGGAGCCTATTAGCCAGGCAGATGTCAGCCCCCAGTCCCCCGCCTAGTGCAGCCCTATCTGTGTCTAGATACAATCCCTAGGTGTCAGTGTGTAGAGCACTGTGCCGTACGATGGAAAGATCACACAAGGGGGAAGATTCTATCAGGGACAGCCCTCAGCTCACCTCGGAACAGCCGAGACTGGCCCTCACTGTGTGATAAAGGCTAGGGCCGCAGCCCAGGACCGGGAAGGCTGCGCGAAGTGTCAGGGGTTTCACGGGTCTTCTTGGGTCTTCAAAACCAAAACCAAATTTTCTTCCTTAAGTCACATAGACAATTTGAAAAATAAAAATGCACCCAGATCCCAGCTACCTACCCATAAACAAAAGCACTAAGCGCCCTTGGCTCTGAAACTTCTGGAGGCGGCCCCAGGCAGCCCAGGGAGCAGCTACCTGGGAGCCCTGTGATTCTGAGTCAGAGAGTTTGAGGTGGGTTAAAAATAGAGCCTAGTGGCCAGAGGCGAGTGGGAGGAAGAGAGCAATTTGTCTGTTATGGGGGGGGGACCCCAAGTCAGGGAGGTTGGGCCAGAAGAGGGGGCGGCGAGGATAGGGGGGTTATGCCCTCAGAGGCAAGAGCTGCGGGACCCAGCCTGGCTCTGGAAGGTTGTGGGGTGTGGAGTTCTGGCCTGAGGGGAAGGGAGAGTCTAAAATGCCAGCCCTGGGGCACAGGAAGGGAAGACCCCATCCAGCGCCCAGGCAGCCGGCAGCTTCTCTGGGAGGGCATAGTGCTGGGCAGTAGCTCTGCCTCAGAGAGTGCTGAGCAGGAGCCGGGACAGGGAGGGGACAGAGAGGGACTGGTTGAAGATCCAGGTTTCACAGGAGGGAGGGAGACAAGGAAGGAGGCTCTTCTCTGTGGCTGCCCACGTGTGTGTCGTGGGCAGGCACGTGGTCTCTTTTGCCTGTCATGCCTGCCCTTCAGATGCCTCCCTCCCTCCTTCATCACCGCCCTCCTCCAGAAACTCTGCTCATCCTGACCTCCGTGCCATGCTAACACGCTTTCTGCCCGTGGATGCTGGCTCCCCAGGCATTTGCCGGAGGACCCCATGTGTCTCTCTCCTGACTCCAGCGAGGGGACTCTCCCCAGCACAGGCCACCGGGCACCGGCTAAAGGCAAATTTCGTTTTTTTGATTATAAAAGAAATAAGAATTTGCACACTTTTAAGAAAATAAACTTAGAAATAGACAGAGTGTAGGGAATCTAGAAACGTATGACAGAGCAAACAAAATCACTCCTAATCCCACCACATAGCCGGGATCAGTGTTGACCTTTTAGGGTAGTTTCTTAATTTTTGTTTCTGGCAGTCTTTTTACCCCTGGCAACAGCCTTTAGGCCACCCAGCCATTTAGCAATAAGACAATTCTGCCAAGAGGCTCCTGTGCTTCTCACTCCCCAGTCCCAGGCCCAGTTATGTGTTCCTAGGAAAAGGAAGAGCAATGGTTTCTGCTCTCTGGGGTCGGGGTTGGGGGGCAGGGCAGGGCTGAGGGAGGACACGACTCATCCTGGGTCTGCAAAGTGGCGGATTCTAGGATAAGGTGGGACTCTCTCCTTCCTACCCGCCCCCACCTCCTGAAGCTCTGGGCTCTATTTCACCTATTTTGCTATTTTGGGAGGAGGGAGAATCCTTAAAATCCCCACTAAGAGGGCACGCCCCTAATGAGGAGGTGTTCTGCCACCACGGGTCTGTGCCGCGAAGCCTAGGTTGAGGCCAGTGTCCCCCTACCAGCCCCTTCTGTCATTCCACTCTGTCGGAAACCCCAATCCCCATGCTTCTCCTGGTCTGTCTCTTATTCATCTCCTCCCCTTCCCCCTTGCCCCCACCAGCTCTGCCCCTTCCTTCTCTATGACTTTTCCACCACCAGGTTTGGGGGTGGGGGTGGTGGGGAACATTCTCTAATGGATGTTCCTGGGAGTCTTGGCATCCTAGGGACTTGGACAGTACATGTTCCACCCAGATCATCGGAAGCCTGTGAAAGCCTCGTGGGTCTCAGTGAGCTACCATTTCCTGTGGCTTCTGCTGGGCCACCTGTCACTCCGCTCTGCGGCCTAAAGCACGCCTCCATTCATTCGCCCACCGTTCACGCATGTATTAGGACGCACTGCATAAAAGGCCCCCTGCCAAGTTCAGGGAGTTGTGTAGGCCACCAGATATAAACACACAAATCAAACACACAATTCCGTCATAGCGTGATAAATACTATGCTAGAGCAATGCGTACAAGGGCCACCTAACCAGATTTCTGAGGATTCAAAGAAACAACACCTCCTCTGAACCAGGGGCCCTGGGGTGGGCCGGGGTGGAGAGGAGAGTCCGAGGCAGACACCAGCCGGTCGGCAGGCCTGGAGGACAGGAAGCGTGGTGCGTTTGGGGGCATGGAAAGCTGCTGGTTTGTCTGGAGCAGAGCGAAGAGGGGAGGAAGGGAGGCAAGACATGGGAAGGAAGCAGAACCCAGATCCAGAAGGGCCTGGGGGACGACAGTGGGACTTGGTTTAGCTGGGAGCCCAGGACTTGGCTTGGCAAAGTCCTGGAGAGTGGATTGCTGGGAGCACGTGGAGCCCACCTGGAACCCTGAAGTATGCAGCGTCCTGGAAAGGCCAGGGGCCCAGTTAGGAAGCCACGGGGTGGGCCGGGGGGTGGGCTGATGAGACTCCGCGTCCCACTGGCTGGCTGTTGGTAGGCGAGGGAGATAGAGGTGAACTCTCCGCTTTCTCGATGGACATTTGGATGGCGGAGGAGCCTGTGCTGGAAGCACAAGGGTTTGGGAGGAAGCTGTGTAGTTATCTGGACATGGCAAGAATGACGGGGGCATCCAGGGGTCAGATGTAGTCAGCAAGTGAACACACCGGTGTGGAGCTTAAGAGAGAGGTCTGATGTGAAAGCCAGCAGAATCATGGAGGCCTTGGCAACTGGCGAGGTCACGCAGGGAGAGTGTGCAGAGAGAGAAGAGGCCAGGGCCCAAAGGAGCAAACACACTTGAAGGTCATGCAGGGGAAGAGGACCCCACCAGGGGAAGGAAAGGGAGAGACAGAAAGAAGGGAGGAAACCAGTGTCTCGGCAGAGTGGCCCGCGGGGTCAGGTGATGCTGGGGGTCAGCCAGGAACAGCACGCGGTTGCTGAGGAGTCGGCAGGAGTGTGGGGAGTGGGAATGGAGGCGGGAGGGCCTCTCCCAGGAAGCTTCTTTCCAATGGGTAAAGAGATAAGGCAGAGGGATTGGAGATTCGAGAGTGGTTTTATTTTATTTCTTAAATGTGGGGAGCTTAAAACAATGAGCTGGTGGGAAAGGACGCTCGGGGAGGGAGGCTGAAGAATAAGACAAGAGGGGATCACCTTTGGGTCCAGGGTCCCTGGGAAGGCAGAGGGGATGCCTGTCAAGAGACGGGTGGAGGGGTTGCCAATGCTTTTGTGACTGGAGGAGGAGTGGGGAGATGAGGGAGAGGCACGCGGGGCAGGAGTCTGGTGGCAGGAAGAGGAAGGGGGCGTTTGGGTGGCTTCTCTTCTCTCTGTGAAGTAGAGGGTGGTGGTATCTGCTGAGAGTAGGGTAGAAGAGTGGTTTTAGAGCTTTGAAGAGAGAGAAGATACTTTGAAGTGGCTGCTAGAGGAGAACGGTGGGGAAAATTTCCCAGGGTCTCCTGGAAAGGTGGGGCAGGTGGGGGAGAGGGCCAGCAGAGTATGGAAACCCTGATGAGGAAATTGAGGCACGGGAGCTAAGGTGCTTACATATTTAGCAGGACAGGTCTGAGGCTGTGGGATTTTTTGCACAGTTCCCATGGAACATGCAAAGGGTGAATGGTGACCCTGATCCAAGGCATGATCTTGTGAAGTAGGTGCCAGAAGGATGGGGTAAACAAGGTAGAAGGGCAGGACCCTTGTGTCCCGGGGGAAGAGAGGAGGCAGGAGGGTCCTGTGACTCACGGTTCCTGGGGCAGGTGCTACAGAACAGACTTAGCATGACTGGCTAAGAGAGCTGGAGGGAAAGGAGGTGGGAGTGAGAGATGGAACCACTGGGGCAGGGGTGACATGGTCCGTCCCCTGCTGCGGGAGTGGGTGACTGACGTGCGCGGCAGGAGAGTCAGGACACCGAGCCACTGAGGGACTGGGTGTTTGGGCTTGATGTAAGGAGTGGAAGTCATGCAGGACAATGGCAGGGTTTGAAATGGAAGGGAAGGCTGTGAACCAAGGGCCTGTATGCCCAGGGTCCCCAGGTATGGCAGATGGATGCTGGCAGGATGGCCAGAAGATGACAGGGTTCTCAAAGGGTCCTGAAAACCTTCCTAGCACAGGCAGGGAGTGGCCCCAGTGCGGGAGAAGGGGGAGGAGGTTGGCCCCACTCCTGACTCGTAGGTGCATGGGCTTTAGGAAAGTGACATCCTCAGGATTCAGCTAAAGCTTGCTTAAGGGAAAAGTGGGACTCTGGGAGCAGGCTGTTTGGGCTTAGTTCTTGATCCACCATATATATAGCAAATTTCTCCACTTCTTGTGCCTTAGTCTCCTCGTCTGTAAGACAGGCACCATCATAGTATCTCCCTCATGGGGATTTTAAGAGGGTTAAATGAGATCATCCACATAAGGAACTCTGATTAGTGTCCAGCATGTAGTAAGTGTCCAAAAAACATTGGCCGCCATCCTGCTCTCGTCTCATTGTCCCCCAGGGCAGTCGTCTGTGCTGGGCCTGGAAAACCAAGGACTGGGTCGGGAACCCAGGGGGAGCTCCCCGCTCCCATCGCGGTCTCAGACACGAGGATTCCTGGATTCCTAGTTTCCATGATTTGTTGGCAGGCTGAGAGGAGAGCTAGGTGGTGCCTGACGAAGGGGACAGCTACTCCCAGACAGCGTGATTCGTTAGGCCGGCTTCCTGGAGGAGGAGGCAGTCAAACCGGGTCTTTGATGAGGGAAGGGAATTCACGAGATGGTGGTCCAGGAGGCAGGGGCAGTTCTCAGGAGGAAGAGCCAGAATGTGGATGGAGATAGAGCCAGGGTGTGGGTATCCGGTGGCTGCTGTGTAGGGAGCAGGAGGGAGAACAGGACGTGGGGCTTGGGGGATGCCAGACCTTGGAGCTTGAACTTTCTTCTGTCGTCATGGGGAGTTTGCCAAGAGGGCTCAAGCAAGGGGTGATGTAATCATAAAATTTGGAAAGATAACCTAGAGATCATGTGAGTTGGAAGGAAAGAGCGTGGAGGCTAGAGACAGGTAGGCGGCAGGGGCAAGGATCCAGGCGAGGAGCGTGACAGAGCAGTCAGGGACAGATTCAGAAGCCGCCGTAGCAGATGCTAGACAAGGGGTGTCTGGATGGCTCAGTCGGTTGAGTGTCCCAAGTCTTGATCTCAGCTCAGGTCTAGATTTCAGGGTCACGAATTTGGGCCCTGCCTTGGACTTCACTCTGGGTGTGCTTTTAAAAAAAAAAAAAAAAAAAAAAAGATGCTCGACCAGACATGTCACTGCACGGAGGGTCTGCAGGAAAAAGAAAGCAGCTGAGGCTAGCTTTGAGGTATTGAAATGCTGAGTGCGCCATTCAGCTCTAAGGAGGAAGATGCTGAGTTCAGCCTTGGGCTCCGGTGTAGGAGCCAGCAGGCCCTCCAGGTGGCAGATGAGAATGCAGGTCTGGTGCTAGGAGAGGTGTCTACCAAGAGGGAAGGGATATACGATGGGGCCCTGGGTGTGCCACTCACTGGGAGAAAGCGTGGAGACCCTGGCCTGGAGTCCGTATGGCAGGATCACAAGCCATGCCTGGAACCAGGGCCCTGCCTTCAGGGAGCCACAGTGTTTTGGGATATCCAAAGTTGGGGCTTGGTCCAGGCCGAGGCCCATCAGTGAGGGGCAGGAGAAGCCTGGAAGATGTAGCATGAATCCTGAAGGATGGGAAAAAATGTAATGGGCCAACAACTGACACTCTCTTCCAGCTGGCAGGATACCTAGTGGATGTCATTTGAGTCAAAATGTATGCAAGCAGGTGTGCAAGAAAGTATGCATGTGTGTACAGGGGGAAAACTAGCAGAAGTGCATAGATGAGAATGTGTATAAAACTGTATTGTGTGTGTGTGTGTGTGTGTGTGAGAGAGAGAGAGACAGAGAGAGAGAGGGAGAGAGAGAGCATATGCACTCAAAGGCAAGCATGGGTGTGTGTGAACAAGACAAGGCTGGAGGAGAACATCCCTCTTCTGACTTCCCCTGTCCCCGTTTTATTACCCTTCACTCCTCTTTAGCCTCTGGGGAAGGAGAGGTCTGGTCTGGTCCTTGGCCTGGTCCTTGGTCTGGTCCTTGAGTCTCTGAGTTCAGGGTCAGGGTCTTCTCTTGCTTCAGCTCCCTTGAGGGATAACCTACCTTGGAGACGGATCCATGAAATGTTCCAGATGTCCGTGTAAAAGGGCTGCTTGGCTCTTTGCCATCTCCTGTTTCTTCTGCACGAAACCTGCTCCTGGCCTGTAGGCTACACCCACCTGCCAACTTGGATACCAGGTAGGAAGTGAGGTCCAGGATTAAGGGAGGACAAGCCTGGGTTTCTGGGGCTGCAACTGGGATGAGGCATCTTCCTTTTAGCTTAGAGAACACTGGGATGGGGCAGGTCATCTGGCTTTGGAGAGAGCAAGGCCTCTAACTCGGGCATGTGCCAACTCCAATGTTTCTGAGTCTGGCTGTCCCTCACTTCCCTGCCAGATCGTGCCACCCGCCACCACGGACACATACCCTGGATTGTGGGAGTTAATCATGACTGATTCTAGGGGCAGTGGGGTGCTGGGGGAAATATGGCACATACAGCTTGAGGTTTTGGAAATGTTACTGTTCCCTCCTCCACAGACCTTAGGTTTTCCGCTCCTTCTACAGGATGGCACAGCTGTGTCCAATTAACCAGGATGCTTTTAATATTTGAGAGGTGTGCTACTTCCCCCACCCAGGAAGTATCTCGGAAGTCTGTGACATCAGGAGCATGGGTCCCCTCCAAAACTCTTCACAGCTCTCTCTTCTCTTTTTCTCTCTCTCTTTAAAATTTTATTATTGAAGCAGAAGTGACATACAATGTTACATCTTTCAGGTGGAGAACATAGTGATTCAACAATTTTATGCATTATTCAGGGCTCACCATTATAAGTGTAGTCACCGTCTGGCCCCATCTCTCTCTCCTCTCTTGTCTACAAGAGAGGACTACAGCCACTGTGATAGGTTACCTCCCTGTGTGATGCAGAGGTTGCAGTAAGGCTGGTCTCCCTCCCTGCATCCCACTGAGGTGCCTGAAATCCTAAGCAGTCAGGCTCTCAAGTCCCCCCAGACCTCTCGGGATCTTGTTCTGTCCCTCACTCACTGTGTGATCTTGGGTAGATACCCCTCTCTGAGTCGCAGTGTCATCATCAGCAGAACACAGACGTCAGCAGCCACCTGAGTGTTGGGGTGAGGATTACATGAAGTAACACATGGGAAGCACGAACTAAGTGCTTGATACATGTGAAATGGGGTCTTTATGAATTCAGTCACCAAGGAACCCCTAAAAAAAGCCAGGAAAAACAAAACAAAACAAAGCAAAACAAAAAAAGCCCAAGTCCTTAAGGAATCACTTGAGCTGTTTCTTATCCCTGGGCTTGGCGAGAATCAGGGTCTGGGAGCTGAAGATACAGTGGGGAACCTGCGGCCAAGTCCGCCTGGCTAGAGCAGCAGAATGGGGTTGGCAGGCGTGTCGGGAGCTGTCCGTGGTGCTGCCCCTCTCTCTCTCCGCCCCCCTCACCTGGCCCTGCTTTTGGAAATCTGTGCCATCATCTTGTAAGAGTAAGGAGAGGTAGTTCCCAAGGCCAATAGCATCTCCTAAAGCCCAGATCCTCCAGGAGCACTTTCTGGTCTCACCCTTCTGGGCCACTGTGAGCCATACCTGGGCTGCTGCCTAGGATGGTTTCTTTCATCATTGCCCAACTTGTCTTCTGTCTAAGCCTTGTATTCTGACTAGACCACGAGCTCGCTGAACTCAGGGCGTCTGTCTGCCAAGGTAGACTGGTTCTGTTGTCTGTTCACGGAATGTTGTGGTCCTTGACTTCCAGCACTGGACGAGCTCTCTTCCACCCCCACCCCCAGTAGATGCTTTGCTTTGACTCTTCTATGGAAGATTTCATCTTCCTCCCTCATCTCTTTCCGGTGAATTTGTTGAGTTGAGCTCCTAATTGACTCATTTAATAACATAGATAGGTATAGTCCAGAGGGTTTTACATATATCAATTCAAGTCATTTTTATAACTCTAAGTTAGATACCGTTATTATTCTCAGTGAGCAGACAAAGAAACTGAGGCATGGAGACGTTAAGTGACTTGCTAGTAAATGATGGAACCAGGAATTGAACCCAGGTTGGCCGGCTCTGAAAGCCTCTCTATGATGCTACAGGATAGTGGTTTCTGGGAAGGAATGCTCCAGCATTCCGACCCCAGCCCAGATCAGGCACCAGCAATATCTCTTAGCATCTGGAAACTCAACGATTGAAATAATTAGTCAGGGGCGCCTGGGTGGCTCAGTGGGTTAAGCCGCTGCCTTCGGCTCAGGTCATGATCTCAGGGTCCTGGGATCGAGTCCCGCATCGGGCTCTCTGCTCAGCGGGGCAGGGAGCCTGCTTCCCTCTCTCTCTCTCTCTCTCTGCCTGCCTATCCATCTACTTGTGATTTCTCTCTGTCAAATAAATAAATAAAATCTTTAAAAAAAAAAAAAGAAATAATTAGTCAGAATGCAAGGAAATGGTTGTTTTTGCCTCATGTAATTTGGTTTTATGAAGACCACTAAATGCAAACATTCTCCTGTTAATTACTGTCTCAAATTTGGTCTGTAATTGAGAGAACTAGAGCTGGGGAAAGTGTAGAAACCCGCTGGAGTGGCAGGCCTGCCCGAGTCAGCATTCCCCGCCGCCTTGCTGCCGCTCTGTTAATTTTAGAAACTCCTCTAGCCTGTGTGTATTATTAGCTTTATGTACAGAGGACCATGGGGCCCTCAGTAGCCTCTCGATGCTAGTTTTGTTTTGTTTTTCCCAAGAGATGAAATGAAAGGGAATGGTGGCCATGTGTATATAGGGGTGTTTGCAGACTCTGTGTGTGAATGGGGATACCTGTTTGTAGCTCCTAATGAGTGTCTGCAGCTGTCTTTGAATGACGTGCATGAGGCTGTGTAGAGAGTGTACACAGCTCAGGAACATCGCATAGAAGCTGAAACCATCCTCCTGCAGCCCACGTGTCATTAGCAGGACGTGCTGTCTTCCATGTGGTGGGTGTGATGGCTGGGGTGGGCTCCTGAGTCTTAGGTTGGGCTGTCTCAGATGGCATGAGGGATTGGGGCTAGAGAAATGGTGGTGGAATGGAGGGCAGAGAAGCTCTGAAGTTGACCTTAGCATCAGCTTTAGAATGAGAAGCTTTAAGCCTGAGAGGCCCTGACTTGGGGTCCTGTCTTGAGGCTGTGAATGGTTTGGCTTTCAAAGGAACTGCTCTTCCCTAAGCTGTGTGGTATGAGATGGCTCTCTCGCCCACCTCCAGTGAGGCAGAGCCTGCTCTCTCTTTGACTCGTATCACCATTTTGAATCTAGCAAAGAAAGCAGTTTGCTCTGAAGTAATATTTTTTTTTTTTTTCAAAACTAGAACTCTTGGGGCGCCTGGGTGGCTCAGTGGCTTAAAGCCTCTGCCTTCAGCTCAGGTCATGATCTCAGGGTCCTGGGATCGAGCCCCACATCGGGCTCTCTGCTCAGCAGGGAGCCTGCTTCCCTGTCTCTGCCTGCCTCTCTGCCTGCTTGTGATCTTTTTCTCTCTGTCAAATAAGTAAATAAAATAAAAAAAAAAACTTTAAAAAATTAAAACAAACAAACAAAAAAACCTGGAACTCTTCTGGCAGGAACACTTTAGTTTTGGAGTGGGACCCTCTAAAGGCTCGAGGGAGGCTTGTCTTTTTGTCTCCTCTCTCCTGGCTTTCTCGCGGTCGAGAATTAAAGATGGTTGAAAGGTTATTTCTCTTGGGAGAGGACATGCTCATTTCTGCCTGACTTAATACCTTTATCTGTCATTGTGTAACTGTCTAAACTAATAGCAGAAGGAATAGCTATGCAGTACAGGTTTCAGATCTTGGGGCCAGCCCCAGGGTGGCTGGTACTCGGGCAGGGTCCCTGGGATTGATCGGTCATACCTTCCTAGACACGGGATGTGTGCCTGTCTGTGCTGTCTGCATACTCCAGAGGGGTATGCAGGCCTTGCTAGGCCAGGTGGTTTCGCCCTGAGGGGCCCTTCCCACCTCCCTCAGGAAGACCTTGCAGTTGCTTTGACACCTTAGGAGAAATGGTACTGTAAGCCCCCACTGATCTCACTCCATTGCATTGAGTGGCAACACACAGGTGCCTGAAATCCCCTCATTAACACTTCCTGCCCTTGAAGATTTCACTGTCCTTCCCCAGCCCTCTTTTAGAACACAAACCTCTTGGGGAGAGAGATGGCCAGGCATTTTCTGACTATAGGGGATAGACTAAAGAGGGACCCCAGAGAGCCAGGGTGGGTAAAGGCCAGATCAGAATTATGAGATGCAGTGTTTAGACTCCACCCTTATTGCACAGTGAGAAAAGTAAGGGCCAGAGAAGGCAGGGCACCTTCTTGACATCACACAACCTGTCAGTGACCAAGCTGGAACTGGATCCCGGGCCTCCTGCCACCCAGGTACCTGCCATGTGTCTGGTCCTCACCTGCTCTCTGGTCACGGTCTGTAGCTTGTCTGCCTGCCAGCCTGTCTCAGGCCATAGCTGACCCTCAGGGAGGATGGAGCAGCCTGGCTGGAGCCTGGAGAATTATAGGTCGAACTGGTCCTACTAAAACTAAAACAGCTTCACTCTTCTTTCTGGATCTCATTGTTTGGTTTGCATTTCAGCCTGACTCCCACTGGGGAGCGGGGATGGGAGAGGGAGGCTTGTCACTGGGGACCAGATGGGGACAGGCAGAAGGTATCCTTAGGGAAAAGAGAGCTTTTCTGTGCCACTCTCCATATTTTGCCCATGGTACCCTTGTGCCTACCTCACGCAGTGACTCAGAACATCCGAAGACTTCCCTCTTCCATAGGTGTGCTCCCTTGGAGTTTTCTCTTAAAGTCTGTAACTTATTCTCTCTGTCCTCCTGGCGACTGATCCCTGTGTCTCCGGGCAGATTTTATTGGGACCTGACCATGCTGCTGCTGATGGTCGGAAACCTCATCATCATTCCTGTGGGCATCACCTTCTTCAAGGATGAGAACACCACGCCCTGGATCGTCTTCAACGTGGTGTCGGACACATTCTTCCTCATCGACTTGGTCCTCAACTTCCGCACAGGGATCGTGGTGGAGGACAACACTGAGATCATCCTGGACCCCCAGCGGATTAAGATGAAGTACCTCAAAAGCTGGTTCGTGGTAGATTTCATCTCCTCTATCCCTGTGGACTACATTTTCCTCATCGTAGAGACACGCATTGACTCTGAGGTCTACAAGACAGCCCGGGCCTTGCGTATCGTCCGCTTCACCAAGATCCTCAGCCTCCTGCGTCTCTTGCGTCTCTCTCGCCTCATTCGATACATTCACCAGTGGGAAGAGGTGAGTGGCCAGACCTAAACCTCTTGGGAGTAAGGGATATTTTTCCCACAGGGTGGGTGAGGGCCCAGCAGGCAGTCTCAGATAGCTGGATTTGGGCTGGCAGATGGTAGCAGGCACATCTTCTCCAAGAGGACAAATGATAGTAATTTCTTGACTTCTTATCCTGGGCTAGATATTATGAAAATTACTTTGCAGATGGTATCCCTTGTAAGTCTCTAACAACTGTAGTGGTACTCATTTTTTTACAAAAGGAAACCAAGAGGCAGAAAGGGATTCAGAATCAGTAATTGGTGAACCTGTACTCGAGAGCTTGCACAGTTAATCACTGGGCTATACTGTAGGGAACGCAAACTCCGGAGCCTTGAGGGGCCAGGCAGGGAATGTGATGGGTGAAAAGGGCCAGTGGGAGGCAGTAGGGAGTATGGCAGACTGGGGAAAACTGAAGAATACATCTTCCGTCTGCCTCTACTCCACCATAGCCACTTGTTGCCAAGTAAGAATCGGCCCAGGGTTGTGAGATCTACAGATTGATCATGAGAAGCAGGAATCTGGGGTTTTGTGCCAATTTAGTTGTCAGGTATCTTAGGTGTCCTGGGGGTTCTTCTGGAGCAGACCCTGAGGTGAGGATTTGCATGAAAGTGGCTTTTTTTTCCCAGCGAGGCTGAGGCAGGAGTGTTTCCAGGAATTATCTGCTGAGGGACTAGGGAAGAGGGACAGGGAATGGAAGGAAGGAAGCCAAGCTAAGTGCTGCGGGGAGCTCTGGGGACAATGTACCTCACACCTCGGGTAAAGAGTTGGAATTTTTCTATCCCCTTGCATGGCAGCCCATGGTTCAGGGCACTCCCCGCCTGCCCTCGGTGCTAGCAGGCAAAGCAGCTTCCAGCAGCCTGGGGCGGGTCTCCGATAAAGAGCCACAGGGGCTAACTGCAGGGAGTGAGAAGCATCCAAGGAGCCTGGAGTTGTGTGTATGCGAACTGTAAAGAGATCGTAGGGCCTGTGGGTAAAGCACCGGCTCCAGAAATGAAATAAAAATTTGTGAAAGAACTGGGTGGGCCAACACCGTTCTGAACAAACCTAGCTGAGCCACGGGCTGAATGCAATCATCTGTGGGAGGAACTGGGGAGGACTGTGGGCTGCAGTTCAGAAAAAGGCAGGTGACCATCTGACCGTGCAAGCACTTCTGTCTCAGTTTGCCACCACCCAACTATGCCTTGGGGCCGCAGCGGCAGGCAGGCTGACCTGCAGGAGCCCACGTGGGGGTAGTTGTGCTCTGTGAGGCCACCCACCTTGGGGTCCGGAGCCGGCTGGAGCCTGGGGGAGCTTCATGCAGAGGTGCGTTTCTTGCCACGGCTCACTGCCAGTCTTCTGGTCCCCAGGATTCCTCTACTTGGTTGGTTGGACGGAAGTTCCTGTGCTCGGGGCATGAAGCCCTCACCCCACCCCAGGGGTAGCCTGGGCCCCCCCAGTAGCACACACGGCCGATGGTCAGGGTGCTGGCAGATTGAGGTCAGGGGTATCACAAAGGCCTGTGCTGCAGAAGTGCCCACACCAGCCTGGCAGCATCACTCCGTGGTGGAAATTCTCTTTGTCTAGGAGAACTGGCGGTATTCCTGCTGACAGAAGAGGGGCTGTGACTTGCCCAAGGTCACACGGGCAGCCAGGCATCTGGAGGGGCTGGAGCAGAGCCCAGTTAGCTCTCTGGACTCGTAGCAATGAGGGGTCCCTGCCTGGGGCAGTGGAAGGTCCGGGGGCTTGAGCTAGGATTATGCATGTGAGACCCGAATTAAAATCCTGGCTCCACACTGCCTGGCTCCATGACCTTGGGGTCACCTTGCTTCCCTGAGCCTTAGTCTCTTATCCGCAGAGTGGGTTTCATCCTCACTCGATTGTTGTGAGACGATGTTTATAAGACACTTAGCAGGGAGCCTGGTGGATGGTTCGGGAAAGGTCCCTCCCCGCCCCATTTGTTTGTGTAACCCTCTATGTCTCTGTGGGTGGGTGAGGGGTGTTACTTATCTCAAATAGTTTTTTTTTTCCCTTAGAGATTTATTTATTTATTTATTTATTTGGGAGAGAGAGAGAGAGAGAGAGCGCGCACGAGCGGGAGGGGCAGAGGGAGAGGGAAGGAGAATCTCCAGCAGCAGACCCCACCCTGAGTGCAGAGCCTGATGCCTGGATCAATCTAAGGACCCTGAGATCACAACCTGAGCGGAAACCAAGAGTCGGATGCTTAACGGGCTGCGCCACCCAGGAGCCCCTCGAATATTTTTTACCCTTTATTTTGCTGGCTCCTCACACCTAGCCAGCAAGGTAAAGCAGGCGGGACTGATTCTTCCTGTTTGTCCTGAGGAACAGGGTCAGAAGCTCCAGGTGGCCCAGGGGTAGGATGTTGGAACTGGGCCTCCTGACTCTGGGTTCCTGCATTCTTAGGTGGCCTGAAAGCAGGATGACTTTGATTCTGTTGTCTGTTCCTCTGTTAGCATCGCCTCCCAGCTGAGGTTGGGAAGGCAGGTGGAGGGGTAGGGTGGGGTGTTCTGTGTGATGGGTTGAGTTTGAGCTACCTGCAGGACATCTAGACACAGAGAGCTGTTGGCCTGGGGATCTGAGCTCAGACCTGAGTGGGGAGAGGGTTAGGGTGGGGGCAGGAAGGATGGAGGCAGATTTCCTGGAACTCCCTGACAGGCTTGTCTTTTGGTTTCGGTCCCAAGTAGAAATACCACAGCCTCTAGAGACCTCCAGGCAGACTTCTGGACCATGATGGCTTCCTCAGTCCCCAAGACCCCCTCCAGCCTTCTGTGTGTCTTGAACTTGCAGCTAGACTATCATTAAAAGCAGAAAAGTAGCCTCTCTTTCCCTTCTCTGGCACTGGTTCAAGTCTCCAGGCCCCGGCCCCCTGGGAACCATCCTTGCTGCTTCCTGACGCCTGGGCCCTGGAGGCCATACTATTTGGGGGAGAGCTGACAGAATTGCCCATGGCTGGGCAGAGTGAGTCCTGGAAGAGAAACTAAGTGCTTCTTTCACTTCCCTGCACCAGACATCTGGGAGCTTGGTCCAGGGCTTTGGTCCCAACTGCCTCTCTGGCAGACCCCACCCTGGCCACCCTCTGGGCTATCCAGAACTGCCCAGGCAGGCTCTTGCCCCAGACCGTTCCCTGGGATAGACAGAGATCCCAGGAGGCCTCAGTCTGGGCTCTGAACTGGACATGGGTACTGAGCGTCCTGGGCAGGGAGGGAGATCCCAGGAGGCCAAACAGATGACTCCCCACCCCCTCTACACACACCCTTCTCCAGCCTACCAGCTGGGGAGGAAATTGCTTTAAGCTGGCTTCTGTGGGCACACCGCCCAGCCAAGGGCTTCCGCTGCACCTCTGGGATGGGATTGGGCTCCCCCAGCTGGCCCCAGGAACCCCGTCTGCACATCCTCTACAGCCTGCCCTGGCCCTGGACCTTCTCACCTCAGCTTAGCCTGGAGGCAATAGCAGGGACACCCAGAGGTCCCAGGTCTACATGAGACCTGGGAAAGGAGATATTCAGTAGAGAAAACCCTGCTCTCTTTCCTCCTATAACTCCCTATGTGAGTCCCTTTCCTTTGGGGGGCCTCAGTTTCCCCAAATGTCAGGTGTGCCCTGATGTTCTAGGGGGTTGGGAATTGGTCCCCACTCCAGCCTCCCCTGGCAAGGGTGACATGAGCTGACCCTGAGGACACTGTTGTGGCCCTGGGTGGGGGCTAGAATGTCAGCCCCCCTGTGAAGAGGAAACAGCTTGACCGAGGCCCCTGGCTTCAGCTGCCTCACCCAGCCCAGCCCAGCCCAGCCCAGCCCAGCGCCCTGTCAGAGAGTCCTCAAGTGCTATTAGCAGGTCTTGGGAGTCAGGGGAGGTGGAGGGTCTCGGCAGGCAAAGGCCACCCTCTCAGAGGACGCCAGCCTCTGCCTCCAACCCGGGCGATCTAGGTCAATGTTCTCCTCCCCAGCCAAGCCTCTTCCCTCCCTCTGAGGTGTGAGCTTGTTACAGGCACGGAGGCTATTGTTAGAAACCATGGTCCATCCATCCCCCCCCAACCCCGGATGTTCCCCTGCAGGCCCAGCACCCCAGTGACCCATCCCAGCATCCTCTTTCCCTCAGCGGACAGGAGCCGTGGGAGGAAGGCTGGAGGCAGGAGGCTGGGCCGCGGCCGAGCCTCCTGATGAGTCTCCTCCCCCACGGACCTTGATTTTTCTTTGTCTCTCTCAGAATCCAGGAGTGGTCCTAGGGGTAGGGGTCGGCGCTCTCTCCAGGCCCCAGGAAGGGACCCAGTATGGCCCTCCATTTGGCTACCTCTAGGAAGTCTCCAGGACACACACGCACCAGCCATCCTCTCAGGCCTCGGATTGCTGACCCCAGTGTGGTCACTGGGTCCTGAGATGCAGGGAGAAATTGTTCCTTTTCCCTGAGGAGAAAACGAGTCACCCTGGGAGGGAATTCAACCCAGCCCCAAGATGAGGCCTTGGCAGAAACTCCAATTTCTGGTCTTGCCCCAGGACTGAGAAACCAACTCTTTGTTTGAAGGCTGGGGAAGAGAGGGAAGGAAAGGAACAAACATGCATTGAGTACCTACTGTATACCAGCTGTGGACATCATCTCTCCTGATCCCCAAGACAGCCCCGGGAGCTGGCAGTTATTGACCCATTACACAGATAAGGACCCATTACTCAGAGCAGAGAAGGCGCTTGGCTCAGGTGGAAGGCATGTCACTCTGTCTCCGCATTGTGGTGGGAACACTACGGTGCCTCCACCGAGGGCCCCATGGGGCACAGAGAGTGAGCCGTCCAGGCTATCCGCCCAGCGAGCCTTGCAGGGCCTGGAAATGAAGGTACTTAACCCCCACAGTCACAGTCAGAACCAACATCATAAAAGGGGGTTTTAATGAAGTATAAAGAGCAAGATAAATATTTGTGCAATGCAGCTGACTTGCGGGTGGCCTGCGGCCCCAGCCCACAGCGGGGACACACAAGGATTTAGCCGCCTCTCCTGGCAACGGCCAGCCTCACTCTCAGCAACCACACCTGGGTGCCGTTGTGTTGGGCCTGGGGCGCGTGTGCTCACCGCCCGGGGTACCCTCCTCACCTAAATGGGTGTCTTTGCCCCTGCCACCAACTCTTGGCAGGAAGTTCAGGTTTTGCCATGTTGGGCCTTTGAGAGCCAGCCACAGTACCCGTCCCGAGCCCCCAAAACTCCCACCCTCCCAACCCTCCCCACCTCCACCGGGCCCCCTTCCAACAACCGCCTGCTTCGTTAGCCCAGCGCCTAGCTCCCCCCGACTACCCCGCAGCTCTGCAGGACATGTGAGTCTGTGCCCACCTCCAGGAAAAGGCACCTTTTCCTTCCCACGCAGGCAGAGACGGAGTTCTCGTTGGCTGCACCTGCCCAGAGGGAGGGGGGGTTTCCAAATGCCACCCTGTACACTCGTGGCGGCTCTGACCCACTCTTCCCCATCCCGGTCACCGTCACCTTGCCCTTTACCTCTGTCAGGAAGCACTTCTCAGTTCCTGAGAGCACACCACGTGCTCTGCCCCAGTCATTGCTGAGGTCATGATAAAGGCAAAACTAGGCAAGGACGATCCTGGAGGAAGATGAGCTACGAAGGCACCAGAAACATAGGTCATACCCAAAGAAAAGCAGGTATTGCATAAAAATATACCAATCCGGATAGCTCTGTCTCAAATGCCCAGAGGGATTCATGCCCGGGGCAGATTCTGTGAGCTGCACCAGGCAGGGGACACTTTCTCAAAGGGGTCCCAGGCTACCTGAAGCTCCGGTTCTGTAAGATACACTGAATTCTACAGATGCCTCATAGGACTCTCTCCCACAGACCCTGCAAGTATGGCCCCGCTTGGGCCGTTGGAATAGAATACCACGTACCTGGGGGCTTCGACGAAAATTTATTTCTCACAGTTCTGGAGGCTGAAAGGACAAATCAGGGTGCCAGCATGGTCACCTTCTGTCTGAGGCCCCTGTCCGCATTTGTGGATTGCCACCTGCCTGCTGTGGCCTCACACAGCCGAGAGCTCCTCCTTCTCGTGTCTCTTCTTCTAAGGGCATAGACCCCATTCATGGGGCTCCACCCCCCATGACCTCATCAACTCCTGAAGGCCCAACTCCTAATGCCATTACAGTGGGGGTTCGGGCTTCAACATATGAATTTTGGGGGACACAAACATCCAGTCTAGGAAACCAAGGAGCTTTGTAATAAAGACCCTACCCATGCTGTGTTCGGGGCCCAGAGGACCTTCTTAGCCAGTTTAATTCTCCAGAAACCTTGAGAAATGGGGGGCAGATATCTAGCTCATCTTAGATGATGGGAGGCTGAGATGTGGCAGGACGTGAGGGCAGGTGCCGGCCATCTCTGAGACTGGATGGTTCCGCGTCACTTGCCTTTCCCATCCTGTTGAGTCTGGGGAGCTGGTGGCATCCTGGTCATCTTGGACTCTGAAAGGCTAGTGATTTGCCCAAGGTCATAGAGCTATTGCGTTCACCTAAGCAGTGAAGAGCCCAAAGTGAGATCTCCCCTCAGAGCCGCAGCTGGGGTGCTGGTGCTCGGGAGCTGCTGGGGATGGGGAGAGGCTGAGGAGCTTCCCAGGCTCAGGGTCCAGGCCCCACAGCAAGGCCAGCAGTGGACAGATGGCCAGAGTCACCACTGCACACTCAGGCATGCCTTGGCTCCTAGACGCGGGTCCCAGACCCATCCTGCCCTGGCCAGTGTCTCGTGCCCCACGCCCCTGACGTTGACATTGATGCAGCGGCTCGGTGGGGAGCGATGTGCTGACAGCCTGGGGCTTACTGAGGTGAGATGCTGGCGAGTTCCGGCCGCGCCTGTGTCCCTTTGCCGTGTGAATTCAGCCACATCGGGTTTGAGTTGTTCCATCTACAAAATAACTCCTGGAAACCATCATTCCCACACTGGGCCAGTCTGATAATCTGCTGGCAGCCCTGAGCTCAGACGTGCCTCTCCCACTGCCACCATGACGGTGGCCAGTCCCTTTCCTTCTCCAAGCCTTGGTATAAAATGGATTAATAATATTTTCAGCAAAGGGTTGTTGTGAGGTTAAATGAGATGATGGCTGTGGGCCCACATGCCCCCACTCTGACACCAGGGCCACAGGGGTGATGGACCGCCACCCTCCCTGAACCTTTCCAGGGTCCACTTCATCCTGAGAAGTCTCCATCATCTTTTGGCTGGAACATCCAGAGTTGTGCTAAGGCGGGTGCAGGTGGGCACAACCCTGGATGTGCCCGACAAGCAGTATTTATGTTGGGCTTTTCCAAACCTTGCCCCAAACTATGCCCACACTTCAGAAGGGGAAACTGAAGTCACTACTATCACAATGACCTGCCCCCAGCCACCAAGCTCTACCCCATCCTGCCCCCAGAGTCTCCTAGGCCGGGGCAAGACCAGAGTCCAGAAACCTCTCTCTGACCTCCTTCCAGATCCCTGTCCCCTCACTGCCCCGTCAGTATGGGGATCCCCGTTAACACCAGACCAAGCAGCAGCTCTGGGGGGGGGGGGCAGGGCAGGGATGCTGGGATGTGCCCCCCTGGCCCTGCCCCACCAGGCTTCATTAAGCCTCTCCTAGGAGCCATAGGAGTGGAGGTGCAAGCTGGTGCTGGGCTGTGGTTGCAGGCTCTGGGCTTTATTAAGCGATACGGGAGAGCATGACTACTAATACATATGAGCGAATCATAAAGATTAATTATTAACAACAACCCATCAATGAGTAATGGTTCGCAATTTGTGGAATACTTCTATAGTACCGAGCGCTTTATATGTATAATTTAATACCCCTGACAGTCCACTCGGGTAAGAATTTTCATTGCCATTTTCCAGATGAGGAAATATAATCAGAGAGGTTAAGGGGCTTGCTCAAGGTTGCACAGCTGGGAATTGGTTAGAAGTGGGTCTGGGATCAAGGTCTGTGTGATCGGGGAGCCCGTGTGTCCATGCTGCTTCCGCTTCAGTTCTGTGGCTGCCCTGAGCAGAACCTTTCTCCTCACCCCCCCAACCCCCCTGCCGCTGCCCAGCCACTGGTAGGTCCTCCGCCTAAAGCAGCAGGTCTGGGGAAACACAATGGCCCTGGTGTGACGACAGACTGTGGTCCCCTGAGGAGCCTCCTGCTGGCCGGCTCTTCTCCCTGTGGTCTTCATGGCCTAGAGACAGCTTCTCCGCCCACTCGGGGGCTGCCCTCCCTTCAGATATCTGGCCTGCAGGGCTGAACTTCCTCCCCCATCTGCCCAAATCCCAGGAGCCGTCCCCCCTGTCCCCCAGCCTGCTTCTTCCAGGCCACCTTTCTGCCACCTGCCACCCTTGACCCTGCACACACCTGCACCTGCACCAGGCCAGCTGCTCCGCCAAGTCCACATATGGCGGTGCCCAGCAGCAGCGGCAGGGGCAGGCAGAGTGGGGCCACCCCTTCCCGGCCGGCCACCCATCTTAACGTTTCTTTCCATCTGCCTCCAGATCTTCCACATGACCTACGACCTGGCGAGCGCCGTGGTGCGCATAGTGAACCTCATTGGCATGATGCTTCTGCTCTGCCACTGGGATGGCTGCCTGCAGTTCCTGGTGCCCATGCTGCAGGACTTCCCCGACGACTGCTGGGTGTCCATCAACAACATGGTGGTGAGTGCTCGGCAAGAGTGGGGCGGGTGCTGCCTGGGCAGGCAGAGTCGCTCCACAGCCCGGGACTCCCAAGCCCCAGCACGTGGGGTCCTGGGCTGCCCCCTTGGTGCCCACGGGCACATGACTCCAGCTGATATAGGTCCGTCCCAGGGCCCTCAGCTGTGCCCTGCTCACTCCCCGGCCTTCTTCTGGCCTCCCGTGCCGTCAGGAGCCCTGGTGACTTCACCCAAGGAGACGGAGACCTGGCCATTCTCAGACCGTATTAAGTGTGGCCAAGCTGGGCTGGGGGCTCCTCCTGCCCTTCTGCCTCGGTTCCCCAGAGGCAGACCAACCCAAAAAGCTGAGCCGGAGGAAAGCGAAGCCTGTGAGGAGCACTGTGGACGGCGCCTAGGCCTGGGCTAGCCCCCTTCTGCTGAGCTGGGCTGTCCTCTACCTGCTCCTTTCCCTGCCCCCAGCCCCACCTCTCAGACACACACTGCTCTGCAGGGTGAGGACCACCTCCCTACCACCAGCCCTGGGAGGGGGAGAGGGAGATGGAATGGGGGCTGGGAAGCCATAACGCAGACCCCACCCCCCATCACCTCCCAAAGATAGAGTGGGCACTGGGCTGGGTGAGGACCCCCTAGACCCGTGAACATTTCTCTGGGTCTAGTGACCCTCCCTCCTTCTCCCGCCCAGTCTATATGGTTGGGTCTGCACAGTTGGGTGGGTCTGGTGGCAAATCCCCAGAGCCCCAGGGGAGGAGAAACCAGCTTTGAAAGAGGTGAAAGAGACCCTGAGGCATCTTCCAGCATCAAATAGGCCTTTACAAAACAGCCTTTTGATGAGCTTAGTGTAAATGAATCGGCCATATGGATTGAATTTCCTGGTCCCCAGAGGCTCAGTGGTAAGGCCGGAAGCCCTGACTAGAGGCAGCTGGGGGCCACCCCCGGTCCCCAGGCCTGGATCCGAGGCCAGCACCCCGGGATCAGCCCTGCTGACCTCCCAACCTGGTCTGCACCGAGAGCCACCAGACCCACTCAGCTTTGTCTGGGACCATCTGAGTGACCTTGAACGTGGCTGGCAGCTGCTGAGCCTTTCTCCAGGTGCCAGGAACGGCCTGCTGACCATGGAAGGGTCTGGGGCTCTGGGCACCGGTTCTGCTGGCCCTGCGTGTCATTGCTTCACATGTCCCCTGTATGAATAGGGAGACAGTGGGGAGGTGGCAGATGCTGGGGTTCATCTGGCAGCTTCCTCTTCAGGGACAGTTTCCTCTGTGTAAGGGTGACAGGCCCACACATGCACTAAATTCAGGAGATGGCCCTTCTGCGCCCAGCGTTCCCACACAGAGACTTCCTTGAGACACTGACTGGCTTTGGAGACAAAAATAGCCAGGAGCCTCACTCACTCCCTTCCTCCCTCCTCCTGCCCCCAAGCAGTGTCTGTTCCAGACAGCCCAGTTCCTGGTGGGGGTGGCCTAGGGGGGCCTCAGCCCTGGACCCATTCCGGCAGGGCTCACCCAGGAGGCGAGTTAGCTCCGCAGCGCTTAGACTTTGCTCACCCAAAATGAGGACAGTGTTTTTGGCTCGGTCTGCTGGAGCCTGTCCCCCCAGGGGAAGCATATCTGGTTTTATAATTGAGGTCAGTGGGGAAATGGGCTTCACTTGGCAGTAGTTTGCAGGGGTGGGGCGGGGGGAGGGGATAGAGCTATTTCAGCAAGTGGAGGACAGCAGGGTGGCTCAGCCTGGAGACTTTGGCTGCTTAGGGGGGCTCTAGGCAGCCCTATGGGGACTGAGAAGTCAGAGGGGGTGAGGTTGGCTCCCCTCCTTTTGCTGGGGACTGATCCCTGACCCCCCCAGAGCAAGAGAAAGGCCCGAGTCAGGGATTCAGTGTCACCGCAGGTCACCAGCGTGGGCCTCCTGCACCTCACCCGAGGCCATCAGCCAGCAGCAAGGTTGGAAGGCCTCCCTGGGCTCAGCCACTGGGGAAGGATTAGGCTGAGGGGTGGGAGGTGGCAGGGGCCTTTCTAGCAGCTAGTGAGAGTGGCGGCCATTCACAGCACCCCCTCTCACCTGTCCGCAGAACAACTCCTGGGGAAAGCAGTACTCGTACGCACTCTTCAAGGCCATGAGCCACATGCTGTGCATCGGGTATGGACGGCAGGCGCCCGTGGGCATGTCGGACGTCTGGCTCACCATGCTCAGTATGATTGTGGGCGCCACCTGCTATGCCATGTTCATCGGCCATGCCACGGCCCTCATCCAGTCCCTGGACTCCTCCCGGCGCCAGTACCAGGAAAAGGTAGGGCAGAAACCTGGGGTCCCTCTTGGGTCGGCTCAGGGGACCCTGACCTGCGGTCCCCAGGGAGCACAGGCTGGCAGCCGGGGTAGGTCCCCACCAGACCCCTGACGTGCTCTGCCTTCTACATCCTCTGGCCTCGGCAGCTTGCCTCTTTCTCATGGGCAAGTTCCTGAAACAAACAAAACTGCATATTGTTTATGACTGCTGAATCCGTGGCTCGGCCCATGGAATTGAAGTTCACCAGTGCCCTCTGCATTACTAAAGCCAATGGTTCCCTTTGGTTCCCCCCCACCACCCGCTGGGCATCTCAGTGGTATTTGACAGTTATCACTCCCTTCTTGGCTTGGCACTTGGTTTCTGTAACAGCACACTCTCGGCTTTCCCCTCTGGCTGGTCCTTCTAGCTCTCCCTGTGCAGTGGGGCCCAAGTGATCTACCCAGCTGTCCATGGAGTGTGGGTATGTTACTTCCCACCTCTGTGGCCCATTTGCTTATCTGCAAGATGGAGACAGCAAGGAGAAGGGGTCATATCATGGGGTTTATGAGGAGGGAGTGCTGTGTGCCAACCGCTAAGACTGTGTGAGCATGGCGTAGGCTATTCGATATTTATTGGCTAAATGGGCTCCATCTGGCACCTTCCACTCCATACTCTGCATGGCAGATAGATCAGGCACCTAAAAAATATAAAGTTGATCATATCATCCTGCTTAAAACTCATCAGAATCTTCTTGTTACTTGTAGATGCAGAGGAACCCTGCAGTGGGGTTTCTCAGCCTGGCATTTAAGGGGCATAATCTGGCCCCTGCCCTTCTCATGCCCAGATCATGCCATGGGCCCTACAGCCCTCTATTCGAGCCTCACCAGGCTCCTCCTTGCATGTGCCCTCCTGCCACAGGGCCTTGGCACGGACACTAGCCTGGAACGCTCCTCGCTCCTTTTCACTCGACCACTTCTCCACCTCTCAGCCTGCACTTCCCTTGGTGAGCTTTCTGTGACCCCGTCAGCCCCACCCATCATGTGAACCCCTGGTGCCCTCTAATTCCCCTTCACCACACTTGGGACTCCTGCCATATTTGATTACTCTGTGCAGTCTGTTGTTCAGTGTCTATGTCCTGCCTGTCCAGGTGGTGGCTCCGTGAGGGCAGGACCCAGGTCTGTCCCTCCCTATTGAATTGCCGGTGTCATGTCCGGCACTTAGCAGGGCTTAGTGTGTATTGATTAACTGGCTGCCTGCCTGCCCCATGTGCTGTCCCTTGCTGGGGTGACCGAGACATGGAGGCCCAGGTCCCATCCTGCCAGAAGGAAAGTTCAGGAGTCTGCAGAGCCAGCCCAGGGTGGGAGGGGCAGTTTGGGGAGGCAGAGAAAGAAGATAGGCGAGAATTCTAGGCTAGCCACATGATGAGCATGATGGGTGGGAAAGAAATCAGCCTGATTTGAACAAAGGGTTCTGGGTTAGGAATGAGGGGGCTGGAAAGGGGAAGGAGAGGAGGAGTCAGGTTATAAAGACCAGGGTTTTGTCCAGGGCCAGGGGAAGGATCAATGTGGGCCTGCGTCAGGGCCCAGCCTGTGACCAGGTCAGGACTCCATGTGAAACCAGGATCAGGGCTTGGTGTGGGACCGGGATGGGGGCTCAGTCGGGATGGGGGCTCAGTCGGGACTCTAGTTTAGAAAAAGCACCAAGGTTCATTCGAGGGCAGAGTCAAGCTGCTTGTGACTTTCCATTTGGGAGTTGTCTTTATTTGGTTCTTTAGCTAATGGCTCTCCAATATGATTCACTCATAAATCTCTCTGAAATGTATTACCTCCCTTTGGTCCCCACTTCTCACTCTCGCCTAGATCACTTTAGCCAGCTTTCCAACTCCCGCCCCGTCTCCAGACCCTGCCTCCCCACCACTATGGATGTTCCAGGCATGAGGAATTCTCTAAAACACAGCTTTAGCTGTTCTGCCCCTGTTCCCATAGACCGCAGGGAAGTCCCTGTCTCCTGGGGCTGGGCACAACCTCGAGCAGACAGAGCCAGCTTGGCTGGAAGAATGCATGGAAACTTCATCTCCCAGGCCTCGGTTGCCTGCTGGCATCTGTCTGCAGCCATACTGTGTCCCCGCCTATTGGGAGCCCCAGTGTGTGAAAACATGCTCCCCTCTTCTGCTTGTTCCTGGGGTATAGGAATTTCCCTTGCATCTCAGTGTGGGAAAACTCTGCTCTTGCCTACTATTTCTTCCTAACATGCCCCTCTGGACCCCCACTCCGCACCCGCAGTCCCAGGATGCTGGAGCAGACCCCACAACTTCACCCTGGGTAGATGAGAGCACTTCGTATTTTCTTGAGCCCTGGGCATTTCAGGTCTCAAAGCTCTTATCCCCAACCTCTGCTTAAGGAACTTGCTCTACCCTGGCCATCCCCATGGGCTAGAGTCACTCTTCCACAAAATGCCTTGGAGCCAGCCAGGGCCCATGTTTGGATACACAGCGTATGACCATCAGGCATCCTGACTTCAGCCTCTGGGTCCCACTAACCAACCCTGCTGCCCAGCCAGTGTGATCACTGGTAGCAAAGAGTTCCTCCAGGACCTGTGAGCTTTCTCTTGTCCACAGTGTGACATAGGAAAGAGCCAGGGGCAGAGGAAACTTGAGGGACTCTGGTCGGTTGGCCTGGAATGGGGCTTTGGATAGCCCCTATTGTCCCCAGCCACCTCCAGAGCCCTGGGCACACTGATGGAGCCTCTACCCCGCCCCAGGCAGCTGGGAGTCAGGACCATGGTTTGGGGCACACCCCCACTGAAGGATCTCAGCATCGAGGAGCCAGGCTGGGCCAAGGAGGCCCACAGGGTCCGTGCCAGCTCTGGTCAGCAGCAGGGCCGAGGCCCTGAGGAGGTGACACCCTCTCCCTCTCTCCTTCTCCCCCGACTCAGTACAAGCAGGTGGAGCAGTACATGTCCTTCCATAAGCTCCCACCGGACACGCGGCAGCGCATCCACGACTACTATGAGCACCGCTACCAGGGCAAGATGTTCGATGAAGAGAGCATCCTGGGCGAGCTGAGCGAGCCGCTGAGGGAGGTACGCGGTGGGGGGGGGGGGGTGCGGGGGCTGGTGACCAGGAGGGGAGCTTCCCTCCTGCAGGGCGGCTCCCTCATCTTCTCCACCCTGTCTGGGGATTAGGAGATCATCAACTTCAACTGCCGGAAGCTGGTGGCCTCCATGCCGCTGTTCGCCAACGCGGACCCCAACTTTGTGACCTCCATGCTGACCAAGCTGCGCTTTGAGGTCTTCCAGCCTGGGGACTACATCATCCGTGAGGGCACCATCGGCAAGAAGATGTACTTCATCCAGCATGGCGTGGTCAGTGTGCTCACAAAGGGCAACAAGGAGACCAAGCTGGCAGATGGCTCCTACTTTGGAGGTGAGGTGGCCGGCGGAGCCCTAGGGGGCAGGGGAATGGGCTGGAGAGATACTGAGGATGATGTTTGGGGCTCTTCTGGCCCCTGCCTGAAGGTGAGGGCCTGTGGCCCTGGGCGGGGGTGGGGGGCGGAGCTGCGGCCCGGGAAGAGCCTGGCACCCACTTGGGGGCATCTTGTGTGGTCACCCCTGGGGATGGGGCCTTGTTACCGTCAGGCGTCCCTACCAGACAGTGGGAACCCAGGTCAGGGGCGAGCAGGAGGCCCCTTCGAGCACCCCCTCCCCACTCCCGCTGTCCTGGCAGAGATCTGCTTGCTGACTCGGGGTCGGCGCACGGCCAGCGTGAGGGCCGACACATACTGCCGCCTCTACTCGCTGAGTGTGGACAACTTCAATGAGGTGCTGGAGGAGTACCCCATGATGCGGCGGGCCTTCGAGACGGTGGCGCTGGACCGCCTGGACCGCATCGGTGAGGGGACCGGGCCGGGCGGCGGCTGGGAGGGGAACCCCCTCGCCCACCCCCTGGCCTCCCGCTCTGGCCTGAGCCCCTGCTCTCGTTCCGTGCACGGCCCAGGCAAGAAGAACTCCATCCTCCTCCACAAAGTCCAGCACGACCTCAACTCAGGCGTCTTCAACTACCAGGAGAACGAGATCATCCAGCAGATCGTGCAGCATGACCGCGAGATGGCTCACTGTGCTCACCGCGTCCAGGCCGCCGCCTCGGCCACCCCGACCCCCACGCCGGTCATCTGGACGCCGCTGATCCAGGCGCCGCTGCAAGCCGCCGCGGCCACCACCTCGGTGGCCATCGCGCTCACCCACCACCCCCGCCTGCCCGCTGCCATCTTCCGCCCCCCTCCCGGCCCCGGGCTAGGCGGCCTCGGCGCGGGGCAGACGCCCCGGCACCTGAAGCGGCTGCAGTCCCTGATCCCGTCGGCGCTGGGCTCCGCCTCGCCCGCCAGCAGCCCGTCGCAGGTGGACACGCCGTCTTCCTCCTCCTTCCACATCCAGCAGCTGGCCGGCTTCTCCGCGCCCGCGGGCCTGAGCCCGCTCCTGCCCTCGTCCGGCTCCTCCCCGCCCCCTGGGCTCGGCGGCTCCTCCCCGGCTCCCACGCCCTCGGCCTCCGCAGCCGCCACCGCGGCCACCGGCTTCGGCCACTTCCACAAGGCGCTGGGCGGCTCCCTGTCCTCGTCCGACTCTCCGCTGCTCACGCCGCTGCAGTCCGGAGCCCGATCGCCGCAAGCCAACCAGCCGCCGCCCCCGCTGCCGGGGGCCCGCGGGGGCCTGGGACTCCTGGAGCACTTCCTGCCGCCCCCGCCCTCCTCCCGGTCCCCGTCGGCCAGCCCCGGGCAGCTGGGCCAGCCACCTGGGGAGCTGTCCCCCGGCCTGGCCGCCGGCCAGCCAAGTACGCCAGAGACGCCCCCGCGGCAACCCGAGCGGCCGTCCTTCGTGGCAGGGGCCTCCGGGGGGGCTTCTCCCGTAGCCTTCCCCCCCCGCGGAGGTCTCAGCCCCCCAGGCCACAGCCCCGGCCCCCCAAGAACTTTCCCAAGTGCCCCCCCTCGGGCCTCCGGCTCCCACGGTTCCTTGCTCCTGCCGCCCGCCTCCAGCCCCCCAGCTCCCCAGGTACCCCAGCGCCGCGGCACGCCACCCCTCACCCCGGGCCGCCTCACCCAGGACCTCAAGCTCATCTCAGCCTCCCAGCCGGCCCTGCCCCAGGACGGGGCGCAGACTCTCCGCAGAGCCTCTCCGCACTCCTCGGGGGAGTCCGTGGCGGCCTTCCCGCTCGTCCCCAGGGCCGGCGGCGTTAGCGGGGGCAGCGGGGGCCTCGTTCTCCCGGGGAGGCCCTATGGTGCCGTCCCCGGCCAGCATGTCACTCTGCCTCGGAAGACATCCTCAGGTTCTTTGCCACCCCCTCTCTCTTTGTTTGGGGCAAGAGCCGCCTCTTCTGGGGGGCCCCCTCTGACTGCTGCCCCCCAGAGGGAACCTGGGGCCAGGTCTGAGCCAGTGCGCTCCAAACTGCCGTCCAATCTATGAGCGGGGCCCTTCCTTCCTTCTTCTCTCTTCTTTTTTTCTCCCTTCTTTCTTCCTTCAGGTTTAACTGTGATTAGGAGATATACCAATAACAATAATAATTATCATTTAAAAAAAAAAAACCCACACCAGAAAAACAAAAGACAGCAGAAAATAACCAGGTATTCTTAGAGCTATAGATTTTTGGTCACTTGCTTTTATAGACTATTTTAATACTCAGCACTAGAGGGAGGGAGGGGGGGAGGGAGGGGGGAGGGAGTAGGCAGGGCCGGAAGGCAAAAGCCAGAAGAAGGCAGGTGGGGGTTTCTGGGGCTTGACGGCAGCAGGGGTGACCCACCTTTGGGGTTTCTTAGAGCAGATCTGTTATTGTATCCTATGGCAACAGTCACCACCAGCGCCGTAGCTGTGAACTTGGAGCCCCATTCTGTGGGGGTCATCTTCTTCCCCCACAGGAAGGGGTTGCCCCTGGATATGTTCCTGGGGAGCCTCAGTCATCTGGGTCTTTGAGACAAAATGGGGCCAGGGCCCTGAGAGTCTTGCATTTTTTTTCTACTGCAAACTTAGCAAGATATGTATATGAACATGAACATGTATATGTATATGTATGTAAGATGTGTATATGTATAGCTATGTAGCGCTCTGCAGAGCTGTGTAGATAGCCACTCACATGTGTGCACATTGTAACCCCATGTTGCCAGGACACCCAGGTCACCTTACATTCAGCAACCTGTCCTGGCCCTCAGGCTGGGCACCACAGGGTCTGGGGAAGTGTTCTTTCCAGTCCTCAGGGAAGAGGACCCCAAGACCTCTCAGCAGGCTCCCTTCCTCACCATCTCTGGTCTCAAGTCCAGTCCTAGCTCGATATCTCACCACCTGGAAGCAGAAGACCCCCTCCTTCCCTGTGGGGCTCAAGCACATCCTCTCGCCTCCGTGGCCCTCCGTTTTCCTATCTGTATGGTGGGAGGTGAGGGGAACTTCTATTTATTGAGTCTGCTCTGTGCCAAGCACTGGTTTAGCACTTTACACACATTAACCCCTTCAATTTCACAAAGACCATGAGGTTGGTACTTTGATTCTCCCCATTTCACAGGTGAGGAAACTTGAGTTTGAGGCCATTTTTCCAGAATTGCGTAACTAGGAGTGGCAGAGCCAGGAGTGCCAGGAGATTTAAATCCATGACTGCCTGAGGCCAAATCCTAGTTCCCTTCCGGAAGCAACTGTTGAGAGGGACTGAGTGACTCCCCAGGCATGGTGGTATGGAAAGACACCAGATTTTGGAAGCGATGAGACCTGGGTTCAAATCCCAGTCCTGCCACTTCTTAGCTGTATGACCTTGGGCTAGCTATCAGACATGAGTCTGTTCCCTCGCTTGTAAAATGGGAATGATTATGGTACCACTTCACAAGAACCTATGAGGACCAGATGAGAAAAGTAGCAGATGTGAAATGCCCAGCCTCGCGCCTGGCACACACCATAGTAGGTGCTCAATAAATCACATCTCTTCTGTTCCCTCCTCATGTGCCCAGCCCACTGCTCCAACAAGCTATGGTGAGAGCCCAGAGAACCCTGGCTGAGGGCTCCAGGACCTTATGATCTCAGGACACAGGAGGTGGCTGGGCCTCCTGAAGGGCCTCCTGTGGCCAGCCGCGGGCTTGAGCCAGGCCTTGAGAGGTGGGAAGAGTTAGGAGGAAGGAAGGAAGGAAGAGGAAGGAAAGGTAAGAGAAGCGGGGAAGCAAGAAAGGGGAGTGGGGTGGGATGGAGGACACAGGATGGGCCCGAGGTGGATGTGCAGGTGTGGAGAGGGTTTGGGGTGGGGATCCAGAGGTGTTGGAGGGCAGCCGGAGGGGACTGGCCTTGATTCTGAAGGCACCCGGGAGCCAGAAGCAGGTTCAGAATGGGGACCTATGTGAAAGCAGCTCAGATGCCTCCTGAGGGACACTCCTCTTCTCCAACCAGACCCTGCCAGAGCCAAGGTTAGTGGTCTCCCTCCACCTGCCTATCAGGCTGGAACAGGTTTGGCTGCCAAGACCTGCACAGTGGGGAGGGCTGGTCCCGCCATGTCTATCCAGAACCCCTCTCCATGCTCCAGCCAGAATGAAGTCAAGATCAGATTTGGTCCTGAGTTGTCCTGGAATGTGGGGCAGGTCCATATCTCCATGGAGGGGCCACATGAGAGGGAGGCAGTCATCCAGGACAGAAGGTAGTGAGAGATCTTGGGAACCTGGGGAGAGACAAAGCATCCAGCTGTGGTCTCTGTTGGGCAGGAGAATGCCCCTTAAGAATGCCCCTTGGGCCTAGGGAGTTTTCAGAGCTGGAAGGATTTGAGTGGCAGCCTCCACCTGAGTCTGCCCCCCACCCTACTAAGGAAGGCCATAGGACTTGATCCAAAGCCAGTCTAGTCCTGGAGGGGGTGGGGGAAGGGAGAGGAGCAGGGGTGGAGTGTCCAGGGGCATGAGGCGTGAGGACCATCCCCCTTGCCATCAGGGCCTGGCCTCACCACCCTCTTTTCTGCACACGTGCGTGCGCACACGCACACACATGCATTTTATAAAAGCTCTGATCCAGCCCAGCCACTCCTCAGAGACTGGGGAAACCAGGTCCAATGAGTGGGCTGACCCATCTCCAAACCCCCACAAGCAATTTTCAAATCTACCACTTTTAAAACAGAAAACGGTAAATGCACCGTGTTGTATATTTTATTTAAATAAAAAAATGCCAGCAGATGCTGTCTTCTTCAGGGGTCAGGGATTGGAGAAGCGAGTAAGGTCAGTAGGGTAGGCTGGAGGGCTCAAGAGCCAGGCTGTGGTGAGTGGGGAGGGCACAGCCCCTAGAGCACATGTGGGCACTTGAGGGGCACAAACCTGTGACCCCAAGAGCAGGGGAGCAAAGATGTGAGGGAGTGTGAGAGGGCTGGCTGTGGGTGCAGGTGTGCTTTGTTTAGGGGCTGGTGACTCATTAAGGAGGAGTGTGAGTGAGTGTGTGTGTCCTTTGTCAGCTGGTGGACATGTGAGACCCTGACTCAGACCCTGCCCCCACCGGCTGCCAGGAATGGGACTCCTTGGTGCTCCCTGAAGGGGAAGGAGGACAGTCACTGTGCATGTGGACTCCAGTGGGATACTAAGGTGGCATCTCCCACTTAGTATGGGAAATACTAAGATGGGCCCTCAGAGGGTGGCTGGGGGACCAAAGGTGATGGCTGGGGCAGGGCGTCATGGTCAGGATGGAGGGTTTCAGGCCAAGAGTGGGGCACAGCTGCTGGGCCCCTGTATAGGTTGGGGAATCTGAGGGCACACTGGGGATGGGCGGCTTTGCTGTTGGGCGGTGGGGCACCCACTCCCTGCTGACAGAGAGGGTCCCTGGGTTTGGCCCCCAGGCCCTCCATGAAGCCTTCAGGCAGGTGCCCTTACCCCCTCCCCCACCTCCCCGGTCTGTGGAGGGTGCCCACCCGTCCTGCGCCTTGCTGGATAAGGGAGAGGCAGCCATCTGTGGCTGGAACGGTGAAGTCCCCAGGGCTCCCGGCTCAGAGCGGGGACTGCCTGCCATGTGGCTGCCTGCGGGAGGAGGGGAAGTCCTCAGAAAAGGGCAGGGAACCCGGTCCCCATCACTGATTGCCAAGTGGATGTTGTTTCCATGGGAACCGGCCTCGGAGTCCCGTTGCTAGGAAGGCAGCTCCACAGGCCCAGTGTCCCCATGACAACTGCCCCCTGCGGCCCAGGCAGCGTGGTTCCTCAGGGACCGGTGGTGGGGAGGGCAGAGGTGGCCCGCGGGGCTGGCCTTTGAGGCTAAGGGGAAGCCTTTTCCAACAGTGATGGAGTCCAGCCAAACCTCGAGGGCAGAAGTGCACCTGGGTGGTCCCAATGAAAGTCACCCACACCCACCACCCCTGCCCACCCAGGACAAATCCCCCAGGTACCTGCACCGGGCCTTTCTCCTCCACTGTGGGCTATGGGGGGCATGTGGGCAGGCGACACCGGCACTGTCTTCTCTGCTCCCTGATTCCAAAAGGACACTAAGTAAATACCCACCTTGTGCCAGTCGCTGGGTGCTTCCGCCTTCTCTCCCTCTACCTACACCACCCTGACTAGTCAGAATTCACCTCCGTTACAGTGAGCCAAAGGGCAGGACGCTCAGCAGGGCAAGGAACTTGCCCCCAACCATGCAGCTAGAATATGAAGGGGTCAGGATGCACACCGAGTCCTGGGGACTCCACACCTGCCCCTTTCTGCCGGTGCCACACTAAGGAGCAGTCTGTCTGGGTGCAAGCAAGAAAGCTTGTGTTGTCTGGAAAATTTTAAAAGCAAGAATAAAAATGACGAAAGTCAGTTGCTTTCTCTTATCTGTCATCATCACCACCTACCAGCAATTCTGAACAACATTGGGGATCCAATATTCCCTCCCCACTGTTACGAGCAGCCCCCCACCAGACGTGCCCCTTGCTTGGATGCCTTGCCAAGGGCTGCCAGCCTGGGGGTGAGGGGGTGCAGGCCCGAAAGCCCCCTTTCCACCTTCACAGCAATAAGCCAGAATGACCTTGGTGAAAAAACGCTGAAAAAGTTTGACAAACCCTCCCTCAACTCTGTTTCTTCCCAGCTGCTGGTGTTCGGCTTCTCAGCCAGACTTGGAGAGCTCTCTCTCAGCTTCCCACCCTCCTGTCCCTTCCTTCCAGTCACTTCTTCCTCCACTGCAATCTGGCTCCTGCCTCCTTGCCTCTGGTGGCCCCAGACCAGGTCATGGGCGGCCCTCCCTGCACCCCGAGGGGCAGCTTTGCTGCCTGCATGGCGGGACCCCGCTGACCCGGCTCGCCGGGGCTGCTGTGACCCCGCTCCTGCCTTTCTGTTCCACCTCTGTGGTCAGCCTCAGCATGAGAGGGCTACTTCTCTGTCCTCAAGGGTGGGTAATTTCAGACCACCCCAGGCCCTCCTCTTCTCACTGTGCATATGCTTCCTGGAGATCTCACCCATGCCCTTGGCCCTCCTGGTTGCCCCCTCTGTTCGGGCCCCCGGGCCCCTGAGCTTCAGCCTGGCCCCCTGCTGCTGGGGTCCCCTGACTCCTCATCCTTCTCTGACCCTTCTCTGAACCACCTCTTACTCTTTCTTGAGTTTGGAGTTTCCAGGGCCCCACAGAGCCACGGGCTCTAGTCCTGCCCTGGGCTCTGCAGATTCCGCTTCTCCAGTTTTCTCTCTCCTGAGGGTAGAAATTTCATACACACAGAAGAAGATATAAATAAACACATAATACATACATAAAATAAGTACATAAATAAGACATTAAAAATATAAGCAGCCATGTACCAGTCACTCAGTTTAAAAAACAGAGCACAAGGAATTCCTTTGAAGGCCTTGGTGCTGGTCCCCAACTGTATCTCTCTCCCTCTCTCCAAGGAAAACCACTCCTCTGAACTTTCTCTCCTTCCCTTACTTTTCCTGGTACTTTTATTGCCGAAATAAAATGTCTCTCAACCATATACTCAGTTGCTTACCAAGGTTGGGGGAGGGGTGGGGATTGGAAGTAGCTGTCTTTGCAAGGAGGAGAATTTCATCAATAACACTCAGAATCAGCGATTTGGGGATAATTCAAAGCAGACCGAGTTTTAGTTCATTTTCTTGTTTTCCATTTCTTTACAAATGATCTACCTTTTCATTGCCTGCTCGCCTCCACTTTCCTATACCACTAAGTACATTTGTAAAAATCTGAGCTTTGCGTAAGTGGTATCTGCCGTATATGGTCTCCAGTAATTTGCTGGTTTTGTTCAATATTGTAATTTTGAGACCCTGTTGATGCACGGAGCATAGTTAACTCATTTTCACTACTGCATTACATTCCAATGTATGATATGCCCCCCATTTCCATAGGCATTCTTCTGGAGCTAGCTCTCTTGGTCAGTTCCAGTTCCCGTTATTATAAACACTGCTATTAGAAATGTTCTTGGGGTGCCTGAGTGGTTCAGGTGGTTAAGCGTCTGCCTTCAGCTCAGGTTCATGATCCCAGGGTCCTGGGACGGAGCCCCACATCGGGCTCCCAGTTGAGCAGGAAGCCTGCTTCTTCCTCTCCCACTCCCCCTGCTTGTATTCTCTCTCTCTCTCTCTCTCTCTCTCTGTCAAATAAATAAATAAAATCTTAAAAAAAGAAAGAAAAGAAAAGAAACGTTCTGTCTGTGGCTCCAGAGAAAGATGCGTAAAAAGATCTCTAGGCTCTGTATCCAGTTGCGGAATAATGGAGTCATAGGGTGAATTAATCTTGGCTTTACAAGATCAGGCCAAACTGTTTTAAGTAGTTCCAACAATTTATACTCCCAGCTGCAGTGTATGAGCTACTCTTGCTCCACGTTCTTGCCAGTAAGTGGAATCATCAGACTCTGTTATTTTTCCCAATCTAGTGATATCCGAGTATGTTTTAATGCGCAAATCCCTAATTACTAGTAAGGTTGAATGTTTTCTCACATATTCATTTGCCATTCCTATTTCCTCTTCTGAGAAATATTTCTTCATGTGTTTTGCCTGATTTCCCATGATCTGGTTATTGGTTTGTAGCAGTTTTACTCACACACACACACACACACACACACACGCACACATGCACACATGTCTATTTGGGAAACACATTCTTTGTTCATGAGATGTTACAAATGTCTTCTTCCTATTTATGGCTTTGATTTTCACTCTTTTGGTTTTGATAAGCAGAGGTTTTACATTTAAGTGAGGCCCAGTTTAGCAATGTATTTTCTAAAATGTCTAGTGTTTCTTTAGTGTCTTTTCTGCTGGCTTAAGAAACCCATCTGCCTCTGCTGTTTTAAAGATATCCTTCTATATTAATTTGTAAAAATGTGAAGTGTTGCTTAACCTACCTGACCTAACTTTGGTCTATTGTCAGGCTAGAATTCAACTTCATTTTTGCCCCATACGGACAACCAGTTGTTCCTAGTAATTTGCACTGTCACTTACACTCCATTTCTGGGTCCATATGGAGGCTCTGTGTTCAGTACTATTAGCTTGCCTATCCTTGTCCAAATGGTACCCTGCTTAGTCACTATAGCTTTATAAAGTATGTTGAGTGAGTCCCCACCTTCTTTCTCTTAAGGAATGTCTTGGCTACTCTAGGTTCTGTATTATCATATATACATTTTAAAATCACTTTGGTAAGATGCATGAAGAATTCAATGGACTCATTTGAAATTACGTAAATATTAATACTTATATTCCTATGGATGAACAGAACACAAATCCCCCCCCTCACTTGGGTCTTCTTTAATTTTTTTTTTTTTTTTTGACTATTCAGGCTAATTAGCCCTCGCTGCCCCAACAGAAAAAGCTCCAAATTTCAATGGTTTCACACAATAAGGGATTATTCCAGCTCAAGTAGATTCCTGTGCAGGCCAGGCAGCCCCTGTCTTCACAGATGCGAGCTGGAACCCCCCAGTCCTCTGATCACTGTGGGAGGAGCGGAGACAACTGGAAGAGATGAGTGATGACGAACCCTTCTCTCCAGCAGCGACGCACTCCACTTCCTCTCGTAGTCTGTTGTCACTTGGCCACCATGGAACTGCCAAGGAGGCTGTGAAACATGAGGGAGCGTATGGTATATTTGCTGGGCATTAACTGTCTCTGCCAAATCACTCACACGGCTTTATCGTTTTCTTCATGACGATTTTTACATGTTGTTAGATTTATTCCTTGTACCTTGATCATTATGTCGTGATTGCTGATTGTGTCTATTTGCTTCACAGAGGCTGAGTTTCGACAAATGGACACAGTCCTACAACTCCCCCCAACTGTTAAGATCGAGAACATTTCCATCGCTCGTCCAAACCCTTACGTTCCTTTGCAGTCAATCTCTGTCCTCCCACTCCTGGCCCCTGGCAGTCTGCCTCTGTCACTAAAGTTTTGTTTTTTTCTAGAATTTCATATAAATGGAATCATAAAATATGTGTCTCTTGTGTCTGCTTTCTTTCATTTAGTCTTAAGCTTTGAAGATCCGTCCGTGTTATATGTACTGCACAGCCACACTCCCTTTATGGAGAAGCCGCGATTTGCTTACTCATTCCCTAACTGCAGAACACTTGGGTTGTTTCCAGTCTTTAATTATTCAGAATAAAGCTCTTATGAACATTCATGTTCAAGTCTTCATGTGGACATGGATTTTCATTTACCTTGAATAAAGAACTAGGGCACCTGGATATCTCAGTTAAACCACTGACTCGGTTTCAGCAGGGGTCATGATCTCAGGGTTGTGACATCAAGCCCTGAGCCCCAAGGTGGAATCTGCTTGTCTCTCTTCCTCTCCCTCTGCCCTTCCCCCTGCTCACTGCCGCCTCAAATACATAAGTAAAATCTTTTAAAAAATAAATATCAGAGTGGCATTGCTGGGTCATATGTTTATATGTTTATATGTTTAAAGTATATGTTTAACTTCATAAGAAACTGCTAGATTATTTTTTTGAGCTGGAATGTCTTGCATTCCCATCCACCAGCAGCTGTAGAAGAGTTCTGGTTATTGCACATCCTTGCACCAATCGATATGGTCGGTCTTTAATTTTTACCATCAGGAGATTGTGTTATATTAACTCCTGGTTTTAGCCTGCATTTCCATAATAACTAAAGTGCTGAGCATCTTTTCAGGTGTTTATTTGCTATCAATATTTATTTGTACTTTGGTAATGTGACCATTCCAATCTTTACCCATTGGTTTTTGCTTGTATTCTGAATATACTATTAAGTTATAAATAATATATTCAGAATATAAGCCCTTTTTAGCATGTATGTTTTGTAAATATTTTCTCCTAGCTTATGGCTTGCCTTTTCATTTTCTTAACCATGCCTTTCAACACTTTTTTAAAAAAGATTTTATTTATTTATTTGACAGAGATCACAAGTAGGCAGAGAGGAAGGCAGAGAGAGAGGAGGAAGCAGGCTCCCCGCTGAGCAAGGAGCCTGATGTGGGGCTTGATCCAGGACCCTGGGATCATGACCTGAGCCGAAGGCAGATGCTTTAACCCACTGAGCCACCCAGGCACCCCCTTTTCAACAGTTTTTTTAAAGCTTTATTTATTTATTTTAGAGAGGGAAAGAGAGAGAGAGCATGAGCAGGAGGGGCAGAGGGGGAGGGAGAGAGAGAATCTCAAGCAGACTCCATGGCCAGCATGAGCCTGAAGTGGGGCTCAATCTCACCACCCTGAAATTATGACCTGAACCAAAAGGAAGAATCAGATATTTAACCGACTAAGTCACTCAAGTTCCCCAAGAGGTAAACATTTTCAGTTTTGATCATGTTCAACTTACTGAATTTTTCTTTTATGATTTGTGACTTTGAACAAGGGAATTAAAAGGGTACACTAGAAAATATTTACTTAACACAAAGGAAGGCAGTAACAGAGTAATAGAAGGACCAAAAAAAAAAAAAAAAAAGACATAGAAAACAAATAGCAAAATGCCATGTGTAAATCCTACCTTATCAGCAATTATATAAAATGCAAATAGTAAACATTCAAATTAAAAAGCAGAAATTGGCAGAATGAATAATACAATTCTATAATTTTGATAGATATGTATTAATATATAATATAATCAAAATATACTATAAATACATTAATATGTATTAATATATTTATATGTTAAATAATACTCCTTGTTGATGTATTATTTAATATATTAAACATACACTATACATATAAAATTTCAACTCTATGCTGTCTATGAGAGACACATATCTCATATTCAAAGACACAAGTTGAAAGGATGTGAAAAGATACATCAGACAAATTTTAGCCAAAAGGGAGCTGGAATGGCTATATTAATAACAAAGTGTATTTTAAGACAAAATAGGTACTAAAGACAAAGAATATTTTAAAATGATAAAAGGGTCAATCTATGAAAAAGATTTAACAATTAAAAACACATATACACCTAACAATAGAGCCCCAAAATCCATGAAGCAAATCTGACATAATGGAAGGGAGAAATAGATAACTCAACAGCGACAGTTGTAGACTTTAATACCACTTTCTATAATGGGTAAAATGACTGGATAAACAATCAGGAAGGAAACAGAAAATTTGAACAACACAAACCAACTAGATTTTATTTTTTTTTAAAGATTTTATTTATTTATTTGACAGAGATCACAAGTAGGCAGAGAGAGAAGGAACGCAGGCTCCCTGCTGAGCAGAGAGCCCGATGCAGGGCTCGATCCCAGGACCCTCAGATCATGACCTGAGCCGAAGGTAGAGGCTCAACCCACTGAGCCACCCAGGTGCCCCAAACCAACTAGATTTAACAGACATCTAGTACACCCCACCGAACAACAGCAAAATACGTTACCTTTCTCAAGTACCCATGGAACATTCTCCAGGATAGACAGGTGTTAGCCACAAAACAAGTCTCAAAAGAGTTAAAATCATACAAAGAATATTCTCTGACGACCACATAGTGAAATTAGAAGTTCATAACAGAAGGAAATCTGCAGGGGCGCCTGGGTGGCTCAGTAGGTTACAGCCTCAGCCTTTGGCTCAGGTCATGATCTCAGGGTCCTGGGATCGAGCCCTGCATCGGGCTCTCTGCTCAGCAGGGAGCCTGCTTCCCTTCCTTGCTCTCTCTGCCTGCCTCTCTGCCTACCTGTGATCTCTATCTGTCAAATAAATAAATAAATTTCTTAAAAAAACAAAAAAGAAGGAAATCGGCAAAATTTGCAACTGTATGAAAATTAAACAACAGACTTCTAAATAACAATAGGCTCAAAGAAGAAATCACAATGAATATTAGAAAGTAAAATGAGATGAATGGAAACAAAATGCAGCATACCAAAACTTATGGGGTGCAGCAAAAGCAGTGTTCAGAGAGAAATTTATAGCAAATAAGCTACCATAGTTTAAAAAAGACCTTAAATCAATAACCTCAACATTCACCTTAGGAAACTTGGAAAAGAAAAACAAACTAAACAAATCAGGTAGAAGGAAGGAAATAATAAAGATTAGAGCAGAAATACAAAACAATGATACAGGAATCAGCAAAACCAAAAGTTGCTCCTTTGAAAAGATCAACAAAATTGACAAATTTTGACAGTTTGACAGCTGACCCTGTTGGAGACTGTAAGGCAATTAAGTCCAGTTCCAAAAATGAGGTAATAGGTACCTACGTACTCTTCGCAAAATGCACATCATTTTGTATAAAGTAGATTTAGAGAGAGCATTAACGTGCTGTTGACACTCTTAGTAGAGAGAGTATATTTCCCCCTGGTAATTTTGACAAAAATTGCCAATTTGGAACCTCCCAAGTAGCAAATTTTTTTTTTTAATTTTTGTGAACAAACTTGAATTGTAGTTTCTTTGATCTGACAATCAATAACTTTAACAAAGATCTGAGTTTTTCAAGGAAGTTTTCATATGCAAATATTACAGTTTTACCTCATTTGTGACATCAAATTAACCCTGTTAATGCTATATAGAGAAAATGGACTCATAACTTGGCATTAAAAAAAAAAAATCTAGGGACGCCTGGGTGGCTCAGTGGGTTAAGCCGCTGCTTTCGGTCGGCTCAGGTCATGATCTCAGGGTACTGGGATCGAGTCCCGCATCGGGCTCTCTGCTCAGCAGGGGGCCTGCTTCCTCCTCTCTCTCTCTGCCTGCCTCTCTGCCTACTTGTAATCTCTCTCTGTCAAATAAATAAATAAAATAAAATCTTTAAAAAAAAAATCTAGTGGTGTCTGGGTGGCTCAGTTGGTTAAGTGGCTGCTTCGGCTGAGGTCATGATTTAGGGGTCCTGGAATTGAGCCCCACATCAAGGTTCTCACTCAGCAGGGAGCCTGCTTCTCCCTCTGTTTTTGCCCATGCTCCTTCTCTCTCTCTCAAATAAATAAATAAAATCTTTTAAAAAATAATAAAAAAAATCTAGGCTGCCAACTCAACCAACCACAACAACAAAAAACCAGAGAAGAGAAGGAGTGAGAAAACTCGAAATACTAACAGGAAGAAGAGAGGGGATATTACTACTTACCTAAAAGAAAAAGGAACAGAGGGGTAAAGCGTGGGCAGCTGTATGCCAACAAATTAGATAAGCCCAAGAAATGGGGCAAATTCTTAGAAACATACAAACTACCAAAACTGAATCAAGAAGAAATAGAGAATCTGAATAGATCTAGAACAAGCAGAGAGATTAAGTTAGTAATAAAACTTCCCTTAAAAAAAATAGTCCAGGACCAGATGGCCTCACTGGAGAATTCTACCAAATGTTTACAGAACAATTAACTCCAATCTTTCAAAACAGAAGAGGAGGGAACACTTCCCTTACTCTACGAGGCCAGTATTACATGGCCTCGTAATGCTGATAAGCAAAATCAGTTTTAAAAAATATATATATATATATCAGAAACCCTACATACCCAAATCCCTTATGAATATGGACACAAAAATCTTCAACGAATTCTCAGGGGAGATGACAATTTTTACTTGCTTTTTAAATACGTCAGTGCCAGTCAGTTTTCCTGACAGCCTGGAAGCTTCCCTGTCAGCGCTCTGGCTGTGGGCAGTGTTAGCCGCTCCCTCCAGCGTCTCCTGCCTTCCAGGTTCCTGGTGTTAGGATCCTGCTTAGGGGAGGAAGCACCAGCTTCCATTTTCTTTTGCCACTTGGGGTCAGGTTTTTGGTCCTTTGTGAGGGAAATCCCTTACTTTCTTTTTGAGCCAATCATTTCTAAGTAACCTGGTTGTAATTTAGCCGGTATCTGAACTTGCCCTGCTCTACGGATCTAGTGGAAGCAGGAATTTTTAGTGGAATTCTCATGAATTCCTCACCGTCCTCAGTGTTGACTTACTCCGTGACCCCTGCATGCTGCAGTCAGGGTTGGACATTCCTTCCTTTACCAGATCATCACTCTGCTGGGTCTCGGCACTTGTGCTGAGTGGTCATTTCTGTCCGTGAAATGTCTGTGTTCCCCTCTAGACTGTGAACACATCAACAGAGATAGTCTTAATCATTTTGTATTCTTGGTGCCTGGCGCAAGGTGGAGCCTTGGGGTTATTTGTGAAGCCACGAGTGATTCCCAGCTTCTTGGGTAAAGAAGACCCTTTTCGGACTGGTCCCAAATATTCCTCTTCTCACATCAGCTGCCCATGGGCAAGATCTCTTTGGCTCCAATTCCAGCCAGTTTCCCTTCTCTGTGTTAGTCTAGAATGTTCATCAGCTGGTTCTCCTGCCATGTCCTAGGCAACTTTGTCCATGGGAGTTTGATCCATCATTTTGTCTTCAAGAGTAGGTCTGCCTTCCTGGCCTCTTTCAAAAAGCTGCCCGGAATTCTCAGGAAGACCTGGGTTTTGGGTTTATGAAAAGAACCCAGCTTATTCTTACCTCTCTAGGATGGACCCTCCCCCGGTGGTACCTGGCCAACCAAACCCAGCATGATGAGGCCTAGAACCACTGCTGCACTGTTCCAGGGATTCTGGGGAGGATAGCATCAGCTCTGTACACCCTCTGTGTCCTCTGACCTGGCCCACTGGGATGCCAGGGCTTAATCCAATGACAGCAGGCTGAGCACAGTCCTAGAGGCCCTGGTCTTAGCAGGAACAGGGGTGGCTGAGACTTGTTCTTCAAGCAATGCTGATGGCCACATGAAGTGAGCAGCCTTCCAGCTCTGCAGAGGCTCCTCCCCACTCCAGATAGTAATTCCTACACTCATAGTAATTCCTACACTCAGCTCAGCCTTACCTCCTCCAAGAAGCCTGTCGGAGTGTGTGCTCCTGGAATGTGTTAGGATGTTGTCCAAGTCTCCCAGCACTGGGCCATGGTATCTTCAAGTCCATCTTCCTCAGCTAAGTTCATTCAGTGAACACCTATAATGTACTAGGCACTGGGATGGGAATCCAAAACCACCGGTTATGTTGAGTCCTTAAAGATGGATAGGAATTTACTGGGCATAGAAAGCCAGTCATGAGGGTCATGGGTAGGGTGACAATGTGAGGCAAAGAGAAGGGTCTAGAGGTCAGACATCACAGCTTAGGCTGTAAGTGCAAATTACAAATAAATGTCAAGAGGTAAAAGGGGCTGCGTTGATCTCTTTTCCGCAGGGCAGGTGATGGAGAAGTGATTGCTAAGCATGGGACAGAGGCCAGATCTGAGTTAGAAAAGTCACCCTTGTATTTGTGTGGAGGCTGGAGAGACAGAAGTAGGGGGTCAGCAAGGAGAGCTGCAGGATTTGCTGAGAGGTGTGCTGTGGTGTTGAGGGGAGAGTTTAGAATGGCTCTCAGATCTCTCCTTTGGGAGGCCAGGTCCGGAGAAGAAGGCAGACCCATTAATGAGAGACAGGCATGTAGCATATGTACCTGTCAGGTGGCGGGCCACTGCTCCAGGGCACTGGGATGGAGAGGGTGGACATCTACGACTGCAACCGAGACACTAGCTGAAGTCAGCCTGCCTCTTAAAATCAGAATAAAGCTGACTGGTTTTCACATTCCTTGACCTGTGAAAGGTCTCACACCCTTCCCCCTGCCCCCTGGATTTCTGTGAATTCTCTGGTTTAGGTTTGTTTGTTTGTTTGTTTTGGTTGTTTCCAGCTCTGGGCTCCTGTTTCTGGTGATCCAATCCCATTTATGGTCGCCCTCACGCCAGATTTGTAGTCTGCCCATCCCCACATTGGTCCACCTGCCCCTTTTTTTTATTGGGGAGAAGCCAGTAACTCATGCCAGGCCTTGTGGACATGGCAGATTTCGTGCAAGATCTGGAGAGTCAGAGGGGGTTTGTTTCTAGTTGTGCAAGGAGCAGACAGCCTTAAATTACTCTCCGACCATCCCATTTGAAAACACACTTTGGGCACCTTAAGGGCAGCCATTTCCTGCTGGGGCTACCTTCCCACCTTGCCCCTCACTCTCTCACCATCTTGCTTATACCTGCTGCCAGCATACCCTCACCCCTGACATCATTTCAGGAAATTCTGAATTCCTCTTACTCCATAGTGCAGCAAGAGCTCCTTCTAACCCTTCTCAGCTCAGCTCCAGCCCATCTTTTCACTTCCAAAACCCATCAAGTTCCTCCTTGTTGAGTAAAAGAGTAGTTGTGGGGGGCACCTGGGTGGCTCAGTGGGTTAAAGCCTCTGCCTTCGGCTCCAATTGTGATCCCAGGGTCCTGGGATCGAGCCCCATACTGGGCTCTCTGTTCAGCAGGGAGCCTGCTTCCCTCCCCCCCCCCACCCTGCCCACCTGCCTCTCTGCCTGCTTGTGATCTCTGTCTGTCAAATAAATAAATAAAACATTAAAAAAAAGTGTTTTGGGATGAACACCATCCATTCTGCTTAGAAAGTATTTGCAGTGTTAAATAGCACTTTTTCAACATCACGTAATTTCAAAGATTACGAAAAATGTTAAGTATTCTTTTCCTTCAATTAGTCTCTCCCACCTCTTTTCATAGCTCTCCTGGTGAACCTCCTCCTTTGGTAGCTGGAAACCCAAGGTGAAGAGTTGCACCTGCTCTCTGGGGGCCCTCGTAGCTCCCTGCTTCTCTCTCCCTGCCCATGTCCCCTTCCCCATCAACTTGATGGTGTGTTCAGCGATGTTCTCCAGTCTCTCCTGGTGATACCACACCCCTGGTATGGGAAAATGGCTGAGATCAGGAGGGACGGAGGGACTGGGGAAAGAGCCTCGTTCATAATGTTCATCTTAGAACCAATCTGGAGGACATCCTTGCCCTAGTTCCCAGCACCAAGTCGGTCACTGTGGCATCAGCATCATTTCTTAGGACTGCCAGGCACACAGGTCTTTGTTATCTTTCAAGTTCACCCCAGGACACCAAATGGCCAAGGCTGCTGGAATGGGAGGGTCCTGGCACAACAACAAGAGAGACTTATTAAGATCCCTCCAAATGAGGGGTGGGGTGGTATTTGTGTGGGAAACCTTCCAACATGCTCCTGGTCCTGAGTCCTCATGACTGTCCAACCATCCAGGAGACACACATCTGCTGTTGTCAGAAACTGCCCCAGCATCAGGTGTTTGGAGAGGAGGAGTTAACACAACCCCACAGTCCACAGTCCACAGTCCACAGTTGAAAGGGACTCAGATCAACAAATCACTATAAAACGTGCCAAGAGCTCCATCTAGGGATACAGAGGAGGATGAGCACTGGCAGGTTGTCCGGCTGTTAGAGCAGGCACGGCGTTACCCCAATGTTTATAGCAGCAATGGCCACGGTTGCCAAACTGTGGAAAGAACCAAGATGCCCTTCAACGGACGAATGGATAAGGAAGATGTGGTCCATATACACTATGGGGTATTATGCCTCTGCCTCCATCAGAAAGGATGAATACCCAACTTTTGTAGCAACATGGACGGGACTCGAAGAGATTATGCTGAGTGAAATAAGTCAAGCAGAGAGAGTCAATTATCATATGGTTTCACTTATTGTGGAGCATAACAAATAGCATGGAGGACATGGGGAGATGAAGAGGAGATGGGAGTTGAAGGAAATTGGAAGGGGAGGTGAACCATGAGAGACTATGGACTCTGAAAAACAGTCTGAGGGGTTTGAAGGGGCAGGGGGTGGGAGGTTGGGGGAGCCAGGTCGTGGGTATTAAGGGGGGCACGTATTGCATGGAGCACTGGGTGTGGTGCAAAAACAATGAATACTGTTATGCTGAAATTTAAAAAAAAAGGGGGGGGGTCCATTTGCAATACTATGATGTCTGTTTCACCATCACTTTCTGCGGCTAGAATGCTGGGTGCACCCAGCCCTGGGAGGCTAGGCCTGGAGAACTCGGCAGACCAGCACAGATGTTAGCACTGAAAGCTCTGACACCATCTGAGGTCACTAATGGGAATGAAGAGATTTGGGTTTAAGAAGGTACATTCAGCAGCAAAGCAGATGAAGTGCTGGGGCTGACGGAGCCGCTGGTAAGGACATGGGGCTCCTTGTCCCCTACTCGATTGCCAGTTGTGGAGGGGAGGGCCTACGGCTGCTGTGCTCACCATTATTCCAAGTCTAGACCTTCAGATACTGTAAGAAATCTCACAGCGTTATGGACTGAATATCTGTATCTCCTAATTCACATACTGAAATCCTAATTCTCAATGGAATGGTATTGGAAGGTGGGACATTTGGGAAGTGATTAGGTCACAAGGGCGGAGCCCCCATGAATGGGATCGGTGCTCTTCGAAAAAAACCCCAGAGAGCTCTCTTGCCACATGAGGCCACAGCAAGAAGACAGCATCTTAGAACCAGGAAGCAGGTCTTCATCAGACTCCGGATCTGCTGCTACTTTGAGCTTGGACTTCCCAGCTTCCAGAATTTTGAGAAATCACTGTTTGCTGTCTGAGGTCCCCAGGCTATCGTATTTTTGTTAGAACAGCCCAAGCTAAGACAGTGCAGGTGGACAGGAAGTGAGGCAGCCTGGCAAAGGCGGGGCCCAGAGCAGACCTGCTCCACATGTCACCCCAGAGAGGTGGGCTGGGAGCGGAAGGCCTGGATCTGCATGGCTGCCGAAAGATCGAGCTGCGGCCAGGATAATGCCACACCAGGGACTTGGCCTCTACACCTTCCAGGAGCACCTGCACTTCTCTGTGAGGGTCCCTTGGTTCTTTCCACCTTCCGTTCCTTGGGGTGGCTCCGTCCATACAGGGCAGCGACGGTGGCATGGGGGGTGGGGACAGGATTCATCTTCAGGGCTGGCAGACGACCTGACCGTGGCCGACCTGACCGCAGGCTACCTGACTGCGGCCTGCGGTCTCCCAGCTCACCCGCCACACCTCCCTCAGGGCCCCTCAGAACTCCTGCCTTTAAGACTGTGAGTGCAACAGTGAAGTCATGTCAAGGCCGGGAACCAGGGATGCCAAAGCTCTTGTTTTCTTAAGGAAAAAGTAAACAAACTCTTTGACCACACCAGAGTTTGATTGGATTAAAAAAGTGTATTGGATTTCCAATACTAAATAAAAACATGAAATTGTTTTTTAAAAAGCCATAGAGTTTACAGCATCAACTACAGAAAAGGCCAAACAAGTGTGTACAGAAACCAGGCCCCAGCAGCCCTCCAGGCCCCCCTCCAGCAGGCAACAAGGCAACAGACACGTTTGTTCCAAATCCTCCTGAAGGAAGCTGCCGAGCAGCAGCGCAACTAGGACATTACAAGACACACAATGGTTTAATTTCAAAAATCACAGGAATATGTAAGAAAATGTATTAAACTGTGAAAAGGTGCAATACAGAATAGCTTTCCTTTTTCTTAATTTTAAAAAATCCCCCAACTTTGAACAGTTATTTTATTTAAAAATAGGCCCCTCCCCCCGCCCCCGTTCCGCGGCAGTATCCAGGTGCCGAGGCCCTGAGGTAACACGAGTGTCAGGGTTCGCGGGAGGGAACGCCCCGAATACCGAGCACGTTTCTTTGGGCAAAAGGTAAGACAGCTTCTGGGGAATCTAGCCCTCCTGGTGTCCAGAGTGCTCTCCTCAGGACCAGTTTAAGTGCACTGGTTTTCCAGAATCCCACCTGGCACAGTCCTCTGTGACCGGCTGGCACGCGGCGGGACTCCTGGCATTGCACTTCTCATTGCCCCCAAAATAATAAATACAGAGTTCATCTACAAAACCAATATGTGTGAAGACCTCAAAAGGAGAAATAACGACTGTACAAAGGCAAGTGGGGTGTCTGTGGGGCCAGGGAAGAGCCCAGGGCCCCTGGGGCTGGTGGGCTGGGTACCCGCCTGTGGTCTCAGCGGCTGACCTCTTCCTGGCTACAGAAACAAAGCCTGATGCGCCTTCCACACTGCCTTCTTGGGAGTTGGGGGGAGTAGGGGGAAGATGCCTGATGGTCAGTCCTGGATTTTGTTATATTCTCAATATTAAAAAAAAAAACAAACCCACCTCAGCTCCTTACCTTTTTAAGACAAAGAACGTAAGGGCTGTTTGCAAAGGCAAAGGGCCTCCCAGCATGTCCCAGGAGCTTCCTGCTACCCGTGCTGATCAGGGGCTTTGCTGAGCTGCTGGGATGGAAGAGGTGGTGGTCCCCTCTGCTGTCCCTGACCCCTGCTACCTCCAGAACAATGTTCAGAAAGGAGTGGAGAGCCTTGGGGGTGCTGCAGCCCCTGCCGGCCTCATTCTTGTGAGTGCTTTCCCTAAGGGGCTCTGAAACACGGCAGCAAGAGCCGGACCGGCCAAGGACAGGAACTAGAGAGAAGCAAGGAGTCCTGTGAGGAAACCAAGTGCCTTTCTTTACCTCCCGCGACCCCCAGGGAACACATGGAGACAGCAGGAAAGGACTCCGTCTTGCCCCCTGACTTTCCGGGAACGGCTGGGGCTCTAGGCCTGCTCCGTGTCACTCCAGAGATCGGAAGTGCAGCACTGGCTCCTCAGCATGGACATTCTCACCAGGATGTGACCCACTCATCAGGGCAGCTAAGTCCTCGAACTCACCTATTGCACAGAAGAATTTTTTAACAAGACCCAAATGAAAGTCCAGTTGCAACTTAGTGACAATAGAGATGGACATGCCAGGACAGGACGAAAAAGAAGATGCTTCCGTTCTCTGCAGGCTTCTGGAAGAAAGCACGACGACTGAAACATTCACAGACCTCAGCAGCCCCTCCACTTCCTATTCCCAACCCCCCGGCCCACCCCCACCCCAATACTTTGAAACTGCACAGAAAGCAACAAATAAGTCTTTTCAATGTTACATTTCATTCAAATAGATCTGTGATCTCACAGTGATGAGAGGAGAAAAGTCAGGCCTTTAATAATTATAATAAAAAATAATAAAAAAGCTTACAAACAGCAATGCAACATTTCCTCCCCCCTCAAAGTGATGGATTAACAGCTGGTAGAGGATGCAATGACTCGGAATTCAAAAAATAAAAACAAAAAACAAGCCAACCCCTGGAACAACCCACACTGTCAATGACTTTCCATACGTAATTCAGACAAGTAGTCAAATGTTAACCACTTGTGGAGAACACCATGAACTCCCTTGGTTTTTCTTTCGAAGGTAAAATAAAATAGGACACAAATAAAACTGTACGTGAATGCCAATGTCTACACTCCATGAAGGTGATGCGGCCGCAGTACAAAGACACAGCCTGACCACAAAATGAAATGTACGGTGCACTTCTTGCCTCTTCCCCGGACACAAAATTTTGGCCCATGGTGCCCAGTCCTGCAGGGTATCAGCAGGCAAAGGGAAGCCGCCTTGATACGGGCTTCTTCCAGGCCGACCAGGAGAAGGCAGGTGGCCGTGCCTGGAGCTGGCCCCACGCAGGGGCGCCGGCTGGTCTGCTCACTCGCTCTGTGTTCTTAAGTGCTGTCTTAACGTGCTCTGTACAATCCTTGCTTTCCAGGCTCTGTCCCAAGACTTCTCGACCCAGGTCTGCAGTCAGGTCCTGGGGAAGGTCTCATGCTGTCGTGATGGCATTTAGGTCCTTCATTAGTCCTTCCAGGTGGGCCATCTCTTTGGTCAGCTCATCTGGTTCATAGCTCTGGGGAAAGAGAAGGCACATAAGCCATCAGCTCCGCTCCTGGCGCAGAGGAGATGCTCAGAGATGTCTGCTCAAAGTATGAGTGCATCTGTTTCACACCTCTGGGCCTGCACACAACATAGTGTGACCGGCACACTTGCAGGCCACCGGACACATACTCGACATCCTGGCTGGGCTGGTGGCCCAGGAACTTACACTCTCGGAGTCTTCCAGCATCCTTGTGGTCTCCTGCACGTCAGGGGCACTGGGCACCACCACTGGCATCGGAGGCCGGCTCCTTCCTAAAGTCCCAATGGAGGCCGTCTTCACCGAGTGAATGTGATGGTTCAGAGCTGAGGGGAAAGGGTACTATTAGGGGTGTGGCTGAGCTGCTCCCCCAGATCTCATGAAGGCAACTAAGGTCCAGATGCTGCTTCAGGGTGAGGGATGCACCCAGACCCAGTGTGGGTCTGAAAAGGCACTGCACTCAAGGGAAGGAGGGCAAAAGTGGCCAGAGAAACAGTTCCATCTGGCTTTAGAAAATTAGAAGTGTAAGGTAAAAATTCCTTTCATAATAATAAATTTTTGCCTCTGCACTGATGGTATGAAAGCAACAGTGGGTAAAACTGCTGTAGCCTTAGCATAAATTAGGGCAGTGGCACCAAACTGCAAAGTCATTCACGGACATGCCTAACATTAAAAAAATAAAATAAAATAAAAATAAAGCTGGTTTAACTTAAGATCATCCTTAATGAAGTAATAAAAATTACTTTACTAAATCTCCACCTTGATTATACAACCTTTATCCTATGTGACAAAATGGAAAGTATGTATAAAGTACTTCTGTCTACTACACGACGGTGTCTGACTGGAGCTCAGGACTTTTGTGACAGCTTGAGTTACCAGAGGAACTGTGGCTTCTGTCATGAAACACCAATGTCGGTCCAAAGAAAGAATGACAGACATACCAGTTATTCAGACTTGAGCACTGGGCAGACACTTTCTAGATGGTAAATAAAGTAAGCCAGTCACTTCAAGTAAAACAATGGACAGTTTTTATCTCCAATGATAAAATACAAGTTTCAAGTGAAAATTAGAATCTTAAAAAACTTGTATGTGCCACCAAGAGCTTGAGAGCCTCCCAACACTTACAGACTTTGGTGATACTAATAAATGTATTTTTACATTTTGTATAACGAACTGTGTTAAGTTTTGGAGGATCTGTATAACTTAGTGAATCAATATTTTCCAAATGATGTCCAATATCATGCATTCAAAGTACAAGATGGATGGATTTTCATGAAACAGAGTACAAACAGTTCATGGGTATGGCTATATTACATTACAAACAAACCTATAAGAAAATACAACTTCTTGTGTTTTGCTATAGTATTAAAAAAAGAATATCCAGTCTGAAAAGATTACAAAAATACTCTTCCCTTTCCAACTTCCTATCTGTGAGACCACGTTTTCTTCTTACACTTCAACCAAAATAACGTTTTGCAACAGACCGAGTGCAGAAGCAGGTTTGAGAATCCAGCTCCCTCCTATGAAGCTGGACGTTACAGGGATTTGTGAAAATACAAGACAATGTCACTTTTCTTTCTATATTTTTGTTTTGGCAAGTTATTTTTCATAAAAATATGCTATTTATTTTACATGATAGATTTGCTATTTTTAAATGAGTTAATAAAAAAGCTTAAACTTTTCTGTTTTAATTTCTAATACACTAAATATTGGTAGACCTAGCCCATGTAAAGATAAGCTCCTTCATTGTCTCAATAGGTTTTAAGACTATAAAGGGGTCCTGAGACCAAAAAGCTTGAAAACCACTGACTTACTCTAAAACAGACCATCATAACAGATGTGGAGAAGTAGGGATAAGCATGCTTTTCAGGTTAGGTGCTTCGTGGGGACCAGATGAACTTGAGCAATTGACTTCCGTCCCATCTGAAGGGTCCCCTTACTTCCATGTTTTGTCCTCCCCAATCCTTCCCTACCTTGTAGGAACCCTACAGAGGGAGGCATTTTGGGGAGGCTAAGTGGACTACATCTGTTGTCCACACCTATAGCCACTGGATTTTACCACCAAGAATTCTGCACCCAAAACACGATTCAGAAAGTCAGCCCTCACTCCCACAATATTATTCTCTAGTTCATATGCATTGCCCAGGGAGGGGAGCCCACATACTTCTTGAAAGGGGCAATGACTTCCAGCTACTCTGAACTACTAGGATAAGCCTGGAAGGTATTTGCTATTGTCAAAGAGGTGACTTGTGCCACAAGCCAGAGCCAAAGGGTCCCGCCAGTGGTGCTGCTGTCCTCACTCACCTTGCTGGGATAGTAACGGTGTGCTTGGCAGCGCGGGATCATAGGTGGGAGGGCCTGGGGGTGGGATTGCCGGCACAGCAAAGCTCTTCAATGGGTGGGAAGGGCGCACGTGGGCTGTAGGAAGACTCTGGCCTGAATCTTCCTCTTGGGAGCTTGCCAAGTAAGAGGAACTGGTAGCACCTTCAGGGTCCTGGTGATCAGTACAGCATGTTTGAGACGAGGAGGCTGGCATGGTGTCAGTGCTGGGGGTATTTCGAACGGACTCTACAGCAGGAAAGTCTAAATGTTAGCATTTCTTCTACCATTAAACACACGCACATACCAGGGTTCTGGCTACTTCTAAGGGCCTCTGAAATCAGCTCAATAAGCACTCAGGACCAGTGTTAGTCCAAGGGAACATGGATTAGCACCACTGCCAAGGCCAGGTAAGAATGGACTAATTCAAAAGCGTCCCAAACAACTTTGCCAACCAGCTGCTCTGCTGAAATGTTCTCGCCCACACAGCTAAGTGGTCAAAATTTTACAGCATTCTCCTGAGTACTTAGTAGGGAGTAGACATAAAGGTTCCCGGGGCTACTGTCTATTAAGATGTGAATATAAAAGGAGATTAAAAACATCACTCATTGACTGACCGATGGTCTTAGAAACTGGCCTGTCATAGATAACATGTCTGCCTGACAAGCACCAGATGTGCCCAGAAGGCCTGCCAGTTACTACAGAAGAGGCAATGCCACAGGACCTGCATGCCCTTGGGGGACTGTGCACGGCCTCACTAGAGCAAGAGCCCCATGGCTCAAGGGAGACCTGGACAACCAAAGAGTCCAGAGGTCTGAAAGTAGCTTTAAGAACATGCCACATAAAGGTGTTTGGGTCCAGAGGGAAAAAAATAGGGGAAGATCAGCCTGGAGAGGGGGACGACTAAGGAAGAACGTGACAGTCTCCAAATACGTGAAGAGGGGTCAGAGTTGTTCCAGAGGCAGCGTGGTGGGATAGAAAAACCACTGGCTTTGGAGTCAGATAAACCTGGGCTATAAATCTGGCATACAATCTGGGTTAACTTGGCAGTCACTGAATCTGGGTCTCTTTCGTCACCTACAAAACAGGGAGGACAACATAATTCAGTGAGGATTGAGATGATGTATGAAATGTGCTGAACACAGGACCTGAATAATTGATAAGGTTCATTTCTTTGTAAATTACTGAGCACTTACTCTGAGCCAGCCACTATGCTGTGTGCTCTACATTCATGAGCTCATTCTATGCTCACAGTAACTCAGAAGGCACCGGGATGTTAAGTGCTGCTCATGGACTCAGAATGGCGAGGGCAGGAGTCCGAATCCCTGTGCCCCAACTCCTAAGCCCATGCTCGGAACTCCCACATTACACTGCCCTTCCATTTCCAATACTACTGGCCCCCTTTAAAAGGAAGCCCTTGTAAACAGTGTGAGCCGGTGTGGACCCACATCGCTAACCTGAGGATGGGTCTGGAGACACCAGCTCAGGGCAAACGAGCCTGTAGAAATCCAACCTCTCCCTGCCCTTGTTACTGAGGTAACATTGAATCTATTCCCTTGGGCTCCCAGGAGACAGGATGCCCCAGTCATGAGTGTTAACTTACCCTCAGATTAAAGATCTTGGGTCCCAGGGGTAAGGGACTCACACACCTTCCCCCAGTGTGGAAAGCCTGGCTGTGATAACCCTACTAGGCCTATGTCACTTCTCATCCTCTCAAGAGGTGCACTGAGGACCTCATTTCTTTGCTTCCTAGAGTCAGCGATAACCACAGCTAGGGAGCTGCTGGTCTTACTCTGTGCAATCCTGGGCTGGGGAGAAGCCGGTTAGAGAGGGGAGTAGGGGGTAGGAGAGAAGCAGCAGACTCCAGCCTGGACCAGGTCAGCCTATGTTGGGAGACGGGTCAGGTCAGCTCTGGGCACACAGGTTGCCTCGACTGCCTGACTTTGATGTATAAGCTTCTCAGGGTCCAAGAGGTGGTGGGAAATGTGAAAAAGGAGAATAGTGTTGCCTACCTGAGTCAGAACCCTGGCCTGCTGCCACATACCAGAGCCACCTTGCTGTGTAACTGGAGAGGGCACTGGCCATGTTATATTCCCAGTAAAGGGTGTCACGCGGCTGCCCCACAAGGAAAACTATCCAGTCATTAAGATTTCTCCCTTGCCTAAGGGCCTGCTTCCTGAATGACTTCCCTCTCAGGGTTTAAGACACAAAGTTTACACTGGCAGAGGTCTTGGACAAGTGGAAAGTGCTCTTCCTGTGTCAAGTGGTGGCTCTCTAGGGCAGTGACAGCCCTACTCTGGCCAAGCCCTAGCCAAGCTTAGCCCACATGCATAGGGCTGGTGGCAGCACCGAGCTCCAGCGACCCAGGAAAATATAACGGTGAAAGAATGTGGATCATTTCAAGACACTTGCCCTGTATTCCTGAGCTGTCTTCAGTGACTTTCCCTGTCATTAGTTTACCTTCTTTATGTCCCTCTGGTCATTAAAGTGATGAACCCTATAGTGATACAAATCACTACTTTTCCCTCTCTTCACTGTCTGCCCAAGTTTACTGAGAAAGGAAATTTTAGCAGCATTAGACCACCTGGATCAGGGCGGTGAGGGCCGCTCTGCTCCTTGCCAACCTTCAACCCCCTGTCTTTCCCCTCCTAGTCAGAGAGGAAGGAAGAGGGGGCTAATCTGATTGAGAAGAGCCTGACCTGCCCTCAGGCAGGCCCACATCCTAGTGGGTGGGATTCTTCTGCCTTAAAAATAGAGAAAGATAGTCAGGACACAAAAACTGCTTTCCAAGAGCAGATCTGGAAGGCTGCTTTCCAGTCTCTGTTCTGTCTGAGACTAGCTCTATGAGGCAGAATTTGGTTCTCCAGACAATGGCCAGTGGACTGTCTTTCCCTAAAGCAAGTGCCCCAAACCTCGATCTGGAAGGACAGAGCAGGAAGGCCCATTTTGGACACAAGTTTAAGTGGCATTCTTCATTTGGTTTGGAGAGTGCAAACCAAGTAAAGGTTGGGGAGTGGCAACTCTGGGGGTGAGTAGGCATCCCCTTAATAAAGCTGTGATCTTCATTTGATGTTTTGGGTATGTTTCAAATTGATCAAAGCTTAGAGAGGGGGAATGTTATTGGTAACCCAAACTTCTAGCATGAGGTTTTGAGGTACTTTTGAAGTGGAATTCACTTGAAATTCCCTTATTTTCCAGAACGAGCAAAATTTAATTCTACTCATGTTGTAACTATTAACAGACACATTTCAAATGATGGAGAAAGAACATACTGTACATACGAAAAGTTACTAGATTTGCACCTAACACTGACAGGATGGAAGTTAATTTTCATCTAATGAGGATTAACAGTATTTGTTCCACTCCTCCTTGAAACTGTTCAATAATGCTATTTCCTAAGACTTCCAAACTGGGGACATGTTTATCTGGCAATGTATTTCTTTAAATGCACAGCAGTTTTAGGCTCATTTCCTGTTTTTTAGAGATGATGCATGCCTGTGCACCCTCTTCTAACGTCAGTAATCCTCTGGGCAACTTGAGGTTTACAATGTACACAAAATTCACAGGGCTGTGAATGGCCCCAGCTGGCCTCACTGGCCCTGGATGCATTTCTTACTTTGGGCCACAACAGGAGTACGTATAAGATTTAACATGAGAATTATCTTACGGCTGCCCTATACACCCTCCTAACCACAGAGTAACTGCAAGGGGAAGGCCACATCTCGTGTCTGAAAATCATCCCGAATGAGTTTTCCGTTCAGATTAGAAGATTAAAAAATAAACAAAATATGACTGAATCAAGATGCAACTTGATGAAACAAGACATGGTTATGTGATTTGAGTTACTACATTTTTACTAAGAGGACACCTTGCACCGAGCACTTATCAACTTAGGGAGAAAAAAATGGGGGGTGGTGAATTTTATAGAAATCAATCTGAGTCAGTAACAGAAATGTTATGATACATAAACAACACAGAAAAATTCCAAATCCTTCTAGGCAGGGCAAGTCCTTCCCAGTTCAGCTTGCCAACTCTGGGAATGCTTTCCATCTGGGGCTCGAGCCTCATCTCTCACCTGTGGAATTGGCCCTGTCTGAAAGGGACAGGGATGTGCCAACGGGCCACGGGCTGCCCGGGTGGTAGAGATGACTGCGAGCTGGAGAAGCGAGGCTGCTGGAGTGGAAATGATGGTGAGGGTTATCGAGGGGATGGATGGGATGGGCACTAATCACAGCTGTGGATGAACACAAGACAGAGAAGTGCTTAACATGCTTGCACAGACACAGACAAGTCACCGTTCCAGAGCAAAGCCACCCCTGCCCCTCCCACGCAGTACAACCATTCCATTGGCTTCTGAGGGGCAGCTGGCTGGTGTGAACAATTAGCCATGGATTTCACTTTTTTTTTTAAATCAACATGCTCCTATGCATGTATCTATCTATCTACACACACACACACACATTCTCTGAGGAATACACACTAAATGTTAATGTGATTATCTTGGGGGATAGCATGGTTAGGAGTTAAAAAAAAAAACTTCTCTTGGTTTATTTGTATTTCCAATTCCTCTACAATAAACATGGATTGCATGAGTTATTAAAAATATCTATTTGAATATGTTACAAAATATAAATCCATATGCAAACAAATGATGATTTAGGTTTCTATCATTTTTTTCTCCTGCTAAAAAAATAGAAATTTCTCTTCCTCTGAGTATATTCCTAGTACGTTCTGTTTTTTTCTTATTGTTGAATGAGGCATGCAATAGGTATTTAAGCTGAATAGACGAGTTTAAGCAGTTTAATCAGTTAATCAGTTTTTCCTATCTTAAAAGGAACGTAAATAGAACTGAACTCGTCTAGCATGAAAAACATGAAACACAGCTCTATGGCACCGTCTCTTAACTGCTTCTAGTCTGGGAGCTCGGCCACATCCATTCACATTTTAAAATATAAATGGTTCTTTCCTAATTGCATCCTTCCTTCTATATTGGCTAAGGAATTAAATTTGCTGCATTTTGCTAACAAATCCAAATTTCCACACAGATATTCCATATATAACTTACTATGAAGACAAAACACTCCTTTAATGAGGCTTCATTATCGATCCTAGAGATGCAAACAAAATCAGAAGCCCAGTTGGGGCTTCTCTTAGGTACTCCCTTAGAGTAGTTTTAGAAACAGAACGTTTAAGACCAGCACGGACAGCTCTAAACCCCTCAAGTAGGAAAAGAGGTGGGGCTGACTAGGAACACAGGGGACCTTTTTTTCCCTCTAAGCAAGGGCTTCACCAACTGTGATAAAACTTAATTAACCTCTGGAGTCTATTAAATGTCTCTGTCACCAAGGATCTCCGTAGATCTTTGTAGGGCCACTCAACATTACTCTAGTGACGAAAAATTCTAGACACTTTTATTCTCCAGCTATTTTCTGCCCTGGCCACTTGCCAGACAGGCAGATGGCACAAGCAACCACGGGCCCTGGAGTGTCACTGCTCCTTCCCTCTTAAGGTCTGGGGAAAAAACAGGGGCGTTCCCTGCACTCAGAGGCCAGAAGGCTCAGATGGTCCTTAGGAACAAAACACAACTTGGAAAAGCCAGCAGAGGAGATTCAGGGTAATCTGGGAGGCAGCACCTCCTTTAGGGGAAGAGAGGTGGTTTTCCGAAAGGAAGCTTCAGCATCAGTATTTTCTAGAATTAAGGCCAGGGGGAACAGAAGAAACCTGCTGGGCTTTTACCTAGGAAGTACAATGTGAGAAGCATTCTCAGTATGCAGGACTCTAGCACAGAAAAACAGAAGTGACTTTCTCTTTTTAAAGGCATTTCCAGTCTTTCCAAATTGGGTATATAAAAAAGAAGATGATGTGAAAGCACCTCCCTAGAACAAGGCCAGCAGTCACTAGCTGTCAGTTGCCTTGGGTCCTGGCGCTTCTGAGCAAGGCCTTGTACAAGGCTGACTGAACCTCCGCCCAGTGTAGCCAAGTGCTTCCCAGCAGTGCTCAGCTGCTGAAGGCCAGGTGGGTGGCCAGTGGGGCAGACTCCAGGAGATGCAGCCTGAGAAAAAGGACTGGAGCCAGGTGGGGAAAAGGAGATGTCACAGCATACTGGAATACCTGTTTTCAGAATCTTGAATTAAAGAATCCACTCACTCACCCACCTACCGAGCCACAAATTAAATAATACTGTATATGGGTACTCCTTGCCCATCCCCCAAAAAAGAAAATGAAAAAAAAAAAAAAACAAAACAAAACCTGATACCAACTGGTACAACATATCTTTTCTCCTTAGCACTTAAAAAGAAGCCAGTTTGGGTAAAACTAAAATCTTGTACAAAACAAACAAGTAGTCCTGCTTATCATCCTGCTATACATCAAACACAACTGCAATGGGTTTATCCTTTTCAGACACTTACGTTTTTAGACCTGGGACCCCAGCCAGGGCACCTCTCATAAGAGGGAGACAATGATTTTCCCTGCATGCTTCCAAGTTCAGGCCCTTCTTTTTTCATCATGGTCCCTACTTTGTACAGAAATGACCTGCTAATCAATCAGTCCTTTCTCTTCCAAAGCTGACTTTTAGAATCTAGCATCTACATGTCTGTGCACAGTGAGTGTGACAGTGTGTGTGCATTTACACACCTGGATGTTTCACCAGTTTCCAAGTATAGGGAGCCATGGTTTACTTCTTTGGTGTGTAGGGTATCTGTGACTATTCAAATCTCTGTCACTTGTTGACAGAGAGGTGGCTGAGAGTTCTGAAATGGGATATCTTAAGAAATTAATAAAAAACTCAAAAGCTCATTTAGGTTAAACTGAAAAGTGATCGAGTAGATGCTTTCAGGATTTGAATCTAGGTGTCTGACAGTGCTACGGCTTACTGGGTATCTGTTCAGCTTACAACAAATACTTCTGGTACAGAACTGGAAAAACTTGTTATCAGTAGGTAGGTGGCTTTTTCACTGTAGGATGGCACAGGGGACCCTCACCTGAAAGCCCCACTGTGCTAGCCGGTCAGAATGGCCTCCCTACCTTGAAAACAGTGACAAGGGAGAAGACACAGTAGTTTGAACAAAAGCATTGGTTTGTTCCACTGTTTTTTGGTTTTCAAACTTACTGTGAATTTCAAATATTATTAAAGGAGGCCAAGTAACTTTTATGTTTATCAAAGTGAAGCATGGTAAATTAAGGTTGAAAAATTTTGTTTCAAAAACTCTGTTCTGTAAACTTAAAAATCCTCTAAAATATAAAGTCAGTTAATTAAAAAAATGACAGGTGTCCATCAACACTGAATGTGTGTCAGGAAGTCTAAGGAATACTGTGACATCCAGCTATCCTTAGCTCCAGCCTAGAATGACGCTTCTCCACCCTCCTGTACAGATGCCGTGCTTACTGTTAGGGAGACTGGTTACTTCTCTGTTCCTGGGAGACTGGGGTAGTTGGCTTTTTAGCTTATTTATCTCAAGAAAGATATAAATTGCAAAATACAAAAGTGTCTGGTATTTCTTGTCAAGATGCCAAAGCCTCAGTGGGTCATCTTTTGTGTCAGGATCACATGAAGTCAAAGACATCATTTGTAGTGGCTCCCCAGGACAACTGGGTAGACTGGCAGCACAGGGGAAATGAGAGGTTTCACTTACGCTGGGGTGGCTGGGAGTCAAAGGGCATCATCATTTTTGGTCTCATTCCCCGCCTTCCAGCCAGTGTAGACATGCTGTCCTCTGATTCATGCCCTAGACAGCAAATATGGATGTTAGTTATAAACGTGTGCCCCAGGCCACTAAGCAGCCTCAGTGGTAAAACACTCCCAGTGGAGGGGTCAGAACTCGCAAACAATATAATGGGGACAAGATGATTCTGCAGGAAGTGAAAAACAAGGAAAATGATCAGGAGCCCATTAGAGGAGTCTCTGCTGAGAGTCAGTGCAGTTGACATAATGTCGCCTACCATGCTTCAGTCTGGAGTTTGAGTGTCCAGACCAAAAACATTCTGACTACCACAAAGAGAGGCAGACTCTAAAGGAAGGGAGAGGATGAAACGTACAGACATAGGCGAGGTTGTCTCAAATGCTTCGGTATCAAGTTGCTGACACCTGAGAAGAGACCTAACGGATCTAGAAGGCTGTCTCATCTGGGCACGGAACCTCTCCCCAGTAACAAGCTATGTTTTTCCAAACTATCTATTCTTTATCAGATGTTGACCAAATCTCACAATACACATTTCTTTAAACCTAACCTCACGTAGGAATCGCCAAATTCAGGCAACTGTAGGAAATGGAAAATGATTTAAATGGAAATAGTTCTCCCACATTTGGGGACAATCTGCACCTCTGTAAGAATTCCGCCTTTGATGGATGTTGCTGTCCATGGAATTGTCAACTGGTGTGATATCTTGAGAGTTACGAGGAATTGGAGTATCAGTCATGATGGGGTTTGGGTCTGGAGACTTATCGATGGGTTTCAGCTCCAGTCTCTCATGATGGATCCAGAGGTCCGGGGGTTTGACATCTTTGGAGTTCCCTTTGTACTTGTGGGAGCCATTCACTGATTTGCAAGCAGCTCGCTTCCTAGGCAAAAATTTAAGAGGGTTTTTTTTTTTTTTAAGATTTTATTTATTTGACACAGAGAGAAATCACAAGTAGGCAGAGGGGCAGGCAGAGAGAGAGGAGGAAGGAGACTCTCCACTGAGCAGAGACACCAATGCAGTGCTCAATCCCAGGACCCTGAGATCATGACCTGAGCCGAAGGCAGAGGCTTTAATCCACTGAGCCATCCAGGTGCCCCACGTGGGTTTCTATTTATTTATTTATTTGACAAGCAGAGAGTGAGGAGGAAGCAGGCTCCCTGCTGATCAGAGAGCCCGATGCGGGGCTTGATCCCAGGACGCTGGGATCATGACCTAAGCCGAAGGTAGAGGCTTTAACCCACTGAGCCACCCAGGGTTTCTTTTTTTTTAAGTAGCTCTTTTGAATTTATTTGTGAAAAGGCTTGAATGATTAAAACCGCCCTTCTGAGAGATGCCTTAAGTAAAGGCAGAAACTAAAAACACACATACAAAACAACAGAAGACGGGAAAGAAGTTTACTTTTGTGAACAGTAAATGTATCTCTGCTTTGTCCACACATATTTCAAGATACATAAAAGGGCATATTTGACTACTGCATTGTGACTTTTTTTTTTATTATCAGCAGACTAGACAGCATTTTAAAATTAAGTTGTCTCTAAAGCAGAAGGTTTCTCAACTTCCAATTAATATAGCGAGAACACTAATTAGAAATATAACATTGGAGTAGAGGTGGAGTCTATGGCTCATAAAAGAGGAAGGGAACATTTCAGGGAACCCAAATCTAGGACTACCAAATGAATAAAAATGAAAAATGGATGACAGCGCCTACTTCTCTGTGCCTTAATTTCTCTATTCACTCACTCACACTCACTTATCCACTCAATAAGCATTTATTAGGTACCCACTGTATGTCAGACAATCCCTGTACTGGACTGCTGTGCCCTCAGCATTTCTGGTCAAGTGAGGAAGACAGATGTTGATCTCATTATTTTAAAATATTCTGAGCTTAATGAAATGCCAAGTGTTATAGTTATTTTTTAATAGTTGGCATAAGGTAGCTAGGACAAAGCTGGAGAAAGAAGTGACACTGAAGTTAAGACTTAAAGGAGGAAGGGAAGAAGATGCTTTGCAGGTGATTAAATCAGCTTATGTCAAAGCCTTGAAGCAGAACACAACAGCCTGGTATATCAGAGGGCCCGTAAGAAGTCCTGAGTAGCAGAAGCACAGTGAACAATGTGGAGAATGATGCTGCAAAGGTAGCCTAGATCATGAAGAGCTTTTGGAGACCTGCCAAGAGTTTGACCTCCATCTATGAGATGAGAAACCACTATGTGGTTTTAAGCAGAAGAGTAAGGAGACCAATTCTGAGTTAAACAATTATTCCAACTGTGGTATGAAGAATGGATTTACGGGGTGGGGGAAAGAATAGGAGACTAGTTAGGATACTACTGCACCGGTCTTAGCCATGACTGACAGTGGTCTAGGACAGTGGAATGGAGAGAAGAGGCAGATGTGCCATCTATTTAGGAGGCAGAAATGACAAGACTTGGTGAATAAATGATGTGGGGTGGGGCGGGAGCATAGAAGCAAGAGTTTGAAGCTAAGTCATTTACTCATATTGTAATTAATGGAGGTAGAAGCAGGCTTGACAGAAAAGATTATAAATTCTGTCTTGAACATGGTGAGTGCCCCTGGGACATTCAAGAGAAAACGTATAAGAGGCAACAGAGTGTACAAGTCTGAGACTCAGAGAGTGGCTTTGGCCAGAGATAGAAACACAGAAGTAACTGGAATGCAGACAGTAAATGAAGCCATGGGAGTAGACAGCACTGGGTGGGGAGCATAGAGAAGTAAGTCTAGGATCAGGTCCCAAGGAAGGTCTGATGGCTGGGTAGATAATGAGGAGATGTGAAAAAGAACATACAATCATGACATACAGGAGAAGAGAGTATTTCATGAAGGAAGGAGTAGCTGAGTTAAAAATACTGCTGAGAGATTAAGATAAGGACAAAAAAAAATGTCTCCTGGCTTTAACAATATGGGGGTCATCGGTCCTCAGCAAAAGCAATTCGGTGAAGTGGTAGGAGCAGAATCCAGATCGTCAAGAAATGAAGCATCAGCAGGCAATGAAAGAATGCACGAGTATATACAGTAATCAAGAGATTCTATGGTGATGGGAAGGATGGCTTTGTAAACAGCTAGTGGGGAGTAGAATATGGGTTGTAATTATAATGATTTAAGATAAAAGAGGTATAAGCACACTTACTTGCTGAAGAGACAAAGCTAAGAGAGTGAAAGGTTAGCTGTGTGGAGGGGAGAACAGCAAGTATAAGTTCTTAGAAAGATGAGAGCCACTGAGATCCAGAGGGTTAACGGAGAACTGGCTTCCGGTAGGAGGAAGTACACTGAAGGAGGTTTTGGATCATATGGTGGTACCTGGAGGTAGTTCTCATCTGCTAAGGTTGAGGTAGCGAATGAGGAATGTGTTGAGAAGCACTAAGGGGCTAGGCCATAAATACTCAGTCAGCTTTGAATTTTAAGTGTCCATAAGCAGCTATAATTGAAATGGGAGATACTTCCTCAGAGGGGAAAACAAGTATGAAGAAAAGCTCATACATATTTTTCAGTGGTTCATGGAATGGCTGGAAAGATGGTCATTGGGAAAGGGAGAGGAGAAGCCCCATGAAGACTCGACACAATTCTTTTAAGCAAAAGGACCCAAATCTGTAGGATTTGCAGATTCAAAGGACAGAGCCTATTACTAACTCACTTTTCTACCTCTCAATCTAAAGAATAAGTGCTTCTTTAAATTTACTTTTAATTTTAAATCCCCAAAGCACTAAGGAATTCCATCACTTTGTTTTTTAGATTCTTTTAAACACAGATATCAAGATTTCTGAAACTAGATATAAAACCAAGTTCATAAAAGTAGATACATTTGAAATGCTGAACAAAGAAGCCTGCAGACAAGTTCTAGAGTAGAAATAACATCATTGCTGATGTGTTTAAGGGAAACAGTTTTCCATATCAAAAGGAGACAGGGAGAGGTTTAAGAAGCAGTGACCAGAAAGTTTATAAAAGGAGCCCCCTGCTCCCTTGGGAAACAGATGCAATGCAATCTATGGTAAGCTATTTTGTTTGGGCAAAAGAAAAATTAAACACCTCACAAAAACATACACAAAGTGACATAAAGCCATATCCAGTGGCAATGACAGGGCAATCTGTACTTGTCCTCTATACTGAAAACAAACATATTTATTGTCATTAAACAATGCATTGTCTTGCCTTGGGCAGACCAAGTCTGAGGGATAATCATAAACACTGACGTGAACTTGCCTTTCTCTTTTATGGAGCAATATCTCCATCTTATCATCTTTTAGGACCCACCAATTAAAGTCATTTTATTGCCCACACGTGTTTTTTGCTATTAGGGGTAACTCAGGAATCTTTTTATTTTTGGTATTCTGTCTTGCTGGCCAGATGCTGTATGTGAGGTGAAAGTTGTCTAGGGTCAGGGATCCTCTTAAGTTAGGAGCATAGGCTGTTATCAAACAGTCTTATAACTGAGTCACCTTGCTATCTGCTCTAGACAATTACCACAACTCTCAACATCCCAGAGGAGTTCAGGGCTCACAGTCATTTGACCCCTCTGCTAATTTGATATGCTAATTATAAATGAGACTATCTTATTCACAAAATCAGTATTCTCCCCCCCACCTGCCAGTCCTAAGCTTTCACACTTGGTAGCACTTCTTGAAAAAAAATTTTTTAAGGATTTAAAAATTTATTTTAGAGAGAAACTCAAGCAGACTCTGCACTGACTGTGGAGCCTGATGTGGGGCTCGGTGTCACAACTCTGAGATCATGACCTGAATTGAAATTAAGAGTCGGAGGCTCAACCATCTGAGACACCCAGTCACCCCTTGAAAAATATTCTTAAATTAGATGTAGAATAAGAGGTCTATGGTCCTCTTCCATTTCAGGTGGCATCTGTGCCATGAAAAAGCCTGTAAGAATGCCCCTAAACTCCTGGGTGTCTGGCTCACCATGTGCTTACACAAACAGAACTCCAAAGCAGCTACCGGCAAGGCTGGACACGGTCCACTTCCCTCTCCAGACCTCTCCTCTCCCCTCTGTGACTCAAGAGGTTGAGTTAAATGACCTCTACCTGCCTTACTTGGCAACCTGCTCCTGGTTTCTGATGGGTCTGGCTGAGTGAAGACACAGGCAAGAGATTGGAGAGTAGCAGGTGTTTTTATCCTGTCCCCTCCCTGCAGCACAAGAGGCTGGCAGAGGACACCTTCCTCCCACCACACCCAGCTCCTGTCAAGAAGCCCTTTCCTACTGCTTCAGACGTCTGAACATGGCTCTCTGTTCTTCAGAAAGACCTCTTGCCCTCTCAGGCCTAAGGGTGACAGTGGCCTATCATGGCTGCTGGTCCTTGAACATCTCTACCTCGTCTCCTAGCCCCACCTGTGACTCTGTAAATAGTCCCCTCATTAAACTTCCTTCCCCCGTTTTGAGTATGCACCTTTTTCCTGCCAGAACACCAATACACATTTATAAGAAGAGCCATTCTGCATTTCACTTACAAATATTTCAAACATCACTTTTCGTGCACAGGTAACCTTCAACTATATGGGACTGAACTCTGGGGAGTCCGTTTACACGCAGACTTTTAAAAAAGTTTTTACTTAAATTCCAGTTAATATACAGTGTAATATTAGTTTTGGGCGTACCATATAGTAATTCAACACATCCATACATCACCGGCTCCTCACAAGTGCCCTCCTTAATCCCCTTCACCTCTTTCACCCATCCCCTGCCCACCTCCCTTCTGGTAGCCTCAGTGTGTTCTCTGTAGTTAACAGTCTCTTTCTTGGTTTGCCTCTTTTTTTCCCCCTTTGCCTATTTGTTTTGCTTAATTTCTACAAGAGTGAAAAATCACATGGTATTTGTCTTTCTCTGAATGACTTACTTCACTTAGCGTAATACTCTCTAGCTCCATCCAGGTAGTTGCAAATGGCAAGATCTCCCTCTTTTTTATGGCTGCGTATTTCAGTGTGTGTGTACACACACACACACACACTCACTACATCTTCCTTTTTTCCTCCTCATATCCAGGGTTAGAGTTGGGGCCAGCAAGAGGGTATGTGCCTAATATCCTGCAATTGAGAGACCTCTCTAGAGGGTTACAGGTAGGGGTTAGGGTTTGGGCTAGTGTATGTACCTGACACTCTATAGTTCAGAGATCTTGCCAGAGAATAAAACCCCAGACTTCTCCTTGGGCAGTAAGAGACATGCAGCCATCTACTGGGCTGAGGCAAAGAAGGGATTTGGGGGCTCTAAATATGCTTTAACAGGTATTCAATTTTTCTTTCTGTTTTTATCTTTACCTTTACGTCCATTTTCAGAAATACCACCAATTCTTAAATATTTGGGGGTCTTCTCCAGAATAACTGGGCTGCTTCTCAGCTTTTCTTATCATGTGTTCAGGAACCCACTTTCCAGATGTAGGATTAGGGTTAATGCTTGGTATCCATGTGTGGACTCTTTTTGATAAATACAGTATAGCACTGTAAATGTATTTTCTCTTCTTATGATTTTCTTAATCACTCTCTTTTTTCTAGCTTTCTTTTTTGTAAAAATAAAAAAAATTTTGTCTATAATATATATTACATATGTGATATATAATATGTATTACATATAATATATAACATATAAAATAGGTGTTAATAGTTTATCAGTAAGGCTTTCAGTCAATAGTAGGCTACTCATAGTTTGCAGAAGTCAAAACTTAAAATTTATATGTGGATTTTTGACTGCATGGGGGGTGTCAGCACCCCTAATCCCTACATTGTTCAAGGGTCAACTATACTGAATGTTTAATCTCTTTGTACAACTCCAATTACAGAAGTCACAGAGGAACAAAAGAATAGATAACAAAAACCATGGGCCACATTTGGGGCTCCTTACTTTTTCTGGTGAGAGGTGGTGCGCCTGGTGCAAAAGACAGCAATGACCACAACCACCACAATGGTGACAACACCAACAGAAACAATGATGACCAGCAGCATGCTACTGTCCAAGGGAGAGGTGGGACTTCCATGCGGGCTGTTACTACCTGTAGAGGGAAAACCGGTACGTCTGTTAGAGTTCGAGAATTCAAAAAATGCATACACTCAGAGTATGGAAACTTCATGTGAGAGTCTCTGTAATACACTCATTGCCTTGGATACAAGTGTCTCATGCAATCTACAGAGCCAAGTTTATGTGCTATGTACAGTTCTTAACACAGTGTCTTGCACAAAGCTGGTGTTTAGTGATGGCTTCCTGAATTAAAGTAAACATTATACTTGGACAAATGAAGGGCCTGCCCCCCGCCTGGTATCTTATGTCATATTATGCATAAATTTGTCTTATAAAGCATCATTTGTAAATCATTTAGATCATGATTTTCAAAAGCATTTAAGAAATGTACATTCAGAGAAAGCTAAGTTCTTCTCCACATTCAGATGTCTGAGATCACAAAAATTACTTGAAAAATACAGTCTGGGAAAAGAAAAAGAAAAATACAGTCTGCTTTTATAAATATAGTCTTTGCAAAGTTAATTCTCTTAATCAGTTTCAGGAAAGAGTAGATCTGTACATATGCATTAGTCTGACAAATATTAACTGAGTAGTTACTATGTGCCAGGCATTGTTCTAGGTACTAAGGATGCAAGAGTGTACAACAAAGATATGATTGCTGGGGTACAGGCAGAAAATAAACAAGAAATTATTAGTAATAACTGCTAAGAAAAAAATAAAATGATGGGATATGATACAGAGTGGGTGGCCATTTTAGACCGAGTGGTTGGAAAAAACTTCTCTGAGGAAATGGCATTTGAGCTGAGATTTGAGTGACAAGAAAGATCCCACCATGCGAAGATCTGGAGGAAGAATGTTCACGAGAGACGGAACAGCTAGTGGAAGGATCCTAAGGCAGGAATGAGCTTGGCAGGGAAGGGAAGAGAAAGGCGGCAGTGTTGCTCAAGCAAGGGGACAGAAGCAAAGTTAGAGGGAAGAGAGTGAGCACGAAAAGGCAGAGGCCAGATCACTGAAGACCCTGAGGAAACTTAGCTTCTTTTTCTTCCTGTTTTATTTCCTCGTTGCTTACAGGATGAGGGCCGTTTTGTATCAAGGCCTCTTGTAATCTAGCTGTATTCGAACTCTTGTTCTTCTATTTTCTGAAACACATTTCTTCCCTTCCCACCTCGTTATAAAAGTCACACATGCTCATTTATAAAACATGGGAAATCCCACCACACGGCTCTGACTGCCATTGACAGCTGATATCTTTCTTTCCAGCTATTCTCTCTCCTGTTTAACAGTCAGAGCTGCCTTACCAAGTAATGAGTATTTAGTTTCTAGAAATGTTTAGGAAGAATCTTTCTACAAGTCTGGGAGACTGGGGAAGAAATCCCTAACATGAAGTTATGGCTTGGGAATCTGATTCCCAAATACAACCCTGGTTTATAAACTTTTTATCTAATTCAAGGTGTACTTAGAGTGGGAGCCCCTTCCATAACTGCATTAGCTGACCTCCCAGCTTCTGGTCGTATGGCTTTTATAGGCTACATCTAAGCACAGTGCTAAAATCTGGGCTGATTTAGGAGGGCTTGAGAGCTTCTTCTTCTCCATTTGGTTTAATTGTTTTTATTCCTCATTTCTGAGAAAAAAAGTAAGCAGATAGACAACTTAAATTGTACATACTGAACTTTAATAAAACATTTTTACATTTGGGAAAGACTATAGAACTGGGGCCAATAAAGTTAGACCATACTGGGCCTTTAACTGAAAAGCTTTTATTAAGAACAGTGCTGAGTTATTGGGCAGGGTGTGTGGTGGGGAAGGCCCTGCATTCAGAGCTGGGGAGCTGGGGCGTGGGGGCCTGCAGAGGTGGTGGTGGCAGCTCTCCCCTGCCAGAGATGAATTCCCACTTAACTATATCTGCCCTCTGGCTTCTGAGAGGACTGAAAGCTCCCATTAAGACAGGGTGAGAGCGAGCTGCCGAGGGAGCAGGTCCTGCCAGGGACATTATGACAGGCCATTTCTCAAGCCTCATATGGGCTACTGCAATAGCTGCTTAACCACTCTCTCTGACTTCATTATCTCAGCCCCAACTCTTTCTTCATTCACCAGAGTCGTAACAGTCGGTACTCAAGGAACGGAGATCACAGCTCACCCGTGGTACAAGGTGTCTTACACATGCTATGAGCAGGGTGAAGCCCACATTTTGCAGCAATGGTACCTGAGCTTCTGGAAGGTTGGTTCTAACCTCCACCTCATCTAATTCAAAAATCTCCAGCCTGCCTCCAGGCAGTGTGATCCCTGGAGAGAGCTGGCTGGTTTTGGCTGCCATGCATTTGCACATGCTGTTGGTGCTTCCTGAAATGCTCAACACCCCTTGCCCCGTGACATTTAGCCATCTTCCATGCATCCTTTCATATCTGGGTCAGACTTCCCCTCTTCTGTGAAGCTTTCCCTTTCCAGTTGCTTTGTTACTCACTGCTTTTGCTCCCATACATAGCCTGTTACATTGAACCTGAACCTTCATAAACATGGGTGAATGAATGAATGTATAAATAAAAAACAAGAAAACAGCTGCTTTCCTCACAGCCTTGAATATTATACCATGGACTGCACATAAATACAACACACGCATCCTAGGAGGAAAAGTGCAGAGTCCTAGAACTCAGCCTAGGACTCAGATTCCCATATCTGGTACAGAACCCCAGGCCTACTAGGCTGTGTGTGACAGTGGAAACGTCACAATCAGGAGTCGGAAGCCCTGGATTTTGGTTCTAGGACTTCCATAATTAATGGGTGGGTTTAGGCACATTACTTCTCCACTGAGTCTCTCTTTTTTTTTTTATTAAAGATTTTTATTTTTATTTAGTTATTAGGCAGAGAGAGAGAGAGAGACCATAAGTAGGCAGAGAGGCAGGCAGAGAGAGAGGGAGAAACAGGCTCCCCATTGAGCAGAGAGCCCGATGCGGGGCTCGATCCCAGGACCCTGGGATTATGACTGGAGCCAAAGGCAGAGGCTTAACCTACTGAGCCACCCAGGCGCCCCTCCACTGAGTCTCTTAATGTGTAAAATGGGAATATCTGTTCTCTGTGCTTTACAGTGTTATGAAGATCAAATATAATTTCGGGTGTGAAAGTAATTTATAAATAGTGAAGTTCTGTAGAGAAGTAGGTGCCATCATTTAAGGAGTTAGAAGGCACCAGCTCTTAAGCTGGCTAGGAGAGTGGGAAGAATTTTTTAGAATTCCCAAATTAAAACACTGTGGTAAGCAGTGTGGACAGTAAGTCATGAAGCATTTCTTTGGCTTATTCTAGGTGATAGATAATCCCATTAGAGGGCTTATTTTTGAGAACAAGATTCTAATTCTTTTCTAGAGGCAGGCAGTGGCACAAAGGAAGACTCATTTGTTTAGAACTAATCTTACTTTAAGTTGGGTATGTGGGGGAAACGATCTTACTTATGGATAATGAATGGGTTTACAGTAGTTTAGCAGACTTTTGCCCCAAAATGCCTAAAGTTAATTCTACTGAATAAAAGAAAATAGGTTAACATGGTATAACCCACCACAGAGAAAACTACAAAAGACATTTCGAAATTCAAGCAAAACCATGTCATGCCCACAGGGGGGCAAAAAAGCTTTACCGCTCATTGGAGGTTTGTAGTCGGATCCTAGGTCTGGCAGCCGGCTTCCTTTTCCTGCAGACCCTGAGGCTGAAGGAGAAGAAATCATGTCAGTAATGACCCAAGCCATTGGTGAGATGAGTCGACTTCACAGCTAGTGAATGTTTTCTACAAAAAAATTATTTTCAGTCTACTCTGTCCATGAGGAAATGAAGTAGCACATAAACAACAGGGCACAAAATGGGCTGTGCAAAGCAAACTAAGGTATAGCTTTCTATGCAATGAGGCATCTGAAAGGCTGTATCCCTTGGGCCATGGCTGTATCTAGTGTGGAAACAGACTGCCACTTGCTATTCACATGGTGGGAGCACACACATTTCTCTCGCCCAGGAAACAGTTCCTGCAAGACCACTCAGAGCACTTTTGGCAAAAGTAGCTTCTCTCAGAAAAGGAATCAAGGGACCAGTTAGGCTGACTTCTGCATTATGGAAGTGGACTTTTCCAAAGGACTTGGCTATGTTGATCTCCTAGTAGGTGTCAGTAGTGTTTGGATTTTCCCCCCAAATTATAAAGCTGCCTTTTCCAATATAAGGATACCCTAAGCAGGAGCAGGAAGGTATGTGGAAGTTCAAATCGGTTCTTGGTTCCTGCTCAGTTACCCAAATACCCAAGGATGGAAAAACAAAGTCTTCCCTCTTGTTGCTCACCAAGATACCATCTCCTAATTCACTGTCATAAAATATAATGAGTGAGGCTGCTGATCTTGGGCTTAGGACCACCTCACAAACAGACTTCATAAAACACAAATATCAGGTTTTTTTTTTTTTAGTAATTTGTATTCTTGGTCCTGAACTTTATGCTTCACATTTATAGGAAAAGTTGCTTGGGAAAAGCAAATAGAAGGAATCCTTTCCCAATACAGCAAAGGCATTCGTCAATCCAACGTTTGGATTCCTCCTGAAGAAGGTGTGAAAGAACTGTGAAGTCAAAGCTGCTCATGGTTAACAGAGCACACTGCCTGCATTGAATACTGGTCTACCACGTACTGGACTTCTGGCAAGTTATTCATTATTCTTGAGTCTCAGTTTCTTCATCGCAGAACAGCAATAATAATGGTATCTACTTCACAAAACTGTGTTGAAGATTAAATGGAAATTTACTCCTATAAAATATTCTGAATACTGCCTGACACACAGCAAATGTTCAACAAATGTTAGCTACTATTATCACATATATAATAAAGTTTTAGGGAAGAACATCACCTTTCTCTTTGCAGAGGCACAGAGCATGAAGCTTCAGAAAACACTTATAAATAATTATTTCTACAAATAAAGCTTTACTAGAAATACACAAACTAGATGCGTTTCTATAAAACATTACAGCTAATGTCATATCAGAGTTGACTAAATGAAAAATTAAAATCTGAACATTTCTGTATATAGTTCACTTAAGAGAATAAATACAGAGATGAAAACAATGTTTTCTGTTTCCAGAAGTTCAAAACTCCCAAAGGAACAGAAGTTGTTGCGTACCCAAAAGGGCATATTAAACTCAGTCCCTGATTCTTTTTCTGTTGTCCATACTTGTTCCTTCATCCCCTGACTTCCGTGGCCATGACTGCTCCCAAATGGTACACACTGTATGTTAGGGGTCCCGCTGCTCTTTTCACTGGGATGAAGTCTAGCTGGAGGAGATGGCTTAGCCCCCATGAGGTTCTTCAGATTTAAGTGTGCTTACTTTTCAGGGAGCCCACACATGAGCCCAACTATCCAGAGTATCATGTTGTGTAAATAATTGCCAAAGAGTATATTTTGCCAATAAAATAAAATGGTTTAATTCCCCTATTTCCCAGTATTTTTTCTTTTAAATATAACCTATGAATAGAAATTCCAAGGATTAACCAAACACCAAAAAGAACTACGGGTAAAGAATTTTAAAGGCCAGAGGAGTGGCACAAGCAAGACTCTGGCTTATCCAGTGGGGATAAGAGTGGGGGGAGAACAATGAGCACATTTGTACTCCATGTGCACACAGTATAGTTACTTTCCTGTTCTCACACTTGAGTCAAAATGTCCACCATCACTAGGGTGCCTTACGCATACACACATCCAACATACAACAAAAGACTCATTGAGTGCAAATATATTTCCAAAGCCCTGAAACAGGCAGCCTCAAGTCTGACTCTTCCTTGCCATTAACAAGATCCAAAGACAACTTCTTTCTTCTTCTTCTTTTTAAAAAATCTTTTAATAAAAGATTTTATTAAGTAATCTCTACATTTAATGTAGGACTCAAATTTACAACCCCAAGATCAAGAATCACATGGTCCACCAACTGAGCCAGCGAGGCACCCCAAGACTTTTTATTTCTAAAAACTACTCTTTTTTTTTTTTTAAAAGATTTTATTTATTTATTTGACAGAGAGAGATCACAAGTAGGCAGAGAGGCAGGCAGAGAGAGAGAGAGGAGGAAGCAGACTCCCTGCTGAGCAGAGAGCCCGATGTGGGACTCGATCCCAGGACCCTGAGATCATGACCTGAGCTGAAGGCAGCGGCTTAACCCACTGAGCCACCCAGGCACCTTCTAAAAACTACTCTTAAACCTTGAAAGCAACGATCAACTTTACTTCCATTGCTCTCAGTATAGAGAACAGATACCAACTTTAGCTGACTCCTCAGAGATGAAAACCACAGTTCAGTTACCTCTTCACCATCTCAATTACAGTGGAAAAACTATGCTGACACAATTTCGAGAATGGTGACACTCAGGCCTATACTTTCTAACTTTCCATTTTAAATTGTTCCTATCTCTTTTAAAATGAGCAGATGTATTTAAGGGAAGAAACAGAAAAAGAGCTCTGAATTAAGCTTATTTAACAGAATAAATAGTACTAATTCTGTCACAGATTATCACACAATTCAGTAGGGTAAATGTGTAGATTCTTGGTCCGGGTGGGGGAGGAAAACAGGGTATTTGCGGAATTTGATTACCACTTTTCATCTAGAGATACTAATGCAATCCTAGATGCTACGAGTATGACAAACTGTTTGCTGTCATACTGGTCCAAATGCCTATCATGGTTACAGAATTTCAATATCATAGCACAGAGGACAAAGGGACCCACACTTAAGGCCAATCTCCTACAGCTGAAGAACTTCATTTACTCTCCTCAGTTTCCCCCTATTTAGCTCCTAAGTCAATTCCCAGCTTTTCAGATACCCCAAGTGCCACAAACATGGACTCAACTCCACTTTGGCCAATGAATAATGTGGATTTTAACACACAGTACTGATTTTCAGGGGGAAAAAAAAAGGAACAAAAACAACAAAATGCTAGTAAGAGTAGGTCACAAAAGAGAGGAAAGGAGAGAGAGGCCATCTACTGATTTACCTTGATCATTAGGCATTTTATCAGAGGAGTCCGCTAACAGGCCAAGCACAGGGGGAGAAAAAACAAGAGCAAGGATCACAAGCTTTGAAGGTGGGACAAGCAGAATTTTTAAAGGAAAAAAAAATAAAACCCCACAAACTTCCAAACAAATCGAGTCTTAGTTTCAGTGCTAACAGAAAAGAAATCCATACATGATTTCCACATTTCCACAGACTCAGTCCCCAACTAACTTTATTCCTAGGCTCACTTTGTTCAGTACTTTATCTTCACTGTCTCATCTAGAGTTTTCTTCAAAGCTCTTGTTAGTGTCTTTCTCTCCACAAGTAAGACTTTCAGGTTAAGAGCCTGCATGTGTTGAAAGGGAAATATCCATCACAATAATATGCTATTACGCTACCTCAGAACCAAGAGCATCGCATCTGATCTGACTGGTTAAAAACTCTGAGATCGCTGCCATTCACCTGCCTTGAACAGCCTTGTATGTGACACGGTTAGCCCAGTAACCTAGGGAGCACTGACTTGTGGTCAATGGGTGGGTGAGGGATCATTTTGAGGTAAATGTTCACACTTCGGTTCATAAGCTCACCATCAGGGCTTCTTATATTCTCCATAGTCTCTATATGCTACAGTGATAGGTGCAAGCATGGCCCCATTAACGAGACACGGAATAAAACACTATTTAGTGGAGCTTTACCTTTAGGTGTTCTGAACTGGACAGCTTCAGACATGGGTCCCATGCCCTTTGAGTTTCGAGCTTGGATTTTGAAGTAATATGGTGTGTCAAGTGTTAACTCTTGTATCTGGTGAGTCAGCCTGTTTCCCACAACAGGCTCAATAACCCAGTCGTGTATCTCTGCATTCACATCCGTACTATAATATATGATGTAACCTGTCCAAAGGAGGAAATGAGAAAAGATATCTTATTCCTGCCTTTTCTTTTGGAATCAGTAAGTCAATAAAGACATATCTTATAGCATATACAAATACAGAACCAGTTACTGATTAAAAGCCAATAGTAAAATGCATTCAAAATGCTACTCTAAACATCATATAGAGAAAAACCATAATTTCAACACTGCCAGGCTGTAAGTTAACATCTGTATTAGCAGTTAAAGCAATAAAAGTAGTTACAATAATAAAAGAGGGTTAAGAACTCTCAGAAACTAAGAAAACAACCCAATCACTTCAACGTCTTAATGTTTGAAAAATGTACCCACCAAGGGTCTACGATTAAAATAACGCACTTTTGAAAACCAACACTGGCCCACCGTGCTGCTTTAGCCCTCACCAGTATGATTTCCCCGGAGAAAAACTCTGGCAGACCTGGGAGGTGTGGGCGGTACCTTTTACTAAAGCTCTCCCACACTTGGAAGTGAGTGAAGCCACAGGGAAACATGACCCGAGACTCCCACCAGGGGGCAGTCACTCTCTATGGTGGAGGCAAGAAGAGACAACCACATGCCTACCTGACCTACACAGTGCAAAAATGCACTGGTTTTTAAAGACAAAATAAAATGTAATCCAGGTCAAGTCATGCTTCATTCTTTTATGGAAGAGGTAAGATCAAAAACCTAAAAAATGGTACAGATAGATACCTTATGGGAAGGAATTCTAACTGAAAGTCTAAGCAGAACAATATTAAGAAATGCTTTCAGTTTCCTTATTCATCCTTATTCATTCCTTATTCATGCTTTCAGCCCCCTTATTCATACAAAGGAACTTCAGAAAGCAAATGCCTGCTCCTTAGGATGTATCCTAAGAAGCTGTAGTGACATAAAGCAGAGGTTCCAAGGGGAATAATTGACAGCTAAATCCAGTCAGGCTTTCCTCCCTGATGAAGCTGAGGAAAGCATAGTGTCCTCTACTGTGGAAAGTTCTCTGGAAGACCAAAAAAATCCCAGGTCCCTTCAAAGACCTAGGCTGATTCAAACTTCTAACTCTAGTGTTAGAGCACAGGAAGCTGAAGTAGCAGGCCTGGGGGAAAAATGGAATTAAAAGTCTAATGGGCTTTTGGGGGCTTCAGGTTAAAAGAGCTGGATCTGTATTTACTGGGTATTACCCTGTAGAATCAGGCATTCTGATTTTTAACTCTAAAAATCATCTAGTCAGAAGCAGAGAAGAACAGCTTTTCCAATGAAAATAAATATGTCCGTAAGGCTCCACTGTAGCCAAAGATTGTCTAATGTACTATCACCTATCACACTTTCACACAGTGAGTTGGAACTATCAACTGGCAATTCATTTTTACATTACTATGAGCAAACACCCCCTTGGTCCACTTTCAAGGACCACCCTGACTTCCTGAGTCTCATAAAATGATCAAGCCAACGTTTGGACTCCCACTTCTTCCAACCACACAGTCCTGGGCTGGAGTGCTTCTGCCCAGCAGAGAACAGATACACACTCAAAGGCATCTTACCTGTAATTTTGCCATTGGCTTCTGAGGGAGGTTGCCAATTTACAATTATGGTCCTGGGTTTCCCCTCTTTACTCACAACTGTCACATCCTTGGGTGGAGAAGTAGGAGCTACAAAATAACAAGACTGTCAATAATTCTTGTCCATTCCAGTTTCATTCACCATTTCTGCAACACTTTCCTTTTAAAAGGTGCAATAAGAGGTGTAATGCAAAAAAGCTAAAGCCTCCTGGCTCAAAGAACTCATAGTCTGCCTATAAAATAGATCCAATAAAAAGAAGAATATGCAAAGTACCAAAGAAAAAAACACCATACTATGAGGCTATAGAACTGTCACCTTGGGCTGGAGGTCAAGAATTTATAGGATTCTTACGTAGGGATATCAAAAGACCTTTGTAGTTAACTACCAAGTATCCACATTATACCAGGCATTTTATAAATAGTATTTCACTTAATATTTGTGGCAACTTGAAAGGCAATTTACCACTATCCCTGCTTGACAGATCAGGGCATTGACGATGAAAAATGTTACGTAATTTGCTCAAGATGACATTCTATCCCACCTCCCCATATTTAGATTATTTTATTAGAATATTTTCAAGTGTAAAATAATTTTCTCTTTCACTTACAGTTGTCTCTCCAAACAAAATATAATGTGTGAAACCCCCTATTCCCTCAAAGACTCACCTTAGGTGTGGAGTGAAAAAATGCTGTTTTTAAGTTTTCACTCTCAATCTCAACTATTGAGATTATTGCTCTGAAATGTAAAGCTACTTAAGAAACACCACCAATAGAATAAAAACAACACTGCATTTCTTGTATTTCCATGTTACGGATATCCATATAGGATAACGAGTAAATTAAGTACATCCTCAAATTTACTCTTCCTAAAATACTGGAATTTTCCTAGCATAAAATGGAAGGAAGCCTGGTGAAATGCAGACACCCTGAGAGAATACATACCATTATTTATTAACTAACGGATTGGAATGAAGCAAAAAGATATTCTTAAAGCTAGCAAAGAAGGCAAACTCAAAACCCAAGGTCTATTTAAACTTTTTTTGTTATTTCTAAGCTCTCCAGATGCAATCCTTTTCTCTGTAGGAAGTCCATCAACTGTGCAGGAGACACAAAGACATTAGGGTCAGGCCCAGTCCAGAAGTCTTGGCAGCTCCACTTTTTCATTATTTATATATAGGCGGAAAAAAAAAAAAAAAAAAAAGGCCATATGAGGCTGGAAGGGACAGAGACTCCTGATGGTTGCACAGAAGCCCATGCTAGAAAGAGTACAAGAGGGAGAAGGGCAGGCCTACGAATGAGCAAAAAGCAAAGAGAACTGCAAACTTGGATGGCCTGCTTTCCCCTTAATTTGCTTCAGTGTCTTTTATCTTTCATGTTTACTTACAGACAAAATATTAGGCTGCCCCAATGGGATTTTATTTTTATTTATTTATTTATTTATTTATTTAAAAGAATTTTATTTATTTATTTGACAGAGAGAAATCACAAGTAGATAGAGAGGCAGGCAGAGAGAGAGAGAGAGAGAGAGAGAGAGAGAGAAGCAGGCTCCCTGCTGAGCAGAGAGCCCGATGCGGGACTCGATCCCAGGACCCTGAGATCATGACCTGAGCCGAAGGCAGCGGCTTAACCCACTGAGCCACCCAGGCGCCCCCCAATGGGATTTTAGCAGATACTACTTATAAGAAAGCTGCTAGGGCAGCTTTGGGGTTCTCTGGTAAGGTTCTGAGCCTCTAGCCAGCCTGGTGTTGGCAGCTGGTCAAGAGCAGGTCACTTCACGTTTCTTCTACCTCAATTTAGCAATAAAGCAGGATTAATGACATTAATCCTTTACATCTGCACAGTGCTTTCTTACTGCCAACTGCTTTCTCATCTGCTCATTTTACCTTACAAGAAGCCTATAGGGTAGGAAAAGCAGATGTTATTGTCACCCCTCTTTTACAGGTGGAAGAAACAACAGGCTGGATGGATGACTTATGCAGTCAGTACTTGGTTGACCTAGGACTGAACTCAAGTCCCCTGATTTCTAAAATCTAGCATCCTTTGCATTCGATCATCCCATTATTTGGTAATGTTCTTGTTCAGTCATGAAGAAAACATAATTCATCAGCTGGAAAAGCAAACCCGGAACTCCAGCTGTGCTGCTCACTATGTTCTGTAAGTGGTTTAATTCACACCTTCGATTCTTTCCTCAGGTAGTAGAAGCAGGTGATGAGAAGTCTCATGACTAGGAATGTCGCCTAACACTAGTCTTTCTTCCACTGGCTTTCACGTCTTACAAAGAAAAAAAATGCCATGTATTAAGATTCAGATAACACATACCATACTCAAAGGTGGTCCCATGGGCTGTCATACTCCATGTGCTTGATCTTCGACCTTTGGTCACCATCACAGAGAATTCATACAGTGTATTTGCTTTTAAACCAGTCACCAAGTAACTTAAAGTGGTTGCATTTGCATTCTGGAAGTAGAGGAATCAAGAACTTTAGAATTGGGAAATATCAAGAGTTAGCTTTTCCCACCCAGAGCAAATGTGCCGGTACCTTGTACTTGGTGTTCGCTGGGATGTTGGTTTTCCATCGGACTGTGTAGTACCGGGAATCTGTGATCTTCTGGTGTTTGGGCAGTGAGTTGTCCGCCCATGTGATCCTTATGGTGTCATGACTCAGAATGGAAGCCTGAACTCCCACAGGGGGCATCATGGGAGTGGGATCTGGCACTGGAGTGTATGGAGCATTAATAACAAATAAATCAACTTCAGAAGTGTCTGGGTAAAAAGTAATTAAAAAAGGGAAGTGGCATTTTTAACATAAACAAAAATAAAAGAAAAGGAAAATGCAGGGTAATATAATGGAATGAAAGGTGAGAAATGGAGAAAGAGAAAGAGAATCTGGAGTTAATAGATAACCACCATTCAATAAAAAGAGTATTTCCACGTGTGTTCTTTCAGGAAAAATTTTTTAAAAATGTCTAGGGAAATAATTAACAATATTCTCTACTGTATTCTGTAGGTATATTAACATTTGATAATCCAGTGATTATTTTAACATATTCATACTTGAATATTCCTTACACTATTTGAAAATTCTCTCTTTTCCAAAAAGGATTGTGAGAAGATACAAACTATTTTTAAAATCAAGCGTGTAATTTCAGAACAAGCAACAAAAAGCTCATGATCTATTTTGATAATTCAGTGAATGTGACTGAATTCTGGGGACACGGCTTACCAATGCAGGTCAATGGACATGTAAGCCTGAGTCCTGAATGTCAGCCAATGGCAACTTAGCCTGGCCTTGGTTTTAGGGTTATCTGATACCCACACAGGGTCCAGTTCAGATTTGCTGATGTCCTGGGTCTAGAAGCAGTACAACAAAATGGCTCACATCCAAATAAAGCAAAAAGAACTCAAGGGCATTGCACTTCCTGAGGAAAAGGTAGGCTGACGCCATGAAGGAATATCTGTTATGCTTTCTCCAGTAGAATCAGAGAATAACCCACCTAATGAATCCCAATCAGTTATAGGAAATGACATAATATGGGTCCAAGTGACAGCCTTTATGAATGCTAAAAATCAGAGTACTTATTTGATAGAAAGGAAGTCTACACTCGTGTATGTCCTGTGCCATATGCAGGTGACACCTTCTCTAAGCTCACTGTCAAAGCAGAGGCTAGAATGTGCACACAAGGACCATGAGCCCAGCGCAGCACAGCAGGATCCCCTGGGCTTTACCAGCTCTTGGTTAGGTTTTCTACGTACGCACATACTGATTTATTTGAAGTTAAGGTTTAAAAATGGGTTTCCCACATGATTATGCAGAGTAGCCCTTCCTGTAACTCAAAACCTGAAATGGCATGGACCTTGTTTATGAGTAAGTACCAAAATAACATAATAGTCTCCATTTGTGTATTTCCTGCACAATGAGCACTAAAAGTAACCGAGGAACAGCCAACATTATAGTCAAGGGCTTTGTTCAAAGATCAAGAAACAAACCAATTAGTTATAGAAAATGCAACTTTGGGTGCAAAAGTCATTAGACTTCTTTGAGAATCCTTTTTATTGGTAATAACTCCTGAAAAAGATAACAAGGTGACATGACTTAGGAACAGTTCCTTGTATATTTCTAGCCAGAAGGCTATATTTTTAAGTCACATAAGAAAATAATTTCAAAAAAATTTTTTTCTATTATAGGTAATTTAAGAAAGTAGCAAATCACTTACTTAAATACTCTCTTTTTCACCTTACTCACCCCCCCCTTTCTGGAATATCAAAGCTCTTTGCAAAAGAACTTGTAAATTGTAAGCACACAGGAGAAGAGAAGACAGAACTACCAAACATGAGTGATGATGCTGGTCTTGTTAAGTAAAAGCATTAAAGAAAAAAAAGGGGGCAGAGGTGATCTTTTTAAAAAGAATAATGTGAAATTTGCATCATTATACAAAGTATCCAGAAAATATAGTAGGCAATAGAGATACACAGTTCTGGAAAACAGATGGAAAAAGCATTTCTGAAAATGATAATTTCTTGGGTTTTGGGGACCCTTTAGAAAAATTTACAAGTCTAACATATTTATTTCAATACACCTTATCACTCAGCTCTATATTCGATGTTTTATCTACAGAAATTTTACATTATATGGATATTCCTTTATTACTTAAAATAACATTTTGGTCTCATAATAATAATTAATAATAATAATAAATGTACAGTTGATCAAATGGATAGTACAACTGACTTTATACTTTTTAAAAAATTAACATATAATGTATTATTTGTTTCAGGGGTACAGGTCTGTGAGTCATCAGACTTACACATTTCACAGCACTCACCATAGCACATACCCTCCCCAGGGTCCATCACCCAGCCACCCCATCCCTCCCACTCCCAAGCCCCCAGCAACCCTCAGCTTATTTCCTGAGATTAAGAGTCTCTTATGGTTTGTCTCCCTCTCTGGTTTCATCTTGTTTCATTTTCCCCCATGATCCATTGTCTTGTTTCTCAAATTCCTAGAATCAGTGAAATAGTATGATAATTGTCTTTCTCTAACTGACTTATTTCACTTAGCATAATACCCTCTAATTCCATCCATGTCATTGCAAATGGTAAGATTTCGTTTTTTGATGGCCGCACAGTATTCCATTGCTGACTTTATAAACTCTCTATATAAATAAAACTCCCAATCAACTTAGGTGACTAGTGAAGAAAATGCTGGATTCACTGATCATACACATTTATTGAGACCATCAGTAACCTATATAATTCCTCTAGAGATACGGAGAAGTGGTTTTTTCTTTTTTTTTTTTTTTTCACTCATTTTAGTTATAACTCACATGACCAAAAGACAAAAATCACTTTTTTAGGGATGGGGAGGGACAGAGGGAGAGTAATAGAGAAAATCTTAAGTAGGCTCCATGCTGGGCATGGAGGGCAATGCAGGGCTCAATCTCACAACCTTAAGATCATGACCTGAGACAAAATCATGAATCAGATACTTAACCAACTAAACTACCCAGGTGCCCCCCAAATCACTAATAATTCTCTCACAACTATAGTTCTAGATCCCAACATATTAAAAACATGTGCTACATATCTACATGGAATTATTTATCTGAATGACTGGATTGTTAATATTTTCTAAAAAACAAAACAGAAATTAATGGAAATTTCTGTTTCGAAAGCCTGCTTTCCTATACGAAGCCTGCAGCTTATGCTGGCATATGCTCTTCCTTCCACCAATACCTGTGGGACAGACCTCAGGCCAACATTCCACATGAGCTTCTGGAAAAAGTGCTTGAAGACCAGAGATGGACAGGATGGCTTACCTGTGTGAGGTCTGGTCACAGCACTCTCGTACAGGGGGATGCCCTCACCCACATTGTTAAAGGCTTTCAGGGTTATCACGTAGTGAGAGCTGGGATCTGAAGGAAGGAAACAAGTGAAAACACTTAGGAAAAAATTATCCAGAACTTAAAAAATTCAAGGGTGACAGTGCATGAACTTAAGTGCAGAGGAAGTCAAGGAGGATTTTAAGAGGATTTTAAAATGTGTATGTGGGATTCCTCCAGGCTGTGGGGAAACACAGCGATGGCAGCAGACACAGCACAGAGAAACTTCTGGGATCAATGTCTCGGAGTCAGTCCCAGGAGTGAGACTGGCTGTGCCCGAATCCTCTCTTGGCCTCAACTAACCAGTGGTTTAGTGATGTTACTGTATAGTGGAGGGCTTGGACAAGAAGAAGTAAAAGGATTTTCATGCGGTGTAAGCCCACGGGTGGAACTTGGTGATTCACTGTGGTTTTACTGGCATTTCTCTGATGATTAATGACATAGAGAATCTTCTTATGTGCTGATGGTCCACTTGTATATCTTCTCTGGTATACTGCCCATCCCAATCTTCTGCCTAGTCTTTTACTGGAATTACCATCTTCCTGTTAAGGTAGAAGAGTTTCGTATTTCCTGGACTCAAAATTCTTTGTCAGATATTTGAATGATGAGTATTTTGTCTTAGTCTGTAGCTCATCTTTTCAATTTATTGGTGTCTTTCCCAAAGTTGGAAGTTTTAAATTTCAATGAAGTGCTATAGATTTTTTAGTTTTATAACTTATGCTTTATGCATCCTGAGAGAATCTTGTCTACCTCAAAGCCATGAAGGTTTTTTCCTGTTCTCTAGAGGCTTTATGGTTTTAGCTCTTGCCTTTAGGTCTGTTTTCGTGCATGATGTGAAATAAAAGTCAGGGAAAGTTCCTTTTCTTTCTCATACAGATATCCAGTTCTTCCCACACTGTTTGTTGAAAAGACTACTCTCTCCCCACTAAATTATCTTAGTGTGTTTGTCAAAAATCAATTGATCATACACACACACACACACACACACACACACACACACACACGGGTCTTTTTCTGGACTCCATTCTGTTCTATTGATCTATAATACCTACCTTTGCACCCATACCACCTCCTCAGTTTCTTGATTACTACAGTTTTATGTAAGTCCTGAAATCAGATAATGTGGCTCTTTAGAAGATATCTGAAGAAATGTTGAAAGACCACACTACCTGAGTCCTCTTTTTCAAAACTGTTTGGCTATTCTACTTCCTTTGCTTTTTAAAATTAAGTTTATCAACTTCTATAAAAAAAGCCTGCCAGGATTTTATTTGGAATTGCACTGGGGGAAATGTCATTTTAATAATATTATCCGATCTATAAACATGGTACCTCTACTTATTTAAGTCATTAACTTATTACCCTCAGCAATAATTTTCTAATTTCCAGTGAACAGACCTTGTACATATTTTTAAAAAGTTTATCCCTAAGTATTTCATATTTTTTGATGCTATGTAAGTAGTACTATTATTTTAATTTCGACTTCCAACTGCTTATTGTTAGTACATGGGACTATAACTATTTTTGTATATCAACTTTGTATTCCGTGACTTTGCTGAACTCACTTTTAAGTCTAAATAACCTTTTTTTGTAGATGCCTCAGGATGGGTTTCTAAATGCCATTTTCCATAAGAGAAACCAGCATTCCTTGGAGAAATGACTGATTCAAGGGCTAAGGGTAGGAAAATATCAGATGAGACCACTATATCTTGCTGCATCAAAAGGAAGAAAGCGCTCAAAGATAGAGATGTCAAATAGAGGAATCAATCATAAAGAGACTCCCATTCACCATTCTTTCAGTAAGGAAGAGGAGGAAAGCTCTTCTTTATAAAAAAAAAAATGGTGATAAATGTAAAAGAAATTAGAGAATTAGAAACTCACTGGGGAAACACCACAATAATAACTGTTACTAAAGATGCTAAAACTAGTGAACGAAAGTTCGATGAGAAACAAGATGTTTACAAAGACTCAAGGTATCCCACCTCACAAGGTATTTATTAATTTTGAAGGAGAAAACAATAACTTTAGGGAATGTGGCAGATTCCCTCTGAACCAAGTGATTAAAGTTAACATCGCTAGCATCAGACTTTCATGTGCCTCCTGAAAAGATGCACCGGCAAGAACACAATGTGTATCTGCTATTCCTTCCAAAAAGGCATAAGCTGAGAGTAGTGAGGAAATACTAGACATGTCTGAACTGAGAGACATTCTATAAAATATAAACGGTCTGTTCTTATCAAAAATGTCACAGTCATAAAATTCAAGAAAAAAAACTATGGAAATGTTCTGTAACAGAGAGAACTAATGAGACATGATAACTAAATACAACAAGTGGTCCTGGACCAGAAAACAATGTTTTTCTTTTGTTATAAAGGATGTTAGGGGGCGCCTGGGTGGCTCAGTGGGTTAAGCCGCTGCCTTCAGCTCAGGTCGTGATCTCAGGGTCCTGGGATCGAGTCCCGCATCGGGCTCCCCGCTCAGCAGGGAGCCTGCTTCCTTCTCTCTCTCTCTGCCTGCCTCTCAGTGTACTTGTGGTTTCTCTCTGTCAGATAAATAAATAAAATCTTTTTTTTTTTTTTTTAAAGATTTTTATTTATTTATTTGACAGAGAGAGATTACAAGTAGGCAGAGAGAGAGAGAGGAGGAAGCAGGCTCCCTGCTGAGCGGAGAGCCCGATGCGGGACTCGATCCCAGGACCCTGAGATCATGACCTGAGCCGAAGGCAGCGGCTTAACCCACTGAGCCACCCAGGCGCCCTAAATAAATAAAATTTAAAAAAAAAAAAAAAAAGGATGTTAATTAAGAAACTATTAAAATATAAATAAAGTCTACAGATACTGTCTGAATGTTAATTTAATGACTCTGTAACACTGTACTGTAGTTACATTAGAAAACACCCTCATTTTTAGGAAATGCACATTAAAGTATCAGAGGGTGGAGGGGCATCACATCTGTAACTTACTCTCAAATGGTTCAGAGAAAAAAATATGTATGTACAGGAAGACAGAATGAGAAAGCACATGTGGTAAAATGTTAACTTATGAGGACTTTTAGTGAAGAATATATAGAAATTCTTTATATATATATATATATATATTTTTTTTTTTTTTCTTGAGAGGGAGAGAGTTAAGCAGGGTGGGGAAGGGGCAGAGAGAGAAGCAGAGAAAGAATCTTAAGCAAGCTCTATGCCCAATGCAGAGCCAGACATGAGCCAAAATCAAAAGTCAGATACTTAACTGACTGAGCCACCCAGGCACCCCTGTTTGTTCTATTTTTTAAAGTTTTCTGTAAAAATAAAATTATCATACAATAAAAAGTCAAAAGAAAGAAATTCCCCCATGCAATTCCTTCTTCTACTCAGCATACGTACCCAGATTTTCGATGGTGTAGTAGCGCTGTTTATAGTCCACTTTGATGGTCTGGGCATGAGGGCTGCCAATGCCATAGCCGATGGCGTAACCTCTGACCACAATGTTCTGATTCTCTGGAGGAGTCCAGCTTACTACAATACTAGTGACCAGGGGCCGGACGTGAAGAGAACTAGGCACTTCAGGAACACGAGTTTCTGGGAAGAAGAGTAGAAAAGCAAGACTTGAGAATATTTACCATCCTTGGGCCATGGTGTTTAGCCTCCTGCCAAATTATCTGGGGCTAAGATTTTTTCATTATGCCCAAGAAGTCACAGAGAATCTGTATGTATAGTAGGTATGGCTCATGGTTTTACTACATTCTAAGAAGAGAGCAAAACATAAACAAATGAAATATAAGACAATGCAGTATTAATTTGGAAGGGAAGACAGAGAGATTGAAGAACCTCAGCCCAAGGGAGAGAAACAAATAAACTGCCTTTCAGTAGTTATTCATCCCACGTGGTCCCACATCTGAGACCCAGACTCACCTAGGTGGAATGAGAAAGGCCTAACACCATCTAATTAGAAGCCTGTTGTCAACGGATGATCGAGTATCATATTGTACCAACTGTATCAATTATTCACTCCCCAGAGTAATATGTCAGAAAATAGGAAACTTAAGAACCACATACTGATTTAAATAGTGGGAGACAAGAGGCTTAAAAAAGGTAGCAATTTATAGTATCTTTCAATTCTGTTACTTCAAGACATTACTTGCTGTCTTAATTTAAAATTTAGTAAACCAAGAGTGAGAATAAGGACCCAGGTGTTTGGTCTCCCAAGTGCAGCACCTGTGTCTCATAAAGGCATATACACACCTATATCAAAGTACCCACTGAATCAGGAGGCAGAAAAAGGGCAAAGTGTCCAGGACTAAGGGCAAAGGCAAACTGCGGCTGAAAAAGGAGGGATGATGTGGCTCAATGTTAAACCTCAGATCATTCATCTGTTCAAGGGCCTTGCTAAAAAAAACTAGACAAACACCTATACATTTTTATTTGTTCTGGTTCTGCTGAAAGGGACAGGTCTCCAAAAACTACTGGGCCGGGGTGGGGGTGGGGAAGCACTCCCGGAGACCTCCTGCCCTACAGTAATGACAGCAGTGGAATGCACTGAAGTTAAAGCTCACAGATTTAAGCCAGACACACCCCACATCTGTGGTCTTCCAGTTTAACTAATCTGACTACAGTTAGTATCTAGCTCCTCCCAGTCTTGTGGATTGTTGTTCTTACCATCTAAGTCACTTTCAAAAGTTTCAGCAGACAGCCAGTCAGTAGCCGGGCCGGTACCGTTGACTGTGAGAGCAGCCACTCGGAAATTGTACTCAGTACCCCGATCAAGACCTGAGACCCAAATGACAAAAACAAACAAAAAACAAAAAAGAAAAAGAAAAAAAGACAAGCTGAAATAAGAGTTCGGAAAACAAAAGATTAACACCTCATTAAGTATCTCATCTGTCAAGTCAGCACACAGCCACTATCTTAATAAAATTTCAGTTAGTTAACAGAGCACAAACAACCTATCAGCACAGCACAGAGGAGCTCTCAGGTCCCCAGTAGAGGCTGAAGACCACATCAACAGGAAAACCGAGGAGCAGAGTTCCCAGGAGCTTACAGACCCCACCCCCCACCCCATCCCCCAGCCTTTATTTTAAGAGCTTGAAGTCCACTCAAAGATCATTTAATGTAATCTCTTCATTTTGTTACTAAGGAAGCTAATGTCAAAAAGAGGTCGAGGATAATGAAAGAGTCATAACAAAGGAACAAAGTCAGTTGGTCTCAGAAGACTGGAAAAGACTGGAAAGAATTAAAAGCTGTATGTAAATCCTGCTGGGTTACCTTACCTCTGTTCTCTGAGCCAACCCGTAACAAGAATAGAACAATTTTAAACACCAAATATGGTCTACAAATATATTTCAAAACAGCCTACCTGCCCATAAGTATATATAAAAAGTAAAGGAGGAATAAAACCTTTCTTCTATGCAGTTTTTCATAGTTTTATCAGTAATAAATTTACCAGTGTATGGAAGGCAACATAATCCACATGTAAAAGTCTATCCTACGAAGTAGGGCAACAGCCAATAATACAGTCAGCTACTCAGATATTCATGCATCTAGTTTTTCTTTTTTTTATGTTAAAACACATAACAAAATCTACCATCTTAACTATTTTTCAGTGTACAGTTCACATGTATACATCTTAGAGCACTTAAATACTAGACATTGCATTACATCTTATGAGGATATGAGAAATGATCCTACCTCTCCATACTGAAATATTGGGATCTTTGGCCAGTAGCAATGCACAGAAGCTCTAAAGAGAGAACCACAGGGGCAGAGAGGACGTGGCCAGGATGCAGGATGGCTCAGTTACTGAATCCTGTCACGTGGTGAGAGAAGAGATGGATGGCTCTGTTCTTAGCAGGCCCATCCTGAGGCTGTCTGCCCATGAGAAAGCAACAAGCAAGGCAGAAGCGGAAGCAAAACGGCTGGACCCAAGTCAGTTACCTGTCACCTTCCTGCATACACTGACCAGAAAGTGCCAGAGAGGGTTATGCATGTGTTTGTCATTGTTAACAGACAAATAACATAGGCCACTGGCAAACATGGTTCCACTGAGGTCCTAAAAGAATTCAACCAATCAAATTATCATTCCCTCCCCTCTGGGGAGCTACAGTGTAAGAGAGCAAGTGAGAGTGAGCGTGCGTGCACACACCTGTGAGCTAGAGATGCGTTTGTAGAGAGGCTAAGAGTTCCTTTCCCCTCAGGTAACCTACAGAGTTCATAGACTCAAACGAAGGCCCACACTTCGTATTATAAAGATATGGCAGAATGTGTTAAGTGCTGTAAGTGGTGCAAAATGAAGAAACAACAATTACTTCTGGCTAGCACAGAGTCATGTAGTTTGTGGTTCAGGAAAGGATCCTTGTAATCCACACTGCTCTCTGATACTGATCAAGCTTCAGGTTAATGCTTCAAGAGAGCAAAGATGTCCATTTTTGCTCACCATCATATACCTCATGCAAGCACATGCTAATACGAGTTCAATAAAGTCTGTTAAGCAAATGAACCTAAATATGATTTTAAAATGCTAAGATTTTCTCCATAAAGAAAAAGCTATTTTTACATTAAAGGTGATTATTTTGCTTACACATCAAACATTTCATTGAGAAAATGAACAGTCCTCTGTGGGTGGAAAGTAACGTGTAAAATATTTCTACACAATTACAGTGAAGTTATCAGCTCAAACCAGACTTTATAACTGTTATAAGATGTATATGAAAATAGTATATGTAACATGTATATGAACATTATGTAACATATCTATAACATGTATATGAAACAGTCTCCTTATGGTCCAGAACTATATTGTTTTCACATTATTAGCAACAAAGACAGTGCCTGGTATACCGTAAATATCTACTACTAAATATTCAAAATAAAAGACTTGCGGATGGGAAATGTTATCCATATTTGGAGTCAAATCAGCAACTGCTTTTTTAAATTTTCAATTAGCCAACACACAGTACACCTCATTAGTTTTGGATGCAGTGTTCAACGATTCATTAGTGGTGTACAACACCCAGTGCTCATCACGACACGTGCCCTCCTTGATGCCCATCACCTGGCTACCCCCTCCCCCTATGCCCCTCCCTTCTGTAACCCTCAGTTTGTTTCCTGGAGTTGAGTCTCTCACGGTAGCTGATTTTTAAGAACACCTGACTGTACTGTAACACTCCTTTAGTGAGATATCTCAGCAACACCACCGCAACCATGCCTGCTTGTCACAGCTTAGAGCTGTGGGGTTCATGTGAAGAAACTCAAGGACTGAAAGCTACCCCTGGAGACAAACATTCACCTATTTTGAAAGAAGCCAATCCCATCTTCGAGGTGAGGAGTAAGGAGAAAAGCTTGTGGGATTACTGGAGTACATGTTTTCACTGTCAAGAGACTCACTCAAGTCTTAGACACTCATCCCATTACACTTTTGACCCTAGATGTTGGTCTTCTCAAGAACTTGGCCGCTGGAGGCATAAGAAAGTGGTTGATGTCAAGCTTCTCTACCAAGAAGGGGGCAATGTAAGGGAAGCTGAGAGCTCCCCAAGGGTGATGAAATTCATTCTCAGGGCTTAGATAATGATGTCAATATCTCCAATTCTTGCAGTTTTCTTCTACTAGTTCTGTTAGAAACCCCCAAAATAATTTCTTAGGGGCATTTATCTTTATTCTTTACAAGCACAGTCCCAATATCCAAAGAGCAAAAAGCATTTCTTTTTCTTCCCATGCTCCTCCTGCAAAGCCAACTGGCCCTTGCAGAGCCAAGTCTACTCCCCCTACTGAGGGAAGATGATGCGGCTCTTCTGTCATCTATAGTGAAAGCCTATGATGGAAATGCACTGTTACCAAGTACACCACTTGCTCTGCAGCACACAAAGGGAAAATGACACAAAAGTAGCTATCTTGGACAGAATTCTCTAACCCTTTATCATGTAGCAAGTAGTAGCAAGTCTAAGAAAGATTACTGCATTGCTATAGCTATTCACAAATGTTTCAGGCCACATACACATACAGGAGTGGTATCAGTATTATAAAAATCATTTTGTAGACCTCTGCTACCAGCTACATTGAGGAGATTTTTGGCTTTTGTTTTACCTTGTTTTGAGATGGCAAAAAACCAATACAGACTTCGGGTGGTTCAACTTACTATTTCTTGACTTTACAATGGTACAAAAGCAATATGCATGCAGGAGAAATTGTACTTCAGATTCTGAGTTGTGACTTTCTCCTACCCAGGCTAGCGATAGGAGGCATAATCCTCTCTTGTGATGCCTGGCACGGGCAGTGACAGCTCCCAGTCGGCCTTGAGATCACGAGGGTAAACTCCTTATACACTTAAAACACTGTGTTTCATTCTCAGTACAGTATTCAATAAAATACATGAGATATCCAATAAGTTGTTATAAAATGGGCTTTGTGTTAGATGGTTTTGCCCAACTGCAGGCTGATGTAAGTATTCTGAGCATGTTTAAGGTATACTAGACTAAGCTATGATTTTGGTAGGTTAGGTGTGTTAAATGTATTTTTGAGTTAGGGTATTTTCAAATTTTGATGGGTTTATTGGGACATAACCCCAGTGTAAGTTGAGGAACACATGTGTGTATATATCACATACACACACACACACACATATGTATGTGTGTGTGTGTATATATATATATATATATAAAAGAAAATATGGGAAATACAGAAAACCACAACTAAAGAAATAAAACTCAAACACAATCTCAATAGAGATGACAGAACCTATAAGATTGTGTTCCATTAATTTTTATCAAGTCAGAAGTAGACTGAACCATTACAAATTATTTTGAACTGTTTTCACTTCAAGTCAGCTGTTCAGAGTAGTCATTAGACTAGCATAACTCACTGCCTAAGAAAGATGCCGTCTCCTATCTTCAGCCATACCAAGGCAGCTTACCTTCAATCAGTTGAGACGACTGTGTCCCAGGTACCAAGGTCTCAGTGACATCACTCTTTCGGGAGGCCTTCCGGTAGCGAATCTTATAGCCAGTAATCTGACCATTTTGTGTGGCTGGAGGAGGAGGCTGCCAGTGAATCACAACACTCTGGGAAAGACAAGATTACAGGGAAAACACTGAATATGTCAAAAGCTTGGTCCTGTTCTATATATCATTATCCTGAATTCACTGACATAGAGGTAGCAGGGTACTCAGACAGAGTTTTAATTAGGGATCACTCAAAATTCTTTTTAATTTTAAAATCTTCAATGATCAAATGGGAAGATTATATTTGCAGGCAGTATGCTCTGGGCCCTTATTCTCCTGGGTATTTAGACACTAGGCAAAAGACTCAGAAAAGCTTTCAGAAGGAGAGTATGAGGTCAGAGGCACATAGATTAGAAGTAAACTATGATTAGGTGTAAGGTTCTCTTCCATTTCTATTGTGAAATGGCTTAAATTAGATAATTTCTGCCTAAAACTCTTCAAGAAAGGAATCATTAATTAATAGCTGGTTTTTAATTAAAGGACAAGGATTCCCATGGTACTTTTTGAAAGGACTGAGTGTCTCAGTTGTCAATGTAGTCCAGAAGTGGCTCTGGGCCTGTGAGAGGTACATGTGGTCTTCAGTGTACAAGGGACTTGGCTAGGAGGGAGTCTGAGCCTGGTCTTCAGTGTACAATGGACTTGACTAGGAGGGAGCCTGAGCCTATGCACCATTCTGACGGATGTCTACCTTCACTTCACAGTGGGCTCATCTCACAGTGCTAAGGGGCTATGGTATCATAAACAACTTAGTTCTTCCCATCTTATCACCAGTGTTCTGAACTGCTAAGATCTATAATGTCAGAATCTGCAAAACCACAATGTATCTGAAGAAAGACTAAAGTAATCTTGGCATCAGAGAAAGGCAGTAAAGTTAAACAGAAAACATAGAGTTGGTTTCTAAGTCCAGCTTTACTGGACGGGGTAATATCTATGACACCTTACTTCTCTGCTTGATCATGATTCTGCTTATGTCAAATTTCCCTCTCCATAAGCCTTTCTGAGACTTAACAATATGCCAGTAAAAATGAATAGCAATACAAAGTTTACCTTTGAATTTCTTACTTCTAAGGACAGATTCTGAGGAGCAGCATTGGGAACTGGACAGGAAAAAAAAAAGAAAAAAATTTTTTTTCAGTCACCCACAAATCACCCCAACATGTGATATTCCTGGCTAGACTTTACACAAATGCGCATCTCAAACACTAATTTGCAACCTGAAGGTCGAAAGCTAGCTGCCAGTGCCTCTCATGTTGATTGCAGTCTGTGGATAAGGTGTGGCCACATTTGATTCACTTAAAAAAAGAGAGACATTCTTATAACAGTACCCATATCCAGGTCAGGTACTTATTTCAAAGTCAGAAACTTTCGGACGTCAGATACTTATTTCAAAGATATGACAGTAACTCTAGACTTTTCTAGAACCCAGACATATTCTGAACCTTCAACATATTCTTTTGAATATCCTTGTTGATGGCATATCTTTATCTTGGGGAAGAACTACAAATTTTCTAAAAACAGCTCTAATGAAAACGGCAAGTCAACACACTGGGTAACGCTGTTTCGAGTCCACAATACGAGGTACATAAATCAGTGAGCACTGCATTCTTGTGGGGTTCCTAACCTGGTTTTGAAGGCAATTCCCATTAGAATAAAGAGGTATTTACAATGACAGCTTCAGTAAAGAAATGATTTGACTTCCCAACGCCACTTTTATAGCAGGGAACACTCATTTCAGTATGAGAAGTTTGGGAGTACTGGTTAAACAAACAGCTGCATTACTTTAGTTTCTCACATATGAGAACACAAGACAGGACTATCTCAAATTTTATGATCCACACACCTTCCAGCATCCCTCTTTGTAGTAACTATAGCAAGCAAAAAGAATGTAAGTAAACCTGATTAATTTCCCCTCCACTCACAAAATGTTGACTGTAACTCTTTTTTCCTAGTCCATCCATGGAAACTTCTCTCTCCTTTTCTCTGACATCTGGTGACCAGATATTGACTAAGTGCCCACTGCGCTATCTGCTTCTGGAGGACAGAGACTGTGTCTTGCTCATTGTTGTATCTTGTGCTATCAAAGAGCATCAGGCCTCAAACCAGAGATTCATGAACAGAGGATCTGGAGTAGGACTTATGCAGCTGCGTTTTGAAAAAAGTCTATGAATGGTTCCAGTTCAGAACCTGACTTAGCTGCAGAGGCAGCTGACACAGACTGTTGCTGGTGTCTTCATCATCACCACCACCACCACCACCACCATCATCATCATCATCATCACCATCATCCTAGCTAAGATATGCTGCATGCTCCTAAATGGCAGGTACTTAATCCTTACAACAATTCCATGAAGGAGGTTCTATAATTATTCCCATTTTATAGATGAGAAAACTATAAAGGAGGTTCAAGGCAGTGAAGCTGACTGAGCTATTTGTTTCAGCTAATGGAGGAACCAAGATGTGTCGTACTCTGCAGAACCGCCGTAACCACCATGCTCACACAGACTCAGATCCCATGACCGGCACTGCAGTCAGCATGCCAACCCACTTTGTACAGCTAGAACTGGTTCAGGTACAGATTTTACAACTTACATGTTTTCCCTCAACTTTTCTCAAAAGTCTTGGCCAAATGGCTTATGCAGCTAGCTAACCAAACTACAGTTTGTATTTATTTTTCGCAAGGCTTAATCCTGCAAAATGTCAAGGACACAGAAAAGAGTGGCAAGAATAAGACAATGACTTCTACGTATTCTTTCCCTGGATTCACGAATTTTTTATGTCCTGGCACATCTGCTTTATTTCCTTCACATTATTTAGACACACATATTTATGTGTCTACATACTATTTCTCAATCATCTATCCAACAAAACTATAACAAAACAATCACATTCAGAAAATTTAATTTAATCTTAGTACAAAATATTATTTAGAAATCAGCTGCATTTCTATACGCTAGCAGGAAGATTGATTAAGAAAACAATCTCATTTACAGTTGTTGCAAAAACAATAAAATACCTAGGAATAAACTTAGCCAAGGAGGTGAAAGACCTGTACTCTACAAACTATAAAACACTGATGAGAGAAACTGAAGATTACACAAACAACTGGAAATACATTCCATGCTCATGGACTGGAAGAACAAATATTATTAAAATGTCCATACGACCCTAAGCAAGTTAAAGATTTACTACAATCCCTAACAAAATACATCATTTTCCACAGAACTAGAAGAACAAATCATCCTAAAATTTGACCCCGAAGAGCCAAAGCAATCCTGAAAGAAAAGAACAAAACTGCAGGTATCACAATCCTAGATTTCAAAATATACTAGAAAGCTGTAGTAATCAAGACAGTATGGTACTGGCACAGAAACAGACACATAGATCAATAGACCAGAATATAGAGCCCAAAACTAAACCCATAATTATATGGTCAATTAATCTTCAACAAAGGAGGTGAGGCTATGCAATGGGAAAAAAACTCAACATCTTCAACTCCCCAAATGATTTTGGGAGAACTGGACAGCTACATGCAGAAGAATGAAACCGGAGCACTTTCTTACACCATACACAAAAATAAAACCAAACTGGATTAAAGACCTAAATGTGAGACCTGGAGCCATAAAAATCTTAGAGGAGAGCATAGGCAGTAATTTCTGACATTGGCCATAGCAACATTTTTCTAGATATGTCTCCTGAGGCAAGGGAAACAAAAGCGAAAATAAACTACTGGGACTACATCAAAATAAAAACTCCTGCAGCACAGCAAAGCAAACAATCAACAATACTAAAAGGTAACCTACTGAATGGGAAAAGATATTTGCAAATGACATATCCGATGAAGGCTTAGTATCCAAAATATATAAAGAATTTCTACAACTCAACACCAAAACCCCAAATAACCCAATGAAAAACAGCAGAAAACACGAACAGACATTTCTCTAAAGAAGACACACAGATGGCCAGGAAACACATGAAAAGATGCTCAACATCACTAATCAGGAGGGAAATACAAATCAAAACCACAATGAGATACCACCTCACACCAGTCAGAATGGCTAAAATGAAAACCAGAAGAAACAACTGTTGACAAGGATGTGGAGAAAAGCAACACCCATGTACACTTGATGGGAATGCAAACTGGTGTAGCCACTGGGAAAAACAGCATGGAGGTTCCTCAAAAAATTAAAAATAGAATTACCATATGATCTAGTAATTCTACTACTGGACATTCACCCAAAGAATAAAAAAACATTAATTCAAATAGATACATGCACCCCTATGTTTACACAGCATTATTTATAATAGTCAGACCATGGAAGCAGCCCAAGTGTCCACAGATAGACTAATGGATAAAGATGTGGTATGTGTACACACACCCCCTACACACACAATAGACTACTACTCAGCCATAAAAAAAGAATGAAATCTTGCTATTGCAACAACATGGATTGATCTGGAGCATACAATGCTAATAAGTGAAATAAATCAGAGAAAAGGACAAATACCACATGATTTCACTCATGTTAAACTTTAAAAATGAACAAAGAAAGAGACAAACAAAAAACCCCCCCGAGTCTTAAATATGAAGAACAAACTGGTGGTTACCAGAAGGGAGACAGGCGGGGGATGGGTGAAGCAGGTGAAGGGGATTAAAAGCACACTTATCACAGTGAGCAGTGAACAATGTATGGAAGTGCTAAATCACTATATTGCATACACCTGAAACTAATATAACACTGTGGCAACTATACTAGAATTACAATTTTTTTAAATGTCAAAATTTTAAAAAGTTAGGTAACATAACTAATAACATACCTAATACTTAAAATTGCCTAACAGGGGTGCCTGGGTGGCTCAGTGGGTTAAAGCCTCTGCCTTCGGCTCAGGTCAGGATCCCGGGGTGCTGGGATCAAGCCCCGCATCAGGCTCTCTGTTCGGCAGGGAGCCTGCTTCCCTTCCTCTCTCTCTGCCTAATTGTGATCTCTGTCTGTCAAATAAAACCTTAAAAAACAACAACAACAACAAAACCCTCCGTTCAAAAAAAAAAAAAAAAAAAATTGCCTATCGGTACATCTACCCAACATTAATACTGTCCTTGATAGCTAATTTTACCCCCAGATCCAGAAGCCAGTCAAAGATAATACATGTTTTATTTTATTTCATGTGTCCTTATTTTTCTTTAACCTAGATTCTAGAATGATAATGTCCCATTTTTTCTCTGAATTGTTCTTTTACTTTTTTATTGCCCCCCCAACTGGTTTTCTTTCATGAGACTAATATTTTTTAAGAAGCCAGTCCAGTTTATTTATTTATATATTTTTAAATAGAATTTCCCTGTTAGACATATCCAAACTGAGGAAAATTCTACAAATAACACAAACAGGCCTGAATTCTTGAAAAATATTACAACTTTCAGGAAACTGTATATATTTATTAACTGCAATAAACACTGTTATTTTCTGTTCTACTACAGATAATTTTTTTTTTAATGCTGGTCTTAAAGATACCAATGTAGGGCTCTCTGCCCACCATATGAGGACTCAGGTGGAGAAGGTCACAGACATGGTGGCTGTTAGGGTGGGAAAGCTGACGATAGTACCTGCAGGTCTGATATGTGCATCTGTAACTGCGCTTGCGGCTACAGAAGAATACAAAAAGCAGCCAGAGCAGCTCCCCACACAGACTGCACCACCTCTGCAGTTTAAACATGTAGAAGAGCAGCCTGGTCATTTACAAATGGGCTTAGCATCCATCTGCACTACAACTGGTCATTATATTGGCTGGTGCAATAGTGTTTATGTGTTTGTGAAAAATGGAATAATGGGTACAGTTCAATTTGGAAAAGATGCATATATCTCTCTGAAGGATCCACCTCAAGATCTTCTCCCAAAAGTTGGAGAGATTACAGTTTCAGGATTGGCCGGTGTGGTTTCAGCAAGAAAAGGTTCTAGGTTTAAGAAAATTGCTTACCCACTGGGACTGGCCTCTTTAGGAGCAACTGTTTGCTACCCAGTTCAGTCAGTAATAATTGCAAAGGTAACTGGGAAAAAGGCATATCCTACAAGCCAGCAAATTTATGAAGCAGTTAAATCACTGTGGACAAAAATCAACAAAGAGTCATTTCCTAAACCTAAAGAAAAATCTAAGTTAGGAAATTCTGCTGCAACAGAACTACCTGCCAAAACAACAGACAGCTGAAATACTCAGTGCCCTTGCCCACGGAACTCAGCTCTGAAACAAAGTCACAATCAGAATCCACCTCTGGGGCTACAGAGTTTCTGCCTGACCCCAGCTCATGGATCCAGGCAGTTCCATCTAGAAGATGCCTGCAGCACTAGAAGCTGAAATGCTCTGCATAGAGAACTACAACATGTATGAAGTTGAAAACAATGATGGAAAAATCATGTAAAGGGTAACTGACACAGAGTATAACTTTTTTTTTTCCGGGGTATAACTTCTAAACAAAGTTTTTCTTTCATATCTTCTAATATAATGTACAGTTTGACCAATCACACATAAGGGATTAAAACACAACAACTAGAGCGTATCATGCTTAGCGAAATAAGTCAAGCAGAGAAAGACAACTATCATATGATCTCCCTGATATGAGGAAGTGGTGATGCAACATGGAGGCTTAAGTGGGTAGAAGAATAAATGAAACAAGATGGGATTGGGAGGGAGACAAACCATAAGTGACTCTTAATCTCACAAAACAAACTGAGGGTTGCCGGGGGGAGGGGGTTGGGGAGAAGGGGGTGGGATTATGGACATTGGGGAGGGTATGTGATTTGGTGAGTGCTGTGAAGTGTGTAAACCTGGTGATTCACAGACCTGGGGATAAAAATATATGTATATAAAAAATATATGTTTATAAAAAATAAAAAAAAAAAAAATTAAAAAAAAAAAAAAAAAAAAAAAAAAAAAAAAAAAAAAAAAAAAACACAAACTGTGAATTTAATCCAAACAATATTAAATGATTGATGAAGAAGCCGAAGTATTGGGATGCATTTAATGATTTTTAAGGGTGTTTATGAAAAATAGAGTAAATATATAAACACTGGTGAAATATGTATGTGTATATATAAATATTTATACAGATACATACATATATTTGCTTTAGCTTTTTCAAATTAATGTCAGCTAAATTAGAATGGTGTGTAGAAAGATGTGCTTCCACTCCCCCTTCCTTCATTCCCCAGAGCTGGAATAAAATATCCATTATTTTATGACCAAAAAAAAAAAAAGATACACATGTAGTGATCCAAAGGGCCACCTGTACCCTAATATTTATAGCAGCAATGTCCACAACAGCCAAACTGTGGAAAGAAGTCCATTGACAGGTGAATGGACAAAGAAGATGTGGTATATATACAATAGAATACTACATCAAAAAAAGGAATTTTGCCATTTGCAACAAGTGGATGGAACTAGAGGATATCATGCTAAGTGAAATAAGTCAATCAGAGAAAGACAACTATCATATGATCTCACTTGTATGTGGAATTTAAGAAACAAAACAGAGGAGCATAGGGGAAGTGGGGGAAAAGTAAAACAAGATGAAATCAGAGAGATAGACGAACCACAGGAGACTCTTTAAGAGACTCTTTAATCAGAGGAAACAAACTGAGGGTTACTGGAGGGGAGAGGGGTTGGAAGGGTGGAGGCAACTGGGTGATGAGGACATTAAGGAGGGCACATGATGTAATGAGCACTGGGTGTTATAGAAGAAAGATGAATCACCGACCTCTATTTCTAAAATGAGTAATACACTATATGTTAATTAATTGAATTTAAATTAAAAAATAGTAAAAAATAAAAACAGAAAATCCCAATCTTGACCTACTCAATCCCCTTGGCAAGCTATAGTTTGAAAAATACTGCTCTAAAAAAAAAAAAAAAAAGAAAGAAAAATACTGCTCTAGGTCATAGTTACATGAATACAACTTAGCTTAGAAATTCAGCCACAGGTAAGAAATGAAACTGTCACAAAATAGCGAGGAATTAAGAAGAGCTATTTGGTATAAAAATATGATTGATAAGGGTTCGTGTTATGAACAAGCAGTTAGACTTACTTATACAAAAGCTCCTACTAAAAATGAAAACATGAGAAATTATTCAGTACCAGGCACTGCATGTCCCACCCGCTCTCAGTAAATCTTTTAGACCCAATGAAGTTGGTATTATCTACATTTTACACATAAAAAAGCATGTTCAGACATGGTAAGTGACTAAAGTCCAGAAAAGGGGTAGAACTGGGATTTAATGGAATCTTCTTGCTATCAAAGCCCATGATCTGACCAGGGCCCCCAAGCATGGTATGTGATCCAAAGAAGAAAGACTCACCGTCTGATAGCGTCCGAACAGCCACGTCCTCTGTGGACACTCCCGGACCATGTCTGTTGTAAGCCACCACTCGGAAACTATACTCCGTGTATTTTTTCAACCCGTTAATTGTATGGGAGTGACTTGAAACGTCAACATCCTTGGATAAAATAAAACAATTTACTTGCATGCAACTCAAGCCAAAAGAAATGCTGCAAAATAAAGAAATAACTACACAAATTCTTCATTTGATATGATGCAGATTTTTATCCCTTTTAAGAAATTCTACTTAACAATCAAAGCAGATTAATGAGAAACACTCACAATTTACTGAGAAATATTGCTTGATGTTTAGTGACCTTTCCTGATAAAAACTAGAGAATATAACCTGGTACAAAGAAATAGAGTCTGCTGACTTTCCATTTCCTGTATACAACTTTTTTTATTCTGAGATTTCTAGACAAGCAAGTATTGATTTTGGGCAATAAATTTCAATTCTACTATTCCAATCAATGGACTGAAAAATGGCTTTGGGGTGCCTAGGTGGCGCATTCGGTTAAGCATCCCACTCTTCCTTTCAGCTCAGGTCATGATCTCAGGGTGCTGGGATGGAGCTCTGCGTCAGGCTCCACACTGGGTGTGGAGCCTGCTTAAGATTCTCTCCCTCCCTCCTCCTCTGCTCCTCCCACTGTGCTCTCTCTTTCTCTAAAATAAATAAATAAATCTTACCAAAAAAGGCTTTATCTTTTACCTGTTCTTTATCAGTCCCTTTTTCCATGTAGTACAATTTGTAATTCTGAATTTCCCCATTGCCAGACAATGGTGTTTCCCAGGAGACAGTGATAGAAGTCGGTGAAGCTGCGTATGCCCGGATGTTAGGTGCTGGGCCAGGGAGCTGAACTAGAAAGAAAATTTTGAGACAGCAAGATAGGAATGAAATTTACTGAACTCTTCAATCACCAGTCTCAGCAATAACGTCATATTGGCCATGTTTTTAAAAACAATAAAAACTGAGAAAACAACTGATTTGACTGAAGTGGTTTTAGGATAATATATAAATGCATTTCCCTATGACTCAAATTATAACCAAAAACTATCTGTGAAGTATCTTAAATGTATTCAAAGGAATAAATAAACATTGCAAAATTTTTCCTGTGGTTTATAAAAGCCTAGTTTTAGAGCAGGACTGCAGCACGTAAAAGTAGCCATCACAAAAAAAGGGTCTTCAGGGGATTCAAGAGTACACTTACCATGATGAGCACTGAGTAATGTGTAGAACTGTTGAATTGCTCTATACCCCTGAACCTAATATAACACTGTATGCTACTTATTCTGCAATTAAAGGAAAAAACTTTAAAAAAAAAAAAAAAGAGAGAGCCTTCTTTTGCTAGACAGTGTGGATACGGTGACAGACAGAGCCCCTGCCCACAAAGAATTCCCAGTCTAGAGGGAAGTCAGACATATAAATAGTTGCGAGAGTCACAAGTGCCAACAGATTTCATGACTGTAACGAAAACAGAAAGAGAATACACGACTCAGCTTTGAGAGGGGAGTGTGTAGGCAAGGGAAGGACTGGGGAAGACTTCTGGGGAGCCAGAAGGAACAGTGTCCTCAGATACCAAGGGAAAAATTATTCCAGTCAGTGGGTGGGATATGTGAGGAGACGGTGTAATGTGGTTCAGGGCAAATACTGAATGAAGAAGGGAGGGAGAATGTGGAGAAGCAGGACACAGCCGGGTAACAAAGACCAATGTGCTGCTATGGAGCCTGCCTCATCCCATGCAGGTGTTAGTAATCACTGAACAGGTACGAGCAGGAGCATGTCAGATCGGGTTTAGAAAGGACATGTCAACGTATGCATGGAAGAAAAACAGTAAGGGAGTAAGACTATAGAATAATGATTTTTAAAATAGCTACCATTTATTGAATGCTTACAATCAGCCCAGCTGAAAGTGCTTTACATGTATTTAAATTATGTCTTACGTAGTCTTTGCACTAACCCACACGAGAGCGATACTATGATCATCCCAGTCTGCAGATGAGGTTGGCTAAGAACTGTTCTGTGTGATGGGCAAGTTAGTGGTGGAGCTCGGAGCTGCACACCTTCTGACTCTAACACGTGGACTCAAGCCGACCAGGCAGGAGACACAACGCCCTGCGTGGGGTGTTTGTGACAGGAAGACTTGATGGCTTGTTCACTGACTGTCCGTCTCACTCTAACTCCTACAACAGCTCCCGGACCTTTTTACTGTATTCTTTTCATCTGACTGATGGACTGACAAGTTCCAGCCCCAATTTATACACAAATTCCAGAGGTTACCCATGTCTACACTTTGGTAGACATTCTATATTTGAAAACCGTTTTTCTGGTGCCGGTGTTTCTGTAACAGAATCCATTACATTTGATGAGCAGGAAAAAAACCTGGCAAAAGGTAGAACAAACCAGCTTTCTTAAAGAACAGCACCACAGCTTGACGGTTTTGCTACCGAAGCGCAGAGAAACCTGAATGTGGTTATTCTGACAGTTGTTTGCTTTATTTAGTCATGAATCATGTTATTCACTCAATGTTGAGAGCATGATTTTGTGCAGCCTGACAGGTGGGATTTGTCACACTTCTGCTGCTACAGAAAACTTTCCTCTAAGTTATTAAAGAGGAAGGAAAACAAAATAATCCTCCAATTCCCTTGAAAATACTTTCAATATATTCATTGGATACACATAAGCAAACATGATCCTAAAAAGGCACTAAGAAATTCTTTCATTTCACCTGCACAGTGGCATAATAAATGGAAAAAATTTTAAGTTGGTTTGTTCAGCTAAGTGTGTAAAATATTTTTGGAGGGCTGCCTCCAACATTTACACCTCCCGGCCCAGGCTGAATACCTCCAGATGGAGTACACATCTCTTTCCTTTACCTCATCTTTTGCCAAGACATGTTATAGCCACTTTCCATCCCTAAAATATTCTCAAGAGAATCATGTCCCCCTTCCATCTACATTCTTATTTAGTCTCTTTCTTCTCATCAAGCTCCTTGGAAAAAAATGACTGTGTTGCCTACTTTCCTTAGAATTACAGAGGTATAATATTAGGTAGATAGGATCAGAGGAAAAAGTCTACAAGGCATCTGAGCCAGGTCTTAAAGAATCAATAAAATTTGAGTGTGTATCATCCAAGTCCTATTGCCTTACATGATTTGCCACAGTTTGATGTGAATTAATTTGCTCTCCCTTAACCAATTTATAAGGTCCTTGACGGCAAGGAGCTGTACCTTCTGCACTGCCATGGTACACAAGCCTACCAAGAAGGTAGACCTTCTTATCATCTGCCTACATGTAGGGCTGATGGACAGGTGAAAGACTTACCCTCGGGCTGTGTTTCTACTCGGAGTGGAGCTGAACTCTCTCCGGAGCCATGCTTATTTTGAGCCATAACTCTAAAGATGTACACAGTCGCTGGCATTAGGTTTTGAATGGTTACCTGCATTTCTCCTGGGCGACTGGTATTCTCAACACGTTCCCTTTAGATAAAGAGGGGTGTGGAAAGAAACAGCATTGATTAGGAATACTTCTAGAATGTGCAGTTTCATTTTCATTGCAATTCCTATAGATACAATACCATATAAAAATCTTAACTCTTGACTCTGGGAAACAGACACAGTTGAGTTAAAGGAGGTGGGTAGGGGGATGAGGGAGGTGAGTGGGGGGACGAGGTAACAGGGTGATGGGCATTAAGGAGGGCATGTGATGTGATGGGCACTGGGTGTTATATGCAACTAATGAATCACTGAACATTGTATCAAAAACTACTGATGTACCGTACGTTGGCTAATTGAATTTAAATTAAAAAATCTTAATTTAAGTCAAATTAACTCTTCAGAAAGCAAGCCTTTGGGGGTGGAACAGTGCACAGAATATGGAGAGTAGCAAAGAGCAATATCACACATGTCTGATACCTTGCTGATGTCCTTGCTTAAACATCACTGACTCTCTGGTCATAACCACACCTTCCTTTCAGAGAAGGAACAAACAAGGGTCTTCTCATTGCCATTTCAAATGGGGAAGCTGGCCATCAATTCTGTAGGCTTTAGGAATCACTGAGTTTTAAGGAGTGATTTTTGAGGGAGACAGAGGTAACTGCAAGCATGACCCAGTTTTCAAGGAAAATATCAAAGAATTCTGTGTACATTTTAGACAAAAGACTCAATAAAAACAAAGCTAGATATTATTACTTTAAAAGTTGGGAACATTAGAAATTTAAATGATCCTAAAATAACCCAATCTATAAAAAAGTAAAACCTGATACTGATTTTTATAATTTATTTGTTAAGGCAAATACTCTTAGAATGATATCTAAATTGATTTGAAATGTTTAACAAATTTTATGACAACAGGACAAAAGAATCTAGCAGTCTAGCGTTATGAACTGAGAAGATAATGCAGTTATCTGGCTTCTTTTAAAAGCTTCCAGACTAACCTGGGACCTGAGAGTCCCACAACTGGGCCCATAATTACAGTCAGTCTATTGTACATACTAGAATAAAAACCAGTTAATATTACACAAGAATTTCAACAAATATTGTGGAAGAATTCATTTGTTTTAGACAAATCGCTAGCCTTTAAGAATTGTCGATCATGTAAGGAGAGATTTGTATCTATCCTGACAGAGTAATAAAAAGGCCCAAAACTACTCTGTGGACAAAATTACTTGAAACTACATAATCTGCCGAATTAAAATTTTTAAAGATATTGGTTATTTTCCCTGAAATCACTGATAAAATTTGTTTAGTTCTACATGAACTTATGCCAATTTGCCTGGTTATATGTGAATATTTACATTTCAGAGATTTAAGTGTTTTTCAGTAGTTTCCTAGTTTTTTAAACTACCTTATTTTTATTTAAAACAAACCAAACCAACAGTACCCACACCATCTTCATAGAGTGCTTGTTCCACCAGAGAAGAGTACTATGGCAACAGAAGTTCTTACTCAAAGATCCTTGAGGTATTGACAGATATTTTCTCTTCAGCTAGCCCTCTACGTCACAAGATTTAAAAGGGGTTATCAGTGGATTTCTTACACTCTGAAATTTCTGACAGTTGCTCTGATGGCAACTGATTGCTGCCTAAAAGGAAGTATGGTATTTGACACTTCACCAAACTACAAGGTCCGTGTAGGAGCACAGAATAGGTCTGTTTTGCTCACTGTACATAACAGTTTAAACAAAAAGTTGAGACCATCTTGAGAAAGGTAGTTGGGGGGTGCTATTTTACGTTAAACTGAAGTGTCTCAATCACGTTCCCATATTACAGTAGAACTTAGCAGAAAGCTCAGACACGGGGGGCGCCTGGGTGGCTCAGTGGGTTAAGCCGCTGCCTTTGGCTCAGGTCATGATCTCGGGGTCCTGGGATCGAGTCCCGCATCGGGCTCTCTGCTCAGCAGGGAGCCTGCTTCCTCCTCTCTCTCTCTCTCTGCCTGCCTCTCTGCCTACTTGTGATCTCTCTCTGTCAAATAAATAAATAAAATCTTTAAAAAAAAAAGAAAGAAAGAAAGCTCAGACACGGAAAGCAGCGTCACAGATATGTGAAGAATGCATGAATGGAAATTTGGCTTCTCTACATAAACCTTGTATAGTAATAATATCATGTACATCTTTTGTTCATTCCTATGTGAAAGAAAAAAAAAACAGGAGAAATGAGTGAAGGGAATGAAAAACTTAGAACAGATTTCTACAGAAATCCTACAGTTAAAAAGAATCAGTAATGCGTATGATTCCTTAAGATGGAAGAACAAATAGCCAGTACCTGCAAACACTTTAACTCTAGATTGGATTGAGGTTCCAGAACCAAGAGCCTGTCTAGAAAAAACTTTGACTTCAGGACAAGACCCAGAGTGAGTTATAAAAGTACAATTCTCACAGCTGTGTGAGGTTATGATGGAACTTGGGTTAGAATGTATAAACTAAGAGTCAAAGCAGAAAGGAAAAGCTATGTTTTCTATTAAGACAGTGCTGGGCCAGGTGCTAAGAGCTCCGTTTTAGTTTTGACAAGCTAATTCCTTCTGAGCCAGATAGTAAATATTTATAGGTTAAGAGACAAAATGGAAAATATTATGTAGTTACTTACATAATCTATTAAAATGTAATGATTGGAAAACACAAAAAAATATTCTTAGCTCTTGGGTCATAAAAATAACAAGTCTGATTTGGCCCACAGTCCGTAGCTTGCCAATTCCTGGGCTTAACTAAGATAGCTAAGGGGCTTCATCCATCTCTAAAATGTTATTTACTTCTGGAAGAACTTACTCTAAATTTTCAATTTAGTGGCTAATATCAGAAAAGTACTAAATTTATACTAAAAAGGGGTGAACATTTCCTAGTTGAAAAGGCAAAGGACCCTTTGAAATCTCAAGGAACTCAGGCACCTGGAAGAATTGCACCTCATGACCAAGACACACAGTGCCACCTTGTGGCTGATTTTTCAAGTGCAGGAAGTAGTAGGATTTGTAAATCCAGGTAGTGGCTCCATGCCCACACTGATTTCTCATTTTAAATCTGTGACAAAATTTACTACTCTCATTTCTTTTAGACGAGAAAACTTAAGCTTATGAAGGTTAAATAAATTCTGTTTACAAAACAAGCAGAGTCTAGTCTTCTGACTTAGTGTTCTTTCTACTCCTTCAAGGCTTGTATTCAGAAATCATAAACTTCATTCACAAGTGAAAGGACAAAAACATGACGGTCTCCAAGAATCTTCCTTTGACTGTTCCCTAGATTTATTCTGTCCACTCCAAGTCACTGCTCTCACCTTCGTCTTCGTCTTCGCCATACCTACCACGTGCCTAGATTAACTAGATTTGTTCCCAGACTTCATTTTTCTTGTCTTTATGTAGTGCTCATAAACTACTAAGAAAAGCCATTTAATAAAATCACAGTGCACACTTGCTCAGTAGTCTAGAATGCTCCTTTCTTAACTGATTATGTCCAAATTCTTACTGGCATTATGACATTTGGCTCCAAGCTTCCACTTTATTATAATCTCTTACTAATTCCTACCAGCTCTCTGGGCCAGTTAAGTTTTCCTACTTTTCCCACTCATCAAACACCAGACATGCAAATTAAATTGGATCTTCCTTGTACCTCCTCTTCCCTTATACATCCATGCCTTGTCTTCCTGCCTGACAATTTAATTTTAAATCAAAGTGACAGATTCTCATTAAAAACAAAATTACATATAGTTTTAAAAAATCCAAATGTCCCAGTTTTGTCTCTCCTCAAAACCTGTCCTTCCCTGACACCTAACTGACCAGTATCTTACCAGATCTCTTCATGTCAGGTTTTCTCAACCACAGCTGCGCTTTCAGTGGGATAGTTCTTTTTTGTAAGGGGCTGCAGGACGTGTATCAGCATCTATGGCTTCTACTCACTGGATGCCAGTAGGGACCCTCTCTCATCTGAGCTTTAATACCCCAAAATGTCAGCAGACATGGCGAAGTGTCCACTGAGGGATGGGGGCAAACCGTCCCTGGCTGAGAATCACTGTTTTAGGCATTTACATGCACACCAAAATACAGATATGTCATTAAAAAATTCCTTCATATGGATATACATATATTAATTACGTGCCCATTCCTCCATCAGTGGGCACCGATTTTCCTTTTTCATTCTTACAAATAATGTTAGAATAAACATTTTTTATGAGTGCCCTATGTATATGTAGATCTGTTTTCTTTTTTTTTTTTTAATGTTTTATTTATTTATTTGAGAGAGGGAGAGAATGAAAGAGAGTGCATGTGAGGAGAGAGGTCAGCAGGAGCAGCAGACTCCCTGCTGAGCAGGGAGCCGGATGTGGGACTCCATCCCGGGACACTCCAGGATCATGACCTGAGCCGAAGGCAGTTGCTTAACAAACTGAGCAACCCAGGTGCCCTGTAGATCTGTTTTCTATAGAACATTTAGAAGTGTTATTGTTGGGTTATTGTTATTGATGGACGTGTGCATTAAGAAGGTAAAAAAAAAATCTGCCAAATCACTTTCTCCAAGGGCTACTCTTATATTGCCACCAAAAGCTAAGAGCGGATTTCTTCCCATTATTTGAACTTGCTTAACACTAGATATTATCAACTTAAAATTTCTGCAGCCTTAAAAGTAAAGAAGTTTCACTTTTTGTATCTCCCAGACCATGAGCAACAGAAAAAACCTTTTTTAACTTTAATGGGTTTTCCATTAACCTCTGCTAATCAATCTATTTGTACCACTCACCTCTTGGGACATTGTCTTTTTCTTATGATTTGTAGGTGCTCTTTATATAGACTAGATAGTAGCACAATGTTTTATAAATGTTACAAACTTTTTCCCAGCTCATCACTTGATAGCTTTTGTTTATGATATTTTATCACGTGAAATTTTACACTGCTATGTAATAAACTTTGTCGATCTCTCCTGTTGTGGCTTCTGGATTTCCTGTCTTCTGTTAAAAGGCTTTTCACACTCAAGTGATAAAACAGTTTCTGCATTTTCTTCTAATACATTTATGAGCCTTACAATCTCTTAATCTGCCTATAATTTATTGCTATATATAAGACAGAGATATAACTTCCATTCTTTCCACAAAATGGAGTTAATTATCTCAACATGATTTCTTGAATAAGCTATTATTTTTCCATTGATTGAAATGAATTTATTCATTTAACAAGTAATTATTTAGTCCTACTATATGCTAGGCCCTGTTCCAGGTGCCGGTGATACTCTATTGAATAAGACAGACATAAGAAATAGGTTAATTAAAAGAGAAGACTGCAGAGTGTTAAAGCATTGTGAAAACAAAATAAAAGCCAAACAAAACAAAACAGAAAACCACCCAGAACAGGGTGATGTGACAGCAGTAGTCTTCGGGTAAATGTTTAATAACCAGCCCTGGTTTGTAATACTTGTCCCAGTAAATACTCATGCCATGCCCTGTTTTGAGCTACCATGTTGTCATCGGGTCTGTAAAATTTCCTGAAACTTTAAAAACTGGCTTGGGAACAAACTGGCTCCAGAACACCACTGTGTGATAGGACTGAAGGGGGCTAAGTTGGGGAGGGGTCTTCAAGGAAGGCCTATGGATGTGTAATCTGAAAAAGACAGATGCAAAGCTAAAAACAGTTGTTTGTGAGGGAAATACATTTCTGATAGAAGGAACAGCAAAGGCAAAGGAACCGGAGTGGAAAGAAGTTTGTTAATCTGAGGAATTACTAGGTGTTCTTTCCTTCTGTGAAATACTACAGAATTAGCAGTGCGATGTGAAAGATTACTGGAGACATTTTAACACAGATGCCATTTGGGAGTAATGTCTTGCCTTTCTGTGTCTAGAACTATGTTTCTTTATCTTTATAACTCCCAAGACATCTGGTACAATGTTCAGAAAAAACATTGTTCTGTGAGTAGCTCCATCTATCTGGCTCAAATGAGGTCACACAGACTTCTCAAGAGGGTTAAATCAAGTGGTTTTGATGGAGGTTCCGATCCTTGTGGAACTCGACAGTCTAGTTATTAAATACAAAGCTTATCAGATGTAAGCACCCTGGGAGAGACACAAGCTTTATTTCATGCTCAAGGGCCCTAACCAAAACAGGTATTTTAGCTTTCTTATTTTGGTCTGAAGAAATCTACTTGGCAATGCTAAGAATACATAGCGTGTGGCAAGTTTCTCCTGAAGGTTTTATAATTGGGTTGGGAAAACAACACAAATACACATAAAATAGCAGAAGAGTAACAACTTATGGCAGTAAGAGATCATGTGTTATCATAATTAAGTGCCAATATTAGTGGCATGAACACATAAAGAGAAAGGCTGTATCTGCTGAGAAAGGTAGAGAAAAATGTGTGCGGGCGTCCTGGGGCTTAATCTGGGCCACAAACTGACTTCAGCTGGGAAGGGGTGAAGTGACTGAGAGAACACACTGGGAGAAAGACAGCACACAGGACAGGAATCAGACAAGTTCATCGGAAAGGGAAGTAAAGTGGGAGGAGAGAGGTGGAAGGCTGGACAGACGCCACAAAGCTGGGTGATGAGTAAAGCGACCTGGGGATTCTGGACAATGTCCGGTAAGCGATGAAGAAGCAATGTGAGCTCCTGAAAGAGGTGGAGATGGAGAGGAACTTAATGAAAATGCAGTTAAAGAAATAAGCTACTATCACTCTTGTGTCATCCAGGAGACTCCCCGGCGAGCTCAGCGGCCCACATCCACATATGGGCGCAGGCATTTACGATTACTGCTCTAAGTTAAGTCCACCTCAATTTCCAGAATCTGAATGTTCTAAGTATAAACCACATCCTAGTGGCTGTGCTGACCAAACCGTATGAAAAGAGAGGAGCCTAGTTATATACCAATACTTCCATCTAAACATCTCTATCTATACCACACCCGCGCCCCAAGTTGTTCCAGAGACGCAGGAAAGAATGAATACCAGGACTTCGGTCTGATTGGGATAAATTTTAATGACCTAAAATTGGGAAATATGCATCTTTGTGATCATTTTTTTCTGGACCAAAAACTGGTACAGATTCTGCACAAAAGAAGCCAGGGTGAGCATGACTGGCCTGGGATTGACCAAAACGCAACCAACCGACTCCGGAATATGGACACTTACCTAGCAATCCCCTCCTTGGTGTAGAAGACAGAGTAGGTAAGGTTGTCTCCATGAGGATCTGATGCAGGTGTGCGCCACGTCAATTTGATGAAGCGGGTAGAGACCAGGGAGGCCACGACATCCCGAGGAGCTGAAGGCAGTGGTCCCGTTGTGGCTGGTGCTAGATGGTCAGTAGTGGCACTGGTCAGTGAAGTGGGAGGTAATGTTGGGATGGCAACATCTTGTCATGTGCAAACATTGGGGAATATGAAGGGCAAACCACGACGGTTTTAAAAAAGAGAACAGAAAAAACAAAAAACAAAAAAGAAATAAACAAAACCACGATGGGAAATAAAATAAAATGAATGAACATAAAAAAGGCCATTAAACTGAAGGCTAACATGCAGGCCGGGGTTAACTACTGAAAACTAATGGGCACTATTCAGACACATCACTGTAGAGCAAGTGGACTTTCTGGTCACTATCATGGTTGTGAGCAGGGGACAGGGAGGGTGACGGCTGAGAATAAAACATCTCACAGAAGGACACAGCAGTGACCAAGTAATTTTCTTTAATTCCGAAAGCAGCACGCAACATCTATTAAGCTTTGCACATAGAAGTCTCCCCTGTGAGAACACCTCAGTACTTTCAGCTACTTGATCAAATACGGAATAACATGTGCAGTCTGGATGACTTTGCTTTGGACACGGGCCCAGGCTGTCATGACCTCCCTGCAGAGCCGGTGTCTTCAGCTCTGCGGGAGACACAGGAGCCACATCTTTAACTTTATCTCGTATTAAACCCTGTTCTCTGTAATTCGGCAAGACCAAGGCAAGTCTGACAACCTTCCTCAAGTCACTAATATTTCATTTGCTACTTTTTCAAGTTTAACCACAAAAACATAAAAACATGAATCAAGAATTCCAAAACCACAGTACTTCTAGGAAGCTGATCTGTTCGATACAGTGCTCCCTGCAATATATACTAGCATGGCCTGCAGACTCAGGAAGCGGATGGAGATGAAGCGGCGGGAGGTCAAAGCCCCGCTCATCAGAAGTCTCCGTTTGTACACTTGCAGTAATGGGTAACTGTGTTACTCCGTAAGGAAGTCCACTCTGCTGCTGGACACTTCGGATTTTCTCAGTACTGAACCCAGAATCTCCTGCATCTTGGGGCCAGAGAGTAGAAGTATAATCTCACAATTTTTAAAAAATATTTTATTTATTTATTTGTGAGAGAGAGAGAGAGAGAGGAAGAGAGCATGCTAGCACAGACAGAGTGGTAGGCAGAGGCAGAGGGAGAAGCAGGCTCCCCACCGAGCAAGGAGCCTGATGTGGGACTCCATCCCAGGACGCTAGGATCATGACCTGAGCTGAAGGCAGCCGCTTAACCAACTGAGCCACCCAGGCATCCCTAATCTCACAATTTTTAACTAAAGGAGTTCGAATAAGTTGTGTGATAACCTTAATGGGAAAATTAGTAGAAGAGAGGCAGAGAGGAAAACATGAAAATTATGGACCTAATTTTCAGTGAAACTGTAGGTCAATAACCTCCGGGAAAGGCCTGTGAACTGAGGGGATCTAAAGTGAGGCAGTCCACTAACTCTGCCAGACCAAGTAAGTTCTCTAAGGGAGTACAGAGAGGATCAAGCTGAAGTCGTTACTTCAGTGGGGGAGGGGCAAGAGTCATCCAACAGCTACAGTTTCTACATGGCACTCTGGCTCTTCATGTGGATGCCCCGAATCCTAACAACAATTCTATGAAAAAAGCAGTCATTTTATTTCTGTCCTCTATGTAGAGACTGACATTTAAAAGAGCTAAATCGCTCATCCTAGGTCACAGACAGTAAATGACAGACTGTTAAAATCAACACTGGTTTTCAGTTCCTGAGGCCTCTGTGTTTAGCCAACACGAGTTCTACTCAGGCGGTGCCACAGTGGGCAACTCACTCACTCTCTCTTTTCCTCTCCTCATGAGAAAGTACACTAAAGAATACAGAGTGCCATCAGAATATAAAATTATGAAGTCCTGGAAGACACAAGTCCACACTCCACTGACCCAAGTGTCCATGTTGTAAGGAAGTTACATGTGAATGGCCAGTAAGGTCTCATGCTTATTCCTGATGCTTCGACAGATGTGTTGCTTCAGAGAAAATACCTCCTTCACAGCTTTCAGAGTTCTTTTTCATCAATGATGTCGGTAATTCACACAGCAGCCGCATGAGGTAGGGTGGGAACGACAGGATTGGAGGCGGGGGTGAAGGTTAGAAAGGAATCAATGACTCCCAGGTTTCTGGCTTGGGAGAACCTGTGGTTGGTTGGCGGTGTCACTCATGGAGAACCGCAACATTAAAAGAGACTAGAGACTGACGGAGAGATGGCAAATTTGGTTCTGAACATGCTGGATCCAGAGTAATGGTCCAAAAAATGTGTGAGAAGCCACTGGAAATATGAATCTCTGATTATAAAATTAAGTCACTAAAAACCCTTAGAGGGAAACGGTTCAAAGAGTAGCCTTAACACAGTCCTGCGTTTTTGCCTCATTTGTGTGCCTATCCAGAAACACACTAAGGAAAAGCCACTTCCAAGTCTGACCTGACTTACTAAGCTAGGTGTTTCCCACCTCTCTGCTGGCTGGAGTGGAGAGGAAATTCGTTAACGTGAGAGGCAGTATAGCATACTGAGAAAAGCCCAGGATTTCAAGCACAAAGACCCTGTGTTCAAAACTTGACTCTGCCACTTCCTAATAACATGAAGCTGGGCAAGTCACTTAGTCTCTCTGATCTCAGTTACCTTGTGTATGAACTGGAAACACTCCCTAACCACATCCCAGGCTGATGGGAACCACATGAACATCAGTAAGAAAAGGAAGCACTAGGTACACATTATCACCACAATTCGCTTGAATGGATGAAAAAGAGAAGAAGGTAAGTATAAAGGCAACCAGAGGGGAATGTAAGCAGGAAGGACCAGGGGACAGACGTAATGGGTGATAATCGTCAGACAGGGAAACTTTAGTTAGCCTACGGACCTAGAGCATACATCTATAAGTTCTCAGAGGCACTCCCATGTGTATTTTTCATGTTCATGATGAATCACGCTAACCTATAAGCTCCTTGAGGACAAAATCTGTACCTGCCTCCTCTTGGCATCACTTATTTTTTTTAATTTTTTATTTATTTATCTGACAGACAGAGATCACAAGTAGACAGAGAGGCAGAGAGAGAGGAGGAAGCAGGCTCCCTGCTGAGCAGAGAACCCGATGTGGGGCTCGATCCCAGGAACCTGGGATCATGACCTGAGCCGAAGGCAGAGGCTTTAACCCACCGAGCCACCCAGGCGCCCCATCTTGGCATCACTTATTGTGCCTATGTATACCCTACATAATCAACAAATGTGTATTTATTGAATTAATAAGTGGAAGAAAATTCAGAGAGAATGTTGGTGCAATGGAGACCAGTGTTGCTAGAATATCATCATACAAGATATTTTAATCTTTCTAGTTGATTCAAAGCACATATAAATAACTATATAAATCATTTGCTTTGCAAGTATATTTTATCAGTTATACCTAGAATAAAAGTATTAATAATGCCAGGTCATCATAAATGATTCCTAATTAACTATGGGAAAAATGCATGTCCATTCTGGTCCTAGTGTTTTTTTTTTTTTTTTTTAAGATTTTATTTATTTATTTGAGAGAGAGACAGTGAGAGAGAACATGAGCGAGGAGAAGGTCAGAGGGAGAAGCAGACTCCCCATGGAGCTGGGAGCCTGATGTGGGACTCGATCCCGGGACTCCAGGATCATGACCTGAGCCGAAGGCAGTCGTCCAACCAACTGAGCCACCCAGGCGCCCTGGTCCTAGTGTTTTACACCCACTTTCCCCAAGTTGGTTCTTTTTCTGCTGTTCCAGGTTCTAGTTGGGCGGGTAAGGGAAGTCTCATGTGACCCCAGAGAATCAAACACACAGTCACCAGGATCAACAGCAAATGATACAGATTGGGACTTCAGACTTCTAGCATGACCATTTGAGGATGTCAACAGATGTTCTTCCCCAAAACAACTGCAAGGCTGGACAAAACTGTCAAAGACTGGAAACTGGCCAAAGGCATACAACAAACCAAGAAGTATTTATTTGTGAAAATTACTGCAGTTCAAGTAAAAACAGCAAGTGGGTGCCATTCCGGCCTGCAGCTGCTCCAAGCTCCCCAGCTCTGCGGGAGCAGTTGTCAACACAGCAGAGCAGGCCCTGGAAGCTGGTGGTCCTGCCGTGGCTGTCAGAGGGCTCACTGATATGAGTATGGTCAGTCGGAGTGTAATCTCAGTGGCAAGGGAATAGGAAGGGCCAGGGTCTCTGCCAGCTGGAGGCTGTGATCTTCTGGAGCACAGTGGGCGACAGATTGGCAGGATTTAAGAGGGAATCTGGGAAAGTGAAGAACACTAAGAGGGCTCAAAGGTCATAAGGACGTGCAGCAGAGCCAGCAGTAGGTCCTGGGGACCCACATATCTCTGGCCAGCAGAACCTATGTGTGTATTGAGAGGACCAGTGAGGGAGCCCCGCAGAAAACAAAAGCTGAGGCAGACTAAAAAACAACCTCCAGTTTGAACGCATGCCCTGAACCACACCAGATCCATCAGCTCAGAATAGAAGGCTACTGGCTTGAGGGGTCTGAGCACAACTTCTGATCTTTGGCTAAACACTAATCCATATAGACACAAGGGTTACCCCTAAAAGCCAGGCTTAAGGATAAAAACAAAACAATTAAAAAAAAAAATAAGGAGAAACATCAGTGTTGCAGTGTGGGGAAGATGGATGTCAAGGATTTAGTCCAAGCAAGCTTAGTCCACAACAAGATAAAAACAGCTCTGGGGAGGGGAGGAGGAGTCAGAACCCACAGCTGCTACAATACGCTATCCCAAATATCCAATATTCAACAAAAAATGAAGACACATACAAAGAAACGAAGTGTGGCCTATACTCAGAGGCTAATGTAAAAAATACAGTCAATACAAAAGGTCTCAGAGGGTCTCTGGATATTAGATTTAACAAAGTCTTCAAAGCAACTGTTAAAAATATGTTCCAGGAACTAAAGAAAACTGTCAGGAAACACACAGGTCTGCGATTACCTTACTGATGAGCTAACAAGACAGGCTATTATGTGTCACGGGCACTGGCAGAAACACAAGTCTTGCATCAGAGACAAAACTTTATTACTCAAGGCAACAGCAATAGCTAGAGTTTCTTGTTTGTTTTCATCAGCTCCCATGCCCCACAAGCTGCACAAAGGCAAAGCGAAGGCCCCGGATGGATGTGTACTCATGCAGCAGGTTGCTACAGGAGAAGACCCCTGAGCTTGAAGAATCCACCACTTACACAGCAAGCCACAAAGAAGAGGCCTGCAGTGGATATCTAATTTCGTTCTGTTGTGATCAGGCACACACATTGTATGGCTGCAGTCTTTTAAAATTTCCTGAGACTTGTTTTACATCCCAGCATATGGTCTATGCTGGAGATTGTTTTGTATGTGCTTGAAAAAAACCTGTATCTGTAGTTGATGGGTGGGGATTCTAGAGTATCAGTCAGGGCAAAGTGGTTGTTAGAGTTAAGTCTTCTATACTCTTAACTTTTTCTAATTGTTTGAATTCATTTTTGAGAGAATATTAAAATTTCCAATTATTATCACTAAATTGTGTATCTTTTCTTTGAACATATCAATTATAAATTACATATACATCTAATAACATATACATATACATCTAATAACAGAGCCCCAAAATACACAAGTTCAAAGAAATATGGGGAGACTCCTAGTTTTTGGAAATTAAACAATTCACTTCTTTATTAACCCAAGGATCAAAGAAGAAATCACAAGAAAAATTAAAAAAAAAAATCTTTAGGGGCACCTGGATGGCTCAGTGGGTTTAGCCTCTGCCTTCGGCTCAGGTCATGATCCCAGGGTCCTGGGATCAAGCCCCACATTGGGCTCTCTGCTCAGCAGGGAGGCTGCTTCCCCCTCTCTCTCTGCCTGCCTCTCTACCTACTTGTGATCTCTGTCCAATAAATAAACAAAATCTTTTTAAAAAAAACTTTAACTGAATGAAAATAAAAACACAACAAATTCAAAATTATGGGATGCAGCTGAAGCCATGCCTAAAGGGAAATTTAATACCTTTATTTAAAAAAAAGCTTCACATGAATTACCCAATCTTTTACTTAGTGAAGAGTGTAGATCTTAAGCATTCTTTTTTTTTTTTTTTAAGATTTATTTATTTATTTGACACAGAGAGAGAGAGAGAGAGATATCACAATCATGATCAGAGCTGAAGGCAGAGGCTTAACCCACTGAGCCACCCAGGTGCCCCGATCTTAAGCATTCTCATAAACACACAAAAAGTAACCCTATAAGGTGATGGGTGTTTTAATTAACCTTTTAACCTGACTGTGGGAATCCTTTCACCATATATACATATATCAAATCATCATGTTGTACACTTTAAATATATTACCATTTATCAATCATACCTCAGTAAAGCTGGGAAAAATTAAATTGAATAATATTTTAGCCAATTAAAAAAAAAAGACACAAGAAATTAATAGAACACATAAGTTACCTAAATCAAGAATCAGAGAATGAACAATATGACCAACGATATAGATTGGTAAGTTACAAAGTAAAATTATAAATTTTATAATTATAATTATAAAATTATAAAAATTATAAATTATTTAAGCCAATAAATCAGGTCACTCAGAGGAAATAGAAAAACTCCCAGAAAAAAAATTACCAAACCTACTTACAAAGAAACACAAAATCTGGGTAGATCTATAAAAAATAGAGACATTTGACTAGTAATTAAAAATATTCCTGCACAGGGACACCTGGGTGGCTCAGTTGGTTAAGCGGCTGCCTTTGGCTCGGGTCATGATCCCGGTGTCCTTGGATCAAGTCCTACATCAGGCTCCTTGCTCAGCAGGGAGCCTACTTCTCCCTCTGCCTCTGCCTGCCATTCTGTCTGCCTGTGCTCATTCTCTCTGACAAATAAATAAATAAAATCTTAAAAAAAATATTCCCACACAGACAAGTCCAAGTCCAGACAGCTTCACTGGTAAATGCTATCAAATATTTAAAATAAGAAATAATACTAATCCTTTACAAGTCTTTCAGAAAACAGAAGAGAAACACTTCCAGCTCACTCTGTGAGGCCAATACTACTCTAATATCAAAGTCAAAGAAACTATAGATAAATATCCCTCCTGATCGCAGATACAATAACTCTTAATGAAATACTAGCAAACCATATTTGGTAACACATTAGAAGGGTTATACAACATGACCAAGCAGGATTTATCACAGGAATCCAAGACTAGCTTGATATCCAAAAATCAATATAATATACCACAGTACAGAAAAAAAGAATAACTGATCACTTTAATAGATGCAGAAAAAGCATCTGACAAAATCAAACACCTACATATTCATGATAAAGACTCTCAACATACCAAGAATAGAAGCAAAGTTCCCCATCCTGAAAAACATACAGTGAAAATTACACTAAATGGCTAAAAATTAAATACTTTTCCCCTAAGGTTGGATATAAGGCAAGGGTGTCAGTTCTCATTTCTCATATTAATAATCACTGTACTTAAAGTTCTAGCCAGTGCAGGAAAGCAAGAAATAGAAACAAAGTAAATAAAGATTAGAAAGGAAGAAGGAATATTGTTTTTATTTGTGGATGACCCAATTATATTTGTGTAGAAAACTCTAATCTAAAAAAAAAAAAAAGCTACTATAGAATTGATAAGTTTAGTGAGGTCACACAATGCAGTCAATATACAAAAACCAACTCAATGTCTACACACTAGGCGTGAACAACCCAAAAATGGAATTAAGAAAACAATTCCATTCATGATAGCATCAAAAAGAACAAAATATTTAGGAATAAATTTAACAGAAATGTAAGATTCGTACCCTGAAAACTACAACACATTGCTGGAGAGAAATTAAACAACATCTAAATAAAAAATACCTAAATAAAAAGAAGATCTAAATAAATAAATGTTCATGGATTAGACGACAATGCTATTAAGATGACAGCTGCTCCTAAAATGTAATAGAAATGCCAAAGACCTAGAATAGCCAAATCAATTCTGAAAAAGAAAAAAAAAAAAAAAGGCTGGAAGACTTGCATTACCCAAATTTCAAAACTTATAACAGAGCTCCAGGAATCAAGACAGTCTGGTACTGGCATACAGATAGGCATAAAGATCAATGGAAGAAAACCAAGAGTCCATAAATAAACCCCTAAGTCTGTGGTCACTGGTTTTTGGCTAAGGCGTCAAGAAATTTTAATGTGGGAAGAACAGTCTTTTCAACAACTGGTGCGAGTACAACTATATATCCATATGCAAAGTAATGAACTTAGATCTTTGCTTAGCACCACAAGCAAAAATTAACTCCAAATGCCTCACAGACTTAATGGAAGAATTAAGACTTCTAGAAGAAAATATAGGAGGAAGTCTTCATGTCTTGGGTTAGAAAAACATTCTTAGAGAGGACAACAGAAGCATAAGACATAAAAGAAAAGAACTGATAAACTGCATTCTATTAAAAATAAAAACTTCTGCACTTTAAGAAAAACACAACTAAGTAAATGACAAGACAAGCCACAGACTGGCAGAAAATATTTCTGAATCATACATCTGATAAAGGACTTGAACATGTAATTCAGGACCAGAAGATAAAATGAACTCTTATAAATCAATCAGAACACCACTACAATTTAAAAGTGAGCAAAAAACTCAGACATTTTATCAAAGAAAACATAAGAACAGCTAATAAACTCATGAAGATGAGTGCAACATCATTAGTCATTAAGGAGATGTAAATTAAGACCACAATGACATACTACCACACACTCACTAGAATGGATATAATCAAAAAGGGTTCTGAGTTTTGTACCAACACAGTACTGATAAGTGTTAGTGAGGGCAGTGAGGAACTGGAATCCTCATACGTTTTTGGTGGGAATGTATTAAGTCTTCTAACTGATGAACACAAACTGTCTTTTATTATTTAGATCTTTAATTTCTTTCAAAAATGTTAAGTTTTACACTTCTTTGGTTATTTTACTCCAAAGTGTTTTATTCTTATTGACAGTATCATAAATGAAATTACTTTAATTTTAATCTCAGATCACTCACTGTTAAGTGTACAGAAATACAAATGATTTTTGTATATGGATGCTAACTCTTGCTGAACTCATTTATTAGTTCTAATAGTTTATTTGTGAATTCCTTAAGATTTTCTATACATATAAGGTTATGTCATCTGTGAACAGAAAGTTTTACTAGTAGTTTCTTAAAAAGTTAAACATGGACTTTGCATACAACCCAGGAATTTTACTCCTAGGAATCTACCCAAGAGAAATGAAAACAAATGTCCATACAAAGATTTTTACACAAATGTTCACAGTATCAGTATTCAGAATTTTAAAAACTAGAAACAATCCAAGTGTGCACCCACTGGTAAACAGGTAAACACTATCAGGTATACAGCTTTTTTTATTATTATTATGTTCAGTTAGCCAACATATAGTACACCATTCGTTTTTGATGTAGTGTTCAACGATTCATTGAGGTATATCTGTATAAAAGATATTACTCAGCAATAAAAATATAGAAGATACTGATAGATGCCACAATGTGGATGATTTCAAAAATATTACCCTAAATGAAAGAACCAGTTGCAAAAGACTACATATTACCATGATTTCATTTTTATATAAAAGAACTACAAAAGGCACGTTTATAAGCGACAGAAAGCAAATCATTGATTCTCTGTGGCTGGAGGCAAAAGGAGGTATTGACTGCAAGCAGATATAAATGATTTGGGGGGGGATGGAAATGTTTTGTACCTATTTTGTGATGATGACTACATAGCTCTAAATGTCCACTAAAAATTACTGACGTGTACACTTACATTTGCATGAATTTCATGGTATGTAAATCATACTTAAATAAAATAATTAAGAAGAATGAAATGGCTTAACTTGGCTAGTTGGAACTACTCAACATACTTTCTCCAGTGTATAGTTAAGACAGTTAGAGTTATAATAGCAAGTTACAGAACCCTAGGACATTCCTGTGGCTCAAAACACCTGAATTTACAACTCATCTATCTGAAGTCTTCACAAGAATGAAGTATCCAAAAATTACTCAATGATTTTACAAATACCAATTAGTCATCAAGGGTCCCAAAGCATAAGTGAAACCTTGGTGTTTTTTCTTAAGTCTGATTATATTAAGAGTTATGACGTGTTATGATCAGCACTGGGTGTTATACGCAACTAATGAATTGTTGAACATGCATCAAAAACTAATGGTGTACTGTAATGATGTCCTATATGTTGGCTAACTGAAATAATAATAATAAAAAAGAATTATGCTGCTCCCTTTCTCTTTTGCCTCCTGAAAATAAAAGATCTGAACACATCACTCCCCAAAACTACCTACAGAATGAAGTCCAAACACCCCAGTGCAGAGGTCAGGGTCCTGCATGCTGTGCTCGAGGTCTGCCTGGCTACTAACAGGAATGGACGGTTCAGCTTTGGTACCTACAGGCACACTGCTACTGTATTTGGAGCAACCAGGACCACATAAATCTGAATCAAGCCAAACATAACTGGGAAATATGTCTGAGAAAAGTTATTAAACTTTCAAAATCCAAACATCAAAAATGCTATGAGCTCTGACCTGCTGCCCAAATCCTTGGCAGCAGCTTCATACCAGCACTTTTGCAGAAACCTAAAGGCCTTGATAGGCTTTGAAGTGGAACCAACTGAAAGGATTTGTGTGAGACCCCACAGAAGGACTGTATTCTTCCTGGTGCTCCTTGAGGAAATCATCAGAACTATTTTCATTTTTCTAATAAATCACTTTCCAACTCCAGCTACATTGTGGTTGATAGATCTGGTTTTAATCATACATTAGATTCGTGATTGATGAAGTGTCACTTTTAGTAGTTTATAATTATGAGTTTAACCAATCCATCTATGCATATGAAACAGTTTCTAGGTAGAGATCATTAAGTTCTGTGCTGGGCATGTTGCCCTCAGTTAAGTGGATCCAATTATCCTAATTTGACACCCACTCACACCAGCCAAGTGAGCTGTGAGTAGGCACATTAAAGTTTTCTCTTGAAATCCAAATTTTGTTCCTTTTTCATAATCTTCCTTTGAAAACACAGTAATTTTAAAACTTCTTTCTCACCTTTTGAAGGAGTTCAGAAGATTTTGAAGGTATCTTGGGAAAAATTTCTATCTTTCTATCCTTTCATTTCCTTGCATAAAAGAATATACTAAAGTGATTATTTCCTAGGAATGTTCATAGCGGCATTATTCAAAATTCATTGTTCAAAACTGGTTAAACTAACATGGACCTTTATTACTCCAAACATAATAGCAATGTCAACAAACATATAGTTCCACAGAGCATTTCTTTTGGAAGATGTTAACAAGTATGCCATAAAAAAAGAGAGAGAGAACAATTACATTTGTGAGATTGTGCAGATCCGCCATACATTTTAGCATGTTAAAGACTCCCAGCAATTCTATAGGAGAAAAACTTGTTCAGTTTGTTAACCTAGAATTTCCCATTCCTATATGATCGTGAAATCTCTTTTCCCGAACAGTAGCCCAGTTTGGGCGATCCTCAATGATACCTGAGATAGTGTCTGGCAGAGTTCTTTAAAGAGACTCTGGGGGCACCTGGGTGCCTCAGCCATTAAGCATCTACCTTCGTCGGCTCAGGTCATGATCTCAGGGTCCTAGGACTGAGCCCTGCACTGGGCTCCCTGCTCATCGGGAAGCGTGCTCCTCCCTCTCGCTCTGCCCCGATTGTGTTCCCTCTCTCGCTGTGTCTCTCTCTGTCGAATAAATAAATAAAATCTTTAATTAAAGAAAAGAGAGAGAGAGACTGTCTGAAAACCAGTCATTGTTCAGCTACTTTTGTAGGCAGTCTATTTCATATTTTTGTTTAAAAACCAAAATGTAATAAGCCTGTTACAGAAGTAATTAATTTTTTTAAAGTCCTCACCTTTCTATCATGTTCAGAAGTAATGTATACAATAAAGAAGTAGACAAAGCAAGAGGATTAAAGTTCTACTTTTCATCATTTCCAAAATACCACTGTTAAAAGGTGTGGCTTATACTCTTCCAAATATTTTCCTTTTCAATTATGTACTTATATATACACACACAAAAATATGAGAATATGATACCAAAAATGCTGCTCTGAGAATTGCTCTATGGTGTAATATGTCTTTAAGAGTTTCCCACATCAGTATACATAAACAAACCTCACTAGTCCCGACTGATGCATAGTAGTCTATAATACAAACATATCACACTTTATTTAATCATCCCCTTATTAGGACTTACATTTAGGCTGATTCCGTTATTTATTTATTTTGGCTGTTATAGACAATGTTTCTGTAAATTTTCCTATACATGTTATCTTCGTGCACATGTGTAAATAATTCTGTAAGATGAGTTCCTAGAAGTGAAATGCTGACCCAAAGGTTTGTGCATTTGAATGCTTCAGAGATGTTGCCAAATAGTCTTCTGAAAACCTATCTTGGCTTTGGTTTTAGGACAGATGGCTAAATACATTTCTAGGTACACCACTTTATAATACCCCCAAACAACAAGAAATACAAACACAAACTCCAGTTGGACAAAACTAAGAGGTATCTGTAATCCCAACCCAAAATACATGCAAAAAAAGTGGACAATTAATGGAGCAGAGTTGTTCCAGGTACACCAAGAGGGACAGACTGAGGAGACTCCAACCAACTGACCGTGAGGAACTGTGAGCACTTCAGGAGACAGGAATGATGTGGGGGACAGGAATTAGGAGCTCTTAAACCTCTGCCTCACCCCTGGAGACAAGAGATTTATACTCAGGAGAAACTAAATCAGAGAGGCTCTGGGCTCAGAGGTGACCAATCTCAGAGGAGATTAAGACCACATACTGAAATGTGAAACTCCCTATCACTCTCCCCAGCAAGTTCCAGAAGGCTGGCAACCAAGCTTCCAATCACCAAGCAGGAGAGTGAAGCATTCCTCTCAGGATAAGCTGAGCAGCTGAGAAGACTGACAAATACTGCTGTCTGGTATGGTCCTAGCAACAATAACAGAAAAGAATGACTACCCAATTATTCCATAATAAAGCCCAGCAACTAAAAAGCTTCACCCCTAAAAGTTTAAGGGAAAATAGGATATTTGTACAGCCTCACAGTGTATCTCCGAAAGTATCTATTAATTACAAAAAGAAAAACAACTTCACAAGGGAGAAATCCATCCGACACCACCTTAACCACATGATCAAGTTGACATTATCAAATAACAAGATATATGTAATATATATAACCCTGATATGGAAGTGCTGAAAAGGGCACATCAATTCTGTAATATTTGTCCAAAAAAATCCATAACCTTAATGTAATCCATTAATCTAATGTAATCATGAGAAAAATCCAGACAAAATGAAAATTGAGAACATTATACAAAATACCTGACCAATACTCTTCCTAAGTGTCGAAGTGTCAAGGGAATTAAAGACAAAAGAACAGCCATAGACTGAAGAGACTAAGGATACGTGACAACTAAATGCAATGTGGGATCCAAAACTGGATCCTGGAACCGAAAAAAAGACATTAATGGAAACACTGGTAAAATCAGAATGAAGTCTGTGGTTTTATTAGTTTTGTTTATTATATCATAATTATTTAAGATGGTAACACTAGATGAAGTTGGGTGAAGAGTATACTACAAGGCTTTCTCTGCTCATTGTGATACTTTTGCAATTCTAAAATTATTTTAAGAAGTTTTTTAAAAGTCTCCATATAAACAGAGCTTTCAATATTGTTTTTAAAGATTTTATTTATCTGTTTGACAGGGAGAGACACAGCTAGAGAAGGAACACAAGCAGGCGGAGTGGAGGAGGGAGAAACGGGCCCCCCACAGAGCAGGGAGCCAGCTGAGGAACTCGCTCTCAGGACCTGGGATCATGACCTAAGCCAAAGGCAGACACTTAACAACTGAATCACCCAGGGGCCCCGAAAAGAAAGACTTTCAAAAATACAAAAATAAGCAGCTCTCCCTAAATTCTAAGACAAAGTAAAAGTAATACCCTTATTGGCCAAAAAAGGGCCAGAATGATGTCTGTTTATATGTAAGTACACATATGCTATTTAACACATATGCTATTAAACTATTTTTCTCTATTTTGTAAAAGTTTCACCCAACTTACTTTCCTAATAAAAGTCAGATGCATTCAATACTCAATGTCACAAGATAAGCCTTCAAATTTTCTTATCAGTATTGAATTCTTACCCTACTACATTATTAACAAATGCAGCCGGCTTCTGGTTAGGGCTAATGAAGCACTCAGTGGTTAGTGCCAAAGAAGCCTGACCTGAAACTGGATTTCTGAACAAAAGGAAAATTGCTCTGTGGTTACACAGAAGTGTAGGAAACACTTCTGAGAGTGGATGTAGGAATGACCAGGCTGAAGGCTATCACCACTTCAAGAGAAAGAACAATGAACCACTGTCTATTGATGAGTGGCGCACCAGATCCTTGTAAGAACTAGATGCATAATTTCTCAACTTTTCAATAGTTCCTTTCTACCTTGTCTTACCTTATACTTTAATTTGCAGAAATAAAAAAAAAAATTTTAAATCAACCTCCCCAAAACAACAATGACAAAACAAAGAACTTGGTGAAAGCACGCTGACATTTCGGAAAGCATCTATAATGTAATATCACAGAATACCAGTAGTCCAAAGAGACAAGGTATTTTCATAATTGCCACTGGAAAATCAATCAGAATTGCACTAGATGCTTGTCCCATTCCAAAATTATCATAAAAATATATTTATGAATGTTCAAGCATGTCAGTATTCATCCTTAACATTTCTCTACTGGGCCCTACTCCACAATTCTGATAGAGAAGTTCATTTTCTCCTCCCACTATAAATAGCCCAAAGAAAGCAATCAAAAAACCTTGAGAAGCACAGAAAAACAACAAGAGTCCAATAAAACAACTGTTCCTTCAGATTAAAGACATTCAAATGAAGTATTTACACTCAACGGGGAAACAACAATTACATTAGGCTATTAATCATAGCACTTTATTAAAAATAAAAACTCTAACAGAATGTGAGAAGAGCTGCAAATTGTTTGCTCCTGAGAGTAATCTATCACATAAAGGAGCCACTGAAAAATATGTGGCAGTTACAATGAGCTCAAAGCTGCGCACTGGTTGTTCCCAATGGTGTCTCTCAACAGATTAGGCATATTTCATGGAAGCTTTTAAGTGAGAAGCATAAGAAAAAGACAGATTTCCTTCCCCTTTCTCAAACTAATGCAATTTCATGACTATTTTGAAATTTCAAATATAATGATATTGAATTAAGAAAATCAAAGCAGAGGAATAATGCTACACGGTGATGATTTAGGCTTAAGCATCCTCTTAGACTGTCACAATCTGCTTTATAAACATCTGCTTTCAGGAGACTCCTATAAAGAAATAGCTATAGCCCCACAGCCTATGCTCTATCTCATTCTGCTGGATGCTCCACATGAGAATTACAGTGTTAAAAATCTTAAGGTTTTTATAGATTCTAAAGGTTCAAAGTACAGGTAAGAAAGAAGTTCTAAAAAGCAGAGATTTTAAAAACATTATAGTTTAAAGTAGGGAATAACTTTTAAAACATAAAACTCTATCCAACAGTAATATGGGATGTCTTAAGAGAAAGAATGCCCTACCACTGGAAAATGATAAGGGTTATTCTTAAGATAATCGTTGTATAGGTAAAACTTAGAATTCTCAAATTCTATTATTTTCTGAAACAGAAAAAAATGACCTTGCTAATAAATCTTAGCTATTCTATGCTTAATATATCACTTGTTTGAAGTGGCACAAGTCTGGGGCACCTGGGTGGCTCAGTGGGTGAAGCCTCTGCCTTTGGCTTAGGTCATGATCTCAGGGTCCTGGGATCAAGCCCTGCATTAGGCTCCCTATTCAGTGGGGAGCCTGCTTCTCTCCCTCCAATCCCATACTCTCTTTCACTATCTCTCTCAAATAAATAAAACCTTAAAAAAAAAAAAAAGGTGGCACAACTCTCATTGCTATGTACTATTAAAAATAAAGATAGTTTACAACCAAATTGGTTTGTGAAATTGTGACATGAATTTTAAAACCTTGGCAGATACATGCTATTTTCCTTCTAGGTTTATGTGACAGAAACAATGATCTGTTGCCTACTTTTGATTTGGGAATCATCTTCCATATTACAAGTCACATTATTTAACTTCTAAAAGAAGAAATCAAATGTTTATGTAGCATGCAAATAACTCCCAAATATCTTGAATTTCCTTGAAATTTTCATGCAAATTTAGATATTTTTATTGATGCCAGTCTCCATCTAATTAGCTCTAAAACTACTTTCCATTTCTTAGATATTCATAAATATTAATCCCATCAGCAGGATTAAAACAGATATGCTCCAGGTCCCTATTCACATTTAAATAAAATCCACACAAATATTTATGTCAACAACCTTGATGCAGAAACTGATTTAAAAGGATGCAGTTATAAAGACAAAAATTAAACTGACTAAATATACATTATTTATTAATAACACTTACTGAAATGCTACATGTCAGGCAATGCTAGGAATCATACAGATACAGGACACAAATAATAAAAGGCACAAATCCTTTTCCTAGCGACCTTACAGTTTATCAGGGAAGAACTGTATGCATCCAATGGCTATATTAAAGAAAAAGTAGGCAGTCCTAGAAAGGAGATCAAATAAATGTAAAATGAGGTAAAAAGTAAGAGATTTATTCCAGGTGGAAGACTGCCAACAGTGCTACAGCTGTGATAGCATTTAAAACTGGGCCTTGAAAGATGTACAAGATTTGGTCCTAGTAGGAGGGAACTGATTTTAAGAGTGTAATAACTTAAGTGATAAAAATATAAGGTGGGTGAGGAACTGAAGTTAATGGGTTGGTGGGGTAGAAGTGACATATCCACAGGATTACACTATAAATGGATCTGTTTGTCCGTCAGTTGGACAGGTTTATATCCTGGCTCAGACACATATTTAGCGGCAGGATCCTGGGCAGGTTAATGTTTTTAAACTTCATTTTTCCGGGCGCCTGGGTGGCTCAGTGGGTTGAGCTGCTGCCTTCGGCTCAGGTCATGATCTCAGGGTCCTGGGATCGAGTCCCACATCGGGCTCTCTGCTCAGCAGGGAGCCTGCTTCCCTCTCTCTCTCTGCCTGCCTCTCCGTCTACTTGTGATTTCTCTCTGTCAAATAAATAAATAAATAAATAAATAAAAATAAACTTCATTTTTCCTTAGCAGACATACAAATAACAGCATCCATTTTATTGTGGTGATGTAAAGTTGAAAAGAGAGAATATACTAGAGGCATTTATCAAGTTCCCTGGCACATACTGGGATATATTTTAAGAACTCTGTCTGGTCTTCAAAGTTTCTGAAAATGCTTCAGAGCCATAAAGGTAAAATGGGTACCTTGTTAGTAATGAAGGTGACTCCTGGACCCCACCGAAAGGTGGGGGCTGGTTGCCAGGAGGACCAACCATATGATAAAAGGGCTGGAACTTTCAGTCCATCTCTCAACTCCCACCACTTCTAGGGAGGGAAGAGGGGTGAAGGTTGAATTAGCCAATGGCCAATGACTTAGCCAATCATGACTATATCATGAAGCCTCCACAAAACCCCAAGAGAACAGGAGCACCTGGGTGGCTCAGTGAGTTGAGCATGCAACTCTTGGTTTCAGCTCACGTCATGATCTTACAGTCATGGGATCAAGCCCTGCATTGGGCTCTACACTCAGTGGGGAGTCTGCCTGGGATTCTTTCTCTCCCTCTCCCTGAGTCCCTCTCCCCACTTGCATGCTCTCTCTCAGAATAAATAAATCTCTTTTTTTTTTTTTAAAAGATTTTATTTATTTAACAGACAGAGATCACATGTAGGCAGAGAGGCAGGCAGACAGAGAGGAGGAAGCAGGTTCCCTGCTGAGCAGAGAGCCCTATGTGGGGTTCGATCCCAGAACCCTGGGATCATGACCTGAGCCGAAGGCAGAGGCTTTAACCCAGGCGCCCCTAAATAAATCTTTTTTAAAAAAATATTTTATTTATTTACTTGACAGAGAGAGAAAGAGATCACAAGTAGGCAGAGAGACAGGCAGAGAGAGGGGCGGGGAAAGCAGGCTCCCTGCCAGAGGCTTAAACCACTGAGCCACCCAGGGGCCCCCAGAATAAATAAATCTTAAAAAAAAAAAAAAAAAGACAGCTTTTTTTACCTTTTTTGGGGAGCTTCTACACTTGGGGAACCAAAAAACCCTCACCCATCAACGCCAGGCCCCAAGCTCCATGAGGATAGAAGCTCCTTTGGCACCCTGACCTATGTATGTTTTTATTGGTTGTTGATTCATATACTGTATCATATCCTCTAGTAAACTGGTAAATGTGTTTCCCTAGGTTCCATGAGCCACTCTAGCAAATGAACTGAACCTAAGAAGGAGGTCACTGGAACTGTAATCTGTAGCCAGATGGTCAGAAGCACAAGTGACAGACAGCCTGAGGCCTGGGACTGATGTCTGAAGGTGGTGGTGGTATCAGGAGAGGTGGGGGAGGACTACTGTAGGACTGAGCCCTTAACCTATGGAATCTGATACTGTCTCTGAGCAGTGTCAGAGTTGAGCTGAACTCTTGAACACCCCTGCTGGTGTCCAAGAATGACTTTGGTGTTTGTGGGGAGGGACACCTCTCCTCATGTTGGAATTCAGTTCAGGAATCCTGTAAGAGTAACTGTTTAATTAATATTAATTTATTATTAACAATGGTAACAGTTAAATCTAGTTAAGTTGCCTTCTCCTCCAATCAAAAAATCTTGAGGGGTGCCTGGGTGGCTCAGTGGGTTAAAGCCTCTGCCTTCGGCTCAGGTCATGATCCCAGGGTCCTGGGATGGAGCCCTGCATAGGGCTCTCTGCTCAGCAGGGAGCCTGCTTCCTCCTCTCTCTCTGCCTGTCTCTCTGCCTACTTGTGATTGCTCTGTCAAATAAATAAATAAAATCTTAAAAAAAAAATCTTGAAATTGCAGGAAAAAACACTTGGATAATAAAAGATGCCATCATTAAAATTAAAATGTTGAGGACTTCTTAAAAAATAGGAAGTGGCTTGGTGAAAACAAAAAAATACAGTAAATCTACAGCTCCATCTGACAAAAGAAGAAAACATTTTTCAAAAGAGCAGATAAGAGCAAGCCCAGACATGTTTCACAGACTAAAGACATGAGAAAACACGTGGGCAATTAAGTAAAGAACAATCTTCGAAATACCTGGGTCAAATGTATCACCTTCTGCTTATACTGAGTCATACATGCCCTGGTGTTACCCTGCACCTAAAACCCTTTTCCCAAAAGAGTACTTAGGGCAAACTTTCATGAATAGACTACATAGGTAAATAACAAGCAAGCAAGGATAAAGATAAATATGTCTAGAAAGCTAAGGCATTTGGAATTTACACAATGAAAAAGAGGCACAAAATTCAATAAAGGAAATAATAACCAAGAGAACAGAAAAAATGTCAGAAAACTTTAAAAGATGTTAAAGATAGGGGTGGGTGGGTGGCTCAGTCATTAATCATCTGCCTTCAGCTCAGGTCGTGATCCCAGGGTCCTGGGATCGAGCCCTGCATGGGCTCTGTGCTCGGAGAGGAGTCTGCTTTTCCCTCTCCCTGTGCCCCCCACCCCAAGCTTGTGCACTTTCTCTCTCTCAAGGAAATACATAGAATCTTAAAAAAAAAAAAAAAAAAAGATGTTAAATATGTTTTTGAGAGTTTTTTTTCTTTTTATTGGGGGTGGGGAAGTGGGTAGGGGATGGGTGAAATACGTGATGAGGATTAAGGAGTGTACTTGTTATGATGAGCATGGAGCGTTGGATGGAAAAATTGAATCCCCATATTGTACACCTGAAACTAATACTACACTGTATGTTAACTGGAATTTAAATAAAAACTTAGGAAAAAAGAAAATGTTAGAGGCCTGAATGCCATAAAACAAGAAGAGCCCATAATTTACAAAACATTTAGAGATCTTAGAAATTAAAAATATAGACAGGAGAGATATCTGTTTTCAGTCCTGGTATGTAAAGAGCTTGAAAGTCACCATTCTTGTTCAGGAAAAAGCTAGACAAAATTAAAAAAGAAAGAAACTTAAAATGAACAACTTCTCTTGGATTCTTCAGAGAACTAAGATTACAAGTAAGCGTGCCACCCTCAAATCCGGAGACAGTGCAGCCGCAGAGATACAGCAACCAAGATCTGTTTATGTGAAGTCAAAGTCACTGGAGACCTAAACTGACAGGAACACTTAAATGGTAATTTTGATGAATTGCTGGAGGTTGAGTATGGACTACTGTAAGAATAAGAAATTCCTGGAGGCCACAGTCTTACTGATGATGCTATATTTTTTGTGGGTTTTCTTTCTAGAAACTCCACCAGGTTCTCACCATGAGGATCCAAAAAAGATCTCCTGTACAAGGGAGTGGGGGGAGTAACAATTGTGAAAAATGCCCAGAGCGTTTTCTATAACAAAGGCCTACTTTCCAGAAGAAAAGAATTTGCTAGAGCACCATTTTGAAACCTTATTCCAGCTAGAGAATGGGAAGTTCTACCCTCCAAATTACAGGTTTCCTGTTTCACCTAAGAGGTGTTGGGTGGGCTGGGGGGGTGGGGTGGATGGGCAAAGAGAGGGAAGAATATAACAACATACAGTCAGCACAGGACGGGCTATAAGGAATAGAGTGGAAACACTATCAGCAAAGAAGGGAACAGGAAGTAGGGGGGTAAGCTCTACCACTTGTGATGGTCACAGTCATGAGCCATATGGCCATTTAAAATCTGAGACTTAATCATAAAATAGTCCTCCTTGTCCATATCTTAACACCACACAATGAGGCTCAAGGAAAGTAACAATGGGTTACAGGTGAAAGAACTAGGAGAGAAACTCTCTGAGGAACAGAATATAGGAAAGTTCCAAAGTCAAGAGGAAAGGCCAAAAAATCAAGTGCAACAAGGAAATATGAAACCTCTGGTATCTACAGCTATAATAAACATTAAACACAAGCCAGTTCCTCCCTGGATTAACATAAATCCTCACAAAGATTGGATTACCTGAAACAAGATGCCTAACTTTCAACAACAAATTATAAGGTATGCCAAAAGGCAAGGGAAAAACACACCACAAACAGTCTGAAGAAATGAACAACCATCAAAACAATATCTTATGACACAGATGTTGGAATTATGAGATAGGAAATGTGAATTAACTATGATTAATAGGCTTAGGGCTCTAATGAAAAAGGTAGATAACATATACAAACAGATGAATAAGCAAAGAGACAGAACTCCAAAGAATCAAATCAAAATGCTTCAAATAACACAGTTAACAGAAAAGAAGAATGCCTTCAATGGGCTCATCAGTAGTAGACTTGATATGGCTAAGAAAGAATCAGTCAGTCTGAAGATAGGTCCCAAACTGAAATGAAAAGAAGAATGGGGGGAAAAAATGAACAAACAAAAACACCACCACCAAAAACCAGAACATCCAAAACTTTTGGGACACTCAAAAAGTAGAACATATGTCTAACTGAAATACCAGAGGGAGAACAAAGAGACAAGGGAGCAGAAAAAAAAATCTGAAGTGATAATGGCTGAGAACTTCCCCAAATTAATGACAGATACCAAACCCCCTATCTGGGAGACTCAGAGAACACCAAATAAGATAAATGTTAGAAAAAGAAAATTATACCTAAACATACCATATTCAAACCGCTAAAAACCAAAGACAAAGAGAAATTCTTGAAAGAATTCAGCAGGGAAAAGAAAATCACTTTGTTTGTAGAGGAACAGTTAAGATTATATAATAAACTTCTTGTCAAAAAGATACATAAGGAGAGACTGAAAAGAAATCTTTAGTGTTCAAAGAAAAAAATAACCACCAACCTTGAATTCTGTATCTATATTCTGTATCTATCTAATTCTCTATCCTAAAACTGTCCCTCAAGAGTGAAGAACTTTTTGAGTGTCCCAAAAGTTTTTTGCTTGGTTGGTTGTTAAGTGTCTGACTTTGGCTCAGGTCTTGATCCCAGTGTCCTGGGAGCAAGCACCCTGTTGACCCCCTTGTCGAGCTCCTTGCTCAGCAAGGAGCCTGCTTCTCCCTTTCCCTCTGCTCCTCCCCCTGCTCTCTCTGACAAGTAAATATTCTTAAAAAAAAAAAAAAAAAAAAGAGTAAAGGAGAAATAAACTTTCTCAAACAAAAACTAAATTTGCCACTAATTGATCTATCCTGAATAAAAGGTTAAAAGTTCTTCAAGCGAAGAAAAATTAAATAGGTCAAAAACTTGGATCTACATTTAAAAAAAGAGTGTCACAGAAGGAATAAATGAAAAATAAATTTTTTGTAAGAAAACATCTTCTGATTTTCATATTCTTAATAAATCTACAAGGTAACTGCTTAAAGCAGTAATACGGATAAATGAACCAGATGACTGCAATCAAAGGAACGGGACGGAGGAATCGGAAATATTCTGCTACAAAGTACTTATACTAAAGGAAGGAAGCATAATGTTATCTAAAGATGAACTTAGTTAAAAAAGTATTTGTAAAACCTAGGGAAATCACCAAAAACTTTTGAAAAGAAGTATAACTGACATTAAAAGAGAAAATAAAATAGAATAATGTAAAATACTCAAAACCATAAAAAGCAGAAAAAGAGAACAGAAAGAAAAAACAAATTCAATGAAAAGTTACAAACACAGTCGCTATTAAATCTGACTACATCAATAATCAGTTTAAATGTAAATAGTCTAAATACGTCTATAAATGGCAGATGGTCAGAATGGATTTAAAAAAGAGAGAACTATATGTTCTCTATAAGAAACCCATTTTATTATTTTATTTTTAAAACTAATGATGAACTATATGGTGACTAGCGTAACCAAAAAAAATATTTATTTTTATTTGTCAGAGAGAGAGGATAAGCAGGGGAAGCAGCAGATAAAGGGAGAAGCAGGCTCCACACTGAACAGGGAGCCTGACTGTGGGACACAATCCCAGTACCCTGGCATCATGACCAGAACCAACCCATTTTAAACCCATTTAAAAGTAAAGAGATAACCACCTTACATCCATTAGTATGGTTACTATCCAACAACAACAACAGAAACAACAGAAAATGACAAGTGTTAGCGAGAATGTAGAGGAAATGGGACCCTTGTGCATTGCTGGTGGGAATGTAAAATGGTACAGTCACAATGAAAAACAGCATGACAGTTCCTCAAAATAATTAAAAATAGAATTCATACAATCCAGCAATCCCACTAGATCCAAAAGAATTATACACCCATGTTCATAGCAGCATTATTCACAATCACTAAAATGTGAAAGTGACCCAAGCATCCACTGATGGATGAAAGGATAAGCAAAATGTGATATATACATACATTCGAAGATCGTTTAGCTTTAGAAAAGTAGGGGATTCTGACATATACTGTAACATGGAAGAACGTTGAGGACTTTATGCCAAGTAAAATAAGCTAGTCACAAATAGACAGTCTAGGAGAGTTACAGTTCCACAAGATGAATGTACTTAATGCTAAAACTGTACACTTAAAAATGGTCAGGAAAGTGGGGCACCTGGGTGGCTCAGTGAGTTAAAGCCTCTGCCTTTGGCTCAGGTCATGATCTCAGGGTCCTGGGATCGAGCCCCGCATCGGGCTCTCTGCTCAGCAGGGAGTCTGCTTCCCCCTCTCCCTCTGCAGAGGGGCAGGCAAATGATACAGAAAAGTAAAAAAGAAGTCACTTCGTAGTGGTGACACCTGTGAAATACCACTCTCAGCCAAGTGATTGGAGTCAACATCCACACTGGTCAGTCATACTGAAATGTTAGCAAGAATGTGTGATCTCATCACATGTGATGACAATGGAAATTTACCTCTTTGGGCCTTCTCCCTCAAAACAACATTCCCAGTATAATCATGAGAAAAATATCAGATAATTCTTAATAAAAGGACATTCTACAGATTATGTGACCAATGCTGCTTCAAACTGTTAAGGTCATCAAAAACAAGGGAAGTATGAGAAACTATCATAGCCAATAGGAGGTAACGAGATATGATGACTAAATATAATGTGGTATTCTGGATAGGACTGTGGAATACAAAAAGGACATTAGATAAAAATTAAGGAAATATGAATAAAGTATGAGCTTCAGTTAACAAAAAAAGTATGCTTACATTATATTGTTTAATTAACTGCAAAAAATATCATACTAATACAAGATGTTAATAATAGGGGAAATGGTGTGGAATATGTAAGAACCCTTTGTACTGTCTTCGTACTTTTCTATAAATCTAAAGCTATTCTAAAATTAGGGGTGCCTGGGTGGCTTGAGGCCTCTGCCTTTGGCCCGGATCGTGATCTCAGGGTCCTGGGATCGAGCCCCGCATTGGGCTCTCTGCTCAGCAGGGAGCCTGCTTCCTCCTCTCTCTCTGCCTGCCTCTCTGCCTACTTGTGATTTCTGTCTGTCAAATAAATAAATTTTTTTAAAAAGCTATTCTAAAATTAAAAGTTTATTAAAAACATAGACAAAAGAGAAAATTGGACCCAAATAAAGATCAAATTAGTAGACTGTGAAGTTAATTTCAGGGATTTTGCCAGAGCCCTCAAGTATAGGTGACACATAACGGACAAGTTTAAGAGGAGAGAAAAGAACAAGCAGCAAGAGCAATAAATGGTCAAATATTTAACATCATAAATTTTTTCTGGAACTAAACACATAAATGTTTTATTGTGTGTATTTATTTTTATTTTTATTTTAAAACAGGCTCCACACTGAGTGTAACATGGGGCTTGAACTCACAACCCTGAGATCAAGATCTGAGCTGAGCTCAAGAGTAGGATGCTTAATCGACTGAGCCACCCAGGCACCCCAAGATGGAAGTCTGTTTCTAAAGGACCATTCAGTGCCAGATAGTATGAACTGGAGGTGGAGGAAGAAAATAATCTGTATCATGAAAATGCAGAATTCAAAGGATGAAAGATAGAAATCCCAAAGCTTAAGGAGAATAAAAGAGATGATTCTTAAGAAGATTCCAAAGAGTACACTAAAAAGATAATGAAGCTTTATATGAGAGCTAATAATATATTTTCAGATATGGGGTCTTAAATTTACTTTTTACACATCCTTTCTGATAAATTTACTACCATGTATACTCTAGCAAAGTAAATTAAAATAAACCCAAGAAAGGGGAAATTGTAGACCAAAGAATGTATTTGGGGGAAAAGGCACAGTGTTTGAAGAAGAAAGCAGTGAAAGCATGATGAAGTATTTAATTATCTGGTGAGGGTGTAGAGATCATGGTTAACACTAAGTGCTGCTAATAAAAAATGTGGCTAAATAGGTACATAAAAATTTTAAAGTAAACATTTGATAAATAGAAACCAATTAAGATGGGTTGGCAGGACTCATTAGGACATAAAAACAGTTAAGTGTCAAGTGTCCACAGTCAATAAAACAAAAGGATACCAAGTTTAAAAATAAAAGAAATATTTATCAGGCAATGCCATTAAAAAGAAAGTAGGTATAGTAATGTCAATATCAAACAAAACATAACTGAAGATAACAAGAATTAATCAGGGAAAAGTGAATGTTTCCTGCTGATAAATACCATGTTTTCTAGATTCTATGATACACTTTTTCACATTTTAAAATCTCTGAAATCAGGATGCATCTTAACTTCTTAGATTTGATGACACATGGTAATCCACAAGGAAAGTGAGGCATAATTACTAACAGCTTCTGAATATACAGTGCAAAAGTAGTTAGAAATACAAGAATTGAATAAATTTGCAATCATACCTTTCATAGAAATCGATTTTCTTTTTTTTTAAGATTTTGTTTATTTGACAGACAAAGATCACAAGTAGGCAGAGAGGCAGGCAGAGAAAGAGGGGAAGGCAGGCTCCCCACCAAGAAGGGAGCCTGATGTAGGGTTCGATCCCAGAACCCTGGGATCATGACCTGAGCCGAAGGCAGAGGCTTTAACCTACTGAGCCACTCAGGTGCCTCCAGAAATCGATTTTCTTAAAAATTGGCAGATTAACCAGACAAAAATTAGGTATGGCTCTAAAGGAGTTATAAACACAACTAACAAGTTTGATGTAATATACATTTACAAACTGTACTATCTAGCAAACATAACACCAAAAAACGGACCATGCATTACAGCACAAAAAGAATCTCAAATTCCAATGGACTGAGAAAGGTGGTCAAATGCTGGCAGTAAAACAGTGAACCTGAAGAGTGTAGAGATTTGTAATAACTGATATGCAAGAAAGGGACAAGAAATAGACTAGAAAAACCTAACGGGATCTTGCAGGTGTCTGAGACCCAACTGAAGTTGGTGCTTATGAATTCAGTAAATTTATAATTTCAGGGTCATGAGAGAGCAGAACACTCCAAAATGAAGTAAGTCCAAACTATGTAAATACCTGAAAAGTCCGCCAGCATGGCTGCTACACAGCTAGGAGACTGGTTAGAGGCACAATGCAATGTGAACATAAACTCATAAAAATACTTTACCAAGGCCTTTTTTTGTTGTTGTTTTAAACCGATTTACCAATACCTATTTCGAGTATCCAAATAGTTTCAAAACAATGGAATAAAAGTTGCATGTGGTCATGCCACAGACATTAGAGCTCTTCCTCTGAGGAACTGAATCCCAAGGGAGAGAAGAACTCATCTGCTCTCAGAGGAGCACACTCTAGTGGAGAGTTTGGATGGGTGTGTGCTCTGATAAGCAGCCCTTGCAGTCAAATGCTGGTTTAAATAAATGACTTATATAAACAATTGAAGGAAGTTATAAAATAAAATGAACACAAAATACTCCTCCTATTCTTATGTGCAGGAGAGATGTTTCAATTTTAAGGAAGTCATCTGACATTTTCCTGACATCAAAAGCACTCATTAAAATAGGTGTGCCAGATGCTAGTGACGCACCTACCACAGCAGTGAGCCCAGAAAAAGGACAGCCCTCTCTCCTTTCATCATCAATCAAAAAGGTGTCTCCTCAATACAAGATCATAACACCCCAGAAAAAAGGAAAGACAAATATGGAAAGGTATTTTTGCTCATTACCCAGTTAGACCAATAAAAAGAGAAAACTGACTCTGTTCCAATGTATTTAATGATTTACATTAACTCTAATCATAACTAGTTTTCTAAGACATAGTTGAGAGATAAAGAGCATTAGCATTTTTTAAGATTCAGATTCAGAAGCCCAAATTCTAGCAGTTTTTATTTCCTCAGATTATATAAAAAGTGATAAAATTCAAGTAGTACTTAATCCAGATCTTTTTTAAGTTTGACAAGAAACATCAACTACTTGAATTTGTAAAGGAATCTAAACTGCAGAGGAATCCTAAAAATTAGAAGAAATTTGTCATCATACTAGAATCCAGCTAAAAAGTCTTTCACATTTTTTTCATCATTTGAGGTCTACAATGCTCAGGTATGCACTGTGGACGAGGAAACTCAGAGAGTGATTCTGGTGGTAAACAAAGGTGGTTTTTAAAAAATATGCATACATATGAGGACAACATTATAGTAGTTATGATGCAGTAACAGCATTTAAAATGTGAACACTATAGGAAAGCAAATACGTATCAAATTATACTATACTTTTTAATTTCTGGTGATCTCTTAAGCATGCATCAAATGGGAGATATTCTCAACATCAATAACACTATAACCCAAAATGAAAAACACACTGATCCAGCATTGAAACTATATGAAATAAAGTCTATAAGCAGCCAGATTGTCAGTGATGTGTTCTAGACCCGAATGATATTCTGCCAACTATGACGTTATTGTATAATTTAATCATCTCTTAAAATATAGTAACCAATTAAAAGATGTTCAGGCATACTATCTTCCTTCTGGTGTGTTAGCACTGCATAATAGAGCCTTTCTTTATAGCAAAATAACAGTACCAAATTAAAATTCAAGCTTGCTCTCTGATAATGTCTAAATCCATCTTTGTGTCCAGAAAGGTCATTGACTGAACTTTTATTTGATTGCTTAAAACCAAAATTCATAATTGGGGCACTAAGTTATTACCTGGACCTCACAAGCTCTGGCCTCAAAATTTATGACTTTTGTCAAAGAAGAAATGTTAAACATTAAACAAACAAAACATATTTTATACTTCTACCTCTCCAAAGCTCTCTAAAAACAGATTAGTCATTACAGAATAACTCAACAGTAATGGGGACAAACTTTCTTAACCTAAGTAGACTAAGATCATAACCTTCGGCTTATACAGAGAATCTCTCTGCTTGTATTTAGTGTGAGACTTAAATCTTCTTTTCTCCCTTAAGTATCCAAAAAAATTATGACTTGTCCTCTCTTCCTTTTAGAACATCTAACCATGTATGAGCTACTGCAGGATAAAGAGTTTCTCTTTCCACTGTCAATACTCAGTTGAGGGTCTTAAACATCCTATCTGATGTGGCACACGATTATTCTAATCAGTATCACAGATTTTATATTTTCCTCTCTCAAGTCACTCAACACATCTCCAATAGACTAATCTTTGTGTACTACTTGTACACAAAGTGCTACTTGTTTCTTCATGTACCTAAAATTTGCTGGAGTAGTCTAGCTAGCAAATCCCACCCAGCCTTTTGCCCTGGTATTAAATAATCTGGTCTACATACACCTTCCAGGACATGTATTCTTGTATTCCTACTTTCTGAACACTGATAAACTCAGCTCCTTGCTATTCTTCAAATGCACTTTGAGTCTTCTTATTTATTCATCAGAAATGTCATCCTTTTTCATCTCTGTGTAACCTGACCAATCTACAATCCTACTCATCCTTCTATGCTCAGCTCAAATGCCATATTCTTCGAGAAGCCACTCTTATCTGTCAAACCTAACAGCAATCACTTCTTCCTACTCAGAATTACAGCAGCGCTTGGCCATTTACCACAGCTTACACGGCAACTCTTTAGATTCATAATCCAAATCTCTACCCTGGTACTTTTCACATCCAATAAATTGGCAATAATTGGAACAATTATAGAATATACTGTCCACCACCAGATAACTATGAGGATGACAAGAAAGCATTCTTGGTAATTATGCTGGGAAAACAGACATGAACTAGGACCGTCTCAGGCACACGAAATGCACGGTCACCCTTGCAAAATGGTACACGTGACCAAACTTGTCAAATGAGGGTAGCCATAGTAGACCCAAAGGACTGCACTTGAAATTAAGAGACTGTAAATGATCTTTGTCTTGAAAATATTAAACTTGCTAAAGTGGTGCAGTGAATACTGAAATTGAAAACACAGCAGTCTTTTGATGCTAACTAGTGATGTGATATAAGGCAAGTCACTTAACTGAGTGTTCAGTTCAGCTAGACACTTGGATCTCTAAGATCCATTCTAACCAGACGCTAAGATTTTACATCGCCTCTCCATCTAGTGTATGTACTGTGGGGTCTCTGCTAGGCAACTAGGAATCTTTATTTACACGGTACACACACTCAATAAAATACTTGTTGGTTAAAACAAATTTGCTTTAATATATTAATAAACTATACCTAACTGCCCTAGCACTTATATGACATGATTCAACTTCCAGGAAAAAAGTGCTATAATAGAAGATAGTACATTTGAAGACAAGAAAATATTTGGAGATTGTTGCCCAATACTCTAAACAACTATTTATTTTTTCTCCCAAACCATTTTGTTTTCAAGAAATAAAAACCCAAAAAGTTTTAAACTATCCTGAACAAGGGAAATATCACTGTGTGTACAGACCTGACTGCAATATTTCAAATTTAATTTCTTAATTTTAAATAAAAACTTAATTTTATTTGGCTTTTCAAATATTTATAATACATTGTCCTTCCCTCTTCATCCTCAGGCATTTCCAATCTCACTTCTCAGATATAAGCACGATTAACAGATTGTTGTGTAGATTTATAAAACTTTGTTAAACATACAAGCATATATACACCAACAGTAGATCCTTGAACAACAAACACAGGTTGGAAATGCATGGTTCTCTTAATATGTGGATTTTTTTTCAATAAATATATTAGAGATTTTTTGGAGATTTGCAACGATTTGAAAAAACTTGAAATAATTCACAGATGAACTTCCCAGCCTAGAAATAACAAAAAAATTAAGAAAAAGCTAGGTATATGTCATGAATACATAACATATATGTAAATACTAGCCTATTTTGTCATTAACTACCAAAAAATACACACAAATTTAAAATACACAAAGTTAAAATTTATCAAAACTTATGCACATACAGACTGTTCATGGTGCCATTTACACTTGAGAGAAATGTAAGCAAATGTAGAGAGTATTAAATCTTAACTGCATAAAATTAACTATAGTGCATACAGTACTATTATAATAATTTTGTAGCCACCTCTGTTGCCACTGTGGTGAGCTAAGGTGTTGCAAGTATCCACTTAAAACCTCGTGTGAGGTGCCCCTAGCTCCTGTTCACAGGTATTGTTCAAGGATCAACTATTTATCCTTCTGTCTTATCTGTGCAATCAGACTATATATACTTTTCCGCAACTTGCTTTAGTAATGTAACTCAGATATTTTTCCACATCTACTGTATTTACCTTACATTGACCTACTTTTATTTTTTAACAGCTACCTAGTGTTCCACTGTATTCATGTTATTTAATCAGCCCCCTTATTAACTGCATGGACCACACTGTCTCCAGATTTATTCTAGTCTAACATAAGTATCTTCAAATATTTGGTAGCTATACACGCAAGGTACATTATTATAAATAGGGTTCTTTGATGAAAGGGTATATGAATTCTAAATTATTAAGCTACATTTCAAAAAAATTTACACCACCATCAAGAACACAAAAACATAAGTCTCCTCATACTCCAGTCTGATGGTAACAGAGCAGGTAAAAAAAGAAAAAAAGGTAAACCAGTGAGTACCAGCATGTCCATAAAACACTGTTCAGTAAAGTCACAGAAAAATATGATTTCATGTCCACAAATGAAAAGGTTATACATGTGTGTCTACACATGTGTGAGTATATAAAATACACACACACAGGCTTCTTCTAAGGTTCAGGTCTCAACTGACATATTCTATCAGAAAGGCCTTCTCTAAAATGAAACAAGATGGGATGGGAGGGAGACAATCCCTAAGAGACTTTTAATCTCACGAAACAAACTGAGGGTTGCCAGGGGAGGGGGTATGGAGAAGGGAGGTTGGGTTATGGACACTGGGGATGGTGTGTGCTATGGTGAGTGCTGTGAAGTGTGTAAACCTGATGATTCACAGACCTGCACCCCTGGGGCAAATAATACATTATATGTAATTATAAAAAATAAAACAAGACCCCAGGTGCCTGGGTGGCACAGTCAAAAGAAAAAAAAGGGAAGGTCTTCTCTGCCTATCCTGTTTAACTCAATAATTCTTTATCAGCCCATTCTTTTAAGTAGACATAAAATCTACAATTATTTATTTATTTACTTGCTCAATGTCTGCCTATACATAAGCACTACGAGGGCCGAGACTCAGGCCCATTTCATCCCCACCACTTAGCACAATGAATATATAATCTCATAGCATATGGAATTTTGTTCAACAAATACTCAATGAATGTGTGGATAATGTTTGTTAACAAGGGTTATCTCTAGAAAGTTAGATTAAGGGAAGGGTTAAAAGGTACATTTACTTTTATTTCAGTCAATTACACAATCTTATTTTTGACAATGACCATGTGTTATGTTTATTTAAAACTATTTTGTGCAAGTTTAGTTTTAAGCAAGCCACTTCAGATGCCTTACAATCTGGTCACATAAGATTCTTTTGTTTTGCAATCCCAAATGATCTAAATGAATATTAAATGGATTACGGCTGTCTACTTGAAAAAGTTCTCAAACTTTGCTTTGTGAAGTAAACTTTTTATCTTCATTTTAATTTAATGTTGACTACTAAAATTCCAGTCATTACTTTTGCAGTCGTACATTGTTTCAAATTACTATTACCTTAGAGTTACAGAGTACCTACAATTTACAAAATGTTTTACATATATAGTTGGCTCTTGAACAACACGGATTTGAACTGTGTAGATCCACTTCCACACAAATTGTTTTTTGATAAATACAGTATAGTACTACGAGTGTATTTTCTCTCATTATTTTCTTAACAGTTTCTGTGCTCTAGCTTACTTTATTTTGAGAATATAGTCTAAAATACATATATGTATAAAATATGTGTTAGTTGATTATTTACCTTACTGATAAAGGCTTCCAGCCAACAGTAGGTTATTACTAGTTAAGTTTTGGGGGAATCAGATTATATACAGATTTTTGATTGTGCAGGGAGGTCAGTGCTCTTGGGTCATTCAAAGGTCAACATTATTATTCTATTTGCCTCTCAGAGGTGTGCTGTGCAGAGATTACTGTTTATACTTAGAGATAAGGGAAATGATACTCAGAGAGATTAACTACCTCATCCATAGTGGGGTTGGGACATGAAGCCAATAATTCAGATCTCTAGTGTAAGGTTTGTTTCATTACACACATTGTGGCAGATAAGGAAATGCCTTTATCTTTCTGCAAACAATGTATCTGTTTCAATACGTAGACAGGAAAAACATTCTGAAATTCATCTTATATTTAATGCATATATTTCTTTTTTTTTAATTTTTTAAAAAGATTTTATTTATTTGACAGAGAGAAAGCACTAGAGAGAGCAAGCATGAGTGGGGGGTTGAGGGTAAGGGAGAAGCAGGCTTCCCACTGAGCAAGGAAACTCTTCATGTGGGGCTTGATCCCTGGATGGGATCATGACCCAAGCTGAAGGCAGATGCTTAACCAACTGTGTCCCCAGGATCCCCTAACGCATATATTTCTGAAACAGCTGCATTTAATAGAATATTTGAGTGATAAGGAAATCATATAATCTAAATCCTTCATTTTACAGAAAATAAAAATCAGAGCATTTCAATACCGGAACCAATCTCTCAGCAAGTTAAGGGCAGACGAGAATTAGAACGTAGGCATTGACATTAGATGCATTTTCAATCACAGAAAGTTCCTAGCCATGGAATTCATGATTAAGAAGTCAAATTTCATCACAGCTGTCTTGAGTTAAAACTTTTCTTAAAGTTATAATTACTGCTACAAAAAAGCAAAATAACTGATTAGAATTTATCCTTTGATTAAAATCAACACCAAAAACTAAAATAAAATCAACACCAACTACCACACATTCTAGTATTTGAGACTTAAAATATTCCACTAAGGTCTAATGATTTCCTGATACCTAGCCAACTTTTGATCATGCCAGGCCATTAGTCACTTATTCCAGAACTTCTATTATTCAATATTTACCTTAGCTATTATATGGAATTTTGGGGACATATTTCTGTCAAAAAAAAAAAAAGTAAACCTCAATATGTACCCTTATCTACCACTGCCATAATATCCTAGGAGTCATTTAATGTGTTGGTAAAATATGAACTTCCTTTACTAAAAACAAGTTCGTGTTACTCCCTTTTCACCAGCCCATCTTCCCTTACTGGAAATAAAAAACTGCCAAATATCAGACTTGATATGAATGAATGTACAAGGAAAAAACTCTAGTGTTTTTAAATTTAAATCTTACAAGATAATTCTGGAATCTATTTTTGAATTCAAAGTGATAGGAGGAAAGACTAAAAAAAGGTTAATGGCCAAAACACATTTTACTTAATTCTTACTACTCTTAACTGCAGTAATTTAGAATGTCAATACTTAAAAAAAATCATTCCGTAGACAATTATAAAAGTATTTTAGCACAAAGTGACAGATACTATTAATTAAACTGGCAGCAAATAAAAATACTGTTATTGTTAAATATTTTAAAAACTACAAAATCTTTAAAATCAAAAGCTGCTATTCCTAGAAATGCATAAAAGTAAATATTAGAAATAGCATTTTTAATATTTTAAAGAAGTTGTGTGTGACACTGAAATCCTAGAAACAGTACAATAACAATTACAAGGGACTGAAGGGTGAGGGAAATCGGGAGATGCTGGTCAAAGGGTATAAACTTCCACTTACAAAGGACTAAGGTCTGAGGATAGAATGTGACTCTAGCAAACAATACTGTACCGTGTAACTAAAAGCTGTAGGAGAGTTGAACTCACCATGTTAACATTACAGTAACAAATTATGTGAGGTAAAGAATGTGTTAACTAACCTTACTGTGCTAAACATTTTATAATATGTACACCTTAAACATACACAATGATAAATGTGGGTTGTATCTCAATAAAGCTGGAGGAATAAAGAGAAAGTACATTTGAAACATACTCAAATTCTACTTTCCAATTAGAAATTTTGCTTCCTAGTGTTGTTGCTTATATAAAACACTAAAAACAGTGTTTTATTTAACTATAATTACAAAACTTCATTTTATATTCAAAGGTAATAATTAACTTAAAAACTATGCCATCCAAATTATATCACGGGCGAACTGTGGGTGCTCCAAAGTACCTTTTTACAACCAAGTACTAGTCAGCAGGCTGATGCCCAGTTTTATAGCCAATATTCACTAGAAATCAGAAAATTCCCTCTAAAAATAAGACTTGGTCTCAAAGATGCTAAAATACTTTCGATATTATTTTTAAACCAGATGCATGAAGGTAAACACCATCACAAGAGACTGCTTTCCACTTTTTAAGATTTTATTTATTTGAGAAAGAGAGAGACACACACATGAGCGGGGGCAGGAATAAAGGGTGAGGGAGAAGTACAATTAGTCTCCTCACTGAGCACAGAACCCAACCGTGGGGAGGCACACCTGGGTGGCTCAGTCAGTTAAGTGTCTGCCTTTATCTTAGGGTCCTGGAATCAAGCCCCACATCAGGCTCTGCTCGGTTCAGTGGGGAGCCTGCTTCTCCTTCTCCCTCTGTCTACAGCTCTGCCTATTTGTGCTCTCTCTGTGTCAAATAAATAAATAAAATCTTAAAAAAAAAAAAAAAAAAGGACTCAACTCGGGCCTCAATCTCACAACCCTGAGATCATGATCTGAGCTGAAACCAAGAGTTGGAGGCTTAACTGAGCCACCCAGGTGCCTCTCTTTCCACTTTCTATAATTTACTGTCAGCCACAAAGATGAGCTAGCAAACTCTCTGCGGTCTGTAGTTCTGATAACAACTCCTCCTTGGAGTCAGTCACCACTGCACATTTCCTAGTTATTCACACACCAAGTCTCACTTTCTCCTGTTATCCTTGTATTTGTCATTCTCCTGGCCCCTCTTCTGCCTTTTTCCACCCAATCCCCCCTTTTTTTCCATTTAAAAACTTTTACTTGGAAAAGACTTCCGATGACCAGAAATAACTTAGGATCACAAATTATCAGGGCTGACAGATTCCTATCACTTATGCCAGTGTCTGGCAAGCTCCTTCTGTAAAGGGCCGGAGCAAATATTTCAGGCTTGGTGGGCCATATGATTTCTGTCTAAATACTCATCTCTGCCACTGTAGTGTGAAAACAACTACAGATCAGACACAGACAATCAGTAAACAAGTGTGGCTGTGTCTCAATAAAACTTTACCATAAATAAAGGTAAATAAATAAATATATAGCATATAATATATATAAATATATACAGTAGTATATATTTAATATAAATATACTATTTATATGTATTACATATATTACATGTGTTATATTACATATAAATTATATATTATATACATTATTTAATGCATCTAATATATACATATTAATATGTGTATTACATATAATATGTGTGTGTGTGTGTATGTGTGTGTATATATACATAGAGAGAGAGAGGCCACTATTTGCCAACCTCTATTTTATCCATCCTCCTTTGAATATCTCTACATCAGTGTTTCCCAAACTGTGCTCTTTAAGATTTTAGTGGATCTACTTAAAAAAAGACAAGTTCCATGGTCAAACAGATCTGGGGAAGCTATACACACACATTCTATTTTACTCTTGAAGATTCACAATGGTAGTGAATGCAAAGGGAAAGGGGCTCAAAGTAGGCCAGGTTTCCATCCTTCCTCCCTCAGGCTGCTCATGCCTCACGAACTTGTCCCACCAAATCCGGGGTAGCAGTGAGTTCTGGAAACTGCTCTGTTTACTTCCTGTAATACAACCCAACTCTTACAAAGGGAAGCGTTTGTAATTCTTCCAGCTGTGATGCTTTTGGGAGGAAGTCCTTAAAATTATGTTTGGTGTATTTTCTAAATTAAGGCACTGAAAGGTAGTTTTAGTATTAAGTTAAGAAAAAACTTTTACCGATTATAAAAGGAATATATGATTATTTTAGAAAATTGAAAAAAACATTAGTATGCAAAGAGAACCACTGTTAGCATTTTGGTATGGGAATGTCTTAATGTGCATATATAATTTTTTAAACTAAATTCAGATTATCTGTATATATAGCTTTGTATTTTACTTCTCTACTTGACATTATATCCTGAAAATCTGATACCATTAAAGGGTGTTCAAATAAGTGACTTTTTAATGGCCAAATTTTAACAGCCAAATAACTTTTCCATCACAATGTTATATTATAATTATTTAACTATTTCCTCTATTTGGGGACAAGTAAGTCCCTTCCTATTATTTCTATATTTATTCCTTCTTCTTTTTAAATTACAAATGCTGATATCAACAGTCTGTCCAAATTTTGACTTTTTTCCTTAGAAAAAAATCCCCAAAGATTAATAGATTGAGGGACGCCTGGGTGGCTCAGTGGGTTAAGCCACTCCTTTGGCTCAGGTCATGATCCCGGGGTCATGGGATTGAGTCCCGCATCGCGCTCCTTGCTCGGCAGGGAACCTGCTTCTCTTGCTGCCTCTGCCTGCCTCTCTGCCTGCTTGTATGTACACACTCTCTCTCTCTCTCTGGCAAATAAATAAAATCTTTAAAAAAAAAAAAGATTAATAGATTGAGTAATTTTTAACACATAAATGTCAAAAGGGTTTTTAGTAAATGATGTAATAATTCATATTTTTTTACTGAGTGAAAGAAAGGAACAGCCCCACACCCTAACCACCCATACAAAGTAGTGTTCATAAAAAGATAAAATCTTCATTAGGCAAAAATGACATCTCACTGCCTTAATCTTGTATCTCTGATTGTGAAATGGAACATTTAGAAATTATCTTTGCTTGTTGTGAACTGTATTCTTATGTTATTTTATCATATCCATTTGTGTGCACATTTATATATTCAGAATATTAAATTTTTTCCCTACCTTATCTCCTCTTTAATTTAGTTAAGATATTTATCATACTCCATTTACAGAAGAATTAAATTTTTTATACCCTAAAATACTAATTTTCCATGTGTATCCTCTCTTACTTCTTTCATATGTAAAAGTGGCAATACTCTTCTACCATCTTTCAACATTTTTATGGATTCAATTAAAAATTTAACTCTTTGACAGCTTGGTAATACATAATTTCTTTTTTTTAAAGATTTTATTTTTATTTATTTGACAGAGATCACAAGTAGGCAGACAGGCAGGCAGAGAGAGAAGAGGAAGCAGGCTCCATGCTGAGCAGAGAGCCCAAGGTGAGGCTTGATCCTAGGCCCCTGGGATCATGACCTGAGCTGAAGGCAGAGGCTTTAACCCACTGAGCCACCCAGGTGCCCCCATAATTTAATTCTTTACAAATTATCAATTTTCCACATATCATGTAATGTAGGAATCTTTCAGTCCACATGGATTTGTGATTCTACTTTTTCACACATTCAAATATTATAAAGTGCTATTTCTGTTATATAAGTTTCTTTTCCCAGATTCTTACAAGCCACCATATTTTTTCGATATGCCCAAGAATGGGATTAAACAGAAGATTTTTTTAAATCAGCAGGACAGAAGAGGTTCTATTAGAAATAATTTAAATATCTGGAAACGGTAAGAAGGAAAAAATAAGGGAATAAACATTATCTTTAAGTAGATATAAAATAAGAGGTTGAGATGGAAGTCCATAGAAAACTATGATGATTGAAGGCAGAAACAAGAATGAATTTTTTGACCATTAAGGAAAATAATACATGGCAAAAAACTTATCCAAAGATTATAGCAATGGTATCCATGCAGATCTTCAAGACAGGATGCAGGGATGAATTCTAGCTAAGACAATCATATGAGGCAGAGAAATTAGACTAGATAATATATGATCCCTTTTAACTCCATTTACAAAAGAGAGGTTAAGGAGTTTTAATTTACAATTGTGTAAAAGACTACCACATAAAAATTGGGGACACGATATTTTCTACATACAAGAAAATAAAATATTAAGCTGCCTTAATTTGTAGCAAGAGTTTGGTTAAAACTCTTAAAATCTATCAAAATCAAAGTCTGTTGTTTTCTTCTTCAACCTCTTTCCTGACCTTCTGACACGAACTTCCCTCTGATTCTAGATGTTTTTATCTAGCTTTCTATTATAACCTAAACTGAGCACATCTTAAACTGATGCTTTATGTCCTGAGCAAACCAGCTCTATTATCTTCTTTTTAAAACTTATGGGCATATGGGGCGCCTGGGTGGCTCAGTGGGTTAAGCCTCTGCCTTCGGCTCAGGTCATGATCTCAGAGTTCTGGGATTGAGTCCCGCATTGGGCTCTCTGCTCGTCGGGGAGCCTGCTTCCTCCTCTCTCTCTCTCTCTCTCTTCTCTCTCTTTCTGTGCCTACTTGTGATCTCTGTCAAATAAATAAAATATTAAAAAAATAATAAAAAAAAATAAAACTTATGGGCATAAAAAAAAAACACCAAACTTATGGGCATAAAGTTGTTCTAATATTCACTTGTATTAAAGTCTATAGGATCTGTAATGATATCCTCCCTTTCATTCTTGATTTTGGTAGTTTTTTGTTTTTCTTTATCAGTGTGGTTAAACATATTCCAATTAAATTGATCTTTTCAAAAGACCAACTCTTGGTTTCATTTACTGTTTTCCATTTCATTTATTTCTCATCATTTTCTTCTTCTGAATGCTTTGGATTTAATTTGCTCTTTTTATCTAGCTTTTATAAGCTTCCTTCAAGGGAAGGAACCTGGGGGGGGGGTGCAGTTGGTTAAGCACGTGACTGTTTTGGTTAAGGTCATGATCTCAGGGTCCATGCTCAGCACAGAGTCTGCTTGGGATTCTTGCTCCCTCTCACTCTGTCCTTGCCACTCTTGTGCACTCTCTCTCCCTGCCTCAGATAAATAAATCTATAAATAAATAAATAAATAAATAAATAAATGTATGTTTCCTTCAAAACACTACTTTTAACTGCATTCTACAAATTTTAGTAAGTTGTATTTCCTTTTTTATTCAATTCAAAATAGCTGTTAATTTCCTGTGACTTGTTTCTTTGACTTGTGCATTATTCAGAAGGCTGTTTAATTCCCAAATATTTGAGGATTTTCCAATATCTTTTACGGAGTTTTAGTTTAATGCCACTGAAGTCAAAGAATATACTTTGGATGATTTAAGTGCTATTAAATGTCTGAGACTTAAGGCCTAAGTGATTTACATTTAATGCAATAAAAGATATAGATTCAAATCTACTATCTTGTTAGTTTTTATTTGTTCCATTTATTCTTTGTCCTTTTTTCTCTTTTCCTTACTTCTTTTAGATTAATTCTTAAGATTCCACTGTATTTCCACTATTCACTTATTAGCTAAATCTTTCTGTGCTTTTTAGTAGGTCTCCTAAGTTTTATGATATGCATTTTTAAATGATCACAGTCTACTTCATATAATATTATGATCTATAATATAAGGATCTTAAAAGTTTTATTTTCAACTCAACTATAATTTTTTTGTTATTAAAAAAAGTTTTTGTTAAAATAATGATGTACTATATGCTGGCAAACTGAACATAATAAAAAAAGTTTTTGTTAAAAACTTCAGTTTTGTCATATATTTTAATTTTGTATGTTATAAACTAATTTTCTACTTTATATATATTTTTCTATATTTATACTGAGAAACTATTATACTGATAGTTAATATTTTTATATTTGTTATAAACTATTTTCAATTCTACAGTAATTTTTTGTTAAAAAGTTTTCATTAAAAACTTCACTGTTTTATCATATATTTTAATTTTCATATGATATAAGCTATTTTTCCTTAGATCAGAGATCAGCAAATAAGGACATGCCCCCTCTTTTCTGCAAATAAAGTTTTCCAGGAACAAGGTATTTTGATTTATATGGCTGATCTGACAGTACAAGGGCAGAGTCGAGTAGCTAAAACATATACTGTCTAGCCCTTTGCTGAAAAGGCTGGTGCTCTCCTGTTTAGATAATAAATTATCTCTTAAAGTGATGAAAATAAGAAAAACTTTTACATTTACTTTTTTGTTTTTAAACCATTCTGGCCTGTTTGTTTCTTTGTGAAGACCTGCAAGTTTCTGTCAGGTATCACACTACTTCTGCCTAAAGAAATTTATATTTGTTGCAGTACAGGTCTGCTGTCATTTAATTTTCTCAGCTCTTGTTCTGAAAAGTTCTCTATTTCACATTCATTTCTGAAAGATATTTTTGTTGGTTATATTATTTGGGTTGACTTTTTTTTTCTTCCTTTTAGGACTTTAGAAGTACTGCTCCATTGTCTTCTGGCTTACACCATTTCTGATAAAATATCTGCCATAATTTTTATTTTTGCTTTTCTCAATTTATCTGTTTTCCTCTCAGCTTTCAACCATTTCTGGGTACCTCTACCACATAGGGATCTATATTCTTGACCTCTCCGCAGCCATAAAAGCTTTTGTCTGTTACTTGGTGATAAGGCAAATAGGATCTTCAGTTGTCCCTGTCCAGCCTCAATATTAGATAGGCCCTATGTACCAGAGGATTCTTCCCTCCAGAAACAGAAAGGTCTGCTTCTAATTCGCTCCCAGAAACTTATGAAGTAAGGCTTTCTGTCCTCCCTCACTGGTTTGAGGCTTAAAGGAGTCTGAATAAATGAGAGGGCCTTTGCACCTATCTCCCAGGTACCATAAATTACCTCTTTCACCTCTTCACCACCAAAATGACTTCTCAAGTTTCTGCCTTGCCACCAGTTTTCACAGTGAATATTCTGTGGAATTCCTGGGAAATGCATTTGCAAGCATGTATGAATTTCCCTTTCATCTGGGGCCCGCCGGTACTCCAAACTAGTTCATACAGAGTCTTTACCAATCAGTTAAAACGTTAGTTGATTTTTTCTTACCCACTTTTATGTCAGCCATTTCTTTCTCTCATGATCTGCCAAAGGTCAAATTAATGACCCATTCTCTGGGGCAATGAGGTCTGCAAGTCTTTCAAATTTATGTTACTTGGCTGCTTTGCAATCTGAGCTCTCTTATGGGTTCAGAGAAATTAGGGTTTTGCAGATCATCCAGCTTGTCATTGTAGGTAAGAGTGGGATGTTCTGTGCTCACTCTTTACATGAGTAGAAGCCCCCTCCCCTTCAATTCACCTCCCTTTTCTGTTCTGGAAAGGCATTACCACTCTTCCAGTCAACCAGAGAAAACCTGCCAAGTTTCCCTGACTTCTCTATAACAGTGCTTAATATTTAATCAGTCCATAAAGTCTGGATTAGATAAATCACTAGTATCTTATTAGAATCCTTTCTATTTTTCTAGTATAATTAATTACCTCACAATGGTTCTTGTAACAATATTCCTTCAACTAGCTGCCTCTTCCAGTCTGCCTTCTTTTGTTTGTTTGTGTGTGTGTGTGTGTGTGTAATAATTGTATTTTTATTTTTTTGACTTTTTATTTTAATTCCAGTTAGTGTTATACTGATGGGTTAGCACAAGCAGGGTGGGCAGGCAGAGGGAGAGAGGGAATCTCAAGCAGACTCCCGAGGAACCTGACGTGGGGGTTGCTCTCACAACCCTGAGATTATGACCTGAGTTGAAACTAAGAGTTGGACACTTAACTAACTGAGCCACCCACATGCCTGTCAAATGAACTTCTTCTAATTAAACCTGCCTTTATCATCAGATTGCCTTACTACAGTATTGTATTTGACTCTTTACAATCAAGGCCATGAACAATTTGATCCCATTCAGCCTTCACAGGCTAACTTCCTAAATAGTGTTCTATTTCCATACGGATCCAAACCCTTTTTTTAACACCTGGAAATCTTATCCTTCAAGGTAACAAGGTCTGTTACAAAAGGGATTACACTTTCTATGAAAAAACTGCCCTGATCACACAAAGAGAATTCCTCTCTCCCAAACTGTATGCTGCCTTATTTGTATTATAAGAATAAAACTTATTATGGACTGGGTATTAGATTGTACACATCTCTTATATCCTTTACAATATTATAAACTCCAGAAAGACAGAGATCAGAGCTTATAAACTGTTATATTCCCTTTTAGCTTTCCCACATAAATATTTATTTTGCAAATTAAAACAGCAACATTAGGGACGCCTGGGTGGCTCAGTTGGTTAAGCAGCTGCCTTCGGCTCAGGTCATGATCCCAGCGTCCTGGGATCGAGTCCCACATCGGGCTCCTTGCTCCGCAGGGAGCCTGCTTCTCCCTCTGACTCTGCCTTCCACTCTGTCTGCCTGTGCTCGCTCTCGCTCGCTCTCTCTCTCTGACAAATAAATAAATAAAATCTTTAAAAAAAAAATAAAAATAAAATAAAATAAAAACAGCAACATTAGTAAAATGACTCTGTTACAATCTACACATTCTTAATTCATCCCTGACAGAGTTACCAAAAACTTCTGCCAACCCCAAAATGTCTATTTTTGAAATGTTGTCTCAAAAAGGATAAGAAAAAAAAAACACATACTGCAACTATAATTATGTGATCCAAACATTCTCAGACAAAAATCCAATTAGGATTAGTTTAGAGATCTCCTTGCATAGCCAACCATTTATAATATTAGAGTTAAATCTATAATGGTAATCCCAAACACACATACACTGAAATTCCTTTATTTATCTATGTAAATCACCCCAGGAGATCTACAAATTTTACCAAGGAAAATCCTAAATCCTAATCCTAAAAATCCTAAAAAAAAAAAAAAAAAAAAAAGGAGGAATCCTATCTACTGTAGTGCCTGATTTGGCAATCGTATTCAGGCATTTGCCAAGAAGAAAAAGTGACAAGTTTCTATAAATATTTTTCAATAAATAGGGAAAGGTATAATCATAAACATAAGAAGAAAAAAGAACAGTTCTAGTATTTTATTCCTTTTTATATACATTTTCTTTTTTTTTTTTTATATACATTTTCAAGAAAGAACTTATAAACCAAAATGTTTAGATACATTTTCAAGAAAGAGCTTATAAACCAAAAATGTTATCTTAGTGGAAAGCCAGAGTAGGCACTATCTGCACCAATGAGCTTCTGCAGCTAGGCTATATATAGCTGGGGCCGAACTGGAACATGAACTTTATTTGACTCAGACACCAGACTTCATGTCTAAAGCATGATTTTTTCATGTTCTTGAGAACTGCACAAAAGAAAAGTACTCTTCTTGTTAAAATAAATAAAAAATACATCCAACAGGTATCCTTATCAATGGGACACAGACTATCCACCAACTCAACTTCTAGTAATTAAATATGAGAAAATAATGATAAAAAGAAGTTCAGCATAACATCGTTCATAACAGTAAAACATAGGAAACAATTTAAATGTTAAGCAACAGGGAATCACATAAAACAAAGTGCAAATATACTGTTCAGTGATGGAAAAGCTGATACAGATCTATGTATTTACTGACATGACAAGATGTTCACAGCACACTTGCAAGAAAATGCATCATCAAACCACACACACATCAGTGCATGTTCATATGTAGTGCTCTTAGGAACCAGAGTTTGGAGCATGTGCCATTATCAATTTACTGCCCCTCAATTCCAAATCCATCCCTTATTGTCTGCTCTGCAGAAATAAAGATGGGCCCTTTATCTATCTTATCTTTGCAGAGGATGTATGTTTTAAATTTTATGAGCTGGAGAGAAGCTTCTCCCAATACCCAACCCTCTGGTGGTTTTGTAGCCAAATGCCTTCAAGGAGACACCTCCTTGTGACTGGTTGTTCATACCAGACCCTGGATTTTGAGCAGGTTTCCAACAGCATAGCAACTTCTCTGTTGTCCAGTAAAACATGGCCACACCCTCTCCAACACAGTCTGGATTTCAGTCCTGAGGAACTTAATGCTCTCTCTCTCAGACTTACAGCTTGTGACTTCTCTCTATATTTGCCATTCTTTTTTTTTTTTTAATAAAGATTTTATTTATCTATTAGACACAGAGAGAGATCACAAGTAGGCAGAAAGGCAGGCAGAGAGAGAGAGGGAAGCAGGACCCCCGCTAAGCAGAGAGCCTGATGCGAGGCTTGATCCCAGGACCTGAGATCATGACCCAAGCTGAAGGCAGAGGCCCAACCCACTTAGCCACCCAGGCGCCCCTATATCTGCCATTCTTATGTTCACCAGAGTTGTCTCTACTTCTTGCCAGCCAACCCCTTGATACTCTAATCCTGTTACAGTTAATAGTTCTTTATATTCAAGATTATCTGTTCAAATTATTGTGTGATTTCCCCAGAACAGACTCTGACGGATAAAGGCTATGGCTTTCCCCTGCTTTTTTATTTTTCAATGTTGTCTGAATTCATAATAAGCATTTTAAAATATGTGATAATTAGAAAAGGCATGTTATTTTTATTTTGGAAAAATTCAATGCAAAACAAAAAGTACTTTAAGTTTTTCTATTTTAATAGAGCAAAAATATATTTGTGGGATTAAAATGACTGAAATATGAAGAACATTTATTTCTGTAAGACTGCAACAGTTCAGTTCTTCTTTTCAATATTATCCAAAATTGTGTTTCTATATCATTTTAAGCAACAGTAAATACTTAGATGGCTTTCTTTTCCTCTTAGCTATGCCATATCCTGGTCTTTAGAAAGAGGTTATTACTCATGAGGTATCCTAGAGTACTGTGATAGATACGAGTTCCTCAAACACAGTCAGCCTCTTTCATTTTACTATTTCAGCCCCTCTTACCATGTTCAAGGATTATCAGTTGGGCTCCAGCTTGTGCATTTCCAACATCATTCTCAGCAATGCATTGATAGAACCCTTCATCTGATTTCACCAGCCCCAAAACTTGAAGATTATGTTCCTTCTGAGAAAGAAAAACATAAATAAAATTTTATGATTCGACTGATGAACATTAGTCCAAAATCTCAAGGATATGCTCTTTCTAGGGAGAAAAAGTAAGTAAAATTGTATGATTCAGCTACTGAGCATTATCTATGTACCTGTTAAACTCAATTTTATTGAAAAGGTACTGATTTAACTGACTAGAACAGGAAACACAACCAATTAAGAACTTAATCCTTATGGAAAGTACTACCCTCGGTGTTTGTAGACTTACACGTTTAGTTGGAAAAGTATCTGACATACAATACCACACATGACCATAGTAAAAGTCTGAATTTGTGAATTCAAGGTATCTTCTTAAAATTATCTCTAATATCATTAGTTCGAACAGACTAGTCTACAAGAAGTCAAATGAGGATGCATATATACAAGCTTCCCTTATATTATAAATTACTATATAAATGTCAAATATTGTTATTAATATAGTTTTAAAACTTTTAAGAATATGAAACTGGTAAGAGTAAAAATGCTCATTTAGCTGTAACACATTGCTTTTCAATTAGTTAAATATACTTGTGAATTACTTTTTGTAACATGAGATTATGCATTTTATAATTGAAAATATATTCCTAAGAATGAATTACTTATATGAAAAATTTATAAGACATTACATCAGTAACAACCATAATTACTTCTGATTATTTCAATGAATGCCATGTATACACCTTAAAACATTAATCCTTATTACCAAAACTTAGATAATTTTATTACTAGCATTTAGATAATGATAATAATAAGGATTACTAAGGATTTAACCATATCTCAAATAAGAAAACAATAATGGCTGAACGTTCTTAAACATTTAATATTATTTACTTCTTTAGAATCTTTTTATCTACTGTCACAACAATCGTCCAACCCTAGGTCACACTTCTTTTGAAAGGCCTGAGCATCAGTGTATGATATCTGTTCTTTGAATGGAGAGCTATGAAGATAACTGGTGCACACATAGAGTAATCATTACCAAGAAAATAGTGACAACGGTGTTTAATAAGAGTACTAGCATGTTTGAGTTGGAATACCAGACTGTTGGTCAGGAGCTCTGGACATCAGGCTTAGTTCAACTACTAACTAGCTATGTGATCTTATATAATCTACCAAAATACGTCTAGGCTCAGCTTTCTCATCAGCTAATGAAGAGATTACATTCTATGTGTATTTTCTTGTCTTCATCTGTAGTGCATAATCTGGTATATATAAGACAACAGATCTCTTAGTGATTATATTTAAAGACATTTAAAGTTTTCAGAGATAAGTGTCCTTTGAAAAATACTTACTACAATCTTAAAGTAATCACTTGGGATAACCATATCCCCATTCTTCACCCACTTCACAGTTGGAGTTGGTTTCCCAGTCACTTCACATTCAAATACAATATCCATTGATTCATGAGCATATATATTAGTAGGCTGTTTCAGGAATTCGGGTTGGGCTTTAAAACAGAAAGGAAATTAGGATATTAATAAAAATAAAAATAGCTATTCAGATTTCAAGCATTTTTTAAATCCTAGAATTTAAAAGTTTTTTACTTATTATTTAAGTCTTTCAGATATTTTTACCAAAGCATATAACAAATATATATTTAAAATATATATCAGGGGGTACCTGGCTGGCTCTGTTAGTAGAGCATGCAACTCTTCATCTCAGTCATGAGTTCAAGCCCCACACTGGGTGTGGAGCCTATTTAAAATAAAATTTTTTTTAAAAAATTTAAAATATATGATAGGAACATAGTATCTTTAAGAATTGATATTCTGGTACAATTAGCTGGAAGAATAATTCTGATTTCTGATTTTCCTTGTTGGTAAATATTTGCTAGATTGACTATGTTAAAGAAATTGACAAAATGAATATTCTAAGCTGTCTAAAAATGAATATTAAAAGACTACTTCCCTAAGACTTCTATCATTTTGGAAGAACCATAAGCAAAATTTTAAAAAATGAGTAAGCTGACATTATTTTTCTTTTCAATCAGCTTGATAAATAACAACAACAACTTTTAAAAAAAGGCATACAAATGTCACATTAGAGGCCTTATAGAATTCAGTCATGTAACACCCTCCATTTGTAACATCCCTCATCGCATGTAATAGTGTTTAAGGGTGAAAGAGTGACAGGATCTTTGGGGAAAAGCTAAATATGCTTGAAAAGACTAAATATTTCAGTATTTCTCTTTCTTCTTGCTCCAAAGTTGTAAAACACTGACTTATAAATCACAGAGTAAGACTTTGAGTTAGAAGAGTAAGAGCAGATCATCTAGTCTAAACTCCCACTAAATGTTGTAATTTCCTATAGGACTTCCTTGACAAGTGGTCTCACTGATCCCCCTTTCAAAGTTTCAAATAAGCCTCCCTGTATCACAAGGCAGCAATAGTTGAGCTAAAACGTGCTTAGCCTGCTGGGATTTTGATTGGGATTATGTTGTACTTGTTACAACTTGACATTTTAACAATACTGAGTCAGTCTTATCCTGAACATGGGTTAATTCTCCATTTATTTCATTCTGTAGTTTCTCCCATCATTGTTTCATAGTTTCCAATATACAAATTTTGTTCATACTTTATTGTGTTTCTGTATTTCACATTTTTGGATGCCACTGTTAAGTGGTACTTAATTTTTTTTTTTTAAGTTTCCAGTTGTCCACTGCTAACACGTAGAGGTGAAATGATTTACATATATTAACTTTTTACCCTATGCTCATGCTAAACTGACTCATCAGTTCTAGCAGCTTTTTACAGACAATTGTGGGATTACCTCCATAAACAATCATGGTGTCTGTGAATAGAGATAGTTTCATTTCTTCCTTTCCAATCTGCTTTCCTCTTTTTTTCATTTTCTTGCCTACGACACTGGCTAGAGTGGGGCAGGTCCTGGGAAGAGGTCCAGAGAAGCTTTATAATTTGGGCTAATGAAGAGCTAGAGTATAGCAAGTGTGTAGAACCCCAGGAAGTGGGAGGAGCCAAAGGAGTGAAAGAATGTTTAATCTTAAGAAGTTAACTTGCTGCTCATCATCAGTCAGTCCGTGGCACCCCAGTGGGTAACTTTCCACACATGCGCTCAGGTCTGTGGAATCCAGAAGGAAATCTGTGGACCAGCCTGGCCCATGGCTGTGTCCTCTGGTAGGAACTATGTCCTCTCCAAGGTGTGAACTGCAACCTCAAACAGGGAGGCCCTCATCCCAGTCTGTTCACATTCCCTCCTTTGGCTCTTGAGGTAGTATCTGATCCTTATATTTACTATTTCTGTATTCTTTAGAGTCCTATTTTGTCCTTTTTAGTAGTTAAAACACTTTTACTAGTTAATAATTCTTGATATTAAACTGTCCTTGTTCAAATTCCTGGTGTGATTTCTGGCTCCTGCCCAGCCCTGGACTAATAGAGTAGGTCTCATTATGCTGCCAGTATTTCTTCTGTTTCTTCTTTTGTCTTTTACTTAAAGTACACACTCTACCAAAGTTTTCAATTTGTATGTGGTAAAATTTATCAGTCCTCCCATTTTTCTTAGCACCTATATTTTATTATTCTTACTCCAAAGGTTTTCCCTGCTTCCATACTATAAAAATATTCACTTGCATTTTCTTGTAGCATGTCAATGAGATAATCTGGACATTACTAAATATCCAGCTTTACATTTTTCTAAATGGCAACAACCTCAGTAGTCCCAATAAGAGTACCTGATTTGAAGTAGGTTTTGTTTTTTTTAGATCGTATTTATTTATCTGAAGGAGACAGAGAGCACAAGTAGACAGAGGGAGAGGGAGAAGCAGGCCTCCCACTGAGCAGAGAGCCTGACACGGGGCTTGATGTGGGGCTCAATCCCCAGACCCAGAATTAAGACCTGAGCTGAAGGCAGCCGCCCAACTGACTGAGCCACCCAGGCACCCCTTGAGGTAGTTTTAATATTAAAATCCTAGTACTCATGAACGTGAGTTATTTCTGGATACTAAGTGGTTTCACTGATCTGTCTATTCCTGCACCAGAACCACAAACTTAACGACTATAACTATATATTTTTATATATTTGGTAGAACAAGTACTCTCCTTTTATTCCTTTATTTCCTCAAAATTTCCCTAAACATTGTTCATTAAGTTTTCTTTAATACGAGAAGAATTTAGACTCATCTTTGTTCACATATATCTGTTCCTTCTCAAAGAAAACAGACAAACAAGAACAAACTTGAGTTTTCATTTGAAGTGCAATACATTTTAGAAGCAGGAAAAAACTAATACGTATATATTTTTAATTTTTAAATTTTTTAATAAATATATAATGTATTATTAGCCCCAGGGGTACAGGTCTGTGAATTGCCAGGTTTACACACTTCACAGCACTCACCATAGCACATGCCCTCCCCAATGTCCATAACCCTACCACCCTCTTTCTCTCCCCTCCCCTCGGCCACCCTCAGTTTGTTTTGTGAGATTAAGGGTCTCTTATGGTTTGTCTTCCTCCTGAGCCCATTTTGTTTTATTTATTCTTTTCCTACCCCTCAAACCACCCACGTTGCAGCTCCACTTCCTCATATCAGGGAGATCTTATGATAGCTATCTTTTTCCGATTGACTTACTTTGCTAAGCATAATACCCTCTATAAACTAATATATTTTTGATCCTAAATGTTAAGATCAGATACTTAAGTTTATTTGAATATTATTCAGTAATGATTTACTGTGAAGCCACTACAATGACTGAAGTCAAGAGACTTCTAGCTGAGTTCTGGTTCTGGTTCTACCAGTAGACATTTGATGGCCATGGGTTTCAGTCTGCTCCTACACTAAACAAGAAACTCAACTTAACTATTCCTAAACACACCAAGATCTCTAACCAACAGCAACTTCAGGATTTTAGTTTACATATTTAGTGTACCATAATGGGTAACATTCACAAATATTTTCAACTTATTATCATTATTTCCCACAACAACCCTATTATCTAGGTATTATTATATTATTTCCATTTTATAGACAAGGACACTAACACACAGAGAGAGTCTAAGTAGCTCCATAGGGTCACAAAACTTAGCAACAGATCTGGATTTTGAACCTAGGCAGTTTGACATTAAACCCTATGTTCTCTAACTCTTTACTACAGAGAAAATAACAATAAACCCTATGCACCTGTCATATAGCTTCGACAATTACCAACTCATGGCTGGTGCTGCTCCATCCACATCCTAACCCAACCCATGTCTTTCCCCAATTACTCTGAAAGCAAATTCCCAGTATTACTTTATTTTATACATAAGTTTTTAAGGAAGTTCCACTATAAAAGAAAAATCCCCATTTCTAAACAAAACTATAATACCATCATCAGGTTGGTATCTACAATAATTTCTCAATATCTCAATCTACATTTTAAAGAAATGATTTATTTGAATTGGGTAAACCAAGTACATTCATTAATATTAATTTACTTCTTATGTTTCTTTTAATCTACAGGTTCTTCCTTTATCTCCTGTCTTTGTTTGCAATTTGTTTGCTGTAGAAGTCATTTGTCCTATAAAGTTTCCTGTGCTTACTGCATGCCATGGTGGATTTAACATATTAGTCCTGCACTTAACAGTTAAATGTAGAAGCCTGATTGGAGTTAGGCTCTTTCTTTTTATTTTTTCAAGACTACTTCATAAGTAGTGTCATGGTCCTTCAGGAGAGTTCATAATGTGTGACTATCTTTTTGTGAAGTTAACAGTCTTAGATATTGCCAAATAGTAATATTCTTACTCCATCATCCCTTCTATAAAGAGAAATATCCCCTCATCAATTATTTGGTTATCTTTAAATATACCTCTCATAGAAAGTGAAGGCAAAATGCCTGATTTTTTTTTCCCCTTCACTTACCAATTTTCAAAACAATGGTCTGGTTCTCTAATACCATTCTGACTGAAGGAAATCACTGAAGGGTTTTTTTTAAAAAGTATTCTTATGAATTTATGGATTAAAATGTATTTGAGTCGTTTTAATCCATGCAAATTATTATTCTTTTGATTCTCAAACTATCCCATCTCTGACTAATGGAAGCTTGAATCCTTTATAACAGGACCTTACTTGTCTTTAGTATCTTCTGGTCACTGTTTTTAGGCCTTACTTATGGACAAAACCAGGAATTATATACTTTTTAAATAAAAGAATTCATCATGATTTCATTGTGTTATCCAATTAAATTCAGGGCTATAGGTTTTAACTGGATCTTAATAATCTTACATCTATATCTCTTTTCTCTCATGCTAAAAATCCGTTCTCAATGACACCAACTTAATTACCTCCAGGTTTTACCTTCTATTCAGTAGTCTCAGAATAACTACACCAATATTTCCACACCAAAAATAAGAGAAAACAGTTGAAGATTTTTGCAGTTTTGTCTTTAGAGTATATCTCATTAGGTATATATGGTTCAATTACTATTTTAAATTTATTTGTAATAATAACTTCCACTTGGAATCGTAGCTTTCTGTGTAGCTATACTACAAACTAGATACACATTTATAGTCATTTGTTCCCATTTTACTTTCCCCTTTCTAGAATTACTTTGTAAAATTTCAAATCCACAACAACAAGGTATATTCAAACAAATCTTGCTTCTAACCCTGTTTTCCCCAGCCTGTTCTGTCCCATAGGTAGCCATATAAAAATTTTAAGGTTTAGCTTTTCATTCTAAAGATTGTAAACAAACACACACATAATTCATCCCTGTCCCCTTCTTTAGATTAAATTGTAACATACTGAAAAAACAACTCCAAAGCCTGCAATCTTAACCCTCAGGTACCAGGTTTCTGAGGAAGTGCTTGCTATATTCTTGAGTATAAAGGACTGAGATGCCCCCTTAGGCAGAGTAAGTGATTCTGGAAAATACAGCAAAACCCTTCTCAAAAAAATCCAATTAATATAACATTAGTATGCATTTTTAGTAAACAGATTTTCAAAGACTATTAGAAATAAATGCTAACAATGTTCAATTCATCATTTACTTTTCCCTTTCATGAATTATAGAATATTGCCTTTAAAATGTTCTTGGGATTTTAGCTTCTCTGTAGCTAGTATTCACACCAATTAAACACAATGTAAGAGCAGATGTTTGTGTTGGGGAAGTTAAATTGATAACCAGAGAGTAAATGAGTCAATTACCATAAGAAAATAAGCGTTGTAATGGAAGATTATGCATTTTGTTACCAAAGAGATAATTAAGCTTCAAATTCTCTTCGACAGCTCCCTATCCCTTCTAATGCCATCATCATTACAAGAATAATTTTAATTGCTAAATGTACAAGTAAGAATTTAATACTAAAACATATTATACTTGCAAAATTCTTTTACTGGAAACATCACTTAATTCCATCACTGTTTTGCAACGTTGGAAATTGCCACTCAATTCAAACAGAAAACAATGTAGGGCCAACACCAATGTTTCAAGGTTACTTTATTATGCTGTTATTTGGAAGATTATAACAGTTTTCATTTACATTAGCTCTGCATTGTTGGAATTTCTATTGTTTGATTTTAAAGGTTTAAGCACTGGAATTCTTAAAAAGCTCATTAAGTAGAGAAATAAATCAGTTCTACTCATTTTATGTTAAACTGCACACTTGCTGTTCTTAAGCTTCTTTTCAACAATTTACAAAATTACATGTAAGTCCTTAAAAAAAAAAAAAAAACCAACAACAACAATAAAACCCAAGCATTTTAACAACCTTAAATCCCTTCACCATGTTGTCTGACAATCTAATCACAAGTCTGTTTTAAGTACTGGCTCAACTAACAAAGCAAAAATACATTAGCATCCTCCAACATTTCTTAAGAAAGCTTTGCATTCCAATGAAGGTGAATCCATTTTCCTTAATCTCCAGAAGGAAATAGGAGAAATTATAACTATGAAGCAACATTCTGAACACAGTTGCCAAATGACTGAAATTATATATTTTTTCAGATTTAAATGCTTTATTTCCAGTGACAGAATCATTCAAAATAGGAAAATAAACATTATATTTTAAGTAATATTCATGTACAGACAAGGTTATAGATAGAATAAGAAATATGATAAATATTTAATAACATTCATAGAAGAATTTCTATAACCAGGGCACCTGGTGGCCACCCTTCAGCTCAGATCATAATCTCAGGACCCTGGGATGGAGCCCCACATTGGGCTCTCTGCTCAGCAGGGAGCCTGCTTCCTCTTCTCTCTCTGCCTGCTTCTCTACCTACCTGTGATCTCTCTCTATCAAATAAATAAGTAAAAAAATTTTTTTTTAAATTCTATAACCTTTCTGTTTTCTAAAATTTGCTAACCTTGTCAGGAATATTTTACTCATTTTTTAAAATTTAATTTAATTTTATTTTCAGTGTTCCAAAATTCACTGTTCATGCACCACACCCAGTGCTCCGTGCAGTACGTGCCCTTCATAATACCCACCACCAGGCTCACCCAATCCCCCTCTCCCCTCCCCTCCAGAACCCTCAGTTTGTTTCTCAGAGTCCACAGTCTCTCATGGTTTGTCTCTCCCTCTGATTTTCCCCAACCTACTTCTCCTCTCCATCTCCCAATGTCCTCCGTATTATTCTTTATGCTCCACAAATAAGCGAAACCGTATGATAATTGACTCTCTCTGCTTGACTTATTTCACTCAGCATAATCTCCAGTCCTGTCATGTTGATACAAAAGTTGGATGTTCATCCCTTCTGATGGAGGCATAATACTCCATTGTATTTATGGATCACATCTTCTTTATCCATTCATCCGTTGAAGGGCATCTTGGTTCTTTCCACAGTGTGGCAACTGTGGCCATTGCTGCAATGAACATTGGGGTACAGATAGCCCTTCTTTTCACTACATCTATATCTTTGGGGGTAAATGCCCAGTAGTGCAATTGCAGAGTCATAGGGTAGCTCTATTTTTAATTTCTTAAGGAACATCCACACTATTTTCCAAAGTGACTGCACCAACTTGCATTCCCACCAACACTGTAAGAGGGTTCCCCCCCTTTCTCCACATCCTCTCCAATACTTGTTATTTACTGTCTTATTGTCATTCTGATTGGTGTAAGGTTGTATCTCAATGTGGTTTTGATTTGAATCTCCCTAATGGCTAATGACAATGAACACTTTTTCATGTGTCTGTTAGCCATTTCTATGTCTTCCTTGGAGAACTGTCTGTTCATGTCTTCTACCCATTTTTTGATGTGATTATCTGTTTTGTGTGTGTTGTTTGAGGAGTTCTTTATAGATCTTGGATATCAGCCCATTGTCTACAGTGTCATTTGCAAATATCTTCTCCCATTCCGTGGGTTGCCCCTTTGTTTTGTTGACTGTTTCCTTTGCTGTGCAGAAGCTTTTGATTCGATGGAGTCCCAAAAGTTCATTTTCACTTTTGTTTCCTTTGCCTTTGGAGACATATCTTTTTTTTAATTATCATTTTTATTAACATATAATGTATTATTCGCCCAGGGGTAGAGTCTGTGAATTGTCAGGCTTACATACTTCACAACACTAACCATAGTACATACCCTCCCCAAAGTCCATAAACCCAACCACCCTCTCCTTACTCCCCTTCCCCCCAGCAACCCTCAGTTTGTTTCGTGAGATTAAGAGTCTCTTATGGTTTGTCTCGCTCCTGAAAATGGAGACATATCTCGAAAGAAGTTGCTGTGGCCGATGTCGAACAGGTTACTGCCTATGTTCTCCTCTAGGATTTTGATAGATTCCTGCCTCATGTTGAGGTCTTTTATCCATTTCGAGTTTATCTTTGTGTATGGTGTAAGAGAATGTCAAGTTTCATTCTTCTACACATAGCTGTCCAATTTTCCCAGCACTGTTTATAGAAGAGACGGTCTTTCTTCCACTGGATATTTTTTCCTGCTTTGCCAAAAATTATTTGACCAGAGTTGAGGGTCCATATCTGGGCTCTCTACTCTGTTCCACTGGTCTGTGTCTGATTTTGTGCCAGTACCATGCTGTCTTGGTGATCACAGCTTTGTAGTAAAGCTTGAAATCAGGAAACGTGATGCCCCAGTTTTGTGTTTCCTTTTCAACATTTCCTTAGCAATTTAGGGTCTCTTCTGATTCCATACAAATTTTAGGATTATTTGTTCCAGCTCTTTGAAAAATGCCAGTGGAATTTTGATGAGGACAGCACTGAAAGTACAGATGGCTCTAGGCACTATAGACATTTTAACCATGTTTATTCTTCCGATCCATGAGCATGGAATGGTCTTTCATCTTTTTGTGTCTTCTTCAATTTCTTTCATGAGTGTTCTGTAGTTCTTCTGCGATGAAGCTGGAGATGTGGGGAAGTCCAGTTCATCGCATTTCCTTAACTCTATCCCTCAATTTGGCTAAAACTTAACTCATCCTTCAGATCTTAACCAAAAAACACTTCCTGACCCACTTCTCCTCCCATTCTTGGCCATCACTGCCCTATTTACCACTGAAACCCTAGTGGCCTAAACCATAATAGATGCTAAATGTGTATTTGTTGAAATAGATGATTACTTGAATTCTAAAACTTCCATTAAACAGCACTATAAGAGTAAAGATGTTCAGGATAAGAATTTTTTCAAGGATTCTGAAGTTTCTCAAAGATTCAAGGTTTTGTACCACTGTTTCTCCAACAGTTCATAAATTCATTCTTTATTATATGTAAATTTTCTGCATGAGTTTTAAAGTTTGTTTTTAAATGTTTATGACAACATGAAGTTTTAATAGCACGTAATTTTAGCATTCGTATTCATGTTCATGTTTACCAGTTGCCGCTGTAATCACAGAACTCAATCCCAAAGCAATGTTTCTCAAACTTGGGATCTTATAATCCTTAAAGACCTTAAATTTAAGAAACTGTGCTCTACATGTAATATTTTTTATTTTGAAGAATTCACAAAAATCTTTACTAAATATAGGCTCTCCTTCCTTAACAAGGTTGAACATACTTAGTCTGCATGGTGTCCCAATATTACTATGATGAACACTGTACCACACCTCAACAGAGAAAGTACGAAGGCTTCAAGGACAACTACTTTTACTTGATACCATAAGTACATTAGAAATGCTCCCTAAATAGGTGAATTCAATTCGTAAAGCCTTGTAGGAGCATACAAATGACTTGGGATGAGGCTTCTTTGAGTCAGATCCACAGACTATTTGAAGAGATACACAAAGTTGAGTACTGGGCCTTAGAAAAATGTTGAATAGTTGGGCTCTCACCACATGCTTGAACTGCAAAAGATGAGGCCACAACTCTGCACTTGAACAAGCTGTCTCAGAGTATTCTCAGCCACACTGAAGTGGGAGAAGACTGCATTGGGCGACTAAAAGAGAGGACTATATACATCTCAGTCCATATACACAGAGAGCTCCCCGATTCTTGTGCCTTCTGTTATCACTCAATTCATTCACAGGCTCAATCACTAAAAAAATATTCAGTAAGCAAGTACTAATACAAAGACAGTTTAGTGGGTGCTGTGAGGGAGACCGATAACAGAGATAATAAAGATATACAGAAAACACTTTCCAGTGGTTACCTCACAAGAGTATAACTGGGAAACTGGCAAATAAAGAGAGCTGGACTCTTCCCCTCAAATTTTAAAACTGTGGTAAAATCAACAGTATAGAAAATGTACAATCTTAACCATTTTTAAGTGTACAGTTTAGTGATATTAAGTAAATTCTCATTTTTTGGGCAACCATCACCACCATCCATCTCCAGAACTCTTTTCATCTTGTAACACGGAAACTCTATACCCATTAAACAGTAACACCCCTTCCCTTCTTCCCCTCCTAGCCGCCAGAAACCACCCTTCTGCTTTCTGTCTCTACGATTCTGACTACTCCAGGCACATCATATGAAATGAATCATATAGCATTTTGTCTTTTGGGGACTGGCTTATTTCACTAAGCATAAAGTCAGGGGCATCTATGTTAAGAAGTGTGTGTGAGAACTTCCTTCCTTCCAAGGCTGAGTAACATTTCCCTGTATGTATGTACCATGTTTTGCTTGTCCACTCATCCATAGATGAACACCTGGGTTCTTCTAGTGTTTTAACTACTGTGAATAATGCTGCAGTGAACATGAATGTACAGTTAACTCCTAGAGACTGTGCTTTTAATTCTGAGTGTATATCCAGCAGTGGAGCTATTGAATCATATGACAATTCTATTTTCAACTTATTGAGAAATCAGCATTCTGTTTTTCAAGGCAACAACACATTCCCACTAATAGTATAGAAGGGTTCCAATCAATTTCTGCACATCCTCATCTATAACTTGTTATTTTTTGTTTTATTTTTGAGAGTAGCTATCCTAAATGGTGTGAGATGGTATTTTATTGCACCATATACACCTTTGTACCATTTGATTTTTTCCAGGTTCACAGACTGCCTATTTAAGAAAATTTTACTGACCACTGGATGATTTGGATTTGTCTGCTCCCTGCTTCTCCCTGGTATTCTTTCCGCTAATTCTTTCTGTTGACTGGGAGTGTATTTTGCTTTTTTCTCCTTCTCTCTACTTTCATTATTTTCAAATTTTAAAAGCTAAGTACTTAGTACAGAAGGTGTAAATAATACATAAAAGAAACTGAAAACAGGAAACAGAAAAGCCTCCCCTATACTTAGCCGCAAAATACCTGTCAATACCACTACCCTCACCAGAGATATACACTATTAATATGTTTGGTGTGTAAGCTTCCCGAACTTTTTTCTGTGTACTTCAAACACACTTCTCTCTCACACACACACATGAACTTTAAAATATAGAATGAATTAGCCAATAAATACTCTTCTACAACTTGTGTTTCTCTCTTAATAACATGACATAGCAATATTATGACCATCTCTTTTTTGACAGCAGCACAGGGGCCCATAGTCTGACTATACCACAATTTATTCATTCTTCTACTAATGGCCATTTAGGTTACTTACAATTTTTCCATTACAAGCAAGCAGTGTTTAATATGCATTTTTATACATCTTTGTACATAAATCTTTGTACACATGTCTAAGAGTTTCAGAAGACTAGATTTCTGAAAGGAATAATTACTTCAAGGTGTTTTCATATTTAAAAATTTTGTAAATACCACCAATGGATGTATCACTTTTACATTCCTGTCAGAGAATCATTATCAATGAGACTATTCAACATGCTACTAGAAGTTCCAATAATGCAATGAAATAAGAAAAAAAAGAAATATAAATACAGGGGTGGGGTTGGAGAAATTGTCCCCTGCTACTCTCCCCATCCCACCCCCAGTATACAATGGCAATGACTGTCTACTTAGAACATTCAAGAAAATTTCTCTCATGAGGAAATTTCAGTGTTCACTGCTATACTCTCAGGGGGTGATTTACATGAACATTAAAAGTTTGATAAGCGGGGTGCCTGGGTGGTTCAGTGGGTTAAAGCCTCTGTCTTTGGCTCCGGTCACGATCCCAGGGTCCTGGGATCATGCTCTCTGCTCAGCAGGAAGCCTGCTTCCTCATCTCTCTGTCTGCCTCTCTGCCTACTCTGTCTGTCAAATAAATAAAATCTTAAAAAAAATTTGATAAGCAATGCTTTCAGGCATTAAGACACTGATATAGCCTTATACATACAAACATGCTAAAACCTAAAGATTAAAAAGTCAAAAAGCATATGCAGAGCAACACAGATGGTATGATTCTATTTGTTAACAAAAACAATATATTTCTAGGTGTATATGTATGTAAATGCTTTTAAAAGACATCTAGAAGTATACACTCTAGTGACAAAGGCTGAGAAAGACAAATACCGTAGGATTTCCCTCATGGGTGGAATTTAAGAAATAAAATAGATGAACATAGGGAAAGGGAAGGAAATGAAATATTTGATATAAATATAATATATAATATAAGTAAAATAAGATAAAAACAGAGAGGGAGACAAAATGTAAGAGACTCTTAACTATAGGGAACAAACTAAGGATTGCTGGAGGGGAGGGGGGTATAGGGATGGCCATGAAAGAGGACACTTGATGTAATGAGCACTGGTTGTTACAAGCAACTGATGAATCACTAAATTCTACCCCTGAAACTAATAATACATTCTATGTTGACTAAACTGAATTTAAATAAAAAATTAAAATTAAATAGTAAATAAACTAATGATAAAGGTTACCTCTGAGACAGGGGGTAGGAATGGGAAAGGGGAAATAAGAAAGGAGATTTACTTCATTGATATGGTTTGATGCTTTAATAATGTTATTACTTATATAATTTTAAAAAGAAAAATAAAAACTAAACTAATAAACTGAAAAGCTATTAGAAATATAAATTTTTATAAACAGAAAAATTATTAATGTATTTTTCGCTGTCACTCATATTCTTATACAACTAAAAACAATGTAATTAAAAAAAAATCTCATTCACACTACAAAAACAAACAGCTGAGACACAAAGGGGAAGAGTCATATCACGGGACCCCATTCCAAACACTGGAGGAAAAAGACCAAATTAACTTTCTATTCTTACGGAGAATGATATATATTTTTTTAAGATTTTGTTTATTTAATTGACAGAGATCACATAGTAGGCAGAGAGGCAGGCAGAGGGAGGGGGAAAAGCAGGCTCCCTGCTGAGCAGAGAGCTGGACGCAGGGCTTGATCCCAAGACCCTGGGATCATGACCCCAGCCCAAGGCAGGAGCTTAACCGACTGAGCCACCCAGGTGCCACAGAGAATGACTTTTAAAAATCATTGTCACATGAGGAGACAACCCAATAAAATACAGCTAAAACAAATGTAAGTATATATGAGACACTCAAAAAGAAGTGTTATTTTCCTGGGTTTGTACTTTCGTCAGTTCTCTTAGAAACTTATTTGTTGTGGTTTCTTTTCTCATTTCAAGTAACTATTCATTCTGTATCTAACTAGACATTCATTTTCTTATACAAGGCCTCAGTTTTGACTTCAGGCCCCACAGAAGCTAGATTCACTTGTTACAATTAATGCGATTTTTGTACACATATTTGCTTCAAGAGGCACAGAATATCGCTGTAAGGATATAAAGGAAATTAATACTGTTGCTTCTGTAAAGGGAGACCAGGCCACTGGGTAATACTTCATCATTTATCATTTTTTATCTTCTACATATATTACCTATTAAAAATCTTTAGCTAAAAATAATAGAAGTGGAGACATACATACACCTGGCTAGGCAGACCTGATGGTGCAAAAAGTTCAGTACTAACTCTTTTAAAGTCAATCTATAAATTCATTCAAATGCCATCTAATATCCCAAGAGAATTTTAAGAAAATCTGACAAGCTGATTCCACAGTAAATCGAGATGAAACAAAATGCTGAGAAAAATTATTTTTTGTAAAGAAAAAACCAGAGGATCATCTAACAAAGTAACAAAACAGTAAGTGAAACAGTAGATTACTGATGTGGTAATAGACAAATTGATCAGTAAAACAGTTTAGAAATAAGACCTATATAATTTTGGAAATTTGCATTATAAACTGGTGGTATTTCAAATAACTGGGGGGTAAGAAGAATGTTGGGCCAAAGGGTACTCCATTTGGGGAAATAGTACCATTAAAAAAAAAAACCCTGCAGGTGGGTCAAAGTCCAAAAAGTAAAAATAAACCACAGAGTAAGAGATGAAAATGGGAAAGGATTTTTTTGAATAAGGGGGAGCAAGATACAATTCCAAAAGGAAAAATCCCAACATACTTGACTCCCTAGAAATAAAAATTTTCTGTATGATAAAACACACTTTAAAATTAAAAGACAAAAGACAGGAATGTTCATGGCAGCTTTAAGTTGCCAAAATTTGGAAAGAACTTATATGTCCTTCAAAATGAATGAACAGTTATGGTATATTTGTGTAGCAGAATACTACTCAGCAAAAAAGGGAATGAACTACTGATACATGCAATAGCATGGCTGATCTCAAAATGAGTATGCTGAATGAAATAAGCAAGACAAAAACAGAGTGTATACGATGCAATTCCATATACATAAAATTCCAGAAAATGCAAACGAATCTGTAACAAAAGAGAGATTAGTGGTTACTTGGGGATAAGGGAGTGTGAAGGGCCAAGTTGAAGGGATTATCAAGAGGCATCAGAAAACTTCAGGAGTGAAAAATAAATTATTTAGATGGCAGTGACAGTTTCATGCTTGTGTAAACATAAACTTTATCACCTGTACATTTTAAATACATGCAGTACATTTATGTCAGTTATACTTCAACAAAGCTGTTAAAAAAGGTGAAATATTTGAATAAATTATTTGTAATTCATATGTCAAAGAACTGATATTCAGAATATATTTAAAAATTCTACAAGTCAATTAAAGATAATTCAAACAATGTCCAATCAGAAGGGACAATTAAAGAAAATAAGAACAGTCAATAAAAATCTGAAAGATGACAAACTTCCAATGAATTAAAAAAGGCAAAATATTTTTTCCCCATCGTTATTTGCGGACTATAAAACTTGATGGCTCCAATACAAGGTAAGGTGTGGGGAAACCAGTATTCCCATACTACTGGTGAGTAGATAAAGTGATGCCACCTTTCTGCATGGCAACCTAGTGAGATATCAATATTTAAAACATGAATACCTTTCATTTTAGCAATTATCATAAAAAGATAAAGTGTACAAATGTGTATGTACAAAGATGATCACAGCAGTGTTATTTAGGATAGTAAAGCACTAGACACCACCTAGATATTTTAGTAGGGGCCTGGATAAACAAATGCAAACCCTGGAATACTATACAGCAGGGGTCAGCAAATTGTGTTCCATTTTTACAAATAAAGTTTTACTGGAACACAGTTACACTTATTAGTTTAGGTACAGTCTGCAGCTGTTTTCTGCTACAATGGCAAAAATAAGTAGTTGTGACAGAGACCAAAAGGCCCACAAGACTAAAACAGTTATTATCTACTCCTTTAAGAAAAAGTTTGCTGATGGCTAAAGGCTACTATGTATAATATACATGGGTATATCCTGACACAGAAATATGTGATCATTATACCCAATTAAAAAAATGCAAAAGTCAGAGTGAATAGTATCACTTCATGAAGTAGTTTGAAATACATACATAAACTAAAATGTTAACCACAATGCTAATTGTGGATGAAAATATAGGTAACTTTTTATTTTTCTTCTTTATACTTTCCAGATATCTTTTGCTTTTGCAGAGGGAATATAAATATCAATTATTCCTTATAACCTAAAAAAGTGACAAAATTATTTTTGTAGTATCAATTTACATTCTGAAGAAGTAATTTTGTAATCTCATTATGGAAAACTTGAATGAATGAAAACAGTTCCCCGAAGAATAACCCAATCAAACCCAGTAAATGATCATTAAGCTTATTCTGAACTAATTCCTCACCTCCAAAGATGAAAAGCTTGTTCTTAAACTTGTTCTTGATCTATCAAACTACTACTGGCATATTTATTTTTCACTCCTTACTAGTCATGAAAATGCTCCAAATTGGCCTAGCTTAGAAAAATCTTTGTATACTTTGTCCATATGCAAATTAAAGCATGTTTATTTGAAAATTCCACACAGCAGTTGAAAATAAGCATTTTAGTTCTTAGTAGACGTTCAGTAAATCACAAGCTTCAGCAGTTCAGTACAAAGCAGAGTATTTGTTTTTCAAACTGTTGACCCACTGGTGTTCCAAAGGCGGTCCAGTGGGCACAGTCAACTCTGGTGCAGGCAATAAAAAGGACACTGCCTCTAGAGGTTAAAAACAATAAGCAAACGGACTTAAAGCTAAAATTGGTCTGCTTTTTATTACCCCCATATGCCAGGAATTCTCAACAGTGTCAGTGACAAAGACTCCTCCCCAACAGAGCAGACTATTCCTCCTTTGTCAGTTGACCTAGTGATGTTTCGTGAAATCAATTTTTAAAAATATAGAATAGGAAGAGATAGGGTGGGGTGAAAAGAAAATAGTGCATCTCACATAGTGTGTAAAACACTTGCTTTGGAGATAATAATCTCTATACAGAGATTATAGATACAGATAAATAGAAAGATGTAAGATCCAATTTTATATATATATATATATATATATATATATATAATTATATTCAATATATACATATATTGAATTGTGGCATAAGATCTATTTCTTACTATCTGTAGTAGTTGAAAATGTCTAAAAACCACTGGGAGAGAATAATGACCTTCATGAAGTGGCATACGCTGCTTGAAGAATACTCAACTAGGAAGAGAGGTTCTGAGTTTTTAATTTTAGTTTTGCCTTCAAGTATGTTTTGTGATTTTAGGGAAATTACTTTTCCTTCAAAGGATATAAGACATATGCATGTGAAAAATCTGTTAATACAAAAGATAGTTAAAGAATTTGCCAATATACCCATACAATGGAAATGTAATAAAGTACAGATCATATTTTGTGAATAAAATAAAAGGTGCTTGATGATGTTTCTACTATAATAAAATTTCTTGGCAAATAAAATATCTCATAATTCCACCATCCTGTGCCAATATTTTAAAACTCACCAGCAAGCTATTTTCAGTATCCCAAGGAAAAGGCAGAAGAGGAAAATATCATTTGGGGACTTTCAGAAGTTTTATCAATCAGTAGATTAGTAACCATCTCCTGCAGAGTTTTATAAGAGAAAAGGGAACTACACTTTGTGGAGTATTAGCTATGAGTCAGGTATTAGAACATGTACTTTATCTATAAAGTCTTTTTAGAGTCTCAAAATATAAAGTGCATTTATATGTTAGTATAATTCTGTTATACAATCACTACATATCAGTCATGCTCCCCTGAAAAGGGCTGACAATAACAATTCTGGCCAATGTAACAACTTGCTTACATACTATCTTCTCACTGTAACACACTAGTGTAATTTGGTGTAAATCCTACAGTTCTCTTTAGTCTGGAGCTCAGGGCCAATGCTCCACAAACAATTTACCACCCAAATATGAAAATAAAAAATTCTCAAGGGTTTTGAAGAAATGATATTTTATTTCTGCTAATATAGTGACTAGATTTTATAATTAGGTTTTTTAAAAATACTTATAATTAGATGAAGACTAATATACTAGGCTAAATTATTTACACTAGGTAACAGATACCATGAAATAGTTATAGAGGAAAATATACTTGGGATTGAACTGTAAATTACTGATATTTCATAGCACATTTGTTCTCTTGCTCCTTCAAGAGAAATTCATATACTTACATTGAGAAAAATTTCAAATCCAAAAATAATGGAAGTAGTAATGATAGCTAAAATTTAACTATTCCTAAAGACCTGTAAAAGCAAAGGCTGGAAATTATATTAAAATTTAAAATTTAAAACTTTCTTTATAAAATTTGTATTATATATATATATATATATATATATATATATATATATTTTAAAGATTTTAGTTATTTATTTGACACAGAGAGAGAGATCACAAGTAGGCAGAGAGGCAGACAGAGAGAGAGAGGAAGCAGGCTCCCCACTGAGCAGAGAGAAGGATGCGGGGCTTGGTCCCAGGACACTGGGATCATGACCCAAGCCGAAGGCAGAGGCTTTAACCCACTGAGCCATCTTGATAGGGATTTTGGTTATAGAGGAATATGTATCTGTCAGAACACATTAATAGCACACTAAGACTTGTACATTTCACAGTATATACATCTTACCTCAAAAAGAACTGCAAACAAATATTGTGCTCTAGTTAATGATACGAACACTGAAGTATCTGGGTACATCTGCCACTTATTCTAAAACATATCAAAATTAAGATGGAAGGATAGAGTGACAGACATGTGATGTAGCAATTACAGTAAAATGTCAATTGAATACTCCACGTGGTGGGTGTTTGCTGTAAAATTTGTTCAACTTTTTTAATAAAAATTTTCCAACACACAGAAATGTTGCAAAACTTGGAAAAGATTTTTTCTTTAGGAAAAATATATTCTTCAACACCCCAGCACTCATACAACCAGGAAATTACTATGATTAAGAGTACTGAAAAAAAAAGTACTATCATTTTAAGACAGAAGTAGAAATGGGTGGTAAAGATCAGCATCTTGGAGCACCCGGGTGGCTCAGCTGGTTAAGTGTCTGACTTGTGATTTCATCTCAGATCATGATCTCATGGAAGGGGGATGGAATCCCACTCTGGGCTCCACACCCAGCAAGGAGTCAGCTTGAGAATCTCTCTCTCTACCCCTCCCCCAACTCAGGTGCTTACCCTTTCTCTCTAATAAATTCATCTTTAAAAAAAAGATCAGCATCTTGACAAATGATTTTGACAATGACACAGAACAGCTAGCTGACTGTAGTCATTTCTCAGTATTTCAAAGTTTATAAGACAAATTCTGTCCAAGAAAGTTCTGCTTCAAAACTATAAAAGAAAACAATTTAGGCCTGTTATCATTACTGAATTTTATTTTTTACATATATATGCCATTGTTAAACAATATTTTTATTGAGGTAAAACTGACATATAACCTTGTATTATTTTCGGGTATACAAGGTAGTGTATTATTAGTGTATTCTCAATATGTATTATTGAGAAATGATCACCACAATAATTCTAGTTAACATCCAACCCCACATATAGTTACAAATCTTTTTCTTGTGGTGACAACTTTTAAGATCTGCTCTTAGGAACTTTCAAATATATAATATAGCATTATTAACTATGTCACCATGCTATCATCCATTATATCCCTAGGGATTTATTTATAACTAGAAGTTTGTGACTTTTCACCACCTCCACCCATTTCACACACACAACCCCTCTGACAACCACCAATCTATTCTCTGTATCTATGAATTCAGGTTTTCTGTTTTTGATGTGTTTTTTCTTTAGATTCCATGTATCAGTAAGATCATATGGTATTTGTCTTTCTTTGACTTATTTCACTTAGCAAAATCCCCTCAGGGTTCATCTATGTTGAAAATGGCAAAAAAAAAAAAATGTTTAAATAAAATCTGCTGATTATCTATTTCTGATGTCAAGAATTCAAGGAATACATTTATCTGTTAAAAACTACTAGTATCATTTTTCTTCTTCTACTTTCTGATCAAGAATCACTGAAATCAACTAGAAAAGAATGAGTCTCGGAGACAAAGTGGACACATAATAGTGGAGCTTTTATCATCCTGGGCTAAAAATACCTAATTACTTCACTGTGTCACCTCCTGTACCCTTGGGGATGAAGACTGCACCCTATTTGCCATTCTGTCTCCAGCAATACTAGATTCTGCCTTCTGCTTAACTTGCACTATGTACTGAATAATATTTATAAATATTTACTGAAAACTATCTCTGGTATCACTTTTAAGATAGCCATTGAAATGCTGTATTTGTAATCATAGGTAAGAAAAATATTAACCCAAGGAATGGAAAAGAAGGGGAATGGAGACTGTCCCATCCTACTCAGCTTCCATCGGACTAGTTCCACGTTTATCTATTTTACATTTCTTGCTTACAAAGTAAGCTCTTGAGTTCCCTGCCTCCCCCTACCCCACCATCTACACACAAAAAAGTCTAAAGGTGACATGATCTCACCTTTCGAAATTTCTCTGGACAAAAAGACCAATAAATTGTTCATTATCATTATAATGGGGACTGGAAAAAAGCAGAAGAGATTTAGTTTCATTTAGCTTTTTATCAGCGATGCTCAGACTTTAGATCAATGCAGGGCAGTTAGCTTTCATCTACATTGAGGGTAACAGCTGTATTGACAAGATAGTCTTGTTGGGGCAAGATCCCATTCCTGTGTGTATACGGAGTTTACCTGAAAGTGTTACATCAATAAATACTTCATGGGAAGGGGTGGGAGTGGGAAGAAATCTATACTAAAGAAGAAACTTATCTTCTTCCCACTAGGAGATTATCTTTCCATTGACCATTCTGGAGCTTCTGAGTTCAATTTTTAGTGAAAAGGTGACATTTTTTAATTCATAAAATTGCTCCTCTTTTCCTGCCATTCCTAATTCTGGCTATCATCTCTTTAATGAAGAAAGAGGAAGATAACTAAAATTAAGAGAATGGGAAGTTTAAATGATTCAATATATTTATTATGAGACTTACAGCCAATATGACTAAAATTACTAAAATACTTTTTGGCATGAATCTCTTTACCGAATCTGGAAAATTCCATAACATCCCTTGAGGTAAAAGAAATAAAGTTAGTAGAAGTAAAACAGTAAATATTATATGGATATTACATTTCCTCGATGACTGAATATATAATAGAGTAAAAAAAAGACAGCTAAAACTAATGAATAAGAGACACCGAGTAAGTAAAGCTTGATATTCTGAGGTCAAGACAGGTAACTTTACTAGGAAGGAGACTACTGCCGAGGATGACTTCCAAACCTTCTTGCTGGTTTCTGAGCTGGAAAAAGCATGACTCTGCCCATACTGCTATCCTCTTATTTCTCAAATAAATACTGATAACGAAACATGGAGCCAAGGATATTTGCTGGTTATGGCATGTGACAAAACCCAAACAGAATGTCATCTGAGATGTCCATTTGAAGGATCCAAGGAGGAAGCAGAATCGGGCTAAATAGGCAAAAAAGAAATCAAAGAGAGAATCAAGTGAAGAGGGTTTAAATAGAAAGAATAGATTCTTTGAACCCCAGGGACATAAGCTGAGGCACATTTACTAAATGCCCACAGAGCACAAGCACTGTGTTAGGCATCTTGTATCATCATCACAAATAAGGCATTCTCATTTCCATTTTAGAAATAAGAAAAATGAACCTCAAGTAAATGGATTAACTTGCCAGAGACTAGGAAACCGGGACACACCTCCAAAAACAGCTCTCTTCATCATACCATATTCCTACAAGGTGCAAAGCTGATCTCTTAGTGGTCTTAGAGAAACCAGGGATCCGTTTCTACTCCATGATTCCTGCTTATTTGTCCCACAGAGCTTCCTCCTGATTAGGGTCATCTGACTTTTTTCTCATGCTCTACTTTGACTAATGCACAAACAACAAACAGGCAGGATCTTCAGGCATATGAATGGCTCTTATATTTTGCAGCATTTTCATGGTCAGAAACTATGTATCTGTAGTCCACATAAATCTAGGTTCTAACCTTATATCATATTTCATTTTATTTCATGCGGATACTCTTCATGTTTTCTAGAATACCTGTAGGTTATCTCCTGAAGGAGGCTAGTTACCATGGAAATGAGGTTATTGTATGTCAGAATAAATTTACATAACTATTAGAAAATTATTTCAAGCTCATAAAATGTGGGATTTACCTGAAAGCTAACATGACCACTGATGTGATTAAAAAATATAAGAAGAACTACAAGCCAATTTAAAATGATTCAGGTCCCCATACAGGATTATAAAACAACTGTAAAACAATTTACAGCAATGGCTTAAAAAATGAAACATCTATGAAGTCAAATTGCGAAATACCCTGATATAGACAGTGAACTATAAAAATGTCCAAATATCTTATCCATTTGTTGTCAAAAATGTAGTGTCAGGCCCTGTATTAGGTGCTATGGATCAAAAAGCTGACATGATGCAGGTCTGTCCTAAAGGAACTCCGTCTGGTAGGAGGGAAAGATAAACAAATTGAAAAAACAAAAACAAAAACACCTTAAGGATGACAAGTCAAGCAAGAAGATATATGAAGTGTATCAGCAAAATCAAAGAAGGTGTGGAGAAGATTGGTATAAGCAACAGGAGTAAACGGGAGCAAGAGCTTCAGAGATTTCTCAGGAAAGTCAGACAAGCAGGTCAAAAGAGACTCCAGGCAGAAGGGACAGCACAAACAAAAGAACTAAATGAGGTTTCTAAGAAGCCAGCTGAAATTAAATTAAAATACCTTAATAAGCAATGGAAAGGGCCGCCTGGGTGGCGTGTTGGTTAAGTTCTTGGTTTCGGTTCAGGATTGTGAGATCGAGCCCCACATGAGGCTCTCTCTTCCTCTCTCTCTAATACATAAATAAATTTGTATTTTAAAAAAAGATGCCATGGCTATATTGGACTGATCAGACTCAGACTCTAGTTCTCTCTCTGCTTGACATTTAGAAGAAAAATGACCCCATCAAGACAAGTAAACATCCAGTATTCTGAGAATTTTAGATAAGACTTCAAAAGGAAGACATAGAAGGCTTCTTGCTAATTAGTTTGTGGTAATTTGTAAAAGAAAGTCAAAGGACATGGCCCAATTTGTACCATAACTTTGTGACACAAATAATGTTATTTAATATACTCAAAGCACTTAATCTTGCTATTTAATAGTCTTCTAAAATGTGACTTTTGTTAGATGCATAGTATTCTGATATATGGATAGGACAGAATTTATTTTTACCAATCACCTATTGCTGGCCATTTAGATGGTTCATAATTTTTCTCATTAAAAATATGTACCATTCCAACAAATATATATCATTGCAATTTCTATGCATAAATCTTTGCACATATTCTGGATAATTCATTAAAAGAAATTACTAGAAGCAGAATTGTGGGCCAAAGGATGTGCAAATTTTAAGACTTCTGATTATGTTACCAAACTGCCCTAACAAAAAGGTTATGTTAATTTGTACTACCAGCAAATGATGTAATAATCCTCATTTTACCGTAATTTTGCCAAGAGTAGTTTATTATTTTAAAACTCTACCTATGAGCCAAAAAAAGGGCTACTTTAATCTGCATTTCTTCTACTATTCATGAAGTTGAACTTTTTCAGGTCAATTTTCCATTTTTACCTTGTTTATGTAAACAGTCTATTCTCTCTCTCCCCCTTTTTCAACTTAGGCACTCATTTAGTCTTTTTAATTTATAAACTCAACTTTAATCTGTGCCAATTATTTTTTCAAGTTTTTTTTTTTTAAGATTTTATTTATTTGACAGACAGAGATCACAAGTCAGCAGAGAGTCAGGCAGAGAGAGAGGAGGAAGCAGGCTCCCTGCTGAGCAGAGAGAAGGATGCGGGGCTCAATCCCAGGACCCCATGATCATGACCTGAGCCAAAGGCAGAGGCTCAACCCACTGAGCCACCCAGGTGCCCCTTTTTTTCAATTTTTTAACAGAAGGATTTTGTTCATTTCTGCCATTCTGAAGAATGGGTTTGAAGAAAAACCAGGTTAGAACAAGAAACACCAATTAGGACACTAATGAAGTAGCCTAGGAAGGAGATTAACTAAACTGTTGAACCAGGGGAGTAAAGACAAGGAGAAAGAGAACCTGAATTGGAAGTGGGAAGAATTAAAAAAGACTGAAATGATAAAAAAAGATTACTGTGTTTCGAGCACAAGGGAAGAAGTAGACAGTAACACCACTAAGATACAGAAAACCAGAAAAAGATTTTGAAGGAAGAAAGTTAAGTTCAACTTTGGACATGTGACGTTTGAGGGACCTATGGGACACCCAGCTGGAAATGCCTAATGCTCAGCAATGGGTCTGCTTGAGGAATCTGGGAGTTATCATTATGTAAGTTATACCAGAAACCTTGAGCACGAAGAGCTTTCAGTTGAAGACAGAATATTTTAATGAGCATGTTGAAGAAAAGATCCTCATAAAAGAAAAGCAGAGGAATGGACAGAAATAAAAGGAGAAACAGGATAATATAGTGGAGCATCAAGACAAAATAGGGGAGCATCTCGTGGGGTTGGAGGTAAAGATGAAGGAATTCAATGCACAAAGTCTTGAACTACGATAGCAAACAAGGAACATAAGGGTTTTCAAGCAGCCATTTGGAAGAAAGCTCATCTTTCATGGTTTCGGTACTTTTGTTAAAGCTTTATGTTGGTTATGGGAGGCATCAAAAGGTCAAGAATGGCAATTAATGAAGATGAAAAAGCACTTTATATAAACATACGTATATATGAATGTAGCAATTATGGCCTCAGTTATATGTTAGGATAATGACTCATCTTCCTCCAAAATAACCTTTTAGAAAAATTTTTTTATCCCAATTTCTTTTACATAAAAATCTATGAAAAACAAGGTGCAAAGGAAAACATGAGTAATAAAGTAATCATAAACATTAAATCATTCCTATTGTCACAGTTCACAATTTCACTACAAAGTTTCATTCACTCACTTAATAACTACTTACTGATAATCTATTATGATAAATCATAGTTAATACCAGTCCCTGGTTTAAGTTTATTTATTTTTAATAATCTCTACACCCAACATGGGGCTTGAACTCATGACCCTGAGATCAAGAGTTATCTGTTCTACTGACTGACCCAAGCAGGTGCCCTGGTACCAGTCCCTATTGGTAAGAATCTCAGTTCCTTAGTAGTGGGAAAAGACATATAAACAAATCAATGAGAAACACTACTGGTAAAAAAAAAAAAGAAGACCTATTTTGAGAGACATCATAATAATCTGAGAGTGAGAGGATGGTTACAAAAAGCCTCATAGCAAGATTAAGATTAGAACTAATCTTTGACTATCAGAAAATTTTCACTGAGGGTGTGAGGATATCAGTGGAACAGAGCCATCAAATAGCACAGTATCTTCAGAAAGGTATATATAATTTGGTAAAGATCCCTTTCATTTCTATCCCAGATTCAGGTGGAACAGTGCCAGTTTATTTTATTAATCCCTATAACAACTTACTAAACTCATTAAAAAAAAAAAAAAAAAAAACTAAGACAAAGGTAAGTTATATAACTTGCTCATGTTCATATAAAGAGAGACCCAAGCAAGCATGCTGGGTCCAAAGACTGCTCTGGTTCTCAGTTAACAATGAAGAAGGTGGGGCGCCTGGGTGGCTCAGTTGTTCAGTGTCTGTCTTTGGCTCAGGTCATGATCCTGGGGCCCTGGGATCTAGTCCAGCATCGGGCTCCCTGCTCAGCAGGAAGCCTGCTTCTCCCTCTCCCACTCCCCCTGCTTGTGTTCCCTCTCTTGCGGTGTCTGTCAAATAAATAAATAAAATCTTTAAAACAATGAAAAAGTTGCCTTTATCTGAAGGGTCTGGTTATGTTTTATACATAAGCCATAGGAGTTTCTTTTATCCTAAGCCAAGAGAACAGAGAGTTCTTTTTATTTAAGATGGTAAATCTTATGTATATTTTACCCCACACACACCCACAAATAACCATAATAAGAACTTAAACAGAATTACATGGTCCCAGGAACTTTATTAACTGAATGCTACTTTTTCCAGTTAACTTCTTACAAAGACCTTATAACTGGTGGTAAAAGTCCCAGTGTTACAGATGTTTACAGCAGATCTCCCAGCACGCAGTGAAGGGCATAGTTCTTCCCTAGTAGGAAGGGCAACTATTCGGTGTCTATGGAGGCCTTGTTTCTTCCTGTTTCCACCAGCCAGCGTCCCTATGCCCCTGTGACGAGATGCTTTGAGACCTGCAGAAGCTCATGCAGAGAACTCTTCCTATGTCTATGGAGAACTGAGAGTTCTAACAAATAAGAGAAGACTATTGTAATTCATCATGAATGAAAAGGAAGTGAAATCAAGCAGAAGACTGTCAGAAAAGGCGAGATCAATGTCTTAAGTAGAGATCAGACAGAGTAGAAGGGTTAATGTGGAATGACATTGGGCTCTGACTTCAGAGGAAGACTGTAGAATCAGTTACAAATCTGACATTAGTTACAAATACTGACAAAGTCAAGGAGGTGGCCAATTCAAATTTACCAATTTATCCCACAAGAATACAAATGGAAAATTTTCTTCCTTTTTGTGTGTGGGGAGGGAGTGGAGATGTGTCTCACAGACTGTTATGAATGTTGTAAGAGAAAAGGAAAAATTCCTCTTAAAAAAAAAAAAAAAAACAAACCTCATGACCAGTGGGTGTTATCGGCAATCTGAGATGACAGGAAATACACGGTGGGCTAATTCACGTCACAGCATGTGTAGAAATCCCAGGAGTTAATGATAAAACAATAAATTTGAAATATTTAACAGATGAAGAATGAACTTATAACCTTTTTCTGCATTAACACTCACTATGGCATTTCCTGTGGCTTTAACTTCTTAAAAAAATAACAGAAGTCAGATAGGTATGACCACATATACAGAAATAACTATATAAACACTTTGTGTGTGTGTGTGTGTGTGTGTATAATCTCCAACTATTTCTCATAAATTGCTTTCCCCATTTTAAAAAGAAAATACTTTCAGTTATGGGACAAAGTTCAAAGTAAAATTTTCCAAACTTTCATTGTACATAGTAACTTCTTATCTGTGAACAATAAAAAAGAAAAGACCTCATGTGACACATTAACAGTACAGGTTCAATTATTTTAGCTACCACCCAGATTAAGAAACAGAATACACCAGAAGTCCTGTTGTTCCACATTCAGTCACTACCCTGCCTTGGTCCAAAAGTAATCACTATCCTGATTTCTCAAACCATAGATTAATTTTGCCTATTTCTGAACTTTATAAAAATGGAATCATACAGTATGTATTCTTTTGTAACTGGCTTCCTTCCTTCAATGATGTTTGTTTGATCTCTGTGGTTGAATGTAGCAAAGGTCTGTCAGTTTTCACTGTTGATAATATGCCACTGTAGGATTAGAGCACTACTTATCAGTTCTACTGCTGATGGATATTTTAACTGTTTCCAGTTTTGTTTTACTGTGAATAAAGCTGGTGAGAACATTACTGTATAATTTTTGATGCATATATTTATACACTTCTGGTACACATACTCCTACGAATTCAACCATTATATCATAAAATATGCTTGTATGTAGTTTCAGTAGGTTCTGCCCAACACTATTCTGAAGCGATTTTATCAATGTATAGTCCTAACAGCAGTACTTCACTGTGTTCCTAACCAACTTCTGTGATTAGCCTCTTTAATTTTAGCCACTCTGGTGGAGTGGCTTTTATTTGCATATCTCAGAAAACTAATGATGATAACCACTTATTCAGTAGCTATCTGGATATCTGTGAGGTAGCAGCTCAAGTCTTTTGATGATATTTTACTGGTTTATCTGCCTTTGTTTACCTTGTTGATCTGTAAGAGTCTTTACAGCGTATACATCAAGAGTAGAAATTTTTTCTGAAAAGGACCAGAGAGTAAGTATTTTAAAGATTTTTTTTTTAATTCATTTAAGAGAAAGATAGAGACAGAGAGAACACAAGCAGGGGGAGAGGCAGAGGCAGTGGGAGAGGGAGAAGCAGTCTCCCAACTGAGCTGGGAGCCCAACATGGGGCTTGATCCCAGGACCTGGAGATCATGACCTGAGCTGAAGACAGACACTTAACCTTATCTGAGCCACCCAGGTCCCCTGAAAGGGTAAATATTTTAGAATTTGTTGGTCATGAGGTCTCTCACAACTACTCAACTCCACAGAAGTAGTCAATATATAAATGAATATGACTGTGTGCCAATAAAACTTCATTTATGGACAATAAAACTGAATTTCATTAAATTTTCATATATCACTAAATATTATTCTCCTGTTGCAACCATTTAAAACTGTATAAGCTATTTTTAGCTCACAGGCTATATAAATACAGTCAGACAGATCTGGTCTATGAGCTGTAGTTTGCACACCCTTTATCTAAATAAGGACCTTCGTCAAGACTTACATATAAGTCTTGTCAGGTGTTTAACAATGCTGTTGTGCTTTACAAGGACACCCAACCCTTAGCTTTGCTGAAACTCTGTATTTTGAATGGTTTTTCCTATTTTATTAATTTTGCTCTTGCCTTTACTTCCTTTCTTCTATTTCCTTCGGGGTACGTTCACTATTCTTTTTTTTTTCCTCTCTCTCTCTCTCTCTCTCTTTTTTAGCTTTTTGAGATAGATGCTTTAAGTCATTGATTTTTTTCAGTCTTTCTTCTCTACTAATACCTGTACTTAAGGCTATAAATTTTTTCTAAGTATCCCATAAGATTTTATAGGTCATATCTCTATTAGTTCAAACTATTTCCTAACTTTCATCATTAGTTCTTTTCTGATTCATGGATTATTTCAAAGTGATTCACTTAATGCCCAAACACCAGGAGATCTTCAAATGATCAATTTTTAAAGTTACTTTTTCATAATTAGTTCCAAACTTAATTTCACAGTAGTCAAATCTGTAGAATTTCAATTCTCTAAAATCTGCTAAGAATTGTTCTGTGGTCAGTATATGTGCCATATTTTAGTAACTATTTCACAGGCCCTATTTTAAAAAAAACAGTTTATTCATTTGTTTGGTGCAGTAATCCTATAAATATCAATTATATTGCTTATATCTTACTAATCTCTTGAAATATATTTATCATACTTATTTTTAATTCTTGGTTATTTTTTCGATTAATTCTCCATCAAATGGAATATATTATTCAATCCCCACACTTGTTATGGCCAAAGTTTTTAGTTCTGGGTTATCACTGATATATTTTTACTTTGATTCTAGCCTTTTTAAAAAACTTTTTGTACTTTTCCAAAGTACTACTGTTGTACAGCAAACCAGCTCAAAACTTAGTGGCATAAAACCATCACCATTTTCTTATGCTCATAGATCCTTGGATGAGGAATTAAGACAGCCCAGCAGGAATGGCTTATCTCTGCTCCCCAATGTCTATAAAAACTTGAATGTGTAGGTTTGACTTAGAAAGCTGGGAACTCAAATCAACTGGAGACTTCTTCATTCACATATCTGGCCCCTTGATTAGATGACCAGCAAGGTGGACTTAGTGGAGCTGTCTACCAGAGCGCCTACAATGCAGTCTTTCTTTGTGGCTTGGGCTTTGCACAGCATGGCAGCTGGGTTCTGAGAGGTAGATCCCAAGAAGTGACTGGTGAGTGGTAATTCCAAAAGAATCAGGAGGAATCTCCATGGCCTTTTATAAGCCTCAGAAGTCATATGACACCACTTCTGCCATTCTCTTTTTATGTAAATAAAAAGTCCACTGAGATTCAAGGGCAAGGGATATAAAGCTCACTACTCATAGGAGGACTGCCAAAGAATTTGAGGGCTACATCTTAAAATTCCTCTATCTCCTGTAGCATTTCCTGAAAGCGTCTCTTCTAATTTAAGTATGTATTCCAAAAGTGTTTTCAGTGTGTATCTTTGTACAGCAAACCCTCTGAGGTCTTATGTGATAAGGATTTTTATTATAACTCACATTTTGAATGGATATAAATTCCATGTGGAATCAATGTTCTTTTAACACTCTAAGAAACATTACTCCATTTTCCTCTTAAAATCAGATTTCTCAAAACTAATATTAGGTGTAATATCATTCTTGTTCCTTTATAGGTGATCTGCTCTTTATCACTGGAATCTTTAAGAATTCTGTTCTTGTCTTTGATATTATCTGTAACTATATGGGTCCAAGGCTGGGGTTTCCTTCCTACTTACACACAGAAGTCTTTAAGCCCTTTTAGACTAAGGCCTTCCATTATTCTTTAATTCTGAGAAACTGATCTTAATCATTTCTTCAAATATTTTCTCCTCCCTTTCTGTTCTCTCTTTTAGGATTCCTATTTACCAGGAAAGAAACTCTTCTACATCTAACTTTCATGCCTCTTGATTTTTATTCTATGTGTTCTCTTTGTCGTTTAATATTGTCTTCTCAAGAGTTTTTCAAAAGCAGCATCTTCCAACTCATGAGTTTATCAACTGTTCACCTTCGACCACCATCCAGTCTACTCTATTCTTTACTTTTACATTTTTCATAATATTTCTACTTGGTTCTACATTGTTATGTTTTCTTGTTTTTGCATAGTACTGCTGCATTTTTCTAATCTCCTGAAATACATTTGTTAAGTTTATTTTTAATTCCTGATCAATCTTTTTCAAAAATTCTCCATCAATGGTATATGTTATTCACTTAGTTGTCTTTGAGAGTAACTGTACTGTACCTGTGTCCAGGTGACTAGTCTGGTTATAAACTAATGTTTTCCTGAGGAACCAGTTACTCTGTCTAGTAACATATGGTTACAGACCTCACTGTAGCCAATCTGGTGAAATTAACAAGAGAGGAGCATGATCCCCAGAGCAAAGAGCCCCAAGGACCTTAGAATTACTGCTGTTTACTCCAGTTTGCTGGGCATTCCACATATGTTTCCTCTCATTTAAACTCGGAGAAACAACACTGGGCACAGAGTCTTGCTAGGCTGAAACACACCAATGGGAGTTTGGGAGGGGAGAAAAAAGGTAGTTATCCCTAGTGGGCAATTAGTCAGGCCATCCCCATTTATATTAATGCCATCAGAGCCCTAGCAGATCTTTTGAATAATCATGGAGGCCTGAGCCACTGCTGCTCACTTCTGTGGGGAAAGAACAGGGAAAGACAGTTTCAGGCAACACCAGAGAGGAAAAACAATAGAATTTAATAGCCCTCCAATCTATTTCCTCACTGCTTCCTCATGCAGTCCTTAGTCCCAGGCTATAGCCACCACCCCCACACATACTCCACCGAGACACATACAGATTCATGAGAGCCTTAGTCTCCCCACACTTCCCTCTTACTCCTCTAGTTTCTTCAGAGCTGATCTTGGGTGAAGGAGTCAAGAGCTGGGACTAGTTTGATAGAAAATGCAAACCGGCCTAGAAACTCTTTTCTTTATCAGTGGTGCAGAACTTCTGTTCAATTTCAACCACTCATAATCCAGTTCAGAAATGTGATGCAGGGAGCACCAATGTGGCTCAGTGAGTTGCGTGTCTGCCTTCAGCTCAGGTCATGATCCTGGAGTACGGGATTGAGTCCCGCAACAGGCTCCCTGCTCAGTAAGGAGTCTGCTTCTCCCTCTCCTGAGACAGGACCCTCCCCTGTCTTGTGCTTGCTCTCCCTCTCTCTCTCAAATTAATAAATAAAATCTTTTTAAAAATGTGATGCAAATGAAAAATTAAAATTTGTTAGTACAATATTGTATAACCATAAAATTTACCCTGGGACATCTGGTTTAGACAGTAATGATAAGTGCTTCTTAATTCTTTCATGGACACGCTTAACAACCCTTATCTTCATACATTTTATTTATTTTTCTAACTTTTCATTAACCATGGATTTATAAAGCACTGTGTAAACTTTTGAGTAAATTTTAAAAAATAAAAAATAAAAAAACCTCTATAGTTCTTCTGCTCAACATTTTTGACCTCTAAGTATCTTCAAGCACCACAACTCCCCAGTCTTCTACTGCAGATGAAAGACCATGGCAGGCACCCTCAAACACACGTGCACAACTATTAGCCTCAAGCCGATGTGAAACTATGTCAGAAATAGAAAAGTTAGCAGATAGGATGTGTTTTCACCAGGAGGCAAGAAATGAAAGGACCCAACAAGTGAGGTTGGGGAGGAAGAGAATCAGTGGACAGCTGGTCAGACTTGGTTAAGAAATGAATTTGGTTGTTCCCTATAAGGAGGATATCAAAAAAGCTAATTCAACTAAAAACTAAATTTCACTGAGGAATACAATATCTAGTACCAACGAGGCAATGTTTTCGACTGGTGATATGTTAACAACAATAATTCTCAGTTCTCAATACCCCGCCACATGCTCTGGAGGTCAAAATCTTTTCAATTTTTGCCAATATAATGGTTGAGAAGCATGTCACCTTTTAAATTTGTATTTTTCTCACTAGTAGTATGGTTGACTGTCAATAAAGAAATGCAAACATTAATAAACCCTTATTTGTGAACTTCCTGTTCATATTCTTTATAAATTTTCCTCAGATTTCTTTTTAATAATCAGTTTCTAGAAACTCTATTTTGATGATTCTCACCCTTTCTCAGTTATGTGTTACAACTATTCCTAGTCTATCATTTGCATTTAGCCTTTATTTACAGGGGCTCTTCTGTGCAACTTTAAAAAAAAATTGTATGTTGTCAACATTTGTTGGTTTTTGCTTGACATGTTCTTTCCTGTTCTCAGACTGTCTCTTCCAGCACAGATAATACAAACATTAAAACATGTTCTTCATTTTTTCATACTTTGATCAACTTTATTTTCTCCTGCTTGAAAATCTATTCTACCAATACCCTTTAGTAAATAAAAGTTTTTTCCCCTCTGAACTGAACTGCTACTTTGATAATAGTTTTAAGTTCTAGAATTACTTATAACAGCTGGATTTTATTCCTTTTGGTCACCTACTCTTGAGCCAATACCATGCTGTTTAATTAGAGAAGGTTGTAGTAATTTTTAATATGTAGGTTTCTTTACTCTTAATCTTTCCTTAGTTTTCTAGAATGTACTCATTTAAAGGGCACTTTCTCGAAAATTAGAGGCATAGATTAAGATGGAACTAGGTAAAAACTGTAAATATGTATGCATTATCTTATAACTAAAAAAAATATAGTAAGTTACTAAAAGAGTCTTAATTCAATTCCAAACAATAAATGAAAGTTAAAAAGCAGAAAATCACCAGATGGACAAACGCAACCAACATATACAGCAGACACTATACCTCACATCTGAGGTTAGTAACAAGGTACTTTACAGTGGAGGAAACTGAGGCACAGGTAAGAAACAGAAGAGAGTGTTAGACTAAGAATCTGACTAATGGTAAAAACAAAAAGAGAAAACATCTAGTAAGGGAGGCACCGGGACCAAGTAAGATGGATGGAGTTCACTAATATTTTACTTGTATGATCCCACCCACACACAGAGGTAAAGAAATAAAATGGATAAACAGATAAATAAAATAGAAATAGAAATTGGTCATTCTACAATTGGTCATAGCCAACCTTCGACCAAGCCAAGAATGATGGTTGAGCTCAAGTGAGGCAATAGTTATGTAATTAGCTGTAATCATTACAGTCTAAGGCTTGCTCTTTTGATTTTCAGAGATGATGAATCCATCCACAAATAGCAACAGAGAACATAAACATTCTGTGCTTTTTCCAGCATAGGAGAACCCCAAACAGTCTATTCCCCAATTCCTATTAGAAACAAATTTGAACCCTTCAAATTGGCTCAGTCAGTGGAGCATGCAATTCTTGATCTCGGGGTCATGAGTTTAAGCTGCACGCTGGGTGTAGAGATAAGCAAAAATAAACAAATATATATGTTGTATATAAAACAAAACAAATTTGAGTCCTCTGGTGACTACTGGAAGTATAAGTGTGGCTATCATACCTCCTACTCTGAAACCCACCAGTGAGCCAAGAGAAACAAACTTTCATAAAAATACGGAATAACCCTAAACCACAGATTAGGAAGTATTATATCAAATATAATACAATTTGAGACAAGGTAATAATGAATATTATGAGCCAAAATACATCTCTACATATCCAAGCAAAGTTGGATTTCCTGAAAATAATAGGAAAGGTCTTAAAATTTTTTAGTTGAAACAAAGATAAAATGAGGGTGTAGATAAATTATAGGCAAGGTAGCAAATAGTCCTCTCATGGTACATTTCAATTTGGAGGAAGAATAAGGGACACAGAGATAAAGGAGAGATAATGCCATGTTCATTTTCTCGGACTTCTAAATCAGAGAACCTGTAAGGGAAGATGCTGTGAGGACCAACATTAGTTGAACAGGAAGAGATAACCTAACCAAGTCATCAAAGAGATGACCATGTTACATTGAGAGACATAGTGCATTCCATCCTGGGTGATCTATTCTCCTGAAAGGAAGGAACACCAATGCTTAGGAGATAAACGGTTCAAGGTCAGAGTGTAAGAAGTCTCTCTGAGTAAACTAAGAAAAGTGAACTGAACCTTCCAGATGCCCCAGAACACAGCCTTTGCCATACTACTACTTATAGATAATAGCAATAATTAACTGGGCTCTTATCATATTCTAGTGACATATTCTAGGAATTTACAAGTATTAACTCTTTTAATCCTTAACCCCAATGAGGCAAGTACTCTTATTATCTCCATTTTACAGATGATGTAAATGAGCATCAGGGAGTTTAAGTAAGTTTCCTATAGTTATATAGCTAGGAAATAGAAGACCAAGAATTGAACCTAAGCAATCTGGTGTAAAGCTCAGGGTTTTAACTATTACGCTGCATTGTCTCTTCTACTTTAATGTTAAACAATTAGCAAACCCACAGAATTTATTTATACAGGAAATAATGACATACCTTGTACTGTAAGCTCTGCTTGAGCTTCAATTGTTTCATTTCCATTATCAGCGATACAAAAATAAGTCCCCGCATCATCCTCAGTAACATCACTGATCTCCAGACTACCACCTGCCAGCAGCACCAGTTTTTCAGAGCTGCATAAAAAAATATTGGCACATTTCAGAACTAGGAAAACAATAACTGGGAAACTCTTCACATAAAACAGAGAAAACACTTAAAATGCATTATTATTTACATGGCTACAGAGAGACTAACAAAATTAGCAGAATTTAATTTGGTCCAATTTACTCTGCTCATATTTAACATGCATAAATAATCACAAATACAAATCAAAATGTTATAATGAATTATATCTAACACGTATTTTTTCTGAAAGAGAGAGGAAGAGCATGCAAACTTGGGGTGGAGAGGGGTAGGGGAGAGGGAGAGAGAGAGTCTTAAGCAGGTTCCATACCAAGTGTAGAGCCCAAAGCAGGCCTGGATCTCACATCTCTGAGATTGTGACCTGAGCCAAAATCCAAAGTCAGATGCTGAACCTACTGAGCCACTTGGTACCCCATCTCTAAACACATCTAATTATTCTCAAAGGTATACAAGTTTTGTAGCCAATTCCACTCCCCACAATCCATCCCTGCCTCCCAGATCTCCCCATTTTTTCCTGCAAATAATTTAATTTTGAAGTCTGGAATCAATCTGTCACTCCACTACAGCTATGCCACACTGAGGGGACTACTGGAGAAGGTAAAATGTCAGATCAGAAACACAAAGTCGTGAGGCCACCCTGCCTACTGAAAGCTTCCTATGGTGGCTTGGCTAGGAAAGGGAGAAAAATGGACAGGGAAGGGAGAGAACAGAGTTGGCAGAGAGCAGCAACCTGGGTGTGGTGACCAGGTAAGAATATGTTATCATGCCATTATCAACAAGGACACTGACCACAATAACCTAAATCTGTATAGTGATTTAAATCTTTCAAAGAGACTATTTAAAGAAAAAAAAAAAGTGATCCTATAACACTAAGGGGAAAAAAATCAGAAATCAATATTCTCATCAAGTTTTTATAAAGTAAACAACTTTAGTTGATTTGGATCCAAGTTTGTGGAGTTATAATTTTATTTTTATTTGGAGGTTCTATGTCTAAACTGGTTTTCATAGGCAGATATTTCTCTCAAATCTTAATATTGTCACATTTCGTACCTGTATCTACGCTTAACAAAAAACATGGCTTTTCATATAGAATTACTGATGGGGAAAAAAGAGAGGAAATGACTATTTGGTCTGTGCCACATTTATAATTCTCATCCTAACTAAAGAGCTATTCTGGCTTAAATTTCAGTATGCTCTGAACCTGAGTAATTAAGCTTCCCAAAACTGATACACAAGATTAAGTTTCTGGACAATGAAAAAGGAAAACCAGAATCAGGTTTGGTGGCTTCTCTATGAAATACCCTGCAAGAGATCCTGACTCAACTATATCAAGTGGCCTTCTATTACCTCAAATCCCAACTGAACATGATGAGCTAGAGAAGCAATGAACATATCACGGAACAGAGCAAGAACTACTAGGATAAAACGGAGAGATAAGACACGATTTCCATGCCTCACAAAATAAGAAAAATTTACAAAATTTAAAATCCTCTATTTCACGAGAAAAAATTAGTACCAGTCTTCAGAAATGGAAAACAATGCCCACGAGTGGAAAATCAGCAATATACACACATGATACCCAGCTGAGAGGAATATAATTTGAAATACTATTTGGTAGGGCACTTTTGAACTGAGATACAGTAATTTCTATTGAATAATTATACTAAAAAATACTCCTGATACTTGCTTTGTTTCAAATTTGCCATAACTGAGTGCCAGTACAGAAGTCAATCTTTACTCCCTTGAAAGAAGCCAGAGAGGAGGAATGGCTGTTAGTTTGACAGAACTCATTAAACCTGTTCACATGATGATGTGATAGCTTCCAGTAAGATGGCAACCAAGTCTTAAGAACTCAAAAATTCAAAGATATAGCAAAAGGAACAGTATGTTAAAAAGTAAACATGGTCACTGGACCCAAGTTAGGTTGAGTGCTGCTGGACAAAGGAAGTATGTGTGTCCCTGGGCAGTCAGGGGTCAGTCTAGGAGACCTTGGTGTGCTAAGGAGACTTTATGTTTGCTTGTTTTGCCAAAGGAAAGGCCTTGAAGGAGATAAATCACACGATTTAGTGAAGGACAAGAGGAATGGGAAAAAGACTCAAAGCAGAAACTTCGATTGTGAAATCATTTTAATGGTCCAGAATTAAAGAGAAAAAGATGAACTCTGGCAGTAATAACAGAGGTAAAAAGATGGCAAAAACTATTGACAACTCTTAAAAACAATGGACAATGAAGGTAAGGAAAGGGATTCATCCACTCAGCAAATATTTACTGCTGTGCCTCTGTGTGTCAGATAGCAGCTGGGGATGCAACAGTGAGCAAAAACACAACCAGTGCTTCTGTGCAGGGGGAAAGACACACATGAAAGATAATAATTTCAAAAAATACTATACCAGAAGAACCTACCAGAAAATTAGGAATGAAATTTTTCTGACCAAAGTAACCCTTGAACTGAGATCTAAAGAATGAGAAGGAGAAAAAGATTTCAGAAAGAAAGAGTAGCATATGCAAGAGAATGGTGGCAGAAAGTACCACAGTGTTTCAGGATCTGAAAATAACCAGTGTGGCCAAGTTTAAGAGAGAAAAAAGAAAGAGAAAGATGAGATGGAGCCAGACTATACAAGGTTTTGAAAGTCATTTTAAAAATTTGAGTCCTTAACTTAAAAATAATGAAAATTCATTAAATATTTTTAGAAGTGGGGAGAGGGTTGACAACGATGTCATGAGATCTGAGCTTTGGAAAGATCACTCCAGATGTATCTGGAATGAAGCCAGAGTAAGTATGGGAAGAACTGGAGTGTTCTGTGGTAACTGGTGGTTTTCAGAGATGGTTAGGAGGTTCCATGAAAGATCTTATAGATGAATTAGAGAAGCTGAGGAAGAAATTCATGTCCAGGAAGATTTTTTTTTTTAATTTTATTTATTTGACAGACAGAGATCACACAAGTAGGCAGAGAAACAGGCAGAGAGAGAAGGGGAAGCAGGCTCCCCGCTGAGCAGAGATCCCGATGCGGGGCTCCATCCCAGGACCCTGGGATCATGACCCAAGCTGAAGGCAGAGACTTTAACCCACCAAGCCACCCAGGTGCCCCTCTCCAGGAAGATTCTTAAGGTTAGGGTAATATGTATGAAAGGGAAAAACAAAAGGAAATTTGCTTAATTTAGTTTCTTATGTGTTGTTATTTGAGTGAGAGAAAGGTAGGCCTTTTTATAGGAAAAAGAGAAGGAGCCAATGGAGAGAAAAAATTTTGAAAAGAAGATTCATAAAAGTGCTGGAGAAAGTGGAAAGTAGTAAAATCCAGAGCACAAAAGGCCATCTCTTCTTTTAAAACAGCAGGAAAGGAAGGGAACAATACTTATTCTCTTTTGTTGTTGTTGTTGTTTTCATTAAACTTATTATGAGGTAACTGCAGTTTTAAGAAATAATACAGAGGGGGAACACCTGTGTGAATCAGTCATTTAAGCATCTGCCTTGGGCTCAGGTCATGATCCCAGGGTCCTGGGATCTGCTTCTTCCACTGCCTGTTGTGCTAACCCTCCATGTGTGCTCTGACAAATAAAAATCTTAAAAAAAAAAAAAAAAAAAAAAAAACCACTAATACAGGGACCTACTGTATGTATGTCTTTACCCAGTTTCTCCCAATGGTAATCTTGTAGAGTACAACATCACAACCAGACACTCACATTTCCATCACCATGAGGACCCCTCCCGTGGCTCTTTTATAGCCACACCCCTTTCCTTTTCCTCCCACCTCCTCACAACCCCTGGCAACTGAACCCCTGGCAATCTGTTCTCCATTTCAGTAAATTCGTCATTTCAAGGAGAATATTATATAAATAAAACCATACAGTATATAGCCTTTGGGGATTGGCTTTTTTCACTCAGCATAATTCTCCAAAGATCCATCCAGGTTGTTGCATATAACAATGGTTCCTTCCTTTTATTGTTTGGCAGGAATTCCACAGTGTAGCTATACCTTAGTTTGTTTAACCATTCACTCAATCAAGGACATCTGGGCTATTTCTAGTTTGGAGCTATTACAAATGAAGCTGTTGTGAATACAGATAGGCAGACTTGTGTGGAACATGAAGTTCATTTCTACAGGATAAATGCCCCAAAGTGTTAATGTTGGGTCATATGGTAGTTCCAACATGGTAAGCTTTTAAAGAAAAGGCCAATGACAGAGTGGCTGTACCATTTCCACATTCCAGCCAGCAATGTCAGACTGATCCCATTTAACAGTATTTGATACTGTCAATTTTTACAAAGTGTGGCTATTCTGATAGGTACATAGCAGTATCTTACTGTGATTTTAATTTGCATTTCCCTATGGCTAATGAAGTTAAACAACTTTAAGTCCATCTGGTCCAGTGTGTCATTCAAAGCCACTGTTTCCTTGTTGATTTTGCCTAGATCATCTGTCTGTTGACGTAAGTAGGGTGTTAAAGTCCTCTACTATTATTGTATTATCAATTAATTCCTTTATGTTTGTTACTCATATTTAGGTGCTCCCAAATTGGAAGCATAAATATTTATAATTGTTAGGTCTTCTTGCTGGAAGGCTAGGGCTTTTTTATTATGATATAGTACCCTTCTTCATCTCCTGTTACAGTCTTCAGCTTAAAATCTAGTTTGTATGACATAAGTACTGCTACTCTGGCTTTCTTTTGATGTCCCTTAGCATGATAAATAGTTCTCTATCCCCTCACTTTCAATCTGCTCCTGTCTTTAGGTCTAAAATAAGTCTCTTGTAGGCAGCATATAGCAATTTTTCCCATTTCTGACACCCTATGTCTTTTGATTGGTGCATTTTGTCCATTTACATTTGGAGTGATTTTTTATTAATTATTTTTATTAACATACAATATGTTATTTACCCCAGGGGTACAGGTCTGTGAATCATCAGGCTTATACACTTCACAGCACTCACCATATCACATACCCTCCCCAATGTCCATAATCTAACTACTCTCTCCATACCCCCATTCGGAGTGATTACTGACAGATATGAATTTAGTGCTTGTTCTGTCATTTCTGGAGATTTTCTGTTTCTTTCTAGTCTTTGAAGACTAGAGGCCCCTTTAATATTTCTTGCAGTGCTGGTTTAATGGTCATGAATTCCCTTAGTTTATGTTTGTCTGGGAAACTTTTTATCTCTCCTATTCTCAGTGACAGCTTTGCTGGATAGAGTATCCTTATCTGCATATTTTTCCCATTCAGCAGGTTGAATATATCACGCCACTCTCTTCCGGCCTACTAAGTTTCTGTGGAGAAATCTGCTCTTAACCTTATTTGTCTTCCACTGTAAGTTAGGGACTTCTCTTATCTTGCTGCTCTTGGGATTTTTTTCTTTATCTCTATATTTTGCAAATTTAACTACAATACATCTGGGTGTTGGCCTGCTTTTGTTGATGTTGATTTTGATTTTGATGGGAGGTCTCTATGCCTCCTGGATTCAGATGTCTGTTTTCTTTCCCAGGTTGGCTAAGTTTTCAGCTATAATATCCCCCAAATAAACCCTCTTTTTTCCTCTTCTAAGACTCCTATAATATAAATGTTATTATGCTTTTTTTTAAATTATGCTTTAGGGAGTCACCATGTCCCCTAAGACTACATTTGCGATCCCAAATTTTTTTCCCTCTTCTTTTAAGCTTCATTATTTTCCATAATTTTATCTTTTGTACCACTCATTCATTCCTCTGTTTCTTCCATCTTTGTTGTCATTATATCCAGATGGTTTTGTAACTTGGTTATACCATTTTTTTAATTATGGCCTGACTAGTTTTAATATCTTTTATCTCTGTGAAAGGGACTCCCTGGTATCTTCTATGTTTTTCTCAAGCCCAACTAGTAGCCTTATGATTGATGCTTTAAATTCTGGATCAGGCGTATTATTTCTATCTGTTTTGATTAGATCCCTGGCCAAGACCTCTTTTTTGTTCTTTCTTTTGGCATGAATTCTTCCATCTTGGCATTATGTCTAGGTGTCTGTCTTCTGTGTGTTAGGAAAGCCAGAATGTACTGTTTCCTGCTGCTGAGATTAATGGCTTTATAAGGAAGAGGTCATATACTGTCCAGGGCCTGGTGTTTCAGGAAGTATTTCTGGTGTATGCTGTATACACTCTGCTGCTATGTTTTGGCTGCTTTTTCCCTCAGGTCAGCCCTCTGCAGAATTTCTTCTTGCCTGCAGTGGGAAGTGTTTGGACCTTGGCCAGAGTGTGGTGGTTTTTAACTAGGTGCGCTCTGATTTGTCTGCTTATTAAGAGAGACCTAATGCTATTTCCACTAGAGCTGAAGCTTTGCAGAGCTCTATAGTCAGTAAACCTGGCGCATGCAGGAGTTTTATGCTGGTATTCTAGGGGAGAGTGCTGCTGCTCTGGTTCTCAGACACACTTGCCTATGAAAAGCAGCACTTGCAGAGTGCAGTGGGGTGGGACTTGGTGTAGGCCGCTTGGATTAGGCTGCCACTGCTGGCGCTATGCTACTTATTGAAGTTAGTTTATGCTGAGGAGTAGGGGAGAGAAATGGTACCAGTGCCCACCTTGCTGCCTGGGAAGCCCTCCCAGAAGAATGAACAATCTTCCCTCATGTGTCCCAGGTGTCTTTCAGTTCACTGCCTTCACCCTATCTGTGTCTGGGCCATCTGCCTGCCTGGCAGCTCAGTGAACCCATGTTCTATCTCAGGCAGGCTAAGTTTTAAAACTCCAAATATTTGGGACCTGACATGGTAGAAGCCCCCACCGGTCCTCTAAAGGAGGGTCTCACTGCATTGGGACTGATTCAGGTTTGTCCCAGAAGGGCAGTTGTACAAAAGCACAGGGGTGTGGGTTTGGAGAGAAGCACAGTGAAGAGTCAGTATCCAAATTAGCCACCCTCTGCAGGTAGCTCCACACCTATGCTGAGGGGCATGGGAAGTGGCTCTTTTGTTCCCAGAGAGTCAATGCCAACTCTTCCAGATGCACTCCAAGAAGAGGGAATCGTCTCTCCCAGTGCACTCTCAGATTTCACCATCTGCCCCTGGCTAACTGTCCTCCTTCTCTACAGAAGCACTGCAATGCCCTCAGGGCTCCATACCAACCATGCCACGGACTCAAACTCCAATCTTTGAGCCTCATTCCTTGTTAAAAACTCACAAAAATAAGCCCTTCTAGTTTTCCCACTTGGGGTAAGAATTTTCCCTGTGCAATCTCCTGTGTACTCCTCCCTCTCCCTCTCTCTCTCTTTCTCTCACCTCTGTCCATGATCAGGGCTCCCTACCCTCTGCAGCACCTGTGATCTGCTTATTTTCACAATTTCCTTCTATGATGATAAAATACAAAAACTTTAAAAAGAACCTATTTCAGCTTTCCTACTCCTTTTTTTTTTTTTTTTTAAGATTTATTTATTTCTGGCTCAGTGGCTAAGTAACCTACTCTTGGTTTAGGCTCAGGTTATAATCTCAGAATCCTGAGATCAAGCCCCATGTCAGCATCTGCACTCAGTGGAGAATCTAGTTGTTCCTCTGCCTCCCCTTCTGCTCCTCTCTCCACTTGCATTCTCACAAATAAATAAAATTTAATTAAAAAGTAATTTAAAGATGTATTTATTTGAGAGAGAGAGAGAACACATGTGTACAAGCAGGGAAAGGGGCAGGGCAGGAGGGGGGAAAGGGGGAGAGAGAGAAAATCCCAAACAGACTCCCTACTGGGTGTGGAGCTCAGTGCAGGGCTGGATCTCATCACCCTGAGATCATGCCCTTAGGAGAAGTCAAGGGTTGGACCTTTAATGGACTGAGCCCCCAAGGAGCCTCAGCTTTCCTACTCCTGATAAAGATTTTGTTCTAACATGTAGCCAATTTAAATTTCTACCCTAGGGACGCCTGAGTGGCTCAGTGGGTTAAGCCTCTGCCTTCGTCTCAGGTCATGATCCCAGGGTCCTGGGATGGAGCCCGCATCGGGCTCTCTACTCAGCAGGGAGCCTTCTTCCCTTTCTCTCTCTGCCTGTCTCTCAGCCTACTTGTGATCTCTGTCAAAAAAATAAAATCTTTTAAAAAAATAAAAAAATAAATTTCTACCGTAAGAGAGCTTCAATTTTTTATCCCCCTTTTAAAGGTTCCCTATGTTTCAGTTAGCACAAGTTTTAAATATTCCCTTCTGCTCCTCTCTCCACTTGCATTCTCACAAATAAATAAAATTTAATTAAAAAGTAATTTAAAGATGTATTTATTTGAGAGAGAGAGAGAGAGAGAGAGAACACATGTGTACAAGCAGGGAAAGGGGCAGGGCAGGAGGGGGGAAAGGGGGAGTCTTATAAATTCTTTGCATAATAATTAGCTGGGGAAAGGAGTGGGAAGAAAGAAAGTAAAATATGGGCAGAAGTAGTTGGTGACTGGGTGGGTGCTGAGAAAGAAAAGGAGATACTAGAGATGATACCATCAGTTTTGCTAATGAAACACCTTAGTGCATTCTATCATTCCCACCTATCACTGAAGGTTGATCACCAAGCTAACTAGAGAGTTAACCCTTTCCCAGGTCTTGGTTACTTCAGTACACAAATTAAGACAGTCTGCTTACTTTGGATTACTCAGTTGGGAATCTTTAGACCTGCTCAGTCCAAATCAACAGCCACTAGCCATAGGTGGTCTCTGACAATTGAAATGTGACTAGAAAGACTGAAAAACTGAACTCTGAATTTTATTTAGTTTTATTTAAATGTAAAAGCTGAAGCAACACTAACCACAACTTTATTGTTTTGGTAGAACGACATTTCACTTTAACTGGTGCATCATATAAATTATTACTATTGTATTTAGTACTGGGGGGTTACATCTTGGTTTTTTTTTTTTTTAATCTAGCTACCAAAAACTTTAAGTTTCATACATGGTTACGACAGATTTCTATTGAAATCTGCTTTGCAACAATGCAAAGTGTTACAAAGCACTGCTTTGCAACAATGGTCCTCAACTGGGGACCATTCTGTCCTCTAAGGGGACATCTGTCAACATCTAGAAATATTTTCAGTTATCACAACTTGGGAGAGCTACTAGCATATAGTGGATAAAGGCCAAGGAAGATACCGTACATCCTGCAACACACAAAATGACTTTGCTTTGGAAACAAAATATACCTAAATACCACCACCACCACCTTGGTTCTTTTATAAGAATACAACAGAGAAAAGCACCCATTACATATGCCAAGTATCCATTACACACGGAAGTAATGAGGGATGGATGACAGGATGGCTGACGTTAAGAGAAATGGCTTTTGTGGAAGAAGAAGGATTTATGATCATCGAAGAAGGCTGGTATGATTTTAAAAGGCAAAAACAGAAGGATGAGGAATGCATTCTCTTTTATTCTTAGAATAAAGGAAAAAACTATTGTGAGCAAAAAAGCACATGAAAAGGAATGAGAAGTCAGGCTAGTCAGGACCAGAAACTCCTGCAACAATTTAGGGAAGGAGGTCATGAGGCCTTAAGCTAAGTATACTGTAGCTTAGAAAGAACAAAAAGAATAATTACTCCTTATTTTGAAATTTTGGAAGCAATTTTTTCTTTAAACATCCTAATCATATATACCATATAAACTATTTCAAGAATGATAAATGAGCATTATAATGTGCTTAAATAAAAATAGATACTTTTTTTTTCATTATTAATCAGTAGTCCCCAATTAGATTAGACCAAGTCTCAAGCAAAGGCTAAAAAGGCTTTTAGGCAGACATTACCTTTCTGTGTCCAGTGCCTCCTCATTTTTCATCCATCTAATGGTTGGAGTAGGAAGTCCCGAAGCAACACATGGCAACACCACACTCTGACCAATGACTCTGACTAAGGAAGAAGGTTGTTTCAAAAATACCAAGTTTGAAGTGAACCCAGGATCTAAAAAATTTAAAAAATGAAAGACAATAATTAAGAAAGCACTTTACTACTTTAATGATGAGGGATGGCAAATTCCTGTTCAGTCTGTGTGGCTTTATTATTTTATTTTAAGTAGACTCTATCCCCAATGTGGGGCTTGAACTCATGACCCCAAGATCAAGGGTTGCATACTTTACCAGCTAAGCCACCCAGGCACCCTATGTGGTTTTGCATAACAAAATATTTTAAGCGAAAGTGACACAAAAAAGTCCATTTAAGGGGCGCCTGGGTGGCTCAGTGGGTTAAGCCTCTGTCTTCAGCTCGGGTCATGATCCCAAGGTCCTGGGATCAAGCCCCGCATCAGGCTCTCTGCTCAGCAGGGAGCCTGCTTCCCTTCCTCTGTCTGTTTGTCTCTCTGCCTACTATGATCTCTGTCAAATAAACAAATAAAATCTTTTAAAAAAAAAAAAGTCCATTTAAATTGGCAAACATTTCAGGGTGTCTGGGTGGCTCAGTTGGGTAAGCATCTGACTCTCTTGATTTTGGCTCAGATCGTGATCTCAGGGTCGTAAGATTGGGCCCTGCTTTAGGCTCTGAGCTCAGCAGTGAGTCTCCTCGAGATTCTCTCTCTCCTCCTCCCTCTACCCCCCCCCAATTAAATAAATAAATCTTAAAAAATAAATTAGCAAACATTTCCTTAGTCACTTAAAGCACTGTGCTAGGCTCTCTGGGGACCTCAAGGATGTAGAAGTTGTAGCTCCTAACTTCAGGGTGCTCACTGGTCAACTGAGGGATATTTAACAAGAATCCCCCTCACATTAAAAACATTGAATGAAGTAAATGTTTCATGAGTGGTACAAAGACAGAAAAGACTATGCAAGCTCAGGATCCTTAACAGCACCCTCTCCATTCACAGGGATTTCATAAGATGTTTCCTTTCCATCCCTACATCTGTGTCTTACTTCTGAAAATCTTTCTTGAGTTTCATCTCTTTAACTCACTCAGTCTGTCAATCCCTTGATTTTTATAATGGTACGACTATTAGGCTGCCGCTGTGTGTGTTCACTTTATACAGCTACTCCTCTAATGAACATCTGAGAAGGCCACACTCCAATGGCTAGAAGACAGGGTTCCTTTTTGATGGAGTGGTATTTCCAGGGTTCAGTTTTGAGGAAAAAAGTCTGTTCTCAGTTAAAGAGATAGGACTCTTGTCCCCATACTCTCAGAAAAAGGTGTTCTACAGCCATGGTAACAACCACCAGATCTGGCTTTAAACATGTGTAACTAACGAATGACAGTTCTGTAGCCACGGTAACAAGAAAACATTGTCTAATGGATGAGTGACAACTCGCTTCAGCGAACAAGCCTTTGAAAGCCAGCCAATGAGTGACAGCTTCAGGCTTTAACAGTCCGTCATTCAGCAGTGGAATCACTTGCTTCTAAAGTGGACATTAACTTGCTCTCACATCTGTAACCAACCATAAAATATGCCTCTATGACTGACAATCAACCCACTCTTGCTCCTTAACCAACACACCAAATATGTCTTCCCCCAAATTCTTTATGCAATCAGCAGTTTGCATTAAGAAAGCGATACTTAGTAACTATGGTTTTCCCTCACTGAAGTAAATAAAACATTCAGTAATTTGGTTGTTTCAGATATGGAAACAACCATTTTATGGTTGTTTCATCAGATATGGTGGTTCATCCTCTGACACTGAAAATCTTGTTTCCCTGGATCTGGTTTTGAGGATTTCCTTGAATGGTACCCCAGGTCCTATTTCTATAGGACCTCTGCCATACATACGCAAGTCGGGAAGTGGGTTGGGGGACACTACAATATGGCAATAGTTTCCTTTTTTTCCATTGGGATTTAGCTAAATTTAATCATATTTTGATAGAAACAAATAAATTTGAACAAATATTTACTGGCTTCTATGTGCCAGTTACCACTCGTGGCAGTAGACAAAATTCCCTACCCTTGCTGACCTTATATACCACTGGGGGAGAGAGACAAGAAATAAAAGACATTGTGTATCAGACAATGGATATGTTCTGAAACAAAATTAAGAGGAAAAGAAGTATCAGGAGAGATATGGAAGACTATTGTTTTAAACAGTGGCCAAGTTAGGTTTAACAATGAAGTAACATTTGAGCAGAGAAATAAGACGGTTGTGTCAGGCTGGTATCTGAGGAAGAGGATTCCAGGCAGAGCAAAAGACAAGTAGAAGATACTGTCTTCTACTAATGTCTGGAGTGTTCTAGAAACATAAGGTGGCCACAATCACACAGTGAGGGAGAGCAGAGTACCATATGGAAGGAGAAAGATAGGGAGGGAGATGGCATTAAGATTATACAAAGCCTGGGCACCTGGGTGGCTCAGTGCATTAAAGCCTCTGCCTTCAGCTCAGGTCATGATCCCAGGGTCCTGGGATTGAGCCCCACATCAGGCTCTCTGCTCAGCAGGGAGCCTGCTTTCTCCTCTCTCTCTGCCAGCCTCTCTGCCTACTTGTGATCTCTGTCTGTCAAATAAATAAATAAAATCTTAAAAAAAAAATGATTATACAAAGCCTGACAGGCCAAGGACTTTAATGTTTACTCTAAGATGAGAAACCATCAGGTTTTGAGCAAAGATGTAACATGATCTAATAAACATTTAAAAAAATAATTGTGGCTGCCAAGCTGAAAACACACAGGGACAGGAATGACAAAGGCATGGACAATGATGACAAAGAAAGAAACTACATTTAAAAAAAAAAAAAAATCAGTTCAAAGCCCATCAAGAACACCCTCAGGCATCACTGCTCACAACACTGGGCTCACCTTGCAAGCCAAGCCAGAGACTAAAAAAAATTAGCCTATGAAATAGATGTTTATAAAAAAAGTTTGCCCTTGGGGCACCTGGGTGGCTCAGTAGGTTAAAGCCTCTGCCTTCAGCTCAGGTCATGATCCCAGGGTCCTGGGATAGAATCCAGCATCAGACTCCCTGCTCAGCGGGGAGCCTGCTTTCTCCTCTCTCTCTGCCTGCCTCTCTGCCTACTTGTGATCTCTGTCTGTCAAATAAATAAATAAAATAAAATAAAATAAAAAAGTTTGCCCAAACAATGTAAAGATGGCCCCATTATATTCATAAACTCAGGTTTGAAGGAAGAAATATGGACTCTGGCACCCAACAGTGGGAACGGAAGCTGAAAGGCCAGGAGACAGCAATAGGCTGTCATGTGAGCAACACGTGAGAGGAAGTTGTGAGTAAGCAGAAGGTACACAGCTGAGAAAAGACACACGAAACAGAGAAGGAGAGTCAGCAGGGGCAGAAAGAGTGAGAACCCACAAACAGAGGGAGGAAGGGGCTGAGTTTACATTAAAATGGGGAGTGCTATAAAGATCTGAGAACCCTGCTTACCGGTGTCTTCCAGAGCTGCTGTATCACTTACTACTCTGCCCATGCCCTCCATGAGCTAGCCCGAGTGAGTCCGGATTCTGACAAGAGATCAAACTATATGAAGTACCCCATTACAGGGAAGGAACAGATAGAGACTAGACAAAACACAAACTTAGTGTGTCTTTGGCCAAGAAGAATGCCACAGATATTAAACACACTTTACCACTTGATAAATTTCTACTAATGAATTCACCTAAGAGTGAATCTTTCTGGCACTTTTTCTTTTCTCTGCCTGTGAGAAACTGAGACTTCTTATGCTGACATTAATTTGTCACACCACATATTTAACAGTGCTTATTAAAAGAGATAATTCTAACAGTACAATTTTTACCCATTAATAACCATAAAACCACAAGTCCTGATAATAAATACCTGGAAGAACTTTCAATTCAGCTTCATCACTATACTTTGGAGGCCCACCACTTTCAACTATACAGCGATAAAGTCCCCCATCTCCTTCAGTAGCATTGCTGATAACCAGTGTTCCACTTGGAAGTTTGATAACTCTATCATCCAGAAGAAGAGGCTGTCTGTTCTGTTCCCACCTCACAAATGGGACCAAGTCTACATTAACTTCACAATTCAGAATTGCACTGTTCCCAGCATAAACTGAAGAAGGTTCTGGCTGGCTGGCAAATCTTGGAAGACCTGGATAATAAAGGAAAAGAAGAAATAAAATGTAGTTAAATGTTACTTTAAAATGTAGTCACAGGAAACAGGAGCAAGTCAGCCCACGTGGTCATATGTATGGTCAAGCAGAAGGTCCATGGGTCAGGAAACTGGCTACAACAGGGATACAGGTCAAATAAGTAAATGTACTAGGATAACTGGAGTCACATTGCTCACAGTTGGAGAAGCAAGGTACGAATGTGGAAAAGCAGAAGGGTAGAATAAAGCCCACAGTACTGGTAGAATTGAGGCATCAGTATAAACTTAGTTTTATATAATTACACAAATACAGCTAAACACATATACAGATATAAATGTATATGTAAAATATATATACATTTCATACACAGCCATTATATACATATATATATACATGTACAAATCTCCTGGCTCTGGCCAGAGAGAGTCCAAAATCAATGCCATTTGCAATATGGACATATCAAAAGGACACAGAAGTCATTTGAAGGGAGTTTCCTCTGGCTAAAACTGGGATAATAATAATTAATGCAGAAAAGAATGAATGGATGCTAAACTCACTGGTGAAAGCTGGATGAGGAATAGGATAGAGAGAGAGTCTCAAATTAGCTCTTCCCAAAATACTTATTACTAATTAATAAAAGTACAAAATATTTAACTTTACAGTGGAGAAACACAGCATAGACCATATTAACAAAGTAATAAAAGTTAACATCACCAGGAAACAAAACATCAGACACTTCCTGATATTACGCACTAAGAAGAACACAGCATCTCTTACTTCTGTGATATTCCTTCCCAAAATGCAAAACCGGAGTCTATTCATAGGGGGAACTCAGAAAACACAAAATGAGACAAGAATAAACTAAAGAATGGTTTGAGACCAAAACAGCCTAAACTACTCAACACAACATGTAATCCTGGACCAGAAAGGAGTGGCAGAGCGGCAAATTCCTGCTTTTGTTTTTTGCTTATATTAAGAACTTTACTGATGGGGTGCCCGGGTGGCTCAGTGGGTTAAAGCCTCCGCCTTCAGCTCAGGTCATGATCCCAGGGTCCTGGGACCGAGCCCCGCATCGGGCTCTCTGCTCAGCAGGGAGCCTGCTTCCTCCTCTCTCTCTGCCTGACTCTCTGCCTACTTGTGATCTCTGTCAAATAAATAAATAAAGTCTTAAAAAAAAAAAAAAAAAAAAAGAACTTTACTGAGACATCCAGTAAAATCAGAATGGTCTCTATGGTAGTAGTGTATTAAGGCTAATTTCCTAAAATTGATGGATCGTTATTTTAGCAGAGTATTTTTGTTTTTAGGAAATATACATGGAAGTATTTAGGTGGGGGTAATTCCTCCCAACTTAGCCATAATAATTCAGAAAAAAAAAAAAAAAAGATTTGGGTATGTTTGTGGGGGTTATAAGGTAGACAGAGTAAAATGTTAACAACTAGGTAATCTGAGTGAAGAATATATGGGATTTCTTGGTTTCATTCTTGCAATAATTATATGAGTTTGAAATTATTTCAAAATAAAATATTAAGAAAAATGCAGATGCTACAGAATGTAGTGGTTAAGAGCCTAAGTCCTGGAGTCACATAACCTGAATGTGAATCCCAACTCTACCACTTCATGGATGTGTGACATCAGCAAGTTACTTAACCTCGAAGCCTCAGTTTCTCCATCAGTAAAATGAGAACAATACGAGGCCTCCTATGGTGTTAAAAAGGTTAATATTTAACATAAACACTTCATACATAACACACTGCCTGGCATATAAAAACTCACATAGTAGGGGTGCCTAGGTGGCATGATCGGTAAGCATCTGACTCTTGGTCATGATCTCAGGGTGTTGGGATAAAGCCCTGTGTCTGGGTCCATAGTCAGTGCAGAGCTGGCTTGTGATGCTCTCTCTGTCTCTGCCCCTCCCGCTCATGCTCTCTCTCTCTCCCCCTCTCTAAAATAAATAAGTAAATGTGGAAAAAAAATTATTCAAATAGTAACTGCTATTATTATTAGCAGTAACATCTAAAAGGTGACTCTGAGATATGGAGAACACAACAAAATGTTTCTTTAAAGACTAGCAAACATAGTAAATTATGAGACAGTTCCAGGTTTTGTAGCTTTATGATGGTGAATTAGTCCGTATAGAAATAACATGCAAGTTATCTAGCTTTCTTACAAATTTTACTCATTTTTTTATATCAAGGGGATACAACAACATATATGGCATTGACAGACGAAAGATTTCTCCAAGTTTCTGACCAGGGAAAGCAGATGGAGGAACCAGTATGGACATACCATGCTGCAGCTTCCTCTGCTCACAAGTAAGAGGTCAGTTTGTCCTGCTGCTTCCAGAGAATTATGGAAAAGAGAGGGATTAGGAGGAGCCAGATACCAGCTTCACAAGAAGAGATTAACTATGTCTGTATTCAGACCATCCCATTCCTCCACCTTTAGGCACAAAACACTCCAGCCAGGCTCCTGCCCAGGCAGTAAAACAAAAATTTCTACTGTGGAGAAATGAATGCAGGGAAGACACTTCTATTTAATTTTATGAGCTACTACCTATTTTGTGTTCTTTCAAAAATTTCCCTTCTTAGTTGACTTGGCCAGAATCAGCTTCTATTGCTTGCAACCAAAGAACACTAACCAATGTTCTTTTAGAATGGCTATGTGGCAGTATCTCCTTGAAAAAAAAATAGTTTTATTGAGATACAATTTATATACCATAACATTTATCATTTAAAGTCCACAATTCAATAGTTTTTAGTATACACACAAAGTTGTGCAACTATCACCGTAATCTAACTGGAGAACATGTTCATCATCCTCCAAAGAAACTGTGTACTCACTTGCAGTCATCCTCCATTCCCTGGATTCACCCGCCCAACCCCTTGGGCCCTTACCTCAGCCCTAGAAAACCACCAATCTACTTCTTGGTTCCCTATATTTGCTGCTTCTGGATATTTCATGTATATGAAGTCATATGATATGTGGCTTCTCTCAGCATCATGTTTTTCAGGTTGGTCCACATTGAAGTACATATCAGAATTTCATTCCTCTTTCTTGCTGAATAACATTCCATGTATGAATAGTCCACAGTTTGGTTAGCCAAACTTGACAGACTGTTCCCACTTTTTGGCTATCATGGATAATGCTGCTATAATTATTCATGTACAAATTGTTGTACAGACCTGTCTTTTCATTTCTCTGAGGTTGATACTTAGAAATGGAATTGCTCAGTCATAAGGTAACTTGATGGTTAAAATTCTGAGGAGCAGCCAAACAGTCCAGTGCTCTTTTTGAAATATACACACACACAAAGTATATTCTATGATCCAGCAATTAATACAATTACTAATTCTGATCATCTTTTCTACAGAGATTTATAAAAGACTGTTTACTATATTACTACCTTTAACATAATACAATTTTTATTCATCTGTTAATCTAAAAGGGAATCTTTGGATAAATCACAGTATATCTATACAATGGACATTATGCAACTATTAAAAGAAATTTTATAACTATTAAAAGAAATTTTATTCATCTCTTAGCTCAGATCTTCTTTCCTCCTGATACTCAAGCCATGAGTGAGTTAAATAACTCTCCTACAGAATCTTGTCTGCAGCCAAAGAACTGACTATATTGTATTAAAACTGGCTGTTTACTAGGACACTAGACCAAAATATGCTTCCTGAATGATATGACAGTTAAAAAGAAGGATGGACAAACCCAGCAGAGTAGAAAGAGAGGAAAAAGCAAACAACAGGTGTAACAGGCAGTGGGGAAGCCATGAGCAAAGGCCAGAGACAGAGAATAAAGGGATTTGAAAATATTCGGTACAGGCAGAGCTTAAAATGTGATGAAAGTGATCCTGCTGCTGTTGATAGAAGAGGGCAGGGACAGAAACAGGGCAGAGTGCTAAGAAATGAAGCTGGAGAGGGGTGTCTGGGTGGCTAAGTCATTAAGCATGCGACTCCTGATTTCGGCTCAGGTGATGATCTCAGGGTCTTGGGATATAGGCCCACATCAAGCTCTGTGCTCAGCAGGGAATGTGCTTAGATTGTCTCCCTCTCCCCCTGCCCTTCCCCACTCCTCTCCCTCTCTCTCTCTCTCAAATAAATAAATAAATATTTTTAAAGGGAGGGGGAAGAGAAAAAGAGGGAGGAAGGGAAGGAGGGAAGGAGGGAGGGAGGGAGAGAGGAAGTCAGTTAGTCAGGAAGCTGTAGAAGTGAAGGCCAGCTCATGAAACGACCTAGAGGCCTGTTCAAGAGTTTAGTCATCTACTTGATGTTGTCACTGAGGAGCTACTGAAGAGTGAGGAGAGAGCCTGACCACTGGCCTGGAAGAGGGAAAGAATGAGGCAGCGGACAGTGACAGGCTGTGTGGTGAAGGATGGTGAGGACAAGCCTCAGGACTACATACACGGGAACCAGGAAGCAGAATTCACTGGATTTGGTGAATGGCTGTGGAAGACTGCTGAAAGGAAGGAGCCACGATTAAAGCCAAGCTTAAAAACATAAATGATAAACAGCTTACCTAAGTGACACTGTAGGGGCAGCCACAATGCTAACTTATTTGTCAGCATGTTGGAGAAAGCCTGGCAAGTAGATTAGAGGAAGAAAGGGAGGGAGGGAGAGGAAGGGAAAAAGGAAGGAAAGAAAGAAAAGATGAAAGGGGTTGGGGGGGAGGAAAGACTAATAATCAAAAGAAGTGACTTTTTTCCCCTTTTCTTTTTCCATCCTCAGTCTGTGATTAGGGAATAATTATAGTAGCTTTATATCACACTCAAATCCAGCTTCAAGTATCTGGTGATCATTCTCTGAATGAATCATATTCTGAATGAATGAGCAGATACAGCCTGGAGTGAGTGGGAAATGGGGAACCATCACCCTACAGTGGCAATGAGATGGGAAACTACTCTGTTCTTCATGTTCTTTATTTTTCATTTTTTTTTAAAGGCTTTATTTATTTATTTGACAGAGAGAGATCACAAGTAGAGAAGCAGAGAGAGAGAGAGAGAGAGAGAGAAGCAGGCTCCCTGCTGAGCAAAGAGCCCCCTGCAGAGCTCGATCCCAGGACCCTGAGATCATGACCTGAGCCGAAGGCAGCGGCTTAACCCACTGAGCCACCCAGGTGCCCCCCGCATGTTCTTTTTTTACATGTCAGCATTTTACCAAGATGAATATAAATATGAGACTTAAACATAAGACCATTTTTATACAGTGTGACCCTTAACAATAACTACTTCCTCTAGTACTCGAGTGAAGAAACACTGACCTGAAGAAGACCAGTGTCTACTATAAGGCAGGTATGACTTATTCAGCTTACACTTCCATTATTCTTCAAATAAGAATGCTCTAAAAGGGAGTGAATGTTTGTCTCTTTACAACTTCCTGCTCTTCACCTTAATACCCACATCCCACAGGTTTTTAAATAATTAATCGAATTAAACGTCATTTCCTTGGCTGGGACATAAGGGAACCAAGATTCTGGTGACACTGCAAGCTTTACAAAGCCATACTAAGTGGTTATGCTGGGGAGGATAAAAGTTAGCAATCAAAGGGAATCAATTTTCCTATATGACTTCCTCCGTCATTTCCAAGTTAAAAAGAAGAAAAGAATGGACTTAATACTTCTGACTGCAACTATAAGCCATCTAAATGACAGAAAGAGTTCATTCCTATGAACTATGCCTATCATGCCTATCATTCATAGGCATTCCCTATGGCACTAAGCAAGTCTTAGCATAATGCCATGCACCTAGCAGATGCTCAACTGGTACTTGTTAAATGCGTACATTTCTTGTCACCAGTTAAATGAAAACTCTAGGATAATACTGCTTTTCATGAAGATATACCTTTCATAAAAATTTAAAAATACAAATAAATTATTTTTTAAAAACGTACCTGCTACTGTGAGCTTGGCTGTTCTGCTGACAATAGTTCCAAGACTCTCAACAGTGGCCACACACTGATAATAACCTTCATCAGGTTTATTGTGTTTGGAATGCACCACATTGCTGATAAATAAAGACCCATCTGAGAGAAGCTGGCGTCGGTCATCTGATACTAAGTTTAAAAAAGTTCCATCTTTCTTCCATTCAATTTTTGGAGAAGGTTCAGAATATGCTGAACAGTTCAATATAACAGATGAGCCTCTAACTGAGAGTGTATCCACTGGTTCCACCAGAAAATAAAATGGAGTGAATGTTCGAATGCTGGATCCTACAAAAATAATAAAAAGAAAAAAGTTAAGCAAAGCTTTCTTCTTCTATTTCTGTAAGAAAATATAATTTGTATAAAAGTTATTGTTAAATAATTATGCTGTTTGGATATAATACTTGAAAGTCATTTCACTGTAAGTATCCAATAAATAAAATTTCTTTTACTAGGAAATCAAAATACAACCCCTTTAAAAGATGAAAAAAAGACCCTGACAGATGAGATAACCCAAATTTGTTAGATTACATGAATATCTAATGAAAGATTTCAAACCCTACAATGGGATTTATAAATATTTAAAATTATTTTATTCAAAGTGAAATTTTCTATGAAACATAAAAGCACAAAATTGAAATGATTCTTTGTTATTAATAAGGTATGTATTTGTTTCATAAATTTACCATAAATACACTATGTCCATTTTTCTAGTGGATTACTCATTCTATTGACCTAGCAATCTTTGGGCCTAGCAACCATGTTTTGCAAATATTCCTTTTTCCACTTGGACTTCATTTTTATTATAAGAAAGCAAATTTTAACTCATAAAATTAAATGTTATACTCAAAAAGATTTTTATCCCAAGATTATAAAAAAATTTCAGCTTTGTTTTGTGCTAGTACTTCCGTGATTTCATTTTCTACATTTAATCTTCATCTGTAACCCATTTTTTAAGTAAGGAGCTCACAACCCTGAGATCAAGACCTGAGCTGAGATCAAGAGTCAGATGCTTAACCAACTGAGCCACCCAGGTGCCCCTAGAATTCATTTTGCTGTAAAGAGCACAAAAGGGATCAGTTTAATTTTTCTAAGTCCTTGGCCAGTTCCTTGAACATGAGAAGAACATATTTTTTTTTTTGAATTTGCTATAGGAACCTTCATACTGTTGTCCAGAGTGGCTGTACCAGCTTGCTTTCCCACCAACAGTGTAAATAGGTTCTCCACATCCTCACCAACATTTATTGTTTCCTGTCTTGTTCATTTTTGCCATTCTAACTGGCATAAGGTGGTATTTCCAATGGCTAAAAATAGAATTGCTGTGACCCAGCAATTGCACTACTAGGTATTCACCACAAAAATACAGACGTAGTGAAAAGAAGGGGCATATGCACCCCAATGTTCATAGTAGCAATGCCCACACTAGCCAAACTGTGGAAGGAGACAAGATGCCCTTCAACAGAAGAATGGATAAAGATGTGGTTCATATACAGAATGGACTATTACTCAGCCATCAGAAAGGATGAATATCCGCCATTTGCAATGACATGGATGAAACTGGAAGGCATTATGCTAAGTGAAATAAGTCAACCAGAGAAAGACAATTATCATATGGTTTCACTCATATGCAGAGCATAAGGAATAGCACAAAGGACCATAGGGGAAGGGTGGGAAAACTGCATGGGAAGAAATCAGAGAGGGAGACAAACCATGAGAGACTCTGGACTCCGGGAACCAAACTGAGAGTTACAGAAGGGAGGGGGGTGTGGGATGGGGTAGCCAGGTGATGGGTATTAAGGAGGGCAGGTGTTGTGATGGGCACTGGGTGTTATATGCAATGAATGAATCATTGAACACTACATCAAAAACTAATGATGTACTATTTTTTGTCTAACTGAACATAGTAAAAAAATTTCTATAAATCTTATATTCTCAGCCAGATAAAACTTTCCAACTGAAAGCTATACCTCTTTTAAGAAGAGTACCAACCAACTCCCTTGTAATCACACTGTAATCAGTTCTAATGCGATTTCTTCATGTGAACAATTAGGGAGGTTTAATCCAATAGATGAAACCAAGACTGTTTTTAAAATATATCTACACACCCCCTACCTATAATTTATTTACACTATGAATTTAAGAATGACACTAGTTCTTTACTACATAATGAAAGAGTGGTTCTAAATAAATATGAAATACATTGGTAGAGGGAAGAGAGTAATAATCAGTTGTTTTAAATGTTTCTAAAAATGAGAATCAAATTCCAAACAGACTAATCTTCCTTTTCCAAACACCACGAAGTGGGTTCCATCCCTATTTGATGCTTATGAAATGGATTCTTTGAGTCTTAAAACGCAAATGAGCTTAGGAATTTTTCAGAAGTAACCTGACATGATTTGCTTATTACTGTAAAAAATGCTACATTGATACTATAGTAAAATAAATAAAAATATCAACTCCAGGGCAATACAAAATAATAGCTAAACTAAGAGAAATTACTCTTATACCATTCCTGTATAATGCTATATCTTTATTATACCACCCAAATTAAACAATTCAGGAACTTAAGAAATAAATGTATTAGACTGGCAATCAAAAATGCAAATTATCAACTTAAAATAATTATTAATAAAAAATTCATTTTAAAATTTGACAGCTTTTGTCATTTAAAAAATATTAAGTACATAAATGTAAATGTTTCACAACTTAGTATTATTCTATCCTGCTTTTGATTTTTTTTTTTAAGATTTTATATTTATTTGAGAGCGAGAGAGAAAACAAGCCACGGGAAGAGCAGAGGGAAAGGGAGAAGCAGACTCCCCACGGAGCAGAGAGCCCCATGTGGGGCCCCATTCCAGGACACTGGGATCATGACCCAAGCCTAATGCAGATGCTTAACCAACCAACCAAGCCACCCTGACTTTCTTGCATTTTAAAAGTCCATATCAAGCAAGTTGAACAAGAGTATATGCCTTCAAAAAAAATTTTTTTTAATTACAGGGAAGTTTACAAATGCCTCTGAAAAATCAAGGCCCTTCAAAATTTGACCACAAATATACACTCTATATTACTTAGAATACAGCATTACTTAAATATTTATGTATAGCATCTTTGTATTTTATTCCCTCAACAAATACACAGTGACCTAAGGTACAGTTCCTTTGCTTAAAATCCCTCAAAGGCTTGCCACCGTCATTTACTAACTAAACAAACTCCCTAAGAGAACTTGCAGGTCACTGTGTGATTTGGCTTCTGCCTACTCTTCAGCCTCCCCTGAGCATCACTCTCCCCTCACCCTCTAAGGCTTGCTGCATCTGTCACCCGCCTCCACAGCTCCTGCCCTCTTTGCACAAGCTATTCCCACCATCCCTCCCCCGTTAACTCCCGAGTCTTCCTTCAAGCTCAGCTTAAATACTACTTTCTCAGAAATGCTGTCTGTCTCTGTGCCCAGACAAGATTAGTTCCACCTTGTTACAAGCCAGCATGGCACACAGTACCTACATAGCACTTCAAATGTTCTTAATCTTTAAATATTTGTATTAACTTGTTTGTTAGGGCACAGAAATTCTCAAAGTTTCTTGGCTCCAGGAGCCCTTATTTTTTAAAAATTTTCACGAATTCCCTAAGCTAAAAGAAATACCTAACAGTTTTATGTTATAGTTAGGACATAAATACTGACTCATTTGTTTGAACCCAACAAGTTAGTATCTTATTGAAAAAAATAATGCAGACAAATTGAAAAATATTTTAACTTTTGAACAATTAGTTATTATGGGATGTGTGCACTAACTGGACACTGCATCAGTTCTCAAAACCTTGAAATCAAATCGGATACTGCCATCCTCATTTCCTGATTTTTGCATGGTATTTGGTTTTTATCCAAGCGACCACCAAAACCCAATTTCATAAACATCACAGCACTCAAATGAAGGTAGTACAATTAAATGCTGAAACTGTAAACTACCTTCACCTCAAAGTTCGCACAGTGTCCAGCAGGTGTCACTTCATTTCCTTAGAAAGCTTAACATATCCCTGGGAGTTGTGTGGAGGTGCCTTGGGGTATCTTGAGATAGAGTTTAGGAAAGGATGGTATTAATCTTTAGATGATACAACCAGACAACCTCTAAGAACTTCCACTGCTTGAAGTATATCAATGAGACCACAGGTTCCATTCCAATACTAGCCAATTGGTATCACTTTCTTCTATGATAAAACTAACAAACAGGTGTAATTTTTGATGAGTCCTTAAAAAATTATATAGAAGACCAAAGAAAGCCAAGAAGAGCTAAAATAATTAAGAAGAACAAAGTAAAGGGACTTCACTCATCAGTTTTCAGTATTTATTAAGTCACTATGGCTCTGGAGTGGGGATAAACAGAGCTCCATAAGCTAGAGAGCCATGAAATAGAGCCATAGATAGATATAGAATATATATTCAAATATATATATTTAATGTATAACTATAAATCCAAATATAAATTTATATGTATTATATATAATTTATAAATACATATCCAAATATATATATTTGAAAGCTTAAGATTCAAAAATATATGTACATCTATAGATATACATATATTTGGAAACTTAATATGCAACAGAGAATGCATTTTACATCAACTGGGGAAAAGGATGAACTACTCAATGTTTCTAGGACAACTGATTATCCACATGAGGGAAAAAACAGAAGCCTACTTACAACAGGTAATAACAGTAAACACTTAACATGTTTCTATGTATCAGAGACTGCTCTAAACATTCTCTACATACTAACTACTCATTTAATCTCCACTACAATCTAATGAAAGGTACTATTATGATCCTCATTTTAGAGGAGAATACTAAAGCACAGAAATGTTAAATACCTTGTCCCAGGTCACACAGGTAGTAAGTAACAGAACCAGGCTGTGATCTTAACCACACTACACTATAAAGCCATTCATATACATATAGAAAAATACATTTGAGACCTACAGAAAAAAAAACTAGGTAAAAGACTTTTAGGGGGCGCCAGGTGGCTCAGCTGGTTAAGCATTTGTGTTCAGCTCAGATCATGATATCAGGGTCCTGGAAGGGAGCCCCAAGTCAGGGTCCTGGAAGGGAGCCCCAAGTCAGGCTCCCTGATTGGCAAGAAGTCGGCTTCTCCCTCCCCTTTTGCCCCTCCACCCTCCCCACCCCCAGCTTGTAGTCTCTCTCTGTCTCTCAGATGAATAATAAATAAATAACTAAATAAATCTTTAAAAAAAGATTTTAGGAAAATACAAAGATAACCCTGGAGTCAGGTAACCTTTCAAATCAAAATAGGGAACTTCAAAGTTAGAAAAGGCATTTTTCACTTCATTCTATTTAAATTTTAAAAACTTTAAGGCAAAAATATCATAACAAAGCAAAATATGACAAGACTGAGAGGAAATATATCACACACAACAAAGAATTTTAAAAGTCACATCACAAAAAATGGATACGGCCATATTCCAATAAACCTCTATTTATAAAAACAAGCAGCATGAAGAATTTGATCCATTGACTATGGTTTACTGACTCCTCCTGCCTTAGAATATTTAGCCAGGAAAAAATAAACGAGCCACATATCAGCTGATCTGGAATGAACTCCAAGAAAAATGAACAATGCAGACAAGTATAAATAATAAAATGTCATGTGCATATGATTGAGCACTGAGAAAGCAGAAGTATACCAGGTTGTTACCACTGATTTAGTGGGAGGAGATGGAGGAGGTGGGTAGATAACAATCTTCAAGCACATAGAATATAATTTCATAACAAAAATCAATTTGTGTGTATAATCCCCTTTATAAATATTACACGTGTTTATGGTAGGTGTGTTCACACTTGTGCAGATACCTAACGGTAAATTTTTTAAATACTAGTCATTAAAATGTAGATTATCTCAGGGTGGTGAGATTTTGGCTGACGTTTAATTTTTTCTTTCACCTTGCTATTGTGTGAATATTTTACATGAAACACAGTATTGTTCAGCAGAAATAAAGCTATTTTCATATACAGTCTGCATAGGAGAGGGACAATATGAAAAGTCTGGGGCATATTCATATGCCAATATTCAAAAATTATTAAAATAGATGTCCTGTTAAATAAAAAATACCCAAGTTTGAAAAGCATATAGTATGACCCCACTTACATAAAAACATATACACATGTACATATATGTGTGTATGCATATATTTAAATGTAAATAATGTAGGGAAGGGGTGCCTGGGTGGCTCAGTACATTAAGTCTGACCTTTGATTTCAGCTTAGGTTATGATCTTGGGATGATGGTGGGACCAAGCCCCATATCAGGCTCTGAGCTCAGCAAGGAGTATGTCTGAGATTCTCTCCCTCTCCCTCCCCTCCCCACTCATACCCATGCTCTCTTAAAACAATCATTGAACGTATATCAAAAACTAATGATGTACTATTATGCTGGTTAACTGAACATAAAAAATAAATTAATTAATTAAAAGGATCATGATGAAAGTCTTAAAATTTTAAAAAATTAAATAAATAAAATATTTAAAAAATAATAATGTAGGGAAAGGGCTAAAAGAATAAACACTGAATAGTTTAACAATGTTTTCTGGGTTACTAGTGGGATTCAGCTACTGATGGAGAGCATACAGGGGCGGCGTGGAGGCTTTTTGCTCCATGGATTTCTGCACTGCTTACTTCTTAAAATATGAACAACTGCTATGCATTCCTCTGGTCATCTATGTCTGTTTAATAACAAAGTAACTTTTTGTTATTGGTAGTAAATAATCCTTTCTTGGGACAAAAGATTTTTTTCAAAAAAGATCTATCACCATTTCTTTGTTAATTTTTATTTAAATTTTAGTTGGTTAACTTACAGTGCAATATTGGTTTCAGGAGTAGAATTCAGTGATTTATCACTTACAACACCTAGTACTCAGATCTATCTCCGCTTATTTAACCATTTTTCCTTTGTCACAGTAGAAAAGTTATCAGACACTCACTCCTTGGCTGACTTTGTATAAAAGCTGGCCTATACTTCCCACCAGGTTCCTAATTCCCTATCCACTTAAATTTGCTTAATTTCAGTTTACTATGACCACAGTCATGATACCCACTATCCTGAAACAGGCTTATCGATCCTGTCTGATCTCTTCTACATTCCCCGGTCTCCGCAAATTTCTCACTTTTTAATGGAATAGCTCTCACTTCTTGATAGACTATTCCTCACTTTTTTTTTTATTCCTCACTTTTTGATAAAATACTTCACACTTCTTGATAGAATTCCATCTTATGAAAGGAAAATATCCACAGGGAACTTATCTCAGTTGTAATTCCCCCACCCCCAAATATCAACAAATTGTATCACTCACTGCACACCAACATGGCCAATAATTCTAAATTTTATCATGCCCAGAGTTAAAAAATAACATACAGTATTTGAATACTGGCAGAAATAAAATGAAATCTGTCTTACTGCCCACAGAGGTTCAAAGTTTGACAGCATCAGAAATGCAGGACAGAAAGATAAGCCAGCCTTTTTACATACTTATGAATGTAAGCATTCTATGTATAATGTTACTCATCCTTTAACAATCGTGTCTTCAATATAAGCTAAGAAACTAATGCCAGAGGACTTCATACCTCTTTTACTCCTTAATAACTTTACTTTTGACTACCCTATCCTATCCACTCAGTCTGTAAATTCTACATTTTATCCTTCCTGAGCCTTTGGTGTCCACTCTTGCCATATAGCTTACTGTCCCTGGTTTCAAGTTCTCAATTTAAAATCAAAAAGTCTAAAAATTAGAAAGTTAAAATAATAGTCAATTCAAAGTACTCAAAAAGATAATATATTCACATTCCTGATTAAGAACAAGCAATACTTTAAAGTTAAATGTTTTCCACTTTCTTTTGCTGCATAACAATTAGGGCCCCCAGCTCCAGAGCTCAGCCCCCCTCTGCCCTGACAGCCAGTTTCTCCAAAGACTGAATCTAGAGAGACGCAGAACTCCTTTCCTGGAACTGCAAGTAAGGCATATGGTTAGCTGTTACTATTACATGGATGGTTTTATTTGCGTGATATACATATACCATGAAAAACTGTCATGGTACGGGTATAAAACAGAGATGTCAACTTCTAACCAAAGCTGGAGCTGAAATTGTTTTTCAGGCTACTAATACCCTATTAGGGAAATTCAATTTGATTATTCTAATTTATAGCATCTACTTTCCCAACCATTTCCCTCAAGTGAAAAATATCTGAAATTGTTTATTCAAGAAATATTTGTTATAATGAGAATGCTTTCCTTTTCTTCAATTTTCAGCCTCCCACCTCTCCCCTCTCCCAGCAAAAAAAAAAAAAACCAGCCACAGTGGAAAACTCTTTTGTAAAATGAAGTCAAGCAAACATAATTTTGAATTCTAGCTCTGCTATTCTAGCTAATTTCTCTGTGTCTAAAATTCTCTCCCTTGTGAAACAGGAAAAAAAATGCCCTCCTTTCAAGGAAATCTCTGTGAAGACAGGTATAAAGCCCCTATCCTACTGCTTGGCAGATAACAAGTCCATAAGAAAAACTTCAAAAGCCTACAATGTTTTCTCCCAAACTGCTAATACCTAGCACCTTAGTTTTCACCAATCCCACTTTAGAAACTGCTATGCAAAATATGGACCATATTTTTTTTTACTTCTAATCACATTTTGACAATTACATATAATGTTAAGTGATCTTAAAACTCAAGTCTAAACATCTTTCTCCTCTGCCTAATTTTGCAACAGCTCCCCCATTACTGTAAATGTAAAATCCAATCCATTACCATGACATTCAAAAGGGGCTGAAAGATCTGGTCCCTGCCTCTCTACAACCTAATCTCCCATCATGCTCCCTCCAACTCAACAAGCTCTGGTCACATTCTTCAAGTTCTTGAACAAGCCATGTTCTTTCCCATCTTACAGCTTTTGCCTCTGCTATCCCCTCTGCCTGAACACTGGCTCTGTACCCACCCTTCCATCACACAGCTAGCTAGCTTCCTCTCACCTTCCATGTTTCTACCAACTGTCACTTGTACAGAGGCTGTCCCTGACAACTAGCTCTGTGAAGGTTCTAGTCTCCTAATCCTACCTTTTATATGCTCTTCCCAGAAATTCACTGTCTCTCTTTTTTTAAGGCCTGCTTTCCCTGGCAGAAGGCTAGAAAACTGGATAAAATAAAACCAAAAATAGGGAAAGAGACTCATTAGAAAAGGCAGAGGAGAGAGAGACTGGTAAATAAAGAAAACCCGAGCTTGGTCTTCTTTTATATTCTTAGTAAAGGAAGAGAGACTGGATCATGTTGAAAGATGGAAAGAACCAGTACAGAGGGTGAAATCAAATATTCAGGCCAAAAGATGGTTAAGACTGTGATCGAGGCCGTTAGCCATTAAGGAGTAACAGAAACTAGACTTACCATCCTGCCTTAGACAACTAGAAAACTGGACAAAAATCAATGAAACTGTTTTTTTTCAGACACTGGACAACATAAAATGCAGGACTGTGACCCCTGATAGGAAACAAATAAGATGAGCCATAAAATCACCCCATTTACCCTGCAGATATCCCTTCCAGTCCTCAGCATGAGAAAGGGAAAGCACAGAGACCTCTGAAATCTCACAGTTAAAGAAACAGATCAGAGTTGAGGAGGCCAATGTTACTACAATCTGCAGAGTAGAAAAAAGGAGGCGCTGCTGAGAGAGATGCACACGACCTCTGGAGTTTAGCAATAAGAGTCCCCTTGAATCTGTGGATGACCACTAATGTACATATGAGAGACTGAAGTTGTACAAAGTATATCTCCTAACCACAATGGAACTATACTAGAAATCAGTAACCAATAGCTGGAAAATTCTAAAATATTTGGACATTAGGGAATGTACTACTAAATAACTCACAGATCAAAGAAGAAATCACATGAGAAATTACAAATTATTCTCAACTTAATGAAAATGAAAATACAGCATGTCAAATTTGTGCAATGTGACTAAAGCAATGCTTTGAGGGAAATTTCAAGTGTTAAATGTCCATATTAAAAAAAGCATATCATGATGATTCACAGACCTGTACCCCTGGGGTAAATAATACATTATATGTTAATAAAAATAATTAAATAAAAACAAACAAACAAACAAACAATTAATTCTGGATCAGAGAAAGGATACTTCTTTTGTTGTAACAAGAAGGAAAGAGGAGGATATGAATAAGCCTGGTGTTAGCTATGGGAGTCATAGTTAATTGCTTGTACAGTCACTAAAGTAGGAGGTGAGCACAACTATTGCTGGTGTGGGCAGGCTGGGCTGTCAGGAAGGGTCAGAGTTTTGCACGTGGTGGTAAACATCTGAAGGAGCTGTAGTGAGAATGGACAGGAACACCAAAAAGGAGAACAGGATTACTGTTCTGCCCACAGGGACAGCACAGTGAGGTTGCTAACTGTATTTAAAAAGAAGTGCAAATATGAGAACGTAGATCTGCAGACTATAAAATGAAGAGAACATAGACATTTAAAACTGAAACTTCCTAAGTAGTGAGTGGCAAGTAAAAATGAAGAGGGCTGAAGATGAAGACACCAGCACCTGGTTGTCAATAGAATCTAAGACAGGCAGGGAAGGAAATACACAAGAGTGAACAGAACACTGCTATGAGTGCTGCCGGCACAATGTGAGAATCGTGGAAGGACAGGAGACTGTGGCAAGACCGTGATACTATTTTAATGATATTTCAGCACTATCGAGTAATTACAAGGGCTGGGGTGCAATTCTAGAAGCTAGTATTTGGCATGAAAGAGAAGCCACTGGAGATAAAGAAAGTGAAGAACTGAAGATGGTACTAGAAAGTAAGTCAAGCAGATTTTCACATTTCCAGAACAATGACAGACTTGCAATAGAGAAGACTATAAAACAAGACCTAAAGTTTTTGATGAATGAAAGTGAACATTAAGTACACAAAGAACAAGCAAAACATAAAATTTAGTGGTCTATATCTTGAAAGTGCAGCAATTTTTTGAGTAATTATTTCACATTTTTTAAAGCGATTTTCCATTATTTTTCAGTAATCAGCTATGTTTTAGAGAGCTGATATTGCTCTAAATACTGCTAATAGAGTACTCTTCTCATATGGAAAACAAGCATTACAGATTTTATGTGACTATACCACCATATGTTTATGAATTGCTACCGAGTTCAGCTAAAAAAAATTCTGAGTAAAGATGCTAATTCTTGAACACAGAAAACAAATGGCACATGAATAATTTATTGAAAGCTTTTGCTATCAGCAGCTTTACTAACAGAAGTAATATTTATGAAATCCCACAGGACAATCTAACAACTTAAATATATGCAAAAGAGAAGAACACAAGACTAAGAATCTGTAATAATGAATCTTTCAATACCAGAGCTATTTTCTGCAAAGAAAGCTGTGTGTGCATAAGCTCTCAATGCAAAGTAAACAGATGTTTCAGAAAGATCATGTCATTGTTTCACAAGGTCTGTAGACCAGGTTCTGGAATTCTTCTGTTCAACTGTGTATTTAATGATGGAAATAAACTGAATTCAAAAACTTGGTAAAGCCTGATTAGCCTAAAGCTAATTCAAGCCTACATTAGTAAGCTGTCATATTAAATCACAAATTGACATTTCATTCACTGAGTTCTTACTCTCTTGATAACATATTTCTGATAGGAAATAATCCTTGGGGGAGGAGAAAAGGAGACCAAAAATCCATGAAAGTTGTTAACAGTATCAGAAGGATAAGACATAAACCCCAGAATACTCACAATGAAACCATGTATGTATTAACCAGGCAGTTGTAAATACATCTGTGAGAGTAAAATAAGACTTCTCCATGATATAACTGCATACCATTTTCACACAGATGTAGAATTCATTACTAAAATGAAATGCAAATGGTCCTTAATCATTTTAAAAGATACTCAACCTCATTCATAATAAGAGAAATGCAAATTAAAACTACACTGAGATAGAACTATTCACCTAACATGTTGGCCAAAATACAAATTTTCCACAACATACTCTGTAGGCAAAGTACAGGGGAACAGCCTAAGGGGAATGCAAAATGGCATATCCACTAGAGAGGAAAGTTTGCAATATCTAGCACAATTATAACTGCATTTTCCCTTTGACTTAGTAATCCCCATGTCTATGAATCTATCCCGAAAATACACTAACCAAAATACGAAAATAGGTACAAGCAAGAGAAACCACTGCAGCACTATGCAAAGCAGCAGCAGGGAGAGAGCCCTGAACACATGGTGGTTCACGGATAAGTGAGGTACTGTGTAGCTACAAACCCAGTAACAGAGTAACTTTATCTTCTACCAGGGAGTGATCCCTAGAATAAATTAATTGGAAAAGCAACACTGGAGAGAAGTGGGTATATTTATCTAAGAGAGATGGGATAGTAATAGATGATACACATGTAATTTTTAACCCATACAGGGGAATGAAATACAGTTAGAGGAGACAGGAATTGAAGCTAGATGTCTCTGAACAGAACTTGTACATACAAGTTTGGGATCGAATGTTGTATAAATTTATAATACAACACTAAATCTTAGAGATCCCTAAATATTGAAAATGGTGATGAAACAAGCCTAAATCTCTAGTTGTCATTATGACCATCCAGACAGGAACTATCATAAGACAATTTAAGAACACAATAACCAAACTATACTTAGTGGAATATGCCCTAAGGACCAAAGAGACTGCAAAAAATTTTAACTATTTTAATAGCCATTTTGTTGTAGTTACTATTGGTAATGTTATTCTGAGACTGGTGGGTGTATGTGCGTGTTGTAGGATAAAGCAAATGAGTAATTTCATTAATGTCATGAAGAACAGGATTCTCAAAAAAAAAGCAAACCAACCAACCAACCAGGATTCTCAGTGTGGAAGAAAAGCAATATAGATGTAAAATCAATGAGGTGATCTGTTGGAATGATTAAAATCAACAACACAAGAAACAACAGGTGTGGAGAAAAAGGAACCCTTGTGCAGTGTTGTGGAGAATGAGAACTGGTGCAGTCACTCAGAAAAACAGTATGGAGGTTCCTCAAAAAGTTAAAAATAGAAGTACCCTTTGGTCCAGCAATTCCACTATTGGGTATTTACCCAAAGGATACAAAAACACAAATTCAAAGGGATACGTGCACCTCTCTGTTTACAGCAGCATTATTTACAACAGCCAACATAAGGAAGCAGCAGAAGCAGCCATCAATAGATGAATGAATAAATAAGTCGTATATATATTCAGCTCTATTAAAACAATGAGATCTAGCCATTTGCAACAACATGGATGGAGCTACAGAATATAATGCTAAGCAAAGTCAGTCAGTCAAAATTTAAAAAAAAAAAAAATGAGCAAAGGAGAACAAAGTGAGGGAGACATACCAAAAATCACTCTTAACTACAGAGAACAAATTGGTGGTTATCAGAGGGAAGGTAGGTGGGGGATGGGTAACACAGGTGATGGGGATAAAGGATTGCACTTGTGACGAGCAACAGGTGTTATATGAAAGTTCTGAATCACTATTTTAAAAAAAAAATCAATGAGCTAAAGTAAAAACCATCTATCCCTCAGTTTTAATCTTTTTAAAAATTTTTTATAAATATGTAATATAAGTTTTATCCCCAGGGGTACAGGTCTGTGAATCACCAGGTTTACACACTTCACAGCACTCACCATAGCACACACCATCCCCAATGTCCATAACTCCACCCCTCTTCTCCAAACCCCCTCCCCCCAGCAACCCTCAGTTTGTTTTGTGAGATTAAGAGTCACTTATGGTTTGTCTCCCTCCCAATCCCATCTTGTTTCATTTATTCTTCTCCTACCCCCTTCACCCCCCAAGTTGCATCTTCACTTCCTCATATCAGGGAGATCATATGATAGTTGTCCTTCTCCGATTGACTTATTTCGCTAAGCATGATACCCTCTAGTTCCATCCACGTCGTCGTAAATGGCAAGATTTCATTTCTTTTGATGGCTGCATAGTATTCCATTGTGTATATATACCACATCTTCTTTATTCATTCATCTGTTGATGGACATCTAGGTTCTTTCCATAGTTTGGCTATTGTGGACATTGCTGCTATAAACATTCGGGTGCACGTGCCCCTTCGAATCACTACGCTTGTATCTTTAGGGTAAATACCCAGTAGTGCAATTGCTGGGTCATAGGGTAGTTCTATTTTCAACATTTTGAGAAACCTCCATGCTGTGTTCCAGAGTGGTTGCACCAACCTGCATTCCCACCAACAGGGTAGGAGGGTTCCCCTTTCTCCACATCCTCGCCAGCATCTGTCATTTCATGACTTGTTAATTACAGCCATTCTGACTGGTGTGTGGTGATACCTCATTGTGGTTTTGATTTGTATTTCCCTGATGCCGAGTGATATGGAGCATTGTTTCATGTGTCTGTTGGCCATCTGGATGTCTTCTTTGCAGAAATATCTGTTCATGTCTTCTGCCCATTTCTGGATTGGATTATTTGTTCTTTGGGTATTGAGTTTGCTAAGTTCTTTATAGATTTTGGACACTAGCCCTTTATCTGATATGTCGTTTGCAAATATCGTCTCCCATTCTGTCAGTTGTCTTTTGGTTTTGTTAACTGTTTCCTTTGCTGTGCAAAAGCTTTTGATCTTGATAAAATCCCAATAGTTCATTTTTGCCCTTGCTTCCCTTGCCTTTGGCGACGTTCCTAGGAAGATATTGCTGCGGCTGAGGTCAAAGAGGTTGCTGCCTGTGTTCTCCTCAAGGATTTTGATGGATTCCTTTCTCACATTGAGGTCCTTCATCCATTTGGAGTCTATTTTCGTGTGTGGTATAAGGAAATGGTCCAATTTCATTTTTCTGCATGTGGCTGTCCAATTTTCCCAACACCATTTATTGAAGAGGCTTTTTTCCATTGGACATTCTTTCCTGCTTTGTCGAAGATTAGTTGACCATAGAGTTGCAGGTCTATTTCTGGGCTCTCTATTCTGTTCCATTGATCTATGTGTCTGTTTTTGTGCCAGTACCATGCTGTCTTGATAATAACAGCTTTGTAATAGAGCGTGAAGTCCGGAATTGTGATGCCACCAACTTTGGCTTCCTTTTTCAATATCCCTTTGGCTATTCGAGGTCTTTTCTGGTTCCATATAAATTTTAGGATTATTTGTTCCATTTCTTTGAAAAAAATGGATGGTATTTTGATAGGAATTGCATTAAATGTGTAGATTGCTTTAGGTAGCATAGACATTTTCACAGTATTTATTCTTCCAATCCAGGAGCATGGAACATTTTTCCATTTCTTTGTGTCTTCCTCAATTTCTTTCATGAGTACTTTATAGTTTTCTGAGTATAAATTCTTAGCCTCTTTGGTTAGGTTTATTCCTAGGTATCTTATAGTTTTGGGTGCAATTGTAAATGGGATTGACTCCTTAATTTCTCTTTCTTCTGTCTTGTTGTTGATGTAGAGAAATGCAACTGATTTCTGTTCACTGATTTTATATCATGACACTTTGCTCAATTCCTGCACAAGTTCTAGAAGTTTTGGAGTCTTTGGGTTTTCCACATATAGTATCATATCATCTGCGAAGAGTGATAGTTTGACTTCTTCTTTGCCAATTTGGATGCCTTTAATTTCCTTTTGTTGTCTGATTGCTGAGGCTAGAACTTCTAGTACTATGTTGAATAGCAGTGGTGATAATGGACATCCCTGCTGTGTTCCTGACCTTAGCAGAAAAGCTTTCAGTTTTTCTCCATTGAGAATGATATTTGCGGTGGGTTTCTCATAGATGGCTTTGATGATATTGAGGTATGTGCCCTCTAACCCTACACTTTGAAGAGTTTTGATCAGGAAGGGATGCTGTACTTTGTCAAATGCTTTTTCGGCATCTATTGAGCATATCATATGGTTCTTGTTCTTTCTTTTATTAATGTGTTGTATCACATTGATTGATTTGCAGATGCTGAACCAACCTTGCTGACCTGGAATAAATCCCAATTGGTCGTGGTGAATAATCCTTTTAATGTAGTGTTGAATCCTATTGGCTAGTATTTTGGTGAGAATTTTCGCATCTGTGTTCATCAAGGATATTGGTCTGTAATTCTCTTTTTTGATGGGATCCTTGTCTGGCTTTGGGATCAAGGTGATGCTGGCCTCATAAAATGAGTTTGGAAGTTTTCCTTCCATTTCTATTTTTTGGAACAGTTTCAGGAGAATAGGAATTAGTGCTTCTTTAAATGTTTGGTAGAATTCCCCTGGGAAGACGTCTGGCCCTGGGCTTTTGTTTGTTTGGAGATTTTTGATGACTGTTTCAATCTCCTTACTGGTATGGGTCTGTTCAGGTTTTCTATTTCTTCCTGGTTCAGTTGTGGTAGTTTATATGTCTTTAGGAATGCATCCATTTCTTCCATATTGTCAAATATGTTGGCGTAGAGTTGCTCATAGTATGTTCTTATAATTGTCTGTATTTCTTTCGTGTTAGTTGTGATCTCTCCTCTTTCATTCATGATTTTATTTATTTGGGTCCTTTCTCTTTTCTTTTTGATAAGTCTGGCCAGGGGTTTATCAATCTTATTAAATCTTTCAAGGAACCAGCTCCTACTTTCATTGATTTGTTCTATTGTTTTTTTGGTTTCTATTTCATTGATTTCTGCTCTGATCTTTATGATTTCTCTTCTCCTGCTGGGTTTAGGGTTTCTTTCTTGTTCTTTCTCCAGCTCCTTTAGGTGTAGGGTTAGGTTGTGTACTTGAGAGCTTTCTTGTTTCTTGAGAAAGGCTTGTACCGCTATATATTTTCCTCTCAGGACTGCCTTTGTTGTGTCCCACAGATTCTGAACCATTGTGTTTTCATTATCATTTGCTTTCATGAATTTTTTCAATTCTTCTTTAATTTCCCGGTTGACCCATTCATTCTTTAGAAGAACGCTGTTTAGTCTCCATGTATTGGGGTTCTTTCCAAATTTCCTCTTGTGACGGAGTTCTAGCTTCAGAGCATTGTGGTCTGAACATATGCAGGGAATGATCCCAATCTTTTAATGCCGGTTGAGACCTTATTTAGGACCAAGGATGTGATCTATTCTGGAGAATGTTCCATGTGCACTAGAGAAGAATGTGTATTCTGTTGCTTTGGGATGAAATGTTCTGAATATATCTGTGATGTCCATCTGGTCCAGTGTGTCATTTAAGGCCTTTATTTCCTTGTTGATCTTTTGCTTGATCTGTCCATTTCAGTGAGGGGAGTGTTACAGTCCCCTACTATTATTGTTGATGTGTTTCTTTGATTTTGTTATTAATTGGTTTATATAGTTGGCTGCTCCCACGTTAGGGGCATAGATATTTAAAATTGTTAGATCTTCTTGTTGGACAGTTCCTTTGAGTATGATATAGTGTCCTTCCTCATCTCTTATTATACTCTTTGGCTTAAAATAATTGATCTGATATAAGGATTGCCACTCCTGCTTTCTTCTGATGTCCATTAGCATGGTAATTTGTTTTCCACCCCCTCACTTTAAATCTGGAGGTGTCTTCAGGTTTAAAATGAGTTTCTTGTAGGCAACATATAGATGGGTTTTGTTTTTTTATCCATTCTGATACCCTGTGGCTTTTGATTGGGGCATTCAGCCCATTAACATTCAGGGTAACTATTGAGAGATATGAATTTGGTGCCATTGTATGGCCTGTAAGGTGACTGTTACTGTATATTGTCTCTGTTCTTTCTGATCTACTACTACTTTTAGGCTCTCTCTTTGCTTAGAGGACCCCTTTCAATATTTCCTGTAGAGCAGGTTTGGTGTTTGCAAATTCTTTCAGTTTTTGTTTGTCCTGGAAGCTTTTTATCTCTCCTTCTATTTTCGGTGATAGCCTAGCTGGATATACTATTCTTGGCTGCATGTTTTTCTCATTTAGTGCTCTGAATATATCATGCCAGCTCTTTCTGGCCTGCCAGGTCTCTGTGGATAAATCGGCTGCCAATCTAATATTTTTACCATTGTATGTTACAGACTTCTTTTCCTGGCTGCTTTCAGCATTTTCTCTTTGTCACTAAGACTTGAAATTTTACTATTAGGTGACGGGGTGTGGACCTATTCTTAATTCGTTTTGAGGGGGGTTCTTTGCATCTCCTGGATTTTGATGCTTGTTCCCTTTGCCATATTAGGGAAATTTTCTCCAATAATTCTCTCCAATATACCTTCTGCTCCCTTCTCTCTTTCTTCTTCTTCTGGAATCCCAATTATTCTAATGTTGTTTCGGCTTATGTTGTCACTTATCTCTTGAATTCTCCCCTCGTGGTCCAGTAGCTGTTTGTCCCTCTTTTGCTCAGCTTCTTTATTCTCTGTCATTTGGTCTTCTATATCGCTAATTCTTTCTTCTGCCTCATTTATCCTAGCAGTGAGAGCCTCCATTTTTTATTGCATCTCATTAATAGCTTTTTTTTTATTTCAACTTGGTTAGATTTTAGTTCTTTTATTTCTCCAGAAAGGGCTTTTATATCTCCCAAGAGGGTTTCTCTAATATCTTCCATACTTTTTTTGAGCCCAGCTAGAACCCTGAGAATCATCATTCTGAACTCTAGATCTGACATATTACCAATGTCTGTATTGATTAGGTCCCTAGCCTTCGGTACTGCCTCTTGTTCTTTTTTCTGCGGTGAATTTTTCTGCCTTGTCATTTTGTCCAGATAAGAGTGTATGAAGGAGCAAGTAAAATACTAAAAGAGTGGCAAAGACCCCAGGAAAATATGCTTTAACCAAATCAGAAGAGATCCCAAATCGTGGGCGGGAGAAAGGGGATAAAAAGAGGTTCAGGAAAAAAAAAAAAAAAAACAATTACAAAAAAGAAAATGAATAAAGAAAAACTATAAAAAAGAACAAATATATATATTAGATAAACTAGTTAAAAACGTTAAAAAAGAAAAGGGTAAAAGTTAAAAAATTAGGAGAAAAAAATTGAAAAATAAAAAAAAAATTAAATTAAATTAACTGCAAGACTAAAGAATCATAGGGAGAAAGCCATGAGTTCCGTGCTTTGCTTTCTCCTCCTCTGGAATTCCACTGCTCTCCTTGGTATTGAACCTGCACTCCTTGGTAGGTGAACTTGGTCCTGGCTGGATTTCTTGTTGATCTGGGGGAAGGGCCTGTTGTGGTGATTCTCAGGTGTCTTTGCCCCAGGCGGAATTGCACCACCCTTACCAGGAGCCAGGCTGAGTAATCCGCTCGGGTTTGCTTTCAGGAGCTTTTGTTCCCTGAGCGCTTTCCATAGAGTTCTGGAGGACGGGAATGAAAATGGCCTCCCAGTCTCCTGCCTTGAGGAGCCGAGAGCTCGGGGCCCCACTCCTCAGTGCGCCCTCAGAGAATAGCGCCCAATTACTAGTCTCCCTGGCCTCTGGCCGTGCTCCGAGCTCACTGAGCCTGCGACCGGTTCAAGGTAAACCCAAGAAGGGAGCTCACTCCTCGGCTCTGTCTCTGTAGCCGGCTTCCCCGTTCTAATACCTGTAAGCTCTGCAACACTCAGACACCCCCGATACTTCTGTGACCCTCGGGACCTGAGGCCACGCTGACCCTGCATGGGCTTCACCCCGGTTTAGCCTCGGGAGCGATGTCCCTTATTGGAACAGACTTTTAAAAGTCCTGATTTTGTGTTCTGTTGCTCTGACGCTTGCTGGGAGCCGGCCCCTCCCACCTCAGTCTATCTTCCCATCACTTTGGATTCACTTCTCTGCCAGTCCTACCTTTCAGAGAGTGGCTGATTTTCTGCTTCTAGAATTGCTGTTCTTCTTCTCTTCGATCTCCGGATCTCCCGTTGGATTTGTAAGTGTTTGCAATCTTTAGATAAGCTATCTAGCTGATCTCCTGCTACCTGAAGTAGTCCGAGCCTGCTACTTCTCCGCCATCTTGACTCCTCCCTCCCTCAGTTTTAATCTTAAGTACCAATATGAATTTGTATTTCACTTCTCTAAAAAATATGTATTTCCTAGCTCACTTGACTAAAAAGGCCTAGTAGCAATGACCAAACCAGTGCGATTAAGTATTCTCCACAATAAGACTTTGGCTCTAAATTTCACTTTCCACACAAAAGAACCTTTAAAAAAACTGGCTAGGGGCGCCTGGGTGGGTTAAAGCCTCTGCCTTCTGCTCCGGTCATGATCCCAGGGTCCTGGGATCGAGCCCCACATCCGGCTCTCTGCTCAGCGGGGAGCCTGCTTCCCCCGCCCCTCTCTGACTGCCTCTCTGCCTACTTGTGATCTCTGTCAAATAAATAAATAAATAAATAAAATCTTAAAAAAAAAAAAAAAAAACAGGATAAAAAAACTGGTTAATTCCAGGCCTGCAATTGGAATAGAAGATGAAACTGCAAAAAAGCTAACAAAATGACTATTAGGGTCATCACAGATGACTCAAGAGGTTTTTACTGGCCATATATAGAAAAGCTAAGCATTAACAATGACAGTAATAAATTGAAACATCTGAATATGTTGAATTCCATTACTTTATAATAACCTCAAAAACAAAACAAAACAAACAAATAACCAAAAAACAAATAAACACAAAACAAAACAAACTGATCACTTCTGGAGAATATTACAAAACCAGATCATTATTTTGAAAAATGGCATATAAGAGTAAAATAAGTATTTTTCATAATCAAATTGTTTCTATGGCAGTTAAATGGTTGATAATAGTTTCTATTTATAGAAATATTCCACCTAATAATAAGGGAGCAATACAATATCACCATTTTGCAGCCCCTAATGAACTGACAGCTCTGGGTAATAAATATCAATGGCCAGGAATCAGCAAACTTTCTCTTAAAAGGGCCAGATAGTGAATATGTTGGACTTTGCAGGCTACATACAGTTTCCATCCCATACTCTCTTTTGTTTTAACTCTTCTCTCTCTCTTTTTTTAACAATACTTTAAAAATGTAAAACCTATCAGTAGCTCATGGGATGTACAAAAACAGGCCACAGACCAGATACAACCCATAGGCTATAGTTTGCTGAACACTGATGACTAAGAGCAACAGCAAAACAGATCCAATTGCATATGACGTGCCTTCTTCTGTAACAGAGTATTACTCAGCCTTAAAAAGGAATAATGTACTGATACAAGCTATAACATGGGTGAAACTTAAAAGCATTTTTTAAAAGATTTATTTATTTATTTGACAGAGATCACAAGTAGGCAGAGAGGGGTGGGGGAGTAGTCTCCCCTGAGCAGAGCCTAATCCGGGGCTCGATCCCAGGACACTGGGATCATGACCTGAGCCTAAGGCAGAGGTTTAACCCACTGAGCCACCCAGGTGCACCTTAAAAGCATTCTTAAGTAAAAGAAACTTGGTGCCAAAGACTACATACTGTATGATTTCATTTATATGAAATGTCTGGACCAGGTAAATCCAGAGACAACAAGTGTTCTATAGGGCAGATGGGCAGTGGCAGGGGAGAGAACACAGGAATGGGAAGTGACTGCTAATGGGCACAGGGTTTCTTTCAGGATGATGAAAATGTTCTAAAGTTAATTGTGGTATACCTACTCAATTCTGTGAATATACTAAAATTAAATTGTACATTTTAAATAGGTGAATTATACAATACATAAATTATATCTCAATAAAGATGGTATTTAAAAATAATAGTTATGAAAAGAACACGACTCCACGGAAAAATGCCTAATTCTAGGATTGGGGCACGAAATATAATAGGTAAGTCTGGAGTATATTGTGATGCCAGAAAGTAAGGAAGAGCTTAAAAACAAAAACAAAACAAAAAAATTAGATGGAGCTATGCCAAAGGGACAAATGAGCCAAAAACTTCCAACGGCCAAAGCTAGGAACAATTTGAGCAACAAAATAAAAGTATTATATTATAGTCCAGGGTATAAAATAAATATCCATGAGTTCATACAGAAAGAAATGATTGAATAAATTTAAAAACAGAGAACTCTCCCATGTAGAAGAATTTGCATAGACACCCACCCTCAAGGTGGGTGTCTTAACGTGTAGGCGGTGCACAGTGACTTCCTTCCAAGAGGGAAAAGAGCATGCTAACTTTACAGTGGAGAAACTCAGCAAACACTAACTCAGCCAAGTTGATCAAGATCAACATTGATAGTGAAAAGTTATGTTAATATTAGACACCCTGGAAATGAATGATTTGATAATTAGAACTGGCATCTTTCCTCTGTAGTCTTTCACCTAAAGCCATAAACCCCATCTGAGAAAAACATCAGACAAATCACAACAGAAGGACACTATAAAACACCCAACCAATACTCCTCCAAACTGTCAGGGTCATCAAAAAGTAGCAATATCTCCTGGTGGTGGGTATTAAGGAGGGCATGTACTGTATGGAGTACTGGGTGAGATGCATAAACAATGAATTCTGGAACACTAAATAAATAAATAAATAAAATTAAAAACAAGGAATGTCTGAGAAACCACTTTAGGTCCAGAGGGCCTAAGGAGAGATGACAACTAAATGTAATAGGGTATGCTGGATAGGATTCTAAAACATGGGGGAACAAGGGGGGGGCATTAAGTAAAAACTGGAAATCTGAATAAAGTACAGACTTTAGTTAATAATAATGTATCAATATAAGTGTACTAATTGCAACAAATGTATCACTCTAATGTAAGATGTTAATAATAAAAGAAGCAGGTGTAGAGTATATGAAAAGACTGTACTATCTTTGCAATTTTTCTATAAACCTAAAACGGATCTAAAAATTAAAGTTTGGGTGTCTGGGTGGCTCAGTGGGTTAAAGCCTCTGCCTTCGGCTCAGGTCATAGTCCCAGGGTCCTGGGATCCAACCCCGCATCAGGCTCTCTGCTGAGCAAGGAGCCTGCTTCCTCCTCTCTCTCTGCCTGCCTTTCTGCCTACTTGTGATCTCTGTCTGTCGGATAAATAAATAAAATCTTTAAAAATAAATGAATAAAAATTAAAGTTTGTTAAAAAGTAGTTATGACATCTTTAAAACAATTGAAAATATAAACACTAACTGGGTATTTTGTGATACAGTAATTATTTTCATTTGTCATTTTTTAATGTGTGAAAATCTTTGTGACTGACATAAAATGTAAAGAAGAGCACTTTTTGTGATGAGCACTGGGTGTCTATGTAAGTGATGAGTCACTAAATTCTATACCTGAAACCATCTGTACTATATATGTTAACTAGAATTTAAAGAAAAACTTGAAACAATTACAAAATATAAACAATAAAAAAGAACAGATACAGAATTACCCTGAGTAAACAAACACCAACTATGTTCAAGATCAATGGAATAATGAACATTTACAATGAAACTCACCAAATAAATGCTATATGTAATGCAAAATTTTGTAGAAAGATCAAAAGTACCTCAAAAAATAAATGATTTTATTTAGCAAGGAGCATTCTAAGTTGTTAAATAACCATATGTTTTGCTCTTATTTTAACAGACATCAAATCCAGCAAGTGAGCTCTAAAATAAAGCTCTTAATTGCCTCCCTCAACACAACTGTTTAATAGCTGACTCTAGTCTAGTACTTAGGTTCATCTATTAAATTGAAACTCCATCTCCCAAAGATAAAAGAGCAGTAACTAATACTGGTCCAAAAAGAAAGCAATCTAACATTTCCTAAATTACTAATGTGACTTCTCTCTATGAACCTGTAATTTTACTCTATTTCAATACAAGCATAAATGCATATGCCAAAGGCAAACAAGGGAACTTGGGGATTATCCACACACATTTCTCCATTTGAACATAAAGTTCAACTTCATGCAATTTGATTGAGTATTCACAAATCATCTTAAGTGTTCACTTAAATTGCTTTTCTTACAGAGGTCATATGAAAGAACATAGCTCACTATCAACAGAAGCAGAATTTTTGAAGGCACCAAATACAGTGCTGATTTCACTGCTGATTTTTATGAAAGACTTTCTAACACAAATGTTATTTGATAAATACCACCACCTACAAAAAGGCTGTGTCAATTTATATTCCCTTTAGTAGAATATAAGATAGACTTTCCCCTTTTTCTTTGTCAAAACTGGGTAGCTTTTAAATGTTTACCAAGATAATGGGCAAAAAATGATATCAAATTGTTTTACTTTGCAGCTCCCTCAACATGGGTAAAGTCAATTATCTTTTTACCATGTTTGTCATTTTCCATGCATTGTATATTTTTATTTGCAGGGCTCAATCCCAGGACCCTGGGATCATGACCTGAGCTGAAGGCAGAGGCTTTAACCCACTGAGCCACCCAGGTGCCCCAAAGCATTTACTTTTTGAGGTATTTTTTTCCAATGTTTTGGTATTGTAAATAATGCTGCATTGAACATGGGGATTGAGATATCTTTTTGAAATCGTGCTTTTATTTCCTCAGGATAACTGTCTAGAAGTAGAATTGCTGCATCAAATAGTTTGTTTTTAAATTTTTGAGGTAACTTTATACCATTTTCCATAGAGGCTGTACCAGTTTGCATTCCCACCAACAGTACACAAGGGTTCCCTTTTCTCTACATCCTCTCTCCCACACTTATTTCTTTTCTTTTTGATAATAGCCATTCTGACAGGTGTGAGATGATAATCTCATAGTGGTTTGATTTGCATTTGCCTGATAATTAGTGATGTTGAACACCTTTTCATGTATCTGTTGGCAGTCTGTGTTCTCTTTGGAAAAATGTCTTTTCGGTCCTCTGCTTTTAGTCGATTGTTACTCATTTTTTTTGTTGTTGAGTTGTGTGAGTTCTTTATATATTTTGGATATTAACCCCTTACTATGCATGTGCTTTGCATATATTTTCTGCTGTTTGGTAGGTTGCCTTTTCATTTTGCTGATTGTTTCCTTTGCTGTGCAGGGGCTTTTTAGTTGTTTGCTTTTGTTGTCTCTGTTTCTTGGTTATGAGTGGACACTAGATTTTATATATGATTAAAAATAATTTCTTTTGTCCCCTCATGCTCTTTTCAGAAGTGGGGAATTTTGCATTTTTAAAAGACTGAGCGTAATTGTAGGAGTTGGAGTACAGATTAAAATTAATTTTCAGGGTGCCTGGGTGGCTCACTGAGGGTTAAGCCTCTGCCTTCGGCTCAGGTCATGATCTCAGGGTCTTGGGATCAAGTCCCACATTGGGCTCTCTGCTCAGCAGGGAGCCTGCTTCCGCCTCTCTCTCTCTGCCTGCCTCTCTGTCTACTTGTGATCTCAGTCTGTCAGATAAATAAATAAAATCTTTTTTAAAATAAATAAATAAATAAATAAATAAAATTATATTATTTAGCAAGGAGCATTCTATTCTATATGGAACTATTTCACAAAGACCATCCCTTAGTTTCCCCTTTTCTTTTTCTATACTCTTTTCCCATGGTAATTTGTGCACATTTTCTGGCCTCAACTACCGAAATAATTTCTGAGAAGATGCTGTAGTATCCTACTTGGTGTCCATCAACGGATGAATGAATTAAGAAAATGTGGAATCCATACAATGCAATATTACCCAGCCATAAAAAGAAGGAAATCCTGACATTTGAGACAAGATAGGTGAAACTTGAAGGCATTATGCTAAGTGAAATAAGCCAGAGAAAAACAAGTACTATACAACTTCACTTATATATGGACTCTAAAATTAAATACTGAACTCAGAGATACAGGAAAGAGACTGATGCAGGAGATTGAACACGGGTAGGTTAAGTTGATAGAGGTAGTCAAAGGTACAATCTTCCAGTTACAAGTAAGTCCTTGGGATGTAATGTACAAGATGAGGACTACAGTATATACTATATTGTATACTTGAAAGTTGCTAAAAGAGATCTTAAAAGTTCTCATCACAAGAAAAAAAAAAAACCTAACTATATGTTGATGGACATTATTCTGGTAATCATTCTGCAAAATAAAAAATATATGGGTATATATCTCAAACCATTATGCTGAACATGTAAGAAATGTTATATGTCAATTAAATCTCAATAAAAAAAGAAAAGCATAGCAAGATAAGTAGTCTGAAAATATCAGGCACTGTTGATTTATTAGCCAATAAAAATACAATTACCCTTTATCTGTACTTATTTCCTCAAACCATTTACTCCTCGTCCAGACTCCCAATTATTAGCTGCAACAATGATGCATAAATCTGAATTTCTTCCTTCATATCAACTCAAGCTCAACCAATTAAAACCTAACATCTCTCTCTCCTTATTGTCTAGATCTTCTTTCAAAGCATCACTGTTTTGCTACTCCTCTAGTCTCAAAACATCATTATTTTCTACATCACCCACTCTCAGACCCACTGAATTTACCAAATTAACTGAAGTGACCTCTTGTGAATGAGCCCATCCTATTCCTAGAGTCTCTCCACTAACCCTAGTCTTCATTAGACCTAGACTACTGCCTCTTAACTCATCTTTGTCTCTCTCTAGTTTCACATTCTCTAAAGTATATACACCAAAACTGTTCACTCTTTTTGCCCTGAGCCCATTCTATGAAGATAAAATGCAATCCCTTTTATATAAGTTGGACTTGTCTTCACACTTCAAATTTTATTTCCATCCTTCCTATTTAGTGTCACAAACATCAGGTTAAACCATTTCAAATACAAAAGTTAGGTAAAAACTGGTCAGTACCAGCAGTTTCACATGGTTCAACCCTAAAAGAGGTCCAATTCCTTTGATCTCTCCATTTCTCTCCTTGGTATCACTTTCCCCCTTACATTTTCACCTAGACCCTACTTTATCATTTGAAACAACTCCTGCACCATTGCTCCTGTTCAATTTCTTTCTTCCTACTGTCTCTCTGCCTTGATTTTGATCTCCACTTATCAAACGAGAAAAAAAAAAAAAAAAAAAAACCTTTTTAAACCTTTCCCCTATCCTTGCTACACTTCTTTCACGCCTTCCCTTCTCTGTCAAACTTTCTGAAATTGTCTGCACTCTGGCCTCCACTTCCTTATTTCCCATTCCTTAACAATAACCTGGCTTATCCACTCATCCACTCTACTGAAACTTTTTTCTGGAGCTACCAACAATCAACATTTTACCAAAAATCAAAGCCTTTAACTTCTGAAGTCTTTGAGTGTTTCATGCTGACCTTCCCCTCACCCTCCTGTCCTGTCACAGTGCACTTTAAATCTCTCCTTTATCTCTACCTCCCGACCCTTCTATCATTCTCTAAACGAAACTATTTCACAAAGACCATCCCTTAGTTTCCCTTTTTCTTTTTCTATACTCTTTTCCCATGGTAATTTGTGCACATTTTCTGGCCTCAACTACCGAAATAATTTCTGAGAAGATGCTGTAGTATCCTACTAAATTCACCTCTCTGTAAACAAATATCCTATCCACCCTGAAATGTTCATAGTTCTCCTCTCCTGAAACCTGTCCCGAAACCCAAGGGCCGTTTCTCTATATCCTGAAACCAAAGAACAGAAAGTGAGCTCAGCACTCTCCTAACCTTCTGATACTTCCAAAACATTATTCCAAATTTGTATAAACACTCCTTCTCCTTCAAGGCTTGTACCAGTTATTAATTTATTACTTCTAAGTTTCATTTCTTTCTTTCAAGGATTTTTACTTATTTATCTGTCAGAGAGCGACAAAGCAAGAGCACAAGCAGGGGGAGCTATAGGCAGAGAGAGAAGCAGGCTCCCTGCTGAAAAAGGAGTCCGATGTGGCACTGGCTCCCAGGACCCTGGAATCATGACCCAAGCCTAAGGTAGAAGCTTAATGGACTTAGCCACCCAGGTGCCCCTACCTCTAAGTTTCAAATCTATCCTTATTCGGCCTGCTTTTTTCTACTAGAACTGAATTCTTTAGACTCTGTGCTTCCTCACAGTTGACTTGTTATCAGGCTTAGCCAAGACAAAGGTGCTAAAGGGATGTACATACCTCTCTATACGCCTTAGAGTTCTCTTTTACTCCTTTTAGTAGTTAATTGCCTTTAACGTGAATAACAATACTTACTAAATTTCCCTGTTCAAATTACTGGTATGGCTTCTGTATCTGCTTGGATCCTAACTGATACAGGGCTTATGCCCTCCTTATTGCTTCTTGCCCTTCTCCTGAACTGTTATTTTAACTTCATGAGCAAAGACTTTAAATGATATTGAGACAACTCTGGCCTCACATAAACAAAAAACTATGTTCTAAGATGAAATTCTCTTCATAGATGCTGGTGAATCACAAGTCTGGTGAACTTCATGTGCTGGCTTTTCAGTTTTTTAGTTCAGGGGCAGTCGATCCTCTTTGTGTCGCTTTTATTTGAAAGAGACTTTTGGGCAGCTTCGTCCATCTTCACTGTGATGGCAAATGTATCATGGCCCCATTCAAGCCTTCTGAAAGTGTCAGCTGTTGCAATGCTAGGTAATTTTATGACAGTTACAGGTCAAAGCTCAAACTCTACCTTTTCCATGTCACTTTCACAGATCACCATATAGCCACAAATGTTCTCTATCTCCTCTAACTCTGAAAATCACTGCTTCAGACGGTGGTAGTATGTCGGCACTTCTTCAGCTCAACAATAACTTACCGCTTTTATAAGGCAATTGGCTGTTTGCAAAAAATACAAGACCATCTTTGTCCTCAAGTTTACAACGCGGTTTGACAAGTAAGTCTTACACTTATGTGATGGAGCAAAAGGCACTTTTGATTACAAAAACAGAATTGCATGCAAATTCACTTAAGAAAAAAAAAATTTTTAAATATTTAAATTCAATTAACTATTATTGGTTTCAGAGGTACAGGCCTATAACTCATCAGTCTTACATAATACCCAGTGCTCATTACATCATGTGCCCCCCTTAATGTCCACCACCCAGTTAACCCATCCCTCCCACACCCCGACCCTCCAGCAACCCTCAGTTTGTTTCCTATGAATAAGTGTCTCTTACGGTTTGTATCTCTATCTCTCTCTCTCTCTCTCTCTCTCTGGTTTCATCTTGTTTCATTTTTTCCTCTCGTTTCCTATGATCCTCTGTTTTGTTTAAGACAAAAACTTTTAAATAAAATTACAGAGGTAGTCTCACAGTACCATATTTCTGTTCCAATCTGATGTGAAACCCAACTGCACTTCCTACGTGACAGTTCATGAGACGAAATGTAAACTGAGAGGGTACGGCCCAAAAACATTATATTCTAAAGAATGTGAGACCCTGAGGAGATACTTCAGGATAGTGCTGTCCAACAGAAATAAAATGAAAGCCACATATATACCTTTAAATGTTCTAGTTGTCACATTAAAAAACAGATGAAATTAGTTAGTATAATATTTACTCAACTGTATCTAAAAATCACTTAAACATGTGATCAATAAAGAGTATTAGTGGGGTATTTTACATTTGTTATATTAAGTCTTTGAAATCTGGTGTATACTTTACACTCACAGTAAATCACAAATTGAACTAGACTCATTTCAAGTGTTCAAAAGCTATAAGCAGATAGTGACTACTATACTAAACACAGCCTCAAGAATTCTTAAAATATTCAGTAATCTTTAAATATAAAATGTATACTGCAACAAACTATAAGCACATTAAAATGTCACAGTAAAAAAAAAAAAAAATCTTTAAATGACAAATGCACTGCTTTGTGCATGCAGATTAACTTGCTTTTAAGTAGATCCAGAATAAAACTTCTCTGTAACTGGACTTACAACTGAACACTATAAATTTGTCATTGATAAGAAAAGTTGTTAATACCAGGATTTTGATTACATTTAAACCTATATAACAATTTACATAAAATGCGTAAGCAAGAACAACCATAAAAATGTTATCTAGTATGATTAAATTCCAGGACTTAGGCACTTCTATTCTGTATAGCTTCACTTAAATTATATAAGAATGAGTGAATGTGTAACACCTCACACCATGATATTAGGGTTTTAGGACTTAAGTTCTGGGTACTTAATGCCTAATTTTAGTAAAGTATATGATTAGTGTTTGGGCATTTTGAGTATCTCTTTACCATCATCGTAAATATCTACAATTTCACGACAATTATGTGTTTAGGACAAGCACCTGAGTGGCTCAGTTGGTTAAGGGTCTCTTGATTTCACCTCAGGTCATGATCTCAGGGTCATGGGATCGAGCCCAACATCAGGCCCCACACTCGGCTCTATTTTTCTCCTCTTTCTCTCAAATAAATAAATAAATAAATAAAATCCTTTAAAAAGATTACGTGTTGACTTTTTGGCAAGATGCAGAGAAGGAGGAGGAGACCTAAATTTCATCTGGTTCCAGGAATTCAGCTAGATAGTTATCAAACCATTCTGAACACCTACAAACTCAACAGGAGATCACAATAAAGAGTAACAACAATTCTATGAAAAGCAATCACTTTCTGGAAGGTAGGACCTGCAGAGAAGCAAATCCGAGGAGATCTCTGGGAAGATATATCAGAAGGGAGGGAGCCTCTGTCAGCCAGCTCCTGGCAGGTGGTAGAGCAGCAGAGCACAAAAATCAGAACTATTAGAAGTCTGCTCTGTAGTGGGACATCACTCCAGTGGCTAAGCTGGGGGTAAAACCCTCACGGGGACAGTGTTGCCTCAGGACCCTCAGAGTCACAGGAAGACCAGTGGTGCCTGAATGTGGCAGCGCTCCCAAGTATCAGAGTGGGGAAGCTGGCTGCAAAGACGGAGGCAAGGACTGGGCTCTCAGTTGGGGGCTGCCAAAAACTGTTATCTGCTGCACAGTCAGGCCACCAGTCTTCAAGCAGAGACCCCAAAAAGCGGCAGATCTGGGAAGACTACCCTTTCTGCCCCAGGAGGATGGTGCAATAGCGCACCGCAGGAATCTGCTGGGTTTGGAGACTCCAATTGGGGCCATATGCTAGAGATAGAAATGCTGGTCACAGACCGGCTAAGCACGGAACATGGGTGAATACCAGGGAGACTGAAGGGACTGACTGCTTTTCTCTGAGGGTGCACTTAGGAGTGGGGCCCTGAGCTCTCGGCTACTATGGGGCCAGCAACTGAGAGGCCACCATTTTCATTCCCACCCTCCAAAGCGGTACAGAAAGCATTCAGGGAACAAAAGCTACCAAGAGCAAACCCGAGAAGATTACTTAGCCTGGCCCCTGGCAAGGATGGTGCAATGCCACCTTGGGCAAAGACATCTGAGAATCACTGCAATAGGCCTCTCCCCCAGAAGATCAGCAAGAACATCCAGCCAAGACCAAATTTACCAATCAATAAGAACTGTAAAAATCCAAGCACTAGGGGAATGCAGCACATAAAATTCATAGCTTTAAAGGTAATTTTTAAATTTTCTTAATATTTAAAAAAATTTTTTTCTTTCCTTTTTCAACCAACATCTTATCAATTCCTTTTTTAGATCTTTTTTAATTTTCATTTTTACAGTCATATTCTATCTCTTCATTGTATTTAACCTTATTTTTCGTATACATATAAGTTTTTCTTTCTTTAAAATTTTGGGATACAGTTTCTTCTAAGAGACCAAAATATACCCTAAATCCAGTGTGTGGCTTTGTTCTAGTCTCCTGCCTGATCACATTCTCTCCCTTTTTTAAAAAAAAAATTTTCTTTCTTTTTTCGATCAACATATCAATTCCATTTCTAAAAATTTTTTATTTTTACAGTCATATTTCATCCCTTCAACATATTTACCCTGATTTTTGTATAAAATATTTTTCTTTCTTTAAAATTACGGGAAGCAATGTCTTCTAACAGACCACAATATACCCAGAATCTACTATGTGGCTCTGTTCTGTTCACCAGCCTGATCGTACTCCTTTTTCTTTTTTTTCCTTTCTGCCCCCACCCCCCACCAGTTTCAAGTCTCTTCTGAACTGTTTAGTGTATATTTTTCTGGGGTCATTGTTGCCTTTCAGCATTTTGTTCTCTCATTCATCTATTCTTCTCTGGAAAAAATGATAAAACAGAAAAACTCACCTCAAAAAAAAAAAAAAAAAAAAAAAAAAAGAACAAGAGGCAGTACCAACTGCCAGGGACCTAATCAATACAGATACTGGTAAGATGTCAGAATTAGAGTTCAGAATGATGACTATGAAGATATTAGCTGGACTTGAAAAAAGCACAGAAAATACTAGAGAATCCCTTTCTGGAGGAATATAAACAAGTTGAAATAAAAAAGGCTACTAATTAGTGGAATCAAAAATGGAAGCTCTAAAAAAAAAAAAAAAATGGAAGCTCTAACTGCTAGGATAAATGAGGCAGAAGAGAGTATTAGTGATACAGAAGACCAAATGATGAAGAATAAAGAAACTGAGTAAAAGAGACATAAACAACTACTGGATCAGAAGAAGAGAATTCGAGAGACAAATGATATCATAACAGTAAACAACATTAGAATAATTGGGACCCCAGAAGAAAGAGACAGGCAGAAGGCATCTCACAGCAAATCATAGTGGGAGAACTTCCCTAATTTGGGAAGAAAACAACCATCAAACTCCAGGAGGCACAGAGAACCTTCCTCAAAAATCAATAAAAATGGGTCAATATCCCATCATCTAATAGTAAAGTTTACAAATTTTACTAGAGAAAATCCTGAAAGCAGCTTGGGACAAGAGGTCTGTAACCTACAATGGTAGAAATATTAGATTGGCCACAAACCTATCTACTGAGACCTGGCAGGCCAGAAAAGACTGACAGGATATATTCAGAGCACTAAACAAGAAAAATATGCAGCCAAGAATACTATGGCCAACTAGGCTGTCATTGAAAGTAGAAGGAGACGGGGAGCCTGGGTGGCTCAGTGAGTTAAAGCCTCCACCTTCGGCTCAGGTCATGATCCCAGGGTCCTGGGATCAAGCCCCACATCAGGCTCTCTGCTTAGCAGAGAGCCTGCTCCCCCCTTTCTCTCTCTGCCTGTCTCTCTGCCTACTTGTAATCTCTGTCAAATAAATAAATAAAATGTTAAAAAAAAATAGAAGGAGAAATAAAAGGCTTCTAGGACAACAAAAACTAAAATAATATGCAAAGACCAAAAGCCCTACAAGAAGTATTGAAGGGGGTCCTCTAAGCAAAGAGAGAGCCTAAATGTAACAAAGACCAGAAAGGAACAGAGACAATATACAGTAACAGGCACCTTACCAGAAATACAATGGCACTAAATTCGTATCTTTCAATAGTTACCCTGAATGTAAATGGGCTAAATGCCCCAATCAAAAGACAGAGGAAATCACACTGGATAAAAATACAAGATTTATCAATATGCTGTCTGCCAGAAACTCATTTTACACCCAAATACACCTCCAGATTTAAAGTGAGGGGTTAGAAAACCATCTACTACGCTAACAGACAGCAAAAGAAAGCTGGGATGGCAATCCTTTTATCAAATTAGATTTTAAACCAAAGGCTAGAATAGGAGATGAGGAAGGACACTATATCATACTTAAAGGGTCTCTTCAACAAGAAGATCTAACAATTTAAAATATCTATGCCATTAACATGGGAGCAGCAAATTATATAAATCAATTAATAAAATCAAAGAAAGAAACACATCAATAATAATACAATGACAGTAAGGGACTTTAACACCCCCTTACTGAAATGGACAGATCGTCTAAACAAAAGATCAACAAGGAAATAAAGGCTTTAAATGACACACTGGACCGGATGGACAGCACAGATATATTCAGAACACTCCATCACAAAGCAACAAAATACACATTTTTCTCAAGTGCACATGGAACATTCTCCAGCATAGATCACATCCTGGGTTACAAATCAGGTCTCAACCGGTACCAAAAAGTTGGGATCATTCCCTGCATATTTTCAGACCACAATGCTTTGAAACTAGAATTCAGTCCCAAGAGGAAAGTTGGAAAGAACTCAAATACATGGAGGTTAAAGAGCATCCCACTAAAGAATGAATGGGTCAACCAGGAAATTAAAGAAGAATTTTAAAAACTCACGGAAACAAATAAAAATGAAAAGAAATCTTTGGGATGTAGCAAAGGCAGTCCTAAGAGGAAAGTATATAGCAATACAGCCTTTTTCAAGAAACTAGAAAGGTCTCAAATGCACAACCTAACCCTACACCTAAAAGAGCTGGAGAAAGAACAGCAAATAAAGCCTAAGCCCAGCAGGAGAAGAGAAAGAATAAAGATCAGAGCAGCAATCAATGAAATAGAAACCAAAAGAACAGTAGAACAGATCCACAAAACTAGGAACTGATTCTCTGAAAGAATCAATAAGATTGATAAACCCCTGGCCAGACTTATCAAAAAGGAAAGAGGAGAGATCACAACCAACACCAAAGAAATACAAACAATTATAAGAACATATTATGACCAACTATATTCCAGCAAATTAGACAATCTGGAAGAAATGGATGCATTCCTAGAGAGGTATAAACTACCAAAACTACACCAGGAAGAAACAAAAAACCTGAACAGACCCATAGCCAGTAAGTAAATTGAAGCAGTCATCAAAAATCTGCCAACAAACATGAGCCCAGGGCCGGAAAGCTTACCAGGGGAATTCTACCAAACATTTAAAGAAGAATTAATACCTATTCTCCTAAGCTGTTCCAAAAAACAGATGGAAGGAAAACTTCCAAACTCATTTTATGAGGCCAGCATTACCTTGATCCCAAAACCAGATAAAGACCCCATCAAAAAGGAGAATTACAGAACAATATCCCTGATGAACCTGGATGCAAAAATTCTCACCAAAATACTAGTCAATACGATCCAACAGTACATTAAAAGGATTATTCACCACCACCAAGTGGGATTTATTCCTGCGCTTCAAGGTTGGTTCAACATCCACAGATCAATCAATGTGATACAATACGTTAATAAAAGAAAGAACAAGAACTGTATGATAGTCTCAATAGATGCAGAAAAAGCATGTGACAAAGTACAACATCCTTTCTTGGTCAAAACTATTCACACTGTAGGGATAGAAGGTACATACCTCAATAACATCAAAGCCATCTATGAAAAACCCACAGCAAATATCATTCTCAATGGGGAAAAATTAAGAACTTTTTCCCCCAAGATCAAGAATAAAACAGGGATGTCTACTAACACCACTGCTATTCAACATAGTACTAGCCTCAGTAATTAGACAACAAAAAGAAAGAAAAGGCATTCGAATCAGCAAAGAAGTAGTCAAACTCTCACCCTCTGCAGATAATATGATACTTTATGTGGAAAACCCAAAAGACTCTATTCCAAAACTGCTAAAACCCATATAGGAATTCAGTGAAGTGTCATGATATAAAATTAATACACAGAAATCAGCTGTATTTCTATACAGCACCACCAAGACAGAAGAAAACAAAATTAAGGAGTTCATCCCATTTACAATTGCATTCAAAACCAGAAGATACCTCAAAATAAACCTAACCAAAGAGGCAAAGAATCTGTACTCAGAAAACTATAGAATACTCATGAAAGAAACTGAGGAATACACAAAGAAATGAAAAAACATTCAACGCTCATGGATTAGAAAACAAATATTGTGAAAATGTCTATGCTACCAAGAGCAATCTACACATTTAATGCAATCCCTATCAAAATATCATCAACTTTTTTCAAAGGAATGGAACAAATAATCCTAAAATTTGTATGGAACCATAAACAACCCCAAATAGCCAGAGGAATGTTGAAAAAGAAAACCAAAGTTGGTGGCATCATAATTCCAGACTTTAAGTTCTATAACAAAGCTGTAATCATCAAGACTGTATGGTATTGGCACAAAAACAGACACATAGATCAGTGGAACAGAACAGAGAGCCCAGAAAAGGACCCTCAACTCCATGGTCAACTAATCTTTGACAAAGCAGAAAAGAAGGTCCAATGAAAAAAGACAGTCTCTTCAAAAAATGATGTTGGGAAAATTGGACAGATGCATGCAGAAGAATGAAACTGGACCATTTCCTTACACCACACACCAAAAAAATAGACTCAAAATGGATGGAAGACCTCAGCATAAGACAGGCCATCAAAATCCCTGAGAACACAGGCAGCAACCTCTTTGACCTCAGCCACAGAAACTTCTTCCTAGAAACATCACTAAAGGCAAGGGAAGCAATGGCAAAAATGAACTATTGGGACTTCATCAAGATCAAAAGCTTTTGCACAGCAAAGGAAATAGTCAACAAAACCAAAAGACACCTAACAGAATGAGAGAAGGCAATTGCAAAGGACATATCAGATAAAGGGCTAGTATCCAAGATCTATAAAGAACTTATCAAACTCAATGCCCAAACAACAAATAATCCAATCAAGAAATGGGCAGAGGACATGAATAGATATTTCTGCAAAGAAGACATCCAGATGGCCAACAGACACATGAAAAGGTGCTGAACATTGAACATCACTGGGGATCAGGAAAATACAAATCAAAACCTCAATGAGATACTACCTCACACCAGTCAGAATGGCTAAAATTAACAATTCAGGTAATGACAGATGTTGGCAAGGATGCAGAGAAAGGGGAACCCTCCTACACTGTTGGAAATGCAAGCTGGTGCAGCCACTTTGGAAAGCAGTATGGAGGTTCCCCAAAAAAGTTGAAAATAGAGCTACCCTATGACCCAGCAATCATACTACTGGGTATTTACCCCAAAGATACAAATGTAGTGATCCAAAGGGATACGGGCACACCAATGTTTATAGCAGCAATGTCCACAATAGCCAAACTATGGAAAGAATCTAGATGTCCATCAACAGATGAATGGATAAAGAAGATGTGGGGTGGGTGTGTGTGAAAAAATATATATATATAATGGAATACTATGCAGCTATCAAAAAACGAAATCTTCCATTTGCAACAGCCTGGATGGAACTAGAGTGTATTATGCTAAGCAAAATAAGTCTATCAGATAAAGATAATTATCATTTGATCTCATGGATATGAGGAATTTAAGAAACAAGACAGAGGATCATAGGGGAAGGGACAGAAACAAGATGAAACCAGAGAGGGAGACAAACCATAAGAGACTCTTAATCTCAGGAAACAAACTAAGGGTTGCTGGAGAAGTGGAGTGGAGAAGGGTGGGAAGGGAATGGACATTGGGGAGGGTATGTGTTGTGGTGAGTGCTGTGAATTGTGTAAGACTGATAAATCACAGAACTGTACCCCTGAAACAAATAAAATACTGTATGTTAATAAAAAAAATTTGTGTTCAAATGTTCAGACTTACCCACTAGATTTCATGCCCCATTAGGGCAAAGACTGTCTGTCTTATTCAGTGCTTATCCCAGAGCCTAGACCTAGAACATAGTATGCATAAAGTAAATTTGTTAAATGTCCCATAATTTTGTTATACAGACTATCTTTCTTTTCTTACTGTCCTGAAATAGAGCATTTTTTGTATTTGGACTCTTCTTTCATTTTCCAAATATTGGCAAAATGCCTGTCACAAATTCAGCATAGTTTAAGTTCATTTACTGAGTCCAGGAGTCTATCTGTACATATACCAAGATTGTCATGGAAATAAAATCTCTGCTCTTTGAACTACCTCAAAGACCTGAAAACACAGTCTACGGTGAGTGGGACGAAGTGGTAATTGCTGTCCTGATACTTTGTTAAAGGGAAAAAAATAGAACTGAACATACTTTGAGACAGCAAATTTTAAAATGTATACAAATACAAAACCAGATTTTTTTTCAGAACTCCCACTAAAAGTTGATAAAGTATTACCTGAAGTCCAAAAATATTATTTTTCTTGAGCACACATAATTTCCTAAACACTAATTTTAAAGTCCTTGGTTAGTTAAACTTCGTTCAAGGATTCTGACAAGTTTATACTCTGGAAAGGCCCAATCGATCATTAACACAGGGTTAACTTATACTTTATTATCCAAATCGGGACATTTCTGAGGGCAAGAGAGCGTGCTAAAAATAATTATACCAGGAACAACAAGCAAACCAGGACCCATGGTAGCTCTACATATATGTGACCTTAATGAAATACACCTAAAAATTCCTGGCTACTTCTATTTTGGGAATCTTGCATACTTCTTCACCAAAAAATTCTATTTCGCTAACCTTGTAAATCAAAATGTCTCTCTGACACAAATTATATAAATATTTCCTGTGAAAAACTTAAAGCACATAATTTCAAGCATGATTTCATTAAAATTATTTTGTGCAAACTATATTTGATGATAAAAAATCAACAGAGAATAAATTTACAGACTGAATCACACAGGTCACATTGTTATTTTGATAAGAATAACCTCTTACCAGTATTTTTGCACACTCATAATTCAAAAGCTTTCAACTCTATATCAAAACTGACTCTGCAAGTGTGTATAGTCATATAGTCATACTCATTTGGAAAACTAAATTTTTAAGAATAATATACTCCACTCCTTAACATTTCTTAAAATAAACCATGTACATACATACAGAGATAGATATATATTAATATATTTTACATGCATTTATATATAAATGTACAAAATATAAATACATGCACAGTTTTTAAAGTATCCATTAGTGAGTAAAAATGTATATATCCTTCCTAGAAAGCAATTTGACAATATGTATAAAGAGACTTCAATATGTCAAATCCTTTCTAGTTCCAGAAATATGTCTCAAGTAAATTTTCAGGAAAAAATCTTAAATAAAAAAGAACATAGAGGGCGCCTGGGTGGCTCAGTGAGTTAAAGCCTCTGCCTTCAGCTCAGGTCATGATCCCAGGGTCCTGGGATCGAGGCCCACATTGGGCTCTCTGCTCAGCAGGGAGCCTATTTCCTCCTCTCTCTCTCTGACTGCCTCTCTGCCTACTTGTGATTGCTCTGTCAAATAAATAAATTAAAAAAAAAAAAAAAAGAACATAGACACTTAAATTTTTAATATTAGAGTAATGTTCATGTGAAATTATGGCACACAGGTAGCCATACTGGATGCAGGTATAAAACAGTATTTGTAATATAATCCCTCATTGTGTTTTAAACACACACACACACACACACACACACACATGCAGTTTAAAGATGTATAAGTATATATGCAGAGGAGGAAAACTAGAAAAAAAATACCAAAATTTTAACAAAATCATCTGAATTGCGAGATATGTGATTTTTATTCTCTTTGTTTCTATAGTTACTAACTGTTTAACAATATTTTCTAAGTTTTCTACAATAGACATGTTACTATTCTTATAATGAATGTTTTTACATTTTAAAAACCCATTTGGTATTATGCTGAGTGAAATAAGTCAATCAGAGAAAGACAATTATCATATGATCTCCCTGATATGAGGAATCTGAGAGGCAACGTGGGGGGGATGGAGGGTAGGGAAGGAAAAAATGAAACAAGATGGGATCAGGAGGGAGGCAAACCATAAGAGACTCTTAATCTCACAAAACAGAGGGTTGCGAGGGAGAGGGAGCTAGGGAGAGGATGGTTTGGTTATGGACACTGGGGAGGGTATGTGCTATAGTGAGTGCTGTGAATTGTGTAAGCCTAATGATTCCCAGACCTGTACTCCTGGGGCTAATAATACATTATATGTTAATTTAAAAAAAAAAAAAAAAAGACCCATTTGGGCTCCTGGGTGGCTCAGTGAGTTAAATGTCCAACTCTTGATTTTGGCTCAGATCATGATCTCAGGGTCCTGAGATGGAGCCCAGCATTGGGCTCTGTGCTTAGCAAGAAGTCTGCTTGAATGATACCAGGGAGGGAGACAAACCCTAAGAGACCTTTCTTTTTTTAAGTCTTTAAAGATTTTATTTATTTATTTGACAGAAAGAGACAGTGAGAGAGGGAATGCAAGCAGGGGAAATGGGAGAGGGAGAAGCAGGCTTCTTACAGAGCAGGGAGCCCAATGTGGGGCTCCATCCCAGGCCGCTGGGATCATGACCTGAGCCAAAGGCAGATGCTTAATGACTGACCCACCCAAGCACCTCAGAAAGAAACTTCTTAACTTGATAAAGGCCTTCTAAAAAACAAAACAAAACAAAAAATAACCACAACCTTAAGTTTACATCATACTTCATAATGAAAAAATTAATGGCTTTTCCCCTAACATCAGGAACAAGGCAAGGATATCCACACTCACCACCACTATTCAGACCTGTACTGGAAATTCTAGCCAAAATAATAAGGCAAGGAAATTCAATAAAGGCATACAGATCAAAAAGAAAGAAAGAAAACCATTACAAATGCAGACAACATGATTGCCTACTTTGAAAGTCACGAGTCTACAAAAAAGCTTTTAGAATTTTCAAGTGAGTTAGGCAAGGTCATAGGGCAAAATGTTAACACACAAAAAATCAGTCATATTTTCCTATGCTGGCAATCAACAATTGGAAATCAAAATTAGGGGGAAAAAATTTACAAAAGCTCCAAAAACATGAAATACTTAGGTATCTAAGAACTACAAAATTCTGATAAAGGCTATGTAAATAAATGAAAAGACATTATGTACCTGGATTTAAAGTCTCATATAGGTGAAATGCCAATTCTTCCCAAATTGTTTTATGGATTTAATACAATTCCAATCATAATACTGACCAGAAGTTTTGTAGATAAAGACAAAAAAACCAAAAGTTTTATGAAAAAGCAAATGAAGCAGAATAAAGAATTTCAAAAAAGAAAACCAATGTTGGAGGATTCAAACTACCCTATTTTAAGACTTACAAAGTTACAGGAGTTAAGATAATGTTGGATTGGCAAAAGGACAGACACAAAGATCCCTGTAATCAAACCGAAAATTCAGAGACAGACCCACACAATTATGGTAATTGATTTTTGACATAGTGCAAATAGAATTCAATGAAGAAAGGAGAGTCTTTTCAACAAATAAGGTTTGAAATAACTGGGACATTCATATGCCAAAAAAATTTTTAAAAAGAGAGAGACAGAGACAGGGTGGGAGGGATGAAGAAAGAGAAAAAGCACCTTGACTTGAAAGAGAAGTTAATTCAAAATGGATCATAAATCTAATAACAAATGTAAACTATAAAGTTCCTTACAAAAAATCAGGGAGAAAAGTTTCTGTAAATCTGGATCAGACCGAGTTCTTAGACATGACACTAAAAGCATAATTCATAAAGAGACAAAACTGATAAATGGAGCCTCAACAAACTTAAAGCTTTTGCTCTTGTTTTTGTTAGCTAAATGTGAAATCTAAAACTACATTAAGAAAGAAGAAAACAAAGGGTCACTAGCACAAAGAAGCATAAAAAAGTAAGGTGAGGGGCGCCTGGGTGGCTCAGTGGGTTAAAGCCTCTGCCTTCAGCTCAGGTCATGATCCCAGGGTCCTGGGACCCGCATTGGGCTCGCTGCTGAGCAGGGAGCCTGCTTTCCCCCTCTTTCTGCCTGTCTCTCTGCCTACTTGTGATCTCGGTCAAATAAATAAATAAAATCTTTGAAAAAAAAAAAGTATGGTGAAATTTTAAAAAAAAAAAATCAATGGATTTAGCCACATTAAAACTAAGGCTCTCTGTTCAAAGAACACAACAGGCAAAGTAGACAAATGACAGTGAAAATGATTTGCAATAACTAGAACCAACAGGAATGGTATCAGGATCATACAAAGACCTGGAAATCAACAAGGAAGACTAGAAACATGACACAAAAATGAATACAGGATATAAATAGGAAAGCCATGAGAAGCAAACGGCTAAATGGCTACAATCACTGCAAGCCTCATTAATAATCAGAAAAATGCAAATTCAACTGATAGTGAAATAACTCTTTATACCCAAGTCAAAATGGCAAAGTTTAGAAGGTAAGTCCTATTTGACACTGGCTAGGATGGAGAAGACAGGAACTCACATGTATTGTTGATGGTATAAATTACTGCAAACATTCTAGAAAACAGGCTGCATTTAGTGAAATTAAATTATAACATATGTCATTTGATGTAACAATCCCACTCCTGGATTTCTCAGAAAAACATATGCAAAGGTCAGCAAGGATTCACATATAAAACCTGAACATGGCTGTATTTGTGGCAGTGGAAGCTGGGGCAAAGCTAGGAATTACAATTTGCAAAATAGGTAAGTAAAATGTAATAGATACATACTATGAAAACTACATGGCAATCAGAAGCAACTAACTAGGCACACATGTAACAGCACAGATACATCCTGAAAACACCATGTTGAATAGAAGGGGAAAAGTTCAAAATAGAACATATTACCCAAGTTCACTCCTTTAATCCTCCCAGCAACCCTATAATCCAAGTAATATTATTATCCTCATCCTCATTTTACAGATGAGGAAACTAAGACACAAAAATTGACCACCACATCCAATCATTCACCAAGTCTTATTTTTTCTACTTCACTTGCATCCTAAATGCCTCTCACCACATCAGTAATACTCTCTGGTCCAAGCCAGAACTACCATAATGTCTTTCTAACCAATGACCCTCCCCTCAGTCTTGCCTATCCAATTCATTCAGCATTAATCTGATTCTAACATTCCTTGCCTACACACTTCAACAGCTTCTCATTACTCTGATGACGAAATCCAAAGCCCCAGGCACACCCGCAAGGCCCTGGTCTACTCCATCCTACATTTCCTGTTTTCTTTCACACCACAATCCCTCTCTCTCACTACTCCAGCCGTCTTTATCTTCTTTCAACTCCTCCTACTTACCAACTTCCTTCCCACTTCAGGGGATACGTACCCACATTTGACTGGATCAGCATCTGTCAGGTCTCAGCTGAAATGTCACCTTCTTATAGAAGCTCTCCCTGACATGCTAGCTAGAGACAGGTCTCTCTGTGATGGACCTGTCCTTGATAGCACTTATCAACACTATAATCAATTACTTCTGTAAGTACTTACTTAAAATCTGCCTCTAGCTAGGATCATAAACTCCACAAGGATAAAATACATTCAGTGTTGCTACTTTCTCCTCTATACCTAACAGAATGCTCAGTATATACTACTTACTTGTATTAATACTCCAATTGAGGGTTATAATACACCGTTAATCTTTCTATTCACTAAAAAATAAAGCTTTAAAATGCCTGCTGCTGGTCTTTAAAGGGAATAAACAAATGCTTTATTTCTCTCTCCAAAAAACTGCCTTTGTCCTATGTTCTTTGTTTTTCTTATAAATCAATGACCATCCCTATAAAAGATTTATAATTGACAACAATCTTCTCAAAAGCTTTTGAATTTAAGAAAGTACATTCTCAAAATGCTCACAGTTTATTTCAACTCAGTAATAAACACACCTCCTATACAATACAGTAGACAGAAACACATTAGCCAAAATTTCCCTATTCTATCACAGTTAAGTAACATGTTCTTAATTTTAAAAACTTAGGAGAGGAAAACATTATATGTCTAAAGAGTCTAAGCAGACTCTAATCTAAGTATGATGCCCACAAAGGTGAGAGTCTATTACTGAACTCCTCACACATCCAGTACTTGCTGTAATTTCACCACCAGGTGGCAGATCCATACAATTTTCAAGAGATGCTCTCATCAGTCCTGAGAAATCCAATTAGAAAGAAATTTAGAAAAAGGGAGATAATTGTAAACATATTACATATTACTTCTCACGACATGACACATTTATTTAATCTGTCTCCAGGCCACGTAGAGCACACAATTATCTTTAAATAAAAAACACTAAAATGCAATTTTAAAATGTGGTTATCCACAGTCCAGTTATTCAAAATCCTCAGAAGTGTAAAAGCGAGTTTCGAATACAAAAGTTAAAAAAAAAAAAAAGAAAGAAAAGAAAAGAAATAAAAAGGAAGTATGGAAAAAGACACAGTGGGAAAAGAAAAAAGGACAAAGGAAAGAAGAAGCACTTCTCAAACTTAGAAGCTGTAAACCGAGTTAAGAGCAACCCAAAAGAACCAGTGACATTTTTATGTTTCCAGCAAAGTAGTTTTCAAATCAATAAAGACCTTAATCTCAAGTCAACAAGTTAATTAAGAAATTGACTTTTCAGATTTTTCAATAAAATTATTCTAAAATCCTAAAAATGTGTTATTAAATTTAAGATGAAATATACTATCCTGGGATGACTCTTCATTATTTTATCAGAAATGTCACTGGAAAATTAGTTGCAAACACATCCTTTCAATCTAAGGAGACCACTTGATCGTCTCACTCTCACTTCTCACTCCACCATTCCTATTCCTACTTCTGCCTCCAGAAAGACCCCTGACTACTACAAACACCAGACAATAGCTCCACTTCCTCAGTAATATTTCCTTCCTGGTATCCTTCAAATCAACCTCAGCCACAACTAGAAATTAACACTCAACCTGTTTCATGAACCAGGGCTGAAGTGAGTTCTGTGATGTTTAAAGAATATATCACTCAGGGATCCTTTTTAAGGAAAAAGAATACAAGAAAAAAATTCAATTTTACAGACTTTGCAGAATACATAAATATGGCACACATTGCTAGAGCATCTCCCAGGCCCTAGAAGGGGGTCTCTCCAAGTGAGGGGATCCAGACTCATCAACTTAAGGATAAATCCTTCCTGCCATGAACACATGCGGAGGAAAAAAACAAACCTCTAAACATGGTTTGTTAAATAAAACAAAACAAATGGTTCACCAATTCCAGTCAGTAAAAGGAAAAATACTGTCTAGAGAGTTATAGTGATCCCAGTTACTTTAGCACAAAGTGGCTAAAATTAAGGACAGAGCCAACTGTCTAATGATGACATGAGAGGGGAACATAGGGAAGAAAACTGTTAATGGGGGGAATGTATACTCATCCACTTCCTATATATACTCTTAAAAAGCATGCTGCCATCAGGCTCCCCCAGGAACACTGTTCCCCAATGGGTTCTTACTCACATAACCCAGCTCCAGAAAGCTCTCACTTTTCTTCCTGACAGAAACACTTAAATACAGAAAAAACAATTCTCAAACAACTTAGCTTTGGGGAAATTTTTCTTTCAATTATGCATTATACATTCCATCATTCTATTGTCCAAAGTCCCTAACACTATTAGAAAAAAGTTGCCAAGCCCCTCAATCCTTGCTCTAATATAAACTGTTTGATATACACAAAAGGTCTCGGTAGCTTATCTGAATGAACAAGAACACAAGTTCTCATTTCCTAATAACTTCCTGAATATTTTATTATCGTTTCCTCCCAGGAAATTTATTCACTCCATGTAGCTCCAACACTAACAGTCCATTTCTGAAGGGAAATTATTCAAGGACACCAGAAGCTCATATAAAAGATTACCTCCACTACTAGGTTATTGTTTGAGAACATATCTGAGTAAAAAAGATATGGGTTGAAAATACATGCGGATTTTATTAATACACAGAAACAAAGCAAAGGAAAACAACTATTGAAACAAATAATTTAAATATTTAAACTTATTTCTATTTTCACATACCAATTAAAATATGCAAAAAATTAATAAAAGGCATAATCATCAAAAATTGACTGAATAGTACACCTGAGGTCTACATCTTCATTTCAACTATATTTATATTTCAATTATACCTGAATTAAAAAAATAAAATTAAAAAGAAACTCCAAGAATAAGATTAGGTAATTTGCCCCACTAACAAGAAAAATCATTGGTACTCTTTTCTACCTCTGGCTTCTGGGGAAGGTATTTATAGAAATTACCTTGTATGTTTTAACTTCAGGATTTTTTAATACATCATTTGTATTCCTAGAGTCACAATTATGGGCATACTGTATGGCTGAACAACATATAATACACGCCAAATTTTCGAGTATAACTTCCGCTCTTTGGAGCAAAGGCTTTGGGGAATTAAATAACTCATAACAAAACTACAGAACAAAATCTATTTCGTCATTCTCTTTGTCATAAGTGCTTCTGAACAATTTTAAAAGAGTTTCTTATGCCAATCAAAACCACGTAGTGATACCATTTACACCTGTCAGAATGTCTAGGCTAGTCTCAAAAAGAAAAAAAAAAAAGAACTGGTGAGGATGTGGAGTAAAAAGAATGTTCATGCACTGATGGTGGGAGCGTAAACTGATGCAGTCACTGAATGAAAACAGTACAGAGGTTCCTTAAAATGGAAATATCATACAAATCAGTAATTGCACGACTGGGCATTTACCCAAAGGAAAAAAAAACCCCACTAATTCAAAAAGATATACACCCCTATGTTTATTGCAGCATCATTTACAATGGCCAAGATATGGAAGAAGACATGGTATATACACAATGGAATATTACTCAACCATAAAAAAAAAAAATGAGATCTTGCCATGTGTAAAAACATAGAAGGTTCTAGACAGCATAAAGCTAAGTGAGATAGGTCAGGCAGAGAAGGACAAATACCATAGGATTTCCCTCATCTGTGGAATTTAAGAAGCAAAACAAACAAAAAGCAGAAACAGACCCATAAATAGAACAGAGGCATGGAGGTAGAGGGAATGGGCAAAGTGGGTGAAGGGGGAGACACAGACTTCCAGTTACTGAATGAATTAAGTCACGGAGATAAAAGACACGGAACAGAGAATGCGGTCAGTAGTACTGTAATAGTTATCTGGTGACAGATGGTAGCTACATTTGTGGTAAGCACAGCATATTAACACAGAGTAGTCTAAGCACACTATGTCATACACTGAAACTGAAGTAACATTGTGTGGGCACTACAATAAAAAATAAAGTAAAAACATCTGCATTCCTTTCTCATTTTAACAGTGGAAGTAGGTTTGACTAAACAAAGGGGAGGGGAATAAGTACACATTAGAGAGGGAAAGAGCCAGCAATCCAGGAGAGAAAACCACACTGTTTAGGATCCTGTAGTAAAGCCAACTGGTTAATAGCCTGGTTTGGGTTCAAATTCCTGCTTGTCACTTAGTAGGTACAGAACCCCAGTTTAAATGACTTACAATATGTTGTGCTTTCCACATGAGAAAACTGAGACATAGACAAGTTAACTAACTTGCCTCAGGTCCCCAGAACCTTGGAAACACCGAACAATGCTAGTGAGTTGGGCATGAGGTAGAGATCTGCGGAAAGACATAAGAAAAATAGAGCCACCTAGATCTTAACACAGCAGGAAAACAAGGCACCTATTGTACCTGTGTAACCAACAGCTGCCTAGGGCACACCCTACATCATAGTGTCCCTAAAACCATGTAAGACCCTTTCACTATGTACCGTACTTCTTATTTAGCAGAAAGGTAGGAAGCACTGCCACAATCTACCACAGCCCTCAGTGAGGTGAGAAGAGAAGAATGAGATTAGCCCAATCACTGACACTGCTGTTCTTCCATCATCCTTACAACAAATTTCAACTCATAAAATCCATAGAGCAATGAATAGTCCACAAAACACTAATTTTTGGTCAACAGCCCAGACTCAACCCACTCCTCCAATTTCTAATATACTCAATTGCCAGATCAAGAACCCAACTTTCCATCCCTATCTTATGCCACTTCACATTAATATGCCACACCTCAAAGCACACTACTTTCTGTTGTCTGTATCACCAATGCTTTCCTGTTCACAGATGTTTGCTCATTTCATTTCCTCTCTTCCTTCCCATCTCCGCAGGTCCACATTCCCTACCCAGCCAGGGCAGCATTCTGCCCCAACTGCCAATGCAGGACCACGTACTCAGCCTTCAAGGTCCACCTCAAATTCCACCACCCACATCAAGTTCTCCCTGAGTGACTGCGTCTGGAAGCACCTTCTCCATCTTCAGAACTCCCAGAGCTCTCTGTACCCCTTTCACAGAATACATGACTTTCTACATAGCATTATCATTTTTATACATGATAAGCCCTTCCTCAGACTGGTAACTCTCTTTTCTCCCATCTCCCAAGCTGCCTAGCACAGTAGCAATTCCATAAATGCATATTGAGAGAATAAATGGGTCTGAGAGTCTATTTCCCATTGGAGAATCATAATCAGTTTTCCTTAAACACAGCTAAATAGATTGGACTTCTCCCTCAGAGAACACAAATTATTTGAAGTTGCCAAGAGCTACAGCTTAAATCAGAGAAAGTCGCTACACTATACAGCAGAACTTCATTCACACAAGCTTCCTTGTACTTACTTGTTTATGTGTTCCTGGTGAAACAGGCCTTTATACTGCCAAAACTGGGGAGGGTGGAGAACATAACTAGTTTGTTTTTTTTAATGCAGCCAATTAGAATCTAGTTATGACAGCCTGAAAACGTGGCTCGAAGAAAATACTATGTTATTATAAGATATCACCTATCCTACAAAATTTCCCTCTTAATAATCATAGAAGATGCTCCTGAACTTTTTCTGATAACTCAGATCTTTCCCAGACAGTACGGCACTTCTTCAGGGGAACAAGGAACTAGAACCAAAGAAAACACAATCAGACTTAGAAACCAAGACATGATCCTTCTAAACCTTAGGAGATAAGCAGACCTGAGAAGAAAAGAAAGACTTAAGGAGGTGGTCAATGCAGTGGCAAAATAAAAGTGAGAGAAGTCAGCCTTGTCTCTAAAGAAAAAAATCAGCTATCAAAAAGAAGGGACTGCTTCAGGTTCTGAAGAGGTAAGAGGGAAGTGCTAAGGTGAGGAGAAGTTAGAAACACAAGATCAGACTGAATGGTGTACTACTTACCCTTGCCGCAAAGTTGCACAATATCCCAGGCCTTCTCCAACTGCCATAGCCCTCAGAAGCTCCCCTATGTTTACTGTCAGTGCCTCTGTCTACCCATCCAACCAATACATGCTGATAGTAAGTTATGTGTCTGGGCGCTGTTTTAGGCACTAGGAAAAGTGTAATGAGCATTCATTTGGCACAAAGATACACAATTGTTACATAACTTCTTCAGGTGTTCTAGCACCTCATCTGACTGCAAACCTTCTGGAAGAAGTAGCTCTCAACTAAGTTACAAATACCTTTAAAGCAGGGTAAATAATATAAACTAAGTGTCATTATCTTCACAGCTTCTTTTATCTAGATCTGTAACAAGATCTATTCATACCTCCATGTTGCCACTGATAAAAAGGAAAATATAACCAAGGCTATCTGCAGGCAAACAAACCATCACAGACCAAAGCAGCCAAAAGGGAGGCAGGAACTGTACCAGTACTCTTGGTTCTCTGTACTTCTGCAAAATTTACTGGAAGCAACATTTCACCTCCCCACACTCAACTCTTCCCCAAATTTGTGCAAATACGAGATACTCATTTTATACCTGGAGAACGTCTTGCTAAATACAGCAAGAAAGGAAATTCAACAGAAAAATAAGCTACCACTTAACAAGAGGACATGCCACTGGGCCATTTACAACTCAAGTTAATGTGTGACCTAATCAAGTGATGCAACCTCTCTGGACCAGAGAAGAGGGAAGAGGATCTTAAAGGTCCCCTTCCAGTTAAAAAAAAAAAAAAAATTCTAGGATCTATGAGTTCTCACAAATGCACATACACGGGGATGAAAGAATTTTACAACTGTCAGCACTATTCAACCTACCTGAATGGGCTAATTGAATTCCTTAGCTGCCAACAAGGCATCAGACGGCACAAGAGCAGCCATCAACTGGCTCTCTCTCCTGATTGACAGTTACACTAAGAAACACCTTCCCCTCATCTCTGTCAAGTGGGCAATATTCACCAATAGGTACTTCCAGATACAGAGTTCTCCCAACTCAAATCTGTGCCCACTTCTAGAAAAGTAACTAAAGATGCCCATTAACCTGATGATGGATCATTAGCTTTTTTTTTTTCCTCTTATGAAGTTGGCATATGTAAGTGGATGACTCATTTGATATTTAATCATATACAGCTTTGAGAAATATGGATTCTTATGTTATCTCATGTTACATTAGACAAGTTCCTTTACGGCAAAGCTGTATCTTAAGCAACTCTGCACCGGGCATAACAGTAGCCAGCAAATACAGGCATCAAAAACAAAACACCACAACCACCACAAACCATTCTCATGAGCAAAAAAAAAAGAAAGAAAGAAAGAAAAAAAACGCCAAAACCAAAAAACTCTGCTAAGATAAATGGCTGCTTGACTTTCTACTTAACTTGGGATTCCTAGAAGGCTGGGGCTGTGTATCACATTCACTTATCCCTATGTATGGTCTAAAGTATAATTAGCCACGTCACAGGAATGTAAATAACTGCTATTGAATCTAAGCCTCACTTTTCTCACCTATAAAAGCAGCAAGATAAATGATTCCTCCTGTGACTCTATAATTTCCAAAGTTCTTCCTTCAACAATAAATATTTCTGGAGAAATTACATGCCAAGTATTGTTGTATTAGGTCCGGCGGATACAGAGGTCAAACTTATGGCCATTACCTACAGGGCTATAGTCTAGTGATCCTAATTTGCATCCCTCCATCTAGCCTGGCCACCTTGCCTGAGCTTGGCTGTAGCTTGCCCAGGTCACCAGATGCCAGCATTTCACATGCTTGCAAAACAACGAGTATAAACAGGACAAGAAAAAGGAGGCTGAGGGTGCCTGGGGCCATGGAAAAGAATGACAGAAAGGGGACAGTCACAATGGGAGTGGTATGAAAGTGACATAGAGAAAAGGGCTACTCCCCCCTCCCAGAAAGGGCCATATGCCTGTACTGCTTCAAACATAAGAAAATAATTATATCTGCCTGGAACCGTTAACTGTCTTTATAATCTAAATAACATAAGGGTTTCCTGACACATTGAAAACCCATTTTATTACACTGAATATTACAGTCATTTCTGACAGCTTCCAAAGAACCACAGAAATAAGGCACAAGGAAAACTAACAAGCCAAAGAGCACTTTAGAGCATTTTAGCCATTAGTTTATCTGCATTTTCTGTTTTACTTCTCCCTATCTTACTCATGAGTTTAGAATAACAAAATGGCCAAAGAGAAGGCTAGGTTAAAAGAGAGCTAGAAGCAAAGGGATTGCCTAATCTTGAGACAAATAAAACAGCTAATTAGCCCCTGAATAACTGGGAATTGGTTATAAAAGTCCCCACTTTTAGACACAACAGGTTTTAGAGATGGGTGTCTGAAGTGAATTGCCCTGAGGTGAAATTCGGATTGCATTTACAATGTATCTTAACTATGCCTGAGCTGTTACCTTTATCTGTTTAGACAAGGATTGAGTCCTCAAATGAGCAAAATCTGTTGTGTAAATCAGGTACTTAATTAAAGAGAAAAGCTTAGTAGGCTACAGGGAGAGGTTTGTTGAAATGGTGTATTAAACACTGTTATAGGAAGAGGCTTTTTTCACTTATTAATTCTATCATTGTCAGTCAAGAGTAGTTACTGTTTATGCATTTTTCATTTAAGATTCTAGTTTAGGGTAAATATTTACTGAGAACCTACTATTGCCAAGATGCTCATGGACCCCCAGCAGATGGGGGCGGGGGCATAGAAAACAATGCTACCTAGGGACACCTGAGTGGCTCAGTCATTAAGCATCTGCCTTTGGCTTGTGAGCTTGTGACCCCAGGAGGTCCTGAGATTAAGCCCAGCATGGGGCTCCCTGCTGGGTGGGAAGCCTGCTTCTCTCTCTCCCACTCCCCCTCCTTGTGTTTCCCTCCCGAAGTCTCTGTCAAATAAACAAAAAATCTTTAAAAAAGAGAAGAAAGAAGAAGAAAAGAAAAAACAATGCTATCCCCACAAAACTCAAGATCTTGTTAAATCTTCCTGTCTGGTGTATTCTTATATACTTTTAAAAGTATTGATAAGCCTACCTCTCTGATCAACTAACTCTCCAACTCTCCTGGAAACTATTTCTTAGTTACCAATCCTTTTTCACGCACAGCAGAAAGCCTTGCTCTCTTACGAATATTCACCTATTCTCATGCTCCTTTCCTCCAGTTAAAGAGTGGCCTTATCACTCCTCTCTGGATCTAATCCCAAGTCTTTCTACATGTGCTCAGAACAAACCCCATGTTCCCCAGGAAACTTACACTATTAATTTTTTTCATCATTTTCCTTGTATATTCAAACTACTCTCCACAGTCTTCCATTGCCCTTTAAATATGTTCAAGAATCCTGCGCATGAAACACACACCCCATTCTCATTAGACCTCAACCACTACATGTAGTTGTCCTTCACAGCTAAATTTCTAGAACTTTCCATAATCTTCATTTCTTCCCTTCCCACTTATCCCTCAAACTGCTTCCAAATTCTACTTAAAGCTCTTAGTAATGACTTGCGCATAGCTAAATGCAAAGGTTTTCTCCTCTTCCAGCAAATTTGAGACTCCTTTCTTGACTTCTAAGATACAATGCTCCCCTGGTTTTCCTATTTCTCCATTCCTTTCACTGCCTAACAGCCCATCCCCTCAACTCAACCACACTCTAAGCAGATGACACAAATCTATAGTCCACATCTCCTGCTTGGTTCCAGATTGGAACCAAGAGTCCCCTGGATAACTCAAACACATATTAAATTCATTAAGTCCAAAATTAAACTCATGCTCTTTTTGCCCCCCCAATTTTTTTTCCCAAAATACCACTATCCATACCACTACAAAAACCCTAAAGAACCTTAGGAACCATCCTGGGTACATCTCTTACCACAATATATAACCCATCACCAAATTCTATTTTATCACCTAAATATCTCCCCACTCCATAAACTTTTCTCCACCTCCATCATCCTAACCCAAGTTATCTTTGTACACTACCTAGATTACTATAACAGCCTAAGTGTGAAACACCACCATGACCATCACCATCTCTATACACATAAACATACTTTTTTTTCCTTGCATGTATTATAATGATTAGGTTATTTAATTACCTTTTACTGGAGTTTCAAATTCCTTACAGTTAAGCAAAGCACAAATCACCTGTTCATATATGGTCCTTTCCCATTGTATTCCCACTATAGTGTGAACTCTACCAGGACAGGGTTTAAGTTTTAATCATCCTGATGGCCCCAGTACAGAGCTTGGCATGCAGCATGTACTGATAAAACTTTACTGAGTTAATTAGTCTGAATTTCATTGTTTTGGAAAAAGAATGTTTTAAAGTTTATATACCTAAGACTTACAGTTTAACTTTTCATTTGTGTTCCTGCTACCAAAAGCTGAAGCAGTCAATAAAGCAAAACTAAAACTTTAAAAAATGTATTACAATTCAGGGACGCCTGGGTGGCTCAGTCAGTTAAGCATCTAATTAACTCTTGATTTCAACTCATGTCATGATTTCAGGGTCACCAGATCAAGCCCGCATCAGGCTCTGTGCTTAGCTAGGAGTGTGTTTAAGATTCTCACCCTCTTTTATCCCCACCCCTCTCAAAAAAAAAAAAAAAAAATGACTATAATTCTGAATCTTCCAGATATTATGTTAATGGAATCAAATTCTAATGACATTTTGTAGTTGAAAAACCATTGAAAGTCACTGAAGATAATGTGATTATTTCCATGGAAAAACAACTAAAAGACTTCCTGAGAAATTGAATTCTTTTTCAATATTCCAAATGCTCCTATCTATAAAAAGGCATTTCTTAAATACAAATGAATAAATAGCAACTACCCCATCATATGCATTGTGTTTTTCCTTGGAGAGAAAGTTCATCTTAAGGTTCTATTACTTTTAAATTCAGAAGCAACATTCTGAGCTTTTCCTCAGTCAAATTTAGAAAATATTTCTCAAGCTTTGTGAATAAGAAACCACTCAGATGCTTCTTAAAATGCAGATTTCCCAGGTCTCAAACCACAAATTTTATCTCAGTAGATAATGACGCTCTGAAAATAGGACTACACTTTAAGAATCACTCTGTCAGCCACCATTAGCTGCCCCTGTGAAGATCTCAAACTAATCTTAAAAGACACTGTAACTCAATGATGTTTGGGGGTGAGGGGGATCCTCACTTCTCTTTTCTTCTACCTCTTCCATGATTCATTTTCATCATGAAATTATCCTTTGTTATGGTACACAACAAATGTTCACTAAGTGTTTCCTGAACTGAACTACTGAGATGGACTGCATTCACATAAGTCATATTTACAACTTATAAAATTATATTTCATTTTCTTAATGTAATTAAAGGTAATAATAGTTTACAACATCTCATAAAGCATTCCCCTACTTCCAGATGTTCCAACATTTGTACAAGTATGAAAGCTACTGCATTAAAAACTGAAAATCTGACCAGCAAGTGTACTTTGTCATATCAAGTTTCTAAGATTACATAAATAAAATGTAAATAAATGTATTTTACTTAATATGAACATATAAAGAAAATGAACTCATATCATGACAAAGCATTAGTCAGGAAGACCAAATTGTACTATTCTTAGAGTACAATTAAAAGAGTAAAAAGAAGACAGCCAACTTGCCTTACAATGTATTTTATATCTACAATGGAACTAACATTATTCCTCTTGGAACAGTACAACAAACCTAGCTATTTCCTTTTCCAGCCCACCTTTTGGCCCCAACTGCCTGCTTTTCCTAATTCCTTCTATATCCAATCTATCAAACTACTCCCAAAGCATGGTTTCCAGACTAGCAAACTCTAGATTTAAGCTAAAGTGAATTCCTAATTTTTTCCATAAAAAGTTGCATAATGAATATATAATGCTTCTACTTTTCTCTGTTTTATGTTCTACCTTACTGAATTCTGAATTAGATTCCTTATTTAAAGAAAAAAAAAAAGCCATGCCATCCTATTTCCCATATATGTGTAACAAATGAGTAAACTCAATCACATATATAGCATAAGGCCTTGCTTTTTGATCACCTGGTCACAGAATAAACTGAAATTTACTGTATATATATAAAACAGGTAACAAAGCTGGAATTGTAAATAAGATTTTACCAGAACACTTCCTACATACATAAAAATTATCAGCATCTTTATAAATACTCATTTATATTCAACAATGTAACTAAGGGGTTAAAAAAAATCAAAATTTTAACTAAACATTGGTGCATTCATTCTCCACCCCTGCCCAAAAAAGTCTCTCGCCCTCAGAAAAAAGTATCTCTGTCTCAAGAATAGGTATGTAAGATTAAGACACCTGCCCATGTCTGTAATCCCAAAACCTGGCACAGTCCTGGGAACAAAGTCAGCATCTGCAAAAATGGGCAATATAAAAGTCTATCAAAAAAATTCCTATCAGATAAGAGCTAGTCTATTAGAGTCCTTCAGGAATTGCATAATAATAACCTATATGTACATAAAAGTAAAAAGAAAATAATAAAACTATTCTTTTTTTTAATTGGGTCAGACACCAAACTAATCCAAGTGAAAAAGACAAAACAATACACAGCATAGATTGTCAATTCAAGATGGCAAAACTAAGCTCTTAAATGTAACCAATCTCCACCTGACATTCCACTCCAATGTCCACTGAAATAACCAAAGGAATAATTTTTTTTTAAAGAACAAAACATCTGGGGGAAAAAATCTGAGGCCCACAGAAAATCACAGTAGTGTACCAACCATAAATGGAGTAGAAAGCCTCCAAGAAAAAAGGCTAACAAAGCATTCGTGTTGCAGATAATGTGCTGGGTAAAGTTTAGGGATGAGGCAAAAAGAGGAGAGGCACTACTGCTAACTCCACAACGAACCGCCAATGCTGAATTGTAAAATTTTTTATTTCGGCATTGAAACAAATGCTTTCTCAGTAAATCTCCCTGTTTCATAGCTGTCTGACTATTCTTTGCCTCTAATCTCTGAAAACCAGCAAACCATGATCTAGCAATGTAAAATTATTGCAAATCCAAAATTTTCCATTTTTTCACCTGGATCTGAAATGTTAGAACAGAAACCCACACGAGTTCAAAAGAATCCAGCTCTACCAGCAATACTGAGCACATATAGACACCATCCCATCATCACAATAATGCTCCAATGGATACCTGAAAAGACCCAAAAGCTAAAGGAGTGATTGTTCTATTAACTGGAGCAAATTTTTTCCCTGGAACACTCACTGAGAGAGATATCATTAGAATTCCCAACTGAGAAATCTCAACTGTAGAAATCTGCACCCCCCCCCCCAAATTTAAGAGAATACTTAACAAAACAACTAAATCATTTTTAAAAATACAATGGAGCAATAAACTGGAGAGTGAACATGATAAAAAAGAAACAATCTTGAATATTTCTCACAAAACACAAATAAGAGAAAAGATGAAAGAGGCATTGTAAGAGTTCAGTTCCCAGGACAGATTAGGTGGTTCGGACCAAATCTTCCACTGGGACTGAAAAAAAGAACTAGACCAAGTACAAAATATCTGTGTAAAGGCAACCAAAGTGATGAGGAATTAAGGGACCAATACCAGGAACATGAGAAAATCCAAAGAGAAGATCTGGTATTCGAAGAGGCTTCTTGTCTATAGCTGTCTGCGGACTCTGAAAGCTACTACTGTTGGAGAGCCTGAGAAGATGAGCTTAGCTTGACAAACTCAGGCCCTGAGGGTACAAAAATGAAATGAGGGCCTGCCAAGGAGGAGGGCGGGTAAACTCCTTAAGCTGTGGATCAGGACCTCAAAGGGCTACATCCATGAAGTAAAGGTAAACCTAAAATGTTTCAACTCATAGGGTCTGAAGCCCAATTTTAAATAATCTCAAATCCATCCCTGAATGGGTTAAAGTGAACAGAGACTGTTATGCCTCTAGTATAACCCCATTACCAGAAGAGAAGCAATGGTAAATCTTTTCTGGAAGAAAAGAGCATCATTCAGATTACTTCTAAAACTTTTCATACATAATTCCTGGCCCTCAATCACAAACAGGTACATAAAAAGACAAAGCAGGGGCGCCTGAGTGGCTCAGTGGTTTAAGCCACTGCCTTCGGCTCAGGTCATGATCTCAGGGTCCTGGGATCAAGTCCCGCATTGGGCTCTCTGCTCAGCGGGGAACCTGCTTCCTCCTCTCTCTCTCTCTGCCTGCCTCTCTGCCTACTTGTGATCTCTCTCTGTCAAATAAATATATAAAGCCTTTAAAAAAAAAAAAAAAAAAAAAGACAAAGCAACTCCCCAATCAGGAGAAATAGGACATAAAAGCAAACCTTCATGGAAACATTTATGACAGAATGGATCAAAAGAATAAAGACGCAAGATGGAGAATTTCAGCAGGAACCTAGATACTATATAAGAAAATGGAATGGAAATTCTATAACTAATAATATAATAAAATCAATAAAAAGAGTCCTGACTGTTTAAAATGTACAAAGTCACAAGAGACTGTTGCTCTTAACCTAACAACCCAAACAGGGCAGAGAAGCTACAAAAACCCATAGGCCTTCTGATCCCTTCAGTGTGATGAGGATTCAAAGACCTAAGTGAACTTCTCCAATGGGAAAGAAGAAATATTTGAAAAGATAATGCCCAAGAACTTTTCAAAACAGACAACAGTGATCATCCCACAGATACAAGAAGCTCAACAAGCAGGATAAATACAAAGAAACACAACTAAGCACATCACAGTCACATTTCTGAAAACCACAGAGAAAGAGCAAATCTTAAAAGTGATCAAAGAGGGAAGGAGGGAGAGAAGCACATTATCTAAAAAAGAGGAAATTAAGACTATAGCTGACTTCTCATTAGAAATGATGGGAGCACAGCACACAATGGAATAGCATATTTAAAGGGCGGAATTCTATACACTAGAATTCTACACCCAGTGCCTCCCCTGCCAAAAAAATTGAAGGTGAAATAAAGATGTTTTCAAACAGATAAAATATGAATGAATTCACCTCCAACAAACCTAACTCCTAACTAAATACTAAATACTCCAGGCCTAAGAAGTGATCCCAGAGAGAAGTTCAGAGATGCAGAAGGAAATGAAAAGCACTAAGAAAGTAAATATATGTGTAGATCTAAATGAATGACTTATAAAATAATAATATCTTATAAATCTTAAGTATAAAGAGAACTAAAATACATTAACGAGAATAACAAAAACCAGAGGAGAAGGACAAATAGAATTAAGGTATTCTAAAAGGTTCTGCATTGTCCAATAAAAAGTAAAAGAAGTCAAAGATGAATTTAGGAACCATTAAATGAATAGCAAAAGAATATACACCGTAAGCTAAAAAGCAGGAAAAAACTGCACAACTGAAAATAATCAAAAGAAGGCAAGAAAGGAGAGAAAGGAGAACACAGAACAGGCAAAACAAATAGTAAATAATAAAACAGAAGATTTAAAGCCATATATAACAACTGAATATATCATTAATATATCATTAAATATAAATAGACTGAACATTCTAATTAAAGGACAAAAACTGTCAGAATAAATAAAAAAGAGAACCCAACGATATGCTACATAAGCAACATAAATATAAGATTATAAAAGGCTGAAAATAAAAGGATGGAAACAAACACAAACCAAAGGTCAGCAGATAGAGCTATATTAGTATCAGAAAAAGTAGATTTAAGGTAAATAGCATGACTAGAGATAATGATGAGTCCATTCACCAGAAAAATAAAATTCTCAATGTGTATGCAAAAAAAAAGGAGAAACAGAGTGTCACAGAGGAAAGAGACAAGAGAGCAAGTATCTCTGGAAATCCAAGAAAAGAAAACAGAGTATAGGTAATAAAGAAATAAAAGAAAATTGTCCTACCCTAATAGAGACGTGTACATTCAAAAGAAAAGACTCACTAAACAGAGAAGTCACATCATACAGACATTTTAAGTTAGTAGAATTCAACCATATATGAGGAGAAAATGTGAAACAATTTAGGTAGAACAAGCTCTTCTCCCTGCCATTCAGTAGGAGCGCGCAATCTGAGACATGAACCTGTTCTCCCACTTGAGCTCAGCTCTGGTGTGCCTTAGTATGACCATCTCATCAAACCACAATTCCAGAGTTTTAAAAAAATGTTTCTGAACAATATAAATGCAAGTGCTCCCCTTCATTCAGTGCTTATCAAAAGTCCAATGTGGGACTTTCCTAACGTATGTTGAAGGGAAATATGATAATATGTGGTTTTCATATTATTTGCTGACTTTAAATCTAATGCCTAACTAAAATGCAGCTCCACTGTACCAGGTTGGAAAAAAACATAAATTAATAAACTCCCACCTTGTCTCACCCTGGTGAAAATTATGTATCTCAAAGTCCACAACACTAAAAATAATAATAATAATAAAAATTCTACAATTATACAGATTTAAAAATTAAAAAGATGTAGATATTATTACTATGTACAATATTGAATGTGGGGGATACAGGGAGAACTATCCGCTGAGTTCTGAAAGAAAAAGACTGTGATACAGGAATTTATGTCAAGGTCAAGTTAATATGCATATGCAAAGGCAAATTTTAAAACTTAAGTGTGAACAAAATGGAACTACCAAGTTAGCAGCACAATTGTGTTAGTAGCACAAGTCATCTGATATGTCCTCCCACAAATGTTAACGACTGATTCTGAAGCTGCAAAACCTCTACTTGACTACAGCTACTCTGAAGTAAGACATATTCACTCTTCCGCAAAACTGCCACAAAATTTTTTAAAAAGCAAAGATTTCTTCAAAAAGTGGCAAAAATTAACTCCTCAGAACGCCATAAGACCCATTATTCCAAAACTTCTTTCTATGACTTTGAACGAACTCCAGAGAAATCAATGTTTCACAAAAGATGCCCACAACATCTTGCAGAAAATAAACAAAATCTTAAGAAGGAGACATGGAATGATAAGGTTAATTTTCAGGCATTAAAAATTGCAACAAGCACCGTCTCCAGCTTCTTTCTCAGCACTGCAATCTTTAAAAGATGATCTGGCCTATGACTTCATCATCTAATAATCACCCCTCCACTTCATAACAAGTGATAAATTTCAGAATAAAAAAATGAACCTTTCAAGAAATGGGTCACTGATCAAGAACATTTCAACTGAATTTGCCTTTACTGAGCCTCAACTCTTACTGCTCTTCACTTCAACCTTCTTGTCAAAAAAACCCCGACCCATCTAAAAAGCCTCTCTGTGCCTTTAAAACCAGGTCAAGTCCTACCTCCTCTAAGAAATTTAACCAACTGCTCAAAACTAAAATCTTCCATCATCCTCAACATATGCACCCTCATTTAACAATCTAACAATTTAACATTTATACACATCCATCAAGTAAAAATATAAAACAAATTATATAAGCACAAGTTAACTTTCATATATTTTTAGCAAGGCTCTTCATCGTTTATAAAATACAAAAAACAATAACAATGGTTTACATTTAATAAGTGATTCAGATAAACCAGGCTCTAAGATGAACACGTATCTACTCATTCATCTCGTACCTCAGTCCAAAAGGATGGTAAATGAATATGCGTGTTTGTGTTTTTTTTAACTTAAAGTTGTTCAGAATTGTCCTTGTAAGCTTCCCCTTTCCTTCTCTAGCACTCTAACCTAAGGCCACACCATGCACATGGGGGTAAGGAAAAGAATCAGTATTACTTTGGCACTATCCCATTTATTCATATCGAGATTTGTGAATAAGATATCCGTAAGTGGAGTCAGCTTTATTATGTTGACTCTAGGTACTTTTCTTCTGTAGACAAGGTAATATTTCCCTTCCTTAGGACACCCTACTATGGGTGTATGCTCCAGTCTTTGCCCTCTGTTTCCTTTTTCCTTAGTGATATGATCTACCCTCATGACGAACATCTATCCAGATAATTCCTGAACCTATATTTCTAGCCAAGACACCTAGTCAGACTTCTCACCTGAGCCTAATTCTGCGAGGCCTTTACAGAGATGTTCTGCTAGCATCTCAGACTCAAGGTGTCCAGAATGGAAGTAATATCCTGTCCCTTGAACTTGTTTCTTCTGCTACATTCTTCATCCATTTTCCACTTGAAACCACTTCAGTACCTTGAGCCAAACTGGCATTCAAGTATTTGATTAACTGAACTTACTCTAAGCCGAAGTTTCTCATCCTGTCTTAAAAGAGGTATTGGACCTGTTTCAATTCCCATTTTCACTCAAATCAGTGAATAAAATAGAACAGCTTGAAAGCTTATGAATCCATATCAAGTGAACACGAGCAGGGGTTAGCAGAAGTCAGATAAGCAGACTGACTTAACTACTCAGTTCGCTTCTCATTAAGTTAAAAATCGCAAACAATGAGTGTTTTGAAAATTATAAAATTTAAAACTGTTCCTATTCTTAATTATGTATTGTTTAATTTATATTTATAAATGAACCTAAGATTCAAGAATGAATATAAGAATATGAACAAAAGACCTGAACAGTTTTCAGAAACAAACCACCAATAAAAATCTGAAAAGATGCTCAATTCCATTAACAATTTTAAAATATAAAATTCAAAGAGATACGCTTTTTTTGTCTATCAAACTGTCAAGACTAAGAAGTCTGAAAGTAACTACTATTTGGCAAATATGTGGGGAAACAGGTACTCTCTCACTCGCTGTTGAAAGGAGTAAATCAGCCTTTTGGAGAACAATCTGGAAATAACTATCAAATATTTTAATACACATGCTCTTTTACCCTACAATTCTAGATCTACAAACTCATTCTATAGTATATTTGAACATGTACACAAAGATATTTGTAAAAATGGGTTGACTGCATATGTCTGCAATAAAAAAATTAGGAGCAAATTGGAACCGGTTATATTAAGTATTATATGTCTTATAAAATACCATACGGCTATCAAAATAGCTGTGATAAATTTGTATGTACTTACATGGAAAGATGTCTTTAAAACAAGCTTGAAGACAGTATAACCCAACTTTCAGTTTATATATGCATTAGTTGTTATATATGTATTATATGTTTAAAATATTTAACTGTACATATAAAACAGAAATTCCAAGGCACCTGGATGACTCAGTTGGTTAAGTGTCTGCCTTCACCTCAGGTCATAATCCCAGAGTGCTCGGATAGAGCCCTGTGTTGCCCCTGCTCACCTGGGAGTCTGCTTGTCCCTCTCCTACTGCCCGTCCTCAACTCTCAAATAATTAAATAAAATATTTAAAAGAAAGAAAGAAAAAAAGAAAGAAGTCCATAGATATTAAAAGTAATTATCCCTGGGGAGAAGGTTGAAATGTATGATTTCACTTTTTATTTTACATATTGTTTGAAGTTTTATACTGTTTTCGTTTTCATTTTCATGTCCTGCCACCTCACCTCTCTTCCTATTCACATTTCCTATTCTCCACCTCAGGTGTCAACCTGGCCCATACTGTTTTGAGGTGAGATGAGACTCCAGATATTTGGAAGGTTGGACAGATCTCCCAAACAGCAACTGTATCTATAGTATAACGGGCAAAGAAAGGGCAAAGGGCAGGCAAAATCCATTAGCAGTGACAGAGAGGGAAAGAAACTTTCTTCAACATGGCTGAGACAATTATTTCTGCTTAAGGGAAGATCTGCGCATTCTTATGTTTATTTTAAATCTCCTTCCTTACAAAGGTCACAACTTGCTGTTGTTAGGGGACATTCCCAAGATAGCCTCTACCCACTTTTGATCAGCAACGGGCTTAGAAATCAGATAGTACAATCTGTTAGAAATCCACATGAATTAAAGAGAAATAGGCTCTAAACAGAACCTTTGGGACTCCGAGAAACTTTGGTGCACGGACTTTGAAAACTAATTTCTCTCATTCCCTAGTCTTCAGTTGTATTCTAAAGGTAAGGGTGCATATGGGTGAATTCTATGTAGGTGAGGAGGCTATTAATAAGGGGGTTATTGCCATAAGAAGTGTAACAATCCCTTAGATATTAATACTACACATAGTTTATGAAAAGCCACCTCAAATTTCAAATGTTTTGAAGAATTAACAAAAAATCCCTTAAATTTTAGTTGCTGCATTAAAAGTTATGCTATGAATAAAACGTTATCAATAGAACATAATTTGTGATTCTGTCCCTAAATTTATAAATTATAATGTTATTATCTTAACTAGACCTTATATAACAAAATAAGTCTAGTTGGGTTTTTTTTTTAATATTTTATTTATTTAGTTAGTTATTTATTTGAGAGAAAGAGAGAGTGTTGAAAAAGCGTGCATGAGCAGAAAGAGGGGCAGAGGGAGAGGGAGAAGCAGGCTCCTGGATAAGCAGGAAGCCCAATGCAAGGCTTGATCTTGGACCCTGGAATCACAACCTGAGCAAAGGCAGATGCTTACCTGACTGAGCCACGAAGGCGCCCCCAGGTGATTTTTTTTTTCACTTCCTCTACAGCTAAAAAACAATATTCTGTATCCAGTTTCCATGTAGTATCATGTTAAAAATTCACTCTGCTCAGGACTCATCACCAAGTTTTATTGGCTATTACTGACCAATAATAAATTCTGAAAACCAGTATAATCAATCTCCACATTTCCCACGGACATAGAAGTAGCTGCCCCCTCAGATGGCGCCATTATTAGAATTCTCATATATTCAAACATTCCAGTAACCATTTCACTTAGAAGAAATGAAAAACAACTTCCTCTGAGACTTCTAGTCTACTGACTTGGTAAAACTAGAATACTCAAAAGCTACGAACCAAAATTATGAAAGAAAGCAGAACTATTACTCTATTAACAGGAACGCAGTGATTCCAGAATCTGTTTTTCCACCCACGGCAGTAATGACCGTTTCTCCCTCCAAATCAAGGTATCTATTACCTGTGGGGATGTCTTATCTCTGCTATTAGACCAAGGCATACTAAGGATAGTAACCATGTCCAATTCATCTTAGTATCTCCACAGTTTATAGCTTTGTGCACAATTAACCATTGATAAAATGTTTGCAACTAGCCAAAATTACCTAAATTTTTAGTTTTGGCTATAGATAAACTGACTGGAAAATTAAATTTAAAAATTCTCGCTATTAAAAAAAAATCTTGCTATGAAATCATTTTAAAGAAGGTATTTTCATGGTTATTTCTAAGAGGAAAAGCAAAAAAAAAAAACACACATTTGACTTTCGGACTGCCCAAATGCTAACTCCTTTCAAGGAGAATTCAAGCACTGATTTCCATAAAGTTAAACATATATAACTACTACCTCTCTCTCTCCTTTCTTTACATGAGGGTATCAAAAGAAGGAATCACAACCTGCTCATTCCAGCATCTATAACCTGGGCAATTTACATATATCACTCACAAAGCCTGAGAGTAAGCATCTACTATTTCCAGGAACCCTACAACTTAAAATATCTCACAATTTCGCAACACTTAAATCTTTATTTCTTGAAATCGGCCACAAAGTTATTTTTATATAAAATCATACACAATCCTGTTTACAAGCAACTTAAAAGATTTCCCTAATCACGTTCAACTTCATGTCAGAAAAAGAAGATGTGCCATAACTGGAGCTCCAGAGAATGACAAAAGGTTAATTCTCGCATCCAAGAATAGAAAGGAGCAGTGTTCAAACACAAGAACTGAACCAAGGCCATTTAGATAGCCACGGCTCAAGATTATAGACTTCAGAGTTATAGAAACTTGGAGGGAGAAGGGACCTTTGAGATTACCTATTAATTAGGTAATTAACCTCTGCAGTTAATAGACGAAGCAGAGAAGCTAAGGACCTCCATTTTAAAAATGGACTGAAGTATTCAAAGTTCACAATTAAAGGTGAATATACCTTGAAAAAGTTGTAGAAGTACTAGCAAATGGTATTACTCTTAATGGTATCATTACTCGTGTATAATAAATGGATACTTGACTCTCATATGCACACAAAAATGATCTTTCACCAGTAATTCCCTATGTGGGGATCCAAAAAATAGAAGGGAAACACCATATGCAGAAAGATATTCATGATAGCATTTTTTATGATAGCAAAATACCAAAAACAACTTCAACATCCACCCATAACAGGAAAATAAATAATTAGAAGCAGCATGCAGTAAAATAAAGAGCATAAGCTTTGGAGCTGAAAAGACCTGGATTCAAATGACAATTTCTCCACAAGAGAGCTGTGGGACCTTTGGTCACTTAATAAGTGAGACTCAGTTACCTCATCTGTAGAATGGGGGGATGTTACTATCTCCCTCACAAGGTGAAAGAATTAATGCATGTAGAAAAGGTTGGCACAGTACCTTGAGTTCAGTGAATGTTCGATAAATACTACTCTAATTTGTCGCTGTTAACCCCATGTTCATTCACTGCAGTATTATACAGACATTTTCAATAATGGTTATAGAAAAGTCTATACATCCTGGAAAGATCTCCAACACACTGTTTAAAACAAAGATCAAGTTGAAAAGCAGTAAATAGTATGTTCCTGTTTATATGTAAAAAATACAATTATACATACAAGGGTAAAAAGGTAGAAGTGATACTTTACTTCCATGTCGTTTTACTTCAAACATATATTTACATATTTTAAAATAAATTTTAAAAATAATTTAAAGATAATAAAGCAACCAAAAGCTGGCATAATGTTAAGACAGAACATCTACATTTAAAGTCGTATATACATTATGATTATAATGTAACACTGATGTGTTACATTAAGAGAGATTAGAAAGAAATATGACAAAATTACACTAGTGGGTCTAAATGACTTTAGTCTCTATTTCCAAAATTTCTTAATCAAACTCATTTTAATGAATCCAAAATTGGGGTTATATTTTAATATCTTTCACTGGCTTATGTTCCATGACAAATTCAATTTTGTAAAATCATCAACACTAGACTTTTCATTACCTCAGGTAGCTATCTGGTCAACTTGATCTTACCTATGGTCATATCTTCTGTTCTCCTATTAGTCATACAATTTTACCTAGAAGCCAAAACCCCTACCAATGACATGATAAATACCTCCCAATCACGCAGAAGTCATTAATAAAGTAAAGTGTTTGGGAAATGACTATTATTTTAAGATTTTATTTATTTACTTGACAGAGAGAGACAGTGAGGGAACACAAGCAGAGGGAGTGGGAGAAGGAGAAGCAGGCTTCCCCTGAGCAGGGAACCCAATGTGGGGCTGACGTGGGGCTCGATCCCAGGACTCTGGGATCTTGACCTGAGGTCAAGGCAGATGTTGATGGCTGAGCCACCCAAGCACCCCAGGGAAATGACTATTAAATAGGGCCTAGAGCACCATATATAATGAGATTAATGTTATCCCAACATTTATTAGTGTAGAGAAAAACCATAAACCAACAATGATCAATTAAGCCAACAGAAAAAAAATCTACACTTCCAAAAAGTTTAATAGAATTATAGTATTTTTTGAAGTTTCAAAAAGAAATAATAAAACCATCCCACAAAGATACAGCACTTTACAGTTTATAAGCAGTTTTATATTTCATTTTGCTGACAATCCATTTAGGTAAGCAAGGTTACCTACAGCCCTCAACAGATACAAGAGGAGCTATGGACCATGAGTGAATCCCAAATCCTCTGCCACATATCCTAGGTCTTTTTTCACTATCCCACATCACATACTAATTTTCATACAGCGTGCTAGGTAAGAATAGCCACATTTCTTATGTCCTTTGAACATTCTGCCTGGAAATCTACAAATTCTTTTATATCTCATCCTGTTAGGCAAGCAGAGCAGGGTATCAGTCTCTGTCTACAGAAGACTCAGTAAAATCACTCATCTTTCCAAAGGCGACAAAACTAATAAACATTAAAACTGCAGCATATCCAGGTGAGGATGGCCAAGTTCACAAAGGGTCAGAAAAGTAAGTAATGTGAAGAGTGGCTGAAGGAACAAAGGGTAACTCACTTAGATAAGGAAGGGAAAGTGGCATACTTGCACATACACAAATGTTGTCATTAAATGTGTGAAAGGCCATCACACAAAGAAATCAGACTTGTGCATATATATGGCCCTAAAGGATAAAAACAAAGCCAATTCAACATTCAATCAGCATTTACCAGTTATCCACTCTGCTCCAGATGCTTCTGCTACACCAGGTACACAAAAGGTAAATAAGAGAAGTCCCAATCGTCAAGAGGTCCAGACAAGTTGAGGAGTCAAGAAAGTAAGTGACATGAGACTTCAAAGTGACAAGTACTTGGAAAGCTATGAGAACACAGCTAATAACAACTCTAACTCTCTTTGGGCAGGGGAATAGCAGAGAAAAACTCACTGAATGATGAACAGGAATCTCAGAAGTAGACAAGGTGAGAAGTGGCATTAACAGGAAGAAAGGACAAAGAAGAAGAGAAAGGAGAGGGGGAGGGAAGGAGGGGGAAGAAGCAGCAGCAGGAGGAGGAGGAAGAGGAGGAAAAGGAGGAGGACAGCATGTCAAAGGCATGGGGACATGAAGCTCTGCAATAAACCCAAAGCGGTGGAACACCAGGTATACACATTAGAGGTGCCAAGAGATGAGGCTTTAAATTCAGGATGGGAGAGGCCAGTGGTAAAGAACACAAAAGGCCTCACGATCCTCATGCCAAGGACTCTGACACTGAAGCTGTGGAACACGAATAAGATATTTTAAGTAGAAGTATGGCATACTCAGAAAAGGACATTCCGGCGGGGGGAAGACAGATGTCTGCAGGGTAAGAGCAGAGATAAAGAGATGAATTACAAAGCTACTATTGTTAGTCTAGGTGGGGATGATGATGAAAAGATTCAGATTCAAGAAATATCTAGGAGGTAAAAATCAAATAGAAGTATGGGCTATAAGAATGAGAGAAAGGGGAGGATCCAGGATGACTTCTAGATCTCAGCTTGGCTGAATGGCGCACAGAGATGCCCAAAACAGGTAATGCAGGAAGACAAGTCTATGCAATCATTCAAAAATGTGAGAGCCCAGGGCCAGGAATTGGTTTGTTATTGTCTACAGAAAGGGGATGAGTGAAGGAGGAGGGGAGGGGAGCAAAAATAAGTTTACCTTTGTTCTTGTGTAACGTAAGGTGCCTATTCAGAGAAGCTACTGAATGGCACATAAAGAAGAGTGGACAGGACAGTCATTAGCTTACAGGCAGCAATAAAGACAAGACAGGAGATCATCTTTGATGCCAACATTTAATAAGGGAGTGAAAGAAAAACCTGAATAACAAATAATGAACTGATCACAAAAGATGAATTAATAGAGTGATGCCGAAAAAGGTGAGAAAAGGGGAAAAAAAAATCAAGAAGAGTGGGAAGGTTGAAAATTAAAGTTAAAAGTGCAGCATAAAGTGGTGTTTACTGGCAAAAGTTATTCAAAACAGGAACAGACCACCCTGTGAGGTAACAAATCACATCATCAAGTCAATGATTCAGACAGATAGTGACATCCATGTGGGATGTTGACCAGGATTGTTCCCATAAAGGAGAAATGTAGCTACAGTACACCCCTGAAGACTAGAATAAGGTTAGCCTCACCATCATTACGACATTGCCCCAACACTTTTTTGCATTCTGACCAAGGAATAGAATATTCAATTACTCTAGTAAAGTTTTTTAAAAGGTTTCTACATATTTCATGTAACTCATAAAAAAACCAACACAAGATTAAAACTTCACTAATTCTGCTCTTGGCATATAGAAAGTTGCTGAAGAAACTGGAAATAGCTCATCTAGTCTACTTCATTTTTTTTTTTTAAGATTTTATTTATATATTTATTTGAGAGAGAGAATGAGGGAGAGAGAGCATGAGAGGGGTAATGTTAGGGAGCCTGATGCAGGACTTGACCCTGGGACTGAATAGAAGGCAGTAGCTTAACCAACTGAGCCACCCAGGTGCCATCTGGTCTGCTTTAAATTCAAACTGATTTCATCTGACCTCTCAATACTGACTTCCCTACTTTTCCCATTCTTGCATCTCAATTCTACCGCATCACCATTCCTTAGCCCTCACTCTGATTAGAGAAGCCTTGCACAGCACAGGCAGGCTGCTCTGTCCTGACTTCTTTCCCGATGTCCCTACTCATTCTCAGAAATCTTCCCCTCCTTCCTTCCTAAAACCAGCCAGTGTGCCTAATCATTTCCAACCCTCTACAGCTGACCATTTTTTTTAAAGATTTTTTTTATTTATTTATTTGACAGACAGAGATCACAAGTAGGCAGAGAAGCAGGCAGAGAGAGAGAGGAAGCAGGCTCCCTGCCGAGCAGAGAGCCCGATGTGGGGCTCGATCCCGGGACTCTGGGATCATGACCCGAGCTGAAGGCAGAGGCTTGACCCACTGAGCCACCCAGGTGCCCCTACAGCTGACCATTTTTCATCACTAGTTCATCTCCCTCCTTTGTCCTCCTCAAAGTCTACCCTAAACTGGAAAACCACTACATTTATCCCACTGTCCCACACCCTAATTTTCTCCCTTTTCTACCAAATACCTCCATCACCCTACCACCTACTCACTGTAATCCTCCACAGAAAGGTTTGCGTCTACCCCTTCACAAAAATAAAAAATTAAAACCACTGACAAATGACACGGGATCTACCGACCCCTTGTTTCAGTTGCCACTTAACTCAGTTCTCCGTTTCCTCCATCTCCCTGCAGCTTATAACAGAACTGACCAGCCCCTTCTTATTGCAGAAATGAGAAATAAAGCAGGATGGCATATGCAAAATACTCTGAACCAGGAATCAAGATATGTGCTCTAGTCTCTACTTATACCACTAAGCCTCCAGACTTAGCTGTGAGCCTCCCCACCTCCAGACCTCCTCCCCCTTCAGATCTCACTTTTCCAACACCCTGACACCCAGACTAGATTGGGTCCTGGCAGTATACCCTTTCTCAAAACCCATTCTTTTCCTTTCTAGTGCTTAATTACATAATTGGTAGTTTAACAGATCTTTTCTACCCATTCACCAGACTGGAAGCTCCATGAAAGCAGGACACACATTTAAGCAATGTCTGCACCTCACCGTCACAAAATAAAAGCCATCAATTGAATCAGTGTTGAAATACATGTTTCAACCACTTCTAAGAGACTGCTTACATGACTTTTATTAACCTAATAAAATTATTAGCATTTTATTTACTTACAGAATTCCTGACAAAATTCTAAAGAATCTCCACCAATTACTTAAAACAAACATAATAGGAACGACATATAAAATTAAGAGTATGAAGGAATCCGTCTTCCAAAATAGTTACATTTCTCTTGACCATCCACAAAACTAGAAAGGGTGGATCAGTAAACCTACATTTCAGGCCCAAAATGTGTATTCTAACCCAGGTATAGGCTGAATGTGCAAGGGCAGGTTTGATACTAAAACGCTATTGTTTATATATGGCTGTTTAGATAAAGCCCGCTGGTGTTCAGGTTTAAAGCTTTTCTTTTGAGCTAATAACACTCTGCAAGAAAATCAAAAGAAAGTTAATCAGTCAAGTTACATTTGCAGTGTGATTTTAAGTACTATTCAGTATGAATCCGAAAAACAAGTAAAGGCTTGGGGGTTAAAAGCTGCCACTGTGCCTGAACAGACAACGTTCAAGTGCAAAAATTTCAGATCTCATACTAGTAGGTGAGAGTTTTGTCAAGTTTTACAATACACCACCTTGGTCAAACAATTTAGTCAGATTACATGCTAATTTGCCCTTCAACTGCTGAGTGTGTCCCGCTCCTCAACTACCCTGTAAGGTCTTCTAACAGGCAGGCTCGGCGTCTGTTCATTGGCCTCCTTAAACAGGGACGCAGGTAATTTCAATAATCTATGATATTTAAAAATAACACCTGAAAAGCGCTTTTCGGGCTGAATACATACATTGCCACTCGGAAACATAGAGTACTTAAAATCCGGTGCTCAGACAATTCCCTAGGTTAAGAGCAGTTACCAGGCTGTAAATAGAGTTGTAATCCCCAGGAAAGAAGCAGCATTTTATAACGGAAACACTAACAGATATAATCAGTTGGAGCGGTTCTCCAAGGCGCCCTCATCGTTAAGTCAACACTAGCGGTTGTGAGGGGGCAATTGTGCCCCTCAGACACCCTCTCTCTTCCGCAGCCTCGGGGCTACCATCCCCTCACGAGGTGTCCCTCGAGATCTGCCAGCGCTTCCCTGGGACCTCGGCAGGGAAATCCCTAGCCAGGGAATGCGGAGTTCGAGCCCCCCCTCCCCCTTCCTTTCCTGAAAATTAATGAATTGGCTTGCGATTGTTTATTTAATGAGGTGTGTAGTGGCCTCTACTGGTGCTTGTGTGAGCACAAGAATGTCCCACTCTTACAAGTGGGATGAGCCTGGGGGAGGGGAGGGAGGGGAGGGAGGCGAGGGGTGAACCTGCCTCCGGGTACAAAGCGCAGAACTAGACCCGGGAGCCCCCGACGCGCCCCCGCGGCCGCCCCTCCCCCGGCGGCACCCTCGCCCGCCTACTTCACTCTCCACCCCGCGCTACCCCCTTTCTCTTTGGCAACCCGAGCCGAGGCAGAGAAGTTCCTGCACGTTTCCTCCAGGATCCTAAACAAAAACACCGCAGCCACCGATGCGGTGCGGGTGCCGCGCCCCCGCCCCCACCCCGCGCCTCCGGGGCCCGCGCCCCGCTTACCTGGGGACTGCGGCGGGGAGCCGCTCCTGGCGGCCGCGGTGGGCGCCGGACGCCCGAGCAGCAGCAAGCAGCAGAGCCAGAAGGAGGAGGTGCTGAGGAGTCGCCGGGCTCCCCGCTCCGCCGCCATCTCTGCCCCGCGAGCGGCGGCAGCGGCGGCGGCAGCGGCAGCGCCGCGGAGCCCTCGCCTCCTTCCCTCCCGCGCGCCTCAGCCGGTCCCTCGCTGCAGGCTCGGCTCCCGCGGCCGCCGCCGCCACTGTTCCGCCCGGCCCGGCCCGCGCGGCCCCTCTCGCGGGAGGGGAGACTCGGGGGCGCCTCCCTCCTGCAGGGGGGCGGAGAGGGGAGGAGGGCAGAGAGGGGGGAGAGTCAGTACATTCCGGGCCCGGGTTGAGTCGGGGCGGGTGGGGGGCGGTCGGTCTCCAGGTTCCAGGCGCCGCCACCCGCCGCCGACTCCGGCTCCACACACCAGCGCGAGGGGGGCGGAGACCGCAGGCGGCGGGGGTGGGGGGCGGGGGCCCGGGGCGCGCACACCCGCGCACGCGCAAGCGCGCGCCTCCCTCGCCCGCACCCCCTCGGCTCCGTGCGCGGCCCGCCCCCGCTCCAATCCCGGCTGCCGCCTAGCCGGCCGCGGCGGCGCTCCCCTCCCCCTCCCCCCGGAGCCGCGGACGGGAGCGGGGCGCGCGCGCCGGGCGCTGCTGCTGGCGTCAGGGAAACCCCGGAGAAGCGGATCCTCCTCCTCCTCGCCGCGGCCGCCCGCTCGCCGCAGCCCCTAGTCCATGCGCGCCCCAGCCGCGGGCTCCGCGCCCCAGGGAGAAATCGACCCCTTTCTCACCTCCCCTGACACCTCGGGCTGCGGAGACTGGGGGCGAGAGGCGCTCGAAGCTCGGGCTTGTCCAGGAGGCCGGAGCGGGATCGCACCTCTCCTCAGCCTGGGCCCAGGGCCTCTATATAGGGCCTCAGAGGAAACCGAATGGCCTCCGGGAGGAAACCTGGGTGCGCAGAGGGTCGGCGCCGGGATTTATGTGCTCGCCAAAAACAATAGCGATCCCGCCCGGCTCTTGCTGGGACCTGGCGCGGCTCCCGTGGGAGGGGGCCCACCGCGCCGCCTCTGACCTCCGGCTTCCAGGCCGGGCCGCCCTCGCCGCGCGCTTCCCCGGGAAGGGCCGGGGCCCGCCCGGACTGCCGGGCCCGCGCGCCCACCGGCGTCGCTCGGCCCCGGTCCAGGGAAGCAGGGCGCAGACAAAGGTGCCCGGCGTCCACCCCTCCAGCCCGAACGGGGGCCGAGCCTGAGCCCGAGGGCGTCCCGGTGCTGATCCTCTAGCTGTAGCAGACCTTTTACCTATGCCTCTGCGGGGCACTTCGCTCTGTCGAATCTGAAGACGACGCGGTTCGCCGGTAAACCGGGAGCGAGAGGAATGTGATTTTGAACCCTTGGTCATCGTGAGGCAGCACCCAGGCTTCCCAGAGTTAGGGGAAAGCAGTTTGTAGTTACACTGCTGATGGGAACACTGCTAATTTTATAAACTGCACCCATGGAAGACTTAAGAAAATCCCTTTGTGTGGTTAATGCTCCAAGAGTCAAGCCTGCCTTGTTCACATGAGTTGGATTTTTGTTCACTGCTCTGCATAGTCAATAACCAAAATGTGTTGCTTCCCACGAGAAGATGGCTATTTCTCTGATTTCCACATCCCTGCGTGCCTTCTCGTAATTATTTTCTTCAAATGTTTTCTTTTATTGGGAAGCGCCAAAATAAGCAATATAAGGTTTGCGTTAACATTAGGAGGGAAGAGCTCAGACTCCTCATAAAACCTCTTAGATCATCCAAACGGTAGAATTAGGAACCCTCATCCCAGTTCTTTGAAACAATCGACTCCTAAAAGAACAAACATGCTTATTGTTTTCCACCAGAGAAACCGTTTAAATATCTTTTTGTTTTGGTTAGAGTTGTTAACCAGAAAAAATATTTCCTAAATACCCCTGATTGACCTGTTAAATTAGAAATAGATTACCTCCCAATTACTTCACAAGTATTTGCTTAATTAACCTTTAATAATCACATCATGAATAATGTGATTATTCAGTTTTCTGAGATAATTAATGAGAAAAACCCTTTGGAAACCATAAATTGCCTTGCAAATGTTAATTTTCAGATATCTTTTTTAAGTCTGAAAATTTTTCGTTGGTAAAATTGTAAAATGTATGTGACTTCTAAAATGAAGTTTAAAGAAGAACTATGAGTTGTGGCTAATAAAATATCAGACTGATTTTCATGTTTCATTTTTGTGAACTGTGCCACTAACTTCTCAGCCCATCATGTACACTGGAGTTAAGTCAAAAAGTTTAAAGCACTTTCTGTAAAATAGGGTGACTAAATCATGTACTTCTGACTTGTGACTAAACCGCAATTTTAATTAAGCTCACTTTAATAAACCACTAATAGATGGAAGCCCAAATGAAAAGTTATAGATCCTATATCAGTTCAAGAAAAGTAACCCCAGGCACACACTTGAATTCAGATTCCTCCTCTTATTGCAATGTAACTGACATTGTAGATAGTCCCTCTAAAAAATCAACATTTGTATTCGTTAACCTCTCTTCTCTCTAATAAGGCATCTCTGAGAGTTTTCCTTAGGACTCTTATTTATCATTTTCATCCTCCCAACAAGATTTTCAACTAATACTTCAATTCACATTTATACTGCTAATCAACATATTTTATGTAGTCTAAACTATTAATCTACAGAGATATATTAAGCCGTTTGTGAAATTAACACTTTTTTCATCTAAGTTAGAGCCTGAGGCCCATGTTCAAGGAATAGAGCACAAAGAAAGTTTTAGAGCAAAGAAAACAGACTGGCCTTTGTATGTTGGTATAAGTAAGTTATCAAAGTGCAGGCCAAAAATAACTAGACCAAATATTCTTGTGAAATTTATTCTAAGCATACTTTGATATAAAAATTAAATGAAAAATTAATAAAGCCAATGAAGATAAAACTTGGTAAGAATCTTATTCTCTGTAGTAAAAGGATTATTTTCCAACTTTAGAGAGGCAATATATTTCAGTGTTTAATTGCTGGCAGTAATTAGATTCTGCAGCTGATTCCCTGGCCAAATACCAGTATCCAAGGTAGCGAAGAAGAAAGCTAGCCCCCTGACTAGTAGGTCCGAATATAGAACACTTCCTAGACACAGAAAATTTTAACTAGGAGTTAGCCATGTGGTAGGCACAAGATTTTCTCCTACCCAAGTGTTGACATTTTTACACTCACCCTTTACATTTCCCTAGGTAAGAACTTTTATTTCTCCCTTTCTCCTCCCAAAGCCACCTGTTCTAGAGAGCCGTCTCTGAATTAAGCCTAATTAAGAAGGCTATGTGCTCCTTAAGGACAAAGCCTACACAATATTAATTTTGCTCATTACATGTTGCTTAATTAATCATATATCTGTAGTTCCACAACAACCTCTTAATGCACCAAATATTATTGAAGATTTTTTTTTTTTTGCCAGATATTGTGCTGGGTGCTGAGATAAAATTATTCATTCGTTCTTTTAATATTTATAAAACACCGTGTCTCATGTTCTGCCCTGTGTTCAAGGAACGCAATGGTGAGCCAGATAGACAAGGTTCCCAGTCTAGCAGGAAAGAGTTGTAACAAAGAAGCGTGAAGAATGTTATGGTAAGGAAAGATAAGGAGTGTGGGAAACAGTAAGAGCATCTAACCTGACTAAATTGTTTGTGGGGGCAGAGGGAGGGTGGGGTTGGGGAATTAGAGAAGAAACATCAGTCTCTAAACTGATCCAAAGATGAGTTAGCTATCCTGCAGTGAGAACTGACATCGGATTTGCATTTTAGAAGAATCACGCAGGCTGCTTCATGAAGTGTAGATTGGAAGGAGACAAGACCTACGAAACCAGTTCCGGTTTTGTTCAGAGTAGTCTGGGGAGGAGATGGTGGGGGCCTGGAGTAAAGCAGAGGGAGTTAAGAGGAGTGAGCAGATAAGAGAGAGATTTAGGAGATAGATAGAAGCGACAGAGGTGTGTGTGGGAGACCGGAGGCGAGGGTGACTCAGATTTCAGCTTAGGCATCGGAATGAAGGTGGTGACATTCACTGAGAGGGGAATTAGGAAGAAGAGCAGATGCAAGGAAATGTGAGTTTAACTTTGGACAAGTTTAATTTAAAGTGCCTAAGGGACATTTAAGTAGAAGTGTCAGTAAACTGTTATTTGGGTCTGGGGTTTAGCAGGGAGAACTGGACAGGAGGTGAGTCATCAGCATATCCTATCTATGCCTAAATATAAGACGCCTTTGAGTACAGAGCGTGCCCCATTTTCCCAATTAAAATCCACCTGCAATAAAACTTTGTAGCCAGCTTAAATTTATGAACTTTAGGAGATGTAGATGAAATAATCAGAGATCTACTGATAATATTTAATGCATTAACTTAATTACACTTATATACTTTAAACTATTAATGAAATATAATTTTAAAAAATGATTTTCTAGAAACTCTTCACAGGCTTTTTATCATCACCAGAGTCACATTTTGAGTCTCTGACACGGTTTCCCAAGACAGATTATCTTTACTTCCACCTCAATTTTTGACTTGATATGTGACATTGTCACTGAGAATTTTATTCCAGGTTACAGTATCTAATGACACTACATCATCTATCCTATACCCATATTCATCTATATTTTTTTTTCTATGATGACTCTTAACGGCTTGTTTTCGAGCACATCCAACACTTGAAAATTTGAAGGTAGATATCTCCTTGGAACTTATTTCTAAATCTGTGTAAAATTTCTTTGTTTCTTACCAATTCTGTCAGGTGGCTTCTATATGAACACAAAATGGATTTATTTCATGCTGCTGCATGTTCCCCCAAAGAGCATTCTGATGTTCAAAATAATTGAGAGAACATCCAGTAATACAAAGGACTTTTTTTTAAAGGTCAGAGTATAAGATGACTCTGTCTCTTCTAATTATAGTGGGGAGAGGGCTGGGATTATACCCCAATATATACAGTAACACCAAGAAGTGGTTGAGATTGCCCCGGGAAAGTTTCAGACCAGAGAGGAAGATTTAGGACTAGGATTAAACCCGGGAACACCAAAACATTTAAGGTACAGAAAAGAAAAAGAACTTGCAAAGAAACAGACGTATAAAAAGGAAAGCAGAAGCATGTAGTGTCACAGAACCCAAGGGAAGAAAGTGCTTCAGGAATGCAGGAGTGGTCCGTAGTGATGGAGAGGTCAAGTAAGGTAAGACCTGAAAAACATCTGTTACATTTCCTGCTAAGGTGGTCATGGACAACCTTAACAAGAGCAGTTGCAGCAGGGAGTAAGGCCACCTGATTGCTATGGCTTGTCACTGAGTATGAACAACTTCCCCAAGGTGTTTACTTATAATAGGAAGAAAGAGTTGGGAAGTCTAGAATGGATTTTGTTAAGAGTGGAGTGAAGTTAACTGCTGATCCAAGGAGCCAATAGAGAGGGAAGTGTTGAAGATTCAAGAGAGCAAGGGGATAATTGATAGCTTTGAAACACTGTAGTAGATAATTTGGCAGCTGTCATTCAGCAAGGCCCATGATTATCTGACCTCAGTAGTCTCAAGCAACCAGCAATATGCAAAAAGGACTTCACAGAATAGAGTTACACCCTGGCCCTGTGGTTTTCAGGCAGCTTTCCGCTATATTTGAGCATGTGTCGTTCTTGTAACACCTTAATGAAGACTGGAAATAAGAAGCCACATCCTGACAATGGCTATCCAGTTCTCTCTTCTCAAAGGACACATGGCTGGGTCCCACCAGAAGCAGTCACCAAACGAAGCAGTCCAGCTTTCCAGCAAGAATGACAGGATCTTTCTTTTTGGTTGCCAGCAACAGAAACCCAACACAAAATACTGTCTGAAGCAGAAAGAAATTTTATGGAAAGGACCCTGGAATCTCAGGACGAGGGTGCAGTCAGACCTCAGGAATGGAACTAGAAACTGGAATGCTTTATAGAACCCAGAAAATCATCTTTTGGAGAGTCTCGTGTCTGTGCCCATCTTTCTGAATCTGCCTCCATTTCACATCTGTTGCACAATGGCTCTGTGTCCTAGTCCACATGGCAGAAAGTGGCCACTGCCAGAAACTTCCCAGTTACCCTGTTACAGTCTGCTTCTGACTGTCAGTCTTAGTTATGAACTTCCCAGTGAAAGGACCGAGAGTCAGTCTTGGGTTAGCCCACTCTAACCCATTCAGGCAGTAACGTGGCAGCTCCCACTGTAATTAAGTAAGTAAAAGAGGAATGTGTAATTCACGGGAAAAGAGGCATCAACTGCAGCTGGATTCCATTTATCACTATATCCCAATTGCCCCACCTGGTACCTGGTATTTAATAAATATCTGATCTAATGTATTTGATGTTGATGTGAAGATTTTTCAAATTACAGAAGGAAGTTTACATATAGGTCAAGGTATTTGCTTGGGGGAGAAGAGCCAGAAAAGAAGAAAGGAAAGATACAACTGTGCAGATATGTTCATAGGCAAGAGGATACCAAATTCATTCTTGAGGGTCTTGATCTTCTCCACGAAGTAGGAGCAAGACGTTCTCCTGTATGAAGGGAAGGGCTCTGGTAAGGAGAGCAGCATATATGTGGAAGAGCCAGAGAGGGTTAAGAGAGGGAAGTGGACATGGGTCCAGCTGAAATTCTTAATGACACACTTGTGATTTTTGTTGATCTAGTATTTCTAAGGCAATACATAGTTAAGAGGAGAGAATGTGGATGGTTGGACTGACCCAGAGGTGGAAATTTCTAAGAGGGGGTGAAGAAGTAAAAGACAAGGGATGGAGGCACTCATGCCGAGAAGTGAATTATTAAACTGGTAAACCATGTGCTCTAGTCTAGCTAGGGAAGGAAATAAATCCAGAATGGTTAGAATGGCTAGGGTAAAATGAGAGTATTGACATACTGGAACATGTTTGGTGCATTATCTTTTGGTGCATTTGAGGTTGAGGGTATCTCCTGCTTGGGAGTTTCTCAGGGCTAATAGAAAGGGGCCAAAATATGGGTAGCTCTTATATTAGACTTAAGCTAAAGGAATAAATGAGCTTCTTGAAGTTTTTATGTTATCAAATTCAGCTCCCTAGTGTTGGAGAGCAGACTGGCTGTGTGTGATGGTGGTAAGGTGGGTAGGAGGGTTGTAGCTTGGAATAGGAACCGTAGGATGATGGAGAAGGAGGAGGGCAGGATCAGTGTAGCTAAGAGATGGGTCATCCACAAAGCCAAGGAAGTCACCCAGGATGGCAGGCATGGAGATGTTGGAATGGAGAGAAAGAATATAAGCCACTTGACACTTAAGATATCTGAGAAATATCTTATAAGTCAATCATTATATGACAACAACAACAAAAAAGACACTGAGTTAGATGCCATGATTCCCAAAATCAGAGTTCTCATTCTCCTTAGGTTGTTTGTTTTTTTTTTTTCCTGCTCCAAAATGTAAGTGATCTGATGGGAAATGATGGTGGGATTCCAGATGAATATTAACACCACCTACTGGTCACTTGAGATCTGAACAAATGAGGTCCACAGAAGTAGCCTCAGGAGAGAGTCAGATTTAAAAAACAAAACAAAAGAGGAGAGAGAAGAGATGCCTATGCAGAGAAGGGTACATAGAGGCATTTGTTTACCACCTGGTGGGACTTCCAGGGGAATAGGAGGAAATGCTCAGAACAGAGGTTAAGCTCTGAGAGCTTGCATCAACGGGGAGCAAGTGCAGAACATTATAAAAAGAGGCTGAATGACAATGACCACAGGATGAGAGGCTCTGAATCAGTGGTGACACTAAGCCAATGTATCACGGTGAAGACTGTGGCCTGTGAGGAGCCCAGCTCAGCGTGGCACAGCTTGTGGTGTTCTAGTAAGTCCGTGGAAGCCTAAGGGAGGAGAAGGGCCAGTCTGTTGGGTTCTAGATTCTGAAGGTTCTAGATTCTGCGCACAAACCCTCCAACCCTCCAGGGGACCGCCACAACCACAGCAGCTAGAGCAACACTTCGGGAACAGTAATGACCCAAGGGCAGGTAAGAGAGAGTTTCCTGAAGAAGTTCAAGGGCTCTCAAGACAGAAAGCTTCCCTGATGCTTAGTGCAGGGATTCCCAAATATAGAATCACCCAGTGAATATGCTGAACACATGAAAGATTCCTAGACTCCACCCCAATCCTCCTGAACTAGAAACTCCCAGGGGTGGCCCCAGGGATACGTGTTTTTGAGAAATCGCTAGATGGCTTCGGAGTTTCTATCTAACTTAAGGTACTTAAGGGTGGTAATGGAGTTGGTTAACAGAAGTAAGCAGTGACTCAAAGTATAATCAGCTTTACAGATTTTCATATTCTTAAACCTAAACTTCTCTAATTACATTAAAATAAACCAAAACATTACCTTGTAACTCACTATATTTAACACTTTGGCTTTTCCTCCTCTCTTTTTCCTTCTTGTCATTATTTGTGTTTGAAATCATACCCTCTTGTCATTGGTGATTTTGAAAACCATCCCTTTCGATGTTGCATTTATCAAATTTCCCAATATTAAAGGAATGCATGTTATGGGACCTGTGGAAAATGCCCAAAAGTAAATAGAAGAGTAAAATTACCTGTATTCTCTCTTCCCACACCATTCTTAATGTTTGGCTGTATCTCCTTCCATTTTTATTCCTCTCCACCAAGCTTTTTTCTGTATTTGCAGTTTTATAAAAGAAAAAAAAGTTGTCATTTTCTCTATATATAGTTTCTTATACTAGTTTTTAACTTTGTAACTTTGTAAGAAACTGCTTGTAAGAAAATTTACAATCATAGTATATGTGTAAATATATATTCTACTTTCTTAAACTTATTACCTGCTTTCTTGAACTTATCATAAATACTTCCTTATGTTATAAATTATTATTCTTAAAAATATACGCACTACTTGCAATATTAGGTTGAGTAGATAAATCATAATTGCCTAAGTCATTTTCTTATTTTTGGATGTTTGATGTTGTTCATTCATACTGCAATTTTTTTAATTTTTTTTTTATTTGACAGAGAGAGATCACAAGTAGGCAGAGAGGCAGGCAGAGAGAGGGAAGCGGACTCTCTACTCAGTAGAGAGCCCCATGTGGGGCTCAACCCCAGGATCCTGGGGTCATAACCTGAGCCAAAGGCAGAGGCTTTAACCCACTGAGCCACCCAAGTGCCCCCATCTGCAAATATTTATCAGTTTTCTACTATGTGCTGGACAGGGCTCTCAGGTCTAGAAATACAGTCATGAAGAAAGTAGGCAAATTCTCTCAGGACTTACATTCTAGTGAAAGGGAGACTAACAGTAAATAAATATCAGGTGATAATAAATGCTCCCTCTCCCCCGGCCCAAAAAAAAAGGCAGGGAAGGGATAAAGTATGATGGGGCTGCTATTTTATATAGTGTGGTTAACACAAATAATACTGCAATGAGTACATTGATTCATAATCTTTTAAGTTTTTCAAATTGTTTTGCCAAGATACTTCACTGGAGAAAGAACTATGAAATCAAGGAGTATGAATATATTCACTGATACATATTGTTAATGACATTCCAAAGAGTTGGACCAATTTGCATTCCCACCTTTGAGATAGGATCACTGGGTATTTATACTATTTTTAAGATTTTTTTACTTAAATTTAGACATATAATGTATTATCAGTTTCAGGGTTTTTGTTATTAGTTTCAGGGGTATTTACATTATTTTGTAATCTTGACTGGTTTGAATTTCTTATTGATTTGAATGAGTTTTTAGTAAAGGAAAAGTTAGAGATACCTGGGTGGCTCAGTGAGTTGAGATTCTGACTCTTGGTTTTTCAGCTCACGTCATGATCTCGGGGTTGTGAAATGGAGCCCCACAAGGAGTTCCAACCTCCCAGGAGCCTCTTATCTAGCCTCTCCAGGAAACCCAGGCGGAGTTCCATGCTCAGTGGGGAGTCTGCTTGTCCCTCTGCCCCTCTCCCCTCGAAGATAAATAGATAAATAAAATCTTTTAAAAAAATAAAAAATAAAAGAGGAAAAATTTAACTTTTATCCTATTTGCTACAAATCACTTTTCCAGATTCTTGATTGACTCCTATCTTTGGTGGTATGCCCCTCTCTTTGCATAACTACCAGTTGTCCCAATACTCTTTGCTGAATGAGTTTTTCCTCACACACGGTTTGTGCAGCTACATTTATTATGTATTAACATTTTAAAGTATATCAGAATCTGTGTCAAAGTTATTTATCTGGTTCATTCATTTGTCTACTTTGCATCAATACCGCACTATGTAATTACTTAAGTATGAGACACTCTAATACCTGTTGGGGCTAATTCTCCCTCATTATGCTTACCTTTAACATATATTCTTTTTGTTATCCTTAATGATTTATTCTTCTAAATAAATTTTATGCTAATTTCATCAAATTTTCATTCCAGTCTGCTGCCCACCGTTTTTGTATTTTTGATGCTGTTGGGAATGAGATTTCCCTTTTCATCACATTTTTAATATGTTATTGCCATTATACAGGCTAGCTATTGATTTTTGTGTATTTATCTCATTCTACCATTTTATTGAACTTTTTATCAATTCAAATAGCTTTTTAATGGCATCTCTTTGGTTTTAGAGACGTATCATGTATTTGAAGAGATGTATCATTTCTTTTCCCTCATACACGATTTCTAACAGGTTTTACTGCATGTTACATGACAGTTTAGGATTTATTACTGTTGTGTTTTTATTCTGAAATACACCTCTTATCAAAATAAAATGCTCTTTGCTAAAAGGCTTTGGTCTTAAATTTTACTTTCTTTATGTTTATTTGGTTTGTGTTTAATCTACCTTCGTGTTGCTTTTATTTTTCAACTTCATCCTTTTTGTTTTAGCTGTTGTTGGTGGACACCTGTGGGAATGGCTGTCAGCCACGCCTTGGTTCCCACTGCAGCTAGCCTGTTCCTGCGGGGCCATCTCACCTCCTGGCCACAGTTGACTGGGCTTGGTGTGGGCACCGGACTGAGACTGGCCAATCACGCTACCCTAATCACTCCGGCCACCCTCCTTTGGGTCAGGAATGCCGGCTGCAAGCTGAGCCTGGAAGACTTTTCGACTTGGAGAATACGCGGAGAGAGAGAGAGAGCCTCTTCTTTCTGGTGGTTTAAAGTCTAAACTGTTCAAACCAGAAAGTGTACAAGGTCTTGCTTTCCCATCCGTAGAAAAAACTAGCAACCAACAGGAGGAGGAAGCCACGCCCAGAATCCCAGCCGCAGTGAATGAGACAGTATTTGAACATCACCCAAGTCCTCAGTTTCTAGTGTTCCTGAGACCCAGCCGCCTCTCTGCACCCACAGCTGTTCAGCTATACCTTGGGTTTGGTGAAATGCTTCAGCCTTGATCCCATAAACCCTCCTCTTTAGCTCAGGGGAATTTGCATTGGTTTTCTGTCACTTGCAACCAAAAGATTCCCAGAATATAATATATGTTTCTGTAAACAGCTGAGATTTACTCTTGAGGCAGGAATGCAGGCCAGATAGCATTCTAAGTTCTAGCGGTGATAAATAATTATTTTTGATGTTACATTGGCTGGATCACTTCGGCAGGGAATTTAGAGAGGGGAAAATACAATACATTGGGTAAGGTTATCTTGGTAGCCACGCCCCTCATCTCTTATCTAGATAATGCAGGCCACCGTTTCTGCCACTGGGTTGAGGTCCTAAGGAGTCCCAGTCACAATGTGACCACTTCTCCAAAACACCTATCTGAGCAATAGAAGATTAGTTTCATGGCCTCTGGAGTGAGGGGGAAAGAGACGAGATTGATAGACTTAGAGCATAACATGCTCCCTTTCTAAAATAGACCCTCCAGTACTATCTTCAGGGCTGTCAGCCTCCACCTTTTGCCAGCTAAAGACAGTGGAGAAGAAAAAGAATCACTTCAGGCACTAGGTTTCCAAAAGGAACACCCTTCCTGTTACCTCCTGGCAGAATCTCCAGGCATGTGACATCAAGGGGCTCTAGCCCTGGATGGAGATTGTATCAGGGACCAGCACATTTCCCTGACAGCTGTGCCACCAAGAACGTCAGGATCTGTACATCTGCTTTCAGGACGTGGAGTTAGCGTTTTGGATGGTTTTTAGTCCCTTACCAGCCGCTTAGAAATCGAATTACTCTGCTGACTGCCAGAGTAACTAGCTCACTGACTGAGCCACTAAATCAGACTAATTGAGGTAACAAATATGCCTGAACACTGCTTCCTTGAGAAAATGCAACCCTCAGAAAACATGACATTTACTTCTGACGTGGCTGATGTAATTGACAACGAGGCATTTCTGAGACTGCTTTTGATTTGTATTGATTAAAAGAAATACGGAATAAATTTTAAGGGTCCAAATGTACTCTGCCCTGATTCAAACACAGACACACCAAAAAGAAGTTTGTAAATAGAACGCAAATCTAGTACAAGTCAGTAACAATTGAGAGCTCTTATAGCCTGACAGCAGCTTTCAGACCCACATGCAGTGATTCCAGGGGTTTGGTGCAGTTCATAACGGGCCGAGTGTCAGTGTCACAAATGCCTTCCAGAAATTATTACAGTTGTTTGGCTACTGTATTGGCAGTCAGCAGGACAACTAGGTATAATGTTACCAATAGCGTACACTCCTTCCTTACTCTCCTAGCTCGATCTGTTGATTTGAAGACAAAAAATGAGGTGAGGACGAATAACTTTTATGATTTCTGTCAACTTGACAGTTACCTTAAAGACATTACATTTGGGCGCCTGGGTGGCTCAGTGGGTTAAGTCTCTGCCTTCAGCTCAGGTCATGGTCTCAGGGTCCTGAGATCACCCTGCATCGGACTTTCAGCTCAACAGCGAGTCTGCTTCCCCTTCTCTCTCTGTCTGCCTCTCTGCCTACTTGTGATCTCTCTCTCTCTCTCTCTCTCTCTCTGTCAAATAAATAAAATCTTTTAAAAAAACCACAGTTTATTTAACTCTTTTAATCCCAATGAAACAAACATTAAGGCAAGAAGTTAGAAAATTCCTTTCATATTTGGATTGTAAAGATAATGGCAAGAAGAAACTTTTGTAATAAAATGCAATGGGATATAATGCAGAAGGAATCCACCAGAAGTGTGTAACAGCACTGAGAGGGAAGACGTGTTCCTAAAGATTGCCATGCACCATGCCACGCTGTTATGTTAAACAGGCTGATATGTTAATCAATGTTTAGGACCCCAAAAATAAGCTCACAAGATATTGAGATTTTACTTTAAATGAATTATTCATAGACCCAGTAGCAACTTAAAAATAACATTATCGCATGATCCTTTTTTTTTGCCAACACAAAAATTCTAAATAAAGAGAAAGAAAGGGTAACCATGGCAAATAGGGTACTTCAGCTGTAACTTGAAAGAATTGGACATTTTTTTGTTCCTAGCTTTACTACTCAGTATTTTAGTTCCTCATAGAGTATCCAAAATCCCTCTGTCTACATGTGCCAGTTCCCAGGGATACTTCAACTATGAACAATAGTGTGGGTCTAATCAATATAGAAAGGCATCAGGGTGCCTGGGTGGCTCAGTTGGTTAAGTGTCTGCCTCCGGCTCAGGTCATGATACCAGGGTCCTGTTGCTGATTCCCTCAGCCTTTGGACTGGCCGAGTGGCCACAAGCCAGCTCAGTTAGCATGCTCAACCCCAGTATGCAGTGAACATGGTTCTACATAAGTTTGCCATAAGCATCTTTGCCACAAGCATTTTTGTCACATTTTTGCTGCATGAATAATCAGCTACAAGGCATTGTACCATAAGAGATAAAATCATAAAAAAATAAAAGAGGGGTACCTGGGTTGCTCAGTGGTTTAAAACCTCTGCCTTTGGCACAGGTCATGATCCTGGGGTTCTGGGATCGAGCCCCATGTCAGGCTCTCTGCTCAGCAGGGAGCCTGCTTCCTCCTCTCTTTGCCTGCCTCTCTGCCTCTTTGTGATGTCTTTCTGTCAAATAAATAAAATCTTTTTTTAAAAAAGGACATTCATTCAAAGGGATATAATGAATCATAAAAATGAGCAAATTTAAAGACTTGATTGTTGAAATACCAAATATTTGAATATATTTAAAATGTGTAGTTTAGAGTCATGGCAATAGTGCACTGATAGCCGATTTTCTTTTATGGGTGGTACCTAATCACGTATCTTCAAAGTCTTTCATTCTTAGTACTATACACTTTTTCTTTCTTTCTTTTTTCTTTTTTTTTTTTTGCTCGTTCAACGTTACACTTTTTCCTTTTTCACTAAAATTTCATCCTTCTAGAATGCATATTTGTAACTGAGCCTTGCATTGTGTTGTGAAAGCCTTTTACGTTGTTGTTTGTTCTTGGCATATTGTCACAAGTCTGCTGACAGACGTTCCCGAGTTCTATGGGAAATGTGGGTTCAAAACTCCGCACTGTCCTTCAGACCGTTATGAGGACTCAGATGTTTGTACTATAAAAACGGGAGTCCTATGTCAATGAAGACATGAAACCAACTGTCAACCAGTTGATGAAACCAACAAACTGTCAAACCAAACTGTTAACCAGTTATTTTTTTTTAAATTTTTTATGGCAGAATTGCCTTATGGCCAATTAGTTATGCAGTGAAAATGTTTGCAGAGAAAACGCTTGTGGCAAAAACACCAGACATGGTAAAAATAAGACCAGCTTCTACAAGATCCATGATATTAAAAAATACTGGGTTCACTAACAGTGGCATTTCTCAGTCTAGATAGACAAGGTCTCTGGGCTTTGTTGAGTCAGTGTAGCTTTGTTGAGTGTAATAACTGTATCACTCTGGTGTGGGTGTCAGTAAGGGAGTAGACTGTGCATGTCTGGGGCAGGACGTATGTGGGGAACCCATGGACCTTCCCCTCAATTTCACTGCAAACTGCTCAAAAACTGCTCTAAAAAAGAAAATCTATTTTTTTTTTTTTTTTTAAGGAACAAAGCTCTTAAAAAAGCATGGTGTGAACACAGTCACAACTTGCCTTTCTTGGGTTTCTTGTCCTGTTCTCACTCTCTTCTATTTTCCCTCTAGCCATCATAAAGTTTATTCTAAAGACATGTCCTTCTGAAATCCCACCGCGAAGCCCATTGTCGGCAGGGAAATGTCTGAACATGACCTGTAGGGTTTGTCTTATTTCTAGCCTGTGTCTACTTCTCCAGGCTCATCTGTCACAGCCACACAAAACCCTGCCACCATATTACATGGCTTCTAGCTCCTTGGATACTCCAGGCTTTCACGTGTCTCCATGCCTTTGCTCAAGCTATGCTCTCTGATTAGAATATGCCTGGTAAATTCCAATTCCTCTTTTATGTTTCAACTCTTCTGAGAAGTTTCTCTTGCCTGGAACCCCATGCCCTCATATAGCCAACTGTTTCCTCCTTTTTGGTTACCTTACACCTTGAACACACTTGTGTGATTGCACTTATTGCTGTATTATGATTTGCAGGTCTGAGCCCCAACAAGGGCAGGGACCATGCCTTATTTGTCTTGGTAACTTGGAGGGCTGGCACTGTAGGCACTAGGGTAATGTTTGTTGGAGAGATGGACACACCAACAGATGGTTGAATGGATGAATGAATTCAGGTTAATGCAGTCTTGCTCACCAAATTTCAAAAGTCTGGTACAAAAGTTTTATGAATAAAAAGCTATAATTTTACATAATGTACACTTATTTGGTACTTGGCATGTCACAATTGATCCTTTTATATTAATTTCCTGTTTCTCCCAGGAGATTGTAAATTGCCGACACACATCCCAGTGAGGCGTGCTGTATGTAACGTGAGACTTGAGTCTTTCAGACTTTGTGTTGTGAGTGTCTGATCTCTAAGACAAGTCCAGTCACTTACTGTCCCAGGGGTTCTCTTGGGAGAAACATTATTTACTGGTGGTCAGTTAGAACTGTATGGAATTTAATATTTGTTGCAAAAGCTGAAGGGCTGCCCTCCTTCTAATCTCTGAAGGCATTCGTATACCCAAGAGCCCTCCCTTATCTTTATTTCTGAACCCAGAGTTTAATTGCGTAAAGGAAATAGGGGTAAAATCAAACGAGTAAATTTCTTCTCTAATTGCAAGCATCATGTCTGGGTTGAATAACAGTTTAATTAGGGATTTAGATTTTTTTTTTTTAAGTGATTGCAGAAAAAAAGGGGAAAAAAGGTGGGGGGAGTTGCTACACCAAAGGGAAATATCAGAACAAAATAGGATCTCGGATTGAGCAAGACTTATCTTTCTACTTCCTCCTCTTCCTCCTGCCACAGGATGCTAGAACCAGGGTGATTACGATGGTCTTGTCTACTGCTATTCTCATCGAAATCAGAGGCTGCAAATTATGGAAATCAATTGGCCAGCGAAACAGAACTTTGTGCCACTAAGTAAAGCTCCATGTGACACTCCTGTAAGAAAGCTTCTTAGCCCTGATCAGCTCAGCCCTTTCCATGTTGTGTTTGGGGAAACAGTGGACTCTTCCAAGATTGCAGCATTCCTGCTTTCAGGAGGCATTTTTACTGCATAACTAGAAGTGTCTTTTTGAGTTTGGACTTCCTAACCTTGAGAAGGAGTTGACGTGCTTCTTCACTGAGTGTGAAATGAGCAGATGGTGTTGTTTCACTCCAATTTGTTTTGCATGGACTGAGGAGGAGGCTGTGGGGGAGGGGATAAATGTGTTCTGTCCTTGATGGCTGAACACAACTCATTGGCACAAACAACCCACTTCCCTAGCATTGGATCGTCTACTTAACAGGGACTGGCTCTTCACTTACTGCACTCCAGTCTGGAAGCTATTATCACCAGGTTGTTCTCTTTATCCAGAAGAGATTATATTCTCATTACAGCAGAAAGACCCCCAAACAAAACCCCAAAACAAAACAAAACAAAAGCCACAGCATATTCGGTCTGCCTAAACTAATACTTGAAGGAGCCTACTATAGACCCTTTGAGGTAAGGAAAGTCCCACATTTTAAAATACCAGTTGCCCCCTCCAGGCACGTTCATCTCATTTTCATTCATTTCTGCATTCAGCTCACCAATAACCAAAGATGTCCCCCAGTGAACTGAGATAAGGAGCCTGATGACTGTCATGGAAAAGTTGCTAACTCCCCAGGGACCCTCCGCCAGCTCTCTATCTGGACTGCTGGGGGAACGTGGGCCAGAATAGTGGTGGTGAGACCCTTGTCCTGGGGAACATTTGGAAACACCTGTGTTTCTAGGTGGAACCCTAGTCCAACCTCATCCAAGGAAAAGGGCTCTTGGGCTAAGAGGGCTGTCTGCTCTGCCTGCTGTCAGCATGCATGTGCTCTGGTCCCCCACATATGATTTTGGTGCAGCTACAGCAACTTCTTTGTGCTCCCAGCCCCCTCCTTTTCATCCCCTGGCACAAAAACCCCAGTGAGTAATATACACTTTGCTGAAGATTTCATTAGGGAGAGAGAAGGAATCTATAAGCCCCAGAAGTGCCCCCAACCAGTCATCATTTCTCATGTTATCTGAGCATTGTGTTTCTCTCTTTACCAGTTTTCTTCCACCCTTCATCCCATGCCCCCCTAAATTCAGCTCTGCCCCCAAGTGGCACCGTCCCCCTCAGAAAAAGCTTGGCAGTTAGTGGGCCTATCGCACTCTTTTTTTTTTTAAGACTTTATTTATTTATTTGTCAGAGATCACACATAGGCAGAGAGGCAGGCAGAGAGAGAGGAGGGGGAAGCAGGCTCCCCGCTGAGCAGAGAGCCCGATGCGGGGCTCGATCCCAGGACCCTGGGATGGCAGAGGTTTTAACCCAGTGAGCCACCCAGGTGTCCCCCCTCACCCCTTTTTGAAGGCAAGTTAGTAACCACCAGTTAGTATGGAAGCCCACTCTCTGGGATTCTTATTCCCACCCCAAGAGTCACCGAACAGCATCTAATTTTGTCCCTGATAGGTAATCTTGTCAGTACGATCTTCTTCCTCAGGTCTGGCCCAATCTTCAGAATTCACCGAGGCCTCTTCCTACTTCGCCCATTTAGCCTGATACTCCATACTCTTGTCTCCTGTTTCATCAACCTCCTGTTTTCTCAGCCCCTCAGCAAACGAGCCAGACTCACCTTAGCCCTTCCTAGATTTGGTGACCTGTTTTGGATGCACTTCTTGAAGCCAGGCCCTGCCCATCTCCCTAGGACGGGACCCATGCTCCCGTCCTCCTTAGGGGAGACCCCGCTGCTTCCATCCTGCCTGGACTGCTCTCCAAGCGTGGTGGGTCCCATGTCATCAAATCACTGTCCTTAAATGGGGTCCTCACACAATGCATAAGGAATTCTCAAACGTGTCCATACATCACCAATGCTTTTAGCGCCATCGTGGCCTTGGAGATTGACCATAAGAGGGAGATGGCCAATCACACGCAGCTCAGCTCTGGAGTTCTTCCTGGTCTGCGCTCTGTCTGCTCCTTGGCGAGTTTAACACTTGCCGGTTTGACAGCGGTCCATTTGGACCTGGTTCTGCCTTTGGAATACTGACCCTCAGAATTAGGGCCTAGCTTCTGCAACTTGCTGTCAAGTTTGCCACTATTTCAGGGGTCTCTTGGCTTTGGTGGCCTTGCTTTTCCTCAACTCATCTCTCCGCCCCCCCTCCCCCCCCCGCCGGCTAAGGTGGCACAGAACAAATTCACAGTTTCCAGGGAAAGAATTATAAGAACTGGCAAAGTTCGTATAAAAGTTCTTATAATAGGCTTACCAGGTGTCTGGTATTAAACCAGACAATCTGACATTTTACCTTCCTGTCTCATTAAAACAACAAAAAAAATTTTTTTTAAGGAAGCACATATTTCTGAGTAGTTATAAAGCTAAAGAACTATATCTAATATATATTTATTGAAATAGGCAGATAAATTACTTAAGTCAATTTTTATATCACTCCCTGAGTCCCACCCCAAAAGCAGCTTTGGTACTTTTATAGGAAAAACCTAGAAACCTAAATTATTGTTGAATGTGAAGCCTCCTCCCCTTTTATTTTATTTTATTTTTTTAAACTTTATTTATTTATTTGAGAGAGAGAGTGTGTGTGTGAGAGTGGAGAGGTCAGAGGAAGAGCAGACTCCCTGAGGAGCAGGGAGCCTGATGTGGGACTCGATCCCGGGACTTGAGAATCAGGACCTGAGGCGAAGGCAGTTGCTTAACCAACTGAGCCACCCAGGCACCCCCCCCTCCCCTTTTAATTTAAAAATCTGCAGTAACTGCTGTGTTGCTTTGCAAAACAATATATGTATGTTAAGGAGCCATATCAATGGCAAAGCTATGTATTCAACCATTTAGAACTATTTTCAAATGTTTGGTTTTCAACAGAATGCAAACTGTGGTCTTCCTAAAATTTGTCTCCTAATCTTGGGCTTCAAAGGACATTCAATCATGATTATCATCTCTTTTCACTTAATAAGGTCATTTTAAAATGCTATTTGATATCTAAGAGAGCCTCGTGAATTCTTTTAGCAATTTCCTCTGTTTTGACCTAAAAATTTTTTTTGCCAAAAAGAGCTGGAACCTACAAAGTTTGGGGACCGTATATCCTGGTTTTTCATTTTTTGAAAGCTTGTCAGAATATTTATCTTCTTCAGTTTATGATTCTTTTCCTTTTTTTCTTCACTTACCAATGTAAAAAAAGTTACAAGTTCGCATCTTTCTCATCCTCTCACCAAAGTAAACATCTCTCCAATTACCCATAAAGGGCAGATGTTTCCAAGGAATTACTTACTGTTTCTCAAGAAAAAAGGCAAAGATTGTGATAGAAGGCTCTCTTTCACATACATGAGTTCTTAGCAAAAGCATTTAAGTATCCCTAAGCCTAGTAGAAAAAAGGAAATCAAAGAAATTATGCCACATTAACTATATATCTAAGAATTTGTTAACTAAGTGCCTGGGAAAAAGCTTCTTGACCATCAATCTGAAGAAATGTTTCTTATAAGTATCACCTTCACAATTCACCTGTTTCCTCAAATGTTTATTGCCTGGCACTGTTTTAGACACTGGACATATAGGATTAAACAGAATAGAGAAAAATCCCTGCACTTGACAGCTGTGAGAAGAAACTCTCGGTTCTTTAACAGTACCCATTTATTAAAAGGAAGTACAGAACATAAAAGATTGCCAGAATCCAAAGAAATCCAGGCTTCCCCAGCCAGACTGTAAATTTCTTTCCTTTGGTACCTCCTGGAGGAAGGACTGAGAGGCATTCATCTCCTAACTCCACCTCTTCCCAGGCTGGTGTTTGTTAAACCCATCAGTAATTTGTTGTAACCACAGATGGTCCCTTCCTGGACAAAGAACATCCGTATCCTTGGAATGATTTCTTTATAGAAATAACAATTTTTCAGGTTTGTCTGATTGTCCTCATGCAACAACACTTCTTTAAACATCTCTGGCATACAAAAAGGAAGTTTCAGTAACTGAAACTTAATCAAGTGAAGTAAGGAGATCTTCTCACGTTGTAGCACCTGCATGGTTCCTGGAAGTACAATGCTGGAGAATGGCACGAGTTATGGAGTAACTGGGAGAGGCCAGGGAAGTACCATCTACCCATATTCTCCTCTCCCTACTGCCCCTAGTCTCTCTCTCCTACCCGGATGTCACGTTGCAGGAAAAAAAAAAAAAAAATCATCATTGGATTGGTTATTACCCCGTACTGAATTGCCTTCTTTAGGTATCACTTTTAAAATATGCAGACATCTCTTGGAAGATTGTCACACTCTGCTAACAGCCAGGGCATCCGTTAGATTGTTGGAACTAACACTGAAAGGGTTTGAACTATGGGCGAGGCACTTTACATGCCACATTGGTTACTTCCTACACTGATCTCTAAGAGTAGGCTTTCTCATGTTGCTGATGACGAATCTAGGGTCCAGAGAGGTTAAATGACAAACTCCCAGATCACACAGCCTTCAACGCTGGAGCCAGTAGTCAAAAGTGATCTTTCTCTCCCTTAGTCTGAATTCATTTATCAAATTCCTTTCCTCTGTGGCACACAAAACCTAAGTAAGGATAGCCTTGAGAGTGATGCCTGCTTGGCAAGAGGGTTGAAATGGAAGGGATAAAAACAGAGCAATGAAATGAGAGACGAAAAAGAAACATTTTGCTGACTTTCCAGTTTTCTCTGAGGTCAGATTCAGCACAGGGCTACATTGTTACTGCTTTGATAAAATTCCTGATTCTCAGAAATACTGACTTGGCAGGACCTTAGAGGTCATCTAGCCCAACCCACCATTAAAAGCTTTATTCAGTCATTAACTCACTTTATTACTGTTGGTGATCTGGGAAGGAGTGTCATTGACTTGGCAAGTGAGAACCTTTCTCTGAACCACAGTTTTCCACTATCTCATCACGGGCTTGTCTGGAGAGATTTAACTTTAAGTAATAAAAATTCTTTACATCTCTAAGCTTTTCACAGTTGCCAAAATTCTCATTTCTATAAGGTAGGGAAGGGCGGCATCTTACAGTGGCAAGAGCCCGGACCTCGGCCAGGTAGATCTGCGTGCAAATTTCCATTCGGTGACATACGAGCCATGTGAACTTGGGGAGATCACTTAACCCCTTTGACCTTCCTAAGCAAGCCGCTTTTAAGCCTCCCGAGTCCTCATCTGTAAAATGGGGATGATAATATCCCCTACATGAGGTTGAACTAAAGTGTGTGTAAAGCGTTTGCTCACGGAAGGTGCTCAGGATTGGTTGCCTTTCCTCTTTCCCTCTCTTGTTTTATTGCTGACGAAGCAGTGGTGACAAGAGGTAAAGCAATTTTCCCAAGATCAAAGAGCCAGTGGTTGCGAACTGAGGCCGAGCCCTAGAACGGCAGTTCTAGGGCTCATTGTGCGCTCCCATCCTCCCATCCCGCTCAGAGTAACTTCCTCCTTCCCTGCACTTTCGGTGTGTACACACCTACCGATTTCTTTGTAGTGCAAACTCCTCAGCTCCCTTTTTCTTCCCGCTGGGCGTTCTGTTTTGCTGTGTCTGCCCCTTTGCATGGCTGTGTTCCTGCTGGTTTCTGCGCATACTGCCTCTGGCTAGTTTCCGCTGTGTTTTATATGCTCTTTGGAAGTTCAGGACAAATGTCCTTAACTCAGCTGTGTCCGTGGACCGTGAAATCTGGTTCTCCTGGAGGAGACAGGGCAGCTGTGGTGACATCCGGGCAGATGGGCTCCTAGTCCCCTGGCTTCTGGTGCTCAAGTGTGACGTGCTACTGGCTGCCTTCTGGATTTTGATTACCGCTCCCCTGGCGTTGCTGCTTCCCCAACATTCCTCTAACAAACTCTGATTTAAACAGCCCTACACTCAGCCTTTCACGTCCCTTGTAACACATGGAACTGGTGCAGCCCACGGGGAGCCCCTGAAATAAATGGCTTCCAGAGGAACTGGTGCTTTTAAAGAGGTCATTCTTCCACATGCTGATACAGAAATGCATACACGTCCTCCAAACTATCTTTATTTAGGTCATTTGAAATGCATGGTCACAGTGTTCCCTCCGGAGTGAAAAGTAAATGTGTAGGCAAGCAGATTTACAATACAGTACGCCTACATAGCACATGTATATACACAGAACACATAATAAAAAAGATACTTGTCACTCATTTCCTTTATCATAAATTCAAGCAGGATCACTGGACTATTACTCAATCCAGAGAAAATATGATACCATAGATCTGAGAGAATTCTCAAGAGATCCATCTTGTCAATGTACCTATCTATCTGAAAGCGGAGGAAATGTCTAAACTTATGAGAATTAAGAGTTGATGTTCCCTTATTGAAGATCTCTATTCTGCCATGAAGCTTATTTACATATCTAAAGTTGTTTTTTCAACCACCAAACAAACAGCTCCTTGGGAATTCCCACAAATAAGGAGGATCATATTTGTTTTCCTTCCCAGGGTAGGCACTAGGCATATGATCTTAGCAGACTTGTCAAGATGGGGCGTCTGGGTGGCTCAGTCTGTTAAGCATCTGAATTTAGCTCAGGTCATGATCCCAGGGCCCTGGGATTGAGCCTTGCATCCAGCCCAGCATCCACACCGGCATCAGGCCTCCTATTCAGTGTGGAGTCTTCTCCCTCTTCCCCTGGTCATGCTTGCTCTCTCGCTCTCTGTCACTTCCTCACCCTCTCTCTCAGATAAATAAAATCTTAAAAAAAGAAAAAAGAAAACTTGACCAGAAACTCTGTCAAACCCTCCTTGAGTCCATGGGGCCAACTCTATTTCCTCCAGGCCCATTTCCCCCTGCCCTCAAGGGTCCTCAGGTGCTTGCCGACCACAGCCCAGCTGTGCAAGGTGCAAGGCTGATTATCTACCTGATGCCTCTTGTCCATGGGACCATTGGCCATTTCCAGAGATCTTAGTTTTCTGGGAGGGCAGAACAAAAATAAATTCAGCTGTTGGCAAGAGTTCTATGCTCTTCTGGGCCCCCAATTGGAACTGAGACACTCATAGTCTATTGCAAACCAGATGAACTCTTACACTTTATTCATTCCCCGCCCATCCTCCCACCCCAGATATAGGGCCCCCAGAGCACTGGCCCAGGGCACTGGCCCATTCCTCAAGGAATGAGAGAGGAGAAGGGGAAGGACAGACTGCACAGGGAGTGATGGAGACGGTCCTCTTGACCCTGCACGGTCAGCCCAGCAGGCCCCTCCCCGGGCCCTCTTCCAGTCCTCCTGCTGGTCCCTCCTCACGTTGAGCAAACTGAGAAAAGCCAAAGCAAAGCAGACAAAGCAAAACTGCCGACCACATGTGGGAGCCTGGAGAACGCGAGGACGCTCTTCCACACCCTGCCTGACCGTCCGCTCGCACGCTCCGCATGCTCTTAAATTCCTTTACGCAGTAGCCAGAATTCACTGGGAAGGGTAACTGGAGTTTGGCTCCCTTTCCCTGGATCCTCCCCTGTCCAGAAGAAAACCTGTTGTGGAGTAACAAAATATCAATACTCCCCACAGAGAGTTTTAACATATAAACAATACTGTAAGAAAGAGAAAAACAAGTCTGCTCGAAGGACTGCTTCACTGTTGTGTGAACTGATTATAGAAAAAAGCAGTCTAATTTCATTCTTTCTGCAGAAGAGTGGGGAAGCAAATAGGTGATATTCAGCCTGAAGGGTTGGAATCCACACTGCCCCTGGGCAAGCTCTGTCCTCGCCAGGACCTATTCACCTCCCATCTGATGCAGAAATTCTACCTCCAGGAACCAGCCCAGAACCTCAGCAACCCCAAGGCTCAAATGTCCACACTCTGTGGACCTTGGCCCCTGGCTCAGGGCTGATTCGGGACACACTCGCTTGCTCCTAAGTCTGGAAGTCTAGCAAGAGCCCCATTAACATCCTAGTGGTTCTTATAAATAGAAGGATACATTTTCAGTCTTTTACTTCTCTTGTTTCTCTTTCTGAGAGTGCCTCCTCTTCCTGGCCAGGGCCTGGGATTTGGTCAGCTTCTGCCTGCCCCAGCCTGGCCTAGTCTGGTCGACCACATGGAGCCCATTACCTGCATTCTCGGTCTTCCCCCTCAAGAGCTTCCTGTGTATTAACCCATCTCCATCATGTTTCAAGCAGAAGACCAGCACAGCTGATCTTTGGTGATGAGGACTGGTGGGCCACAGAGTTAAGAATGCAAGGTCATAAGGGACATGTCTTCTCAGCAGGGCCCTGTCTAGACTCCAGTACTTCCAAATGGACCATGAGGATCCTAACCCTGCACTTAGTTTCCACTAAAGGGAGAACTGAATATTAGTGTGTGAGAGATGTATTTCCTCACAATTCTGAAGGCTGGAAGTCCAAGATCAAGGTGACATCAGGTTCCATTCCTCCTGAAGCCAGTCTCCTTGGCTTGTGGACAGCCACCTCCTGCTGTGTCCTCACATGGTCCCTTCTCTTTGCACACACCCCTGGTGTGTCTCTCTTTGCGTGTCCAAATACCTCTTCTTGTAAGAATACCAGTCAGTCGGCTTAGGGCCCCCTCAGACGAACTCATTTTAGTGTAATCCCTCGTTATAGGCTCTCTCTCCAAATACAATCACATTCTGAGGTAGCAGGGGTTAAGGCTTCCACCCAGGAATCTGGGGAAGACGCGGTTCAGCCCGCAACTTGAAGTGCTCTCCCTGGCTGGATTTCATGCCAGGCTGCCTCTGAGGCAGTTGCTGTGGCCAGCTCACGGGGGACGGGCTGCCTTTAGCTTGGCATCGGTGTCTGGTAAAGCCAGTTATGGTGAGGGCACTGAGTCTGTTTCACTCAAAACATGTCATAAGCAATAGCCATGGACACAGGAAAGAACCGGTTTGGGCCGCTTTCCTTAAAAGGTAACTTCAGGCGTGGCAGGTGTTCTTTGACTCTGGTAGCCCAGCCTGAGAAGCCCTGCAGCTGCCCCACTGCTGGCAGTCTGTCAGGTGCCCCCTCCCCCACCCCCACACCTGCCCAGGGCTCAGCCTCTGGGAGCTGAAGCCTGTGCCCCGTCCTCCCCACCCAGCCTCACCTCAGCCCTCTCCAGCCTTGAACCAGTTCTACATCTCGTCTCACCTGGTCTGACTCCACCAAACACACATGCTAACCTCATCCGGAAATACTCTCTCAGACAACACTCAGAAATGTTTAAGCTGGGCACCCCATGGCCAGCCAGGTTGTCACATATTAACCATCCCAGTGGCCTTCCTGGGTTTCCTCATCCTCACGAGCACCTAGACATGTAGGATTGATTTGGCAACCTGCTCCCTTAGACATGGCAAGAGGTCACCAGGTTCATGCTGGGCAGGGAGAGATAGTCAAGTGAGACTCTTTCCAGAAGCAACCCCAGCCACTGGTCAGGTGGCAAGGTCAAGAAGCTGGAGCCAGAAAGACCTGACCTGTGGCTATCTCCAGAAAGCTGGGGAGCTGCCCCCTTCCTCCTTTTTCAGTTAGAGCCTTGCCCCAGGCTCAGCACTGGGGGGCCTTCTGGCCTGGACTCAGCTGCTTCCCTGAGGGTCCTGGACTGTTTGAAAAGGAAAAAACAAGTGAGCCGAGGTCCCACCTGCTAACTAGGCCCAAGTGCAGCATTTGCTGAGAGCTGTATCTGCTCCTACTCACCCATCTGGCCAAGGTGCCCACGGCTCCCAAAGCTGAATCTGTAAGGGGAGCAGCCAGGCGCATGTAGGGCCATGTCCATTCATGGAAGAAGGAGGAGAAGGCAGCCCTCAGAGAAACTTGGATCTATGGGTTCCACTGCTCAGCAGAAGGCATTAAGTTTGCCCTTTGGAGCCCAGGGGTAGGGAGGGCATCTTGGTGTTTGGGCTGGTTGTGAAACAACCCGGGGAACCTGATGGCGGGTTCCTGGCTCTCCTCCCAGGAGATGTAGCCAATACTGTTGGGGTGACCCAAATCCTAGAGCGGTTTCTTTGAAATCGCAAAGCTGCCCCACCATATTACGTCCTTCTGAAGAAGTACAGTCATGCCTGGTCTTCAGTCTAAGATGTCCAAAAATTCCTTCTAGCTCGTTTTGTTTGAATTACACTTTTGTCGGCCAGGCATCTTCCTTTGGGAAAATGCCCCTTTCTCACACTATGTGATTCTGTAGAAAGCTACAAACCACGAGGCCCTGCCCCATGCACCACAGTCCCCACTCAGACCCTTTCCCGCCGGTGTTTGAGTTTAAAGCCAGAACACGGAGTCAAGAGAGAGATGGAACTGAGCTGTCCCAAAATACTGTCGCATAGGAGGGGAGCAGCAGCTCCCTTGTGTTCCCGATGAGAAAACAGACTCAGAAAATTAAACATCTTTTCTGAGGTCCCACACTAATAAATGGCAGAGGCGGGATCTGACCCCGGGTCTGTGTGGTCCCAAAGCCCATGACTGTTCCGCTCATCAAAAGAGTCTCCATTTACAAAGCACTTCTCTCCACTTTATACAATGGAGAAATTAGGGGGAAATGGCTCCAGCGCCTGCCCACTTCATTCAGGGTGTTAGACGCAGACGCACAGACGAGATTCAGCGCTTTCTCATTTATATGCATAGAATCATGACATGCATCTCCCCACCTTGCTGGAATTCCCTGCAGTAGATCCTCATCATGCTTCTCACACATCCTACAATTAGCCGACGAAGGGTCTTCGGTCTTTCTAGATACACACTATTCTCAGATTTCAGGGCTGCCCTCATCTTCACCCCCATTAAAAAGGCACTGCCTGGTGCATGTCTTCGATTTTCCTGAGTTTCTCTTTCCTCAGCCAATTACTGTGGCCCCTGGAAGTCCCCCACCCCCACCCCACCCCCACCTGCCTATAAAAGCAGGCTGGAAGCCAGAGCGTCTCGGGAAATACTGAAATCGCTGTTGCATTTTGTCATTAGACATTACGCTTTAACCAAATAAAGCGTGTCTGCTGAGGGCACTGGAACGTCTTCAGAGATGGTTTATTTTCATACGCCGGCGAGCTTCTTTCTTCCTGATGAATCAGCACTGCCTCTTTGCTCTCAATGCTCCGGCAGTAACAAGGCACAAAGACTGTCAAGCTTCAGCCCATAAATGACTCTAAATGCACCTATTATTCCACTGTTTTTCCAGCTGATTCTCCTGAGCTCAATACTCTGTTCTTGGAGGCTGTGCGCATCAGTATATCTTGCTGAAGGCTCCCGGGCTTTGAAAAAGCATTTCATTTCTTGGGTGTGCTGCGTGCACACCAAACAATTCTTATTTGAGAACCATCATCTGTTCAGAATCCTCAAAGGTAAGACTTAGCGGCAGGGCCCACTTCATCTAATTAGTCCAGAAGCGCACTGTCAGGCCCTTTCTGGGAAGATAAACTCCAGAAGAAAAGACCTGCTTGACCCACCTCTTGTGGACTCGAAAACCATTTCCAGTGGCCCGCGGCCGCCTACCTTGATGCTCGTGGAAGCTGGGAAAGGTGCGCCGCAATGGCGCATGGCTTGAACACAATCTTTTCCTCTTTAGGGTGTAAGGGTCGTGATCAGATGTGCTTGGGTTAATTCTTCCTGTCACTTCTCAGCTTCTGCTGTGGACTCCACCAACTCCCACCCTATTACCCCTACCCTACCCCCCCCTTTTTAATGCCTGTCTTTCTAGGCACTGTGGGAGGGAGGAGACCCGAGAAATGGCCAGAGAGATCTCTTTCAAGAGCTTCTCAATACCAGTAATAAAAGCAGATTGTATCACTGGTGGCTGGACCCTGAAGAGAATTTCAATTCTCCCAGAAGCAGACGGAAATAGGCTTTTGAAATCCTTCCTTGCCGGATTCTAACCTGCTTGGGAGATGGCTGCCCACTTTGGCTGGTCTCCTAGCAACCGAGCCCCTTCCTCCGCAGGCTCTGCTGCTGGGCTGCTGCCCACCAGGCCGGGCTGGGGAGAGCCCAGTCTCTCCCTACTCTTGCGAGCACAGGGTAAGGATGTCACTGGGGGAACGGGTGTGAGCACTTGGAGAAATTGCTAAATGGTCTGTAAATTCACAGTGAGGGCGACAATCTAAATGGGGCCACCTTTCACACATTTTTCAGGGGAATCTTGGGATTTAAATTCATCCTTCTGCTTCCTTCCAATAATAGCTTGCATGGGTGGAATTCTTTGTATTTTACAAAACACTTTTGCATCCATTACCTCATGCTATTCCCCAGCAGAGCCTTGGGAGACCTCTTTAGTGGGAAAAAGATAGGGAAATTCTATGAGTTCTTTTTGAGATGCTTTTAAAGATCCCAAGAAGAAACTCCAAGTCATTGACTTAGTATGATTAAAAAAATAAAAATTTTTTAAAAGTGGGAAAATTCCAAACACCAGTCTTTCATATTATTATTATTACTATCAATAAGTCAGGAGTGAGGGTTTTGGCCAGCTGACCTCTACCTTTGTGCCTGAGAGTTTGAGTGGAACCCAGAAAAGGTGATGGGTTCTCTTTCTCCCTCCTGCTCTCTTATCATTCTTGTTCCTTCCCGAATGGCCCCTATTGGGATTAAAATTGATGTAATTCTCTTTGTTTCTAACAACTTCATTCTGAGTTTTGCCTATAACATTTTTTCCTTCTGGTCAAGAGAGAAATTATTCATAGTATACTATGTCAGTCTGCTCAGGCTTCCAAAAGAAAATGTCACATACTTGGTAATTTAACCAATGGAATTTATTGCTCCCAGTTCTGAAGGCCAGGAAGTCCCAGATCGAGGTCTGGCTGGCACAGGTTCTGGTGAGGGCTTTCTTCTGCCTTGCAGCCACCTTCTGACTGTGTCCTCACATGGGGGAGAGAAAGTTCTGGTGTCTCTTCCTCTTACAAGGGCATGAGTTCTACCCAATCAGAGCCCCATTCTCTTGGCCTCACTTAACAAACAGTCCCATCCCACAGAGGGTTAGGGCTTCAACATATGAATTGGGAGGCCATAGGAACGTATGCACATATGACCATTCGTATGTTCAATTCAACATATGAATGTTGGGTCCATCACAACTTCCTTCATTCTCCTGCAGGATGGAGGGAAGAGAAGCAAAATCTTCTCCCTCAGAAACCCTGCACCGTTCCCCTTAGCTGCAGAGGGAAGTCAGTCTTTAAGCTGTGGGGCTGGAAATGTGGCCCAGTGATAAAAATCTGTTTGTGTTTCCCTCTCTCATTTGTGGATTGGAATCCTTTGAAAGAAGTCACTGATACTCTGTGGTTTATAGCATCTTTGTCATTTTAATGGTCTTCAAACAAGGAGCATGATTGTTCTGAAAGACAGTAAAGATGAGCCTAAAAATGCCCTTGAGGAAGTTGCTTCTGCCTTGTGTGGCAACACAGTTACCAGCAGCCTGTGCTCCTGGGGAGCAAGGCAAAAGCTGGAGACTTGGAAGTGAACCCCCTTTATTAGCAGACAATCCAGCACCACAGGGGGCAGAAGCTGCTGCTGACTTGGTACCCAAGCACCCCAGCATCCAGGAAGCCCAGACATGGGGTCTTCCAGAACACACACACTCCCTCACTCTTGCCCTGGCTTTAATGTCATCTTCTGGCTATGTCCTTGTCATCAGGCTGAGGGGAGAGACGATGTTTCGGTTTTGTAGCTGTTAATAGCTTTCCATGCTACAGTGCAAGGCTACGGATAAACATAGGCAGCTACACAAAGTCCGAGCTTCACAGGCTTGTGATCTTGAAAAGAGACAAGATACCCAGCAATAAACCTAACTGAGGAGGTGAAAGACCTGTACCCTGAAAACTAGAAAACACCAATGAAAGAAATTGAAGATGACACAAACAAATGGAAAGACAATCCATACTCTTAGATTGGGAGAACAAAGACTGTTAAAAAGTCTGTACTTCTGGGGGTGCCTGGGTGGCTCAGTTGGTTAAGTATCTGCTATCAGTTCAGGTCACCATCCTGGTGTCCTGGGATCAAGGCCTCATGTTGGGCTCCCCCTCCCTCTACTGCTCCCCCTCCCCCATTCGTGCATATGCACCCGAGTGCACCTCCTTTTCTCTCTCAAATAAGCAAGTAAAATCTCTTTAAAAAGTCCGTAATTAAAAAGCAATATACCGATTTCATGCAATCCCTATTAAAATGCCAAAGGGATTCTTCACAGAGCTAGAACAAACAATCCTGATGTTTATATGGAACCACGAAAGACCCCGAATAGCCAAAGAGATCTTGAAAAAGAAGAGCAAAGCTGGAGGCGTCACAGTTCTAGACTTTAGGTTATTTTATAAAGCTGTGGTGATCAAAACAATATGGTACTTTTGTGGTGACGTGGACGGAGCTAGAGGGTATCAGGCTATGCAAAATAAGTCAGTCACAGACAGACAAATACCATATGATTTCACTCATATGTGGAATTTAAGAAACAAAACAAATGAGAAAGGGAAAAAAGACACGGAGGGGAGGGAGTGAGGCAAACCAAGAAACAGACTCCTAACTCTAGAGAACAAACTGAGGGTCACCAGAGGGGAGGGATGGGGGATGGGTGACACAGGTGATGGGGGTGAAGGACGGTGTGAGCACGGGGCGACATATGGAACTGTTGAATTGCTATATCGTACACCTATAATACCCTAATACAACACCATATGTTAACTATACTAGAATTAAAAAAAATTTTTTTTTAATTTGACAGAGAGAGATCACAAGTAGGCAGAGAGGCAGGCAGAGAGAAAGGAGGAAGCAGGCTCCCCGCTGAGCAGAGAGCCCCATGCGGGACTCGATCCCAGGACCCTGAGATCATGACCTGAGCCAAAGGCAGCGGCTTAACCTACTGAGCCACCCAGGCGCCCAAGAATTAAAAAATTTTTAAAGAAAAAAAGGAAAAATACAAACATTTTTATTTTAAAGATTTTATTTATTTATTTGACACAGAGCACAAGCAGGGAGAGCAGCAGGCAGAGGGAGAGGGGGAAATCAAACATAAAGATTTTTAAATAAACTTTTAATCTTGGAATAATTTTAGATGTACAGAAAAATTGCAAAGATAGCGCAGGGAATTCTGCGAACCCCTTGGCTGGTTACAACGTTCCCTAGTGTTACCTCATGTTACTAAGGTATGCTTGTCAAATTAACAAATTGGTACTTTATTATTAGCCAAACTCTCACTTTATTCAGATTTTGCCAGGTTTTCTGCTAATATCCTTTTTCCATCCCAGGATCCAAAACACTTAACTGTCATCTCCTTAGGGTCTTCTAATCTGTTGCAATTCCTTAGCTTTTCCCTGTCTTTCATACCCTTGATATTTTTTGAAAAATAGTGGTTAGGTATCCTGTAGAATGTCTCTCCATCTGGGTTTGTCTGTTGTATTTTCTTATGAAAAAACTGGGGTTATGGAGGCTTTCTGTTTTGTTTTGTGTTTTTTTGTTTTGGTTTTTTTTGGAGAGAATACTGCTGAGGTCATGTGCCCTTCTCATCATTCCATAGCCACATGACATCACCGGTGATGGGAGCCTTGGTCAAGTGGTTAAGGTGATGCCTGCCAGGTTTCTTCACTGGAAGGCTACTATGTTTCCTTTCTCATACTTCTTTCTTTGGAAATGGGTCACTAAGCCCAGCTCATCCTGGGTGGTGGGGGATGAGAGGCGAGAGTATCTACATATATTATTTGGAAAGACTTGTCTCTTCTCCCCTATTTATTTATGAGACATGCACTTAAAAAATCATGATTACACAGTCTGTAAATTCAATGATTCTGGTCTGAAATAAAGTCAAGTACTCTCAGATAAGAGTATCAAAAGAGAGGGAAAGATGCTGAGTACTCATCTAAAGAAAAAATTTAGAAAATCACAGCATTTTGAAATTTATAATGGAGACTTTTTAAAAAATGCATCAAAATGCACTGTACCAACAGAACAGATTCCTGAACTGCTTTTTAATATGTCCTCATTATTAGAAAGGATATTGAACCCAAGATGTCCATCGCAGCGAACCTTGCTAAGGACTGGGGATTACTTCTGAATTAAGGTTGCAGAGGGTCACTTTCAGGGCAAAAACGATACTGTTTCTTATGTAGTATGAACACTAATTCTCAGGGTTAAACAGAAAAGAAAAAGAAAGGTATAAAGTCCTACACAAAACTGACTGCAGAATCAAGAAGCTATTGCAGGCCAGAGATAACCCTTCTACTGTCTGGAAATATAGGAAAAAAATGCAGCATTTGATACCATAAGCATCCTGGAGGTTCTCTTAAAGAAAAGTGCCTCTTGCCACTTCAGGTTGGAAGAGGGCACTCAGCTGGATTTGCAGAAACCAGTTGTTCTTTGGAAAAGTCCGACAAGGCAAAGAACCAAGCAGCAGGGAACCAGTGGCTTCCCAGATCAGAGCAGGATCAGTGGGGAGGCTAAGACCAACATTCGTTCTAAAACCAAAGCAAAAAGAACAACAACCAGAAAAAACACTCACCCCCAAAACACACATTTTTTTTAGTGTTTACTTTTAATTTAAAAATAAAAACAATAGGGGCGCCTGGGTGGCTCAGTGGGTTGGGCCTCTGCCTTCGCCTCAGGTCGTGGTCTTGGAGTCCTGGGATCGAGCCCCACATTGGGTCCTCTGCTCAGCAGGGAGCCTGCTCCCCCCCCAACCCCGCCTGCCTCTCTGTCTACTTGTGATCTCGCTCTCTGTCAAATAAATAAACAAAAATCTTTAAAAAATAAATCAAAACAATATATTGCAAAAAATAAATATAGTCAAAAGGATACACATTGAGAAAGAACTCTCCTTCTTGTTCCAAATCTCTGGGCCCATTTTTTGAAAGACAACCTCCATTAATGGTTTCTAATGTTTCCAGAGATGCCTACTGGAGCATTAGTAATAACAAAAAGCTGGAAGTTAGTGAAGTGCCCTTTGATAGTGCAATAGTAAAAGAAATCACATTCTTACAATGGGAGGCTATATAGACATTACAAAAATGAATTCATTTTATAAGGGCTTAAATGGGAAGGTCTGCAGAGTATATTACTAAATGAGAAAAAGCAAGGTATGCTTCCTGATTCAGGGCACAAGAGCTTCTTTCAAGAATTATTGCCCCAATATCATGGGAAGGGTTAGTGTTCGCAGAAGATGCCTGTGGAGAAGTCACAGACTCCGCAACAATGTGCTGGAGAACATTGTCCCTACTCAAGCTATGTTACTACAGCATTGTCTGGAATCTTCAATGTCACTAGAAATTTTGCCCTTGACATTAACATGGCACTTCCCACTATAACTTGTGGCATCCCGGCATACCCTGTTAGAAATGCTGTATGCCTCAGCACTTCTGAAACACTCTTTCTTGTTGGCGGTCACATTTTAACAGCTCGGAAATCAGGATGTGTGGGCCAGGTAGCAGTTGGTGAGGGGGATGTCGTTGCATGCACATGCACGACAAAATTTGGTCAGGGGCTTGGAAGAAAATCCAGGAGACACTACTAAAGAACTCTTTAAGAAAAAAAAAGTTGCAACAACAACAGCAAAAAATGTTATAACACCAAAGATGATTGTGTGTGTGCGTGTGTGTGTGTAAGGAGGGGAAAGAAGCAGCCTTCAACTCTAATTCCAAAAATGATTTAGGAGAGGGAAATTTTAAATGTGAAAAGTTTTTGTTTTTTTTTTTAAGATTTACTTATTTATTTGAGAGAGAGAGAGCTCGTGAGGGTGGGGTGAGAGACAGAGGGAGAGGGAGAGGGAAAGAGAGAATCTCCTGTGGACTTACTGAGCCCGACATGAGGGTTGATCCCAGGACCCTGAGATCATGACCTGAGTGGAAACCAAGAGTCAGAGGCTTAACCGACTGAGCCACCCAGAAGCCCCTAAATGTGAAAAAGTTTTAAGAATATTGTAACCTTGGGGTGCCTGGGTGACTCAGAGGGTTAAGCCTCTGTCTTGGGCTCAGGTCATGATCTCAGGGTCCTGGAATTGAGCCCCACATCAGGCTCTCTGCTCAGCGGGGAGCCTGCTTCCCCCACCTCCCTCTGTCTGCCTCTCTGCCTGCTTGTGATCTCTCTCTGTGTCAAATAAACAAATAATATCTTTTAAAAAAATACTGTAACCAGTTTGTTTTGCTCAGGTTGTTCCTTTTTTTTTTTTCCCTCTCCCCCCCCTTTTTAAAAATATACACACAAGAGTAATGCAGGGTAAGAATCTGTGTCTAAATAAGTTTAAAGAGTTCTTTCAATAAGTATAAAGAATTCAAGTGAAAACAGCATGAGATCAGAATTTAATTGGCAGCCTTCATTATTTCTTAGCAGAACACGAAACAATAGTGTGTCATACAAACAATGGTATTTTAGATTCAGTAAGATGTGGGGTGTGTTTCTCATTTAAGAAAAAGGACAACCAGCTGAGAGATTCAGAATACACAGCTCATCTCTCTGATAGACCCTGCTCTTAAATAAATGGGCTGATTTTCAGGCACCCTTTTACACCTACAAAAAGGCTTGGATCTGAAAAACATTTCTGGGAAAGGACAAGAGGGAGGTGTTTAGTTTAAGTGAAAATGTTCCTTATTTACCTATAACTTGTCTTTTTCATTATAAGAAAAGTGTGTTAACAACCATTCATATGTTAATTCATCTCTTTGTAGCATAGGTTTCCTGATATCGTCCCCACTTGTGGTTACATAGGAGATTGCTTTGACCATAACCTGTGCTTTGCTAACTGGTTCCAATGGTAACCTCTGGACCCAAGTGTAAAGTTGCCTCTCAATTGGCAAGTGTTTCTGGGTTTACCTGGGGTGTCTCTCATGCCTTCTGAATAGGTTAGGTCCACTGTATATCCTTCCATTGAGGTGCTCCAGTCTCCCCAGCACTGGCATTTAGCTGGGCATGAGGCTGTTTCCGCTGGCTCGTGCATGGTTACCCCCGTGTTCTACTCCAAACTAGGGGAAAAACTCTTCCTTGCTGGCCTCCCCCACTTTGTCGTGTTTTCAGAAACGGGGCAGTTGGTCCAAACTGAACCAATCAAAGCTCTTCCCTGAAATTCTTGAACTTGGAGAGCTCTGGCGTCTAGAGTGGTAAATCTAATGTGAACTTGAGAGCTGCTGGCATTGAAATTTCTAGAACAGGTTTGAGACAAGATGCAGCAACATGCAGAGAGAAGCAACAGGCAGAGAGAAGCCGAGACCTGGATTTTAACCCACCTACACCCTTCCAATGATTTGGTTATGTGAGTCAAACTTGCTTAAGCTAATTTAATTTGGGTTCCCGTCACCTGTAAGCCAAGTATACCTACCACACTGTGACACCTCTCTTTCAGTGTTTACTCCCACCTCTCTTCATACCTGAGTTCATGGTGGGCCGTGCTAGGAGATAAACCCAGGTGAATGCCACCACACTGAGCCATCACTCACCATCGCCACTGACCAAAGACATGGGCTGGGGGTAAGTTTGTGGTTCCTTCCCAGGATAAGTTCTCTGCCTGCCCCTCACCCCTGCACAGCTTACTCATACTCAAGCTCTATATTACCTCTGAAGCTCCCATTCCTTAATTACCAAATTTCTCTGTGTCTTCAGTGTTTTCATTGAGCATTTATTTTCTCCATCTGCAGTCTTGACTGGAACCAAACTTTGTCCCAGGAACATCACTTCTTCTGCTTCTATCTTAAGTGGTGGCTATTCATTTACATACGTTTCACGTAATTCAGGGTCAGAAATTGACATCTAGTTCTCCTTGTTCCAAAATGCTGCTTCTAGATCATTATCTCCTTGCTCTGTTGTGAAACTAAAAGCCCCACTTTGGGGCCCTACTCCCCTCTCCTCATCTTGATTCTGTCCTCCTAGTATCTCCCTGTCATTCGCAGGTGACATTTACCCCAGACTCTGCATCCCAACTCATGCCAGCATCCTGGGGGACTTCAAAGTCCACATGAACAACCATCCAGAATCTTGCTTTCTCTGTCACTGACTCCCTCATCACCAAAGGCCTTCCCTCCCATACCACCCCACCATCTCCTCTCACGGTCTCAGTTTGGATCCTGTCATTTTTAAGAAATTGCACCACTGACCTGCCACTAATTTCAATATCCTGCTATCCAGACACAACCTCTCACCCTTCCATCTTGCTCCTCTGATGACTCCCACTGTAACTATCACTCGACAATATTGGGGTCTCATCGGTCAGCTCCTTCAGCAGAAATAGCATTCTGTTTCCAGAGACATTAAGGTCAAAAGTGGCATCTGGTAGCGGGGGGGGGGGGGGCATGGTGTCATGTTGGCAGAGATGGCAACGGAACTATATTTGATTTTCCCACATCCTTGACATTACTGAGGAATATTAGTCTTTTTCGTCTTTGCCAACATGCTAGAAAAATATTTCCTCACTGCTTATTCAATCGGTATATCTGATTACTATTAAGGCTGAACATCATTTTGTATGGTTAATGGTCCCTTGTATTTTGTGAATTGTTTGTTAATGTCCCTTGCTTGTATTTATGTTTGGGTGCTCATTTTTTCTTATCAATTGATAAGAACACTGTATATTAAAGGTATTAGTTCCTTGTTACATATATTATATAAAACACATATTTGTGTTTTAACTTCAATTATGGAGTGTTTTTCCCATCCTACAAATTTTTAATTTTAGGATATCTACCTTTCTTTATGGTTCCTACCTTTAGTAACAAGCATCAGAAAGAACATTTCCATTTGCTCTTTAGGTATCTTTACAGTTCAAGCTTTTACATTCTTAATTTGTAATCTCTCACACATTTACTTTGATATAAAGAAGTTCAGTGTGGATCCAGTCTTTTTTTTCTCTCTTTTTTTTTTGCTGGCCAGCAAGCTATCTCAACATCATTTGTTGCAATTCTGTTTCTATTTATCTGTCTTTATACCACAACCAGACAATTTTAATTTCCGTGACTTTGAAAAATGTTTAGTATCTCCTAAAGTCAATTTCTCTCATCAGCAAGATAGCAAGACTCTTCATTAGGCAAGTGTTTTCCCATGACCTCTAAGTTTGTTGTTTTCTTCACAGAAATTAAATACATAAATATTTATTTACACTTTTGTCAAAGAGATAGTTTCTATCAACTTATTTTATGTTTTCTGCTTTTTGTGTTATCTAGGTATTTCCTTTGTTTTCTACATTTTATTCTATATTCTATGTCCTATTAAAATAATAGAAATGTTTTATGTGCTTGAATTCTCTATGGTAACTTAGAATTCAGAAATTCTATTTTTAACTATTTTACTAATGTCTTTAGGCTGAGAAAAGTAATCCTTAAATCCTTTTTTCTTTATCAATGGCAAGAACATAAACCTTGTGGTAAAGTGAGTGAAGTAAATAGATTCAACTCAGGGGTTGCCAACAGACAAGATATCTTCACTTGTTTACAAGTTTATTTTGCTCGTTCAGCTCAAAACCCAAAGACTGGGCTGATAGAAGAGCCTGTACCAGACATCTGTTGGTGTATTTCTGCGGGGCCCAAAGATACACGCCAATCAAGCTGCAACCCATGCCAACAAGAGGGCAAATGCCTGGGTGGCTTTTCTTTAAATAGTGTCCGACTTAAAGGCCACACTCCTCCTACAGTCTTCCTAGTTGCCACTCCCGCTCACAAGGTAGGGGTGGCTCCGTCTAGAATGTGGTGCTTCTCAGCTTCTTTCTACCACTTCCTGTCTTATTGCGTACTGGGGGGTGATGGTCCCCAGGGAACTGGGGAGCAATGCTGACTAAGCTGTAGGGGGCTGAGCCCAGCTCAACCAGTCCCTGACTCCAGCACAGTTAGGAAATGGCAATTCGTTTGTCTAGATTGTCTGATCTGTGCCTGAATTATGTATAGATAATAAAGGGAGATTCTAAATAATTCCTTCCTTCTCTAGGGCCATCTGCCCTGTTTGCCTTCAGAGGATGGAGCATGTAGGAAGCAAATCAAATCATATGCTTCCTAATCCTCCTTTTTGTCTGCCCCACTGCAGGCCGACGACATTGTCTTATTTATCGTTTCTAATGGTTGCTAGTTTTGCATTTTGCTCATGGCATTTTAACAGCATTCTGCTGCCATGCTAACCCAGAAACTATCTCTATATTTTTTTTTTCAGAGTAAATGATGTAACTAGAAACCTATCCCATTCAGGAAATGCAAACTTTGCAGCTCTTGGGGAAATACCGCATCACCATCTCTGCATTCACTTAAGGTATGTCACATGAAAGGCAGAGTAGTAATCTAAGATGCTTTCTTTCTACTTTACATGTATTAATGCAGTAGTCGTAGGTTAATATTTCCTTAGGCTTGAATTAAGTATTTACAGATGTGCCTACTAACGGTGGCCACCTTAATATTGCCCTGGTATGGGGAGCTGACCTCCATTTCAAAATGGTTCATACTAGCCATAATGATGTCTCATTTTAAGGAAATGTAGTACCCTATCGGTATACTTCTCCTAGTGGGACATCAGGAACTTAGTTTTTTTAAGGAGTCTTGGCATAGTGCCTACAAACGTGAAAAGAGATTTTGATGCTAAGATACTGAGACAAAAGACCAAAAAAAAAAAAAAAAAAAGGAAAAAATAAAATTGTAGTTCTTTTCTTAACCTTTCCCCACCGCACCTCACATTATTATTTCTTTGCCACAAAGTGCAGCAGTCCTAAGCTTTGTTGTTTCAGTATTTGTTTTTATAACTCTGCCTCTACTAACCAGACCAGCCTGGATGGGTCCTGCACCTGAGTTTCATAAACTGTAGAGTGAGGCAGGATGGGGGGGCGGGCGGGAGAAAAGAGTTGGAGACAGCAGGTGCATCTGAGGGCCCAAGCTGGGAGTTTTGGTGAAGCACCGGGTCTTGAGGGTGGAGAGGGGGAAAGAAACTTTATTAATCTCCATTAATAGACTCTGACATCAGAAATCTGTGATCCAGATGTGTGTGACCACAACGGAGGCATCAAGCTCCCATCCGGGCACCTCATTTTAAGAGAGACGCTGCAGCGAGAGAATGAATTGCATCTGGGGGAAGAGTATCCAGGTGGCAGAAATTAAAAAGAACGAAAACACACCCACACCATGAATTGGAGGCCAGATTGAGAAAGAGGCAGAATATTTTAGATTTAGAATATTTTAAGTGGCACGATGGAGAAAAGATGTTACAATTCGCCTCTGTAGCTTCCAGGGGCAGGATCGGCAATAACGCCTGGAAGTCTCAAGGGGACAAATCTGACTCAACCTGAGGCAGGATTTTCTCACCATAGGGGTTGTTTAGCTGTGAGGGAGAATGCCCGATGAGTCTTAGTTCTTAGAGTTTCTGTGCTATCAGAGACTCCAGAGATAAAGGTCAGGATTCCTATTTGGAGGGAACAAGTAATGACATGATCTCTAATGTTCCTTCTAACTTCATGGTTTCTGTTCCACTTTCCTTTTTATAGGATGGAATTTTATAACTGGAACATTCTAGTATTCAAATTCAGATAATGCTTTTATATGTAATCAGACCATGCTGCCTTAGAAATATATATCATGGAGGATCTGAATCACACGGAAATCTCAGAGGCATAGTCTTTGTTCCAGAATTTCAGAGCAAAATTTTTGTGACCCAATCTCTTGGCAGTTCAAAACAGTATTCTCAAAACGCTTCTCAATTTAGGTTACTTCACTATTATGTCTTCCTCTCTCCCCACCTTCCCCACTTACAGTTAAGGCTTAGCCATGAGGCTGGGTTAAAGAGGAAGAATTATATGGAGGAAGTGGAAGGGGGTATCCAGGTGGCCCAAGTTCCCGAGATGGGAGTCCTGTGCAAACAAGAAGAGGGAGTAAAAGAAACACCTCCTCCACTGGCATAGGAGTCTAGAAAGAAGAAGGGGGAGAACGACGAGAGAATAGAGAGTGTGCCCAGAAATCTCTACGGAGGGCTCAGCTCAAGAGCGATGAGGAGCGTTAGATGGGTTACAGGGAATAAGAGGGGGAGGCAGATGAGATCTTGGTTTGCTTCCTGTCTGGAAGGAGGCAAGTTCTGGAAGAAGCTCACCTCCAAGGTTGCTCTGCCCTAGCCTCTGGGGTCCCATTAGAAGACACGTGGTTGGGCAGAGTGATGAACAGGGTGAGAACTGGAGTTTGGTTCTCCCGAATAACTGCTGCTTTTGGTGAGCCACAGGTAAGACCTAGAAGATCCCACATAACTCAGTGGGAGCATGTCTGGAACATCACTGAGCTGCGAGCTTGTGGGTCTGCAGGGGGGCCTGTGATGGTAAGGGATAAAGAGATTGTCTGGGGCTTGGGTGGAAAATGAGGCAGAACCTCAGGCAGGATCTGCAATGCCTATAAGAGGTGAGGAGCCAGTCATCCAGGAGGACCACTATGGCTTGGTCTGGCTGAAGACCCCATCACAGACAATAGCAGAGGAGGCTCATGGATCACATGGAGATGAACCAGAAAGAGACCTTATTACCACAGAGGCCAGCTGTGACTCAGAGAGCCATATATACACATAGATCTGGACCTAGGATCTTCTTTCCTGCTGCCCAGGTGACTGAGCCATACTCCTTCCTCATAAGCATGGACACCATCTTGTAGAGAAGTGGGGGGGACAGCTGGAAATCTGAGAGGCAGAACATGTTTTAAAGGAATTAAGCATTTTCTTAAAGATACTGTTTACAAGATTGTACTGACACACCAGATTTAATCCAAAGACCAGAAAATGTAGGAGTTTTTCTGGCTTCCCAGCGGGTTGGATCTCAGGAAGAAGATCTGTTATGGAGAACACCACGAAGCAACATTCCCTTTGCACATCTGATCTGGAACACAAATAGATTTTTGAGTCCATTACGAATGTCAATAGCACAAAAATTGTGATGTGGAGCTTGTGGACAGACATGTGTATTTCCATTGCCAAGGGTGGTGACTGGCACACAGAATGTGCCAAATAATTATTTGCTAAGTTAATAAATTAATTGATAGCCAATTTTCAGTAATAGGGTGGAAGTGGAGGACTATTTTTACAAATGCAGGTATATTACTGTAGAAATATCAGTCACTTCCTTGGTTCGATGCAGGCTCTCTGGGGAATCTATATAATTCAGTCCTTGTCTGAAACAGGACCAGCAAGATAAGTTATCTCATCAGGGAGAAATTGAAAAGATGAAATGGAGTAGGAGGGACTAGCATCAGAAAGGACTGTGTAATAAAGGTCACTGAGAGGAGATGGAAGAAAAAAAAATCAATGAAGAGCTACAGAAGAAAGAAAGAAAATTTGTACTAGCTGAAGCTAATTTAAATCAATGACAAATGGAGTTGGGTTTGGGTTATGTATATGAGGCTACCCAGTGTAGTCCATTTTATTTTTACGCAATATCCTTAATACCCCCTGTCATAAAGCACTTAACATAAAACACTCAATGAAAGAATCAATTACAGACTGGCAGAGACATAAAAATAATTTAAAATTTTTTTTCACATTGCATTTTCATACCAATTAATTTCAAAATGAGTTGCTGGTTTCCTCTTGAACACAATTCTCTTTGCCCCAGTGCAGCCCGATACGTTCACAACACAGAATGAGAGCCCTGGAGAGAATGTCTTCACGGTACGCTTTATAGTAGAATTTCTGCAAGGCAAATATCATTCCACTCACCCTGGGCACCATTTCCTTCCTCATCCACTTCTTGCAATTCTTTTTTATTTTACCAACACGTTATATCTTAGATCTGCCCAGCTCAGACTCTCTATACCTCTTGTCTAAGCCAGGAATAGAACACAAATTTAATTCCAGTGCCAGTTCAAATGAACTGCTTTGGAAAGGATTCTGAGGTTATTGAGCTGGTACCCAGGGAAAGAAGGTTAAGATTGTTTGATGAGGTCTCCTGTAGAGAAGGGGGGAGGACCAGTATGTCAACATGGTACACGCATGTACCATGCGTTTCCGAGGTATTTTAACAACCTCTCCACTATCTCCTTACTTTTAGTCTCTTGCCTGCATAATATTGTCTTCCTAAAATAGTTAGGAATATTTGCTTTCCCCCCTTATACACATCTAATGGCTCCTTGGTTCTTACTTAAGAAGTCTGACCTTAGCATGAAGTTCAGAGCCATCACACTCTGGCTTTCCCTATCTAACCTTTTGTCCTGCTGTAGCCCCACAACACTTTGCTAATTACCCCACTTTCCAGCCACCCTGAACTCTCCAAATAGATCCCAGCAGTATGCCTTCATTCATGGTGTCCCCTTCACTTTTCCATATGCATAGTCTCAACATCTTCCATGCCCTGGTTCAAATGCCCTTTCCTTTGGAAAACCTTCTTAAATCCCTCCCAACCAGTTAGATTTAACTGATGACTCCTGGAATGTATTGTGCCCAGATGAAAATGAGCTCAGCTAAGCATTCTACTACTTACCAGGTTTTGCCAGTGCTGGGACCCAGGACCTTTACTGCAATGGCCAGCGTGGTGACCTCCTACCCACAGATGTATGTATTGTAATATCTGGAAGGCCAGATATTATAAAGAAACAAAGGGGTTGATAATTATTAATGTATTCTGAAATGAGACTATATAATCTTATTTCTTTTAGGCCTAAATATATTTGGTAGGGTTTGAAGTTAAATTCTTGTTCCTTATCACAAATGAACTAGTGGAAATCTTAGCCAGAATCTGTTCTGATTTAACTGCAATTAATGTAAATGAGGTAAAATAGCCTAGTAAAAGTAAAGGACTCACAGACTGGGTTTTATTTTTTTTTATTTTATTGATATTTTCATTTTTTAAAAGATTTTAAAAGTGTTTCTTTCTTTTTTTTAATTTAATTTTATTTTTTCATTGTTCCAAGATTCATTATTTATGCTTTTTAAAAAGATCTTATTTATTTATTTGAGAGAGAGAGAGAGAGAGCATGAGTGGCGGTGGGGGCGTAGAGAGAGATGGAGAGAAGTATCCTTCCTGCTGAGCAGGGAGCCTGATGTGGGGCTCCATCCCAGGACCTTGAGATCATGACCTGAGCTGAAGGCAGACACTTAACTGACTGAGCCACACAGGTGCCCCTTAGATTTATTTGTTTGAAGTGATCTCTACACTAAAAGTGGGGCTCAAGTTCACAATCCCGAGATCAAGAGTCACATGCTCTACCAACTGAGACAGCCAGTGCCCCAGAGTTTTTATTTTTTAAACAATATCAGACAGGCTATCTATTTGAGACACTTTTACAGCATAATGACTCTGAAAAATGGGAAATGCAAAGATGGGAAAAGATGTGCTCAGAATGTGGACAAACAAAAGAAGCAGAGATTGAGATACTATTATCAGATAAAGTTGAACTCAAGCAAAAAAATAAAGGCTAAACGGGAAATATTTCTTCTGTGGTGAAATACAACAATAATGAATCTTTTTATACCAACACACCTAGCAACAAAATTAATCAATAGCTGTGCTAGTGAGAATGAATGAAAATAGGTATCTTTCTGGGCAAACTCACACACAGGGTGCAGTTGTAACGCTCTTGGACCCAGGCTTCACTGAATGCCAAGCTACCTACTGCAGGTCTTCACTGGATATCTAATAATTAGACATCTTAAACTTGGATTTTCAAAACCAAATTCCTCTTTCATTCTCAAATAGTTCTGGCAATCTCCAGCTGCTACAAATGACAACTCTGTTCTTCCGATTGCTCAAGCCAAAAACCTTGGAGTTTTTCTTAACTCCTTTCATTCTTCCACACCCACAGCTTTTCTTTCAGCAAATTCTGCCCTGCCTCCCAGCTACAGCCCAAATCTCATCACTCTGTGTGACGTCTGCCATTGTCACCCTGGTCACAAGCCGTCATCTTCCATCTGAACAATTATAATGCCTTTACTGCTGGTCTCTCTTGCCCTTGGTAGAAGAGCCAGAGTGGTCGCTTTAAAGCCCAAGACTGTGTCACCTCTCTGCCCAGAGCCTTCAATAGCCTTCCACCTGCTCAGAACAAAAGCCAGAGTCTCGGCCTGCAAGGTGCTACCTAACTGGGCTTTCACTTACTTCACTTACTTATGTCCTCTCATTTTCTCTTCCTCACTTCGCTTTAGACCCACTGACCTACTGCTACTCCTAATATAAGCTAGGTGTGTCCCTGCCTTGGGGCCTCCGCCTTCTCCGCTCCCTCCCACCAAACACTCTTAGGAAGCAGTACGCCACTTCCTCACCACCTTGGGTTTCTGCACAAGGGCTGCCTGTCACAGGAGGCCCTGCCTGCCCCACCCTCACTGAAATAGCAATTTGCTCCTTCTCCTCGCTGCCCCCTGCCTCACTTCCCATCCTCCCTACCTGCTCTTTTTCTCTACATAGACCTTATCACATCTGACCTATGATACGTACTTTTTACAAATTATTATTGTCTGTTGGATTTCCTCATTCTCCTCCAGAATGCAATTTGCCTGGGATTTGGTTTCTTTTTTGGGGGGCGAGGGGAGGTGTTGGCTGTTTGTTGCTGTCGTTCCAGAATCCATAACACCTGGCATATGGTAGAAGTTTAATAGATATTTGTTGGATGGTTGGGCCACCCTTAGCTCTCCCTTGGGACTCAGAAAGAATCCATGAAAGCAGGGAGGGAAGGTGGTTGGTCTTGCTGGCCTAGACTGACCCTCTAGGAGGGACTTCTGACCCTCTAGGAGGGACTTCGGCACTTAGCAGCCCATCTCATTAGGGAAGCAGTTGTTGCGGGTCCGTGCCTTGTTTCCATGATCTCACTGTGGCTCAGGCCTTCTTGCTTCCACTTCCCTGCCTTTGCTTTCACTACTGGCTCCGGCACCATGCTCAAGAAGCCCTTCCAAAGGCTTTAGGAAGCACTTTCTAGCTCTAAGCATCTGCTGTGAGCAGCTGTGGGGCTCTAGGGTGTGGACTGTCTGATATTTTTAGGCAAAGAGAGTGTTTAGCAATGAGCTCACCCCTATGAACTGGAAGAGAATAGGGTCAAACCACCTGCCCGGGCTCCTATTGTATAACTGATGCCTCCACGTGCTGTTAGTGGGCTGGACTCAATCACTCCTCCTAATTCAAGGCCAAAAGCAATTGGTCAATGCATACAGAGGTTAAGCATTTGCACTTTGACAGACCTGAGTTCAAGCCCTGCCATTTAATAGCTCAGAGACCTTGGGAAAGTCATCTAAACTATCTAGGCCCCAATTTCCTCATTCATGAAATGGAAATAATAGCAATATTATTGTATTAATAAAATAATGTTAATTTATTATCAATATTAATGATATACATTATACTATATCATATACCATTGTATCTGTAAATATATAATAATATAATATTAATATACTATACAATTATATATAATAGAATGATATTATATAATTGGCAATGTATGATTATATCATATTAATAAAGTATATTAACATATTATATTAATATAATATAGGTTATTATATATGATACAGTTGATATTAATAATTAATTAATGATATTAATATTTGCTTCAGAGAGCTGCTGATAGTGTTAAATGAAAACTCTAGTCAAACATTTAGCACCTCAGCACAGTGCTTGGCCCAAAGCAAGGACTCAGCTAGTACTAGTCCCTGCGATTACACTGGTTGGTATCTCCACATAATTATATAATAATTATGGTATAATAATACCACGAGAGATCCCCCATCAGAGGAAAATCACTTAACTTTCATCCTGCCCCCAATGCTTTCTATGGACCATTTGGACTCTGACTTTTCAAGGACTATGTGCTGTCCTTGAAGTTGCTGAGGGGCTAGAACTGGGGAGAGTCTCTGAGAGAGATCTCGAGGGATTAAGAAACAAAGTAAATGTTTACTTGCATTTTATGTGCTTGGTCTGTGAAATAGCACTGTTTTTATTGACTTGGCCCAAATGGATCAGTGATTCACAGGAGACCTTAATCATGTACTTCTGTATATAAAGTTGATTTAGCTGTTTGCCTTTTAACTGCTTTGGTGTTTTTGGACTTTTAGATCATTCTTGACTGTTATTATCAACTGAAAAGTAATGTGCCCTTCTCAGTACGGATTTCCAGTTGGGTGGTCCCCGCCGAAGGAACCGGGACCAGACCGTGTTGGTGCGCATCACAGCCTCTCTGCTATGGGACGCTTGTCTCCCCTGCCTGATGTAAGTCTGTGTGGTTTTTGCACACCCGTCAAACTGGAAACACTTAGAGATAAACGAAACAAAATGAGGTTTTGCCTTTGTTTACTCCCCTCCACAGAATCTACTTGTGGTCCATACAGGAATACAGGTTGAAAGCCTGAAGAGTGAGTTCCTGACTAATATTCGTATTCTGGTATCTCAGAGCTTTTTGGAATTGCAAATGGACTTTCTCTTTAATTCCTGGGGACTCATTTGTTTATATTCTTAGATCCACAGGTCTCTGGTTAATATGCGTTTGTGTGTGTGTGTGTGCGTGCGCGCACACACGTGCGTACATGCACACACATGAAGAGGGAGTGACCTGTCTTGGGCCTTAGCTAGGATCCCAACCTATCCAGAAATGTCTGATGAACAAAGGGACAGATCTTCAAGAAGGAATTGATTTAGATGCAGTTGTTTTTTTTTTTTTTTTAAGATTTTATTTATTTATTTGACAGAGAGAAATCACAAGTAGATGGAGAGGCAGGCAGAGAGAGAGAGAGAGGGAAGCAGGCTCCCTGCCGAGCAGAGAGCCCGATGCGGGACTCGATCCCAGGACGCTGAGATCATGACCTGAGCCGAAGGCAGCGGTTTAACCCACTGAGCCACCCAGGCGCCCCTAGATGCAGTTTTAGTAGTTTGAAAAAAGTAAGGCATTTGTTTGAGCTTATAAAGGGAGAGCCTGGTGTCAGCCTGGAAACTTGCTTACAGACTCTTCCTGAGGAGGACTCAGGCCTGAGGTGTGTGAAGAGAGGAACTGGAAGAAGGACTCATATCCACATGGTTTGGAACACCCAGAGATCACTGGGTGGCTCTGACACAGAAAGAACTCTGATGGTAGGGGCCTACTTTGGCAACTTCAGGAACACGAGGGGAGAAGCCTTGTGTTAAAGGCAGCAGCATTCTCACAGAGGACCCAGCAAAGGGGGCAAAGCAGGGGAAGGATAAGGCCCTTGGCTCCCCACCCCCATACACAGAGATAATACACATCGCCCGCTGTAATGGGTGGGAACCACACCAGCATAATTATCCTCACTGTTGACATTGAGTATGCCCATATGCCAGGCACAGTGCAAGGTACATTTAATCCTATCTTACAGGTTGAGATAGGAAATTGCCTAGGTCACACACATAGCGTGTGATGTATTTGAATTTAATCTAGGCAGTTGGATTCCAAACCTCTCGCTCTTCCTCACTCCTTGATATATCTCCAGGGTTTTATGAAACAGAATAGGAAGTCCAGAAATTGATCCAAATACATATGACTATTTAATATATGATAAAGTGTATATCTTTTAAAAGGGCAGGTAAAAATGTGTTTATAAACAAATGGTATTGGGAGAAGTGTGCAGCCATCCAGAGAATGGTAGAGTTGGAGCCCTACCTCACACTGCACACTAGGACAAACATTATATGAATCAACTATATGTTTCAATAAAAACATAAAAGCATACTTATACTAGATGAAAACACGGGCAAATTCCCTTATAACATTGCAGTAGGAAAAGCCTACTCAGTGACTCAAAAGTCATAAATGAAAACTATTATAAGTTCGATTATTTAAAAAAGCCAAAAGACAAAATACAAAAATGGAAAAAAAATAAACACCTATCAGAAAAGGACTAATCTCTGATTATATAAATGGGCCTAAAAATTGATAAGATAAAGACCAATGATTCACTAAAAAGTTAGGCAAAGGACATGGACTGTTGACAGAGAAAAAATACATATGATACATTTATTCTCACCACTTCCTCATATCAGGGAGATCATATGATAGTTGTCTTTCTCTGCTTGACTTATTTCGCTAAGCATGATACGCTCTAGTTCCATCCATGTTGTTGCAAATGGCAAGATTTCATTTCTTTTGATGGCTGCATAGTATTCCATTGGGAGGGAGAGAAACCATAAGTGACTCTTAATCTCACAAAACAAACTGAGGGTTGCCGAGGGGAGGGGGTTTGGGAGAAGGGGTTGGGATTATGGACATTGGGGAGGGCATGTGATTTGGTGAGTGCTGTGAAGTGTGTAAACCTGGTGATTCACAGACCTGTACCCCTGGGGATAAAAATATATGTTTATAAAAAATAAAAAAATTATAAAAAAAAATAAAAATAAAAATAAAACTGCAAAACCTGAATTTAAAAGGAAAAAAAAAAAATACATATGATACTTTAAGGTGGGGGAGGGGCAGAGGGAGAGGAAGAGAGAGAGAATCCTAAGCAGGCGTCTCACCCAGCATGGAGCCTCCTGATGCGGGGCTTGATCTCTGAACCGCGGGATCGTGACCTGAGCCGAAATCAAGAGTTGGATGCTTAATGGACTGAACCACCCAGGCGTCCCACAAATGATTCTTAAATATGTGAAAAGATTCTCATCCTAACTCCCAATAAGAGAAATGCGATGAGATGCTATTTGGAATGACGGAGATGCCATTTATCACAAACCGGATAGGCAAAACCCCAAACATTTGACAACACAGTCTGTGGCGAGGCTCTGGGAAAACAGGCATTCTCCCCATATGCCACCGGTGGGAGGTCACAACCCTGTGGAGGACAATTTGACAGTATTTACTAAAATACAGATGCACTGACTTTCTAACCCACAAGTCCACTCCTGGGAATTCACCTTACAGCTCTACCTGCGCACATACAAAAACAAACAAACAAACAAACAACAACCACAAAAAAAGATGCCTAAGGTAAGTCATTGCAGCAATGTTTGTCTTGGCAGATTGGGAACAATCCAAGAGCCCATCGTTTGAAATCTGATCAAACTCGGGTAACTACACACAATGAAATATTGTGCATTTGTAAGTCGAGAGGAAAAACACATAGGGACCTGTCTCCATATTGATTTGTTAAAATATACAGAGCGTATTGACGAATGAAAAAAGCAAGACACAGAAGCAAGGTTCATTGCCTTTTGTGTAAGAAAGGGAGAAAATAAAAATATATATTCACATTGACCTAAAGAAAACTGGAGGGAAATATAAAACAGTGAAGTATCTCTTGTGGCAGAGGAATGGAAAACAGTGAATGGAAGATGGGAAAGAAAACGTTCACCCTATGACTTTTTTTTTTTTTTAAAGGATTTTGCTTATTTATTTGACAGACAGAGATCACAAGTAGGCAGAGAGGCAGGCAGAGAGAGAGAGGAGGAAGCAGGCTCCCTGCTGAGCAGAGAGTCTGACCCGGGGCCTTGATCCCAGGACCCTCCGGGATCATGACCTGAGCCAAAGGCCGAGGATTCAACCCACTGAGCCACCCAGGCGCCCCACCCTGTGACATTTAATGTTGCTTTTACTTTTAACCATGAGAATGTATTATCCAATAAAAAAGTAAAAGAATTCAAAGAACTTAATTGTCTATACATTGGTGTTTGTTGGCTGCTGCCTCATCCCCGTGTGCTGATTTTAGCCTTGGGTGACAGAGGCTCACTTAGTTCTGATCTATCTTCAAAATAGTGAACCGACCTTCAAGTTAGCTATCCAAATTAGAACAAGGTCAATTGTATTTGGTCCAAGAGTGCAGGCAGTGGAAGGTGAGCAGGACAAGTCCTTAAAGATTTTGGAAAAGCCTTATTACTGAGCGTAATTAGGGCAATGAGTGACAAGGATCCAATTTAAGTTACACATGGCCTACTCCAAGAGTAATGCAGTTTTCCAGATTATCCCAGAATTGAGCCGCAGGTCCAAGTCAGCATGAGGTCTGCTGTCAGCTCTGTAACGTTGGAGAGCTCTCCGCATGTGCAACCCATCACATGACAAGGGGGAAGTCGGTCTCAGACTGCAGGCACAGCGAGGACGAGGGCCTCGTCCCTTTAGCCACCATCATTCTTTGGAAGCTAAGGGAGGAGTGGAGATTGAGGAAGAGGCCTGGCTGAGGAAAAGAGGGAAGTGGCCTGAGTCAAGAAGACAAAATAGGGGGGAGAAGGAAGGAGAAGGGACCTCGTGTGTTTTGAGTGCCTACTATTTGCTGGTACTTTTCATTTTGTTGTTAAATTCTCCCAACAGCCCCTTGAGGTAGATTTTATTATACACGTGTTAAAATAAGGAAACTGAGGTTCAAATAGGTTAACCGAGCCAAGCTCAAGAAGGTTATAAGCGATGAAGTCAGATCTCTTGGCTGCCAAGTCTGTACTTTTTGTACTGTAACTCCCAAGGTCCTATCTAGCAACAGGTTCTTCCGGTCATTATCCCCTTTTTTCCAAATAGCCTTTTTCTCTCCTGGTGTCTCTAGCCTTAGTCCCTCACTGACAAAGGAAGCTGTGAAGACTTTTTAAGCCTGACCTTTGCTGGCCAGAGCTCTCAGCCTCACACTTCCTCCTGCCTCTTTCCTGCTGGTTCTCCGTCTCTCCCTGCCCTGGCCCAGGCCTCTCGTGTGGATGGTGTCTCCACTCTTTCAGATGCTCACTGAAAAGAGACTATAGTTTTTCAGGGTCTGGGGTTGTTTTTAGAGCTTTTTCTCTTGAAGAATTTGATCTGCGACTCTTGGTCCCCAGTGTGAGCGGTACTACCTTACGTCAGAATTCACGTCATCCTTCACGCCTGCCATTGCCGAGGGAGTCCAGGCTTCCCCCCAAGCCATCCGGCTGACTGGTCTCTTGCTTATTGCTCCAGGGACTCTCTGATGGTTTGGAATGAAGCCTGTGCCTTCTCTTTGACCTCGAGGCCTTATCTTGAGGTAGAAGTCTTTCTAGATCGTGCGTCTCAATGCCGGCCCTTGAAGGTGCCAGATCATATGGCTAGGCTTCCCTCTGGACCTTTGATAAACCCACAGCCATATTCGATCTGGTTCCGGATGGTGATAACCAATTCTGGCATCTCCCTCCGGGCCCAGCACGCTTCCCAGCACCCAAAGAGACAGCACATTTTTCTCTTATTTCCAACCTACACATTCCCTTCTGCCTGCCCAACCCTCCCTTTAAATGCCATCTCTTCTAGAAGCAATAAAATATCAAATACACTTAATCACTTAAATACCAGTTTTGTGGTGCTATTCATCTCACAGAAGTATAAACATACATGTATATACATGTGTAAAACACACCACATGCTGGTGTTTACCCAAGTTAATACGCTGCCATCCTGAGGCGTTTCGCACCCCTTTTTTTTCTCCCCTCACTGACAGGGTCTGTCACCGAAGAGACAGCCCAGTGACCTTTTGTCTGACACAAGGCTGTATCTGTGAAGTTAACTTCTAATGTGGCACACATTTTGACTTGTAAGCCATAAAGGGACAGCCACAAGTCCTGACTCTTTATAGATAAATTTAACACATGCATATGTATTCTCTCCAGGCGCCTCAGATGAGAGGCCTTTGGAGGAACACAGTGTTCATTTATATTCCTCTCCTAGCTGGAAGCAGCATTAAGCCGTTCCTTTTTTATTGATGAGTCTAGAGCCCGCAGGCCTGAGAGTTCTCTCCTACTGGTCACTCCTCAGGCCAGCCCCTCTCGGGAGCCTATGAAAACCATTCCCCATTTTGGAATAACGAGGAGCCCTGTGCAGAAGCATCTCGAAGGTGTCACTGGCAGTTGTAGTCCCCGCTTGAACTCTGGGAAACAAACCGCCCACTTTCCACGCTGTTGCAATTTACTACAAGTCTTAGCACGAACAGTCCCTGTTTCAGACTGGCACCCAAATGTCTGGGGTTTGGAAATTTATAATTGGTACTTGAAAGAGCCACCAAAACTTCTTGGGAAAAAAAAAAAAGGTTGAAAGACTTTCTTGCAAACATCAGTACTCACACATGCCAGGTAATTTGCAACGGTAGTCCTCATGCCTCTCTTGCCTGTGTGGAAGCGGGTACCCAGTTTCTCTGGAGGACATCTGTGCCTTTCCGAAGCCTGAGGCCACAGCTGGCTTTTTACAGCTCTGATTTCCCTCTGCTCTGGAAACTGGGGAGGAATGACAGGAGATTCAGGTGGGAAGGTTCAGCAGGTACAAATGAATTCTGCCCGCTATGAGCTCCTGATCCTGTTTGCATACAAATATCCCCTAAGATTTAAAAATGTGGAAGTGAGAAGTGTAAGTCAAATATTTCCTACCTTCTTCATTAAGGCTCAGGGCTGGAAACGGACAGGAGACAGTGATCAGAGTAAGCTGATGTCCCTAATGTGCTGAAAGGTGTAGCCGTGCCTATACCTTTTAAAATTCTGAGCTCTCCATTTTCAGATAGTTGTTAGACCTATTTTTCATATGATGAAAATTATAAGGACTTTCTGTAAAATTTTTAGGAAAAAAAAAGTTAAAAAGGTGAGGGAGATTCCAACCATCATCCTACCATCCGAATCAAACACACTTTGTTGTGTTTTTTTATTCCCCAGACTTTTTTTTTTTTAAAGCTTTGGCTTTCAAAATTTCTCTCTCTCTCTCTCTTTTTTTTTTTTTTTTGAAGAAATTGATTCCCTTGTCAATATATGCCTCACCAAATACAAAGCAAACCTTATAAGAAACTCTAAAGGGTGTGTCAAAGGAAAATGCACTTTTCCCATTCACCACCGGGCCATGTAGGCAGCTCTTGGGACCTCTTTCTCTCCCCAGCCCTCTACAGCTTGCAAAGTAACCTTCCCTTCTTCCCTTTTGGAATCTATAAATGAAGGTTTTGGGGAGTGGGCCTTGGTTTCTCTTTATGTAATTCTCTCATGATTTGGCCAACAGGTCCCGCCTCTCCTCCTTTGGAACACAGTTTATAAACTCTGCTCTCCACCCCACTGCACCCCAGATCTGCTCTCCATGCTCAGTTCTGGGAATTAGCAGCTTCCCTCCGAGAGAGAGACACAGATATCCCCTAACAGCACTGTCCGTGACCAAGAAGTCCCAAGAAAGGGGGCAGGGTCTGAGCAACTCGCTGCCAGGATATTTCTGGGGTCAGTTCTATTTCAGAGGAGCTCAACTGAAATGTGACAAGATTAATAAGCATGTTAAAGAAATCCAAACACAGGCTGGAGGCGTACCACAGAAGTCATTAGCACATGACCACACACAAACTTTTCTTTCTTTCCCGGTTCCTCCAGTCCTCAGTGCCATCAGATTCTAGAAGAATTTCTATTTATTTTTGTTTAAAGCTGGATGAGAGTGCATAGGAAGATGGGTTCTGGAGTATATCTGTAGGAACAGATACATAATTTGCGGGACAAAGTGCAAAATGAAAATGCCTGCCCTGTGTTAAAAAAAAATTATTAAGAAAGTTGCGGTGGTGACAGCAGGGCATTAAACCAAGCACAGGGTCTGAGCATGGGGTCTTTTTTCTTTCTTTCTTTCTTTCTTTCTTTCTTTCTTTCTTTCTTTCTTTCTTTCTTTTTTTTTTTTTTTTTAAAGATTTCATTTATTTGACAGAGCACAAGCAGGAGGAGCAGAGCAGGCAGAGGGAGAGGGAGAAGCAGACTCCCCTCTAAGCAGGAAGTCCGATGCGGGGCTCCACGTCAGGACCCTGGGATCATGACATGAGCTGAAAGCAGACGCTTAACTGACTGAGCAACCCAGGCGCCCCTGAGCCTGGGGTCTTCTGTGACAGCCCAGACTGCACACCCATGGTGTCTGCATGTATGATTCATATTCTCATAAGCTGTATCCTTGTGCCCGTTCTGGTTTTAGGGATCTTCTTTGCGTATAGCATTCTGCTTCACTTTCATTAAAACAGGGGAGTAGGAGTGGCCTATAGTGGAAAAAGTCAATTAGGCTACTCATGGACACCTGCCTCTAATAAACTCAGCTGCTAATGATTGATTCAGAGTCAGGAATTAAATCGGCAGTGATTGAGGGGGAAAATGTTGACAACTGGTATGTTGTCGATCAAGAAAGGAGGAGTAGCGTTATTTCCTCCAAGGCACTGGGCACAGGACATGGCACTTACCTGATGTTGAATGAAGCAATTCATTCAATGGCCAGAATGTCAGTTTTCAGAGAATGAAGGGACAAATGGAGACCTAAAGCCTTTCATTTCTTTAAAAAAAAAAAAAAATGTTGAAAATACAAGAACGGTTTCTTCGCTGTGCCTGGGCAGAGCAAAGACAGAGACACAATTGAACCGTGTTCCAGCTTCGGTGGAAGAGAGTAAACAAGGGAGAGATTATACATAATTATAGACAATCATGTTTCAGGGGATCAACAGCAATCAAAAGCAAGGAGGTGCTGAAGCTTGGCCCCTTTCCAGTTTTCAGCCAGGACCCAGGAGCGGAGAAAGCACTAGGTAGGAAACATTGCCCTGAAAAACTGTTTTTGGTTAGTTAAGGGATGGTCTGTTGAGCTTTTTCGAGTTGTTTGGATCTCACTCTCTCTGCCCAGGGGTGGGGCGGCAGTCATTAAGTTGCTCTGACTGTTCTTTTGGCACTTCAGATTTTTTTTTCTTTGCCCAAGGCATTACCAAAAAAAAAAAAAAAAAAAATCAACTGTCCAAAGGAACACAGTGAAGCCAAAGACAAATCATTTGAAATACTTGGCCAGTGCAGAGGGGAAAAAAAAGACTCTCTGCTCCCAAATCTCTCCATTTGTTTAACGCATCATAGCAGAACACATTAAAATGTATAACTTGCAAAACAAACACTTCAAGTCCCGGTTTCTGCAAAAGCTAAAATGAGACCCGTGAGATTTTGATCACTCCGACCCCCAAAATTTATGTGGGAGAAGAAAACTGCATTTCATTTGGTGCATTTTGTGGTCAAGTTATCTAAATAATTACACCTAGATCTCTGCTGGGTGTTATCTGCAGGGACTCGGCTATCTTTTTTCCTGAGCTTAGGCAAACTAGCGGCATTAAGACTTAATTGGATGCTATAAAGACTGACTTGAAAATCAGGAACAATCTACCCACACCAGATGGCCATGGCTTAGGAAGCTGAGGAAAGATCAGCTCTATGACCTGCTCAAATCTGCTCTGTACACCCTAAGGTCCCTGAGCACCATCAGGGTAATCTTTGCCCCTCTGCTTAAATTAAATGTGTATTTCACACATAATTATAGGGTTCTATGGGACTTCCAAGATGGTATCCACCTGAATTAATCATGTTACGGCTTCTACACAGGTAATTAACCAGGTAGAAATAGCTTGGGGCATCGAAATAACCCAAACTGCTTCAGTGTTGGGACATTGAAACATCTTCAGAGGCCTCGCAGGGGTGAGGCCCTGGAGACAGCTCTTTATGTAGCAAGCATTAGCCTCACCTGGGAAAGCTTGTGAAAAGTGCAAAATACTGCCTTTGCCCTCTGAGCATCTGAGTGGGTGGGAGCTAAGGCTGGGGCCACTGAACCTTCGTGCTGTGAAGCCAGGTGATTCCGATGATGGCGGTCAGCAGCTCCTGCTCAGAGAAGTACGCTGTAGGTTTTCAAATGTGGGCAAGCATCAGAATCATCGGAAGAGGCGTCAGAAACCCAGATTCTGGGCCTCACCCGCGAGGTTCTGATTTAGAGAAATTCGAGGAGAACCTGAATTTCTAACATGTTCCCACATGATACCGCTGCTGCTGGTCCGCACATCAGACTGTGTGACGCACTGCTTTAGACCCTCAATATTTATTGAAAATATGGTTCCTAGAAACCAGCAGCATTAACATCACATGAAAGCTTGTTAGAAACACAGAATCTTGAGGCACCTGGGTAGCTCAGTCAGTTAAGCATTGGCTTTGATCTCCGCTCATGTGTTGATCTCAGAGTTGTGAGTTCAAGCCCTGCACTGGATTCCACAATGAGCATGGAGCCTACTTAATTAACAAAACAAAAAGCAGAAGGTCAAGCTCCATGCCACATTTTATGAATCAGAATCTGCTTTTCGCTAAGACTTCCAAGTGATTTGCATCACATGCAAGTTTGGGAAGTTTTGATTTAGACTATAACAGCTGTTTGCAAACTTAGGTATACTTGGGAATCACTGGGAAGCTTTTAGAACGGACTGATTCTGCAGCTGGGGCCCACCTGCAGAAATTTCTGGTTTCATTGCTATGGGTGCAGCCCTGGCACTGGGATTTTTTTTAAGCCCCCAGTTTATCCTAATAACCACCGCTGATGAAGATGCAGTACGAGGATATGTTGGACTGTTGACGGAAATTTCCAGCAATACTAGGGAGATAATCTTCACTTCAGTTTCAGTCTTCTTCCTGCTGAGCTGCCCCTGAGTTGTCCAGCCCCACAGAACATTCACAGCCCTGACACCACTGGCCAAGGCAGAAGAAAAGTCTCTTAAAATATGAGCACTCTAGGCATGCATAGAAACTAATACAGAATAAAGAAAACAACTTAAAAAACAACAACTCTAATTAGTATTCAGCTAAAATAGAAAAGAAACTGTCATGAAAAAGGAGCAATCTGAAAACAACAGAGTTTTTAGAGATGAAAAAACATTGTTAAAATAAAATGCTGAATAGGGCAGTAAGTGCAAAATGGATATTGCAGAACCAGGAATTAGTAGATTATAAAAATCGTCTCCAAGCGCCCAACTAGCTGAATAAGGAATCGGGACCTGCCAAGGTGACAAGCAAATTCATGAAGTGTTCCATATTTTTTAACAAATAGCATGGAGGACAAGGGGAGTTAGAGAGGAGAAGGGAGTTGGGGGAAATTGGAAGGGGAGGGGAACCATGAGAGACTATGGACTCTGAAAAACAATCTGAGGGGTTTGAAGTGGCGGGGGGTGGGAGGTTGGGGGAACCAGGAGGTGGGTATTAGAGAGGGCACGGATTGCATGGAACACTGGGTGTGGTGCAAAAACAAGGAATACTGTTATGCTGAAAATTAAAAAAAAAAAAAAAAAGAATTATACCAAAAAAAAAAAAAAAAAAAGAATCGGGACCACTCAGAAGACTGGGCTAAGGAAATCTCCCAAAACCCTTAAGAAAAAAAGGAAAATTTAGAAAAAGAAGACAATGAGAGACACAGAAAGGGCCTCAATGTTGCAAAACCCTGGGACAAGAGCTGGGACGGGAGGGTTTGCTGGTTTTCCTTTCACACGTGAGCGGTGACTTCCGGGTTGGATGACTTTGCACCTTGGAATGGAGGATGGATCTTTGAACTAGGCTGTATGTAACGAGAATTCCAGAAGTAGATAACGGAGCAAATGCAGATGAAATTATCAAATAAAAAATAGGGGGCACCTGGGTGGCTCAGTGGGTTAAGCGCTGCCTTCCACTCAGGTCATGATCTCAGGGTCCTGGGATCGAGTGCCGCATCAGGCTCTCTGCTCAGCAGGGAGCTTGCTTCCCTGTCTCTCTTTCCGTCTACTTGTGATCTCTGTCTGTCAAATAAATAAATAAAATCTTTAAAAATAAATAAATAAATAAATAAATAAATAAATAATAGAAGATCACCTTCAGATCAAGAGGGACAGCAGATGTGAGTCTAACTTTACTTTTTTTAGCTGCTGGTCTGGATCTTTCCTATAAATGGAATCATATGATATTGGTCTTTAGAAACTGGCTTCTTTGACTTGGTGTGTTTTCAAGGTCCGTTCATGCTACAGCATGAATCAGTGCTTCATTTCATGACTGAATAACATTCCATTGTATAGATAGACCACATCTTATTAATCCTTTCATGGCTTGATGAAAATTTGTTTTTTCCCCCCACTTTTCGGCTATTATGAATAATGCTTCTAAGAACATTTGTGTACAAATCACTTTGTGGATATGTTCTCATTTCTCTTGGACATATACCTCGGAGAAGAATTGCAGGGTTATCTGGTAACTCTATATTTACAATTCTGAGAACTGCCGGACTGTTTTCCAGAGTGGCTGCACCATTTTACAATCCCACCAGCAATGTATGAGCATTTTGATTTCTCTGCATCCTTGTCAATAGTTGTTCTTGCCTATCTTTTGATTTTAACCACTGTAGGGGGTGTGAAATTGTATCTCATGGTTTCAATTTGCATTTCCTTGACACTAATGATGTTCAGCATCTTTTCATGTGCTCATTGTTCATGTGCTCATATCTTGGGAGAACTGTGTATTCAAATCATTTGTCTATTTCTTAATTGGTCTGTCTTTTTATTGCATTGTAATATCTTTTTATATCTTATCTAAGATAAATAGACCCTTCTCAGATATATGATTTGCCAATACTTTCTCTCATTCCATAGGTTGTCTTTTGATTTTCTTAATGGTGTTCTTGGGGGCACAAAAGTTTTAGCTTGCTGAAGTCCAGGGTATCTACTTTTGTGTGTGTGCTTTTGTTATCCTACCTAAGAAGGATTTGTCTAACATATGGTAATGAAGATGTATTCCTTTGTTTTCTTAGAGTTTTATAGTTTTAGCTCTTTCATGCAGCTCTAGTACCCATTTTAACTTAAAACATGCTTCTACGATATGAGGTAGGAGCCCAACTTCATTGTTTTACATATGGCATCTAGTTGTCCCAGCACCATTTGCTGGAAACACTACTGTTTCCCCTATTCGACTGTATTGGCACACTTTTTGATAATCCATTGATCATAGATGTAAGAATTTATTCTGGATCCTCAATTCTGTTTCATTGACCTATATATCTACCTTTATGAGAGTACCACATTGTCTTGATTACTGTAGCTTTGTGGTAAGTTTTTAAATTGGGAAGTTTTTTTGCTCTTCTTTTTTTGGGATCATTTTGGCATTCCAGGTCTTTTCTATTTTTATACACATGTAGGATCACCTTGCCAATTTCTGGGGAAAGAATAAAAGGCAACTCAGATTTTGGTAGGTACTGTGTTGACTCTGGATCAATTTGAGGAGTATTACCATCTTAACAATATTAAGCCTTGGGATCTATGAACATTACTTAGGTTGTCCTCAATTTCTTTCAGAACTGTTTTGTAGTTTTCAGAATAAAAGTGTTGTGCTTTTATTAAATTTATTCCTATTTATTTTACTCTTTGATGCTATTGTAAACAGACTCGTTAATTTTTTTAAGGGGGGTGGGCAGAGGGAGAGGGAGTGAGAGAATCTTGTGCCCAGTGCAGAGCCCGATGCGGGACTTAATCTCACAACCCTGTGACCATGACGTGAGCTGAAACCAAGAGTCAGGTGCTTATCCACCTGAGCCACCCAGGTGCCTCAAGAATTATTAATTTTATTTTCAATTTTTTAAAATTGTGAGTGTATAGAAATACAATTGCTTCTTGTATACTGACTCTGTTTCCTGCAAATCTGCTGTTTATTGGTTCTAGTAGTTTTTAGTGTATTCCTTAGGATTTTCTGCCTATATGAACATGTCCTCTGAACACAGTTGTATTTCTTCCCTTACAATCTGGATATCTTTTGCTTTTATTGCCTAATTTCCCTAGCTAGAACCTCTAGCACTGTGTCTACAAGAGCAGGCATTTTTGTCTTATTACTGATTTTAGGGGAAAACCATTCAGTCTTTCACCATTAACTATGATGCTAGCTATAGGGGGTTTTTTTGTTTGTTTGTTTGTTTGTTTGTTTTTTTAACAAATGTCCTTTGTTCAGGTTGAAGAAGTTCCCTTTTGTGATAGGCAGAATAGAGACTCCCCAAAGTTGCCCACATCCCTGGAACTTGTGAATGTGCTGGGTTACACAGCAAGAGGAAATTAAATTAGCAGGTGCAATTATGGTTTGTAAATCAACTGGTTTTAAGGTAGGGCCATTATCCTGGATTATCCAGGTGAGCCAATATAATCAAGAAGAGGTCAGAGGAGTAAGAGAAGGAGATTTAACAGGAGGCTGAGCCAGAGAGACAAGCTATGTTGCTGGCTTTGAAGGTGGAGGAAGGGGGGGCCCTAGCCAAGGAATGCAGGCACCTTCTCGAAGCTGAAAAATGCACAGAAATGAATTCTCCTCTAGAGCCTCCAGATGGAATGCAACCCTGCTTACACCTTGATTTTTATCCCACAAGTATCTCACAGGTATCAAGATTCTGACCTCAGAACTGTAAAATAATGAATTTGTGTTGTTGAAGCCCCTAAGTGTTTGGTAATTTGTTACAGCAGTGATAGAAAATGAATACACCTATGGGACCCCTGAGGGGCTCAGAGCGTCTGCCTTCGCTCAGGTCAGGATCCTGTAGTCACTGGATGGAGCCCCATGTCCCGCTTCCTGCTCACCAGGGAGTCTGCTTCTTCCTCTCCCTGTATCCCCCTCTCTCTCTGTGTTTTCTCTCTCTCTTGCTCTCACTCTCACTCTCTCTCTCTCTCTCAAATAAATAAATAAAATCTTTTTAAAAATGTACTTTCTATTCCCACTTTGAATATTTTATTGAATATTTTTAACAAACAACGGCTGATACTGTTTTAAGCCTCATACCTTATGGATTCCAAAGAACAAAGAGAACATTCTAAAATCATCCTGTCAGAAAACAGTGCATTTCTTGCCATGACAAATGAAGCAGATCAGTGCTAGCCTTTTCCTCTGCACTATCAAATGCTGAGGGGTGAGCAGGCAATGTTAACAGACATCTGAGGGTGGAGGTTGTGCCTACAGATTCTATGCCAAACCAATGTTGCTTCTTGTGTAAGGACAGGAGAAAAGTATGCTCAAGATGCTCAAGATGCAAGACTTGGGAAGGATGCCACCCTGAAATTTTTCTTTCAGAAAATTTTCTCAAAGAAGAACTTCATCCAAATGCAAAATGAATAAGAATAAAGGAATCAAGAAAGGGTGAAGGAGTCTAAAAAACAGAGTTAAATCTAAATGCTGTGACTGGGGTTGTAAGTTACAATGCAAATATTTTTGAAGTTTCTTGAAAGAGAAGGATCTACGATGTCAAACAAAATCAGTAGTACTTTGGAAATCTTCAGAAAGAGTATAAGGTAGCAGATGAGGGAGGGATTGACAGCTGCCAACAGACTTTTCTTGTTGAGCAGGGAGTTCTAGAGAAATATGTGCTCAGATACTTTTGTTACAAATTGTAAGGTAAAGGTAACCGTGGGTAAATCAGATATAGAATATGTACCTTTCAAATCTTTTTTTTTAAATAAACATATAATGTATTATTAGCCCCAGAGGTATGGGTCACCAGGTTTACACACTTCGCAGCACTCACCATAGCACATTTCCGCCCCAATGTCAATAACCCAACCACCCTCTCCATGCACCCCCCCCCCACAACCCTCAGTTTGTTTTGTGAGATTAAGAGCCTCTTATGGTTTGTCTCCCTCCCTTCCTACCCCCAAAACCCCCCACATTGCATCTTCACTTTCTCATATCAGGGAGTCAAATTTTTTTCTTTTTCTTTTTCTTTTTTTAGAGAGAGAGAGAGGGAGAGAGTGCACAAGCATGATGGGGTGGGGGTGGGAGTGGGGGAGGGACAGAGGGAAAGGGAAAGAGAATTTTTTTTTTAAGATTTTATTTATTTATTTGACAGACAGAGATCACAAGTAGGCAGAGAAGCAGGCGAGAGAGAGAGAGGAGGAAGCAGGCTCCCTGCTGAGCAGAGACCGATGCGGGACTCAATCCCAGGACCTGGAATCATGACCTGAGCTGAAGGCAGAGGCTTTAACCCACTGAGCCACCCAGGCGCCCCAAGAGAGAATTTTAAGCAGGTTCCACGTCTGCTTAAGTGCAGAGCCTGCTTTGGGACTCAATCACATGACCCTGAGACGATGACCTGAGCTGAAATCAAGTGTTGGGTTTAACTGACTGAGCCACTCAAGGTGTCCCCCTCTCAAATTCTAAAAGAAAAAAAAAGAGAAGGAAACAAAGCCATTATGGGGGACGGGTGACAAAAAAGGAGGAAAGAAAAAAAAAATAGTACACCAAATACCATAAAATACATAAGAGGGCTGAATCTTTCTGTTAAAAGATAAAGATTGAGATTGGTTTTTTTTTAAATTATTTTTAAAAATTGGAATTATATTTTAAAAACAAGCTATAAACTATATTCTATAGCTCTACCAAAACCAAAATGACATAGCCAGTTTGAAAAGAGAGAGATTGGGGAACCTGGGTGGCTCAGTTTAAGCATCTGCCTTCGGCTCAGGTCATGATCCCAGGGTCCTTGGATCAAGACCTGCATCAGGCGATCTGTTCTGTGGAGAGCCTGCTTCTCCCTCCCCAACTCCCCCTGCTTGTGCTCTCTCTCTGTCAAATACATAAATAAAATCTTTTAAAAAAAGAAAATAGAAGGACCAATATATTCCGGGTCCAAATGAGCAACAAAAATCTGGGTCCCAAAACTAATTTCAGACAAAGGAGAGTTTGAAGCTAAATGAACAACAAGGCAACTTGCGAGCAGACGCTATCGGTTAGATGCTCTAACACTGACTGCCCACCTCTTCGTCCCGCTCTACCTCTAGCACAGAGGCTAGAAGAGCTAAATGTTCAATTCACTTTCCTAACGTCCCTGAGAACTCCAAACGGCCACACGAACAGGGTTGCCAGACTTAGCAAATAAAAACACAGGGTGCCCAGTTAAATTTCTATTTCAGATCAACAACAAATAACTTAAGGTAAGTGTGTCGTGGGCAATATTTGGGACATACTTAGGTGAAAAAAACATGTTTGTTTACCTGAAATTCAAATGGAACTGGGAATTCTGTATTTTATTTGATAATTCTGTGTGTGACCAGCTCTGGCCAAAGAGACAGTAACAGCATCTGTTAAGCTGGTATTTCTGTCTTATTTATTTATTATTGTGGCAAAATTTACATAACATCCAATTTACCATTTTTAACCATTTTTAAGTGTACAGTTCACTGATATTAAGTACATTCACATTATTGTGCAATGCATCCTTAACACCCATCTCTAGAACTCTTTTTATCTTACAAAACTGAAACTCTGTACCCAGTAAGCAGGAACACCCCGACGGCTCATCCCCTCAGGCCCTGGCAACCACTGTGCTATTTTTTGTGTTTGATTACTCAGAGTATCTCCTGTAAGTGCAATCATACAGTATTGTCCTCTTGTGATGGGCTCATGTCCTTTATCATAATGGCCAAGGTTCATCCATGTCCTAGCATGTGTCAGAACTTCCCTTTTTTATAAGGTTCGGTAATATTCCATTGTATGAATACATGATATTTTGCTTTCCATTGACCCATTAGTGGACATCTGGTTGCTTTCACCATTTATATTTTGTGAATGATGCTGCAAAGAACGTGGGTGTACAAATACCCATTTTGGGTTCTGGCTTTCAGTGCTTTTGGAAGTGGAACAGCTGGATCGTATAGTAATTCTGTTTCTAATTTTTTGAGGAACCACCATACTGTTTTCTGTAGAGGCTGTACATTTTACATTCCCACGAGCGCTGCAGAAGTTTCCATTTGAGTCAGCTGGTGTTTCAAGTTGGGCTTTTCTGTTTCTTGGGACAATATACATCCTAATTGATGCACCATTTCTGTGGATTTGGGCGGAGACAGGCCTAGATCTAAGTGAAGCCAGTCAGATTCTTCCTTGGGGCTTCTATGCCGGAATTATTCATACAGGCCTACTCTTTCTACTGGAGGTGTACATTAGTTAGAGGGTCAGCTACATATAACAGAGGATTCAAATAACAGTGGAATAAACGTATTTCCTCATGTAAAAGAAGTTTGACATAAGCAGGTCAGAATAGGATAGCAGTCCCACATTATTGTTAATTACCCATGATCCTTGTTTCTGCTCTTTCTTAGCATGTAGGTTCCCTCCTCAAACATACCTCATGGTCACAACATGGCTGCTGCCTTTCCAGCAATCATATTCATGTGCTAGGCGGAGAAAAGGAGAAAAAGTGAAAAGGCTGCATGCTAAGTCAACATTCTTTAGAACTTTGGCTCTAGCCCCATTTATGACTTTTATATTTGGTCAGCACTGCTGACCCATTTATGACTTTAATATTTTGTAGCACTTGCAAGGGTGGCTCAGAAATTTAGTTTTTATCTGGGCACATTGATTCCCAGAATTAAACTGGGGTTTTGATAGGGCATTAGGTAGACTAATAGCAGTCCCTGCCACAGATTACATCTATAAAAAAGTGAGTCCAGAAGACCTGGTAGCATTGTGCATAGCAGATGGAGAGATCCGACCAAGAACTGAAGAGACAGAGGTCTGACATCAGTTGACTCCTTATTCCAGCTAGGCCTTCACCTCCCAGGTACTTATGTCAATACATTCCTTTATTTCTTACATGCTAGTTTGACCTGGGTTTTTGTCAATGGACAGAGTTCTGAGCAACACAAGGATCATGAGAAAATGGCTGATTAAATAAATTACAGTGCATTCTTAGAACAAGGGGCATACATTTATAAAAATTAAATGTGTATAACAATATAGATATATTTATCTCTATGTATCTCTGAAAAAAATGTTTTACAATATGCCAAAATGTTCATGATGTTTTATCTGAATGATGGGACTTCCAATGATATTTACTTCTTCCTTTGTATATTTCCGAATGCTGCATAATGAATATGTATTACTTCTAAAATTTAAAAAAAAAATGTAGTTACTTTCTTTTGTAAAAATGAACAGAATTTATATCATGATCTCATCTTTAAATATGTGTATTTGTATATGCATAGAATTAAGTCTGGGAGGACACTCGGTGAGAGGTTAGCAGTGGAATTTCTGGATTGTGGGTCTCCTGGTAGTTTTCATTACATTATATTTCTGGGCTGCCTAAATATTTTGCACTGTGTGATGGTCAGTTTTATCTGTCAATTTGGCTAGACTATAGTCTCCAGTTATTCGATCACTAGTGTAAGTGTTGCTATGAAGGTGTCAAATTGATGTGATTAATGTCTTCAATTGGTTATCTTGAAGATTATCCTTGATCATCTGAGTGGGCCTGATTTAATCAGTTGAAACGCCTTAAAAAAGCAGAGCTGAGATTTCCCCTAAGGAGAAGAAATTCCACGTCTGGGCTGCAGCTTCTGCTTGTGCCTGAGCTTCCATTCTGCTCTTCCTGCCCTATGGGTTTTAGCCTTGCCCAACCAGCCCCACAACCGCATAAACCAATCCCTTACAATTGGTCTGTATGTGTGTGTATTTTTGAACTGGTTGTGTTTCTCTGGTAGATCCCTAACTGATACAGATTTGGGTACTTGAAAGTAGAATTGTTGTAACATATACCAAAAAAAAAAAAAAAAGGATGTGGCTTTGGAATTGGATAATGGGAAGAGGCTGGTAGAATTTGGGGCCACATGATAGGAAAAAGCTAGATTGCCTTGAATAGACTGGTGGAGAGATAGGGATGTTGAAGACTCTGCCAGGGAGGGCTCAGGGGGAAGTAAGGTACATAGTGGAGAAAGCCTGTATCATCTAAGAGTAAAGACATAAAGTCATAAGAGTAAAGACATCATAAATGGAAGGTGGGTAGAAATATGGATGTTAGAGGCATTGCTGGTGAGAACTCAGAAGGGAATGGGGAACATACTATTGAAACACGAAGGAAAGGAGATCCTTCTTACACAGTGACCAAAAGCCAGCTGAACTGTGTCCTAAGATCATGTGGAAAGCAGAGCTTGTAAATAAGGAACTTGGATATTTAGTTGAAGAATATTTCCAAAGTGTCGAAGATACAGCCTAGTTTCTTCTTATTGCATCTGTAAAATGGAAAGGGAAAGACACAATTTAGAAAAATTATTAAAGAAAAAGAACTAACATGTGATGGTTTGGGAAATTCTCAGCCTATCCAGATTGGAAAAAAAAAAAAAAAACAACAACAAATAAACAAACAAAACAAAACCTGTACTAAGAGATTCACCATTAGGAAATGTGCTCTGGAGAGAAAGTCAAGGGTATCATGAATAACCTTTTGCTAATGTTAAAGCAATCAAAGATGTGACTCATGAATCCTCTCAATCATCTCAACAGAAGCCAGGAATAGATGTGGGATTACCCAGGAATAATCTGTGCAGGACCCTCTTGTCTAACGGCATGAGTTTCCATGAAGTATAGGGGAGATTCATAACATTTCTGAGAATGGCATTCCAGCAGGATACTACTAACTTGTGCTGAAAGGGACAGAAGAAAGTTGAAATTAAGGGAGCTTTTGGACCCCCAGATCCTTTTGAACTACTGAGCAACAAACCAGGGGAAACAGGGATAACTCAGAAGGCAGAGCCTCGGTCCTCAAAGCTAGAAGAAACACGGGTCAGGGTCAAGAGGCAGATGCCAGAGCCCTGGCCCCAAGGGCACAATCTTGACCACAGAAACTTACTCCCAGGCCTTGAAACCTAATGGAATTTGCCTTGTTGGATTTTGAAATTGCTTGGGAGCAGTGACCCCTTTATTCCTCCCACTTCTCCCTTTGGAATAGGAAGATCTATCACTATTATGCTAAGTCTGTACCACCACTGTATTTTGGAAACAGAGAACTGTTTTTCCAGTTTCACCAGGCACAGATAGTGATGAATTTTGCCCTAGGATGTGTCATACCTAGAGAATCCCCATTCCTGATTTTGCTGATAAGAATTTAGGACTTGAAGGGATGTTGTAATGGGTTGAAACTTTGGGGATGTTGGGATGAACTACTGTATTTTGCATGTGGGACAGACATGAACCTTGGACAGTAAAAGGACATATCCGTAGGCTGAAAAAAAATGCTCCACCGAAGATACCCATATCCCAATTTACTTTCTATGAAAAAAAAGGTCTTTGCAGATATGATTAAAGTAAGGGTCTTGAAATGAGGTTCTGAGACAGGATGACTCTCCTGTATTATTCAGGTAAGCCCTAAGGCAATTGCATGTATCCTTACAAGAAGGAGGCAGGAGGGGGCAGTTTTCACACGCACGAAGAGAAAAGGCGATGTGGTGATCTAGGCAGAGAGAGAAAGATTTGAAGATACTTTGGATTTTGAAGATGGAAAAAGAGGTCATGAGCCAAGGAATATAGCCAGACATTAGATGCTGAAAAAGGCAAGGAATGCAGCTCTTGGTTGGAAAAGGCAAGAAATGGATTCTCTCAGAGGATCTCTGGAAGCAGCACAGTCCTGGCAGACACCTTGGTTTTGGCCCCGGGTATCTGTCAGACTTTTGGCCTCTAAAACTGTAAAAGAAAAAATTTGTATGTTTTTAAGGCACCAAGTTTGTGCAAATTTGTCACAGCAGCAATAGGAAACCGAATGGCTCTATGATCTGAAACATAGTGAAGTCATATTAATGGGATATGTGTGCTGTATACAAATGCAACTGAGCTTAAGCTCTGATATTTTATTTGGAAAGCTTGTATCTGTAGCCGCTCAAGGGGCTGGTCTGTACTTTTCTTCCACATGCTATCTTTGTCAGGTTTTGGTGTCGGGATACACAAGTCTCTGAAAAAGAAATGAGATGCCTTCCTTCTTTTCCTAAGTTCCAGAACAGCTCAAATAGCAATGGAAGCCGTCCAACTCTGTTTCCAGTGTTCTGATAATGGACAGCTCTTGGACCACATACTTGATTTCTTCCATGGTCTTTTAAAATTTCAATGATCACAGTGCATCAGATTAGCTGTTTACAGGTATCTTTTAATTGCCCACATAATATTCCTAAACTTGGGGTAAATTCTGTGGTTCACGCCATTTCACAAATAGGGAAAGTGGGGATAAAGACCTTAAGGAATTTGGTTAAGTGTCCACAGCTATCAAAAGGCAGAGCTAAGACCTGAGGAATGTCTCTGCTTTAATAATGACTCTTGATTGTACACTGCTTGCATACATTTAGTAACTTAGGTTTTCTTAGAAAATCTCTCATTTCATCTAGGTTATCAAGTGTCTAGCATATCCTAAAAAATATTCTGTTATAATTCTTTAAATTTCATCTGTGTTTGTGTCCACATCTCCTTATTCTAAATTTTGTATTGTTATGTTTTGTATGGTTATGCTTTCTCTTTCTCCTTGAATTGACTGAGTGGATAATCTATTTTACCTTCCTCTCCTTCCCCATCTAGCTATGTGACTTAATATCTGTTTCCAAATTAGTAACTAAGGTTTTTAAATGGCGGTTTATCCTATTTCCCCTAAATTAGTATTGTCATTTTTTTCTAATTACTTCACTCACGAAATGTTTATATCAATTGTTTAATATGTGCCAGATATAGTCAATGGATTACTTAGTTCATTGCTCATTTTCATCTCTTCTAATTTGGTAACCAAAATGTTCAAGTCTATACATTTCCTTCCAAGTACAGCTTTGGCTACATCTAAAAGTTTCAACACATAGTATTTGCAATATTGATATTTACCAAACATTCTGTAATTGCAGTTTTTGTTCCAAGCAGTTAGAAATTTTTGGTTATTCTCCCATTATCTATTTATAGTCACACTGAATTATAATCAGAGAATATAGTTCATTCTGTGTATACATTTTTGAATGTCTTTTAGGTGAAGCTATCAAGTTTTGTAAATATTCTGTGGACATGAGAAGACTGTGTATTCTCTAGTTACTGGGTTTGAAAATCAATATTAGTATAAATCAATATTCGATCATCCTTATTCTTTGAATTATTCAGATCCTTTGGATTTCTCTATTTTTTGCTGGTTTAACTGTCAGTGACTGAAAAGGATATGCTAACTAGAGATGATTTTTTATTCAACAGGATTTGTTGTCTACATGTCAGTTGAACACTGATGGTACAGGCTGTCAGCCAGGATATAAAAATAGAGTACAGCAGTATCATGAGACTGGCACGCCCTGCAGAATGTCTACAGTTTGTTTTCCCAGTAGAACCCGTCTAGGGTTTCAATATGAAAACTTTATTGAACACACATATTCGTCAATATACTTTTGGCTGATGTTTATGTAAGAGAGAATTCTATTTACATGCCAGAACCTCAATTCAACATTTTAATCAAGAAACATTCAATAAAATCTTAACTTACTTTCTGAATATGAATAGTAGAGTATCAGAATCACGTGTAAGTGTTTTGCGAAGCATGCCGGGTGTCCTCACAGGTCACGGGAACTATTATGTCCTGCAACATACCAAGCAACTGCCTTTGTTTATTTTGTTGCTGTTGTTTATTAAGGCATGATTTGCATACAGTGAAATTCACCCTCTGAGAAAGTATATGGTCCTGTGAGTCTTTTTTTTTTTTTTTTTTTTTTTTTTTTTTTTTTTTTTTTTTTTAAAGATTTTACTTATTTATTTGAGAGAGAGACAGTGAGAGAGAGCATGAGCGAGGAGAAGGTCAGAGGGAGAAGCAGACTCCCCGTGGAGCTGGGAGCCTGATGCGGGACTCGATCCCGGGACTCCGGGATCATGACCTGAGCCGAAAGCAGTTGTCCAACCAACTGAGCCACCCAGGCGTCCCGGTCCTGTGAGTCTTAACAAACGTAACTGCCACCATATTCAAGATATCAAATATTTCTCTCTGAAAATTCTCCTGTGCCTCTTTGTGGCCCACCCCTCCCCCGACCTCCAGTCCCTGGCAAACTCTGATCTCTTTTCTGTCCCCACGGTTTGCCTTTTCAGAATGACAGAGAAATGGAACTATAAAAGCAGGTAGACTTTTTGAGTCTGGCTTCTTTCATAATGCTTGCAAGATTCGCTTGTGTTGAGTGTTTATCCTACTCTGTTCCTTGTTACTGCTGTTAACATTCCATCAAGCGGGGAGCTCAGTCCATGTATCCATTCCCCAACTAAGGAATATTTGAGCTGTTTCCAGATTTTGATTCTTTTGAATAAAGATGCTGTGAATAGTCGCATACAGGTCTTTCTGTGAACATAAATTTTCATCTCTGGATCATATGATTATTATACGTTTAACCTTGTAAGAGACTGTCAAACTGTCTTTCAAAGTGACTGTCATTCTACATTTCTACCCGCGATGAATGAGAATTCCAGTTGCTCCATGTCCTCATCAGCACTTGGTATTATCAGCTTTTCTCTTTTTAGCGTTAGCTATTCTAGTCAGCGTTGCTAGTACATTTCCCTAAGCTAATTAGGATGAGCATCTTTTTATGTGTTTGTCATCCATGTATCTTCTTTGATGAAGTCTCCATTATATCTTTTGCTCATTTTTATTTAGATTATTTCTATTTTCTAATATTTAGTTCTAAAATTTCTTTTAATAGGGGCACCTGGGTGGCTCAGTAGGTTAAGTGGCTGCCTTCAGCTCATGATCATGATCCCGGGGTCCTGAGATGGAGCCCCACCTTGGGCACCTTGCTTGGTGGGGAGTCTGCTTCTCCGTCTGCCACTCCTCCTGCTTGTGCTCTCTCTTTCCCTCTCTCTCATTGTCAAATAAAAGAAATAAAAACTTTTACAAAAAAAAAAAAAAAAAGAAAGTTCTTCAGCTATTCCTGAACCAAGTCTTTTATCAGATGTGTAACTTGAAAATATTTTTTCCCACTCTGTGGCTAGTCTTTTCATTCTCTTAACAGGGTTTTTGGGAGAACAAAAGTTTCTTAATTTTGACGAAGTTCAATTTTGCAATCATTTTTTTCTGGTATAGACTCTTGTTTTTGGTGTCCTATCTGAGACATTTTTACCTAATTCAGAGTCACAGATATTTTCCTCTAGAAGTTTTATAGACTTAGATTTTTCACTTAAGTGTTAGATCCGTGTTGATTTAAACTTTGTAATTTTGTAATTTTTGATCAGAGAGAGATATTCAAGCACTTTACAAGCAAAGACGATTGTTGTCACACAGAAATATAGGCATTTTGCCATGTTTCAATTAGGTTTTAGGAAATTAGAATTGAAGGTTGTAATGGGGTACTTTAACCCCATTTAAAATAATGATTCGTGTTTGGGGCAGAACATCTGTTTTTCAGGAACAGACTATTGATGTTAAGTGAAATATGCTTGTTTTTGTTAAAATGGGATTTTACCTCTCGAGGTCTCAGACTCTGGCCCTTTTCATAACCATTATTACATGTCATGGTCAGATTACATGTGAATGGCTGAAACTATATTCAGGTCACTGAACAATAAGGGGTAGTTTTTTTTTTCATTCTATTTTTGTTTTTTGCTTCATCTGAGCCCCACCAAACATCCTCGCTATCAAAATCATGTTACAGCTCTAAAAAATGAGAGAAATTTTAATAAGCTGGAGAAAGCAGGTGCCCAGGGGAGGCTGGATCTGTTGCAGTGTCAGAAAACCCCTCTACCAGCACATACACAAATACAACATGCACGGCAGAAGGAATGAAAAGAAACAGCCAACTAAGGAGAATCATACAGATTGTGTTTGCACCTGACAAAACTGAGAGTGGGCAAAGCATTTAATTCTTTTTTGTATTCATTTGCTGTTTTGTTTGCAATTCGTACTGTGAGTAACTCCACTTGATGTGTTTCTTGCTGGAGATTTTCTGTAAACCATCAAGAACTACATACATAATCAGGTAATTGCTCATGACATATTATTCTCTCATTCATTCTCCCGTGTACCTAATATTCACTGCTGTCTACCATGTGCTCCACATTTAACACTGAATAAGGAAGACCCAGGGCATTGGTTCAAAGGCACTTAGCAATTTAAGACTGGTGGGTCCTGGGCAGAAGATTCAACCTTGGAGGATCCTGAAGAATGTCTTCATCACTACAAGAGGGAGGGTCTGCTGACAGGCCACATTGTCATGGGGTCCCATCCAACATGAGCCATGTCAAGTTTGGGTGACAGTCCCCTGAGCGTGCTCAGGAGCAGGAATGGGTTGTCCATTGTGTATTACTTTCCTACTGCTGTTGTAATAAATCGCCACAAACATAGTTGCTTAAAACAACATTAATATATTATCTTACAGCTGTGGAGATCTGGAGTCTAAAATGGGTCTTACTAGACTAAAATAAAAGTTTTGGCAGGGCTGCGTTCTTTCTGGAGACACTGGGAGAGGCTCTGGTTCATTGCCTTTCCGAGTTTCTAGAAGCCACTTGCATTCCTTGGCAAAGTGACCCCTTGCTCCATCTTCAAAGCCAGCAGCCTAACATCTTCAAATCTCTCTGACTTTGACACTCCTACCTCCCTCTTTCGCTTGTAAAGACACCTGTCATTCCAGTGGGTCTGTCCAGATAATCCAGACTAATCTCTGAATCTCCATCTCCTTAACTCAATCACATCTGTAAAGTCCTCTTTGTCGTGTAAGGTAACCTATTCCCAGGTCCTGGGGATTAGGCTATGGGCTTCTTGTTGGAGAGGGCATTCTGCCTATGAAACTTTGGGTTCTTGGGCCTATCATTTGGATAATCCCCTACACATAGCTCAGGGCATCACAAGAGATGCAAGGCCTCAGAAGTCCAGGGCACTATTCAGAGTACCTGGAGGGAGCTGGGCTGGGAGGTCTGTGGATGTATCACTAAAATGGATAATCATGCTGGATCCAAGAGATCAGTAAGAGCTTGCATCAGACCCCGGATCTTCAAGCAGGCTATTCAGTCTCAAGGTAATCAGTCACTTTGCCCTAAGGGTGTCCAATCCCTGGTTCAATTAGGATAGTCCAAGCTATGTTGTGGTAATAAGCAATCCCCAAATCTTGGTAGCTTGTAACAACCAATGTTTATTGGATAATGCTACACATCACTCTTGGTTGGCAGAGCTCTCCTCTGTGCCCCTTACTCTAAAACCCAGGCTGGCAGAACGACCATTGTCACAAACCTCACCAGTCATTATGGCAGAGGGGCAGATAGAAGTTATGGCAGAGAGGAGCCTTGCCAAGCATTGAATGACTTGGCTTTGAAGTGACATATATCACTTACTACAATTCATTGGTCAAACCCAGTCAAGTGTTCACACCGAAACACAATGAGATCAGGAAAGACAGCACCAAGGTGCTGTGTGTCCAAGAGGCAAAGAACCAAGAATATTTGGTGAATAGTATTAATGACTACCACACCTAGTGTTTTCTTCTGGCTCCTGATGTGAGTGAGGCTGCACTCCCAGCGAGGCTCCTTCTGTAAATCTTAGGGACGAACTGAGCTGATCTAAGAGCTGGTGTCAAACAGAAGCAAATGGAGAGCCCGTATTATCATCTCGCTAACTCCTGGTAAGCCTGGTTGGTCCTGAGCTTCTCTCTGCGGAAAAAAAAAAAAGCCCCATGACGTAGCAGAGATTGACATGCCTTTGAGCTCCTGCAGACCTGGGTATAGGCTTTGAAAACTGGTCCTTCAACCTGGCAAGGTCTGTGCCAGTGTGGCTCAGAGATGGCAAATTTGCTTGGTTCCTGCTGAGGTGGGTTCACTGGTCCAGTTCCCTGGACTTCTGAGGCCTTGCATCTCTTGTGATGCCCTGAGGGTTTGTATGGACAGTAGATACCAGGACACGGGAATGAAGCTGGCGGGGCCATGGGATTCACGAAGGAAAATACAACATGAATAACAAGAAGGAAAACCATGGACATAGGGCGGTGATAATATTAACCTCTCCTGTGTACCCCTCCAACTCTGGCCACCCCCCTCCAAGTCCACAGCTAAGACTCCAGGGCAGAGCTTCCACTCCCACTCGCACTCTCCTGTCCCTGTCGTGGGGGCTCAGCAGGTACAACCACCTGGACTGGGATCAGCTTGCACCAGGTGGTGTGGATAGGGCCTGTTGAGCCAGAGTTCTGCTCACAAATTTGGAAGAGATGGATTTTAATCAAAATCTCCTTGCACTTTGGTGAGGAGCCAGAAAACTCCCCTCGAAGAGGAGCTCGTGGTGGTTGGTGAAAGGCTTAAGGAAAGCTGATTGATTCCTCTCCCCTCCCTTCTTATAGATGGACACAGCTCCCCCCGCCCCACCACTGGGTCCCCAAGCAGCAGACTTCATTATGGCAGTCAGGGTGACTTGACCGGAGGAGCGTGGGGTCGGACTCGGGAGGTCTGTGCCTGTGGTCTCTATGCTGGCTGGGTGGGGCAAGGGGCCTCACGAGGCGGGAACCTCTCCTTCCACCTTCTCCTGGCCTCCCCGCACAGCAATCTGACTGCTCACACAGACTCCGAGCCTGCTGCTTGTATTTCCACTTCGAAATGACAGTGAACTGCCTTTTCCCCTGGAAATTACCTACCACCACATGCTACTCCAAGGTAGGGCATGTCTGGTTCTTCTTTGGACCAAGGGCAGAATTCCCAGCACCATGTTCTTAGAAGAGTCAGTCACAAATCTGGACAGATTCTCAATAGGACCAAGGGCAGCTTAGGGCTTCTTAATTTAAAAAAAGAAAGAAAGAAAGAAAGAAACTATTTGAAATGCAGGGAATTGAGAGAAGGAAAATCAAAGCCTGAGACGCAACCAGCAATTAGACTGGCTCCTGGAATATATTTAAGTCAAATCAATGCACCAGGGACTTTTAGTCACGGCTCCCTTTCTGTCTCCCACAGCCCGCGGCTGGAATCCTAGCCCTTCCATCAGCCCTCCCCAGAAATACAGCAACATCAATCTTCTAAAATGCTTTATCACAGTTGTGCAAAGTCCTAGTACATTCCCCTGCTCTTGGGGATTTATTTACATATTGATTTATTTATTCCTCTCTCTACAGCAGCAAGCCTCTTGAGATTATATTATTTACAAAGACATTGGGGTCGTGCATCTGGACAATGGAGTGAAGGAGAAGGCCCTCCTTGAATGTGCGGAGCCGCACAGATCACCCTTGGCAAGAAACAAGTGTCAAAAAGCAAGGAGGCAGCCTCTGACTCCCTTGGTTATCTTGTCCCGAAAGGCAAGGGCTTGTGCTCTGAAGGAAAGTCAAGAAGAAGGAAATGCAAATAAAATAGCGGGGAAGGGGATAGAAAAAGCAGCTGGGAGCTCTGGGTATGACCTCTGTGGGACCCCACCAGGCGGAGGAGCAGAGTCTCCCTACTGTGACCCAACATGGTCCAGCAACTCCCTCAGCAAGGAGTGGGGTCCTTTATTTTCAGGTCCTGCACAGCCAGCCCATCTGTCTCCCCTGGATTGCTTTCCCGGACAGACAGGACTCTGTTAAGAGAGGCAAGAAAGAAGAAAGGAGAACACACACGAACAGAGCCTGGAAGAAACGGAGATGAGGGAGAGAAATCTGTTCCCTGGCAAAGGCCCCGGGCTGCAGGAAAAAGCCTTCCAGCGCTTTTTATAGATAACTTTTTTTTTTTTTTTTTTTTTGGCTAGCAAGGCAAATGCTGGAAAACTCCCTCCGTTCTGATTAGCATTCTTATCACTGGGCATTTCCCCTCTCAACTCTGTCTCCTCAGCACTTTGATTTTTAAGGGAAGGATTAGCTGAGACGCAGAGATGACATCTTCCCAGTGGTCATAAAGGAATTCTGGCGGGCACCGAGCTGGGCAAATAGCTGACTGTCTAGAGAAGCTGAGGGTGTCCGGAACTTTCCGGGCAACTTCCTTTCAGGGCGTAGGCTCTCAGACTTCAGGGTTTAAAAGGAGATGTTGATGTTTGTGTGGGATGCGTTTGAGGATGACAGCCTTGTAGGAGAAAGTCAGCCCAAGGCCGGGCAACTTTCTGGGCAGGACCAGTGTGTTCAAATTGCGGCTTGAACTTCCAACTGAGGTTTATAGCTGGGGCCAGAAAGCGTCCCTTTCTTAAAGGGCCAGTTCTCACATGGTACCAGGGTGGAGCTCACCTGTGTTGGCTGCAGGCTACCGAGCTAAGAACTTCTCCTGTCCCCCACCAAAGGCTGCGTTCTTGAACCGGCAGCCTCAAAGGTTTGAAGACAAAGTAGCAAAACAAGCCCCATCCAGGAAAAGTTCAAGCTAATACCTCTTGGCAAACATAAGGAAAAACACAGACAGTTGCTTTAAGAGAGGAGCCCAGAAAGAGGTCAAGTTCTGCTGAGAAAGGCAGAGCAGCAATTAGATGGGGGCTTATGTTGCAGCGTGGCGGCAGAAGGGTCAGCGAGAGGGTAGGACACTGTGCATCTGATTTCAGGGGGGAAGAGGGCCTGAGGATGGTCGGGGGGGGGGTGCTGCGTGGGGCGAGGGGGAGGCAGGCATGGGCTGTTCCAAAACTCTGAGCAGTCTGTGTTGCTCGGCCTGCCGAGGAGGCCAGATTTTGTGCTAGGACAGCCCAGCCACATGGACACAATGTAGTCAGAGGGGAAGGACGGGAGTTCTTTACTCCGATTTGAGGTTTCAGAATGAAGAGTCCTCACTGGAATGCTTAAAATAAAATTTTCAGCCAGAGAAAAATAAGGAACACTGAATCTCCACAGCCCATGGAACATTCTTCCAAGGGAAGCACTGGAAAATCACATCATGGGATACTTTCTCATTTTTGAGGGGAGATTAGCACCAAATTCATAAATTTCATAATCAAGACCTTCGGAGACGTAGGAGCCAAGGTTTTACCTTTGGTTTAGGAACAGCCAACTGGAGAAGGAATGTGAGGAATGGAGGTGGCAAGGCCAGAGGTGTGACTTCCACTAAGTAACCAGTCTGGGCAGCTGCATAGCCCTCAGCCTCCCAGTCCCTCATCAGGCTAATGCGAAGGCACTTACGGGGCCAGAAGGTAGAGGATAACCCTTTTACAAACTCTGCTTTGACTCCATTATTTAAAATAAATTATTATTACCAATAACTTTTCTTTTGAAAATTGATTATTAAAAACTCACACACCGAGTGCCTGGGTGTCTCAGTAGGTGGGATCGAGGCCCATGTCCGGCTCCCTGCTCAGCAGAGAACCTGTTTCTCCCTCTCCCTCTGCCTTTGCCCCCGACGTGTGTGCTCTTTGTCTTTCTCTCAAATAAGTGAATAAAATCTTTAAAAATTAATAAAAACTCACACATATAAATCCTGTCTTTCCATTAGGAGCTATACTTCGGAGTAACAAAATCGTCCCTGCTGACAAGGGAAAAGTCTGTCTCACAGAAGAAAGCAGGCTAATAAACGAAGAAGGAATGATAAAACTGGAAAATGACCATTTTGTAACCCCTATAGGGATAATTGATTCAGGCAAGGATCATCAGTGGAAGCTAAAACCATCTGGCAAAAGTTGATAGTGGATTACATATTTACAAAGTACCAATTATCACGCCACAATTTAGTTGCTAGCTCCAAGGGGGTAGGGGGGCTTATTTTGCAATGAAGGGATTAAGCCATCACCACCATAACCTGATGACCAATCTGAGCATCATTACTAGTAGGCTAGCCTGACTCTAGTGCCTCCTGGTGTGATGCGTTGCTAAGTACACAGCCTCATCTATGAGTTCTCTGGACAAACATATTTAATCCCAATCACATCAGGACTTTACCTTTAGCTTTCATGATACCAGCATGTTAGGGGTCATACAATGAAGCAATTGGGAAAATCCAGAAGACAGGCTATTCTACACTATCTTCAGTAAATCAGTGTCAGAGAAAAAAGGGAGTGTGGGATGAGATCAAAAGGGAGGGAGGAGGGGCGCCTGGGTGGCTCAATAGGTTAAGCCTCTGCCTTCAGCTCAGGTCATGATCTCAGGGTCCTGGGATCGACTCCCGCATTGGGCTCTCTGCTTGGTAAGGAGCCTGCTTCCCCCTCTCTCACTGCCTGCCTCTCTGCCTATTTGTGATCTCTGTCTGTCAAATAAATAAAATCTTTTAAAAAAAAGGGGGGGGGAGCTAATTACCAAACATCGTTTTGATTCATTATTTGGTCTTGAAGTGAAGAGATCAGCCATAAAGCCCATCTGGGGAAACGAAGAAATCTGAAGGTGGGCTAGGCATTATATGATACTTAGGAATTACAGTTAATTTTATTGGTTATGATAATGATATCATGGTTATAGAGAAAAAGTCTTTACTTTTCTAGAGACGAGAACACAATATTTAGGGGTGAAGTATTGTGATGCTTACAAATAATTTATTATAAAACTCTTGAGCCAAAAAGGAGATAGATAGAAGAAGCAAAATAAAAAACTTTTTGCCAGTGACCATAAAGAATGAGAACAAGCAAATTCTCTCCTACAAATACTTGTTGAACGCCTGTCATGTGCCTGGTTTGCTAAATGCTGGATATATAGTAGTGAACAAGATGGACACATGAGTCCTCCTTGTGAAATTTAGAATTTAGGGGAAAAGGTCAGGAAAACCTACTATAAATAATAGTGATAATAGTAATAATAATAAGTATTATTGAGCATTTACTTTTTGCCTGTGTAAGAGTGCTTAAACACACAATCTCCTTCAATCTCCCCATAGCCCTGTGAAAAGTGTCCTCTTCTCCTTCAGCACCTGAGACTCAGCGAGGAATGTTTCTAATCCCAAATCACAGAACCACGTCTTAAATCTTAGATTTGTGTGCTGGTCCTGGCTCCTCTCCAAGTGGCAGGAGGTCTGTGTGACTCTGTAAAGTCTTAGTGTGGATAAGCACTGCCTTTTCTCTCTGTCTCTTTCCTCCTCTTTTTTCTCATAGTCATTGTAGAATGACCCTGATCCTGACTGTCAACCAAAAGGCAAGGGCTGCTTCATTTACATAAAAGGTATAAAGCAAAATAATAAAAGCCTAGTGCCTCTCATCTCTGAATTCCATCTCTAGACTACCTAGATTTTCCCCTAGTCTCAATAGAAACTTCATTTTCAACTCCCTCTAGTTAAACCTGCTTTCTTCCCAATGAACACATTAAGATTAATACAAGTAAGACTAATTACTGAATTATTTAATGCAGTGGGTGGTCTGTTATTTTCATTGCTGACATTAAGCAGAATTGTTTCCTATATGAAAAAATATACAGCTATTGACTGCATTGGGTTCATATGTTTCCAAGGGCTAGACCTGGACCTTGGTCCCCATCTGGCTATCACTGGTCATCAAACATTTGCTGAGTATATACTACGTGCCATGTATTGTACTATATTTAGAACATGGTTTCCTTGGCACTCCGGGTTCCAAAAGACTGCTTTACAAACAAGGTTGAGGGGGGGCCTGGCTGGTGGAGTTGGTTAAGCGTCCAACTCTTGGTTTGTGCTCAGGTTGTGATCTCAGGGTAGTAAGATCGAGCCCAGCATGGGGCTCTGAGCTCAGCATGGAGTCTGCTGGAGATTCTCTCTCTGCCCCTCCCTGCCACATTCTCTCTCAATCTCTCTCTCTCTCTCAAATAAATAAATCTTAAACAAATAATAATAATAACAAGGTTTAGGATCCTGGCTCATTTGCAAGTTGGGAAGGGCCTGAATGCTGACCATACATGCCTTCAGGGCTAGCATTCAGTGTCCGCAGGGAAGTCAGATTTTATGAGCCTGTCACCACGGCGTGATGCATTGCCGGGAGCAGGCAGTTTTATGGCATTACGGTAACTAGTTCCTATAGTCGAGGCTCCTCCTATCAGAGGAGCAGCGGTGGGTCCCAGGCAGCTCCATCTGTGTGTGCAGAAAGCTCAACCATTCCCTGGGCGCCCACCCCAGCAGTGTTGCCATGAGAGGGCTATGACAAGGGAGCCTGAGACGATCCCCAGCGAAGGATCTTGGCAGCTCAGTCAGAGGAGGATGTGCAGTGTCCCCATCCTGCTGGCCCTGGTGTCTGTCTAAAGCCATCTCATTTGTGGCTTTTATTCTCTTCCACTTTTGCCTTCAGGCGCCTATTGATGTTAGTGGATTTCTATATCCGAGAGGGACTTACAGAGCTCTGGAGGTTAATGGACTTGTTCCTTGTTACCCAGGAAGTCCGAGGCACAACCAGAAAGGCACAGCTCAGCACTCCTGCTACCCATTAGAGTCTGTCTTAGTTACAGCCAGAGAACTCCAAGTTCCCATGTGTCATTAAAGGAAATACTCAGTGGGACTGCGCAAGCTTTGGCATGTGTGAAATTTCACACCTCAGAGATGGCACTTCTGTGTGTCCAGGCTGCTTGCTTGCATGTCAGGTTTTTTTTAAGTGCAAGTTATTCTACACCAAGACCTTTATCATAAATTATTTAATTTCTTTTCCAGGAAAACATTTCTCCATTTTGTTAATCACCTAGCCAGTCATAGAAGCAATTACTGGGTCTTTTTTGAAAAGTATTTCCCCCCCAGATTATAGAACTATTACAGCTCTCTTATAAAAATAGAAATGATAATAAAGGCATAAAAGCATAGAAAAAAACAATTTAAATTTAAACTGCCTGTAACCCCGTCCCTCAGACATAACTGCTGTTGACTTTTTGTGAAATTTGCTTTTACTCTTTTCTCGATACATATATAATTTTTAAACAAAAATTGGGATCATACCACTTCCTATAACTTATGCAGTTTGAATTCTCTCCTACAGAAAACATCATATTGTGAGCATACTCTTGGCAAATAGCCTCAAAAACATTATTTTTAAATGGCCACACAATTTCAGCAAATGAATTAGTAATCTATCTAACCGACCTCTGAACATTTTGCTTCTTTCCAGTATTTTACTCTCATAAAATATACTTTATTAAACAACCTCGATGTGAATTTTTGCCCTACCAGGATTATTTCCTTAGAAAAAATTTGTAGGGTGAAATCACTACATTATAAGGAATGAACTCTTTAAAGTCTTTTATCCTCCAGAAAGCTCAGCCAACTCACCTTTCTGTCAGAAAAGTATGAGTCCCTTTGGTAGCAGTAGGCTACTTTACAAAATTTGTAAAAAGCTTTCCCAAGGGGCTCCTGGGTGGCTCAGTGCGTAAGCCTCTGCCTTCAGCTCAGGTCATGATCTCAGGGTCCTGGGATCGAGCCCCACATCAGCCTCTCTGCTCAGTGGGGAGCCTGCTTCCCCCTCTCCCTCTGCCTGCCTTTCTGCCTACTTGTGATCTCTGTCTGTTAAATAAATAAATAAAATCTTTTTAAAAAAAAAACCTTCCCCAATTAAATTGGCATAAAATACTATCTCTGTATTGTTTTAAGACTATCTTATTATTGCTGAAGCTATGCCCTGTTGTACCATAAGTTTCTGGGCAGGAAAAAAAAATTATCCTTGCAAGCTTTGGTTCTATTTTATGGTTAGGATTCATTCCAAGTTTTAACTGTTCAGAAGTTTCCAGTTAGGAAAAGAAGGAACTTGCTTGGCAACTACTACTTCCAAAGTATTAATTGTGGAGGGTTTTCAGATGTTGCTAATTACTGTAGACCTAAGTAGGGAAAATGCCCATGATATTTTTGCAAAGACTATTACAGTTTGGTTTTGAAAACACTCTCCAAAGACTCCATCATCTGTTTTACTTCCAGTGTCCCAAATACAGATTTTCCCCAGGGTTCTGCACTCAGTCCTCTCCTCTTGTCTTTAAATTAAATTTAAATCAGTAAGCTGCATCTACCTGCTACCTTGTGCTTCCCCCAAACAGAACAAGACAAGGGCCTTGGCTTATAAAGTCTTACGCTTTAGACAGATGCCTGCATATATAATGAGATCGAAATGCCTACAGTGCCAAATGTTTCTATAGGGCTATAAAATGCTAGGATACTGATGAACGGGAGTTACACCTTTACACTGTGTTTTGGCAAAAGAGGCAGGCTTTTTTTTTTTTTTTTTCCTGGAATAACTGAAAAATATTTCTGGTCTCCCATGTTCTTGGGGAACTTTTCCACTTGCGTATCAAGAGGTGGTGTCTATACACCCTCGCCTTGAGCCCTAGGGGGATTTTATGATGGCTTTGAGGAATGGAAGGTAATGCCACATGACATCTATGGCTAGGTGATAAAAAGTGACAAGGCTTCCTCCTGCCTCTCTTTCTCACTTTACACAGGAATCTTTGCAGCCACCATGTGAGAAGTCTAGTTACCCGCATACCTGAGCCACCATTCTGGGAAGACCAGGAAGAGAGAAGAAGGAAGGGAGAGAGCAAGAGTGGGAGATGCCTGAGGAGGTCTGGCTGTCCCAGTCCCCACCTGCTGGATTCTCCCCAGCCTGAGCTCTAGACACGGAGATGACTTGAGCCAGAATCCCAGGATGATGACCACTACTTGAAACGTCTTGAGCAAGGACAACCCAATGAAGACCAGTCAACCTTCGGAAGTACAACAGTTGACAATAAAATGACTGTCAACCTTCGGAAGTACAACAGTTGACAATAAAATGACTGTTGTTTAGGCCACTAAATTTTGAGGTTGTTTGTTACTCAACACTGTATACCTGGAGGACCAGGTGTAGGAGAAAGAGTGTTCCAGTCAGAGGGACGGTCTGACCTTTGTCCCCTTCATGCCTGCTTTTTCGTTTGTTTGTTTCCAACTGTCCTTTCTGTGCAGACAACTTCTGAAGCTGGCACGACAATCCTTTCCTCTCCACAGCTGCTGGAGATAGTCCCATCCGCTTGCTAGATGGCTCTATCTAGGTATCCTACCCACAAAACCAATATATCACAAAAGGAACTCAAAATGATCTAGAAACATCTATCTCTTGTGGTCAGTATTTTCATCAATGGCACCAGCCCAATTCCACTCTCTAGGCTGATCATCTGGTGTTTTCATTGATTTTTCCCTCTCCCCAAATTTGACATCCTGCATCCTTCCTACATCTTGCAATTTCGTTTCCATATTTTGGGCCTGTCCTACACCACCAGCACCATGTCTCCCTGCTCTCCTTCAATTCAAGTTTAGATCTCTCACATGGCCTAAACCACTACCCCCAACCTGTTCTCCAGTTTCTGCCACTTTCTACTGTCACAATAGTTTTACCACAGAACAACTCTGATCATGTCATTTTTTGTTTGAAGGCATCTAGGAGCTGATTTCTCCTTACCCCCTGCACTTTCTTACCAATATATGCGTAAAGTAAGAAAAAACAAACAATAAGGGTACAAGACTTCTGATTTAAGCAGATGATGAAATGATACTTGGTGGGTAGGGAAGTCAGATTAAAAGTAGAATTCCTTCGGTATTTTATGTTAGTCTCCACTCACCTCAGCATGATGTCAGCAAGTGTCCTACATTCCTGGGATCTGTCAGCTGCCTGGACCACTGTATTCCTCCTAGTCACCCAGTCACTCCCTCTTCCGTCTGCATGGCTTTTGCAGGGTGGGACAGAAAAGGGGTTCTGGAAGAACACAGAACCAGTCTTGAATGGTTTCTGAAAGCTAGGGACTAGCAAATGGTCAGCAATGGGCACCCAAGGGTCTAGCCTACTCATTGTAGTCAAAGTGAGAATGAGGAGTAAGATCTATAGAAATTACAGCCTGATTCGAGGCCAAGGAGAGTGTGGCTGAGGGCAAAATTGTAGGCACTGGGTAGTTGCCTGGGATGGAGAAGGGGGTATCTTGGGGGTAGGTGTGAAGTTAATGATATTCCATGAAACAATGAGGTTGGGTACAGCTCACTATCTAGGGCGTGAGGCTTGGCTCTCTCCGGGAAATCTTACCATGATCTTCCTCCCCTTTTGTTTTAAAAGTAGATGCAACAAAGTATCAGATCCCAGCCTTATTCCTTCATGGATTAAAAAACTGAGTGTTTGGCATCCACAGAGCACAGTAAAGAGGGTCAAGCAGGTGGAATGGCAGCAAAATGCCAGGAGGAGAGCTGACTAGCAGGCTTGCCAAGCACTGCAACTTCTAAGAGCAATCATCGTTCCCACAGTTCTGGTATTTTCAACAATTTGAAGAAATAGCAAGAAATCTGCCTCCTGTAGCTGAGTAGGTCCTCGGGAATTCCAGTATAGAATGCCTAACATAGATTATGACTGGCTCAGATTATGTGAATCAGGGAGAGCATGTGAAAGAACTGTATGACCATGGCAAAAGGTGTCCTTCTAGAAAGCGCCAAGCCTGGGGAGCTTGAGGTTGGACATCCATCACTATGGATGGTGATGGGGGCTGCCTCCAGGGGAGGGGGGTGGGCATTTCAACCATTAGTATTCATCAGCAGCTATTAATTGAGTCCCACTATGTGACCTCATATACTAGACTGGAGAAATAGAGAAAAAGCACAGTCCCTGGCCTCAAGGAATTCAGTTTATTAGGACACCCAGAACAATAAAAGTGATTTCAGTAGAGTATGGAGGCAGGCAGGGAAAACCAGGCTGGGCACCTAAATCTCCCCTGGGCATCAATGAAAACTTCCTGGAGAGAATCTTGATAATTTGTTAAACACAGGAAACCATCTGTGTCCCCCAAACCCAAGCCAGGAAGACCTCAGTGCAGAAATTTGGCACAAAATTTCTGAGCCTTGGAATCTCAGAAGTTTAGTATGTCCTTGACATTTCAGAGAGCAGTGAATCCCCAGCATTACAGGCCAGGAGGTCTCAAAGTGGCTAAACCATTGCAGGTCTCTGGCTGAGGGACTCTCTCTTGGTGAAGTAGCCCCCCCATTGGCAGGTGTGGTCAGCTAGAAGTCATGGTGTCAGGGCACATGGTTTTCAAGGGTCTGGACTCACAGACATGTGGGTCACTAAGCACCCTTACCATCTATCCCCAGAAATCAAAGGGTAGCCAGTGGGTTGAGACCAGAAACAGATGAAGGTGGGCCCTAGAGAAACATCCCGTTGCGTACTCTTCACACCCCAGCACAGCCTCTTTCTAGCTTCTTCCCAGCTCCCCACACTGCCCCAAAGAAGAATAGTTGCTCACCTGACAGGTCAGAGTCCAGAATGTTCACTTGGCCACACTGGTGGCCCAATTGGTGGGTGGGGTTTTATTGGTGAGTGGATTTATTGTATTTTAATGGCACCCATCCCAGGTTGGGTTCCACTTTCTCTCTTCAACTTCCTACCTGTGCCTAGGAGGGTCATGATCTTTGGAGCTTAGGGTGCTTCTGCTTCCTTCAGGTACATGGTAAGTAGCCCAAGGCCATGCTGCCTCTTTGGCTTGGGCCTGGCCATGTCTCTCTCTCTCTCTCTCCCTGAATATGTAGTTAAATGAGTAAGTTAGACTGGGGCTTCCTCACTCTCTGGTGCACAGACCTGCACTCACTGCCCCTGGATTAATTTCAAGAGGAGGGTCAGTGGGGGATCTTGCTGAGACCTCAGCCATCTCATGCAATCATTCTTTCACCAGCTTCTTCATGTTACTATCAGCCACTAACAAGACTAACACCAAAAAAAAAAAAAAAAGATTTTAAAAATTTTCAGCCTGTTATTCTTCCTTATATGGGATACCAAGGAGCAGGCTAATAGGCAGGATAGTATTTTAGCCTTCCTGGCTGTAATACCATTATAATATTTATATTGAAACTTTTAACTCCAGCTTTTAATGGTCCCCTATAAAGGGAAAGCAGAACCTTCTACTTATGGGCACATTGGACTAAAGCCCAAAGTCCTTGGGATCCTCCCAGGCATATTGGCTCAGCTTCAGAAAACAACAGTGAGCTGACAGATTGGGAGGCTCAGGGCCTGGAGCGAAAGTTCCAGCCTTGCCCCCAGTTCCCCAGAGGCAGTGGGCTATGCCAGGTGCTCAGCCTCTCCTGGAGGATTACACATTGTCCCATGAGTCTGGTGAGATTTCAGGCCTGAGTCAACTTGTCCCAGGGAGGTGGGTGGGTGTGGAAAGGAGGAGGAAGAGGTGGGAACCATTCAGGTCTTCCTCAGACTGATTTTTGAAGAGATTTCTTACCCCTGGATTAATCCTGGTCCAAAAAGGTCATGGTAATCCAAATATCCAACTCGTGCCCCACCCCCCCGCTACACCCAATGTCCACGTCTCCTCCCAGGAATCTGTGAATATGTTAAGTTATAGGAAGAAAGGGACTTTGCAGATATAATTAAGGCTATGGATATTAAAATGGAAAGATTATCGTGGATTATATGGGTGGGCTTAATATAATCACATAAGCCTTCAAAAGAGAAGAAACTTCCCTGGCTGAAGAAAGACATGTGGCAGAAGAGAAGGCAGGAAAAATGAGACAGAGGAAGGACTTGAACCTCTGATGCTGTCTTTGAAGATGAAGGGGGACATGAGCCAAGGGACGTGGGTGGTTTCTAATAGCTAAGAACGCCTGGCCAACAGCCATTAAGAAAACAGGGACCTTAGTCCCACAACCACATGCAACCGGATTCTGCCAATAACCTGCCTGAGCCTGGAAGTGATCCCAGCCCAGAGCCTCCAGCAAGGAGCACAGCCCCACTGACATCTTGAATTTAGCCTTCTGAGACCTATGCCCAACTCCAGACCTACAAACTAGGATATAATAAATGGGTGTTGTGGTAAACCCCTGTATTTGTGGTAACCTCAGTAGAAACCTAATACAGAGAAGGAAGGTTGAGAAAGATTACTGAATTGGTCCACAGCCTTGGTCTTGGAGTGCCCTTGGCCATCTATATGTTCTTAAAGGGCTGGTAGATTCCTTAAACACATACTGTGGTTCTCACGGGGATGCTCTGCCAGCCTATCGGAGCTCTGGTTCTAAACAGAGAACTTTGCCTGTTGTTCACATGCAGTTATTGTCATGGATGATATCTGGCCTCTCCTGTGGCAGTCCTGGTCCCACTTACTTGTTAACCTTTCTGAGTGAAGTGACCCCAAATTTGACCTGAGGCCTTCCAAACAGAAAGAATGGTCCATGAGCCGGGAATATTATGTGTGTCCAGTGAAGCCAAAGACAGCATACTGTGCCCCAAAAGGACAGAGCTGTGGCTCTCAAGGGTAGCATCTTGTCTTGAAGGGTGTAGTGTTCGAGACCCTGAGGTCAGAGATATCAGCTCTTCTTCCTGGAGACTGGGTCAGATAGAATTATATTACTTCTGAGCTGTGGGGTTAGGCAAGGACAGGCCTACCCCTTCCTGAGGAGCCCCCTGGGGACAGGGCTTGGACTATATTGGTCTAGAAGGTGGCCCTTCTCAGGTAGGACCCCGTGAGCCAGAAGGATAGGGTAGCTGGATTTTACTTATACCTGGATCCAGATTTGTGTTTGTCTCATCACCCATTCTCCTTATGAAAGAGAGACAGATTCATCTGATGAACATGGGGCATCACTCACCCATCTTCTCACCAATGGCCAGGCTCTTCAGAAACTGAAACTCCCCCTTGTGGGAAGAAGGCTGACAATTTCCAAGGGAAGTCAGGGCTCTATCCCTTCATGGAAACTTCCTGGCAAACGAATAAATTAGTGGATGAAAATCATGATTAGAGTCTAGCCTTTCAACTCAAATCCTATAAGAAGATCCAACAGGGAAAAGAGTCAAGGGGATTTCACTTCTACCATTTTTAAGCAAGTGCTAACCCCTAATGGAACCGCCCTCAATTAAAGATAAGCAAGCAGGAAAAAACTCAGCATGGAACCTATGCAAAAATCACCTACAAAAAGCCCACAGTAGACAAAAGATGAATGAAGAGAATTCTTCTGAAATTTTACTCTTGGAAACGGAAGAATGACAAAACCTTGGACTGGTGAGGGGCTGAGGCTCAGCCCCTTTCATGCTCTGCTGGTGGTGACATAAATTGGTCCAGCCTTTTTAGAGTGTGCAAGGATGGAAGAAATGAACATTTTAAGCAAGTGTACCTTTGACCCAGCAATCCCACTTCTTGTAATTTCCTCAAGACAATAATTGCCAAAGCATACAATGACCTAAAGAAGAGGATTTCATCTCAGCTGTATTTATAATAGTGAAAAATGAGTGTTTTCCTAAATATTCATCAATGGGATTAAATCATTGGTTAAAGAATTATGGCACATCCATATAGATAATATAGAAATAATGATAAATCTCTATTTGATGATACAGAAATTTGCCTACGACACAGATAATGGAGTGCAAAAAGGGGGCTAACCAAACAGCATGATCCCATTGGTGTCATACTCTAATAGGTACCCCCCCCCCCAAAGAGAGAAGTCTGGAAGGATATTCACCCTAATGGTCATATTTTTCTTTATTCTTTGTATATTTAAATATTTATAATGAGCATGAATTTTAACAGACTAGAGCTCTTTTTGAAACAAAGAACAAATGACTTCTACTCAATCTACTGGATGTGATGAGATCCATAGCTGACAAGTGGAAAATGGGGGGTTCCTGGGGGAAATCATAAAGAATGACATAGGCATATGTTAAACAATTTATTTCCATTTAAAACATATAAATGAACACCCATTCACTGTTTTTTGACTGAAGGATAAGACATTTTATTTCAATGTATCATAAAACTACAATCTGAGTACAGAATTCTTCTAGATTTTGTTCTCCAGAGTATTTGTCTATACTTAATTTGATACTGATTTTTAACTTCCCTTTATCAAGTCAAGATTCGTTCCATTCCTCCTCTTCCTTGCTTGCCTCTAGATTAAGAACAGAAAAGTTGAAAACTTGCTCTCTCAACCTTCTCTTTAGCAAGGGTGACCATGTCATGGTCAATGAGGCATTGGCAGTCTCCCAGGGGTTTCTAGTATTGTTTGAGCTTTCAGCTTCCATTTTAGCTGTCCAGTCAGTTACCCACAGTTTATTCCTTGGTTCCTATTCTAGTTTCTTTACTTCTTATACTACTGGACCTGCCACCCCCTGGGCAGGGCTGGCTTTGCCAGACATCAACTGTAGATTCTGTGGGACTCCTTCACCCTACTGCCTTAATTGGAAACTGGCATTGCATCTGTTGGGCACTGCTGTCCTGTACATGCATGATTGTGGTTGCTCTTAAACACGGCCACCTCTGCCTTAGTGCTGCCACCATCAACACCACTGCCAATATCCTGGACCTCAAAGTGTCACAGCTATATAGAGGTCTATAGTAAAATGGGGAGAGAGTGTTTCTACCCCTTGACTTGTCACGCTCTGTTAAAGGATCTCCAAGGGAGGGCTGCTTTTGCCCTTCAGCGTCCCTGAGTATTTAACAAATTTCCACTCTTTTGCTGTGACCTGAGCCACAGGAGACTGTCTGGGGCAGGTCTGAGTGATGGGCATCCAGCTATATTTGGTATCTCCCCTCCTCCCTGAAATCCATAGCCCTATGAAAGGGTCAGCTTAGTGTATTTGACTCCCACTGAGTGAATCCCCTCCTTGCAGGCTCTTCAACCTCTCATGCCCCATCACAAGTTCTCTAGATGTGTTTAGAATTTATTGGTGAGTACACTTAGACCAAAGGGTGCCTTCCACTGCAGGTGTTGGGGGAGGAAAGGAAGCAGGTAAAGATTTTTAGGTATTTTTACTTTTCAATGAATAAGTCTTATCATTATAAAATTAATGCATACTCTATGAAAAATGTAAAACACATAGAAAGATGCAGTGAGGAAATGACACTCACCTATAATCCCACTACTTAGAAATAGTCACAAACAATGTCTTGATGGTTTATACTCCTCCATTGTTTCACACTACTAAGATCATGCTGTTTATATAGTTTCACACTACTAAGATCATGCTGTTTATATAATTTCACAGGCTGTTTTTTAAATGACTCACCATTTATCATAAATAGTCTCCCTTGACATTAAATATTATTTAGAAACAATCTTTAATGGTTACATAATATCCAGTGACAAATGTGATAGTCAGGATTCTTTTTTTTTTTTTTTTTAAGATTTTATTTATTTATTTGACAGACAGAGATTACAAGCAGGCAGAGAGGCAGGCAGAGAGCGAGAGGAGGAGGAAGCAGGCTCCTTGCTAAGCAGAGAGCCCGATGCAGGGCTTGATCCCAGGACCCTAGGATCATGACCTGAGCTTTAAACCCCTGAGCCACCCAGGTGCCCCAGTCAGGATTCTTTTGATTGAAAGTCACATAAACCTACTCAAGCAAGTATAAATTTTTTTTTTTTTTTTTAATGAAAGACATTTGTAACAAGGATCTAAGGATGTTTCCTGAAAGCTAAAGGCAGAGAGGCAGCCAGACCTCAGGACTAGATCATGAGCAGAGACTGACTAAAGCGTAGGGAAAGCAGGAAGCTCCTCCCATCAACTTGCTTCTGTTGCCCTCTGTACTTCTCCTCCGCTGTCCTCTGTTTTTGTAGATTGGCTTTTGCAGAAACGTGGCCATTAACCACTCCTGAGTTTACATATCCAGGAACTCCAGAGAGAAGCTCATCTTCCTCAGCTTTAGTTTCAATTATTTGTGGAGATACCCTGATTGGCCGACTTTTGACCAGATGGTGACTTTGATCCAGTCAACAATGGGAAAAGGGAATCGAATGGGAAGGATGAATGCAAGGAGAAGGGGATTCCAGGATGCCGAAACAGGCGGAGTCGGTCGGACACCCTGTGTGCACCTCTGTTGGTTCCAGAGCTTACCAAACCATTTCCCCTACTGTATTAATCAGCACCTGCCAGTAGATACTGCATTGGGGGTGACGGTTCAGAGAGAACTCCTAAGTTAGCAAAGGCTGTTGCCAGATACCTGCAGACCCAGGCAGGAGGATGTCCACGTGCAGCTCTCCCTTCCTAGAAGAGCTTCGACTTGTCCTTAATACGAGAAGCCTCTCATTCAGTCAAGTTAATAACTGGTAAAGTTTAACGAAGGAAAGGAAATACTAGATCATGAGCAGACGATCTTCCCATTTCGTCTTTCCACCATGAATAACCAGTCTGCTGCAGGCGGCAATTGTGTCGGAAATAAGGCTGAGATTTTCAAAGGAATTGTATGGTTTTACGATCGTTAAGAGAATTCACAGTTATGCATGTGTGGATTTCATATTTCATGGTATGAGCTGATTTCCTGGAGGGGTCAGGAAAGGCTATTTTCTAGAATTACACTAGTGGGTAGGTCCATTGTCAAAGACTTTTACCTTCTTCTGAAGCATTAATTGTTGGTCACTGACTCGATGAAATGAACAGAAATGAAACAAACAACGCCCTGTGTATTCATATACTTCTCTTGGGCTTGTTCCCAAGGTCTCACAACTTACCAAAAACCTTTGGGGAAAGCTCTGGTTCTGTGTTCCCAGCTCAAGGCTGGGAGCTGGTGGGGGCTGGTATTGAGATCAACATCGATTGGTTCTATTCTGATTTCCACAAACAGACAAGTAAGGGAGCTTTCTGCCTCACACAGGAAGGACTCTTGCCTTGCCCCATCAGGAAAATCCAGCAGCAAGGACCGGCTCATGTATCTGCACCCTGGCTACATGGGACGCTGAAAAATGCAGCTCTCAGGTTCCCTCCTTGACACCCTCCTACAGTGGAAGGCCAGATTGGCCAGCAAGGAAGTGTTGCTGTTAGGTGGTCACCCATGAGTATCTTCCACCCTACTATGCACAAAGCCTGGTGCCAGGCTTCATGGTGGGACATAAAACAACAGCAAAGTGGTTTCCACCCTCACGGAGTTCAGCGTCTGTTAAGGGTAACCAAAATAATAGTACTGACTCTGAGTTAGAAAAGAAGCAAATAATGGAGGCCAATATGTGCCGGAATAGTCTGGATAGACTTTGGGAAGTAGTGGGAATATAGCAAGAGCCTTGAATGGATGGAGGGATCTTAAAAATGGAAGACACTCCAAACTGGGAAGGCGCATACAGGCTGAGACAATGGTGGAAGAGGACAGACACTGCATACACAGGGCTCCAGAGGGTGGAGACAGCTGATTGGGTGGGAGGGGCTCCCTGGGCGGACTGTCCCCACCGACCAGCTCTAGCCCTCAGGCCCTGAACAGTGGGGAGAGAATTTGTACTGAGTGCAGAGGTATCTTGAGAAAAAAGGTCACGGTTGACCAATGGCAGGGCTGTTTTGGGAAGAAACATCTCAATGTTTAGTGTCGGGCTATTCAAGATAGGTTAAGGAGTGCCTGGGTGGCTCAGTAGGTTAAGCCTCTGCCTTCGGCTCAGGTCATGATCCCAGGGTCCTGGGATCGAGCCCCGCATCGGGCTCTCTGCTCAGCGGGGAGCCTGCTTCCTCCTCCATCAGAAAGGATGAATACCCAACTTTTGTAGCAACATGGACGGGACTGGAAGAGATTATGCTGAATGAAATAAGTCAAGCAGAGAGAGTCAAGTATCATATGGTTTCACTTATTTGTGGAGCATAACAAATAGCATGGAGGACATGGGGAGATGGAGAGGAGATGGGAGTTGAGGGAAATTGGAAGGGGACGTGAACCATGAGAGACTATGGACTCTGAAAAACAACCTGAGGGTTTTGAAGGGGCAGAGGGTGGGAGTTTGGGGGAGCCAGGTGGTGGGTATTAAGGAGGGCACGTATTGCATGGAGCACTGGGTGTGGTGCATAAACAATGAATTCTGTTATGCTGAAAAGAAATTTAAAAAATAAAAAAGATGTATCCTTGACCTTATAATAGTCCAGTGGGGCCAGAGAAGTGTGTTGCTTGGGAGAGCTGCCATGAGAGTCTGGACAGCTTTAAGCTGGCAGCAGAAGAGACCCCTGCCCTGCTCCAAACCCGGGGTTCTCAAGATAGACTCACTAGGACACCTCCCTGGAGCACCCAGGGGGCTCAACCAAAGGAGTGAATTGGGACTGGCTGACCATCACACCAGGGCAGTGGCCTTGGAATATGAGAGGCTGGGGCAGGGCTGGGGGTGGCTTGAGACCCTCCCCTCTGGACAGATCTTCAGGGAGAGCACAGGCACATGGCCTCTGAAAAGGAAACAGTCCACCAGACATCATAGTGAAACCCCCATAGCCTCCAGGAAAGGTGCTCAGTTATAATGAGAGGAGAAGTGGCCCAGAGAACAGAAGGGCTTTGGCAGGTGACCATCCGAAAAGTAAGTCTCCCTGTTGCCTTTCTAGCACTTGGCCCCTAGTGTGACCGCTGGAAGGCTGAGCCTGTGTTTGCCAGCTCAGAACCCACTTTGCCAACAGACTCACTGGTCCTAGTAGGGTGAGCAACTGCCTTTTCTTTAAGTAAACCCCTTGTTGCTCTGGATAGGATTCTCCCCTCTCTCCTAGGAGACACCACCACCTCCTCTCCCTTGGCATCTGCCTCTACCCTGGGGCAGCCAGCATCAGGCCTCCTGGGTCCCACAGAGAGAATGGGTCACACTAAGAGAGCCAAAGCTGAGTTGAGAGGTCCTGACCAGCTCCCTGACCTGTGATCTCTTTAAGGTGCTATCCTTTCCCTTGAAGAGCCAAGTCTGGTTCTTGTCACTGTAAGTGTCCAGAGACTTCCCTTGGGCTCCACATGGCCTGCCCTTAGGTCAGCATTTGAGGCGGGTGTTGGGGGGCTCAGATACACCCTGGGGGTACACAGCTCACAACAGCACTCAGAACTGCTGGGCTGGAACTTAGCATAATCAATGTATTCATAAGCCAAGGTTTTACTAATAAGACCAGAAAACTGGAGCACTGGCTTTCAACCCCTGTTGTACGTTGTAATCATGTGGTATATTGTTTTTCTTAAATTCTGATGTCTAGAAGCCTTCTACAGAGATTCTGATTTCCCTGGTTTAGAATGGGCCTGAACACCGGGATTTTTAAGACCACTGTGGAGCCACAAATGAGAACCTCTGAATTAGAGAGGTTGAGAGAAAAGCATTTTGTATGGCAGGGAGAGAAAGTATGTCCTCTCATCATTCTGTGTTTTATAGGTGCACACAGGTTTTTCTGTTGGTTTTGCTTTACCTTCAGATAATACCACAGCAACTTTCCTTTGGGAAACTATCCTTTCTATTTCTGTGTAGTCTTTCCCAACTCCCATGCCCAGCTTCTGGAGGAAGAATAGCCCAGATGGCTTTAGTGGGACTCAATGAGCCACAAACCTTGGACTTTCTCTGGAGCTATCAGGAAAGAGAAACTCTCTTTCTCTGGGACAGGAAGCTGGTAGCCTGAGAGCCTAGAGTTTCTAGGGGCCACTATGAAGAAAAGGTAGCCCTAGAAAGGAATCTAACACAGGGTGAACATAGATAAAGCAAAAAAGGCACAACACTAGTGACATCAAATGAGCACCTGGATCCAGCTCTGCCTGAAGGCATATACTCCTGGATTTCACCCTCAGTGAGCCAGTTAATTGCAGGTTTTGTTTAATCCAATTTGATTTGGGTTTGTCAGTTGTATCTATAAGAATCCCATCTGAGGATGTTTCTCAAAACCTTAAAAACAAGCTCTGATGGATGTAAAATTTTCTCCTTTCCCTTGTGTTAGTTCTGCCTAAATAGATTAATGATGAGAGCAAGGCAGTATTTTGGACTTAAATAAATCTGGCTCTGTGAGGCCTATGTCACAGTTTGGCTATGGGAATAGAGCTTATGCACATGAGGTGGAGTTTATGTCATGAGTGACACAACAGGGCATCTTACCAAGATTTTTATGTGTTGTTATTGTGATTGACTGGTTGGTTGATTTTAGGAAAGCTGCCCGCTGCAGTCTAAATGAGCACCTCACCTATCCTCTCTTAGTTATGCAAACTGTCAGGCCAGTCCTTGGGAAAATATATAACAGGACTTTTATTTGATACAATATGTGATATTTGATATTTGATACAATATTTGATACAATACAGTATGTGGAACTTTGGAGTAGGAGAATCAGTTGGCAGAAAGCACCGAGAGACCCTACTAGAAGGGATGAACAGATAGCTCCTCTGCTCTCTGAGACCAGGGCCTCATCCCTGACCAAGGCCTAGTGCCAAGGAAGAAGAAGGTACCATGAGAGCAGACCTGGACAGTAGGCTGCTCTGTATAAGTCATGAAGGAGAAATGGGCAACCGCTCTGGGTTTAGGATACAAAGCAGGCTGTAGCCTGTTGTATCCATCCTTCTAGTGAAGACCTCCTCCTTCAGTAGCAGCTGTGTGGGAAAGAACCATCCCTCCCCACCCGGGGGCAGCCAAATCACTGAAGGTTGATGGTTATGAAAGCACTATGCTAAGCACACTGACATCATTATTCCTGTTAATACTCCCACCAGTCCTATGAGCTTGGTACCGTTATCATTCCAACTTACAGATGGCAAAGCTGGGGGAGGAGAGATTAAGTTTAAGAGATTAAGACTGTCCAAAGGAGTCTGAATCCAGAGCCCACCTGCCTCACCACTCCTTTGTTATCACCCTATGTAGTCTGCTTGTACCCTCCATGGCAATCAGCCTCATTGGAACAGAGTCTCACCCTGGCCAAGGCAGGGGGAAGAAATCGGCACTGTGACTGTGGCCAGTTTGGGACAGAGCCGTGATACTGGAGAAGTGGAATCAACTTCCACTTCCAAGTGGGGCACACCCCAAATGGTCTATTTAATGGTGGAAACCAGAAAGGACCCATTGCTTCTCTGTCCCAGCTAGCTTTTCCACACCAGATAGACCCCCTCCCCTTCCAGGACAATATAACAGATGATGGCTAAGACTATGTCTTTCCCCCCTGTATCCCTTCTTCCTTTTTTCCTTTTAGTAACAGAAATCCCCTACCAGGTATCAAAGGGCATGTGGCTGACAGCTAGAGACTACATTTCCCAGCCTCCCTTGTAGCTTGATATAGCCATGTGACTTTGAGTTTAGCCAATGAGATATGAGCAGAAGTGATGTATGTTACGTTGGGGGTCTTAAAAGGATTGGGTTTCCTTCTCCCAATCCCTTTTCTTCCCCATCCTGAGGAGAGAAGAGTAACAAATGTGTCATATACTCGGACCCAGAGGTGGAAGCCATATATTCAGAATGTACCTCACCAACCCTGTACTGCTGACTTTATGTATAAGAGAAATAAGCATCTGAAAGTTCCATCTTAATTAAGTAACTAGATCTTCTGTTTTGTTTTTGTTTGGGTTTTGTTGTAGTTGTTGTTTGCTTTGTTGTTATTATTGTCTACTTCCTAATACAAAGCTCAAATTGATTGGGATATCCAACCCTTTCAGAAAAACAAACCCCAAAACACTTACAGCCAAAGGAAATTCCTAGACAAGGATTTTGGTAGGGGAGGGGGCTTTGAAGGTAGTGAAACATTTTTACTGATAATACAAGCCTATGGTTGGCCATTACTGTAAGAAGGATTCTTAGGATAGACTAGGTTATGCTACATTAACAAGCAACACCAAAGACAATGTGGCTCAACATACAAATGCTTATTTCTTACTCAGACGAATGCATCATGGGTCCCGGTGGGTCTTTGGGGCAACCGCTTTCCATGAGGCAACTCAGTGACCTGCACTCCTCCATCTTTTGACCTTGCCAGCCTAACACAGTGCATTCTCCAAGATCACTGCAGCAGGGAAACAGATCACGAGAAGGTCTCACACCATCAGTTAAATGCTTCAGTCTAGAAGTGACACATGTCACTTCCATTCATAACCAATGACTGCAGCTGGTCATACAGTTCTGCCTCACTGCTGGGAAGCTGAAAAGCGACATCCTCCTGATGCCAAAAGAAGAGTGTAGCTGGGTGTGGGTGTGCACTAGAAGCACCCACCATGGAGAGCTTCTGCAGGCACATAAACACCATGCTTAGCACAGGGGCTCAGTGCTTAACAAATAGGGGGAAATGGGGGAGAAAAGGCCCAGAATGAGTGAGGAGGAGAAGAAGAGAGAAGCCTGGAAGAAATGTATAGAAAGAAATCAGATCCAGAACCCAATGCAAGCAAGCCCCAGAGCACAGCCCATAGGATGCTAAAGCCAGCTCTCATACTAGTTCATCAGCATCAATTGCTAAATATTCAGGAATTTTGCACAGCAGTTGTTACACAGATTATTAACAATCTGTTACACAGATTATTAAAATTATGTAAGAGGCACCTGGCTGTCTCAGTCAGTTGAGTGTCCAATTCTTGGTTTCGGCTCAGGTTATGATCTCAGGGTCCTGAGACTGAGCTCCATGTCAGGCTCCGCACTCAACGTGGAGTCTGCTTGTCCCTCTCCCTCTGAATGACAATCTTTAAAGAAATTATATAACCTTACAATTAAATAAACTATATCAAAGACAAAGGTCATATATACTCAAAATAACATCACTTGCTAATTCTGTACGTTTTACTATCATCTGTGTTCTTGGGGTTACCTCGATCTATCACAGAGCATGGCATGCTACCGAACATTTCTTCCCAGTGCCGTCCAGAGACGTGATTTGGCAGCTGGTGGGAGTCTTTGGTCCCTGGCAATCAGCAAATGCTACAAATCAGGGCTTTTGTCTGCTAAAAAGCTGGTGGTTGGACATTCATCACCCTGGGTCCCCGCTTTCTTTCCCGGTACATCTAAACTGGGAGTTTCAGTGAAGCCAGTAAGTGCGCTCTGACCTTTCCAGAGCAGTGCTGGGGCAGGAAATTTCCATTTGTCACCAGTGATTGGTTGAGAGCAGGGAGTTTAGGGAGTGGTGGATGAGCATTTCCATTTGGAGTTCTTATGGGAATGGGCTGCAGGGTCAGCAACCCTAAATCATAGCATTTTGCAAATACAGACGTTCCCTTCCCTGTCTGCAAAGCATGACCCTCACTCAGAAGCCTAAACCATTGTTTGCTTCCCAGGAACCAAAGGCTGGTGCTGAATAGTAATAATCACCTGCCAGGAGCCCTATTGACCAGGGGGACTGCCTGCCGCCTGTAACTCCTGGTAACAGAGAGCCCTTCGAGAGCCGTCTCTGTGCTGGCTCCACAATGAGACGGTGGGGCCTTTCTCTCTCTCTCTCTCTCTCTCTCAGCGTTTTTACTGGGTCTCTAAGACAGTTGCTGCCAGAGCTGAAGCCAAGGCTGGCAACATGAACCACAAGCGGCCGGAGTTTATTTGGCCGACTCGGAATCTAGCTGTGTGCACACGGGGCTTGTTTTTATAGCCGCTGTAAAAATTCTCCTTACACTTGCTACTTCACTTTCCCCAGCAGCCCAGAGCCCCCTCTCCTCCCCCTCCGTACCCAGCTCAGCCATTACCAGCCACTTAGCCTCCAGTGTTCAGGGCCCCTTTTAAAGCCCTATTAGATGTCTGGATGGTTTATGGATCTCTGGGCTTCTAACTCCATGGACCGCATCACTCTAAAAGCTGGGCCGTCAGATACAGTTGCAAGGGGAGCGTCAGGGGTGGGGGCGGGTGCGTGAGTTTACTATTTAATGTGTGCCTGTATTACCCTAAATGGATGGAAATGCTATATTGGCAATTTTTGCTTCTTTATAGGTTTCTGATTTTAAAAAAAATCAATTAGCGTGTTTTTACTTATATTAACTCAGTCTCAGGATCTTCAGTTTTTGGAATCACCACTACTCTAATGGCCAATTAAACTTGCTCAACCTCCATCCTATGTACCTTCCCAGAATTTATGAGGGATCCCAAGATGCTTTGCATTCTCCTGGTCACCTCACCTCAAATTTCTGACCCTCTGGAATCCTGATCTTCCCTTGTCATCCGTTCTTCGAGTAATGATTTTACATTCTTTATTACTTTTCTAAGCTCCACTGTCATAAAGTTCTATCCATAGCAGACTTTTCCCCTAAAGTTTTAAGGGTAGCTAAAGGGTCTGTAGGATATTACTGAGCAGAAATCAAGGAGAATTTTAGGCCCCTGGGATCTTTTTTTTTTTTTTTTAAGATCTTATTTATTTATTTATTCGACAGAGAGAGATCACAAGTAGGCAGAGAGGCAGGCAGAGAGAGGGGGGAAGAAAGCTCCCTGCTGAGCAGAGAGCCCAATGCAGGGCTCCATCCAAGGACCCTGAGACCGTGACCTGAGCCAAAGGCTTAACCCACTGAGCCACCCAGGCACCCCAGGCCTCTGGGATCTTAAAGATCTGTCCCCCTGGCCAGTCCCTTCATTGGACCCCAACACCCGCCATTCCTTGGAGCTGCTCTTTCTTACTATCCCCTTTCTAGGTCTTTCTCCTATTCCAGGGCCTTGGAGACTCTCTCTGCCTGGTTGCCAGGACAAAATGGGCAATCTTCTCAGAGTAATCTAGCCCTATTTTGTTTCAACTTCTTCCATTTAGACAATCCTGTTTAGAACTAAAGAACCCTTTGTAGAATGCCCTAATCAATAGAGCCATCCAACCTGGCCAGCCTTCCTAGGTTTACACACCTAGCAACACAAAGAACAGGGTGGATTGTTTTGAGATGTTTGGGTTTTTGAAAAATTTACCCAAGAAGTACCTGAAAACATCCTTGCTGTAAAAAATTCAAACCACACAGACCATGCTTTCCACTCCCTCCAGCAAGCCTCCTCCTGGGGAGAGGGCCCCTGCTGTTCCAGCTGTTGCCTTCCAGGACATTCTCAGCGTGTTTATGTGTATATGGAAATATATGTGGTTTTCACTCTTGTGCAAAATTTAGAAGTTCATTATGTATGTGTTGTTCTACAAGTTACTGTTTTTATTGATAACAACGCATCTTTTAGATGTGTTTATGTCAGCATCGCTCAGAAACAGGAACTTTCCTTTAGGAAACCACCTACATGTCCATCGGTAGGGAGGTAGTGAATTGGGCTTTGTAGGCATCTCGAACCTCTCTGCAGAAGGGAGTCCCCCTACCGCCAGCAGATAGGACTGAAGGGAGGCAGAAGAGAGGGTGCCACAACCCTCTGCCCCATGCTAGATTTCAGTGCTGAGCCCCAGAGTCCTTCCTCAGACACAGACATGGCCCCTCTGGCTTGGTTCTGAAGGGAAGTACAGAACCACCTCTTTCTTCTTCACAGACCTTGACACAGCCCAGGTGCCCTATGGATTTAAGAGTTTCCCATTGCTCACTGTGGAGACCCAGACCTGAGACTGAAACTCCCAGTGTGGACAAAGTCTCATGGTCCCTGGTCAGCAGTTCCTGACTCCCTCTAGGATGCTAACTCCTGGGAGAGGGTTGCCCCAAGGCTAACTACAGAGTTTCAGTTGTGATCAGGCCCTGCGATCAACACAAAGGATTAAGTGGGCACTTCGCATCCCTGAGGCCCACAGGACTGAGCCATCCTGGGTGCCCCAGCCCAGCTGTACCCAGCCTGGAATGACTAGCTCAGGGATGTTTTCACAGGGCCCGCTGAGCCCTGAGTCTGTGGGCTGGGCTTCGTGCTGAACGTGAATCCCAGCACGATGCCGGGCAGAAGGAAACAGGAGCAGCGGCCCAGTGTGTGACTGGGCCAGGCTAGGGGGCCTGTGTTTGTGGAGTGTGGAAATCCCAGAGCTTGTGCCTGACCCACGGAGGACTCTTCAACGTTCTCCCTTGGGTTTGGGGACCAACTGCGAGAACATCTATTAAGAGCAGCACTCGGGGGATGGGTGGGGACCGGACCTCCCAGAACTGGTCACCTTCGGTGGTATACTCCCAATCCGGAACTAGACCCGAGTGATTGTGAAGTAGAGCCCACAAGAGTGCGGGAAGGGAGGACCAAAGGTCAGGGCCGGAGATGAGCGGTAGTGATCCAGCGTTTCTGGGAAGCCTCCTCCACACCCTTCCCCCTGCAGCCCCAGCCCTCCTGGACCCTCGGTTCCTCTCCCCCTGCACTTAGCACACTGGGTTATGACTGGGTGAAGACAGTTTGCCAGGTAGTGACTTCCTTCCTCACTTGGCTGCCGTGACAAGAGGGTAGAGGCCTGTGGCTCTGTGCCAAGGCCACGCTGCTTTCTCTGCAAGGACGGCACGCCAGGGGGCCCATGGGGCAAGCACAGCTGACAGAAACACAGGTGGTAACTCTAATGCCCAGCGCAGGCCTGGCTCCGGAAAGGGGAGCAAACTCACCTGCAGATTATCAGTGGAATCGATGTCCTCAGCTGAGGGAGCTGGGGTCGGCAGCCACGGAGGATCAAAACCATACCCCTTTGCCTTCCTCTTCTACTCCACTGCCTGGCAACAGACCCAGACATCTGACTGCTCTTGCTTTATGCCTAGCACCTGACCTCTCAAGACTAGCTCTGTGTTATCTTGACGCTATATACATGTTATCATGGAGGTCCCAAGCCTATAAACATTGCTTTCTCAGAAAGACCCTTCCTTATCAATGTAAAAAACACTTAGCTCACCTCCTACCTACTCTGTATTACATTAACCTGTATCTATCTACCTACCTATCTTTCCTTCCTTCCTTCTTCTCTCTCCCTTTCTTTCTCTTTCTTTCTTTCTCTTTTTCCTTTTTTCCTTCCTTCCTTCCCTTCTTTTCTTCTATGTTACTTAGAACCACCTGAAATGATTGATTGATATGTTCAGTGTGTTCCTCCCTAACTCGAAGACAAACCCCCGGGGTAAGGAGTTTGCCTGTCTTATCCCCCCTGGTAACCCCACAACCTGGTACATACTGTGTGGGTGAGAAAGTGGGGAATGGACATGGAGGAGGAGGGGCGACAGATTAACATCTGCCCCAATATCCAGGAGCAGGAATCAACCCTCACCAGTGAGTTCTGGTCGGATCTGGACCAGAACCTCCCACCAAGGCCTTCTTTAAGAAAACTATCCACTCTGGGGGTTCCTGGGTGGCTCTGTTGGTTAAGCCTCTGCCTTCGGCTCAGGTCATGATCCCAGGGTCCTGGGATCGAGGCCTGAATCAGGCTCTCTGCTCAGCGGGGCGCCTGCTTCCCCCACTCTCTCCGCCTGCCTCTCTGCCTGCTTGTGATCTCTCTCTCTCTGTCAAATAAATAAAAATTAAAAAAAAAAAAAAAAGTGGGTCGTGATCCCAGGGTCCTGGGATTGAGCCCTACATCGGGCTCTCTGCTCAGCAGGGAGCCTGCTTCCTCCTCTCTCTCTGCCTGCCTCTCTGCCTACTTGTGATGTCTGTCAAATAAATGAATAAAATCTTAAAAAAAAAAAAAAAAGGTGCTATCCCCCCATCTGCCCCAACTACAATTACACATACTAATCCAAGGGGAGAGGAAAAGTTGAGGAAAGGAGGATGGGCTGTCGGGGAGGTTTGGAGCCTGTGCTATTTTTCATATGCTCACAACAAACACAAAAATTCGGACACTTCCTTCAAGATGGTCCTGTTCTCCCTTTAACCAGCCTTAGCTTCAGTGACATCAGCCTCAGCCCCAACTGGAAGCTGAAGAACCCCACGATGGCCTGGCCTAGCTGGTGAGTTCCTGAATTCTCTGACGGAGGCAGCTGAGCAGGGGGACTGGTGCAATTTCCTGCAGAACCTGAGAGGTTTTTTCATTCATAGCAAATTTTTTTTTTTTTCATTCCTACTTTCTTGAGGTCATTCCTTTCAGGTTGTAAGGTGCCCAGCAGGGGCAGCCTGGAAGACACAGGACAGGCCAAGGAATGCAAACACCCTGGGCTAATAGAGGTGGGTTTCAGCTCTTCTTCTTTTCTGATTTTACCAGGCCTTCCTTTCCAGGGACAGGACCCGCCACGGGTCCTTGGGGGGGCTGTTTTACAAAGAATGAAGTTCTGTTTCTGTTTCTAATTGAAGGCTGGTATGCAACCCAAAAGCAGGAGATATTAATCACCACAAATAGATGTAGACTGCCCCTCTGAGCTTTGTAAATTCCACACCACCTCTTGCTCACTGCTGTGGGCCTCGGTTTACAGTGTGCCCTGCCAGAAACGAAAACCTTTCATCAGCGGAGGAGTGGGGCCTGGCTGCTACCCTGTTTGGGCTACGGAACTGAAGTGGAAAGTGTTATTTGAGGGTGTTGCTAAGAACCAGAGCTGCGATTTGAGCAGCAAACTCAATTATATTCACCTTTTTGCTTTTGGGAGACAAGAAATAACATTTAAGCCATAATTTATCTTGTTGCTATTTTATTTATTTATTTATTTATTTGGGTCAGGAGAGGTGATTTAAGTTAAATTCATTCAGTCAGTGGACTTTGGGATGAAGAAAAATAAACTTTCTGTTACCAGAGGGATTTTGTGTGCAAACACACACAGATGAACATGTGTGTGATGCACACACACACACACACACACACACACAACAGGTCAAACAGGCATACATAGCTAGTCATTCAGGATGAAAACCCACTCTGTGAGCTGCCAGAGGAAGTTATTTAAAATAATGGGAACAATTTAAATATAAATCTTCAAACATTTTCCCACCAGATAAAATCAAAGCATAACAAAGTGGTACTATATGTGGCCAGAACGTCTAGAAATTTCGCCTTTAACTCCAAAGGTTGTTTATGAGGACCTGCTAGAGGCCAGGTCCTGTGTAGGCACTGTTTCTACTAAGAGTGAAGAATATGGACTCAGATTAGCTCAGCTTACATCCTGGGGGCAAGACAAGGGAATATACTGGAAATTACAGGAGAGGTTTGCAGTTGGAGGCAAGTGAACTGAGGAGGAGCTTATGTGGAGAATGGCCAGAAGTTGCTTGAACCACTAGAGAGAGAGAGAAAAAATGGATGCCAATGAGGCAGTGCCCACTGATGAGAAAAAATTACAACATTCAAAAATAATCATTTTTTGAATGAATGAATGAATGAATGAACAAAGAGCCAGATGCTAAGGTGAGAGAATAGGACATCCAGCTAGTGGCCAGGCCACTTTCTGAGACAAGGTAGGACCACCCGCTCACAAACATGACATCTCAGAAAGATTCCATGCAGACCTGTGATTCTAGGACATTTCTCTAACTACTCCTGTTCCTGCATTAAGAGAAAGACAGAACATTGGGGTAGGAGGGATGAAATATCGAAGCCTCAAGCTTTGGAGTGTTTTGGCTAGAGGAATCCCGTGAGTAAGCAGAAAGTCACAGCTGAGCAGCTACAGGTCATGTCATGTGTACACGAGAGAAACAATGTTCCTGAAAAGCGGAAGTGTGGTCAGCCGGCGCTGGCAAGGTCTAGTCAGAGGAATTCATTTCTTGCATCCAATAAGTGCTTTAGGCTTGAGTTATGTGGACAGCCTTATGCGATCTGATGACTTAGCTTGTCCCCATCTGAAGGAGACAGCCTGATGTTGGAGGGTTTTGTGACTGGGTATTCTCCAGATCTTTTTCTTCTGTGTTTTATGCTCATCGGGAGTTGGCCAACCATGGATGCAGTATCTGTTTCCTTTGGCTGCTGTAACAAATTACCACCAGAGTGGTGACTGAAAACAACATAAATGTATTCTCTCGCAGTTCTGGAGGTGGGAAGACTAAAGTTGAGGTGTCCCAGGACCACAGTCCCTGCAGAAGCTCTAGGAGAGAATCCATCCCTTGTCTCTTACAGCTTCTGGCAGCTGCCCGGCCATCTGAAGCCATCTTTAGCGCTCCTGGGCTTGTAGCCACGTCACTCCAAGCCCTCCGACTACCCATCACCTTCTTCTCTGTCTCTCTCTTCAGGGGGTCTGTTAGAAGGACCCTTGTCATTGGATTTAGGGTTCAGTCAGACAATCCAGAGTGATAGCCTCATCTCAAGATTTTTAATAACATCCGCAAAGACTTTTTTTTTTTTTTTTTTTTTCCAAATCAGGTCACCATTTGCAGGTTCTGGGGATTAGGAAGGACACAGACACACCTGGAGGCCACCACTCAGGCCACTACGTACACCATCTACATGGTGTGCCCACCTACACGCACATCCCTGGTTCTGGCAAACCTTTAAAAGAGGTTGACGTTGAGGGGATTCTGCAAGAACGGAGAGGGAACACAATGCAGCAAAGGTCCTTGTGAGATGGAAGAATGCTGGTTCCAAATTGGAACAGCAAGACAGGGGCCACACTTTAAAGTGCAATTTGACTTTTTGCTCAGGCTTCCCCCGTGACTCTTCTAACCCTTCCAGTGTCTCTCTGCTAAAAATCAGAACTATCTCAGCTAAATTGAAATACACAGTCACTTGTCACCATGAAAACCCTTTCAACTCCGCCTGAGCAAACCATCCTCCTCTTCCCTCACAATCCCCCCCCCCCCCCGCCACTCCTGTGCTGTAGAGTCAAGGATCCAGAAGCCTGTATGTTTTTAAAATGTCAGAGCCTTCCTTTTTCTCCAGAAGAGGTGGGTAGCAGGGGTGGGGGTGGTGGTGGTGGTGGTGAGTGAAGACACTTCACGCTGCATTAGGCATTGTACACTAAAGAGAAGCTGATAGAAGAATTAATTACAGTTTAACAATAATAATAAAAAGCAAAACAAGAGATTGAAACAAAATAGCCAAGGGAACAAATGCGTTTCCCAGAAGAATGGTGCCTATTCACCGTGGAAAATTTATATGTAGAGTAAATGCTGGGAATTGGAACACAGAAGAGGCCATCAAAGGCCTGAGGAGGCTCCAGTAAGCTGGGGCTGCTTTTCATTGAATTGTCTCATTAGCTGGCTGGAGGTATAAATAAATTCCTTCAGTGTCTTTGTTGTCTGACAAGATGGAAAGCAGAATGAGTCTGGGGGGGGGGGCAGGGGGGGGGATTTGGGGAAAGGGAGGGTGACCCTGACGGCCCTTGGAGTCCAGGGAAGGTCTGGGAAGGAGTCTGCAGAGGGGAAGAAGAAGGCAGGATAAGGGTGTCTGCTTCCATTCATGGCAGAGGCAACCGGCTGTGGGCTGAGCGCGCGAGGGCCCGGAGGGGCCTGATTCCCGGAGTGCAGAGGCTTTGTTCTGAGGCCAGATGCATGGTTTTATCAGAGCAAACCCCACTTTACATCCCCACAGCTCCCACTGGGAGCAACGCTCTGGAGCCACAAAGCCTTCCTCAGGGTGCACTCAGCCTTCAATCACCGAGCCCCCCACGGACTGCGGCGCTGTGACTGTTGGCAGGGGGTGGTCACAAGAAACTTGTTGCGATGAATGGAAGCGCCAGCGTTTGTGCATAATTCATGTTTTAGAATGGAAGAGGCTTCTGGCCGTCGTGGTAACATGGTTGCTTTCTTACCCTTCATTGAGATAGAATCCAAGGGTTTTTACTATATTCCCCGAGTTAAGCAACTATTACCACGACCGATATCGAACATCTCCAACGCCCCAAAATGAAACCCCGCGCACGCTAGTGGTCAGCCTCCATTTCCCCCATACTCCCTAGCCGGAGGCAGCCACGAATCTCTTTTCTGTCTCTATACACTTGCCTATTCTGGATATATCATAGAAACGGAATCATATTCTATTTTTCTTTTTTCTGGCTCATTTCACTCAGCATGAGGTCTTCAACGTTCCTTCACGTTGTAGAATGAGTTAGCATTTCCTTCCTTTTTAAGGTTAAAAATACATACTTCCTTGTATGTATATACCACGTTTTGTTTATCCATTCATCTGCTAATGGGAAATTGGGTAGTTGGCACCTTTTAGCTATTAGGAATAATAATGCTATAAGGATTCATGTATAGGTTTTTGTGCAGCTGTGTTTTCATCTCTCTTGGGTATGTAACCGGGAAGCAAAACTGCTGGGTCATACAGTAACTCTATGTTTGTCTTGGTCTTCCAAAGTGGCGGATGCATAATTTTTGGACTTCTCATTCTCTCCATCAAAGCAGAGAGATAGCAAGCAGAAAGCTCATAGACATCAGTAATAAGTGGTTCTGGAAGTGGGATCTCCAAACCAGAAGTGTCCATACCACCTGAGAACGTGCTGGACATGCAGATCTCAGGGCCCACACTAGACTTCTGCACCTGTGCCTTAAGAAGCCTTCCAGGTGACTCTTGTGATTCCAATTCTGAAGTTTGAGAACCACTGATCTACAACAAAGCTAGATGATGAGATATCACAACAGACTCCAAAGTATGAGCAGGTGGGTACAAGCAATAAGGCCAAAGATTTTGGCAAATCACGAGAGGAAGGGGAGAAGAGTGAATGAACTCCGGTAGCTCGGAGAGCCAGAAATCCCACAAATTGGCTTTGGGAATCTTGGGAACACAACCCGAGAACACCAAAGGTTGGAGGGAGTTTCATAGGCTCCCATTTGCATGGGAGGGCAACAGGATTCAAGGAGGCAGAAAGAGCTGGGATGCTCTGGGCTTTCCGAACAGTATTAAACTAACCAAACTTTTTTGTAGGGTAGAGTTCTGTGCTGAAACATACCTTCTGAGAGCAAAATTTAAATTGAGCATCACAGGGACCCAAAAAAGAGAAAGAGAGAGAGAGAAGATTCAGATAAAGGTGAGAGAAAAGAGCAGTGATGACACTCGGACACACGCACACATATTTAGTCATTCTTTGAAAGCTGTGGGAGGAGAACTTCCAGGGTAGTGAAGCTAGGACAGTTATCCTAGCCTACCTTTCCCTCCTAAAGTACAAACAAGTCTCCTGATTATAGTGAGCAACAGCAAATTATCACGAGTAAATCCCATGCCAAGTCACTACACGAGAAAGGAAAATAAAGGGTAGAATACTGTCTCTGGAGATAATGAAGCCCTGCTGGGAAGACATGCCCACAAAACAGATACAACTTGTAACCTAATACATTAAATGAACTGAAATACATTAAGAAAAATTATGTTGTAAAAGAGAAGCACTCATAAGATTAATTTCCAATAAGCTTAGAAAAACTTAGAATTGAGGTAATTGAGAAAAGAAGGATTGGAAAAAGAAGTGACAGAACTCAGAAAAGAGTAAGAAAGAAGAAAGCCTCGTTCGGTAAATGAAGATTAAAGTGGAAGAGGTGCGTTCCAACTATCTACTGCTACATAATGATTTCCCTCCAAATTTCATGGAACAAAGCAACCATTGTACCAGGACTGTGGGGCCCAGCCTTAGCTAGGATGACCTGAAGTGTTGTCTGCAGAGGCAGCTGGAAGTAGGAGGTCTACTTGCAAGGTGGTTCCTTCAGTTACATGTCTGGCGCTGGGGCTTGGATGGCCGTAGGGTAGCTTCAGCTAGGACTGGGGACTGGAGTACAGACAGGTGGCCTACGGGCATAGCATTCCTAGGGTAGTCGGGCTTCACATACAGCAGCTCAAGTTACTAAGACTGAGAGTTCCAAAGACCAAGGCAAACCAACTTGGTTTTTTCTGACCTAGCCTTGGATGTCACAGAGTATCACTTCAGTCCTGCGGCAGAAGTCAGAGCTGTCCTGGGCCCACCCAGATGTAAAGGGAAGGCACATAGATTCTATCTCTTGTTGGGAGGAGTGTCAAAGACTTGGGGTCTATTTTTCTCAGCTTTGTTAAAGTATAATTTGCATAAAATTCATTCATTAAAATTCATTACGACTCAAGTAATTATATACAGTCTCGTAACGAGCAGCACAGTCAAGATCTAGAACAATCCCCTCTCCTGAAATAGTTTCTTGTGTCTCTTTATAGCCACATTTTAAAAACCACCCTAGAACCTAAATATGAAGGAACACTAGTTGCAAAGGATAAAAAATTTTTATTTTTAAATTAAAAAAAATTTTTTTAAGATTTTATTTATTCATCTGACAGAGAGATAGAGAGAGATCACAAGGAGGCAGAGCGGCAGGTAAAGGGAAAGGGAGAGAAGCAGGCTCTCCACTGAGCGGGAGCCCAATGTGGGGCTAAATCCCATGACACTGGGATCATGACCTGAGCTGAAGGCAGATGCTGAGCCACCCAGGCACCCCCAAAATTTTTAAATAAAGGAGAAAAGAAAGTAAAAAGTGATGCAAGAGAAAAATGGTACATACACACGTGCCACACACAGGCACACATGTGCCCTGATGCACACACACACGGAAAAGATGACCCAAAGCATGCGGAATAGAAACCCTGAAAATGAAAACCAAAGCAACGGAATAAAACAAATACAAAACCATTTAAACTAAATTTTCTTTTCTGAATAGAACCGACTTGAAACTTCACAGTGAAAGGTACATTCATATCTGGGAAAAGCAACCTACAGCAGCCAATATTCTAGTAAAACTAGTGGGCTTCAAAGAAAAAGGGGGAAAAAAATGCCAGAAAGACCAAGTCACTTATAAGGGAAAGAAAATCAGATTGCCTCCAGACTTTGGACACAACGCTTTATGCCAGAGGACACTGAAACCACATATTTACTCAAGGAAAGAAACTGTGAGGAGAGAATTTTCTAGCAGACTGACCGTCAACTATAAAGGCACAGACGCTCTGTTAGGAACACACAAAAAACTCAGACGATATTGGTCCCATGAGTACTTCCTGAGGAATCTGCTAGAGAATGGGTTTCAAAAAACCAAAGTGACTAGAGGATACCAGTGTGAAGACTGGTGGTGAGCACTGAGGATATAGTTCCCTGCAGAATTAAGATGAAATGATGGTTCTCAGGAAGAAAGAATAGTATGAATGGCTTTACATTCTAACAATGGAAACAGAGTAACTGCCCGGGATGGGGGTTGGGGGGATGGGGAAAGCATATGAGAAGTTCAATAAACTTGCAAATTGTCTTACAGATTGTAACTGAGAATAAAGTGATAGCACCTCAAATTAGATGCTGAGGAGGGAAGTTGCTAGATAATTTCAATATTGCTCATGGGGGAGGGGGAACCAATAGACAGTAGCCTGGAAAAGAAGAGATTTAGAGGGTAAGTTTCAGAACTGGTTTAAAGGGAACCATCCTAGAACAAAAATACAAACTTGCGGGGTGCCTGGGTGGCTCAGTGGGTTAAAGCCTCTGTCTTCTGCTCAGGTCATGATCCCAGGGTCCTGGGATCGAGTCCAGCATCGGGCTCTCTGCTCAGCAGGGAGCCTGCTTCCTCCTCTCTCTGCCTGGCTCTCTGCCTACTTGTGATCTCTCTCTGTCAAATAAATAAATAAAATCTTAAAAAGAAATACAAACTTTCCTAAATTCAGAAGACATATACTTCAATACAGAAGATACCAAGAATAAGCCATAAAGATAAATATTATATTTCTAAAAGACATACTTAAAATATAAAACAATATGAGAAGACTTGAGGCTAACATATCAATAATGTAAACAGGTGTGAGGTAATTTTGTGGTTTTGATTTGCAAATCATATCAAAGTGATATTGAACACCTAGCTTTTCATGTACCTGTTGGCCCTCTGTATGCTTCCTTTGGAAAAATGTATATTCAGTTCTCATGCCCATTTTTTTTTAAAGATTCTATTTATTTCTTTGACAGAGATCACAAGTAGGCAGTGAGGCTGACAGAGAGAGGGGGAAACAGGCTCCCTACTGAGCAGAGAGCCCGATGCGGGGCTCGATCCCAGGACCCTGGGATCATGACCTGAGCAGAAGGCAGAGGCTTTAACCCACTGAGCCACCCAGGTGCCGCCTGCCCATTTTTAAAAAATGATTTGTTTATTTATTTGAGAGAGAGCATGCATGCAAGGGGAAGGGGCAGAGGGAGGGACAGAGGGGAGAGGGAGAATCTCAAGCAGACCACCCACCAAGCGAGGAGCTGGGACTCAGGCCTCGACCCCACGACCCATGAGATCATCACCTGAGCCGAAGTCACGAGTCACACACTCAACTGACTGAGCCACCCAGGCGCCCTTCTGCCCATTTTTTAATCAGATTTTTTTGTTGCTGTCGGGTTATATGACTACTTTATTTGGGGGAATATTAACCATTTACTGGATATATGATTTGCAAATATCTTTTCCCTTTCCACAGGTCACCCTTTCATTTTGTTGCTGGTTTCCTTGGCTGTGCAGAAGCCTTTTAATTTGATACAGGCTCATTCACTCTACTTTTATTTGTTTGAAATCTTTCATTAAAAAAAAGTAAATATGTACATATGTGTGTAAAAAAATAAAATAGAAGATTCTCCATAACGGCATTCAGATCTGTTTTCTCGGGCGTAAAAGGAAGTGTCCCCAAGATTATGCATGACACACAGCTATGCCATACATGTGACTACCATCTGTTGTGTGTGAGACATCTCTGTTCCTTTGCCATCTGATTTTTCCCCCACATGCACTATGTTGCAGACATATTTCCATTTCCATGCGTAGAGATCTACCTCACAATTTTAATGGCTACATAGCCTTCCACTGTATGAATGTGCCATAATTATTTTAATTACTTCCCTATTGATTGATGTTTGGGTTGTTTCCAAATGTTCATTAATTAAACAACGGTTGTGATGAACATTCTTCCTCATACATCCTTTCACATCGTGTGGTTATTTCCTTAGGATAAGTTCCAAGAAGTGGAACTGCTGGGTTAAACAGTCATTAGAGATTTGAAAAGCAAGATCTCTGAAAAGATGGGGCCCACTGCACCAGACCTGGCTTGGCGCCAAGGAGTCCTGTGGTTTGCTCTAGGCCCCAGGAATCTGGTTCTGTGGCCACAGGATGCTGAGCTCCCTCCCTCTGGGCAGAAAATATTCCCCGCTCCAGATTCTGACTCAGGAGGTCAACAATGGAGTCCAAGAACATGAATTTTTTTTTTAAGTTTTTAAGTTTATTTATTGGACAGAGAGATCACAAGTAGGCAGAGAGGCAGGCAGAGAGAGAGAGAGGAGGAAGCAGGCTCCCCGCCGAGCAGAGAGCCCGATGCGGGGCTCGATCCCAGGACTCTGGGATCATGACCTGAGCCAAAGGCAGAGGCTTTAACCCACTGAGCCACCCAGGTGCCCCAGGAATGCAAATTTTTAAATAAACTTCTGGCCTGATGTTGCTGTAGGTGGTCAAAAATCACACTGGTTGGGGCGCCTGGGTGGCTCAGTGGGTTAAGCCTCTGCCTTTGGCTCCAGTCATGATCTCAGGGTCCTGGGATCGAGCCCCGCATCAGGCTCTCTGCTCAGTGTGGAGCCTGCTTCCCTCCCCTCTCTGTCTCTGCCTCTCTGCCTACTTGTGATCTCTCTCTCTGTCAGATAAATAAATAAAATCTTTAAAAAAAAAAAATCACACTGGTCAATAAACATTTATCAGCTCTGTCTGCGCACCAGCATTTCCTGAGAAGCTCTGAAAAATACTCAGGCCTGCGTGTCATCCTGGGAAATGTCCTTTTCCGTGGACCTGAGTTCCAGCCCGTGTGTCGCGGTACTGACTACGTGGACGCAAACACGGGATCATATTATAACATGAACTGAGATTGTCTTCGCACGGTCTTCCTGCTCGGTCCCCTGCTTTGTCTGTGTCCGCCTCCTTCCTTGTGCCCTCCCTTCAGTTGCACCTCACCCCCTTCCCAAGCAACCTGTGTTCACTACCTAGTTGTTAAACATCATTGTTCACCTTGTTCTCTCCATGCAAATGTAACAGATACAAAATACTCGGCCTTATATATGCCTATCAGTCAGGGTTCCTAGCTAGCAAGCAGAAGAAACCAGCTCTGGCTAGTAGAAGCAGAAAGGACGTCTCTGACAGAGACACTGAGTCATTCACAGATGCTCTGTGTGGGTTGGAAAAACAGCCTGAGGTTTGTCCACTCAAGGGCACCGTCTCCAAATCACGCGCAGGGCATGGACTCGGGGGAGGCAAACCCTTCTCTGCCCACCGCGAAAAGTGCCACGTGGGACATCAGCCTTCTTGGGAGGGTAAGTGGATATTAATTGGGTTTTCTTCACGTCACATTCACAGCTGGTTTTAGCTCTGATTGTGCTCTGAGTCTCGATTTAACCCTTGCCAGTCTCCCTTGAATGTGCTACCATTGTCTGCTCCCAGGTTTACTTCTGTCTCTCAATTCCTTATGTTGTCCTGAAGCTGGGATCCTTGGTCTATTTAAGGCCTGAGTTCTGAGAATGACTGGGGGGCCAATTTCTACCAACTCTGTGTGGCATGTACCTACCATGGCTCTAACAAGAGACTGGCATGCTTTATAGGGTGCTAGAGGGTGCCGGAGCCTTGTGTGCTGGGAAGAGCAGTTTGGGTTATCAGGAACTACCTGATCTGGGAAAAAGGAACCAGGCTTGAAGAATGGACCAGAGCGTACCTTGGCTCCAAAGTCTTAGCAGCCATGGCACTGGCCACTGTCCTCTGAAATTACTGCTTTGAGGCATTCAAGGATCCATGGGTGTTAGATCTTCATTCTGCTAGCTGGCCTTCCTTATTCTAGCAATAATATAGGTCATGGACATTGACCTGCACACTTTTGGCCTTTCTGAATGAGCGGGGCTGAGAGGTGGGCCGAAAGGGAACAGATTTCAGGCAGCAACAATCAGAAGGAGAAAATCCTGGTAGAAAAAGGTATCTCACATTTTGGGGCTCACCTAAGGAGTCATCTAGGATCATTCTCTGCAGAGGGTGAAAAGGAGAGTATTTCCATGAAAAGAATATCAACGACAAAGTCCAAGTTCCTTATATTGTGTTCAGGAACACAGAAGCATTGTGCTGGGTCCTCCAGGAAGCAAGCAGCAATAAAGTTAGAATTATAAGAGATTCTTGGAAGGATGCCTATGAAGAACGAAGGGAGAGGGGGAGCAGGAGGAGGCAGGAAAGACTTCAGATTGCCAAGCAGGTGTGTCACCTGTGGAGTGAGAGGAGCGGAGGAAGGAGCAGGTGGGAAGAGCCCCAGCCTGCGGGCCAGCTTTGAGAAAGCTGTCAGCCCAGTGGGGAGTTCCAGCAACAGGAATGCCCAAGAGGAATTCTACATGGGACAGAAAGGGCAGGGATCCATACCCCCTCTATGCTCAGTCATTGCGGGGCACGTCCCTGGGGAAGAGCACCAGCTTGGGGCACGTACAGCTGTGAATCCTCTCGGCCTTGCAGTCAGAGGCAGCTGGCTTCCTGCACTCCTCATGGGGATATCGAGTTCTTTCTTGAAGGGAGATCGAAGTGGCACACTCCCTGGCTTCCACGACAGGTTTTAGCCCCATATCCATCCGCGAGGATTATAATTTTTTAATTAAAGCAATGCACATATATCATAGTCTCTTTAGACACCCAGAAAAATATAGATAGAAAAGGAAATTGCTGTTGTCCTACTTTATGTTGATTTCCTAGATGTAATGTAGAATAATATATTATTTAAAATCTATAGTAAATATATAATTCATATGAATACATATTAAAAATAAGATCATACTCTACAAACTGCTTTAAAGCTTTTTCCAGTAAATTACCTTATGAACATATTCATTTTCTCTTTTGATTTACACAAGTCTATATATTTTCTAATGACAGATAGGATGCCCTTGTCTGGATGTGCCGTAATCTTGTTTGAGCCATTTCCTGTGGATCAGAGCTCCGGATGTTTCAAGTTCTTTGTCATAGACAGCACAGCAGTGACAATGCCGGTACACGTGTTCTGTTCTTGGAGGCCTCCAGGGACTCCAGCCTGCCTCGCTGACTCTCTCAGATGCTGCATCGTCTTGACAGTTAGAATGTAGTCTCACACTGGAGTCCCCCTGAAATGTTGCCAAGAAGGCAAGAGTACAAACAGAAGGACTCCAAGAGAAAGGCCACTGTGCCAGGTGGCTCTTTGGGCCCCGGTGGGACCAAGAGCTGGGCCCAGCAGCATGGCTCCAAGAAACCAGATTCCTTCCCTTCTGGTGCATCCCTGCCAGGGATCGTGGCCCTATCAGGCTGTTTATTTTGTTTCGTTGTCTTGTTTTCCATTTACCTGCTGCTTTCAGAGACTTAGTCCCCCAGTTCTAGTGAGCAGAATTAAGGGAAGAAAATCCTAAGAGATGGCAGAGTTACATTCTTGTAAGAGTGGCTTACCCCAGCCTTCACCGGGGAACACCCTCTATCTACGCCCAGCATGAAACATCACAGCGATCTTTGGTTTCCATGGTGATTTGCAAGGCTAGCTCCCATGAGCAGCCCCAAAGATGGGAGTTCTGCCCCTCAAACCCTCTCAGGCATGAGGCCAGGACCCGGCCAAGGCACCCATAAAGAGGCTGGCAGTGGGGTGCCCCTGAAGTCAGGAGATGAGAAGCCAAAGGGAGCCAGAAAGAGGACACAAAGCGGACTCTGGTGCTTGTTGTCTTCATACAAATGGACTGAACTTGTGTATCAGGTGCCATTCTATTGCACGTACGATTTCTGTCTCAATCATTTCAGAAGGCTTCCCCTCCCCTTCTTCCTGATGTTGGAACTAAGTGCTTGGGCTTATGTAGTTTCTAGCGGGAGAGTTCTTCCCAGTTTGCAGGTTTTGTTGTACGTCCAGCCGACATCTGCAGAGCTGAGCATCACCCCTGCTGACCCCACACAGATGTTCGCCAAGACTCGTATATTCCCCATCTGCTGGGCCAGCCACGTCCATGCTGGTCACTCCATATTCTTCTCCGCCTGCTTTCCTGGGTTCTCTAAGGTTTCTGCTTTAAATATGGACTGCTTTTGAAATTAGGAGGGGACAGATTATTAACTGTGGTCATTTAAATGTATCTTTACTGTATCGCTATAGTATATTGCTACAGTATATTGCTCTATTTGCTTTTCTGTCTTCAAAGTGTGATTCTGGGATGGGAAATGAACAGGGTTTAGAACCAGCTCTGCGTAAAGGTCACCAATTGAAAACAAAACTGAGACAATTCAACCTTTAATCTATGCAAAGCAAGCCCGCCTGAAGATCTGTTTATCAGCTTGTTGCTGGGGACTCTTGGGCGACAGTCTGGCTTCATGGGGGAGCCCTGGACTTATTTGCAAGAAGGTGTGACCAGAAGGGGACTGGAAGCACAAAGCTGCCCCACCCTGTGGCTTTATAGCCCCCTGGCAGAAGAAGCAGGGCTGTGTTCTAGGGCAATGAACCAAATGCAGGCTGGATTACAAGAGCGTGCCCCCTTCCAGGAGAACCCTAACCACCAATATGCAAATATATATCTCTCCTTCCACTCCCTCCAAATGCAGATTTGGTAAAACACTTTATGTCTCTGACATTGTCCAGAAGAGAGTACAACCTGACCAGCTGGCATAAATGTTCTGGTTCCGTTGGCTGGCCCTGAGGTGGAAATGGGTCTTTAACTGATGGAGTGTGATAACACTGTCCATTAAGATAAGCCCATCTGCCACAGACCTTTCTAGAAAGCAGATGGTAATTTGTATCAAGAGCCTTTAAAAGGTCCATACACTTTGATCTAACAACTCCTCTTCCCATAACTGTCAGAAACTCAAGCATAGATTTATGCACGATGGTGCACATTATGGTGTTACCCAAAGTGATAACAAATGGAAACAATCTTAATGTTCCACAATAAGGGAAGGAGGTCAAGTAAGTCACGTGTACCCATACCTTGGCCTAATAGGAAGCCATTCAAAATGATTTTCAAAGAATTTTATGGGGAATGGGAAATGTTCATGTAGAGCAAGTTTAAGAATTAGGATTCAGAGCTGAAGATACAAAATTATTTTAATTTTATAAAACTTTTCCAAGCATATTCCTAAGTAAAATATGATAACATATATCGAGGTTTTAGGCATTCATAGCTGGTGATTTCCAGTTTCTTCTTTGTATCCCCCACCAGAAACAACTTTTCTATTTGTTTGTTTGTTTATAAAAATATTTGAGGGGTGCCTGGGTGGCTCAGTGGGTTAAAACCTCTGCCTTTAGCTGGGGTTAAAACCTCTGCCTTTAGCTCAGGTCATGATCCCAGTGTCCTGGGATTGAGCCCCGCATTGGGCTCTCTGCTTGGCAGGGAGCCTGCGTCCCTTCCTCTCTCTCTGCCTGCCTCTCTGTCTACTTGTGATCTCTGTCTGTCAAATAAACAAAAAAAATCTTTAAAAATTTTTAATTTATTTGTTATTTTACTGAGTTTGCCTATTTATCTTATGACAGCAATTTGGACTCAAAGATGTCATAGGAAAAGCACATACTTGGCTAGCTGTGGACTTCAGGCAAGTTACCTGACTCTGTCCCTGAGTTCCCTCATCTATATAATGGGAATAAAAATATTTACCTCCCATGGCTATTGTGATTACTTAACAAGATTATGACTATAAAATGATGAGCATGTAGTAAATGTTCAGTTAATGTTAGGTTCTTTCCCCTGCCCACTCCTACTTTAATTTTATCATTAGGAAGTAATAAAAAGAACATGAGTATTTAGATCTATGTACCATTATATTATTCATTATAAATTAATTGAATGGCCTGCTGGTTGTGGTTTTTAAAAGCATATGTTTCAAAAAGGAGGAAAATCCCTGTGCTTGGGGAAGATCATGTGTAACCAGCAGAGGCTTCAGAGAGAATGCAGACATTCTTAACTACTATTTTCATCTGTCTCCCTATCAGGAGGAAACGCCATCTAACCAGAATGGAGGAAGTTGAAGGTCAAGATTGGAAAGCACATACTCTGTCTCCTTTTGCCTGTGACTTGAAGACAAAAGTTACAATCCAAAGGGACCATTGTTCAAACATTGCACAGTGTCTCGGAACTGGTGGGATTTCTCTGGAACTTTTGAAAACCAACTACAGTGAGAGCCCTGAGGGTTGAGAAGGGAGAGGATTAGGAAGGAAGAGGCTTTTATATATATATATATATATATATATATATATATATATATATATATAATATACATATATATTATTTATTTATTATTTGAGAGAGAGTGTATGTGTGTGCATGCACAGAGAGGAGTGGAGGGAGAGGGAGAGAATCTTAAGCAGACTCCCTACTGAGCACAGGGCTGGACTCAGGGCTCAGTGTCAGGACTCTGAGATCATGACCTGATCTGGAATCAAGAGTCAGTAGCTAAACCCACTCAGCCACCCAAGCACCCCTGAGGAGGAAGGGATCTTTGGAGGGAATGATTGCATGCTGTGGGGTACTTCAACTTCACTAAGAGACTCACAGAGAGGGAGAGGCTTCAAAGGAGAGCAGGTGGGGATGTGAGGCTGAGGAGGGGACACAGGAAATTAGAATTTGATTCCTGCCTCCAAAAAAAAAAAAACAAAAAAACCCTACAGAATGAGAGAGTGAAGAGCCATTTTCAAAAATGGCAGCTAAGAACATACTTCCCTACTGTCCCACTCCAGAGGAGTCACAAGTCCCAGTCTGCAGCTGAAGTCCGGTGGAAAAAGAGAAAAAAAGAAGAACCCCAACACACTTTCACCAGCTGTAAGCTTTCTGCCTACAGTAGGCTCAGGCTGATTCAGAAGATTTAACTTTAAACAAAGCTTCAGTTCTGATCCTTATCTGGGTGTCAATTTCTAACACCTAAATGAAGACTGTATTATGTGACTTAAGGTGATTATAGAATTTTATTTATCCTGAGTGATGAAAAAAGTCACAAGACTGATGAATTTCCATCCACAAACATCAAAAGGACATAAGACATGGCTCACTGAGTTAACTTTAAAGGAACGAATGGAGGTGAAATAAAGTTTTCCAGTTACTCGCCAGAAATTCACTTACACCGAACATATCACCGTGCTTGCATTGTTACGGAGTTTAAGTCAGCTGCTCCAGACAGATGACCTCCTGCATGACCACATGGGTCACTTATACAATCTTTGAGACGTCCTAGAAAACCAGAGAGAGCAGCCAAAAGGATGATACTGGGAAATGTCCTGATTTTAAAATAGAGTGAGGGATGAAATTTACTATTTGATTAACGAGCACCCCCAGTGCCAACCAAAATCTAGAAAGGATTATTAAATAGATGGTTTTCTGAGTATTTTAAAAAGAAAGCGATGTTTGCCAGGAACTAGTGCAGACTCAATGAGTCGAATTTCATTTCTTTTTCATGTGAGTTATTAGGTTAGTGGCAGGGCGAGGCAGGGTGTCATAGACTTGGTGTCTTATCTCTGTGAGGCCCTTTACTAAGTCCCTCATGAATCTTTTGTGCAAAGGTGGAAATGTGCCAGTGGGGACGAGGAGGTAGATTTATAGTTGGTCGGACAGTTGTTCTCAAGGAGCATTGATTAATAAATCCCTGTCCCGCTGGAGGCAAGTGACAAGAGACAATCCCGTGGGGGTTGTTCTGGTTCTTTCCAGGTTAATACTTCTTACTAATAACTTGGAAGATGACCTAGAAGCCAATTATATCAAAAGTGTGGAAGACACCAAGGCAAGAGCGACAGTGAACATATGCGAATGATGGTAAATTTCTTTAATTTGCGGTCTTATCTGCTGATGCATTTGGCAATGATGGTTGAAATATCTCAACCAGGACGAAGACGGCAGAGGGCGGATTCAAGCACAGTGTTTTCACTCTCTCAGACAAATGCTAACTTGCACAACGCCCTGACACCCTAGTCCTCTGCGCCACCATTCCCAGGGGCAGCCTCCTCCTCATTCTCCTCCTTCATTGTAATGGCACCCCAGCTCCTCCCCACAGACGGGCCCCAACATTGCCAGGCAAAACCCACTGCCGCACTTGAGCTCCGCAAAGACCTTCCCCAGCTTGGGCCCCTGCCCTGGCTCATCCAGCTTTTCATTCCCTGGGCGTCCTGCCAGCTCATGGCCCATTATCAGTACCCCCAGAGCTCTCCGAACGAGGCCGGGAACTCCTTCCCCTCCTTCCACCAAGCGTCTACTTGTTCCAACACCCTCAGCCCATACATCCACGTGTATAAATAGATGTGTCCTTCCTGCCAGTACGAAATCTCCCAGGGATAAATGTCAAATATGCGTTGTTTAAAATTCAGTTACACCAAGATGGAATGGGGGAGACTCGTCTTGACAAGAGTCTACATTGAGCCTTTGGGCCAATGTGTTAAAGACCAATTTGCCTGAAGTCAATTTGTCTTGAAGTCCCAACTGTTGAAAATGTTTATCTTAAGAGTCCATTTGTAGCTTTTAAGGATGAAATCACTTCTCTATCTCTATAAAGCATTTTGAATGTTGGGTGATTCCTCCTATTTTACCTACTTTTTTAATATTTCATGAATTAGTAAGGAAACTTCAAGAGACTTCTACTTTCATTTCACTTTTCTATTGGTTATTTTTTTTTAAAGATTTTATTTATTTATTTGACAGAGAGAGATTACAAGTAGGCAGAGAGAGAGAGGAGGAAGCAGGCTCCCTGCTGAGCAGAGAGCCTGATGCGGGGCTCGATCCCAGGACCCTGAGATCATGACCTGAGCCGAAGGCAGCGGCTCAACCCACTGAGCCACCCAGGCGCCCCAACTATTGATTATTTTTAAACTTACAGTGTGTCACTTGGCAGATTCTAATAGAGTCCTCATCCTAGGTGTACACCCTAGAGAAACCAGTATATTTTTATACAGAAAGTCTTGTATAAAAATACGAACAAAAGAGTTCATACCAGTTTTATTCTTAATAGCCAAACACTGGAAAAAGCACAAAGGTCTATCAACAAGTGAATAAAAATATTTGATTATATGCAGGCAATGGATTATTCCTCAGGCATAGAAAGGCATTAAATACTGGTACATACCACAACATGAATGACTCTAAAAAACATTACACTGAGCAGAAGAAAACAGGGAACACACAGGTATGATTCCATTTATATGAAGTTCAAGAACGGGCAAAGATTAAAATACGGTGAAAGAATATGAACAGTTCTGATCTGGGACTGACTGGGAAGGTACATAAAGGATTTTTCTGGGGCAAAGAAATGTTCCATCTCTTGTTCTGGGACGTGGCCATACGCTCACAGTTACACGTACACAAAATGTCACCAAGCTCCACTGTTAAGATTTGCGTGTTTTGCTATAAATAAACACCTCACTAAATTATTGTTGAAATTTCTATATTTCATATAAATCTCCACTCAAAAACACACCAAGTTTGAATATCTTTACCTCTGGTTTGCAGTTTAATTGAGTTTTACATACTTTTTTGGGCACCGTGTGAATTTCGGAGGACCATGAGCACATACTCAGGTCGGTACCTATTCGACGAGCTCACTCATGGAGTCTGCATCGTAGAAGTGCTCAACTTCCCAGCATATTCGACAGCTAATTCTCATAACATCTAGTTGGTAAATTCATGCCAGGCGATGAATCTATAACACCTGCACAGTGCCCTGAGTTCAGGCACTTGTAGATATTTGCACCTGGGACTGAGCCACAGAGAATTTTTTCCAGACTTTCCTCAGTCTTGGTGCCCTTGCCCAAAACAGCTCTCACCCACCCAATCCCATGCTGATCCTAGTGGATGGTTGGTAGGCTCAGCCGGTGTCCTGCTTCCGTATTCCTGCTTATCTGGAGCAGCCCACTGGGCAGGCCTCACGTAACTATAATAACTTCCTTGAGGTTTTTAGAACAGTCTAGGGGCTGAACCCCTTGCACCATCTCTCAGGTCGGCCTGATGGCTGCCTGGCGTGGTGTGATCAGGAAGCAGGCTCTCTCTGGCCCTCGAGCCTACCAGTTCAGGTCACCCAATGAGTCCCAGGCTCGGTCCTGCCCTGGATGGTGACTTTCAACTCTGTGTGAAATTCTGGTCTCTCCAAAGGGCCCTGCCACAAAGGCAGGCGAAATTGGAAGGTAAAGGCCATGGCTCAGGGTTGGCAGCTGATGACATCCAGGGACCCTGGTTGGAGGACGTTGAGCAGACATCAGTAAGCCAGGCCCTCTGGCTGGGCCAGAAGGATCTGGAACTCAGAGCAGCCCTGGGAAGAAAGCGGGCAGTGGTTTATCCTAACTGGACCGCAGAGGCCTTTTGGACAGATCCCAGTGCTCTTCCTAGTACTTTGTCTTCTTTTGGGAGAGGCCACCTCAGGTCACAGGAGCACCCCTCCTGGGTGGAGCAGAGTTTGTTTCTTTGTGGTCTGGCCAGGAAACGCCAAGCCGGGTGGCCGAGAGGTTGGCTGCCTTAGCTGAAAGGCTGAGTGACCGGCCAACTGGTGTGTCTCCAGAGAGCAGACTGACCCGCCTGGACAGGCCAGTCCTCTGGCCACCGCCACCGCCGGCAGAGTGTCCCCCTCCAGCCAGCTGATTTTCTCATTGCGAGGCTTGGAAATGGCGTGATTTATGACCCTGTTCATCCACTGCTGGCCCCTGGGTAGACACGCGTTCCCTTCCAGGCTGGGAAGTGAATAATGAATTAATCACCCTGCCTCGGGTTCAATACGGAGCTCAGTGTTCGCAGATCTTCATTGTAGTGTGCAAGCCAACTTGAACTGCTCAATTTCCACTCGGAATTCATTTGAGTTTGTGCAATTCTGAGTGTTCCTGGGGAGCTGCCGCCTCGTGGCTTCCTGGTCTCCGAGGAAGCCTCACTCCCACTCCCAGACGTTCTCTCCTCCTGAGATTGAAAGCCAAAGACTCCTGGATGCTCAGAGAAGCCAAACCACTTCCTCAGAGACTGCTCACTGGAATGTCTCTTGTCCCAGATGGGGCTATTTCGGGCTTTTCTCAGCATCGAGAATCGAGAGCTGAACTGGCTGGTGCCAGCCCATGTGCAAGGCACAGAGAAGGCACACAGGATTGTTTGTTGAATGAATGACCCTGGCTCTGCAGACACAGATGTTTTTATCAAAACGAAAGATGCAGATGTTTTATCAAAACCCACAGTTTCCCTTTTCCCTTGTTCTGGGGCTGTAGGGCTTCGGGGGAGAGCTTTGTATTTGGTCTCGGTCCGATGAGATCCTGAGCCATGAAGTGGGGCAAATTCTTTCTCAAGTTCACTGGGAAGCAATGGGAGGTGAAATCTGCATTGCGAGACTTGGAGCTTTCCCAGCTTCGGCCATTTTTCTTCACCTTCCAGAAACCAAGGCCGTAAGCAGCGGCCTTTTACCCAAAGCTTGAATATGGAAAGCAGTGGACCTCAGGGCTCTGGACGGGAAGGCTGATGCAGGCTTCCTCATGATAGGCTCCGAGAGGGGGGGCTCGTCCAGTCTGGGGGCGCATCCTCCCAGACCCAGGGCTGCTGAGATGCTGCTTCGTCCATGTCACCTGCACACACCCGGCCCCACAGCCCAGAGAGACCGCCACACCTGAGCCTTCCTTCATGGAACTTTCATCCACACTGTGCCGTTCAGAAGCCTTGCTTCCTGACTCGCTGCTGGCTGGGGTACTTTCTCCCGTCTCTCCCCCTGACCTGCCTCTAAAGCTGTCTTCCCATGAAACCTCTCCTGGCCTCTTTGCGTCCATGTGGCTTCTCTTTCCTTTTGGCCTCAGCCACATGTTGCTGGTCCCTCCTTTAGTCCCTCTCGGCCTTTGACCAATTTCCTCATCTCCTGGCTGACTGAGCGTGGTTCCTTCATCCCCAGTCCAGAGGATGTTAAAGTCTAGGTAAAATGTGAGGACAAGAGAGAGCTGAGGGCAGTCCCCACACCCACTATCGGGGACTTCCTCACAGACCAGCTACAACAGCTTTCTTTCATCCATTAAACAAAAACATTTCTAGAGCCCCGAATGCTCAGGCAACTACGAACGACTTTACCTCCTCTCACTTTTCCCCTCCAGACTCCATCAACTTCCTGTAGTGTCCTCAAGCCCACCACACTCCCTCCCACCCCAGGCTTTTGGTATATGTTCTCCTCTGGCTATCGAGAAAAAAATATATGAAGCACACACTTGAAGACAAAAGACACAATGTGAAGAGACAGAGCAAGGGTCAGAACAAGACATGCAGAGATGCTGGAATTATCAGACTGGGAATTTAGAAGAGCTGTGATTAATATGTGAAGGGCTCTAATGGTAGGCAGCATGCAAGAAATGAGCAATCAAATCCCGCAAAGACAAGAGGAACCTTAAAAGAACATTGTGAAGTGAAAGAAGCCAGTCTGCAAAGGCTACCTAGTAAAGCCTTGACATTCTTGAAAAGAGAAAACTATGGAGACAGTGAAAAGATCAGTGGTTGCCAGAGTTTGGGGAGACAGGTGGGGAGGGATAAAGAGAGAGCCCACAGAGGATTTTTAGGGCAGTGAAACTATTCTCTGATACTGCTGTGGTGGATACAGGGTTTTATACATTTGTCAAAACCAGTAGAATGTACAGCACCAAAATGAGCCCTAATGTAAACTATGAACTTCAGCTAATAATGTATCAATAATTTCTTCTAGTTCATTAATTGAGGCAAATGTACCACACCAATGCATGATGCTAATAATTGGAGACATTGGAGCTGGGAGGTGAGGGAAACTCTGTACTGCCTGCTTAATTTTCCTGTAAATTCCCCAAGATTTGGGGGGGCTCAGTCAATTTAGTAGCCAACTCTTGATTTCTGCTGAGGTCATGATCTCAGGGTCCTGAGATTTGTCCTGCATCAAGCTCTGTGCTGGGCATGAAGCCTGCTTAAGATTTTCTCTTTCTCTCTCCCTCTGCATCTCCCCAGCTGCGCCCTGCTTCTCTCTCTTTCAAAAATAAATAAATAAATAAATAAATAAATAAAAATAAATAAATCCATTAATGTTTAAAAAACAACAATGTGTAAGCCTGATGATTCACAGACCTATACCCCAGGGCAAATAACACATTATATGTTAATAAAAATAATTTGTTTAAAAAAAAAGTTTTAAAAATAAATAAATAAATAAATAAATAAGCAGGTATAATTTGAAAAACAAAACAAAACACAGCTATATGGGAATAGTGGCATTAAGTGATTGGCAAGTGGTTTTTGACTTAGTTTGCAGCCTGAACTCAGTTGAATGGCATGTATTCAGGGACATCTCTGAACATAGGCAAAGACAGATCCCAAAGTGTCGCCTCGGTGGGTTTTCTGCCGTTTCCTTCATGTTTCAGCTGTTTCTGAACTCACATTTCACCATTTCTCTGCAACTTGCCCCATTTGTTGACTTGAACAATCCCAGCTCTCCCCTGGCCTGGCACTTACGAGTCTTATGCTAGGAGAGTTACCCACCACATTCTTTATCTTTTCCCTTTCCAAGGCAGAGCTGCATAAAGCAGCATAGCAATCATTTCCAAAACTAAGGAGACTGAGTAGCTGAGGAGCTAATCAGTCACACTACACAATGCCCTAGTAGCTCAGAAACTGGCAACACAGGATACCTCTGGAAGTAGAAGAAAAGTTAGATCGGAAAAGAAGAAAATGGGGAAAGGCAGTTAAAGGAGCAATTAGAGCCCCAGTGCCCTGATCCACTTGGCTCAGCTAGGAAATAGCCCCTCCTTCACTCTGCAGAAAACTGTAGGTTTCTTCTCCGGAGAGTGCAAAATGGGTTCTCTGGGCTAAGACACCTGAAAGAACTGAAGGCGGGAATTACGCACTGGAAGTTGAAGCATCCAGCTCTCTTCTCACACTTGGATTTCAGAATCCTAGAAACCATACATGCTTCTGGCAGGTGATTGGGAGAAAGTCCTATGGGGAATCTAGGCAGTCTAAGAGAAAAATACCTGAGAAACTGATAACAGGATTCTCTTCAAAACAACCCATGAGGATCACTATTCAGGGAAACCTAGTTGGACAAGACTTTTCCTGAATGTCCAATCACCCTTCTAGTGCCCTGCTCCTTAAGCAAATAGCCCGACATCATTAATTACCAAGGAAATGCATATCAAAACCAAATGAGGTAACACTACACAACTACTAGAATGACTAAAATTAAAAAGACTGTTAATACCAACTGCTGGTAAAGACACAGAGCAATTAGAACTCTCATTCCTGATAGGAATGTTAAAACTGTACAGTCACCTTGGAAAATAGTTTGATGGCTTTTTTAGAAAGTTAAGAACACATTTACCATAAAACCCAGCAATTCTACAACTTGGCATTTGCCCAACAGAAATAAAAACCTTTGTTCATACGACTGGTTGTACACGAATGTTCATAACAGCTTTATGTTTAATATCCCCAAACTAGAAACAAACCAAATGTCCATCACGAAATGAATGAACAAATTATGGTGTATTAATGCAATGGAAATAAATTAATTAATTGTAGTTAATGGAATACCAACCAGCAATAAAAAGGGAACTGAACTACAGAGCTACATATCATCGATGAATCTCAAAAATATTACAAATGACACTATTTGTATGGTATCTAGAACAAGCAAAACTAATCTAGACTGGCACAAAGGGGGTCAGTCATAGTCTGGGGTGGGAGTCAGGGAAAGAGTGACTGCAGAGGGGTACTGGGGTGATAGAAATGTGCTACATCTTGTTATGGTGATGGTTACACTGGTGTATACATATCAATTATGTGTAGATACCAAAACGTATTGAACTTGACATTAAAACTGATATATTTATTGTATGTAAACTATAGCAAGTAGGTTAAAATATTAATTATATCTCAACAAAGGTTTTTTTAAATTCAGTATATGACCAAGGATCACTGAACTTTTGAGAAAATCATTTCATATAGGAGACAGAGACCAAGGGAAATAGAAGATGCAAATTGAAAAAAAAAAAAAAGAATGTGTATATAGATTTTTTAAAAATTAGAAAACAAAACTTAGCATTAATTTCCTGAGATATTTTTCTTGCAAAAAATGACATTACCTCTATAAAAATGAGAAAGGTTGCTATAGTAAAAGAAATATTCAGAGAATAAAAGCACTCTTGTAAATTAAATATACAATAGCAAAAAATTTTTTTTCAATAACAAAAATTTTAAAAAGTGAGTAGAAATGGTGCAATATTATAGGAAAGATCAAAAGAAGACAACTTGATGAAATTTTAGAAACTAAAAATGAAAAGGAGAGGCTTCCAGAGAGATGGGTAGGTTTTTATACAAGTTATCAAAAATCAAAATTACTTGGGACTCCTTGACCACAAGAGCAGCTAGAAGACAAAGAATTATTCCTTCAAAATCTGAGGGAGAATTGTACCTGACCTAGAATTCTAAATCAGAGCAAATTGTCAATTACAATGAGGGTATAATAAAGACATTTTCCGATGTGCCAGGTCTCAAAAAAAAATGTACTGTACATGTTTTTGCTTCTTTTTTTTGTTTTTAAAGAAACTACCTGAGGTTGTAATTCATCAAAACATAGGACTAAAAGGGACACCTGGGTGACTCAGTGGGTTAAGCCGCTGCCTTCGGCTCAGGTCATGATCTCAGGGGACTGGTATCGAGCCCCACATCGGGCTCTCCGCTCAGCAGGGAGCCTGCTTCATCCCCTCTCTCTCTGCCTGCCTCTCTGACTACATGTGACACCTCTCTCTCTCTCTCTCTGTCAAATAAATAAAAAATATCTTTAAAAAAAAAAAACATAAGACTAAATATAGAAAGAAATGGGAATCAGGGACCAGGATTCAAGAGTGAGAGATGAGGGAACTCCCCCCCCCCCCAGCAAAGTGATGGGGGAAGAGAAGCCACCACCCACATCCATATTGTAACCAGCCCAAACTGAAGCAAGTCAGAAGGCTACGAGGACAGATACCTCAAGAAAATGAAACTGAATGCACTTCTGATGCATCTGGAGATATCATGAGCAGATTTAGACACGTGACAGGGGGTTTGGGGTTGAATTCGTGGGGGAAAAAAAAAAAAAACTGGGTGGCTCAGTTGGTTAAATGACTGCCTTCAGCTCAGGTCATGATCCCAGAGTCCGGGGATCAAGTCCTGCATCCGGCTCCCAGCTTCATGTGGAGTCTGCTTTTCCCTCTGACCTTCTCCCCTCTCATGCTCTCTCTCACTCATTTCAAATGAATAAATAAAATCTTTTTTAAAAATACACGCAAAAAACCCAAGCATAGGGGCTCCCACTGGCCCCGTCTGGGACAATCTAAACACCAAAATACGGCAATGTGTTATAAGCCATGGGAAAAAATAAGTCTGTCAGCCTACACTGAAAATTGATAAATAATGAGTCATAATAAATATATAAATGGAAGACGGGAAAGAGAGGTTCAGGAAGAATGCCCAACTGGTACATGTGTGGGGAGTGTTGGAATTGGAAAATCATCACTTTGTATTCATCAGTACAGAGATTGGGACTGATCAGACTCGCCAATGGATACTAATTCCAGGGGAAGTTTTGATGAGAAGGAAGATATCATATGATCTTAAAGTGTCCGTCTATAGGCTGATTAGTAACTGCAAGGAAGAGGAGCAAAAAGGAATGAATTCTATAATGAGAGAGATTGGGCGACACCTTTGAGAGTGATCAAAATTAACAGCAGCCCCAAAACAATAAGATACGTAGGAATAAACCTAACTGTACTCTGTAAACTATAAAACACTGATGAAAGACGGGCACCTGAGTGGCTCAGTGGGTTAAGCGTCTGCCTTCAGCTCAGGTCAAGATCCCAGGGTCCTGGGATCGAGACCTGCATCAGCCTCTCTGCTCAGCGGGGAGCCTGCTTCCCTTCCTCTCTCTGCCTGCCTCTCTGCCTACATGCGATCTCTCTCTCTCCGTCAAATAAATAAATAAAATCTTTTTTAAAATATTGATGAAAGAAATTGATGATGATACAAAGAAATGGAAAGATATTCCATGCTCAAGGATTGAAAGAACAAATATTGTGAAAATGCCTATGCTACCCAAAGCAATCTACATGTTTAATGCAATCCCTATCCAAAAACCAACAGCATTTTTCAGAGAGCTGGAGCAAACAATCCTAAAATCTGTATGGAACCACAAAAGACCCCAAATAGCCAAAACAACCTTGAAGCACAAAAGCAAGGCTGGAGACATCACAATTCTCGATTTTAAGTTTTATTACAAAGCTGTAGTGATCAAAACAATATGGTACTAGCACAAAAAGAGACACATGGATCAAAGGAACAGTATAGAAAACCTAATTTTCTGTGGCCAATTAACCTTCAACAAAACAGAAAAAAAAATCCAGTGGGAAAGATAGTCTCTTCAACAAATGGCGTTGGGAAAACAGGACAGCAACATGCAAGAGAATGAAACTGGCCCACTTTCTATCACCACACACAAAAACAAATTCAAAATGGATGAAAGACCTAAATGTAAGACCTGAAACCATCAAAACCCTAGAAGGGAACACAGGTAGTAACTTCTTTGATATTGGCCTGGCAACTTCTTACTAGATATGTCTCCTGAGGCAAGGGAAACAAAAGCAAAAATAAACTATTGAGCCTGCATCAAAATAAAAAGCTTTTGCACAGCAAAGAAAACAATGAACAAAACTAAAAGGCAACTGACGGAATGGGAGAAGATATTTGCAAGTACGTATCTGATAAAGGGTTAGTATCCAAAATATATAAAGAACTTATCAAACTCAACACCCAAAAAACAAATAATCCAATTAAAAATGGGCAGAAGACATAAACAGACATTCTTCCAAAGACATACAGATGGCTAAAAGTTACATGAAAATAGGGGCACCTGGGTGGCTCAGTGGGTTAAGCCACTGCCTTAGATTCAGGTCATGATCCCAGGGTCTTGGGATCGAGCCCCGCATTGGACTCTCTGCTCAGCAAGGAGCCTGCTTCCCCTCTCCACCCTCACCTGACTCTCTGCCTACTTGTGATCTCTGTCAAATAAAAAAATAAAATCTTAAAAAAAAAAAAGATACATGAAAATATGCTCAACATCCCTGACCAACAGGGAAACACAAATCAAAAGCACAATGAGATAATACCTCACAACTGTCAGAATGGCTAAAATCAATAACACAAGAAACAACAGGTGTTGCACTACTGGGTATTTCCCCAAAGAATACATAAATACTAATTCAAAGGGGGTACATGCACCAGTATGCTTACTGCAGTATTATCTACAATAGCCAAGTTATGGAAACAGCCCAGGTGTCCATTGACTGATGAATGGGTAAAGATGTGGTATATACACAATGGAATATTACTCAGCCACCCAAAGAGCAACTCTTGCCATTTGCAACGAATGGATGAAGCTAGAAAGTTTATTATAACGCTAAGTGAAATAAGTCAGAGAAAGACAAATACCATATGACTTCACTCATACGTGGAATTTAAGAAACAAAACAGATGAGCAAAGGGAAAAAAAAAAGAGAGAGAGGCAAACCAAGAAACAAACTCTTAACTAGGGAGAACAAACTGATGGTTAGCAGAGGGGAGGCAGGTGGGGAGATGAGTGACACAGGTGACGGGGATTAGGGAGTGTAGCTGTCGTGATGAGCACTGGGTGTTGTATGGAAGTATTGAATCACTATATTGTACACCTGAAACTAATATTACACTGTCTTTTCACTAACTGGACTTTAAATAAAAACTTTTTAAAAATTAAAAATATAAAATTAACAGCACCTATGATGGACAGGTGAACATTCCATACTTCCAAATGAGATACCCCAAAATGGATACATCTCCAGTTCTCCAATACAGTATTCTGGTCATGAAAGCACAGCCATAATTTAATCAAAATGAACACTGTATAAATGGGAAACGTTTTGGTTACAAAGACAGGTAAAGGGACTATAGCCTTAAAAATGTCAGTATCATGAAAAGCAAAGAAAGGCAGTGAGAAAGTTCTAGATTAAAAGAGGCTAGGGGCGCCTGGGTGACTCAGTGGGTTAAAGCCTCTGCCTTCAGCTCAGGTCATGATCCCAGGGTTGTGGGATCGAGCCCCTCATTGGGCTCTCTGCTCGGCTGGGAGCCTGCTTCCCCCCCACCTCCCCCACTCCCCCCCCCCACCTGCCTCTCTGCCTACTTGAGATCTCTGTCAAATAAATAAATATCTTAAAAAAAAAAAAAGAGGCTAAAGATATGTGACAACTAAAGGCAATTCTTGAACTTAGACTGGTTTCTGTGCTGGTGGGGAAACATGCCATCAAGGACGTTATTACACCAACTGACATAATTAGAATACAAACATATATGACATAAGATGATTCTATCGGCATAGTGATACATGGATGAAGTTGATAACTGGATTGTACTTATGTAAGAGAATATCTCCATTCTCAGGAAATACCAAAGTATTCAGGGGTAATGGACCATGATGAATACATAGTTTTCCATCAAATGGGTCAGGAAAAAAATTAGGCAGAGAGGAAAAAGAGAGAACATGATAAAGTAAACACGTTTAAAATGCTAACAGTAAATAAATTTGGGTAAATAGGCACTCCTCATTCTATTTTTATAAATTTGAAATTATTGCCAGAGAAAAAGTTAAAAAGAAACTAAATGCATTTTGATGTCCCCCAAGTTTAAATTAATGAAACAGTAATACAACAAGTACTATGGATCCACCTTAAGAAATAAAATATTACTAATGTAATTTTTAAAAATCATATTGAGAAACCTGAGTATTAGGTATATTATTTGGGAAAGGCTAATAAACCACAGGTTCCACAGATATAGACATTCAGGAGACATAAATTAGGTATATATGTGGATATATCTCCATGCTCCTCTTTGTATGATCTCCCATCTGGAGCGGGTTCACAATGCTTGGAGTTCAGTATACACTATACGGTATCAGTCATTTAAGAAACATTAAAGTAGGGGGCATCTGTAGCTCAGTCTGTTAAGTGTCTGACTCTTGGTTTCAGTTCAGGTCATGACCTCAGGGTCATAAGATTGAGCCCCACATTGGGCTCTTTGATCAGCTGGGTGTCTGCTTGAGATTCTCTCTCTCTACCCTTCCTACCCCCTGCACTCTCTTTTTCTCTCTCTCTCTCTCAAATAAGTAAATCTTTAAAAAAAAATTAAAGTACAGCTTCAAAAATTACATTTTTATTATGTTCTTATGTTCAAAAATTATGTTCTTATTACTGTTAGAAAATATACAAAACTGAACATCATTTTCCGCTTCATAAATTTATGTATTCTCTAAACTTCCTCTAATGAGCTATTTATTATCAAAATAGTTGCAATTTAAAAAAAATCACCCTCACAATTTTGCATGTATCATAGGATTACACTCAGTAAAACTACAAACAACAGAAGATCAAAGAGAATGTACCAAAAATGATTCTTCTGGGTGGTGAGAACACGATGTTTTTTCCTTCTGTCAAAAGTTTTATATTTTCCTAATTACTACTATAATGATGAAACATCAATTTTCTTTTCGTCTTGAAGAGAGAGTTACAGATCTTTTTTAAAGATTTTATTTATTTATTTGACAGAGAGAGAGATCATGAGTAGGCAGAGAAGCAGGCGGGGTCAGGGGAAGCAGGCTCCCTGCTGAGCAGAGAGCCTGATGCAGGGCTTGATCCCAGGACCCTGAGATCATGACCTGGGCCAAAGGCAGAAGCTTAACCCACTGAGCCACCCAGGCGCCCCAAAAGATTATTTTTTAAATGAGGTCTGCATCACACTCCGTGCACCAAAATTAATTGCAGGGATTTTTAAGAGTTAAGTTTTCAAACTGTAGAAAACTTGGGAGAACATGAAATCAAACCTCTTTAAGGGGATGTTTTTCTCAATCTAGGAATGCTAAAAGAAGCCACAAAGCAAAGAATTCGCTGTATAAAAATTCTGTAATATCATAAAGTCAGAAGAGTATCTCCCACCCTGAGGCTAGGACTACACACGTTGAAAGAAATGCTAACATAAGGCTCCTTAACCTTTCAGCCCCGTGGACTTAGGCTCCTCCCTCCAGCCCCCTCTCCTCCGGGCTCCGGCTGGGAATGGCCCCTGGTTACTCATTTGCATTCCCCGATCTCCTGTAAGACAACCTGAAGGCTTCTAGTGCAACAGGCGCCCTTCTTGACCTTGATAAAAAGCAGTTATGGGGCGCCTGGGTGGCTCAGTGGGTTAAGCCGCTGCCTTCGGCTCAGGTCATGATCTCAGGATCCTGGGATCGAGTCTCGCATGGGGCTCTCTGCTCGGCAGGGAGCCTGCTTCCTCCTCTCTCTCTCTGCCTACCTCTCTGCCTACTTGTGATCTCTCTCTGTCAAATAAATAAATAAAATCTTAAAAAAAAAAAAAAAAGAAAGAAAGAAAAGAAAAGAAAGCAATTACGATTCTCAACACCCTCCATCCACCTGTCCTTGCTTCCCGACTCTCCTGGAGAGGAAAGCTGCAGAATGCTACTACCCCTCCTTTATCCCACTTCCTGGCAGAAGGCACAAGGCTTCTCTTCCCAGCTTGGCCCAGGACTCCTGCAGAAGGGCCAGTGTGGCTGTCCTCTCTCCAGGATGGGGTCTTTGTCTACGATTGCGGTTCCATCTCCTGCAGCAAAGGAGACCATCTGCTGATGCCTGCCACCAGCTGTCGTCTCGTCTTCACTTTCTTGTCTCCCCAGAGAGTTCCCTGACTTTCAGGCACATGGTATTCTCTCTTGCCCTTGTTCAGCCTGGGTCTGTATCTTTTGGGAGTTTTCACAATCCCTCCCCTTCATGTAGCATCGCCCTGCCTTCCCCCTGGGGACTGAGGTCTGTCACCCTCCCCAAATGAGTCCCCTACTGTCATGTACACCATTACGTGGGACTATAGAAAAGGGAGTACATGCTAGAAGGTATTTGAGAGCACTCACAAGGGACAGATAGCGTCCGCCAGAGGAAAATAGATCCTGGGGCTTTAAGTCCCCAGGGATCTTAGTTTCAATTCCCCATATGGAGTCTCAAACCTGTGAATCACACCCAAGGTTGAAATTTTACTTTGGTGTAGTTTCAAGGGGGAAAACAACAACATAAAAAGAACATGCTTATTGAGCTAAGACTCTTTTTCCCACCTAGAAATCTCTCCCCCAGCTCTTTTTCCCACCTAGAACTCTCTCCCCCTCATGTCTTCACATTTTCAAATGAGATCCATCCATCAGGGTCTGGAATAAATGCCATCTCCTTCAGAAAGTCTTCTCTGATCTTCAAGATGAATGTTATTTTTCCTCCTTCTCAAATCGCCGAGTCCTGTGGTCATACATCTCCTGGGCAGAACAGATGCTGCCCACGTCCCCTGCTATGATGCCATCCCCTCCCCTTCTTGGTCTGCTGCTGGGGCCTCAGCAGACATAAGGCCCAGCTTGGTCAAGTTACAGCATGAACTGAATTGACCCGAGTAGAGCTGCTCACAGGCCCAAAGCCATCGCAGTCATAACTCTTTGAATGACAGCTGGCCGGCTGGCTGGCTAGCTAGACAAAACTCCTACCAAGGCCACAGAGCTCTGTTTCTCAGGGCTACCTCATGCCCTCTCTGCTCTCTCCATCATGACCTTATCCGTGCCACGCCCAGGACACGTGAGTCAGGTATGGTTGCTGTAACACTCACAAGTTACTTACACACTCATTTGTCTTCTTCCCATCATTTTAGGGCAGGTCTCTAGAAGCAGAGCCTGAGATGGAGATACTCTGGCAAGTGATACAGTGAGGAAGTGCTCCCAGGAGAAACCTAGAGAGGAACAAGAGAAGCGGGAGAGGGCAGGGGAAGAAGCTCAACAAAAATGTCAGGGGCCATCTAGCCACAGCCTGATCCATGCAGAGCCCCATAGCATCAAGGGCCTAGAGACAAAGGAGCTGGACGGTTGCACTCCTCCATCAGTCAGTCAGTGGTCTTGATGCATCCTGAGGGCAGGACTTGTAACCTCCCATACTTTCAGCTTCAATCAGCCAAGGGCAAGCCTCCAGGGAGAGCACAGGTGTGCGCTAAAAGCAGCCAACACCCATAGCAGTTAGAACATGGGTGCACTGGCCGGTCCAGAGGATCTGACACCCATCACAGTTGTCACACCACCAGCTATGGGCTGAATACTTGTGCCCCCCAACCTCAAATTTCTATGTAAAGGCCCTAAGCTCCAGTGTGTTTGGAGATAGAACCTTTGAAAGGTCATTAAGTTTGGATAAGATCGTGAGGATACCTTATAAGGGACTGAAGAGAACAGAGCTCTCTCTCAACCATGCCAGGATGTAGTGAAAAGGCAGTTGTCTACAAGCCAGGAAGCGGGCCCTCACCATCACTTGAGCACCCCTGGATCTCAGACTTCCAGCCTCTAGAACAGTGAGAAATTAACATTTGTGGCTTAAGCCCTCAGTCCATGGTATCTTGTTAGAGCATCCCTAACTGACTAAGATACCCCCCATCCTTTTTCTCTATTTATACATCTTTTCTTTGAATAGGTCTGTCATGAGCCTACTTTCACTTTCTTTTTTTTTAAACTTCAGAATTGGACATGAACACATTCAACTAATTCCAATCTTGATCAACAATACTGAAACCCCAGACTACTTGCTCCCACAGATTGGACAGGAGGTCATTTTCAACATTCGTCATGGAAGCTTAGAGATCATCTGCTGTTGTTTCTTCATTTCGTAGATAAGGAAACTGAGCACGGAGGGACAAGATTTACTTTGTCCAGCAAATTTTGTAGCAAAACCAAGTCTGGGTCTGCCTAATTTTCGGGCAAGAGCATTCCACCATACCCTAGCTCTCTTTACATCAGTGCATTATGTAACTATTCCACTAAGACTTTCTAATTAATCATTATTGGAAATTATCATTAAATTCAATGCTTGGGAAAAAAGTTGCATGCCAGGAATAGTATTCCCTCCTGTGGTTTATGTCTTAAATGGGAACATGGAGTTAAGCCAGATATAGAACCTACTTAAAACCTTACAGAGTTTTAAACCAAACTTGAACCTTCTGGAGTTCATTTATTTATTCTTGGCAACTTGCAGCTTCCTGGTTCTTGGAAAGTAGCTGGCTCATTTAGAAGAAAAACTCATGAGACTTCTTGTGCATTGAGTAGCTCTTACAAAACAATCTTTTGAAGTGTAAAGTGTAAATGAATAAGAAACAGAAGACTGAAGTTCTCCTAAAATACACACGGATGCAATCATTAAGGGAACAGGCACACCAGGCAAAATTCATAATTGTTTTTTATGCCCTAAACACTGAGGAGTAGTCTTGTGCTCAGCAAATCCCAAACATGCTAAGTTTTCCCTTTGTCTGAGACTCTCCTTAAGTATGTGGGGGACTTGGGTTTGTTACAAAGGGTACCAGAGGGAGTATGGCCAAGGCTAACTAAACCCATTCCACTCCGTCCCAAGCATTTCTTTTACAGTACGCTCTGTGAATAAGGGTTCTTTTTTCTTCCTAATCCAAACTGGTCAGAATAACCCATCACGGAACAAGACAGTCTTTAGGCTAAAAGAATGTGGTCATGGCCATTGAATACCAATTAGGACGACTGCTTTTCTGAATTTAAAGGCCTACTGCTCTCAAAGTTGAATGTCATGGAAGAGGGGTTCTCCTCAGAACAGAAACAGTTTCTTTTGACACAGATAAACTATTTTCTCTTTTCACTTGGCCTTTCAGTCATCTAGAAGGTCTCTACTCTAGTCTACACTTTAGGTCTCAGCCCAAGTTCAGCTCAAGGCACATTAAGATTTCTTAGCCAGTTCCTCTGTGTTGTATGTTAGAAAAGAATATAAAGCTCTCTTCCTTAATAGCTGGTTTATCCATCGAAGAGAAGAGCAAATACAAACAATTGCCTAATGCCTGGAAACTTGGTTTTGGTTGTTCTAACCAACTGATTCCTAATTCATCATACATATCATTATTCTTCAGCATGAAGAATTAAATTACATAACATTATCCCTTCAGCTCACCATTAAGATGGGCCATCACCCCTCCCACACAGCTACAAATATTTTCAAGACAATTTTCAATACCATTTACAAGCTTTGGAGCAGCCTGGATCTCCCTGCTATATTGCAAGATGGCAGATACAGCATAGCGGAGTAGATAGAGTCAGACTTTGGAGTCAAGTGACCTGGGTTTTAATCTTCAGTTCTGCTCCATATGAGCTTGGTGGCCTTGGATAAGTTACTTGACATTTTGGAATCTGAGTCTCCTCATCTGTATACCAGAGGAACACTGGTTAGCTTGTCAGATAGTTGTAAAGGTTAAATGAGTTAATGTGCAAACATGCCCAGTCCATAGTAGGTGCTCAAAAACTGGGAGCAATTACTTTTATTATCGTTGAGACCACACAAAAGCACCAACCTTTCTGAAAGCTCTCTTGCTGGCAGCTGGTAGTGACCTCTCAGCAGTTCCTCTGAGGTGTTACACAAGACTCTTGTTGCATTCTGTCTCCTCCTGCCCCCTCAACCTTGGCCATGAGGAGGAAAGCATAGAGTTGTGAGGAGCTGAAGTGACTTGCTAAAGGTATTCCCAAATGGGGAAGCCCTCTTGAGTAAGGGAGTCCAGGAATATGATCATTCCATGCCTGTTACTTCTCCAGGTTCTGTGTGGAGATGGGAGTATGTGGAAGCATTAGCACTTCTCTTTCTCCCAAGTTCCCTCTAACTCCAACTCAAACAAAACAAAACAAGACAAAACAAAACAAAAAACCCTAAATTAGCCATTAGCTACTATATGATCTCACTAGAGAGGCTAGCCAGATCTCTAGGCATTTCTGGTTATGTATCAGGCACCTAAAAATGTGGGCCTGGAGTTTGGCAAAGGTGTAAAACATGGGGATATTGATTTAGATATCATCATAGTCAGTTGGGGCTGCTATAACAAAAATGCCATAGACTGGAGGGCTAAAACAAAAAACATCTATTCCTCACAGTTCTGGAGGCTGAGAGGGCCATGCTCAGTGAACTGGCAGAATGGGTGTCAGATGAAGGCCCATTTCCTGGCTTGTAGGTAACCACCTTTTCCCTGTATCCTCACATGGTAGAGCTATCGGAAGATAGTGCTCTTCCTCTTCTTATTAGGACACTGATCCTATAGAACCCCATCAGGGTTCTACCTTCACGACCCAATTGCTTCTCCAAATCCCAACCTCCAAATCACATTAAAGCTTCAACATATGAATTTGGGGAAAACCCAAACATCCAATCCACAGTAGATATCCTTCACCTGCATGGTTAATTGAACCCCCAGTGATGGGCGCAATTTCCGAGGCATCAATGGAGCTCATATGCTCCTAGAACCAGTATATCATATGTAATATATATTATGATCTATTATGTTATAGCCAAGAAAACTTTGAAAAAGGGAAGCAGTAAGGGAGGAGTTCACCTTAAGGGATGTTAAATCCCATTATAAAGCTAGTTTGCTGTTGCTAGGACTTCTAATACTATGTTGAACAAGAGTGGTGAGAGAGGGCATCCTTGTTGTGTTCCTGATCTCAACGGGAAGGCTGTGAGCTTTTTCCCATTGAGGATGACATTTGCTGTGGGTTTTTCATAGATAGATTTTATGAAGTTCAGGAATGTTCCCTCTATCCCTATACTTTGAAGGGTTTTAATCAGGAACGGATGCTGGATTTTGTCAAATGCTTTTTATGCATCAATTGAGAGGACCATGTGGTTCTTCTCTCTTCTCTTATTGATTTGTTCTATCACATTGATTGATTTGCAAATGTTGAACCATCTTTGTAACCCAGGGATGAATCCCACCTGGTCATGGTGGATAATCTTTTTAATGTGCTGTTGGATCCTATTTGCTAGGATCTTGTTGAGAATCTTAGCATCCATATTCATCGGTGATATTGGTCTGAAATTCTCCTTTTTGGTGGGGTCTTTGCCTGGTTTGGGGATCAGTGTAATGCTGGCTTCATAAAAAGAGTCTAGAAGTTTTCCTTCTGCTTCAATTTTTTGAAACAGCTTCAGGAGAATAGGTGTTATTTCTTCTTTGAAAGTTTGGTAGAACTCCCCAGGGAATCCTTCAGGTCCTGAGCTCTTGTTTTGGGGAGGTTTTTGATCACTGCTTCAATCTCATTACTAGATATTGGTCTATTCAGGTTGTCAGTTTCTTCCTGGTTCGATTTTGGGAGTTTATAGTTTTCGGGAATGCATCCATTTCATCTAGGTTGCTTAACTTATTGGCATATAACTGTTGATAATAACTTCTGATGATTGTTTCTATTTCCTTGGTGTTAGTTGTGATCTCTCCCTTTTCATTCATAATTTTATTAATTTGAGCTTTCTCTCTTTTCTTTTGGATTAGTGTGGCCAATGGTTTATCAATCTTACTGATTCTTTCAAAAAACCAGCTTCTAGTTTCATTGATACTTTCTACTGTATCTCCAGTTTCTTTCTCATTGATGTCTGCTCTAATCTTGATTATTTCCCTTCTTGTGTGTGGCGTTGGCTTAATTTGTTGTTGAATCTCCAGTTCTTTAAGGTGTAGAGACAGCTGGTGTATTCTGGATTTTTCAATTTTTTTGAGGGAGCCTTGGATGGCTATGTATTTCCCCCTTAGGACTGCCTTTGCTGTATCCCATATGTTTTGGGCCAAAGTGTCTTCATTCTCATTGGTTTCCATGAATTGTTTAAGTTCTTCTTTGATCTTCTGGTTGATCCAAGCATTCTTAAGCAAGGTGGCCTTTAGCTTCCAGGTGTTTGAGTTCCTTGCAAATTTTTCCTTGTGATTGAGCTCCAGTTTCAAAGCATTGTAATCTGGGATAATGCAGGGAATAATCTCAGTCTTTTGGTATCGGTTGAGCCCTGATTTGTAACCCAGTATGTGGTCTATTCTGGAGAAGGTTCCATGTACACTTGAGAAGAATGAGTATTCCTTTGTTTTAGGGTATATAAACAAGGGTATATAATTTTAGATATATAATCTATGAGGTCCATCTGGTCCAATGTTATCATTCAACACTCTTGTTTCTTTATTGATTTTCTGCCTGGATGATCTGTCTATTACTGAGAGAGGTGTGTTAAGATCTCCTACTATTAATGTATTCATATCAATATGACTCTTTATTTGATTAATATTTTTCTTATGTAATTGGTTGCTCCCATATAGGGGGCATAGATATTTACAATTGTTAGATCATCTTGGTGAATAGTCCCTTTAAGAATTATGTAGTGTCCTTCTGTATCTCTGACCAGAGAATAACATAGGCAGTAACCTCTTCAATATCAGCCACAGCAACTTCTTTCAAGATAAGTCTCCAAAGGCAAAGGAAACAAAAGTGAAAATGAACTTTTGGGACTTAATCAAGATGTAAAGCTTCTGCACAGCAAAGGAAACAGTCAACAAAACAAAGAGGCAACCCATGGAATGGGAGAAGATATTTGCAAATGACAGTACAGACAAAAGGTTGATATCCAGGATCTGTAAAGAACTTCTCAAACTGAACACACACAAAACAGATAATCATGTCAAAAATTGGGCAGAAGACATGAACAGACACTTCTCCAAAGAAGACATACAAATGACTATCAGACACATGATAAAATATTCATCATCACTAGCCATCAGGGAGATTCAAATTAAAACCACATTGAGATAACTTACACACTGAGATACCTTACACCATTTAGAAAGGCCAAAATTAGCAAGACAGGAAACAACATGTGTTGGAGAGGATTTGGAGAAAGGGGAACCCTCTTACACTGTTAGTGGGAATGCAAGTTGGTGCAGCCACTTTGGAGAACAGTATGGAGATTCCTTAAAAATTAAAAATAGAGCTTCCCTATGACCCTGAAATTATACTACTGGGTATTTACCCCAAAGATACAGATGTAGTGAAAAGAAGGGCCATCGGTATCCCAATGTTTATAGCAGCAATGGCCACAGTCACCAAACTGTGGAAAGAACCAAGATGCCTTTCAATGGACGAATGGATAAGGAAGATGTGGTCCATATACACTATGGAGTATTATGCCTCCATCAGAAAGGATGAATACCCAACTTTTGTATCAACAGGGATGGGACTGGAAGAGATTATGCTGAGTGAAATAAGTCAAACAGAGAGAGTCAATTATCATATGGTTTCACTTATTTATGGAGCATAACAAATACCATGGAGGACATAGGGAGATGGAGAGGAGCAGGGAGTTGAGGGAAATTGGAAGGGGAGATGAACCATGAGAGACTATGGACTCTGAAAAACAATCTGAGGGTTTTGAAGGGGCAGGGGGTGGGAGGTTGGGGGAGCCAGGTGGTGGGTATTATGGAGGTCATGTTTTGCAAGGAGCACTGGGTGTGGTGCATAAACAATGAATTCTGTTATGCTGAAAAGAAATTTTTTTAAAAAAAAGCTAGTTTGCAGTAAAAATCTATACAGTGCCTCCTAGAACAAAAGAAGCAGTCCAGACCATGGAGAGTACACACAGAAAAATTTCATATGTGATCAGCAAATGACACTATATAATTAGTTATTTGAAAATCTGATTTGATCTTGAGGCAGAAGCAGTTAGGGCTCACCAAATATTCTAGACTCTCCAACTGGAAACAAAAGACTTTGAGATGGTAGAATTGCAGGCAGAAGCAGGCTGGGACCCTGAAAGGCTGCCTGGGGGACCACCACTCCACAGCGTCACCTGACCATCACTGGACTTGACATCAGTGAGAATTAAGGCTTTGTTCTGTTAAGGCACTGAGATTTCAAGGTTTGACAGTTGTAGCAGCAAGCATTAATTATCTCAAATATAACACCTTCACACCTTATACCACACATCAAAATCAAAATAAATTCAGGTTAGAATAAGAAATAAAGTGTTGAAAAAACTGGATGAATATAAAGATGAACGTTTATTCAATCCCTAGATGGGGTTTTTCTAGGTGTAAAAGCAGTAGAAGAAATCATAAAAGGAAAAATTTATAGCTTAACTACATGGAAATTCTTAAATTCCATTTAAAAGAGATTAGAAATTAAAAACAGAATTGAATAACAAATGGAAACGGTATATTTGCTGCAACTGTGATAAAGGGTTAATTTCCTTAATATTTAAAGAACTCATAAAAATGGAAGCCAGGGGAGAGAAAAAGGATTATCTGAAGCAAAGCTTTAATCATAGCTGGCTTGTCCTGATACCTAAAATGTTTCTGAGTCCCCAACTTCTGCCAATTGGTGTGCATTCTGTACATGCAAACTGTATTTAACATTGGCTCAAACCCAACCTAATTAGTAAAGTCAATCTGCCACAAAGAAATGATCATTATAATGCTTCATGCAGCCAAATGTCCATGATGTTTCTGGTATGTGCTATTGGAAGTTCTCCACATGACTGCTCCCCTGTGTTGGTGCAAGAAATTTAGAGCTGGTCATACCCCCTTTCTTTCGGAGTTCAAGAGTAATGGTAAGATTGTCCCCAGGAACAGAGCGAGTGTAGGCCGTGAAGAAATTCAAGGCAATTTGTAAAAATGAATTCCACTTGTATCTGTTTGGTCATGCAGCCCATTATTGAGCCTGGTGCTAGTCATTTTTTTTCTTTTTGCATTTCTTTATTTAAGAAATAATGCTGTGGGTTTTTCATAGATAGATTTTATGAAGTTCAGGAATGTTCCCTCTATCCCTATACTTTGAACAACAACCCTATAGCTAGGTATCATTTGTACTTTTTTCAAATAAAGAAACTGAGGCTGAAGTTGGTGAAATAATTTGGCCAACATGACACAAGGAACTGGCAGAGCCGAGATCTGAACCACAGTGTGTCTGACTCCGAGGGCATGTACCTAATTGCTGACCATGTTGTTTTCTGTCAATCTAAAGGAAATTTTTGCATAGATGGCATGTCTTGGCAATAGCAGGGTTTGAGGGGGCAGAGGAAAGAATGGAGAATGGATAAATAAGGAGGCATGGGAATGACTTTGGCTGCCAGCTACCTTCTGACCTAAAACAATCAAGAAAAAACCCAAATGAAATATATGAAACAGTAGTTTTCAAGATACTGGATATCAAAAAGGGAAGGACAATGATCTCTGTGAGATGAAAAACAAATGAGGTGAGATCTAAGATTGCCTCATCTAAATGCCCAAAGAGATCCCAGGCCACACTGCAGGCTGGTGGATCCCAGGCAGAGTCGAGCAGTGTCCTGAGTTGAGGAGATGGGAAATCCCCCAGTGACTAGCATTCATAGGCCAGTGACTAGAAACTAGGGGGCTATACGTCAACAGAGAGCTCTGGAGATCTGAAGAGAGTTCTCTTTGAATCTTCCTTTGGCTAAGTTCTGATCAGAACATACATGTGAAGAAGCAACCTCAGACCGAGGAAAGAGAAAGGGTTAGAGGGGGAAATTCCTGGAGCTCACACAAAGCTGAAAATGTTTTGTTTTGTTTTTTTGACTTCATGAGCCAGGTTGGAAAACCTCAGAATTCAAAGGGCCCTGGGTAAAGGTACCAGCAAGGGTTTTGCCTAATTTGCGAGGCAGAACTAGTCCTAGAATAAATTCTGTTCTTGCTCAGTGTAATAAGGCTTATTAAAAGTAAGACCTGAAAAACATTAAACTGTTTCCAAGTAACTTAGCTGCATCACAGAATAAAACTCAATTTTGTAGGTAGAAAAAACGTCTAGCACCCAACAAGGTAAAATACACATGTCTGACATCTAGTAGTAGGAGAATAAGACATAATGAGGAGAGAGCCAGCCAACCAAAACTGACCCAGAAATGACACAGATGATAGAACTAATAGACAAGGATAGACAAAAGTTGTTAAAACAGAATATCATATATTCGAGAAGCTTAAGGAAAGATGGAGCATGTTTAGTAGAGACGTGGGGGATATAAGAAAGATTCATCAAATATCTAGAGATAAAAGCTGTAATATCTGAGACGAAAAATAAACTTTATGGGATGAGCCATCACAGAGAAAAGAATAATGAACTTGAAGACACAGTGATAACAACTATCCAAAATAAAATACTGAGAGAAAAAAAGACTGAACAACAAGAGCACTAGTGAGCTATGGGACACTAGTGAGCTATGATATTTCAGGTAACTGAAATCTCCAAAGGAGGAGAGGGCCCAAAAAAAAAAAAAAAAAAAGGAATAATGGCTGGCAAATTTCCAAACTTGATGAAAGCCAAATATCCACATATGCAAAAAGTTCAACAACCTCCAAGTGCAGGAAACATGGAGAAAAATACATCAAGACACACTGCAATTGATTGCTTAAAACAGTATAACCAATAAATCTAGAAGGGCATAAAATGAAATAATAAAAAAAATAGACAATTCCAAAAAAGGCAGAAAAAGAATACAGAAAGCAAATAGCAAAATATTAGACTTAAGCACAACCAAATTTTTAAAAATCACACTCATGTGTATGGTCTAAACTCCCTCAGAAAAAGACAAGAAATTACCAATTGGATAAATAAAGCAAAATCCTACTACGGGCTGCCATCAAGAAACCCACTTTAAATGCAAAGACACACAGACTAAAAGGAAAGGGATGGTAAAACTAAACTATGTTGCTTTAGATTCTTAAGACTGATATGACAAGTCAGCGTGAACTTGATGACTGAAAATAACAATTCTGGGGTGCCTGGGTGGCTCAGTCATTAAGCGTCTGTCTGCCTTTGGCTCAGGTCATGATCCCAGGGCCCTGGGGTCAAGCCCCATGTTGGGTTCCCTGCTCTGCAGGAAGCCTGCTCCTCCCTCTCCCTCTCCCCCTTCCTGTGTTCCCTCTCTGGCTGTCTGCCAAATAAATAATTCTTTAAAAAGAAAGGAACAATTCTAGAGGCTAGAAGTCTGAAATCAAGGTGTTGGCCGGGCCATGATCCCTCTGAGGTCTTTAATGATGAATCCTTCCTTTCCTCTTCCAGCTTCTGGTGGCTCCTGCTGTCCCTTGGATTGTGGCAGCATCCCTTCAATCTCCCCTATGTCCTTGTGCATCCCTTTCTGTCTCTTATAAGGACATTCTCATTGGATTTACGGCATGCTCTAATCCAGTATGATCACTACCTGCATCTGTAAAGACCCTATTCCAATTAAGTTCATATTCCGGAGTTCTTGGTAGAAATGAATTTGGGGAAGACACTATTGAACCCATTACATATACTAACACCAATCAAAAGAAATCTGGGGTAGCTATATTAAGACCAAAGTACATTTCAAACAATGAATATATCCAGAGATAATAATATCATTTCATATTGATAAAGCAGTCAATTAATCCAGAGACTTGGTAATTCCAAATATTTATGCACCTAATAACAGAATTTCAAAAGGCATGAAGCAAAAACTGATAGAACTACAATGATAGACAAATTCATACTTATAGTTGAAGATTTCAACACTCCAGTTTCAGTAATTAATTCAAAGAATAAAGAAGTGTTCTCTAAAACATAGAAGACCTGGAAAGCACTATCAAAAAACTTGACTTAATGGATATTTATAAAACATTCCACACAACAGCAGTAGCATAGACATTCTTCTCAAGTGCATAAGAGTACTTACCAAAGTAAGCACAGAAGTATATTCTCGGTCCTAAAACAAGTTTCAATCACTTTAAAAAGAGCCAATTCATACAAAATATATTCTCTGATCACAATGGAATTAAACTAGAAATCAACAACAGTAATGTCTCTGGAAAGAGATACAAATACTTACAACCAAATAACATGCTTCTAAATAGCCCATAGGCTAAAGAAGAAATCAAGAGGAATTAGGAAATATTTTGATTGAATGAAAATGAAAACACAACATATCAAAATTTGTGGGATGTAATTGAAGTGATACTTAGAGTGAAATTTATAGCACTAACTGCTTATGTTAGAAAAGGAGCTCAAGTTAATGAACCGAGCTTCCACCTTAAGAAACTAGAAAAAGAGCAAGAAGAACCTAAAGAAAGCAGAAGTCAATAAAATCAATAACAGAAAAAACAATAGAGAAAAATCATTGAAACCAAAAGTTTTTTTTATTAAAAAGACCAACAAAACTGATAACCCCCAAGCTAGTCCAATCAAGAAAAAATAATAAAATACACAAATTGCCAATATCAGAAAGAAGAGAAAATCATTACTACAGATTCTAAATATATTACAAGAATAAGAGACAGTAAATCTGAGTAGCCCTATAAGTATTAAAGAAATTTCATTTATAGTTAAAAACATTCCCTCCACACAAAACAAATTCCAGGTTTAGATAGATTTATTGGTAAATTCTATCAAAACTTAAAAAAAGAAATAATGCCAGTTCTATACAAACTCTTTCAGAATATTAAAGAGGAGGGAATACTTCCCAACTCATTCTTTGAAGAAGGCATTATTACACTGAAACCATAGTCAGACAGATATTAGAAGAAAAGAGAACTATCAGCCCATACTCCTAATAAACACTAACAAAACCCAAAATTATAGGAAATGAGATCTAGCAATATATGAGATAGGTATATATATCTATAGATATATTCTATATATATTCTCTCTCTATATCTATCTATCTATCTATCTATCTACAGATAGATAGATAGATAGATAGATATAGAGAGAGATAGAGAGATATATATATATCTAGAGATATATATAGAGAGATATATATCTATATATAGAGATATATATATATCTAGAGAGATATATCTCTAGAGAGATATATAGATATATCTCACAATGTAGTGGGGTTTATCCCAATAATGTAATATTTGTTGAACATTTAAAAACCATTGAATGAGGGGTGGCTGGGTGGCTCAGTCTGTTGGCATTCCAACTCTGGATTTAAGCTCAGATCTCGATCTCACAGTCATGAAACTGAAACTGCATTGGGCTCCATGCTGGGCATAGAGCCTCCTTGAGATTCTCTCTCTCCTCCCTCTGCCTCTTCCCCACTCATGCTCTCTCTCTCTCTAAATAATAATTATAATAATAAATAACCATTGAATGAAATATATCATTCTGTAGATGCAGAAAAATACTTGGCAAAACCCAACATCCATTCCTGACAAAACCTTTCAGAAAACTAGGAATAGAAATTTCTCAACCCGTTAGGGAATACCAATAAAAACCTACAGACCACATTATAGTTAATGGTGAAAGACTGACTGACTACTTTTCCCCTAAAATCAGAAAAAACTAAGATGTCATCTCACATCACTTACATTCAACATCATACTAGAGATTCTAGCCAGTGAAATAAGCCATTAAAAATAAATAAAAAGCACATAGATTGAAGAGGAAAAAGTAAGACCATTTGCAGACAACATAGTCATCTATATAGGAAATCCTATGCAAATGCAAAAGTCACTAGAACAAAGAAGTGCATTTAACAATGTTGCAGGACAAAAATCAGAAAATGAAAATCAATCTTTTTAATGAGGTATAACTGACATATAACACTATTAATTTCAGGCATACAATGGGATTTCTTATTTGCAGGCATTGTAAAATGATCACCACAATAAATCTATTTAACATCAATCACCATAGTTATAAAAACTTTTTTTCTTGTAATGAGAAGTTTTAAAATCCATTGTCGTAGCAACTTTCAAATATGTGATACAGTGTTGTTAACTATAGTCACATTACATCCCCATGACATTTTATAACTGGATGTTTAAACCTTTTGACCTTCATCTATTTTGCCCAGTCCCTACCCTTCACCTCCGGCAACTACAAATCTGTTCTCTGTACCTATTCTTTCCTTCCTTCCTTTCTTCCTTCCTTCCTTCCTTCCTTCCTTCCTTCCTTTCTTTCTTTCTTTCTTTCTTTCTTTCTTTCTTTCTTTTTTTTTTTTTTCAGATTCTATATCTAAGTGAGATCATACAGTCTTTGTCTTTCTCTGACTTATTTCACTTAGCATAATGCCCTCGAGGTCCATCCATGTTGTCACAAACGGCAGGAATTTCTTCTTTTTATAGTTGAATAATATTCCCTTGTATACATATACCACATTTTCATCCATTAATAAGCAACTTAGGTTGTTTCTGTCTTCTGGCTATTGAAAATAATGCTGCAAAGCACATGGGGATGCATATATCTGTTCAAGTGAGTGGTTTGCTTTCTTTTGATAAGTACCCAGAACTGGAATTGCTACATCATATGGTAGTTCTATTTTTTTATTTTTTGAGGAAGTTCCATGTTGTTTTCTATACTAGCTGTACCAACTTACATTTCCATGAACAGTGCACAAGTGTTCCCTTCTCTCTACATCCTAACCAATACTTGCTATTTCTTGTCTTTTTGTTAATAACCATTATAACAGGTGTGAGATGATATCTCCTTGTGGTTTTGATTTGCATTTCCCTGGTGATTAGTGATGTTGAGCATCTTTTCATGTGTCTCTTGGTCATCTGTATGTCGTCTTTGGAAAATGTCCATTCAGATTCTCTGCCCATTTTTTAATGAGATTGTTGTGGGTTGGTGGGGGTTTCTTTGTTTTGTTTTGTTTTTGGCTATTGAGTTGTATGAGTTCTTTATATATTTTTTATATTAACCCCTTAACAGTTAACGTGATTTGCAAATATTTTCTCCCATTCTGTAGGTTCCCATTTCATTCTGTGGATGGTTTCTTTGACTGTGTGAAAATTTTTAGCTTGATGTAGTCCCACTTATTTATTATTGCTTTTGTTGCTTTTGGTGTCAAATCGAAAAAATCCTCACCAAGACCAGTGTCAAGGAGAATACTGCCTATGTTTTCTTCTAGTAGGTTTATAGGTTCAGGCTTTATGTTCAACTCTTTAATCCATTTTGAGTTAGTTTGGGTATGTAGTGTAAGATAGTGGTCCAGTTTATTCTTTTTCTTTTTTTTTTTTAAGATTTTTATTTATTTATGACAGAGAGAGATAGTGAGAGAGGGAACACAAGCACAGGGGAGCTGGAGAGGGAGAAGCGGGCTCCCTGCTCTATGGGGCTCGATCCCAGGACTCTGGGATCATGACCTGAGCTGAAGGCAGATCCTTAGCGACTGAGTCACCCATGTGCCCCCAGTTTCATTCTTTTTCATGTGACTGACTGTACAGTTTTCCCAGGACCATCTGTTGAAGAGACTGTCCTTTCCCAATCAGATATTCTTGCCTTCTTTGTTGTAAACTGATTGACCATATATATATATGGTTTTCTATTCCGTTCCATTAACATGTCAGTTTTTATGCCAATACAACACTTTTTGATTACTATAGCTTTGTAATATAGTTTGAAATCAGGGAATATGGTGTTTCCAGCTTTGTTCTTCTTTCTCAAGATTGCTTTAGGTATTCAGGGTGTTTAGTGGTTCTATACAAATTTTTGGATTTTTTATTCTATTTATGTGGAAAATGCTGCTGTATTTTAATAGGGATTGCACTAAATCTGTATACTGCTTTGGGTGGTATGGAAATTTAAGCAATATTAATTCTTCCAATCCATGAACATAGAATATCTTTCCATTTATTTGTGTCTTCTTTAATTTCTTTCATTAATGTCTCAGCATTTTCCCTGGACAGGTCTTTCATCTCCTTGGTTAAATTTATTTGTAGGCATTCTATTCTTTTCAGATGATGCTGTTGTAAATGGGATTTTTTTCTTGTTTTTCTCTTTCTGATAGTTCATTATTAGTATATAGAAATGCAACAGATTTTTGTATAGCAACTTTTTATTCTTCAACCTTACTGAATTTGTTTGTTAGTTTTAATAGTTTGTTGGTGTAGTCTTTAGGATTTTCTGTATATAATTTCTGCAAATAGTGACAGTTTTACTTCTTCCTTTCCAAACTGGATGTCTTCAATCTATTTCATTATAATACCAATGAGGAAACAGAAATTGAGATGTAAAGACCTATACCATTCCCAATAGCATCAAAAAATATAAATTGCTTAGGAAAGACATATATAAAAGACATATAAGCTCTGTATATTGAAAATTACAAAACTCTGATTAAAGAAATTAAAGATAACCCAAATAAATGAATAACTGTGCTTATAGCTGGATAACTTAATCTTGTTAAGGTATCAACTCTCCCCCAAATGGATCTACAGACTCAACACAGTCTCAGTCAGACTCTTAAAAGGACTTGTTGTAGAAACAGATGCACTTATTAAAATTCATGTAAGTCAGAGGACTTAGAATAGCTAAAACAACTTTGAAAAAGAAAAAGTTGGAGAACTTATACTGCCAGATATCAAGATTTCTAAAGTTACAGTAAGTAATCAAGGTGTTGGTGTAGAGATGACAATCAATGGAGCAGCATAGAGTCCATAAATAGTCCCTTAACTTATTTAGCTAATTGATATTCAAGAAAGGTACAAGACAATTCAGTATGGAAATGACTTTTTTTTTAAACAAGGTCTCAACTAATACCCATTTGCAAACAAAAACAAAAACAAAACAAAACAAATACTTCAGTCCTTACCTTATACTATCTACAGAATGAACTCCAATTTGATCATAAACCTACACAAAACTTAAAACTATAAAACTTCCAGAATAAAACCCAGGGGAAAATCTTTGTGAACTTGGCTTAGGCAAAGACATCTTTGAAACAATCAAATAAGCATAATCCATAAAAAGATAAAATTGAAAAATTGGATGTCATCAAAACTAAGAACTTTTATTCTTTGATAGACATTGTGAAGAGAGATGAAAAACAAGCCATAGACTTGGAAACAATATTTTCAGAGAAAAATATCAGATAAAGATTTGTATTTATAATATATAAAGAACTGTAAAAACTCAGTAATGAGAAAACATACATCCCAATTTTAAGATAGAAAAGAGATTTGAAGGAGACAACTCACCAAAGAAAATATAAGTGGGTACAAGAAGACATTCAGCATCATTAATCACTAATTGTCAAGGAAATTCATATGAAAACCACTAACCCCATTGGAATATCTATAATTGAAACAGACTGATCGTCCCAAGCACTGGTGACAAAGTAAAGCAATTAGAAGTCTCATATACTGCTAGTGGGGATGTTAATCATGCAACCACTCAGAAAACAGTCTGGCAATTCCATAAAATGTTAAACTTATATCTACCATATGACTTATCTGTTCCACTCTTTGGTGTTTAACCAAAATAAATGAAAGCATATGTTCATACAAAGACTTGGACATGAATGTTGTTCATAACAACTTTATTCAAACAAGCCAAAAAGTGGAAATGACTCAAATGTCCATCAATGAGTAAGTGGATAAACAAATTATGATATATTCATGCAATAAGTTAGTTCTCAGCAGTAAAAATGAATGAACCGTTGATACATGCAACAACAACATGCATGAATCTCAAAATAATTATGCCAAGTGAAATAAGCCAGACCAAAAAAGAATACATATTGCATGATTCCATTTACATAAAATTCTACAGAATACAAACTATATTGACAGAGGTTGCCTGAGGACTGGGAACAGGCGATACAAGACAGGGAGGAGGAGGCAGGAGGGATTGCCATAGGGAACTTTTGGGTACAATGGATATTTTTATCATCTTGATTGTAGTGATTATTTCCTCACTGTACATATATGTCAAAATAGATCAAATTGTACACTTTAATATGAAGTCAATTATACTTTAATAAAGCTATTAGAAAGACAGACCAACAGATAAGGAGAACTAGAAAAAAAGGGCCTGAGATGGTTGGGGAATATCACTGGAGAGTACTATGGGATTCATGACTTTTGAAGGTGAAGGATCCAACTGAAAATAATAGAAATAACATAATAGTAATTAATAATGATACCATTTTTTCCATGTGTCTGTTTGGAGAAATGTCTGCTCATGCCTTCTGCCCATTTCTTGACTGAATTTTTTGGTTTTTTTGGGTATTGAGTTTGATAAGTTCTTTATAGATTTTGGATAGAAATCTTGTCATTTGCAACTATGTGGATGGAACTAGCGGGTACTATGCTAAGCAAAATAAGTCAGTCAGAGGAAGACAAATACCATATGATCTCACTTATATGTGGAATTTAAGAAACAAAACAGATGAACATAGGGGAAGGGAAGGAAAAATAAAATAAGATGAAAACAGAGAGGGAGATAACCCATAAGAGACTCTTAACTGTAGGAAAAAAACTGAGGCCTCCTGAGGGGGATGGGTAACTGGGTCACGGGCATTAAGGAGGGCACTTGATGTAAACACTGGGTGTTGTATGCAACTGATGAATCACTAAATTCTACCTCTAATAATACAGCACATGTTAATTAAATTGAATTTAAATTTAAAATTTTCATTAAAAAGAGAAAAAAATTGTTTCTATTATATTTAATGCTTATTGCCTGCTTGCTATTTTATATGTATACATATGAGAAAATGGAACCTCAGAAAAAGCTAAGCCATTTGTTCAAGGTCACAGACCTAGTGAGTGGTAGAATAATAATTTGGATCCAGAGCCCACACACTTAACCAGATCACTGGGAAGTTTTCAGGACAGACCACAGGGCAGCCTCCATTTCCTTCAGCACTGGGGAGGTGCTAGCATAGACCTAGTCATAGTGGTTCCCAGCACTCTTGACTCTGCCCAGCCCCACAAACCCTTCCTCTCTTGCTTTTGCTCCTGATGCTCTGAGGCCAGGCAGGCAAAGGCATCCCTGACAAGTTTTGAGTCAGGAAGCACTGGTCTCACAAATTCCAAGCCAGGAAGGTTGGGAGCTAGTGCTCCAAGGGACCTTTGAGAAGATGAAGATGAAAGCTGCTGGGGAAAGTGATGCACAAGGACATGCCTGAAATATCTACAGGTTCAGCCACTTCTCCAAATCTCCCTGGGGAAGGAGGGTGGGGGAGGACATGTGGGCCAGTCAAGGCAGGTGCTCCAGGATGTCTCATTAGGCCTGGGAGGGCCTTGGAAGAAGACTAGTCTGTATTCAATAAAATAAGCTAGAATGCCACATGCAAAACCTTTGAAACAGAATCCTTAAAAATGGTCTAAATAAAACACTTCATATGCCCCTAGAACACAGCAAATGTTCTGGCTACTGGAATTTTTGTTGTAATAGTTCAGAAGCAATAGGACCAAATATTGTTTTAGAAGTAATAAATTCTGGTTCCACACAGCTCAAATATGACAAATGTGATTTGATGAAGGTAGAAGGAATTCACTTTAAGTCTGCATAATCTTTAGAAATAAAGGAAGTTTTTGTGGGGAAAAAAGAGAGAGAAATGAGAGAGAGAAGCAGACACAGTGAAGCCTCAGGGCCCTTAGGGACCCAGACACCACAGCAGGCCGAAGGTTTCACTATGTCAGTGTGGCGGGGAGAGCCATGCCCTCCTCCAGAGCTGGCTCTCTGGGTTGTGACAGGGGAATCCTACGTATCCTCACACTTTGCAGTTACACAAGTTGGAACGTGGCCATCTCCAGCCTGGAACCCCAAGGGATTCTGCTGCAATCAAAAAGTCTAAGACGGTCACACTCCAGGGAAGCCAGGGCAGGGGCCCTGTCAGTTTTTTTGACAGTAGAGTCACGGGTCAGGGGGCTATTACTACTATGTCACCTTCTTCTGCCACTGCCACTGTTGGTAGCTCAGCCCTGTGTCTCATCAATTCCCCTTGGGATAGCCGTGTTGGAAAAACGGAAGGGAATTCCTCCCAACCTTCCCCTTCCCAATCTCCCCTACCCAACAATGTTAGTATCCTATGGCTGCTATAACAAATTGCCAGGAGCTTAGTGACTTACAACACAAATCCATTATCTTAGAGTCTGAGGTCAGAAGTCAGATGGTTCTGGCTAGTCTAAAGTCAGTGTGTTGGCAGAGCTGCCTTCCCTTCTAGAGGCTCTAGGGCGACTATTGTTTTTTTATTTTTATTTTTCCTTTTGCAGCTTTTAGAGGCCACGTACATTTCTTGGTTCCATATCATGTCCATTCCCCTTCTGTCTTCAAAGCCAGCATTATGCTGGTTGAAACATCTTTCTCACACATCACCCTGATTCTGACTCTTCTGCCTCCTTCTTTCTCGTACAAGGACACTTGTGATTACAGTGGTCTCACATGGATAACCCTGTATCATCTCCCTATTTTAAGTCAACTGATTAGCAGCTCTAATTTCATCTGCAACCTCAATTCTCTTCCTCCACATCACCTAAGATACTCACAGGCTCCCGGGATTAGGACATAGACGTCTTTGGAGAGCCTTTGTTCCGCTTACCACCCCCACGCCCCAACACATGTAAACCCCAAATGTCTGGTTAATTATAAAGATCAAACAAATCTTATGTTTCTAAGAAGTAAAAAGAAAAGAACAAAAAGGTGCATCATGGGAGCTTCCCAAAATTCGCTTTGGGCAAGATGATTGGTGAACAGCAAAAAGGTTGCCTCAATTCTTGGCATAAAACTTTACCCACGACACCCCATCTCTCTCTCTCTCTCTCTCTCTCTCTCCTGAAAAGATCATGGAAGGCAAAAGGCCTCCAAATTCATGAAGAGAATGATGTCAACCCCTCAGGACCTCACCCAGTCATTATAAGGTGTTACTGACAAAGGGATTCAGGAAAATTCTCCCAGCCAGAAAGACCACCCTTTCTGAATCCTGAAAAGGTTGCCCCTTTCAGGCAGCTAATTGGTAGTGTATAAGCACATATCTATTATGGCTGTGTTTTCCTCTGTGTTAAGCAACTAAAAGCTGGACTTCAAAGCGAACAATCATTAGAGTCTCTCTCTAGATTTCGGGGACCCATATTGCCAGCCACAGAGGTGTGCTAGATTCAGGCTGGGTACCTGCGGGTATGTGTTAGTAACCTGTGGCTACCATAACAATTTATCACCAGTTGAGGGGCTGAAAACAACAGAAATTTCTTTTCTCATGGTTATGGAGGCCAAAAATCCAAGATCAAGATGTCAGCAGGGCTGGTGCCTTCTAGAGGCTCTGAGGAAGAATTTGTTCCAAGCCTCTCTTCTGGCATTTGAGGCTGTCAGTAATCCTTGGCACTCCTTGGCTTAGAGCCTATCCTCACATGGCCTTCTCTACTGTGTGGTCTTCTCTTATAAGGACACTTCATTGGATTTAGAGTCCACCCAGTTACTCCAAGATGATCTTATCTCAACCTTCTTAACTCTATGACATCTGCAAAGGTTCTTTTTCCAAATAATGTCACATTCACAGGTATGATGCATTAGGACTTGGACATCTTTTGGGGTGCCACAATTCAATCCATTACAAAGTAGAATCTGGCCCCCAAATGGCATTGGGTGGAGTTCTGCCACCCTTCTGAGCCTTAAACCCATTCCTCCAGGGACAGTAAACTATTAGAGGCTACCCCACAACACCACCGTATTTCACCCTTTGCCGATCTTCACAATGTTTTCTAGCCAGGGATGCCCTTTCATATGCCTGGAAAATTCCTGGTTCCCCCAAATTCATCTCAAGAAACACCTTCTTTACACCCATGATGCACCTTTTTGTTCTTTTCTTTTTCCCTGGCCCAACTGCTCAGGTGATACTGCTCAAATTGTCTTTGCCCTTTTCTTTCTCCAGTGGATCTTGGATATTCCTCTACTACAGCACCTATTATAATGACCACATCACACATCTGCTTCCCCTACTTGGCCATGAACAACCCAAGGATTCGAAGATCCTCAGCTTACGTGCATCTGTTCATTCAACGAGTATTTACCAAGAGGCTTGTATGCATTGGGCACATAAGAGTAGCCAAGGAGAGGTACACACAACAAAGACATCTGAAAATGTGGGTACCCAACCTAACCCAGGTCTGAGAGACAAGAGAAATTTTCCCGAGGATGTGGTATCCCTTCAGCGGAGTGCTGAAGATGATGGTAGGAATTAACTGGAAAGAGGAGCAAAGATGTTATTGGGTTTCTTATTTATTGGGTTTCTTACTTATTGGAAAGTAATTGGGATAGGCAGAGGGAATAACATCAGCAAAAACCCAGTGGTGAAAGTAACTCAGCAAGTTCAAGGGCCAGACGAAGTCACGTGTGGCTGGTACAGGACTGGGAGCTCTTGTCTGAGTAAAATGAGGCTGGGGGTATGAGTGAGTGTCAGAGCACACAGGATCTGAAGTGCACAGCACACAGGACTTGCTAAGATGTTTGGTCATTATACATCTTTATGCTCCTGCTTAATCAATATTGAAAGAATGGACAAAAACTGACCACCGGGGCACCTGGGTGGCTCAGTAAGTTAAGCTTTTGCCTTCTGCTCAAGTCAGGATCCCAGGGGTCCTGGGCTCGAGTCCCGTTTTGGACTCCCTGCTCAGTGGGAAGCCTGCTTCTCTCTCAGACCCTCCCTTGTGCCGTCTCTCTATCTCAAATAAATAAATAAATTTTAAAAAAATTAACAACAACAAAAAAACTGACCATCACCCCATGGAGATCACACCAGCATATTTGTGCTTTCTCATATTTGTGCTTATTTGTGCTTTTGCACACATATTTGTGTGCAAAAACAAAATACTTATTTATCCTTTTGAACTGAAGGTGTACCCAGCAGCAATTTGATTCAGAGTTGGAAGTCTAATTTCAAACAAGAGTAACCTGGGCCATAAGTATTTATTGAAAATTACTGGTAGAGTAAGATCTGTACCAAATATGGAACTGGTCCAAATCAAAGATACTTCTAACTTGGGATGGAAAGAGAGCACAGGGAGAGAAAGTTAAAGTACTCACCCCAAGGAGGGAGGGCAGGCTGCCGCTTTGATGGATAATCCAGGGCACTGAGCTGTCTCAGTTGCCTGGGGTGGGGGAGGGACAGTAAAAATACAGCGTGTTAAAGATAGAGATGTCTAGACCCACCCTAGGCCCAGATCAGAACAGTCTGAGCATGTAAGCTAGGATCTTTGAATCCTTAGTTGTCCGTGCCCTGGGAGGCGAATGTTGGAGATCAGAACGTCCGAGGGCATGGTTCAGGCCACCACCAGGTTGCCATTAAGCACCTCCCAAGCACACCAAACTTTGAGGGTCACTAAATAGTGATGTTTTTATTAGGGCAAAATCTATCTAGTGATATTTTAATAGTAAAACATTAGTGGTGTTCTTTTTAGTGAAGCCAGAAAAAGGACAAGCACTAGGTTGTGAAATGAGAGTAGCCGTGGATCCTGGGAGGGCGGAAAGTCCAAAAGGGACTGGAGAAGGAGGTAAAGTTCAGGCTCTTGAAATAAACAACCCTGAAAGTTCTGATGAGTACTTTCTAGTCATCAGGTCTCCCTCAGCTGATGAGGAAGATTTAGGTAGCTAGTATAACTCGAGGTTCTTATTTGCCTAGTCAAAAGTACCCAGAAAGGGGGGCACCGGGGTGGCTCAGTGGGTTAAACCTCTGCCTTCAGCTCCGGTCATGATCCCAGGGTTCTGGGATCGAGCCCCACATCAGGCTCTCTGCTCCGCAGGGAGCCTGCTTCCTCCTCTCTCTTTCTGCCTGCCTTTCAGCCTACTTGTGATCTCTATCTGTCATATAAACAAATAAAATCTTTTAAAAAAAAAATACCCAGGGGCGCCTGGGTGGCTCATTGGGTTAAAGCCTCTGCCTTCAGCTTGGGTCGTGGTCCCAGGGTCCTGGGATTGAGCCTCGCATCGGGCTCTCTGCTCAGCGGGGAGCCTGCTTCCTCCTCTCTCTCTGCCTGCCCCTTCTCCTACTTGTGACCTCTGCCTGTCAAATAAATAAATAAATAAAAATCTTTTAAAAAAAATTAAATTAAATTAAAAAAAAAATACCCAGAAAGGTGCCCCCCTGACCTTATTCCTTTCTCAATCACAAAGTGTCATCACTAAGAATCTGAGAGTTGATGGCACAGCCCAAGGGCTAAGAGCCCAAGAGTCAGGGAGGAAGCCAGTCACCAGAGCTCTCTCAGCCCTCCACATGGCTGGAGGAGAAGCAGAGTCAACACTGGGCGACAAGCACAATTCTTTTGGGGGCAGATGCTGTCTCTGATGAAGGATTTGGTCCTTATTAGTATCCACAGATGGCTCTGAGTCCTGTAGGTTTGGCGTCCAGCCAGGGAGACAGATAAACCCTTCCAGAGAGCGGGAGGTCAGTGGGACCTGGATGCCCAGCAGGCATAAGGGGGAGGGTACACAGAAACAGCCTGTGGAGCAGTTCCTACAGGATCCCCTGGCTCTCAGCCAGCCCCTTGTGGAAAGATTTCTTATTTCCAAACATCATCCCAAATTATACATATTTTTAAGATTTTATTTATTTATTTATTTGAATGAGAGAGAGAGAGAGAAAGAACATGAGCAAGAGGGAGGGGCAGAGGGAGAAGCTGACTCCCTGCTCCGCCCAGGACTCTGGGATCAATCAGGTCCTGAGCCAAAGCCAGATGCTTAACTGACTGAGCCACCAGGCGCCCCCAAAATTGTATTTTTTAACATATGAAAATCTTTAATAAACAAATGCAGATGCTTTCTTAGAGCCTGGTCATCTGGCCTGGGCTCCCTGGCAAGAGGGGAGTCTGTTTATAATCTGCTCGAAGCTACAGGCTGAGCAGAGAAGCCTATGGAATATGAATGTTTGTTTCCTGTTGCTGGTAAGTGGAAAAGCCTTTAGATCAAGGCTAAGGTCTGGGGCAGGCCGAGGAAGAAGAGATCAGTGATGGCACAGACCTCTCTTGGGTACACTTGCTACAGGGTAATGGTTTGAAATATTAACCAACGAATTCTACCCCTTCCTCATTCTTTCCTTCAGCCCACATTTCTTTCTGAACTAAGGGAGCCATCATTTATTGCCTTAGGGAGACGACGACAAAGCAAAGGATGGAGTCAGTTCTCAGCCTCTGAGTTTCAAAAGCCTAGTCACAAAGGGTTATTAAAATAGTTTGGTTGCAGGAAAGATTTGGGAAAATTTATAATTTACAGAATTCAGAGCGCCCTGTCCTTCCCTCCATTCCCCTTCCTTTGGAGATTATACCAGAGCAAGGACCAGTGCATCAGCTAAACAGTATCACAGTCTATGATCATGGTGCCCCCTAGAGTTGTGCAATGTACAACCTACATGGCTGTGTAGCAAGTATACCCAAGAGAGGGAGAGGCAGAAGGCCCTTAAATGAGAATTATTATTCAGGAAAGGATGTCCTTTGGATTGACTTCTGCCTTGATCTCATTGTCCAGAACTATGTGTGTCCTCTACTTACAAGGGAAAACTGGGAAATAGTCTTTTCATTTTCCAAGCTCTCTCACAGCAAGGCGAGAGAGAAGATCTTGAGGAGCCAGTGCCCATTATCTGCCACAGAGAACTTGCCACAGGAGGCACAGCATATGCAAAGGCTTAAGAGGAAGAGCATTGCTGCTGGCTTCTGGGGAGCCTCTAACAGTGCTGGGACATAGTAAGCACTCTCCAGATACTTCCTGGGTGAATGAATAGAGAGATGACGGAAGAGCATAGCATGGTAGAAAGGCTAAAAGAAATTCGGAGTGGCTGCCCCATAGCCTGCAAGAGAGGAAGCCTCAAGACAAGGAGCCCGAGCATGCAGGGCCCTTGTGTTTTGGATCTTTATCCTAAGATCAGTGAAGAGCCTTTGAAGAATTGTCTGCATGGGTGTAACTTGGTTTAGATTTGTGTTTCAGGAAGAGTGGGCTGGTTGCAGGGAGGGGCACATTTTGGAGATAGATAAGACAAAAGATAGGGAGCCCATTGGAAGACTATTGCAATATCCAAGCTAGAGAAAATGGAATCCTGTTTGGTAATAGAAATGGAAAGAAGTTGGTCTGACTCTAGAGATATCTTGGGAGGCAGAACCGACTGCCCTTGGCAACGGATTGAACATGGGAGGAAGAGGAAGTCAGGGACAACTCTACAGTTTCTGGCTCAGGTTATTGGATCAGGAAGCATAGAAATAGCAGGCTTGGGTTTGGAGAGGGGTGATGATAAATGCAGCCTGGACATTATTCCAGATCCTGTTACATACACACCCCAAGATTTGCTCATTCCCACCTGCCCCACCCCTCAGACCTTAGTCTCCCATCCAATGGGGATTGTCCAGCTGCAACCACTGGTGCCCAGGTGCCTTATCCCAAATCAGGCTGGTCTTGGAGCATTTCTCTTTAGCTATTTGAATTGCTTCTCATGCAGACATAGCAAGGACACTGGATCCTTATGTGGTAGACAGGGGGTGGACTTGAGTAGCCGCACCACCAGCAGCTGTCACCTGTGGTTAATTCTGTGCCACCCATGTCCTGCAGCTTGTCCAGCAGGTTCCCAGGTGAGGAACTCTCTCCAGTTCCTTGTGTACCAGGAGCTACTGCAGCTTCCCCACCTCGCCCCACTTTGTCTACATCAATAATCCTTCAAGCTCTAGCCTTTCTTAAACTTGGCTGGACCCAGTCCAAGCTATGGCTTCTCTGATCAATTTAAGCTTACCTGAAACAGCAAACTGGAAGCCTGTGGTCTAGCTTCTCCAGTGGATGCCTGGAGGGGTCAGTTAACGCAATCCAGAAATGCATGAGAGTTAATACTCATGAAGCAGACCTGACCCGTGACGTATGAGAAAGGAGGAAACCACTGGATTTTTAGGTCTCCTACCCAAAGGAGTGTTTGTAAGCATGGTCCTTCTATAAGTCCTGTCTAGCAGACATTCCATGTGCCCAAGCAACTGCCTGCATTTTTTTAGATAAAGATTTACTTGTTTATTTGAGAGAGAGGGAGAGAGAGAGAGAGAGAGAGAGAGAAAGAGAGAGAGAATGAGTGTGGGGAGGGGCGGAGGGAGAAAGAGAATCTCAAGCAGACTCCCCGCTGAGTGTGGAGCCTGACACAGGGTTCAGTCTCACAACCCTGAGATCACGACTTGAGCCAAAACCAAGAGTTGGATGCCCAGTGAACTGCGCCAGCCGGGTACCCCAACTGGCTGCATTTTTTAATGAAACTGTAGCTAGTTTGACATAGTACTAGCCCATAAAAAAGTACCTGGGTGGCTTAAAACAGCAGAAATCCATTATCTCAGAGTTCTAGAGGCTGGAAGTCTGAAATGAGCACAGAGGGAGGTGCTACCTCTGAAGGCTCTAGGAGAGAGTCCTTCCCTGCCTTGTCTAGCGGCTTGTGTGGCCCCAAGTACTTGTGGCTCGTGGCAGCAACACTAAACTTCCTCTGTCTTCACATGGCCTTCTCCCCTCTAAGTCTGTGTCTGTGTGTCCTTTCCTTTTCTCACAAGGGCCGCAAACAAATTGAATTTAAGACCTACCCTATTCCAGTAAAACTTTCCCTTATGTAGCTGCATCTGCAAAAACCCTATTTCCAAGTAAGGTCAGGTTCATAGGTACTGGGGGTTAGGACTTCAGTGTATCTTTTTGAGGGACACAGTTCAACCCACAGTGCTCAGTAACACACCACCTAATATTTGTTTCCTTCTTTCCCCTCCTCATTTACCTTTTTTTTCTCTCTCTTTGCTACCCTGAAAGTATGCTCCTTAATAAAGTCTTATCACAAGCATTTTGCCTAAGGATATATTTCCCAGGATATTAATGCAACAACTTGTTGAGTTTGAGACATCTAGGCAGAGATACTTATCACATGGCTAAAACTGAAGCACAGGGGAAAGATCTAGACTGGAAGAATAAGATATAGGGGGCGCCTGGGTGGCTCAGTGCGTTAAGCCGCTGCCTTCGGCTCAGGTCATGATCTCAGGGTCCTGGGATCGAGTCCCGCATCGGGCTCTCTGCTCAGCAGGGAGCCTGCTTCTCTCTCTCTCTCTCTCTCTCTCTGCCTGCCTCTCCATCTACTTGTGATTTCTCTCTGTCAAATAAATAAATAAAATCTTTAAAAAAAAAAAAAAAAAGAATAAGATATAGGGAATATCTATCTTGTCCATTCTGTACTCCTCTCTCTTCCTCTGGTTATGATGTCTTACTTTTCCTTCAGAAAACTATACTTCTCCAATTCATTGTGGTCCTAGTGGACTAGAAATTACAGATCATTACTACCACCCCAAACTCACTAAGTGGTATACTAGGTAGGCATGTGACTCCAAGTGGATTAACCAAACCCCTTTCCTGGGAAAGAAAGAAAAATATTGGGAGATGGAAGCTCTTCCTTTCCTCCCGAATGGTCATCTAAGATATCCACTCCTCTGCCCCATTCCCTCTGCATAAGAAAGCCTGTCTGAAACAGAAGAGAATGAGGCCAACAGACAGAGAAACAGAACCAGAGAAGAACATGGAGGAAGAGAGGTCCAGAAACACCATCTGAGTCCCTAGATTAAGAAATGTCCAAAGTCAATGCCACTTCTAAAGCTGCCTGTTATGCTAGCCAAAAATTTCTCTTTATTTTTGCTTGAGCTAGTGTGAATCGAGCTTCTCTCATTAGCAACCAAAAGTCCTCACTATGTATATGTCATCAAGATTCATTGCTAATAGAGCAGATTAGATGCTAAAGTACGTAGCCTAACAAGAGGGAGTAGGACAGAGTCCCAGAAAGCAGGAACATTTGAGCAACAGTCAGAGAAAGCATTAAAGAAAACTGAAGGGGCCAGGATGCCTCTGTGGCTCAGTTAGTTAAGGATGATTCTTGATTTCAGCTTAGTTCATGACTCTCAGGGTCATGAGATCAAGTCCTGCGTCAAGCTACCTGCTCAGCAGGGAGTCTGCTTCTCCCTCTGCCTCTGCCCTTTCCCTGACTCATGTGTATGCTCTCTCTCTCAAACAAATAAATAAAATCTTAAAAAGAAGAAAAGAAAGAAGAAGATGATGAAGACTAAAGAGGAGTGGCCAGAGAGATGGAGAGAAAACGGGGGATCAAGGTCATGGAAGCCAAGAGAGTGAGACTTATAAGAAGGGAATGGTCAATGGTGTCAGGTGGTGTTGAGAGACGAAATGAGAAAGAAATGGGAAGTGTCTGCTGGGCTTGGCACCAGAACATCCTTGATGACTTTGAGGAAAGCAATCTCAGGGGACAAGAAGGGGAAGAAGCTTGATGACCACGTGTTGCAGCATAAGCAAGGAATGTGGTATATGAAGTTTGATTGTGAACACGACAAGAGATGGGATGACAGATGGAGAGGACACTGTGGTGTCAACAAAGTTTTTTTAGACACAACAAAGACTTGAGCATATTTAAATGTTGATGGCAAGAGGCTGATGAGGAGAGAAATATTGCAGCTATAGATGAGAAGAGGGAAGGTGAGAGGGACTGGAGTCCAGAGCACAGACCCCCATGGTAACCGGAGGGTAGGAGGGATATAAAGGTACAGGCTCAGACAGGTCGAAGGTGAGATGACAGGAAGACAGGGGATATTATCTGTGAATTGGTAGCAGGGGGATTGCTGATGGAGGCTCAGAGACAACAGACAGGGAACAGTGGAGGTTGCAGGTTTGAGGACAAGGCTGGGATGGCCTGTGTGGAGAATAGGAAATATAAGGTTCTACAGAAACATGAAGGAATTACTAGACATGTGGAAGGACCAACTGGCTAGAGATCCTGTGTGAATGATGGCCCCAGCACGTGAAGGAGCAGTTTTCAGAATGTCAGTGCAAGCATGAGGAAGGCAAATGGTTGAGTCCAAACAGAACTGGGGTTTTTCAGGACTGTAGGACAAGAGTAGAGGCTCCTAGAAAGTTGGGGAAATGGGATGGGAAGACAGGAAAGGGTGAGAGAGAGGCTCAAAGTGGAAGGTCTGGGACCTAGAAGTCCTTGGGAGGTTGGAAAATAGGTGTAAAGGGCATAGGTTTGAGCACAGATCATTCATGCAGCCCCTATCTGATACCAACCAGAGACCACCACCTGCCCCACAGCCACCACTTGTGATTTGGGGCTCCTGAACTAAATCACGAGTTCCTTGATCCACAGGGCCACTTGGCCATTGGTGACAGACAGTAAATAAGTAAACAGAGGATGGATGGATGGATGGAAATTTTCAATTCCTTTGCTCATGAAGACTTGCCAGGTAGGAATACCCATTTTTACTGCCATTACACACAAGTTCACAGAGACTAAGGGATACACAGGGGTGGGGTGCAGCCTCTGGGGCACATGGCAAGATCCACCAATAATAATTCTAAAGCCATCTCAACTTTTCTTTTCCTTTTAAACATGGGGTTTGACCTCACAACCCTGAGATCAAGAGTAGGATGCTTAACTGACTGAGACACCCAGGTGCCCCTCAACTTTACTTTTCAACCAAGACTCCAGCACCCCCTGTAACCCTCTCCGGTCAGTGCCTATGACTGCGTTGGTGCCAGAGAGAGCCTCTCAGATCGTGAACCCACCGCCACTCTGGGGACAGAAGCAGTAGGCGCCTCAGAGATGATAGGCAAGATCAACAGCTGGGAGTGCTTCCCCGGCTCTGTTTGTGGGAAGCGTAACTTGAGGGCCGCTGGCCTTGCCCGAAGCCCGAGGTCTAAGCTAAGCAAATAGCCTCAGAGGGCTCTGAGAATCCCAACGCCAGCCCCTGCTGATGACTCGGTTCCTCAGCCTCCCTCTGCTGCTGCTCATTCTCCCTGACAGAATAGCTCCAGTTCTCCCCTCTCCATACTTCACCCAAAGAAAGCAAGGCCAAGGAGAGAATAAGGTCAGAGAAAACAAGACGTAAATGCCTACAGATGTTCCTCAACAATTCTTCCCAAGGAAATCAGCACGGGGCTCCGAGTAACTTCATTAGACCCAGGGCAAGGCAGGAGCCTCTGAGCGAATGGTAGGATGGTCTGGAGAGAGGAGCAGGAAATGAGGGCTTTCTAGATCTCTTCTTGCCAGTCATACTATTGCCAGCAAATCTGCCTGGATTAGAGGCCTCTAGAATATCAGCCCCTGTCTGGTACCAGAAACGTTAGCATTTTCCATTGACACATGCAAACAGTGATCCCACTCCTAGATGTGACTCCCAGGGAAGGATCTTGTGAGTCCTGGGCTAGGAGAGGCTTCCCTCCAGAGCCTCCAGGATGCTGGGACAGAGCGAGTGAGGAGAAAGGGAATTTCCTGTTTGCTAGGGACCACCATGTTCTTGCTGCCCAGCCAGCTGCCTGCTTGGGAAGGAGTGCATGCCGCCGTTGCCCACGGCTCCTTGGTGGAGGGCTCCAGGCTGAGAACAGCTCCCTTTTACTCCCTCCCTGCTGGCAGGAGAGGGGCTGAGCTGCCATAGGAGCATAGGCAGGCCTTGTGTGGGGCAGAGGCGGGCACTGGGAGGGTGTGCGAGGGACAACTTCCCCCGCAATTGCCTGTCTCCCCCTGCTCTCCTCAGGCTGGAGCCAGCCTCCACCTTCACAGCAAGCCACTCCCACAAGATTGCCGGACCATGGGTAACTCTGGCCTCAGCTGTGACACTGAGCTGGGCAGGGGGTCGGTAAGGACGAGAGGCTCTGTCGTAGGGCCGGGGGTGGTTTCTAAGTGGGCCTGGAGCTGTAGCTTGACACAGGAGAGTTACTGAACAGATATCACCTGAATGGGATAGTAAGATAACAAAAGGAGAGAAAAGGAGAGTGTCTCCCAGAGCTCAGGTATGTGTGGATGGCAGGGGTGAGGGGCGGGGGAGTAGAGCCATGTACATGCACAGAGAAATGTTACTCATGTGGTGAGAGGAAGGCTCAGTTCTGGAGGGGAGACTCTGAGGAGGGCATGCTTCGGAGCACAATGGGCTAGTGATTGCTGTGGGCTTCTCTGTCATCCGTTAGTTATATTAGTCACCCTTACATAACCAGGAACCCAAAACTTGGTGACTTAAATGAACAACGCTCATCATTTCCCAGTTGCTATGGGTCCCAGATTCCCAGGAATCTGGGCATGGCTTAGTTGGGTTCTCTGGCTCCAAGTCCTCCACAAAGTGACAAGGTGTCGGCCAGTCTACAGTCATCTCAGGCCTAACGCCCCTGGCTGTTGGCAGGAGTCTGTTCTCTGCCTCAACTCCTCGCCCGTTGTCCCCTGGAGGCTACCCTCAGGTCCTTGCCACACGAGCCTCCCCACAGAACAGCTCACAACATGGCAACTGGCTCCATCAGAACAAGCAAGTCAAGATGAGAGAGATCCAGAGAGATGAGAGTTGTAGTCTATGTTTATGAGCTTATGTCCAAAGTGACATCCATCACTTCTGCCATACTCTATTCATTGGAAGTGAGTCACTAGGCCCAGCCTGCCCTCAGGGGAGGGCGCTATACAAAGGCACAGCTGCGGGGCGCAGGGGAGAGGTCTAGGGTTCCTGGGGGGCAGTTTCAGAAGCTGCCTGCCACAACCCTTACAGGTGTCCTTCACATCTTGAAAATTAAGTTTACACGACTTTGCTTTTACAAAAAAACCTACACCTGCACCTGCTTTTACAAACAGAAGGAAATCCAAAGAGGATTTCCACTGTTATGAAAAAAAGGCAAAAATAAAAAATAGTGTGAGGTGTCTGTTTTGCAGGGAGTTGGTGTGGGCCCCAAGTAGTACCAGTGCCCCCCAACCACCACCACGCCCCTTCCCCAGGAACAACCTCAGCATCTCAGCGTCGGGCCGCCAGAGCTCTGAACTGTATCTGGGAGCATCAGTGCTTTAGCTCAATTTATTTTGTGCATCCATGAGCCAGCTGCAGCCTCAGGTATCAGAAAAGCCAAAGAGGGATTCCTTTTTGGGTCTGGGAACGCTTAAAAATGTTTCCCTATAAATTAATGGTCATTGTTTCTTTTGTTACGCCGTTTTGGCTTACACAAGTGTTCATTGGAACTCTACTTTCAGAGAACAGGGGGAAAACCTGTAATTCATTCAGTGATTATTTAATGACGACCTGCTTCGTACTAGGCAACGTGCTAAGTACAGAGGCTGGAACAAAACTGTGACTGTCACTTGAAAATTACAGTCTGGTAGGTGAGGCACGCATTAATTAAAATTAATTCGACAAAAATGAATGTCGAATTCCACTACAGAAGACACCAAAAGGGGGCTGGGACATGGCGAGGAGTGCTTTGAGAGCCTTGCACCAGGGGTCTGGGCCAGGGGCTCCCCAAGGAAATGATGATTGAAATAAGGGCTAATGTTGGGGGTGGGGGCAGAAGTGAGCAGAGGTAGGAAAGGCAGAAGACAACAGCAGACCCAAGGATGATGGCAGTGGGTGTAAGTCTGTGTGTGTTCTGCACCTGGGAGAGCCTGTGTGTCCACACCGTATGAATCGGGTACCCAGCATCACCGGTGCACTTGAAGACTCTAGGGAAAGGACAGGAAGACAGCAGAGAGGACAGAATCTGAGCAGTGCTCTCTGAACTTCGAGAATTACACTCCTTCACTCTTCTCCCTGCTCCCCGCTCTCCCCCTACCCTCTCTGTAAGGCTTCTTTAGGGAGTCATATATGTCCTCATCAAAAGCAGAAATCTGCTGATGCAGCATCATCTGGAAAAGCAAAGCTGTCTGTGTGGGCTGGCTCTGTCCCTGCCCCAGCCTGGAGCCTCCATTTTGCCAACCAGTATCTCCCTCGTCAAAGAGACACCCTATTGATTGGGACCAAAGTAACTTTTTTATGGGTCCAGAGAAAGGAAGGCAGGGGTCCCTGTTGGAGGGAGGTGGGGAAAGTCCTACGGTCGATGGGAAGGACAGGGTGCGAATGGGAAGAGGGCTGGGAGAGCCCTTGGCCAGGACGAGGTCCCTTCAGGTATCAAGAGAGCATGCAATGGAAGATGCTGAGGTGCCAGCAGGTTGCAGTGTGACAAGGAGCCAGCCCCACACACCTGTGTCACAGGCTGGCCAATCCCATGCATTGCCTGGTCATCTGGAGACAAGCCTAGGCACACACAAATCAGCAAAACTGAGCAAAAGTATGTGTGGTCCCTTGTCCTAAGGGTACCTGAGGAGGAGAACTTCCATTCCTACAGCATCTTGGTGGGCACATCCAGCAGATTCCATGTCTAGAATCCTGCTCCAACCCCTCAGACCAGGACCAAAGGTATGACTCCCATTTACTCATGTTTTCATTCACTCAGTAAATGACCACTCCTGTGCACCAGGTACTGCTTTAGGCTCTAGGGACACAGACGTGGTTCCTGCCCTCACAGACCTTACAGCTTAAATAGCAAATGATCATCAACTAATGATTCACATCACCATGTAATGACAATAGAGAAAGAGACATGAAGGAAAAACACCCATGACAGCTAACATGGTTTGGAAAACATTATGGAGCCAGGGAAGTGACTCCTCATCTATATGTTTTTCTCTAGTTCTTGCTGAGCACTGCAAGCAACCAGACCTGCCTGGGCACCAGTGTTGGCCCCCAATCCAATCATTTAACATTGTCCACTGGTATGACACATGGTCTTGTTTTCCCAGCAGGTTAAGTGTACAAATATTCTTAGTGATTTTTTGACCTTATCATGGTGCAAAAACAATAGGCATTCAGTCGAAACCATACTTGGAATTTTGACTTTCGATCATTCCCAGGTTAGCAGTAAGTGGCACCATACTGTCTCAAGGTGCTGGGCATCGATCCCGCAGCTCCTGGTCAGGCTCGCCGTCACAGGGGTCAACAACTGATATGCTTAGATCCATTCTATAACCACGCCATCATTGTCTTTCTGTTTTTCACTTTCAACAAATTACATGAGATAGTCAACCGTGTATTATAAAATGGGCTTTGTGTTAGATAGTTTTGCCCAACTGTAAGCTACTAGAAGTGTTCTGGGCATGTTTAAGGTAGGCTAGGCTAAGCTATGGTGCCTGGCAGATTAGGTGTATCAAATGCGTTTTCGACATAATATTTTTAACTTACATTGGATTTATTGGGAGGTAACCCCATCATAAGTAGAGGAAGATTTGTAGAGTGGTCTAATCCCTTTTGACCATCTATCCATTTTTGCTACAGCCGGCCCCCATCAATCCTCTGAGACTGCTGCCAACTCCAATGTGCACTGGCCTGAAACTGTCCTTCCCAGTGCTTGTGCTCCAGGGTCCCGTAGCAGTCATGTGAACTCTCCATCATCAGACACCTGCTGGGCCTCTCTCCAGGGGCACAGGAACATTTGCTTATCCCCTTAACAAAACACTGGAAGTGAAGGAATCTCTAGGGGAGGGGGAATGAGAGCCTAATCCAGGTTCTCCCTAACTAAATGTTCCACGGGCTATATTCACAAAGTTTTAGAAGAAATGAGATAATAGACTCCTCCACCAAAACCTGTTGACACCCTCTCACTCAAGTGATTAAAAGTAACATCCACCACTAATAAGACAGATTGGCAGTACCTACCCCTGGGAAGATGCAGGGACAAGAGCACATCGCTTCTGTTGTATTCTTGCCCAAAATGCATAATCTTAGTCCAATCACAAGAAAACAAGAGAAAAATTCAAACTGAGGGACCTTCTACAGATTCAACTGATGAGTATTTTCCAAAAGTGTCAACACCATGAAAGATAAAGACAGACTGAGAAATTATCCCAGACTGAAGATATCTGACCACTAAATGCAGGGTGGGCTCCTGGATTGGGACATTGTAGACATAGAGGTTCATAGACATTGGGACATAGAAATTCATCTAAAGCTGGTAAGTTACCTAACAATATTTTATCAGGGTGTTATTTCTTGGTTTCTCTCATTGGATCACGGTCCCGTAGCATGACAACTTTAGGGGAAGCTCGGTGAAGGATATGAGGGAAATGACCATGTGCATTTGCTCTTCAAGCTCCCTATAAATCTGAAATAATTTCCGAGTAAAAAGCTAAGGGGTTAAGAAAAAGGCTTTTCCCAACTTCACATTCCCAAGGCTATCCACAATATGAGCCATGACACAGGGACTGAGCTACCAGCCCCCAACACTGCTAAAGTTTCCTCTCCTTCTGTGCTGTAATCTCCTTTCTTCCTTGCTCAAACACCCAGTTCTCTGAGCTCAGGATTTTCAGAGCCCACACACTCTTTTTTCTCCACCATAGAGCCTGACTTTCATAAGTGAAAAATTTGCTTTTATGGCCATTATAATTCCGGTTGCTTTAAAGCAGTGGTTCTTAACCTTGGCTGCACTTTGTAGGGACCTGAAAAGTTCCCATTCCAGTAACTTCTGATTTAATTGGTCTGCTGGGGCTTAGCCTGGACAGCAGGATCCTTAAAACTCCCAGATGCTTCTATGTGCGGCTGGAGTCAGGAAACACTTCTTTGAAGAGTCCTGTTTATAAATAGCAATGACTTCTTGTGTCTCAGCCCGCCCTTCCCCATGAAGAAATCTATACCTCAGCAACACATGTTAGTTGAGTTTCTTTCTCTGGCCACTGCTTTAGGTGCTTGGGACCTAGCAGTGAACAAAATAAACAAAAATCCCCACACTTGGAGAGCTGGCATACTAATCAGGAGAAGCAGACCAGAAACAATAGCAATAATACGTAGTAAATTCCACAATACATTTGCAAGTGACAAATACAAAAGGGGAAGGAAGAAAAACAGGGTCAAGGGCTCAAGGATGGAGAGAGGGCGTCAAGCGAGACCTTACAGGGAAGATGACATCTGAGAGAAGATTGGTGGGGCAGAAAAGAGTGAGCAGACATTTCACAATATTATTCTCTGCATGAATTTAAGAAAGAGAATCTAACTATGGAAAGAACCTAGATGTCCATCAACAGATGAATGGATCAAGAAGATGTGGTATATATACACTATGGAATACTATGCAGCCATCAAAAGAAATGAAATCTTGCCATTTGCGACAACATGGATGGAACTAGAGCGTATCATGCTTAGCGAAATAAGTCAGGCGGAGAAAGACAACTATCATATGATCTCCCTGATATGAGGAAGTGGTGATGCAACATGGGGGCTTAAGTGGGTACGAGAAGAATAAATGAAAGAAGATGGGATTGGGAGGGAGACAAACCATAAGTGACTCTTAATCTCACAAAACAAACTGAGGGTTGCTGGGGGGAGGGTGTTTGGGAGAAGGGGGTGGTATTATGGACATTGGGGAGGGTATGTGCTTTGGTGAGTGCTGTGAAGTGTGTAAACCTGGTGATTCACAGACCTGTACCCCTGGGGATAAAAAATATATGTTTATAAAAAATAAAAAATTATATTAAAAAAAAAAAAAAAAGAAAGAGAATCTACCAGACCTGGTATTTGGGCACTGACCGCAGAAAGGAGTGAGAAAAAAGACCCAACAAGGATGACTCTTCAATTTCTTACACAAGCAATTTTGAATTTGAATTTGAAGTTGTCCTTCACCAAGCTGGGAACACTGAGATCTAGAAGTGGAAGTTCAGAGTTACACTGTGGACATGCTGGTGTGAGATGTCTACCAGACATCCAAGGGAACCAACAGATAGACCGGGGCGGGGGTTGGGGGGCGGCACTGACTATAGTCCACCGACCACATCTGGTTTTTACATTTTTTTAAATGATTGACAAAAATCAAAAGGAGAATATTTCATGACATGAGAATTATATAAAATTCTAATTTCAGTGTCCATAAACCAAGGTTTATCGGAACATGGCCATGCCCATTTGTTATCATATGGTCCCTGGTTGAGTCTGCGCTCTAATGGCAGAGTTGAGGAGTCGGAACAGACACCATTTAGCCCACAAAGTCAAAAATATTTACTATCTGGCCTGTTTCGCAAACATGTGCCAGGATCTTTACATAGATAATTGGATTCATGGATCTGGAGCTCAGGAAAATCATTGAGGCTGATGATACAGCTCTGGGCATCGTTAGCAGTTGGAGGTATTCAAGCCATGGATGTGGTACGATCAGAGAGCAGATGTGGAACAAGAAGGGAAGAGGCTAATGCTGGGTCCTAAAAAACCTGGACACTTAAAGGCAGGATGGATGAGAAAGAGCCCGAAAAAGAGGCTGAGAAGGGGTAGTCAACAGGCGGAAGGAAAATCCAGAGAATGTGTTGTCATGGACAAAAAAGAAAAAGAAGGTATTAAGAGAGACTGACCATGGACATTGGGGAGGGTATGTGCTTTGGTGAGTGCTGTGAAGTGTGTAAACCTGGTGATTCACAGACCTGTACCCCTGGGGATAAAAAATATATGTTTATAAAAAATTAAAAATTAAAAAAAGTAAAAAAAAAAAAAAAAAGAGAGACTGAGAGGCCAAAAGGTCAATGCTGCTAAGAAGCCAGATAATAGGAGAATGGAAAGTGTCTAATGAATTTAATGGCAAGAAGTTAATTAGCGGCCATAGTGGGGCTCTTTCCGTGGAGCAGGGAGAAGAGGTCCGATTAGAATGGGACAAATAGGGCAGCAAGGAAGTGGGGACATGATACAAAGACAACTTTTTGGAAGAGCTCAGCTGAGAAGTGGGGTACATCAACCATAGAGATAAAATGATCACTGTTGGGGCACCTGGGTGGCTCAGTGGGTTAAAGCCTCTGCCTTCGGCTCAGGTCATGATCTCAGGGTCCTGAAATCGAGCCCCACATCTGGCTCTCTGCTCAGCAGGGAGCCTGCTTCCTCCTCTCTCTCTCTGCCTGCCTCTCTGCCTACTTGTGATCTCTGTCAAATAAATAAATAAAATCTTTTAAAAAAAATGATCACTGTCAGCTATGAAGGTCAAGGAGATTTCATTTCTTTGTCATAGTTATTTTAGCATCCGATGGATTGGAGAGCATTTCCCTGGCAAAAGGAGAAGATGAAAACACAGGAGAGAAATGGGATAAAGTGGCCTGGCCCTATGGCAGCTCACTGGTGAAGCTGAGGACGCAGTGGGGCCCAGGTAGGCTCACTACTGTGAGCCCCAAGAAGTTGAGGGACCCAGTTCAGGTGAGGAGAACCCTGACCTTACCTGTCTCTAATAGCAGCTACAATGGAAAAGGTAGGCACTCTGGAACCAGACAATATAGGTTAAAATCCTGGCTCTGCCTCTTACCAACTGGATGACCTTAGCAAGTGACTCCTCAGAGTCCCCCTCTCCTTACCTGTAAAGTGGGGCTAAACCTCCCTAGTTCACATGACTGGTGTGGGTCAAATACAGCAATAGCCATACACCAGCCACTGCTTCTGACAATGTTAGGTTCCCTCCTCCCTGTTCCAAACCACTCCCAGTCAAGCTACTTCCCAGACACTGTCTTAGGAAAAAGAAAAGAATCTTGGACACAAACTTGACCTACATTTGGTGTCAAGTTTCTTGTCTTTCAGGAAGGAGAGGGAGGCAAGCCCAGGAATGTGCTTGGCCAGCTGGCCTAGACTGGCCAGATGTGTTGCCTTGGAAGCTCCCAGCTAAGCAAGAATCCTGAAATCCCTTCTTCCCATCAGGTGTTGGGAAGAACTCACCTGAGTTCTGGAAGCTTTCGCCAAAAGAGGAGTTCCTAGCCTGATTTGTCAGGGTTTGAGTTTCATAGCTGGTTTTGTAGTGTTACAGGGTTTGGGGGTTATCACCAGGTCACCAACCTTTCACCTCTGGAGACCTTGCTGAGGGCATGGCCATCAGACAATGGTTTGGCTTTGGATTACTGAGAGCCCACAGAGATGAACAGTGCCCAGAACAAAAGAAGGTGTGGCTCTGATCAGGAAACATGGCCAGTCTGAGGAGAGGGAGATTAAGAAGCAGTGTTCAGGGGTGCCTGGGTGGCTCAGTGGGTTAAGCCGCTGCCTTCGGCTCAGGTCATGATCTCAAGGTCCTGGGATCGAGTCCCGCATCGGGCTCTCTGCTCAGCAGGGAGCCTGCTTCCCTCTCTCTCTCTCTCTCTCTCTGCCTGCCTCTCCATCTACTTGTGATTTCTCTCTGTCAAATAAATAAATAAAATCTTTTAAAAAAGAAGAAGAAGAAGAAGAAGCAGTGTTCAGCATTCACACTTGTGGGGCCATCCGCATGGAACACGTGCCTCCTTCAAGCAGCCCGTCCTAAGCAAGCATCATCTCTCCAGTCTGCTGCTTAGAAAAGATAGAATGAATATTTTCCCCTGGCATTTCCTTTTCGAAGCTGGTGAAATGGCTGCGATGTTGGCTTTATACTACCTCAGGGAAGCAGCTCATCATTTTCTAGTACAGAAATCCTGGGAAAGGGACAGAACCAGGTTGGTCTTTCATCATGAGACATCAGCTCAGCAGGCCAGGGAGGGAGAGGAACCATACATTCTGGGAAGTGAATCAAAGAATCAAAGCCGCCTCCTGCAATTACTTAAATTAAATATTATGTTTCACTGAATATAAGATATATAATTAATAAAGGTCCCCCACCTTTTTTATAGTCTTACTGAGCTGCAAAGAGATCATTACCAGAACAAACCTCTCCCACAGTGACCTTGATGATGAGTGTGTACTTGTCAGCTGATGTGCGTGCGTGTGTGTGTGTGTGTGTGTGTGTGTGTGCAATGAGAATGTGTGCCAGAGTGTTTCTGAGGACTTGTGCCTTAGGAGTCATTTGAGTACAAATAGCCCACCCAACTCCACTTAAGTGAAAGGGAATTAATTGTAAGGAATTGGGAACTGCTGTAACAGACAAGTTGGTCAGTTTCCCCAGCCTGTCAGTCTGTACCTCTGATTGGACCGACAGCCCCCCTCAGGGACAGCCATAGCCTGTGGGACTGGGACATGTGACTCATACTCATGCAGCATCAGGGGGCTTCTCAGTCTGAGAAATTTGGGATTAGGACAGGCATGTGCCTTTGAGTTAGTTGTTAGTGGTGTAAACAGAAGGACTTGTCTTACTGATGCTTGAATTACGCAGCACCTTAGCACGGTGGTTCTCAAACTTCTCATGCCAAAGGATCACCTGGGGCGTTTGTTAATAATGTAGTTTCCTTGGCTGTATTCCCAGAGATTCAGGGCTCTGAATTTTAATAAATGTTCCAAGTGATTTGAGTACAGGTATTTCAGCCAGAGAGAAAAGAGAAGCAGATGAAAGATGAAAAACCTTCCCTGTCCCGAAGAGAGAAAGGGAGAAAGGAAGGCAAGCTGCCAGGGTTGAAGGTGCCTTCCAGTCTCAGCCCTAGTCTGTCACAAAGCCCATATGTCTGTCCTGCCCTCGTGTTCTGCTGCAGATACCTCTGACTCCTAAACTGGTTTTGCTTCTCACCACCAAAGAATCCCTAAAAAGCATTTGTACTCACGGAGGCCAAGGGCAAGTGACCATCTGGTGCAATTAGCCATACCTGGCAGGAGAAGGGGCAGGATTACCTGCTACGAACACAGCCACCTTGACCCACTTCAACAGTTAGGTGGGCAGGTCCTTTCTAAAAAGGGGTGCTGTGTAGGAAGACAGGCCCAATACATCTACTATAGTCAACATTTCTAAGAGCATGTGAGGGCCCATGGGCGTTTGCTTGCCTGTGTGTGCGTGTGCGTGCACGCGCACAGCTCGGGTCTGTTTCCTGGGAGGCCTGGGTATGGTATTTTCTCAGACACAGGAGTATAATTGTGAGTGGGTGTGTGTTACTGTGCACGTGAGTGGGAGAGAACTAAGCCAAGCTGTATTCGAGGTTATAATTGTCCACATTAGAGACTCGTTAACTGTATCGCTCCATCTACCCATTGTCCCCCAGGATTAGATTTAGAAATGAGCTTCTTAAAGGGTGGAACAGACAGCCTTATCTGGGGTGTGGCAAGGAAGGGACAGCATTTGGAAAGGTACACGGTGGCAAGGATGGCACTCCATACCTGGGGGCTAGACGGAGACAGATACCAGGGATCGGTAAGGTCTACCCCAGACTCACCAGCAAGCAGGTCTGGTCTCCACCTGGTGGGAATGCAGCCCCAGAGCCAGCAGGTAACCAGGACACGATGGGCCTGTGAGAAGACACCAGAGTTGAGCATGTACTCAGTAATCAGAAGAGTTCCAGTATGGTCTCTAAGGGATGACTTCTATTCTACCTTCAGGGAACTCTGGCAACTTCTTAAGGGCACTTCTACCTCTCTGAAGTCACAATAAAATTCTCATCATGCAACACAGCAAAAAAGAGAAGAAAATCCCTTCTCCCCACTAGCCCCCAAGAACTTCTATCTGCACACCCTCTGATGTCACGTATTACATTCTCTCATGCCATGTCAGGTGGAGGATCCCCTCAGCCCCCCACCAGCTCTGACCCCCTCTCCCCAAGCAGTGCGCCCACCCTCAGCTTCTGTGTACTCTGGTACTGTTTGCAGCTGCAACCTTCTTCGATTCTTGCCCTTGTGCTCCTGGAGCCGCTACCCACCAATCCACATATCCTGAGCTCCAGGTGGGGGAGTTTACTTCCCGTTCCCTTCCCATCCTCACACAAGGACTGGCTGGTACAAAGCCCCCCTCTCTTGTCTGCAAAGAGCTGCAAACTCTCAGATGCAATTTATATTCCAAGGCTCCCCAAGGGGTCAAGTAGAGGTTTGACTTCAACTGAAACCACCCCCCTCATTGGCTTCTTCCCCTTCTGATACTGCTTCCTTCACTCCCTCACTGATTTCTCCTCAGAGCATCTAATAAATCACTTGCACTCAAATCCTTGCCTCAGAAGCTGCTACTGGGAGAATCCTCTTCTTAGTGTTCTGGCTCTGCCCACAGCCCCAGAAAAGACAATTCTGTGGACCATGAGACTTCACCTCCCTGGCCACAGCTAATTACTGCAGGTGGACTCCTAATGCCGGCAGAGCCAACGGAACTCTCAAAACGGATTGTCATGGTATGTGTGAGCGCTAACACTGGGGCTCCTGGGTGGCACAGTCGGTTAAGCCTCTGACTCTTGGTTTCAGCTTGGCTCAGGTTCTCAGAGCCCTCATTTCAGGGTCCTGAGATGGGCTCTGCCCTCAGGGTGGAGTCTGCTTGAGATTCTCTCTCCTTGTCCCTCTGACCCCCCAAAATAAGTAAATCTCTTTTAAAAAGAGAGAGAGAAATAAAACTATAATACTCTTAGAAGAAAACACTGGAGTGAATTTCTTGACCTTGGGCTAGACAATGGTTTCTTACGTAGTGTAATAGTCAGCTCAGGCCGCTATAACACAGTTATCATAGACTGGTTAGCTCTAATGACGCACATTTATTCCTCCCCATTCTGGAGGCTGGGAAGTCTAAGATCAAGGAGCTAGCTGACTTGGCTCCCAGTTAGAGCCTTCTCCCTGGCTTGCAGACAGCTGTTTTGTTTTGTTTTTTCTTTCTTTTTCTTGGGTTTTTTTTTTTTTTTTTCTGTGTCCTCACCTAGGAGAGAGAAAGCAAGAGAACAAATTCTTGGGGGTCTCTTCTTAAAAGGGCACTAATCCATCCCACTATGAGGAATCCACCCTTATGACCTTATAACCTTATCTCCCAAATACCCCATCTCCACAATACCATCACAATGGGGGTTAGGACTTCAACACATTAATTTGGGGGTGTGTACACAATTCCCCCACTTCCTCACTCTTAGGTGTCAATAAGCATGCAAATCAAATCCCCAACAAGATACCACCTTACACCATAGGATTCAACAATTCTACTCCTAGGTGTATATCCAAAAGAAATGAAAAATTATCCACACAAAAACACGTGTGCGGGCGCCTGGGTGGCTCAGTGGGTTAAGCCGCTGCCTTCGGCTCAGGTCATGATCTCAGGGTCCTGGGATCGAGTCCCGCATTGGGCTCTCTGCGCAGCAGGGAGCCTGTTTCCTCCTCTCTCTCTCTCTCTCTCTCTCTCTGCCTGCCTCTCTGCCTACTTGTGATCTCTCTCTGTCAAATAAATAAATAAAATCTTTAAAAAAAAAAAAAAACACGTGTGCAAATCTTCATAGCAGCACTATCTGCAGTAGCCAAAAGGTCAAAAACAACCATCAGTTGATGCATGGATAAATTAAATGTGACACGTCCATACTAATAGAACAGTATTCAGGAATAAAAAAGAATGAAGTACTGATACAGGCTATCACATGGATAAACTTTGAAATCTTTCATTATGCTCAGAAGCCAGATGTGAAACACCACACACCATATGTCTTCATTTATATGAAATATTCAGAATAAACAGAGATAGAGGGTAGATCAGCAGTTGCCTAAGGTCAGTAGGGAGTCAAGAGGTAGTAGGAATGGGGCATGACTGCTAACTCATCTAGAATTTCTTTTTGAGGTGTTGAAAATGTTCTAAAATTAGATCATGGTGATAGTTGCACAATGCAGTGAATTTTAAATAGGTGAATTTTATAGTATGGGAAATCTATTTTCTCAATATTAAAAAAAAACCTCAGAGTTGGGTTTCCTTGATATTCCTTTGTATCTTTCTAATCAACAGGTTGTATAGGGAAAACACTCCTCTGTTTCACCTCTACACTTCCACACCATTACCACACTCACAACACTTGTAACACCAGATTCGGGGAGTCCACACCAAGCAAGTCTCTGTAACACCAGCTGGGTATCTGAGTCAATTCAGTTCTGACTCTAAGCTGAGTTAGCTCAGGCTCCATAGGTTAAGGGCTCAAGACCGCTGCCCCCACTCAGATACCACTCATGAAGGCAGGTTGTCACCTGTGTTGAATTCCTATGACCTCTTTCTTGGGTTCAGTCATTTGCTAGAACAGGTTACAGAATTCAGGGAAACATTTACCAATTCATTATATAATAAAAGATATGAAAACAGGTCCAGATAAGGATCCAGATGAAGAGATAAATAAGGCAAAGTCCACAAGGACCCCAAGCTCAGGAGCTTCTGTCCCCATGGAGCTGGTGTGGAGTAGATGCCATCAATCATTAACTCAATCTCTAGCCCCTCCCTTCTTCTCAGAGGATGGGAGTGGGGCTGAAAGCTCCAATCTTCTAATAATGGTCTTTCTGGTGACCAGCCCCCATTCAGGAACCAATCAAACATTACCTCATTAGAACAAAAATGTGCCTATCACCTGGGAAATTCCAAGGGATTCAGGAGCTCTGTGTCAGGAGCTGGGATCGAAGATCACATATCAGAGCAAAAGTTGCTCCTGGTGCCTTATCACTTAGGAAATTGCTAGGGTTTTAGGAATTCTCTGCCAGGAAGCAGGGGCAGACATATATATATATATATATTTTCTATTATTTCACAGTGGCCTTTAACTTAAACTTTTGAGTGAGTTTCTTTATCTTGAAGCCAAATATTCTTGAAGACATCACGTCTCATCTCTCTTTCAGACTGTGACTTTCTTAAGGACAGGATCTGCATATAATTCATATTAATTGCTCCAGACGCTTTGCACTCTCTTGCTCTCAATCACAAAGGAAGAGCTACCTTTCCCCCTACCACAAACACACCTGTACACCTGTCATGTCTTCACACCATACTATCCCTTTCAGAACCTCCCTTTATCAATTACTCCCTTTCCATGTTTCATCAAAGTCTTCCTTCAAGACTCTTCCATATTTTGCAGGGCAGGGTGTCGAGGGGAGAAGGGAGGGGAAAAATGAAACAAGATGGGAGCGGGAAGGGAGACAAACCATAAGAGACTCTTAATCTCAGGAAACAAACTGAGGGCTGCTGAGGGGTGGGGAGGGAAGGATAGGGTGGTTGGGTGATAGACCTTGGGGATAGACCTATGGTGAGTGCTATGAATTGTGTAAGACAGGATTCACAGACCTGTACCCCTGAAGCAAATAATACATTGTATGTTAAATAAATAAATAAACAAACATTTCTGTTAAGATGGAAAAAAAAAAAAAAAGACTCTTCCCATATTTTAAAGCACATTATCTCTGGGGCATCTGGGTGGCTCAGTTGGTTAAGCATCCAACTCTTGGTTTTTGCTCAAGTCATGATCTTGTGTTTGTGAGATCGAGCCCCACACTGGGCTCTGCGATCAGCGTGGAGTCTGCTTCAGATTCTCTCTCCCTCTCCAGCCTGCTCTCTCTCTCTCTCTCTCTCTCATAAATAAATAAAATCTTTAAAATAAAGCACATCACCTCTGGTCATCCTTGGATCCAGATCTTCTGGAGCTAACCTGATACTTTTTCCATCCTCCATAGCCAAACTTCTCTGAACACCAATCTATTCTCCCTTGCCCTGTTTCCTCAGCTCCTTGGTCCATTATAACCTGGTTTCCATACCAGCCTTTTCCTGGACACAAGACTGAATTTCCTTTTGGAGTTCTGAGCCCATCTACTAGCTCACAGACAAGTCACAGAATGTGAGAAAAGATGAGTTGTTCCATTTGACCTAAACTTGCTCATTCCTGTCCATGGTAGTTGGTTAAATAACTGAACATGCATTCCAGTCTCTGTCTCCTTGCCTGACTTCACTCCAGAGGCTAGAAAAATGATATTTTTTCCCCAGCTTTCTTTGAAGCTGGGGGTGAGAGGTATAGAACCCAGTTTTGGCTAACTAAATGAATGCATATCTGTTGGGAACTTCTGAGAAAGATTTCACCTTCCTAATAAAAGGGGACATCTGTCTCTGGAGGCATCTCTTCCTGGTCCTACCTGCCTTTAATACTGTCATAATGTGACTCTATGGGAAATGTCTAGAGAATCTCAGAAAGGCTGACACTGACATCGTCAGGCTGCTAAGCCAATGATGACAACCCCCTACCTCTGGACTTCTTGTGTTAGGAAAAAAGTCTGAACAAACACCCTGGGGGAAGTCTTTTCAACTTATATTCTAAAGAGTTAAGATCCCTAATATTTAAAAATTTTTCTAAAATAGAGAAGGCCGGGGAACCTGGGTGGCTCAGTGGGTTAAAGCCTCTGCCTTTGGCTCAGGTCATGATCTCAGGGTTCTGGAATCATGCCCCGCATTGGGCTCTCTGCTCAGCAGGGAGCCTGCTTCCCCCTCTCTCTGCCTGCCTCTCTGCCTATTTATGATCTCTCTCTGTGGCACATAAATAAACAAAATCTTTTAACAAAATATTTTTAATTAATTAATTAAATAAATAAAATACAGAAGGTCATGGCTATATAGAAAAATACAGAAAATAATATAGAAATAGATTATAGAAATATAATATAGAAAAATAAGCAAGAGATATGAAAACACCATTAATAGAAAAGAAGTGCAAATGGCTGTTAGCCATATGAAAAGACGCTTGATCTTGCTCATAACAGAATTGCAAACTGAGATTTCATTCTCACCTACTAGACTGACAAATATCTAAAATTTGAACAGAATACTCTGTTAGTGAAGCTCAGAGAAATAGATATTTTCATTCTTTGGTGTTGAGAATGCAAAACTGTACAATTCCTAAGGAATGAAATTTGATGTAACTATCTATGCATTTACTCTTTGACGCACCAGTCCTATTTCTAGGAATAGATCCCAAAGGTAAAACAGTAAAAATACAAAAAAAGACAAAAGTGTAAGGTTATTCATTATGAGACTGTTTATAAGTGCAAAAGCCCCCCACTCATCCAACAATAGGAGACTGTTGAATAAATTATGGTATACCTATATAATGGAATTATCTGTGCCTGTAAAAAGAAATAAGGAACATTTATATATATATAACTACACAGAAGTTTTGAAGATATATTTTAAGTAAATAAAGTAAGATGGTGAATGTGTGTTTAGTATACTACCATTCATCTAAAAAGGAGTGGGAGACGATTATATTTTAATGAAACGATAAATCATAATTTTTTAATGATTACCTAAAAAGTAAGGGAGGGATGGTAGTGGAAGGGACAAGGACAGAATCTGGACTTCTCTAAATGTACCCTGTCTTATAGATTTGACTTTGGAAAAATGTAAATATTTTATATAATTATAAGAATTATTTTTTAAAATTAATTATCCAAAAATCAAAATAAAAATGAAATGGGAATACAAAAATGAATCTCTCTTTCTGCCCCCATTAATAAGGTTTCTATTATTAAGTCAACCTTGCATTCGTGGGATGAATCCAATTTGATCATGACGCATTATCCTTTTTACCTATTATAAAATTTTGTTTGCTACTATCTTCTTTGGGATTTCTCCCTTATTATCCATGTGATATTTACCTGTAATTTTCCTTTCTCATACTGTATTTTTTAGATATTATATAGTCATAGTAACAAAAAAGAAAAAGCATATCTCAATATCTCAACAGATGCCTAAAAAGCATTTGACAAAATCCAGTATCACTTTACAATTAAAAAATGAACCTGCCCAGGGGTGGAGCAAGATGGCGGTGGAGGAGGAGACCTAAGTTTCTTCTTGTCCCAGGAGTTCAGCTAGATAGTTATCAAGCCATTTTGAACACCTACAAACTCAACAAGAGATTGAAGGAAAGAATAGCAGCAATTCTATGAACAGAAAAGTGACTACTATCTGGAAGGTAGGATGTGTGGAGAAGTGAATCTGAGGTGATAAGCGGGAAGAGACACCGCAGTGGGGGCGGGAGGAGGGAGCCTCCCTCAGCCGCCTACCTACAGGCAAGTGATGGAGCAGTGGAGCACAGTGCTGGACCTTTTAGATGTCTCCTCCTCAGAGGGAGTGTCACTCCAGAGGCTAAGCATAGGGTGGAGCCCTTGCTGGGACAGTGTGGTCTCAGGTCCCACGGTCACAGAAAGACTGGGGGTGACTAAGTGCAGCAGAGCTCCCAGATATCGGAGCGGGGAGGCGGGCTGCAGAGACGGAGCCGAGGAGTGAGCTCTCAGCTCTGGGTTCCCATAAACCATGGTTGGAGGCACAGTTGGGTCACTACTCTTCCAGCAGGGACCCAGCAAGCGGCAGATCCAGACAGAATCTCTTTCCTCCACCGGGGGGCAGCGGCACAGGAGTGCTCTACAGAAATCTGCTGGGTCTGGAGAGTCCAACCGGGGCCATGCGCCAGACGTAGAAATGCTCAGTCACAGGCCGGGGGAGCCTGAGTGCAGCCAGAGACCAGGGAGACGGGAGGGATTCATGGATTTTCTCTAAGGGTGCAATGAGGATCAGGACCCTGAGCTCTCTGCTCCTCCAACCAGAGATTGGGTGGCCACCATTTTCATTCCCGTCCTCCAAAGCTCTAGGGAACAAAAGCTACCAAGCATGAACCCAAGCAGATTGCTTAGTCTGGCCCCTGGCCAGGGCGGTGCAATTCTGCCTTGGGCAAAGACATTTGAGAATCACTGCAGCAGGCCACTCCCCCACAAGAACATCCAGCCAAGACCAAGTTTACTGATCAATGAGAACTGCAAAACTCCAAGTGCTAGGGGGAATACAGCACATAGAATTCATGGCTTTTCCCCTATGATTCTTCAGTCTTTCAAAGGTAATTTTTAAAATTTTCTTTATTTTTATCTTTTTCTATTATTTTTTGAATTGTTCCTCTTTCCTATTTTAACCATTGTCTTACCAGTACCTTTTCTAAAATCTTTTTTTTTTCTTTTTTCTTTTTTGTTTTTTAAGATTTTATTTATTTATTTGACAGATAGAGATCACAGTTATCTCCTCCTTTTTGGCACATGTATAAGGTTTTTTCTTTAAAATTTTGGGATACAGTTTCTTCTAACAGACCAAAGTATAACCTAAATCTAATGTTCAGTTTTGTTCTAGTCTCCCACCTTTTTAAAAAAATATTTTATGTATTTATTTGGCAGACAGACATCACAAGGAGGCAGAGAGGCAGGCAGAGAGAGAGGAGGAAGCTGAGCAGAGAGCCCGATGCAGGGCTCCATCCCAGGACTCTGGGATCATGACCTTAGCCAAAGGCAGAGGCTTTAACCCACACTGAGTCACCCAGGGGCCCCACAAACTCCCCTTTTCAAAAAAATTTTTTTCTTTCTTTTTTCAACCCACTTCTTAACAATTCTTTTTTTTAATCTTTTAAATTTTCATCTTTACAGTAATATTCCATCCCTTCATTGTATTTACTGTGATTTTTCTATATCTGTAAGTTATACTTTATTTAAAATTTTGGGAAACAGTTTCTTCTAACAGACCAAAATACACCCAAAATCAGGTGTGTGGCTCTGTTCTATTCATGAGCCTGATTGTTTTTTTCCCCCTTCTTTTCCCCCCAGTTTTGGGTCTCTTACAATTTGTTTAGTGTATATTTTTCTGGGGTCATTGTTACCTTTTTAGTATTTTGTTCTCTCTTTCATCTATTCTTCACTGAACAAAATGACAAAGCAGAAAAACTCACCTCAAAAAAAAAAAAAAAAAAAAAAAAGAATAAGAGGTAGTACCAACTGCCAGGGACTTAATCAATACAGACATTACTAAGACGTCAGAACTAGAGTTCAGAATGATGATTATAAGATACAAGCTGGGCTTCAAAAAAGCATAGAAGATACTAGAGATCCCTTTCTGGAGAAATAAAAGAACTAAAATCTAACCAAGCGGAAATAAAAAAAAACTATTAATGAGGTGCAATAAAAATGGAGACTCTTACTGCTAGGAAAAATGAGGCTGAAGAAAGAATTAGTGATATAGAAGAACAAATAAAGGAGAATAAAGAAGCTGAGGAAAAAAGAGATAAACAACTACTGGAGCAGGAGGGGAGAATTTGAGAGATAAGTGATACCATAAGATGAAACAATATTAGAATAATAGGGATTCCAAAAGAAGAAGAAAGAGAGAGAGGAGCAGAGGGCATATTGGATTAAATTATAGTGGAGAACTTCCCAAATTTGGGGAAGGAAACGGGCATCAAAATCCAGGAAGCACAGCGAACTCCCCTCAAAGCATAGGGTTTCAAAATCAATAAAAATGGGTCAACACTCCATCATCTAATAGTGAAACAAATCTCAGAAACAAAGAGAAAATTCTGAAAGCAGCTTGGGACAAGAAGTCTGTAACCTACAATGGTAGAAAATATTATATTGGCAACAAACCTATCCACAGAGACTTGGCAGGCCAAAAAAGATGGACAGGATATATTCAGAACACTAAATGAGAGAAATGTGCAGCCAAGAATACTATAGCCAACCAGGCTGTCATTGAAAATAGAAGGAGAAATAAAAGGCTTCCAGGACAAACAAAAACTAAAATAATTTGCAAACACCAAACAAACTCTACAGGAAATATTAAGAGGGATCCTCTAAGCAAAGAGAGAGCCCAAAAGTAACATTGACCAGAGAGGAACAGAAACAATACACAGTAACAGTCACCTTACAGGCCATACAATGGCACTAAATTTGTATCTTTCAATAGTTACCCTGAATGTAAATGGGCTAAATGTCCCCAATCAAAAGACACAGGGTAACAGAACGGATTCAAAAACAAAAACAAACTAAGACTCATCAATATGCTTTCTGTAAGAGACTCATTTTAGACCCAAAGACACCTCCAGATTTAAAGTGAGGGGGTAGAAAACCATTTACCATGCTAATGGACATCAAAAGAAAGCTGGGGTGGCAATCCTTATATCAAACAAATTAGATTTTAAACCAAAGACTATAAAAAGAGATGAGAAAGGACACTATATCATACTTAAAGGGTGTATCCAACAAGAAGATCTAACAATTTTAAATATCCATACCCCTAACATGGGAGCAGCCAGTTATATACACTAATTAATAGCAAAATCAAAGAAACACATTGACAATAATAAAATAGTGCTAGGGAATTTAACAGCCCCCTCACTGAAATGGACAGATCATCTAAGCAAAAGATCAACAAGGAAATAAAGGCTTTAAATGACACACTGGACAGGATGGACAGCACAGATATATTCAGAACATTCCATCCCAAAGCAACAGAATACACATTCTTCTTGAGTGCACAGGGAACAATATTCTCCAGAACAGATCACATCCTGGGACACAAATCAGGTCTCAACCAGTACCAAAAGATTGGGATCATTCCCTGTGTGCTTTCAGACCACAATGCTTTGAAACTAGAACTCAATCACAAGAGGAAAGTTGGAAAGAACTCAAATACATGGAGGCTAAAGAGCATTCTAGTAAAGAATGAATGGGTCAACCAGCCAATGAAAGAAGAATTTTAAAAATTCATGGAAACAAAAGAAAATGAAAACACAACTGTTCAAAATCTTTGGGATACAGTAAAGGTGGTCCTAGAGGAAAGTATATTGCAACACAAGCCTTTCTGAAGAAACAAGAAAGGTCTCAAATGTACAGCCTAACCCTAACCCAAAGGAGCTGGAGAGAGAACAGCAAAGAAAGCCTAAACCCAGCAGGAGAAGAGAAAGAAGAAAGATCAGAGCAGAAATAAATGAAATAGAAACCAAAAGAACAGTAGAACAGATCCACAAAGCTAGGAACTGGTTCTTTAAAAGAATTAATAAGATTGATAAACTCCTGGCCAAACTTATCAAAAAGGAAAGAGGAGAGATCACAACCAACACCAAAGAAACACAATTATAAGAACATGTTATGACCAACTATATGCCAGCAAATTAGACAATCTGAAAGAAATGGATAAATTCCTAGAGATGTATGAACTACCAAAACTGAACCAGAAAGAAATAGAAAACATGAGCAGATCTATAACCACTAAGGAAATTGAAGCAATCATCAAAAATCTCCCAACAAACAAGAGCCCCAGAGCCCAATGGCTTCCCAGGGGAATTCTACTAAACATTTAAAGAAGAATTAATTCCTATTTTCCTGAAACTGTTCCAAAAAATAGAAATGGAAGGAAAACTTCCAAACTCACTCTATGAGGCCAGCATTACCTTGATCTCAAAACCAGAGAAAGACCCCAACAAAAAGGGGAATTACAGACCAACATCCCTGATGAAACTGGATGCAAAAATTCTCACCAAAATACTAGCCGATAGGATCCAATGGTACATTAAAAGGATTATTCACCATGACCAAATGGATTTATTCCTGGGCTGCAAGTTTGGTTCAACATCTGCAAATGAATCAATGTGATACAATACATTAATAAAAGATAGAACAAGAATTGCATGATATTCTCAAAAGATGCAGAGAAAGCATTTGGCAAAGTTCAGCATCCTTTCTTGATCAAACTCTTCACAGTTAGGGAGAGAGAGTACATACCTTGATATCATAAAAGCCATCTATGAAAAATCCACAGCAAATATCATTCTCAATGGGGAAAAGCCAAGAGTTTTTCCCCTAAGGTCAGAAACAAAGCGGGGATGTCCACTATCACCACTGCTATTCAACATAGTACTAGAAGTCCTAGCCTCAGCAATCAGACAACAAAAAGAAATAAAAAGCATCCAAAATGACACAGAAGAAGTCAAACTCTCACCCTTTGCAGGTGATATGATACTTTATGTGGAAAACCCATAGGACTCCACTCCAAAACTGCTAAAACTCATACAGAAATTAAGTAAAGTGTCAGGATATAAAATCAATGCACTGAAATCAGTTGAACTTCTATACACCAACAACAAGACAGAAGAAAGAGAAATTAAGGAGTCGATCCCATTTACAATTATACCGAAAACCATAAGATACCTAGGAATAAATCTAACCAAAGAGGCAAAGAATCTGTACTCAGAGAATGATAGAATACTCATGAAAGAAACTGAGGAAGACACCAAGAAATGGAAAAACGTTCCATGCTCATGGATTGAAAGAACAAATATTGTGAAAACGTCTATGCTACCTAGAGCGATATACACATTTAATCCAATTCCTATCAAAATATCATTAACTTTTTTCAAAGAAATGGAACAAATAATTCTAAAATTAATATGGAACCAGAAAAGATCCCAAATAGACAGACGAATGTTGAAAAAGAAAACCAAAGCTGGTGGCATCACAATTCTGGACTTCAAGCTCTCTTACAAAACTGTCATCATCAAGACAGTGATGGTATTGGCACAAAAACTGACACATAGATCAGTGGAACAGAACAGAGAGCCCAGAAATAGACCCTCAACTCTATGGTCAACTAATCTTCAACAAAGCAGGAAAGAATGACCAGTGGAAAAAAGACAGTCTCTTTCACAAATGGTTTGTGAAAATTGGGGCAGCCATATGCAGAAGAATGAAACTGGACCATTTCCTTACACCACACAAAAAAACTGACTTGAAATGGATAAAAGACCTCAATGTGAAAGAGGAATCCATCAAAACCCTTAAGAACACAGGCAGCAACCTCTTCAACCTCAGCCTCAGCAACTTCTTCCTAAAAACATCACCAAAGGCAAGGGAAGCAAGGGCAAAAATGTACTGTTAGGACTTCATCAAGATCAAAAGCTTTTGTACAAGAAAGAAATAGTCAACAAAACTAAAAGACAACTGACAGAATGGGAGAGGTATTTGCAAATGACATATCAGATAAAGGATTAATATCCAAAATCTAAAAAGAACATATCAAACTCAACACCAAAAGAACAAACAATCCAATGCAGAAATGGGCAGAAGAGGGGCACCTGGGTGGCTCAGTGGGTTAAGCCTCTGCCTTCGGCACAGGTCATAATCTCAGGGTCCTGGGATCGAGCCCCACATAGGGCTCTCTGCTCAGCAGGGAGCCTGCTCCCCCTCTCTCTCTGCCTGACCCTCTGCCTGTTTGTGATCTCTGTCTGTCAAATAAATAAATAAAATCTTTAGAAAAAAAATGGGCAGAAGAAATGAACAGACTTTTCTGCAAAGAAGACATCCAAATGGCCAACAGAGATATGAAAAAGTGTTCAACATCACTTGTTCAACATCATGTGTTCCCTGGCATCAGGGAAATACAAATCAAAACCACAGTGAGATACCACCTCACATCAGTCAGAATGGCTAAAATTAACAAGTCAGGAAAAGACAGGTGTTGGTGAAGATGCATAAAAGGGGAACCTTCCTACACTGTGGTGGGAATGCAAGCTGGTGCAGTCACTCTGGAAAACAGCATATAGGTTCCACAAAAAGTTGAAAATAGAGCTACCATACAATCCAGCAATTGCACAACTGGGTATTTGCCCTGAAGATACACGTGTAGTGATCGGAAGGGGCACGTGCACCCCAATGTTTATAGCAACAATGTCCATGATAGCCAAACTATTCAAAGAACCTAGATGTCCATCAACAGATGAATGGATAAAGAAGAGGTGGTATATATATACAATGGAATACTATGCAGCCATCAAAAGAAATGAAATCTTGCCATTTGCAACGATGACGTGAATGGAACTAGAGGGTATTATGCTGAGCACAATAAGTCAATCAGAGAAAGACAATTATCATGTGATCCCTCTGATATGAGGAATTTGGGAGGCAGGGCAGGAGGTTGTGGGTGGTAAGGAAGGAAAAAAATGAAACAAGATGGGATCAGGCGGGAGACAAACCATAAGAGACTCTTAATGTCCTAAAACAAACTGAGGGTTGCTGGAGAGTGGTAGGGTAGGGAAAGGGTGGTTGGGTTATGGACATTGGGAAGGGTATGTGCAATGTGAGTTCTGTGAAATGTGTAAACCTGATGATTCAAAGACCTGTACCCCTGGGGCAAATAATACATTATATGTTAATAAAATTTAAGAAAAAACCTTGTTAATTTATATTTTTCCAAAATGTGCCATTTACTATATGCAAATTATATCTCAACAAAGCTGCTTTTTTTAAAGGTTGCTGTGAGGTCACCAAGAAGAGGACTAAGAATTCATCAATGGATTTGGTAACATGGAAGTCATCAATTTAGGATGACTTTTCACCTGGATTTGCCCAGGGCTGCGATGGTCCCTGGGATATGGGACTTTCCGTTTTAAAATCTGAGAAAGTTCCAGACATATAGGCAGTTCATTCCCCTACTGATAATGTTAACAAGAATGATAGCGGCACCCATTATGGAAGTCACTGCCAACCTTGCCAAAAGCTGTCTCAGTGGAACATTGGGGACAGAAGCCTCTTGGAATAGTTCAAGACTAATGGCGGAAGATCCAGGAAACTGATATAGACAACTCTTAAGGAGTTTTGTTGCAGCAGCAAGGAGGGAATTGTGTAACAACTGCAGAAGCTGTAAGTCAAGGAGATAAGTTCTAAGGTAGGAGTCCTTGGCAGCCTGTTTGTGTGTTGATGGAATTCCATAATCTGGTGGGGAGGAAAATTGTGGTGATACTGCACTGCACAGGAAAGAGACACTTGCCAGAGAAATGCCTTCCAGTACGTGATACTTGCTCATCGAAGCAGAGTTTCCACAAGTGGCCTGGGGCTCCCTGCCAGGCCACAGGGGCTCCCCCAGTGGGTCAGGGTGACCCAAGAATGCAAGATCTTTCTTCAATTCTTACAGTCAGCTGACTAATGCTTCTTTCTACAAACTCTCGTATTTTGGAACAACTAAGAGTTACTTGTTAGTAACCTAGTGAGCGAGTCAGGAAAGTTTGGTGAAGTGTGCTATTTATAAACTGAAACGGCCCAGGACTCTGACTATGTGCTTTGCTAAGATGTCTGGCTTCCATGCAACACTTAGCAATGTTGTCAAACTCTTGCCCTGCATGCAAACTTGCAGATGGTTGGAATTTCACAATTTTCCAAATGCTGTGTGGTCAGTACATCAGTGTTATTCTGAACTAGCTGTTTTTCCATTACTGATGGCCTTGCTGTTTTTATTATAAAAGTCTCTTTTAGTATACCTTTAACCTTATCCACTTAGCTTTTTGCGGGTAGTTAGGTTAATTTCACTGTCTATAGTGATTCTGATTTGCATCAATAATTTTACCTTATAATTTTCCTACAGCAGGCTCCAAGACTGTGAAAGTTTGGTGCTCAGACATGAATCACTCCCATCCCTATTGCTAATGGAGGAACATGTCCTGTGTGACGGTTTGCATGTGAATATGGGCTGTGTTGCTAAGTAAAATAAAATTGAGTTATTTTTCAGTTTTTAGGAAATTGTTTATGGTAGAAAAATCTATTAGGCATGTTCACATTCTTCTGAAGTAACTAAAAAATGAATCATCTATATGGCTAGCCACGTAAATTCAACTTTGTTTTATTTCTTCCTTTTCTTGAGTTTTTTCCCTAATGGCAGCTGGAGGGATGAGCACAAAGCTATGTATCCTGCCTGTGGATGTCAGAGTTGAAAGCAGGAACCCCAGTTATAGAGGCCTTTTATGGGGCTTCTGAGAACAGGCCTTTGTGCCGGTAGAGGCAGAGTGTACAGCTCCCCCAACCATGCCAGCTACAGTTCCAGACTGGCCTCCGTGAGCACCCACAGGCTATTCCTTCTTAAGGACCAGCCCAGAGAACACTGTGGCTAAGCTGCACAGAAGTAACATCCCATTTTTCTGGACTGTGTTTTTTCTTTTATTCTTTTCTCCTTTGGCTGCTCTCTCTTCCTGGCCCCCAAGATTTACTGTTCTAACTATAGTTTCTAACAGGTGTGCAGCCAGGGCCAGGAGGCTGTGGTCCAGCTGTCTTCAGACACATGGATACGCTCCAACCATCTTGCTGGAATCATGGGGCCCTGAGCACACTCCCGAAGTGAGGAGAGCCTCCCTGGGTCGTGGCTGGGGGAGGGGCAAAGGCACGGGAAGCTTCTCACTCCCAGAGCAAAGCTGAGCCCAAGAGAATGTGCAAGCTATCCCCAGAGCTGGGAGGACGGCTCTGGTTCAACAGGAAATCAGGAATTAGGTCCTATTATCTCATTCTTGGCAGAGACTGCCAGAAGTCTACTCAGTATCTATCTCCTCCTCCTTCTTTCTTATTAATGTAACCCTAATTTGAGCCTCATCTGGCTCAGAGTAAGCACCCATTACAAGTGAGCTACCGCTGTGTCATTTGATCCCTGCAAGAACTCATTGCACAGAAGAGCTCATGTTTGTGCTCAGTGGTTTACCTGAGATCTCACACCCAACAGGTGGCAGAGCTGGGATTCAAACCCAGGTCTGTCTGATTTAGAGATTTATCTTCTTCCTCTCTACCTCTTGTCTCCCAAAGAGGAAAGAATCCACATACAGAGATGGGAGCTTTAGAAAGCACCTCTGAAACCCAGGCTAATCTCTGGAAATAAGATCACCCCACAGAGCAGGTGGCAGGCTCTCCCCAGGGCTGCCCAAAGTTTCACTTCCCTCTCCTAGTGTATGGCCCAGAGTTTGGTGCACCGTATAGGCCCAAGAGGGAAGGAAGAAATGGAAGAGAAGAGAGATGAAAGGGGGAAAAGGAGAGAGAGAGAGACAGAAGATATCAAACACTCATGTCCTCAGCTACCTGCCCCAGCCCTAGGCTGCAGGGCAAAGGGCGTTAGCAGTTAGAACTTGCATTAAGTCAACAATAACAGAGATCGAACTTAAATATGTAAGAGTTTGTTATTATTTTTCCCCACATAACCACGGAGATAGGTAGTGATGTCGGATTAGTGGTTCAAAGATATCAGATCTGCAGTCTCTTGGCCTTTCCCCCATGAAAATGGCTGCTGCAGCTCTAGTCATCATGAACCAGGCAGGAAGAGAGGAAAGCAAGTACTTCTTAGAAACCTTTCATTTATGTCTTCTTGGCCAGAGCTAGGCTGGGAAATGGAAGGTTCTCATTTTATTTTTAGGAAATTTTCTTTGTTCTGTCATCTTCTTCCTTGCCTTATTCTCCACTTCTCAGTCTCAGGGAATGATCTCTAGAGTACAAAGGAAGCTCATCTCACAGAGGTTGTCTCGGGGGAAAGGACAAAATAGGTCCTGCTGAAATTATGAAGACTTCTAGAAAAATAGATGCAAACCCCAGAAGTTTTAGATTTGACTTCCAGGGGAGAGCTCTACCCCCACTGACCCACTGGACTTTCTGTGGTTCTGGGCCCTGGAATGCACAGAGAGGGCAGGAATTGACTACAGCCATCAAGGAACAAATCCTAAATCAGTTGGGTTGTTTTTTTCAACTACACGTAACAGAAAGTCTCAACTCAAAGTAGCTTTGGCGTGTAAAGGAGTTCAGAGATGAGAAGACAGGACTCCAGGCAGGTCCTTCCACACTCCAACTTCTCTCTCTGTGGTTTTCTGCAAACTGTCCCTCTCTTTGTGTTCGCCAGTAGCAAGATGGCCACAGAAGCTTCCGTGCCTCACAGATGGATAAAGAGAAATCATCTCTTCCTAGGGCTAGAAGTGAGGAAACTTCCCAAAAGTCCCCCTGTAGGCATTCTCTCTTGTCCCCTTGTGGCCTCTCCACATGGCCAGGGCTTCCTCATACCATAGAGTTTGCATTCCAATGGCGAGCACTGAGAGAAGAATGGAGAGAGAGAGATGGAGAGACAGAGGTAGAAATAGAGAAAGAGGTAGATAGAGACCAGGTAGAACTCATATCTCCTTTCATGACCTAGCCTCAGCCATGCAATGTTGCTTCTATCATATTCTATCCCATGAAGCAGTCACAAACTCCCATCCAGCTTCAAGGAGGGGGGAATGGAATCTGGGGCAGTGGCAAGTTCTGGAAAAGCACATGAGAACTGATTTATTGTGGTCCCTATCAGAAAATACAAAGTTCTGCCTCAGGACATCCAGTCAGTCTTTGAGCAGTACCCCCTTCACCACCACCACAACTGCCCCCTGCTCCTCTCCATATCCAGGTCTTACCTAGCAGGATATGAACCACCTGCAGAACCCTGCTGCAAGGCATTCTGGGAAATGTTGTTTGTAGCAGTTGGAATGGGAGGTGGGTGAGGTAGCTTACAATATCCCCCAAAGCTGAGAAAAAAGAAAGAGGGAGTAAATAAATGACTGGGAAGTGGCCAACAAGGTCAGCTACAGATCTGTACCTTTTCTAATTTCTACTTGGTAACTTTTCTTATAACATTCAACAAATATTTATTGGCCATCTCCCATGTTCCAGGAAACCATACTTTAAACAAAACAGATAGAAATTTTAGAATCTATGGGAAACAATCTTCAACAAATAATTTTTAAAAAGTTTTATTTATTTCAGAGAGAGAGAGGGAGTGTGCACGCACATGAGTGGGGGGGGGGGCAGAGGGAGATTGGGATTTCAAACAGCCTCCCTGCTGATCGTAGAGCCCAATGTGGGGTTTGATCTCATGACCCCAAGATTATGACCTGAACCAAAATCAAGAGCCAGTCGTTTAACTGGCACCCCTTGAAACAAGGAATTATTATAGACAATTATGTATTTGTGATTGCAAGGCAGGCATGAAAAAGAAGCGGCATATTCTGTATATCCTATTCCCACAGCTGTATCTTGTTAGCCAGCCTGATAGGAAATTTTAGATACTGGAGACTAGCCTGAGTCTTCCTTCATAAACCTCCACTCCCAGGACCAAGCTCTTTTAGGTGCTCAGGTATTACTCAGAGTAATAACTGCTCAGAGTTACATAGTAGCGATTAGTAAAGGTACGTACATGTTCAAATAAATGCAGAATTCTGAAGCAGACTAGTATCAACAATATCTGGATAAACTTGGCATAACTGAAGCAAATTGGAGACATTGACCTGGAGATGAAGAAAGTTCCAGAAAGAGTCCAGGTACAGACAAGAGTAGGCCATGTGGTCTTGCTAGAGACAGAGTGTGAAATTCCAGAGTCCTGGCCCCTGTTAACCGTTGTTTCAGGAGAGGTAGTTGTTAGAGTTCCTCAACATCAGCCATGGCTAGAACTTTAGCTCCCGAGGAAACCTGTCATTCATTCCAGGAAGATGTGGGTGCTGACAAGGGGATGGGTCACCACGATCAGACCGCGGGTCTGGAAACAATTACACCGCTATTGATTGACACCAAAGGTGCTCTTCTGACCTGTGGTGCAGTGACCCCAGTAAGTTTGTGTTTTAGTCTGTTAAAATAGGCTCCCCGTTATGGGCTAACCACACAGGGCTCTTTTAGTTAAAATGCCTTCGTGACGCAGTAATATACATTAAATCATATGTTATTTCCTCAATTAACAGAATGACGGTAAGGGAATAAATAGCGTAGTCTCACACCCATTCTTTCCCTCTCTGATGTTTTCTTCTTAAGAAGCAAACACACAGCTTCATTACCAACAAGCTCAGAATAAATTAATAGAAGCTGAAATCCGTGAAATTAGATTCACTTTTCTAATTAGCTGGAGAGTTTGCAGATACGGGGCGGTCTTTATCACCGGCTCTCTTCTTCTCTGGAAGGGGATGGCCATTTGTGATCTCAGAAAATTAAGCCCTCCCCTCTTACACTCTACAAAGGAATTTCTGATTGAAGTGTAAATGTCCTTTGGCCACCTGGAAGATCATTTTGACGCTGTGAATCTTGAGCAAATTCCTCATTAATTCCACCCCCTGGTTGGGAGATTGTGTGATGCGGCAATTTCCATTTTCAAAGGAATTGTCTTTTTTACTAATAACGTCCTCGGCTTAGCTGGCACCCTCCTCAGTAGAGTTCAAAGTGATGTTGAGACTTTCTGTCTTTAATTCCCACAGCCCAGACAGAGGAGATAGAGGCCAGGAAAGAAAGCAACTGCTTTCCTGACAAGTGAAAGAGGCCAAGGTCAGGGAGCCAGGGGGCCCAGAGAGACATAGAACAAAGTTCTCAAGATGACCCCACAGGTCAGTGGCAGCCCCGGAGCATCCAGACTCTTATTCCTGACTCCCAGCTAACCAACCATCTCAATTATCTCCCAAGAGTCTAAAATTACCAAATAGACCCATGGGGCTCTAAGTGAGGACTTTGGGTCCCTGACACTGCCTGATCTAATGAACCCCTAAGTGGCTTAGAAGGGCAAATTGACCTGATGAAAGAATGATCTCCCTGTCCACAGCAACTAGATGCCCACCTGACTGGAATCCCTTCACTCATGCATCCATTTAGCCATTGAACACATTTTTACCGTGCACGTATGTGCCAGATACTATTCTAGGCACTGGGGTTATGGAAATAATTAAGATGAACAAAAATCCTTCTTTTCACAGAAATTATCCTAGTGGGAAGGACAATAAATAAGATAAATAAGCAAAATGTAAGGCTTGGTAAATGGCAAAGAGTGCTAGAGAGGAAATAAACCAGAGACACAGGATGAAAAATGCCAAAGGGTGCATGAGAGGTTGAATTTTTAATTGGAATGACTGGGGACCAGCCCACTGAAAGAGCCTATTAAGAGATGGAAGACCACAATGAACCTTATGAAGGGTAACACAGCCTTGAGTGGAGAATGGTACCAGATGTTCTCTCTAGTCTTTTGAAATACAGGCATCCCTCATTTTATGGTGCCTCACGCTATTGCACTACTCAGACACAATTTTTTACAAATTGAAGGTTTGTGCCAAGACCACTGGTGTCATTTTTCCAATAGCATTTACTGCTGTCATGTCTCTGTGTCATGTTTTCGTAATTCTTTCAATATTTCAAACTTTTTCATCATTATTGCATTTGTTATGGTGATCCGTGATAGGTAATCTTTAATGCTTCTATTGTAATTATCTTAGGGCACCACGAACTGTGCCCATAGGTGAGGGCAAATGTAATCAGTGAATGTGTGGGTGTTCTGACGGCTCCACTCGCTCGCAATTCCCCTGACTCTCTCCCTTTCCACAGGCCCCCCTATTTCCTGACACACCACAATACTGAAATGAGGCCAAGTATTAACCCTACAGTGGCCTCTAAGTGTTCACGTGAAAGGGTCATGTGTCTCTCACTAAAGGTCGAAAGCTAGAAATGATTAAGTTTAGGAAGGCATGCTGAAAGCCAAGGTAGGCTGAAAGCTAGGCCTCTTGCACCCAACAAGTTAGCCAAGCTGTGAAAGCAAACAAAAAATGTTCTTGAAGGAAATTAACAGTGCTACTCCAATGAAATCATGAATGATAAGGAAGCAAAACAGACTTCCTGCTGATATAGAGAGTTTTAGCTGTCTGGATAGAAGATCAAACCAGCCACAACATTCCCTTAAGCCAAAGCCTAATCCAGAGCAAGGCCCTAACTCTCTCCAATTCTGTAAAGGCTGAGAAAGGTGAGGGAGCCCCGAAGAAAAGTCTGAAGCCAGCACAGGTTGGCTCAGAGGGGTAAGGGAAGAAGCCGTCTCCATAACATGAAAGTGCAAGGTGAAGCAGCAGGTTATAACAGACAATAACGAAGCAGATCATAATGAAGGTGGCTACATTAAACAACAGATTTTCAGATGGAACAGCCTTATTTTTTTTTTAAAGATGTATTTATTTATTTATTTGACAGACAGAGATCACAAGTAGGCAGAGAGGCAGGCAGACAGAGAGAGGAGGAAGCAGGTTCCCCGCTGCTCAGAGGGCCCGATGTGGGGCTCAATCCCAGGACCCTGGGATCATGACCTGAGCTGAAGGCAGAGGCTTTAACCCACTGAGCCACCCAGGTGTCCCAGATGAAACAGCCTTACATCAGGAGAAGTTGCCATGTCAGACTTCCACAGGTAGAGAGGAGAAGTCCATGCCTGGACTCAAAATGTCAAAGGACAGACTGGTTTTCCTGTTAGAGGCTAATGCACCTGATGAGTTGAAGCTGAAGTCAATGCTCATTTACCATTCCAAAAATCCTAGGGCCCTTCAGAATTCTGGTAAATCTACTTTGCCTGGTTCTATAAATGGAACAACAAAGCCTGGATGACAGCATATCCTTTTACAACACGGTTTGCTAAATATTTTAAACCCACTGTTGAGACCTACTGCTCAGAAAAAAATACTTCTTCTAGAATATTACTGTTCACTGACAATGCACCTGGTCACTCAAGGGCTCTGATGGAGACTTATAACGAGATGAATGTTGTTTTCATGCCTGCAAACACAACAGCCATTCTGCAGCCCATGGATCAAGGAGTCATTTTGAGTTTCAAGTCTTGTTTAAGAAATACATTACATAAGGCCAGAGCTCCCTTAGCTAGAGATTCTTCTGATGGATCTGGGCAAAGTAAACTGATAACCTTCTGGAAAGGATTCACGATTCTAAATGCCACTCAGAACTTTTCTGATTCACATGAAGAGGTCAAAATACCAACATTAATAAGAGTTCGGAAGGAATGGCCCAACCCTCATAGAGGCCTTTGAGGAGTTCCAGACTTGAGTAGAGAAATGACTGCAGAAGTGGTGGAAATAGCAAGAGGACTAGAATTAGAAGAGGATCCTGAAGATGGGACTGAATTGCAGCATGACCTGCTGCATGTCATGCTGCATTTCTTGAGATGGAAACTGCTCCAGGTGAAGATGCTGTGCAGATGGCCGAAATGATCACAAAGGATTTAGAATATGACATAAGCTTATTTGATAGAGCAGCAGCAGGGTCTGAGAAGATCCACTCCCGTGAGGGGGAACTGCGGAGGAAATACTATCAAACAACATGGCATGCTCCTGAGAAATGTCTGGTGAAAGGAAGAGTCAATCAATGGGGCAAACTGCACCATTGTCTTATTTTTTAATTGCCACAACCACCCCAGCCTTCAGCAACCACCACCCTGATGATTCAGCAGCCATTGACATCAAGCAAGACCCTCCACCATTTTTAGTAATAAAGTATTTTTAAGTAAAATATATACAATGTTTTGGGGTGCCTGGGTGGCTTAGTCGGTTAAGCAACTGCCTTCGGCTCAGGTCATGATTCCAATGTCCTGGGATCGAGTCCCACCGCAGCTCCTTGCTTGGCAGGGAGCCTGCTTCTCCCTCTGCCTCTGTCTGTCTGTGCTCACTCTCTCTCTCTTTCTCTCTCTCTCTCTGTCAAATAAATAAAATCTTTTTTTTAAAAAGATATATATAATGTTTTTCAGACACAATGCTATCGCACACTTAGTAGACTACAGTATAGTAAAACCGTAACATTTATATGCACAGGGAAACCCCAAAGATTCATTTGACTCACTTTATTGCAATATCTACTTTATTGTGATGGTCTGGAACTGAACTGATCTCTGAAGTATACCTATAAATTTATTCCTCTCTGTCTCTGCTTTGGCATTTGTGAATGTGTCAAATACCTGTCCTTCAGAAGGTTGTAAGAGTTAAGAAATTAAGTACTATCTGTACAGTGTCCAGAATTTATGTCTACCTGGAACCTCAGAATGTGACCTTATCGGAAATAGGGTCTTTGCTGATGTAATTTATTCAAATGAGGTCATACCAGATTACGTGATCCCTAAATCCAACGACTAGGAAGTGGTGCTACTGGAACAAATAACCAGAAGATCCCACCTTTTGGTATTTGTGACAAATGGCTTTAGAATTAGGTAATGAGTAGAAGTTGGAAGACTTTTAAAGTGATGGTGAGACCTTGGACTTGGAACCTGATGCTGTAATTGGTTGGAAATTTGGGGAAATTTTGGGGTCTTGTGAGAGAGTTAAGTGTATTTTGCATGTGGGGGGGATGTGAATCATGGGTGCCAGAGGGCAGATTGTGGCAAATCATTATAATAATGATCCAGCTGTAGACAGGGCCCTGGATGCAGTTCTTTGAATAGTGCATGTTGATCTATCTATAGTGAATGTTGATCCAGAGATCTATGAATTAAAAAGACAAGTTATTTGACCTCAACATACTTAACAGAAAAATGGTGAGAAGGGGATAGGTATCCCCCCAGAGATATCTTCATTTTAAAAGGAGGTAAATGAGAGGCCCATAGTAGTCACTGTTGCATTGTAATTTTGCGATCTAACTGGGCACATGTCAGCAGTTCCCCCAATTATAGAAGCAAAGGGAGTTCCTCGATTAGGGCCAATTCTCTGCTTCCCAGGAATGGTGCCCTAATCATTGCTCTCCCCAGCTCCTGGTTTCACATTCTAGGCTTCACCATCTGAGATGTCTTTCCTTTTCAATCATTCATGGATCATTTTTACAGCCGTGTAGCTCTCTCTACCACTTCCTGCCTGCAAAGAGTTTGAAGCCCACAGACCAGTTTTCATTCCATTGTTTCTGTTCCTTTTAATTCAAGCTAGTACTATTTTTGCCAGGACAGCTCTTTTAAGTTGTGTGGGTTTGATCAGGCTAGGAGTCACTACATGCTTCAAAAGCCACATTGATGCTTCCCAAGCTATGCCTCCTTCTATTCTGAGTGGGTGTCATGGTTGTGTTAAAAGCTCTCTTGCCTAGCTGAGGGGATCTACTAAGTACCACCTTAAATCTTCCTGAGATATAAACAAAGAGTCTTACAGCCATAATCCTGATTCATTCTTTGCCCTGAGACCATTTCTTACTTCAAGAATCTTCTACTGAAGATACTGTCCTGCAACCTCTTTATTGCCTCTAATGTCTTAGAGACAGAATAGTTCCTTCTTGAGCTCCTCTTTGTCTCATAGTATCTTAACATGTGCTGCTAAAAGAATCCAATGGGCACTTTCTATACTATTATTATTATTATTAATTTTTAAAATGTCAGCATAGTTAATATACAGTGTTATATTAGTCTCAGGTGTCAATACGGCAATTCAACACTTCCATACGACAGTGGTCCTTATCAAAACAAGTGCACTCCTTGTGAAATGTGTAAACCTGGCAATTCACAGACCTGTACCCCTGGGGATAAAAATACATTATATGTTTATTTTTAAAAATTAAATAAATTTAATAAAAAAATAAATTAATTACATTTTTTAAAAAACAGGTGCACTCCTTAATCCCCATCTCCTATTTCACCCAACCCTCCACCCCCTCCCCTCTGCTAACCATCAGTTTGCTCTATAATTAAGGGGCTGTTTGGGGGGAGCAACTGGGTGGCTCAGTTGGTTAAGTATCTGCCTTCAGCTTGAGCCATGATCCCAGGGTCCTGGGATCGAGCTCTGAATCAGGCTCCTTGCTAAGAAGTGAGTCCGTTTCCTTCTCTCACACTGCCCCTCTGCCTGATTGTTCTCTCTCACTCCCTTTCAAATAAATACACACATCTTTTTTTTTTTAAGAGTGTTTTTTCATTTGCCTCACTCTCTTTCCCTTTGCTCATTTGTTTTGCTTCTCAAGTTGGACATGTGAGTAAAATCATATGTTAATTGTCTTTTTCTGATTGACTTATTTTACTTAGCGTAATACTCTCTAGCTCCATCCATGTTGTTGCAAATGGCAAGATTTCATTCTTTTTGATGGCTGAGTAATATTCCATTATAGATATCTTCATTAGATAGATATGCATTCATCAGTCAATGAACACTTGAGCTGTTTCCGTAATTTAGCTATTGTAGATAATGCTGAAATAAACATAGGGATGCATGTATCCCTTTGAATTAATGTTTTGCATTTGGGGAGTAAATACCCAGTAGTGCAATTAATAGATTGTAGGGTAGTTCCTTTTTTAGCTTTTTGAGAAATCTACATGCTGTTTACCACAGTGGCTTCACCGGTTTGTATTCCCAACAATGCATGAGGATTCCTATTTCTCCACATCCTCTCTGACACTTGCTGCTTCTTGTTTTGTTGATTTTAGCCATTCTGACAGCTGTGAGGTGACATCTCATTGTGGTTTTGCTTTACATTTCCCTGATAATGAGTGATGTTGAGCATCTTTTCATATCTGTTGGCCATCTATATTTATTCTTTAAAAAAATATCTCTTCGTGTCTTCTGCCCATTTTTAAATTGGATTTTTTTTTTTTTTTAGGTATTGAGTTGTATCAGTTCTTTATATATTTTAGATACTAACCCTTTATCAGCCATGTCGTTTTCAATATCTTCTCCCATTCAGTAAGTTGTCTTTTCATTTTTTTGATTGTTTCCTTTGCTGTGTGGAAGCTTTTTATTTTCATGTAGTCCCAATAGTTTTGGTTTGGTTTGGTTTGGGTTTTTTGTTGTTGTTTTTTGTTTTTTTGCTTTTGTTTCCCTTGCCTTAGGTAGACATATCCAGTAAGAAGTTGCTATGGCTGGGGTGCCTGGGTGGCTCAGGGGGTTAAACCCCTGCCTTTGGCTCAGGTCATGATCCCAGGGTCCTGAGATCAAGCCCTGCATCAGGTTCTCTGCTTGGCAGGGAGCCTGCTTCCCCCTCTCTCTCTGCCTGCCTCTCTGCCTACTTGTGATCTCTGTCTGTTAAATAGATAAATAAAATCTTAAAAAAAAAAAAAAGAAGAAGAAGAAGAAGAAGAAGTTGCTATGGCTGATGTCAGGGAAATTTCAGCCTGTGCTCTCTTCTAGGATTTTCATAGTTTCAGGTCTCACATTTAGGTCCTTAACCTGTTTTGAACTTATTTGTGTGTATGGTGTAAGAAAGAAGTCCAGTTTCATTCTTTTGCATGTAGCTGACAAGTTCTCCCAACACCATTTGTTGAAGAGACTATCTTTTTTTTTTTTTTTTTTAAAGATTTTATTTATTTATTTTACAGACAGAGATCACAAGTAGGCAGAGAGGCAGACAGAGAGAGAGAGGGGGAAGCAGGCTCTCCACTGAGCAGAGAGCCCGACGCGGGCCTCGATCCCAGGACCCTGAGATCATGACCTGAGCCGAAGGCAGCGGCTTAACCCACTGAGCCACCCAGGCGCCCCGAGACTATCTTTTTTTAATCCATAAGATTTTCTTTATTTTTTGACAGAGAGAGAGAGACGGCAAGAGAGGGAACACATGCAGGGGGAGTGGGAGAGGAAGAAGCCGCCTCCTGCTAAGCGGGGAGACAGGTGCCAGGCTCCATCCCTGGACCCTGGGATCATGACCCGAGCCAAAGGCAGACGTTTAATGACTGAGCCACCCAGGTGCCTGAGACTATTTTTTTCCAGTGGATACTTTCAATGTTCTTCCTGGAAATCTTCTTAGCCAGAACCACAGGTTCATTGGCTACATGTCTATTCTCCAAGATCATACTAATTATTCCACCTCAGTATAATACAGACTGCCCTTTCTCTAGCCTGCTATATCAGTTTCCTCACTGCCCTTCCAGCATCCATGTCCTTGGTACCTTCTAGCCTCCAGCTGCCACTTAGCCCTAAAGTCTACCTACACATTTTAAATTTTTGTTACGATATCACCTCTACTTTTATGTACAAATTTTTGTTTCAATTAGGTTCTGATACATTGAAAAACTACCCCAAGGTGTAATGGCCTAAAATCAGCAATCTGGGCTGTGCTCAGCTGGACAATTTGTCTCTTCAGTGGATGGTTTTGACTGACTCACTCAAGCCTTGCAGCCAGCTAGTATTTCATCTGGGGATGGAAGAACCAAGATGCGCTCAGTCACATGCCTGGCACTCAGCTGGGAAGCCTGACATGGCTGAGGGTGGCCTGGGCCTCGCTCTATCTCCACAAGGTTTCTTTTCTTCAAGAAAGTTCTCCTGAGCTCCTTTACAGGTGTCTCAGGGTGGCATGAAAGGTCCCTTAAGGAACAGACTCAGAAAAACATCCCTTTGCTGCATTCTCTTTGGCTAAGCAAGTCACAAGTCCAGCCCAGATTCAACATGGAACACAGAAGGACACAAATTCAGCACATTTGTTACTTGATATACTAGGAGTCTAGAAGACTGAAGTGGTCTGAGTCCCTCTAGGCTAAAGGAGGGCCTCTGGCCCAGAGTAAGTACTCAGTCAACATCTAACAAGTGAGCTCTATAAGCTCTGGCTTTGGCTCTATCTTCTACCCATTTACCCCCAGATGTAGAGCCAAGCCCAGAAGGAAAATCCAAGTGGCCAGATTCCTGTCCATTCACCATTGGGAGTCATCATGTGGGGGTTGTCATGATAGAAATGGTTTGTCTCCTGAAGCCTAGCAGCACCGGAGCCTCACCCTTGGGACCAGAGACAGACTCTTGACAAACAGAAAGGGAATGGTGGGCAAGAGGATGCATGGGCGTGTCCCTACCACGATGTCTTCTGGCTCCTGGGAAAGCCAGCCACAGGACCATAGACAACCAGACCATGAAGGGCCCCAGCCACTGCCCAGCTGGAAATGGAGGCCCATGGAGAAACCTCCAGTCAGCAGCAGATCTATGCTTTAGGCCCAGGGGTCTGATCTCTAGAAATTCATTAACTCTCTCAGGCATTCACACCACAGACACTAACCCAGATGGGAAGACTTGCCAGGACTTTCCCCAGGCACTGAAAGAAGGATGTAACAGAAATAGAGCCAGGAAAGAGAGAGGAAACTATCTCTTCCTCCACAGAAGCTCTAACGGAAACTTCTTCCCACTGGAGGCCTCTTGTCCTCAGGGACACCATGAAGTAAGGTCAGGCCTCAGTGTCTCTAGATCCTGAGTTTGCCATGCTCTTCTTGGCCCATGGAAGGGAATGCTGCCCTCACCTTGACCTTTAACCCTCACTCGTTCTCCCCAGCCTCTTCCCCCAGCTGCCAGTTGAGGCAGTGCTGACACAACTTGACCAGGCCCCATTTCCTCAGCCCCGAGGGTACACAGCCTGCCCAGTCCCTGGCTCAATAGTCTGTCCCATCCCCTGCCCCTACTCTGTGCTGGGCCCAGGAGACAGTGATGACTCAGAGCCAGTCCTGCCCCAGGGATCCTTCCAGACATGGACAAATTGCCATTTTCCCTCTGACAAGCAGATTGATGTTTTTCTCTCAGGAGAGGCTCTCAGAGCCTAGGAAGCATTGCCCGCCCCCCTCCCGTCTCTGGAGCAGCTCTGAGGGCAAAGAGACGCGTATCTGAGGTCCCCTCCAAGCCCAGCACCTCCTCCCTGAGATTTTTCATAAATCCTCAGATGACAGGGAGAAGTGGACTAAGATGAGCAAGGGAGAGCTGAGAGAAGTGCACACCAGACCCCCTCACACATAGACACCCGGCCAACACCTCCCATTCAGACACAGGCGCTTGCACACTACGTGCCATGAACAAGCATGCCCACAGAGATACACCATCACACACACAGCCCAAGCCAGGAGGAGGGGAAAGGGAGATCTGGGACTTCTTTGAAGGAAGATGAGCTCTGGAAGAGTCCCCAGTCAGGCTCAGGGGCACACCCAGGGGCCCTGGGAAGAGGTTGCTTTCGGGACAAGTGTCAGGTGGCATTGTGAGCCCAGGAGTGTACAGCTAGCCACACCCTCCCCCACCAGCTGCAGGCTAGGAAACTCCAGCACAGTGTCCAAACCAACAGGCTGTTCCGCAGGGGGTCTGCAGGGGCTTCAGCATCCCCCACCCCACCAGCCTCTGCCAAGAGGAAGGGAACCAAAGCCATCGTGACCCTTGCCCTCCCCGACCCCCACCAGGAATCCCAGACACAGACTTGCTGCTCTAGCAGATTTCCACGGATAGGAGCAGAGGAATCGATGGTGCTCAGAGCATTTATAGCCAGTGAGAAAAGCTGCCCTGGGCCTCCCTGACACCAGAAATAAATGATTCTGTGAACAGAAAACCACTCAGACACAGCCGGAATGACCCGCTAGAGAGTGCTTTCACCTTGAGGAATTGCTGGAGCTGGCGGCAGCCTGTGAGCCTGAGCCAGGCTGTCTGAGAAGTGCGGGGTCAGATCCCATAGCATCCAGGCCCCAGGACCCCAGCCGCCCACACCACAGTCACCACCGATCCTGCCAGGCCGCCTCCCAGCCCTGGGCACACATGCAGCAGGAACCTGGAAGCCCAGCTTTCCAGAGAGCAGCTGCTTGGGAGAATCTATCCGTGGACAAAAATGGGGTTTTTGTTTTCTTAAACAGAAAACCTGGTTTCTTCTCCTTCTCACATAACTCCAAGGATCCTGACACGCTCTAAAAAGGAAGAAACCAGTAGGCACGCTAATTCCCTAGCTCACACGCAGGACCCCACCGCCTACTAAATCCCCTCAAGTGTTTCTGGGAGTCCCAGGAGGTGACCCACATGTGCTCATGGATGACGCTGGTCAGTTGCTGTATGACAGCTGCAGATTTAGTCCTCTTCTCTTGGGGACTGCCTGCCTGACACACTTCTGCCAGGGACTGCTGGGTCCCCCAGCCATCATTGTGAAATCAGAGCCTGCCCCTAGAAGCAAAGCTGCCGCATGGCCAGGCAAAGCAGAGCAAATCTCTCTCTTCCCATGTGGTGCCCTGTGCCCTATCAGAAGCGTCCAGAGCAGGGTGCTTGGGCCCCACTGCCTTACAGAACTTTAGAGAAATGACCTTTGCAATTCTGACCATCCCCATGACCCCTTTTCCCGTACCTTAGCATCCAGACTCCCACGGAGTAGGGGATGGAGACAGAGTTAAGGCTGGACCCAGAGCTGCTTGGCCCCTTAATGGCTCCACGGGGCAAACTCTTTGGCTTGGACACCTCTTCCCTTTGGTAAGGACTCTTCCCGAAAGACCACGAGTCCAGACAAAAGAGGACACCGTCCCTTTGGTTGTCAGAAATATCTAGCCTCACCTGAATTCTGGAAATGGATATTGTTTTGGCTCAAGGAAGGAGCCCCATTACACACAAATACCTGCTCAGCCTGCAAATGTAATGATGACATTAACACTGTCAAAAGCAAGGGCCCGGTTGGTACTGCTCACCACCAACTCCAGCTAAGACAGCCCAAGGGGCAAGAACATTGTCTCCTGTGGGCAGATCCTTGTGCCCTGGAGAGGGCTGAGACCTGAACACCTTCCCTCTCCTAAAATAGTTAAGCAAGGGCAGAGGTTCTAGACTTGGTGCTCCCCACTCCCGCACCCCGCACCCCACCTGCTTCTTTTCTAGATAAATGAAGACTGTTGGTATAGGAGAAGGAAGGGGTGACTGACCCATGCTAGAAACCAGTGTTTCTCCAAGAACCCTCTCCCCACACCTCCAGCTCCAGCCTTCAGGACACTTGTTCAGCATACCTAGAACACCCAGAACATCCACCCTCTTGCTCTGAGACGGACCCTGAGGACTGATGACCCTGCAGCCTTGGTAACCAGGCTCCCCAGGGACACTGCTCACACCCCAACCTCATTTCCCCTTCAGTCTGGCCCTCTGCAATTGTGTCCTGAAAGGCTTTAACCATTACCATTGGCTTCCCATAGTTACAGGGCAGAAGCAGCCTCTGGCTGGACATCACCCAAATATTCACACTCTTCTCAATACTAACAACATCCCAAACGATGCCCTTCTCAAGCTTAAGCACCTAAAGAGGCCTCTTGGAAGAGAAGACTCTCTTAGAAGAGCAGATATGTGTTGTAGCCAGCACAAAGAAAGAGGAAGTTCTCGTAGTCAGGAAGTCCCCCAGCCCTGAGGATGGTAGGTACTTGCTTGGGGCCACGATTCCCCCTTAAGGCAGCTAAAGAAGGGAAGGGATTCAGAATGCGCCATCCAAAAATATGCCAGCTTGACTATTGTGAGCTGAAGGCACTTGAGAAACAGCAGATACAGGAAATCCTCTCTGCCCTCCCCTTCTACCTAAAAGCAGGACAAAAAATTTCCACTGAGAAAGGTGCCCTCCTGCACCAGGAAAGGAACATTCTTATCAGCAGAGCCTGGGAGTTGACTTTGAAATGGAACTGTGCAAACAAACCTACAAATATAACCCTTATCTTCCATTCGTTTTCCCCATATAATTTCCACTCACAGTCCCACAATTTACAGCCCCTAGCCCAAGCCCCTTTGTCTTGTCAAATCCCACAATTTATCGTTCTTTGTGTAGAAAGGCATGTAAGCTTTGGGTCTTAATGGCTTCTTCGGGTCTCTATTTTCCTTCTGAAGATGCCCATGTGCACACAAAAATATTACATCAATTTATATGCTTTTTCTCTTGTTATTCTGTCTTATGTCAGTTGAATTCTTAGGCCAGCCACAGAACCTAAGAGGGTATAAGAAGATTTTTCTTCCCCTACAGGAGCATCTTAGAACCTGCCAGTCCGAGGAGACAGGCAAGGCCTTCTGGTTACTTAATTGACTCCAAACTTTAATCAATGCCTCAGATTTCTAAAGCTCCAAAGTTTCTCTGATTCCTTTAACTTTTAGAGCCAAATCTGATGCCTCTCGCTGTAACACGAGTGTCAAGTTATCAACACTTGGGTGCTATGATGAGGCACCAACAATAACTTATGCTCTAAGACCAGCCTTGCAAGATATGTGGAAAATCCCCCAAACATAAGGGGACCACACTCAGGCCCGGGCACTCACTTGCCTTTGGGTCAGTCCCAAAAGGAGACTAGTAAAAGGTTCCAAAAGGGGACACAGGGCCCAAGATGGTTGTGTGGGGAGAAGGTCATCTTGCTCATGGTCTTGAGGACATTCGTGCACGAAGATGAACACAGGGCTTGGGAGCAGCAGGCTAGCAGCATTTCCAGTCCTGAAGGGAACACAATTCATGAGATAGAAGCACCAGACACTCCTCTCACCTACTCTGTGCTCCCTCTGCCTGCAGACAGAGACACGGTGCTGGCCACGCTGTGCCTTATTAGTCCTGGTAAATTCACCCTAGCAGCTCCCTGTTAGGATTTGTTTCGCCTGTCTGTGGAACATAGGGTAAATATGCCCTGATACCTTTCTCTCTCTCTCTCTCTTTCAAGTGTGTGTCTGTGTGTGTCTGTGTTATTATTTTTAAATCTGACTGCAGTCCCCACTACTAGTCCTAAGAGTATGACCGAATTCCTCTGAGGGAGAAAGCTGCTCTTTTGTTTAGGAAAACACCTTAATGGATCTTTTAATTATGCAGAGAGAGGCCCCAGGGCTGCTTTGGAAAGGAAGAATGAGATAAAGAGGAAGCTAAATTGCACTGCATAATAAACTCACAGGAATTTTGGACCTATCGCAGGAGGTAGCCTTAGGAAAGAGGGGGAAAGTCAGAAGCCTAAGGAAAATGGCAGGGAGTAAAGCGTGAGGAACACAGCCTTCCCCACAATCCCATCCATGCACCAACACCCCAGGGGCACAGCACGGTTTTTCCCACAGCTTGTTGGGATGGAAACCTTGTTTTAATGGAAAGAGCAGCCTTGAAGCCTGGAATGCTGAGACATCTAGATTACAGATTTCAACTGTTCCACTCCCTAGGTCTGCAAATTTTTACTATTGTTAAACAACAAAAATTCAACTGAGTAAATTTAAAGATCAAATTGGTTTATTCAATGATTCATGAATCAGGCAGCGTCCCATCTGGCAAATAGAAAGGAGCTCTGCCAAGCTATAGAAAAGGAAAGGTTCTTAAAGATGGAAAAAAGACACATAAAAAGAAAACTTTAGCAAAGAATGCATTGTTCTGGCCAGGCCCCCATCCTGAGAGGACAGAGGGAGTCTATTGGGCAGATCACCTCACTAGCGCTGACCCGTGTTGACTGTTGAATGGTCACATTTCTGAGTGGCTGGAACTGCTATTAGGTTAGTTATTAAGTCTTGGTTTGCTGACATGGGATTTAGCACAAGTGACTCCATTTGGGGCCTGCTGTCACCCTTTTAACAATTCCTCCCTTTGGATCAGACTCTCAGTCTGAGAGATGTGATCAAAATTTAAGGCATTGGCATCACTCTCAGCTACTGCTTTGTTGTTCCAGGAGCTTATGTCGATCTTCTGTGTGGTGGTCACAGGTCATGACGTTTTTGCCTAATCCCTATCATGATTTCAGGTTCACGATCTTTAAGTTAGTCATTCTCTTCGTTCCTTAGATCGTTCCAGCCCAAGGAGAAGGTTTGCAGCTGCAAACATACACCTAAAGCTTTAGAGAGAATAAAACATGCAGGGGGATTAACTATGATTCCTATAAACTGAGTAACCAGTGTTCGGAGTGCACTTCAGAGGTATGGTCCCCAGACCCAAGCCAATCAAATCAGTCAAACAAAGACCTCATGGAAGGAATCACCTTTTTAAACCACATGGCTTGCTCAGTGATCTTATGTAACTGTGTTTCCATTTTCCCAGAAGTGTTAATCCAGGTGCAGCAGGTGGTCTGGGCCACAGCACTGACACCTTCTTGTTCAGCTAAAAGATAATCAAGGGCTCTCCTATTCTCAAAAATTATCTTGGCCAGAGTGTCTAAGGACATTGGAGAGGCACCTTTCATTGTAGCAGAGGTTGATATGCAATATTCTCAAGAGTTAAGGAGAGATTTCTGATAGGATTCTTATTTACATTTATTCCTAACCAGGAAAGTGTAGTTGTGAATGTCTCCTGATAATTCCTTTCTAACTTGATGATGTAAATCCAAGGGAGTCAACCAATAAGGTGGGTTAGTTTGTTTGTGGAAAGATAAGGGCACAACTAGATAACCAAAGATGCATTGTCTGGTTATATGCCTGCCATCTGGGCATTCATAGACCCAAGGAGAATGAGAATCACCACAGACAAAGGCAACCTTGTTGGGCACAAACGATTCTTGCTAAGATGACACTGTTAATAGACAGATGGCCTTTTTTTTTTTAATTTAATTTAATTTTTTTCAGTGTTCCAAAATTCATTGTTTATGCACCACACCCAGTGCTCCAGGCAATACGTGACCTCCATAATACCCACCACCGGGCTCACACAAACCCCCATCCACCTCCCCTCCAAAACCCTCAGTTTGTTTCTCAGGGTTCACAATCTCTCATGGTTCGTCTCCCCCTCTGATTTCCCCCAACTCACTTCTCCTCTCCATCTCCCAGTGTCCTCCATGTTATTCCTTATGCTCCACAAGTAAGTGAAACCATATGATAATTGACTCTCTCTACTTGACTTATTTCACTCAGCATAATCTCTTCCGGTCCCGTCCATGTTAATACAAAAGTTGGGTATTCATCCTTTCTGATGGAGGCATAATACTCTATAGTATATATGGACCATATCTTCTTTATCCATTCGCCCATTGAAGGCTATTTTGGTTCTTTCCAGAGTTTGGCAACTGTGGCCACTGCTTCTATGAACATGGGGGTACAGATGGCCCTTCTTTTCACTACATCTGTATCTTTGGGGTAAATACCCCGTAAATACCAATTCAGATGGCCATTTTTTATCACAAATTCAGCATGCTGAGAGGTAAGGGCTATCCCCTCCACTTAGTAATGGCCCAGGAGATACAGATGATGGCATTATCTTTCCAGGCCAGAGTAAAGAAAAGAAAGGGAAAAAGAAAGACTTTCATGTTTACTTAAAATATGAAGTCTTGATCCAACATCTTGGGTGAAAGCAGTCTACCTCGATGTTAGCTACTTTTCTCCTTCTCTTCCTCATCAGTTTGACTTGGAGATCACCATTGTTTGTGTCAAAACCAGATGTCAAATAGAGCCTTCTTTAGGAGTGAGATATGTATCCAAGGATCAGGTTCCTGAAATTTGACTATCACCTGGGTAGTAAGGAGGACCTGGCATAGTACCTTTCAAGTAGATTGAAGGGAAGTCTTTGTTCTTAGTGATTCCAAATAAGAAAGGAAGAAGAAAATTGAAAACATTAGTTTGGAGATTTATAGCCAGATTTTTTTAGGAAACTAGATGACTTTAGGATCTAGTCCAATTTACCAGTATATAACAAAACCTCCTAGGGCAAGTAACAGGATCAGAATCTAATATAGACAAAGAGGCAAACAGAATTTTTTTCTCTTCACAATTAATCTCATTTTTAATCAAAGATAACTGTGGTAAAACTAGTTCGTGTTAAACTTGGCCTGATTATTTACATGAATGTAGCATACGTAGTGACTGACTATATAAGCTCTTTTTAAGATTGCTTTGGTGGAAACTTGTAATCAAAGTATGAGGTTGATTTTTTCAAGGGACTTTATTGGTTCTGTAAAGTCAACCTTGGTTCCTCTAAACTGTCTGGTCATATCTGAGTCTATATATATATATCTATCTCAAAAACGACATTCTAGTCAAAACATTCTAGTCAACATATTGGTGAAATATTAGCTATAACATAACTAATTAGCTATAACATAGCTAATATTTCACCAACATAACACAATAATTGTATCCTGTTACAAGAGGAACACATTCTCACTGAACTTATGTAAATACCTATTGCCATGAAAAGAACACTCAAGAGTTTCCAAATTCTAGAGGGAACATGTAGGGAGAAAAAGCAAATGTTTTATCTTTATTCACAAAGGTATATCTTAGAAAATTGTTGATAGCTTAAGAGGAAAAAGAGAAAAAGGTTGCCTAAAATCTGGAAAAACAAAACATTAAAGAACCAGCAATGTTTCAAACATAAAAGTTGTGATTACTCTTCTTATTCAGTCCCATGTAATTAATATTTGTTCTACCTGAATCTGGCTTTTCCATTCATTGTAAAAATTCTTACCCAGTTCAGTTTTATGATCTTAAAGTTATCAGAAACCTGTGCTTGTTATCAGAAACTTGTATTGGTAACTTAAAGTTGCCAGAAAACTCCCAGAATCTCCTTAAGAATGAAGCAATTATGCAGGAACTCTTCTGCAAAAGTATCAGAGTAAACAATAACAATAAATTACAGGAAACTCCTTTAAATGTCCATTATTAAAGATCCTTTGAGAGTTCATTATAATGGAATTGAAAAAGGAAACTTGGTTAGTTTTGTGACATACAAATTTAAGATAATCAATTTAAGATAATAACTGGAATTATGTCTTATAAAATTATAATAGCAATATCAGATTTCTAGAATTTTATACAATTTCTGGAATAGTTTTAACATCTACCTATATAAATACAACATAAAGAAGGCTTAGTAGTATTACTTTTTATTTGACAATGCTACCCATGTAATTTAACATACCAAATACATCTAATTAGTTTCTCCCTTTTTATAAGGAGAAAGAACAAATCTTTTGAAACCTTCCAAGGACCCTCTGAAAAGTCCTAAAGATAATCTGAGGTCAAAAAGACTTCATTTAGAATTTGGTTTGTGGGAAGCCTGTCAAAAATATCAAAGAAATTTTAAAATACTTGGTCAAATAGGATCAGATTGTGAAACAAAACTTAGCTATCCATTTAACCAAGGTGACAATTAAAAACTACACAGTCAAATACAGAAAGTTAAATAGCTGTTAAAAAAAAAAATGCTTAGAAAGAAAAACCCTCCTGCACTGTTGGTAGGAATGCAAACTGGTGCAACCACTCTGGAAAACAGTATGGATGTTCCTCAAAAAGTTAAAAATCGAGCTACCCTGTGTTCCAGCAATTGCACTACTAGGTATTTACCAAAAGGATACAAAAATACTAATTCAAAGGGATACATGCATCCTGATGTTTATAGCAGCATTATCTCCAATAACTAAATTATGGAAACAACCCAAGTGTCCATCAGCTGATGAATGGATAAAGAAAATGCAGTGTATATACACAACAGAATATTACTCATCCATTAAAAAAGAATGAAATCTTGCTATTTGCAACAATGTGGATGGAGCTAGAGAGTATTATGCTAAGTGACTTATTTCACTTAGCATAAGACAAATACCATATGATTTCACTCACATGTGGAACAAAACAAATGAGCAAAAGGAAAAAAAGAGAGAGAGGGGCAAACCAGGAAATAGACTCTGAACTATAGAGAACAAGGTGATGGTTATAGCGGGGGTGGGACAGGGGAATCTGTGTAGTAGGGAATGGAGATTAAGGAATGTACTTGCTGTGATGAGCACTGGGTGATGTACGGAAGTATTGAATCACTATATTGTACACCTGAAACTAATATTACATTTTATGTTAACTAACTGAAATTTAAATCAAAACTTTTAAAAATTAAAAGTAGAAATAAATTTTTAAAATCCTTAGGTCATTTACTAGAGAAGATTCAGGGTTTTTTTAAGTAATCAAAGACTTGATAAAACCAGCACAAGTGGGGTACCTGGGTGGCTCAGTGGGTTAAGCCTCTGCCTTCAGCTCAGGTCATGATCCCAGGGTCCTGGGATCGAGCCCCACAATGGGCTCTCTGTTCAGCAGGGAGCCTGCTTCCCTTCCTCTCTGTCTGTCTGCCTCTCTGCCTACTTGTGATTTCTGTCTGTCAAATAAATAAATAAAATCTTTAAAAAAATAAAAACCAACACAAGATATTATTTTGACAAAAGAGTATCCTTGTTTTGTAGGCAGACTACTTGATTTTTATTTTTTGTAGGCAGACAACTTTAACAGGTAAAGAAAAATCTTTTATAATCTCTTATCAAGAGCAGACCAATAGTCCAAGAAAACTTTATCCATTTAACAGAAAGAAACCAAATTCTTATTTTGCCCTAGCTTACTTTTCATATTAAAACTCATTTACTTAATTAAATTTATTTTAATCTTAGCCAGACCTGACTACACATAAAATTCCTTTCTAAAGATTTCTCTTCCATAAACCTTCTATGAATTTCAAATTTTGCCCTATATTTTTCCTTTTTCTCATTTTGAACTAACCAATGCCATTTTAGTACAATATTACTTTTTTCTCAACAAAAATATGTCTCCATTCTTTGTACTTTCTTTGATCAAAACACATTCTACTTTGCTTGTATACAGTGTTGTTTCTCTTATGATTTCCAATAGCTGTAACCGCATATCTTAGCTAGAATTTGTGACCCTTAAAAACTTTAATTTCTAGGGGCACCTGTGTGGCTCAGTGGGTTAAAGCCTCTGTCTTCGGCTTGGATATGATTCCAGGGTCCTGGAATCGAGCCCTGCATCGGGGCCCTCTACTCAGTGGGGAATCTGCTTCCTTTTCTCTCTCTCTGCCTGCCTCTCTGACTACTTGTGATCTCTGTCTATAAAATAAATAAATAAAATCTTTTTTTAAAAAACCCTTAATTTCTAGTGAGAACTAACAAATAAACAATTGTAAACTGTTACATTAGTATTCTGTAGATTGACAAATCTATGAATGCATTTCATAATTTTTAGAAACATGCACTTAAAGTACAATCTTTCAACACTGCATGTTTGAAACGGAACATGTTTACCAACAGTTCTTATTTTTAAGTATTTATTTATTTACCGAAACAGAACATGTTTACCAACAGTTCTTTTTTAAAAGTATTTATTTATTTATCTCAGAGAGAGAGAGAGAGCACAAACAGGAGGGATAGAGGGAGAGGGAGAGAGAATCTCAAGCAGACTCGGGGCTGCGCACAGAGCCCGACATGGGGCTCGATCCCACGACCCTGAATTCATGACCTGAGCTAAAACAGAAAGTCAGACACCCAACTTACTGTGCCTTTTAGGCACCATAATAGTTCTTCGTTAATAAGAAGTCAAAAGTATCTAAGCCCATGTTCAGTAACTAACGTTTCATTATGTTATTTGGAAATGATCTGCATAGTCAATGAACTGAACTTCACTCATCATTTAACTTAGCAAAAGTTTAAGGTTTGGGGTTACCAAAAATATTTGAGGAAACTATTTTCAAAGTTTACCTAAAACTTTTTCATCCTACTTACATCTACTTAATTTTCTTGTTCTTTATATGTTTATATTACCCATAAAATCTCCATGAAACATTAGACCAAGTTAACCATTGCCCCAAGCATTGGTTTTTTTTTTTTTTTTAAGAGATAACATGAACTTATTTGGCCTTTTGTAAGCTTAGACGGAATAAAAGTTGCATGTCTGAATTTTTTAAAAGATTTTATTTATCTATTTGACAGAGAGAGATCACAAGCAGGCAGAGAGAGGGGGAAGCAGGCTCCCTGCTTAGCAGAGAGCCCGATGTGGGGCTCGATCCCAGGACCCTGGGATCATGACCTGAGTTGAAGGCAGAGGTTTAACCTACTGAGCCACCCAGGCGCCCCAATGTCTGCATTATTTTTAATGTTGATAACTCTGAAGGTATGTCTATTTTAATTAAACTAACAAACTTCAACACCAAATATTTTCCCTACAATTCATTTGCATTAGTTTCTATTACATTTTTGAGAATTTAATTTATATAAGCACTTAATTTTCTTTAAGCCAATTAAATAGGGCGCTTTCATAAATGAATTTTTTGCAATACCATCTGGAGGTAGAAAATGCTATCACGCATCCACAACCCATATATATATAGAGAGAGAGACACACACACACACATAAAACACACAGATGTAGAGACCTTACAGTTTTCGTGACTAAAACTTTTTACTACTAACATTTGTGCAGAAGACCCTTAAGATCTGTATTTGTCCTTGACAAGTAATCTCATGGAGGCTGTGGAACAGTTTGTATTGTGGGGTTTTTTTTTTTTTTTTTGAGGTATTTATTTATTTATTCATTTATTTTTAAATTTTTTATTTTTTCAGCGTAACAGTACTCATTGTTTTTGCACCACATGCAGTGCTCCATGCAATACGTGCTCTCTCTAATACCCACCACCTGGATTCCAACCTCCCACCCCCCACCCCTTCAAAACCCTCAGATTGTTTTTCAGAGTCCATAGTCTCTCATGGTTCACCTCCCCTTCCAATTTCCCTCAACTCCCTTCTCCTCTCCATCTCCCCTTGTCCTCCACACTATTTGTTATGCTCCACAAATAAGTGATGTTGTTGTGTTATTTTTTTAATAAATAAAAAATAGTCTTTTCCCACCCGCCCTGCAACCCACTTTTTTTTTCAGTCTTAGGAATTGGGGTTGGTCTAGATAAGGGTTCTCACAGGGATCAGAATGCAAATTCTTCCAAGAAGGAGTTTGGTTTCCCAAGGCCAGTACTTATAAGTCTTTCAAGATGAAAAGGGGAGGTTTGGGAGTGGCGACAAGGAATGGGGGAAGTTTGAATTGCCTCTAAGGCCCCATTTCTAGTTTTGCAGAGGTTTGTGAGGTAAGAGCAGTTGCTCCTGATCTTTCAAACAGCTGTGACTGAAATGATACTGTAGATTGTGCTGTCCGTTTAATGACATCATCTTTTTTAGTAAATACTTTTACAAAGGCCTCTAGTTTTCCTTTCTCCCTAGGCACATCATTTCATTTTAGCTTAGGGGAGGAGGCCTAACAAAATTCCTATTAGTCTCTGAATGCCACCTCCCAATTTGACCCAACTTTTGACTGCAGAGCTACTTAAAAATGTCCTTTAAATACCTTGTCAGTTTTCAGTCAGGACAAACAGTGAACATTTCTGGTAGTACTGAATATGCTCCTGCTCCCCAGACTTAGATGTAAGAGCGGTCCCCCAAAAGGGTGCAAGAGATAATTTATTTTTCTCTCTCCCCTGGGTATTGTAGACAGAGAGCTGGTAGAGCTGACTCTGGCAAGAACCCTCACCTTTAGCTGACTTCTGACAGTTTTTCCATGTTCTCACATGCAGGTTCTGAGTGGGGTTTAAAGTAGAGTGTAGCTTCAATATCTACCCGAATTTGGAAGGTTTTTAAATTAATTTTAATTTTTGTTTCCCTTTGGCTGTTTAAGGGAATAATTTAGCCATTTACCAGAAAATTCTTCAGGGTCTTGTCATCTCTGGTTGGAGTCCCTATGGAGACCCTCCCTTGAGGGTAGATATGAGGGTATCTGTGAGACCTTGGTGAACTTTTATTTATGGTATGAAGGTGACTCAAATTGGGGGTTTGCTAGAAATTGGGGGATTGCTAGAAAGAGTGCTCAAATAAAGGAGGAAAGGGAGGAGAAGCAGTTGAGCCCATTTATAGTCTTTCATTTTAGGTACACTTTGTTTCTTTTTTTTTTTTTTTAAGATTTTATTTATTTACTTATTTGTGAGAGAGAGGGGGGAGAGAGAGAGAGAGAGCACAAGCAGGGGAAATGGCAGGCCAAGGGAGAAGCAGACTCCACACTGAGCAGGGAGCCCCATGCGGGACTCAATCCCAGGACCCTGGGATCATGACCCAAGCCAGAGGCAGACGCTTAACTGACTAGGCCACCCAGGCATCTCCTTTTTGTGTCTTTAATTTTCACTAGTCTTTTACAGTGAATCCTTTAAAAAACTGTTTTCGAATTTTGAAGCCTTTTGGAGGCTTCCAATGCCAGTTAAAATAGGCATCTCATCCTCTTTGTTTAATTTGAGAACTGTGACCACCGGCACCTGGGTGGCTCAGTGGATCAAGGATCTGCCTTCAGCTCAGGTCATGATCCCAGGGTCCCGGGATGGAGCCCTGAGTTAGGCTCCCCTACTTCTCCTTTTACCGCCACCCTCTGTTCATGTTCCCTCTCTCAAATAAATAAATAAAATATTTATTTTTTAAAGAGTGTCATCGTTTTATTATTTTTTTTAAAGATTTTATTTATTTATTTGACAGACAGAGATCACAAGTAGACAGAGAGGCAGGCAGAGAGAGAGGAGGAAGCAGGCTCCCCGCTGAGCAGAGAGCCCAATGTGGGGCTCGATTCCAGGACCCTGAGATCATGACCTGAGCCCAAGGCAGAGGCTTACCCCTCTGAGCCACCCAGGTGCTCCTTATTATTTTTTTATTATGTTATATTAGTCACCATACAGTTCATCATTTGTTTTTGATGTAGTGCTCCATGATTCACTGTTTGTGTATAACACCCACTATTCCATGTAATATGTGCCCTCCTTAATATCCATCACTGGGTTAACTCATCCCCTCACCCCGCTCACCTCTAAAATCCTCAGTTTGTTTCTCAAGACCATAGTCTCTTATGGCTCGTCTCCCCCTCCGATCCCCTCTCCTTCATTTTTCCCTCCCTTAAATAAAATCTTTAAAATATATATATAATTTGAGAACTGTGACTTTCAAGTGCACTTCCTAAATGATTTTTTTCTTATTGAAATGTTTTCCATGTTCATAGTTCCCTGAGGGCTAGCAGCAGTTTTGGAGGACCCTGAGGTGGGAATGAAGTTTAGCCCACATTTCTGGACAGCCATCTCTGACTTAAAATGGGGTCTCTCAGAGCCAAACTGATACCTAAAAAGGAAGTGCTGAGGGCTTGGGGGTTGTGTGGGGCTCTATGATATACCTCATTGCCAGGAAATTTTTCTTGAGATTGGCAGGTAACCTGTTGTCAATCTAACCCATTCTGTGACCAGTACCTTAACATGGGAGTCTTTGCATTAGGTTTGGCTGGTGAGTGCTCTAACAGCCTTTCTTTTTATTTTATTTTATTTTATTTATCTATCTTTGCAAGAGAGGGAGAGAGAAAGAGCATGACCAGAGGGAAGATCAGAGGGAGAAGCAGACTCCCCGTTGAGCAGGGAGCCTAATGTGGGACTTGATCCCAGGACCCTGGAATCATGACTTGAGCTGAAGGCAGTCACCCAACCAACTGAGCCATCCAGTGGCTCCAGTGGCATCCAGTGGCATCCAGTGTTCAACTTAACCCCGACAATTTTGGCAGCCTTTTTTGCAGGGGGGGGTGGGTGGCTTCCAAGATCCCTACTAGCAATAGTCTTTATCAACACAACATAAAACAAACAAATATGTGCACTTTAACGTACCGACAGTAACCAAGAGATATTACTGCAGACTGGTCAAAGGAAAAGGTACATACCACCGGCAATTTCCAGTGTGGACTAAGCCAGCAAACCCCAGTAAGTGGGGACTTTAGCCTGGAAGTGAGGAAAGTGACTTCAAATAGCCAAGGAATTGCAGACCGAACCAAGGGCGAGGGACTTGGGTTTCAGATGGAACTATCAACTCAAGCTCACTCACTAAGCCCTGGACTGAAAAGCCAATTAGGTTGGGACCTCAACACAAAGACGGTGGAGCTCAGGACCAAGAGGAACAGTGAGAAATAGTGAGAAAGACAATGAACTGAAAAAGGGCTTCACCAGTATACTTGTGTTTCTCATTGTCTCCAAACATCATCAAAAGTTTACCTCAGGGGTACCTGGGTGGCTCACTGGGTTAAGCCTCTGCCTTTGGCTCAGGTCATGATCTCCAGGTCCTGGGATAAAGCCCTGCATTGGGCTCTCTGCTCAGCAGGGAGCCTGCTTCCCCCTCCCCTCTCTCTGTCTGCCTCTCTGCCTGCTTGTGATCTCTCTCTCTCTCTCTCTCTGTCAAATAAGTAAATAAAATTTTTTTTAAAAAAGTTTACCTCAGATCCCGTACAAGCAATTATGGGAGAAAGTTATGAAAAACAATATGCCAACAAAGTGGACAACCTAGAAGAAGTGGATAAATTCCTAGAAACATAAATTACCAAAACTGAAACAGGAAGAAAAAGAAAATTTGAACAGATCAATAACCAGCAAAGAAATTGAATCAGTAATCAAAAAACTCCCAGAAAACAAAATTCCAGGGCCAGATGGCTTCACAGGCAAATTCTAGCAAACATTTAAAGAAGAGTTAATATCTGTTCTTCTCAAACTATTCCATAAAATAGAAAAGGAAGGAAAACATTCAAAGTCATCCTATGAGGCCGGCGTTACTCTGATACCAAAGCAGATAGAGACTCCATTAAAAGAGACAACTACAGGCCAATATCTCTGATGAACATGGATGCAAAAATTCTCAATAAAGTACTAGCAAACAAAATCCAAGAATACATTTAAAAAATCATTCACAGGGCGCCTGGGTGGCTCAGTTGTTAAGCATCTGTCTTGGGCTCAGGTCACGATCCCAGGGTCCTGGGATCAAGCCCCATATTGGGCTCCCTGCTCCATGGGGAGCCTGCTTCTCCCTCTCCAACTCCCCCTACTTGTGTTCCCTCTCTAACTGTCTCTGTCTCTGTTAAATAAATAAATAAAATCTTTAAAAATAAAAATAATTTACTGCAACCACGTGAGATTTATTCCTGGGTTGCAAGAGTGGTTCAATATTCACAAATCAATCAACATGATACACCACATTAATAAAAGAAAGGATAAGAACCATATAATCATCTCAATAGGTGCAGAAAAAGCATTTGACAAAGTACAACATCCATTCATGATTTAAAAATAAAAACTTAATAAAATAGGTTTAGAGGGAACATAGTTCAACACGATAAAGTCCATATATGAAAAGAACCAATAATATCATCCTAATATCATCATTCCTGTCAGGAATAAGACAGGAATGTCCACTCTTACCACTGTTATTTAACCTAATACTCAAAGTCCTTGTCACAGCAATCAGACAAGAAGTAAAAGGCACCCAGATCAGCAATGAAGAAGTCAAACTTCCACTATATGCAGATGACCCGATACTATATATGGACAACACAAAAGACACAACCAAAAAACTGCTAGAACTGATAAACAAATTCAGTAAAGTCACTGGATACAAAATCATACAGAAATACAAAAACATACAGAAATCTGTTGCATTTCTATACACCAATAGTGAAGCAGCAGAAAGAGAGATTAAGGAATCCATCTCACTTAAATTACACCAACAACAGTAAGATACCTAGGAATAAACCTAATCAAAGAGGTGAAAGGGGGCACCTGGGTGGCTCAATGGGTTAAAGCCTCTGCCTTCAGCTCAGGTTGTGATCCCAGGGTCCTGGGATGGAGCTCTGCAACAGGCTCTCTGCTCAGCAGGGAGCCTGCTTCCCCTTCTCTCTGTCTGCCTCTCTGCCTACTTATGATCTCTGTCTGTCAAATAAACAAATTTTTTTAAGTCTAAAAAAAAAAAAAAGAGGTGAAAGACCTTTACTCTGAAAACTATAAACACTGACGAAAGATTCAAGATGATGCAAAGAAATAGAAAGAATTCCCATGCTCATGGATTGAAAGAACAAATATTGTTGAAATGTCTATATTATCCAAAGTAGTCTACACATTTAATGCAATCCCTATCAAAATACCAACAGCATTTTTTATAGAGCTGGAAAAAAAAATCCTAAAATTTTTAGGAACCACAAAAGATCCTGAATAGCCAAAGCACCCTTGAAAAAGAAAAGCAAAGCTGGACACATCACAATTCCAGACTTCGAGTTCTATTACAGGGACACCTGACTGGACATGCAACTATTGATCTCAGGGTTCTGAGTTTGAGCCCCACATTGGGTGTAGAGATAACTTAAAAATAAAATCTTTTTTAAAACATTATATTACAAAGTTGTAGTGATCAAAACAATATGGTACTGGCACAAAAATAGACATAGAGATCAGTAGATCAACATGTAGATCAATAGAACAGAACAGATGGGGCACCTGGGTGGCTCAGTGGGTTGGGCCTCTGCCTTTGGCTCAGGTCATGATCTCAGAGTCCTGGGATCCAGCCCTGAATCGGGCTCTCTGCTCAGCGGGGATCCTGCTTCCCCCTCTCTCTCTCTGCCTGCCTCTCTGCCTACTTGTGATCTCTGCCAAATAAATAAATAAAATCTTAAAAAAAAAATAGACCAGAACAGAAAACCTAGAAATGAACTCACAACTCTATGGTCAATTAATCTTCAACAAAGCAGGAAAGAATATCCAGTGAGAAAAAGAGGGTCTCTTCAACAAATGGTGTTGGGAAAACTAGACAGCCACATGCAAAATTGTGAAACTGGACCACTTTCTTACACCAGACACAAAAATAAATTCAAAATGGATAAAAGATCTAATGTGAGACCTGAAAGCATCAGAATCCTAGAGGAGAACGGAGTCTCTTTGACATCAGCCATAGCAACTTCTTTCTAGATGTGTCTGCTGAAGCAAGGGAAACAAAAGCAAAAGTAAACTATTGGGCCTACATCAAAATAAAAAGCTACTGCACAGTGAAAGAAATAATGGAACTACAAGGCAACCTATGAAATGGGAGAAGATACTTGCAAATGACATATCTGATAAAGAGTTAGTATCCAAGATCTATAAAGAACTTATAAAACTCAACACCCCCCAAAATATCCAATTAAAAAACGGGCAGAAGACATGAATTGACATTTTCCCAAAGAAGACATACAGATGGCCAATAGACACATGAAAAGATGCTCAACATCAATTGATCATCAGGGAAATACAAACTAAAACTGCAATGAGCTATCAGCTCCCACCTGTCAGAATGGCTAAAATCAACAACACAAGAAACAACAGGTGTTCATGAGGATGCAGAGAAAGGGGAATCCTCTTGCACTGTTGGTGGGAATGTAAATTGGTGCAGCCCTCTGAAAAACAGTACGGAAGTTCCTCAAAAAATTAAAAGTAGGACTACCTTATGACCCAGAAATTGCACTACTAGGTATTTGCCCAAAGGATACAAAAATACTAATTCAAAGGGATACATGCACCCTGATGTTTATAGCAGCATTATCTCCAATAGCCAAATATGAACAGTCCAAGTGTCCATCAATTGATGAATGGATAAAGAAGATGTGGTATATAAACACAATGAAATATTGTTTGGCCATCAAACGAATGAAAATCTTGTCATTTGCAATGACATGGATGGAGGTAGAGTATTATGCTAAGTAAAATCAGTCAGTCAGAGAAAGACAAATACCATATGATTTTACTCATGTGTGGAATTTAAGAAACAAAATAAATGAACAAAGGAAAAGAGAGAGAAAGAGAGATAACCCAAGAAAGAGACTCCTTTTTTTTTAAGATTTTATTTATTTATATGAGAGAGAGAGAGAGCATGAGAGGGGAGAGAGAGAAGCAGACTCCCCATGGAGCTGGGAGCCCGATGCAGGACTCTATCCTGGGACTCTGGGATCATGACCTGAGCCGAAGGCAGTTGCTTAACCAACTGAGCCACCAGGTGCCCAAGAAACAGACTCTTAACCATAGAGAACAAATTGATGGTTAACGGTGGGGGGATGGGTAAAATAGGTGATGAGCATTAAGCAATGCACTTGTGATGAGCACTGGGTGTTGTATGGAAGTGTTGAATCAATATACTGTATACCTGAAACTAATATTACACTGTGCGTTAACTAACTGGAATTTAAAACTTAAAAAGATGTTCTTCTTTTTCAAAGAAATGGAACAAATAATGCTAAAATTTATAGGGAACCAGAAAAGACCTCGAATAGCCAAAGGGATATTGAAAAAGAAAGCCAACGTTGGTGGCATCACAATTCCGGACTTCAGGCTCTATTACAAAGCTGTCATCATCAAGACAGCATGGTACTGGCACAAAAACAGACACATAGATCAATGGAACAGAATAGAGAGCCCAGAAATAGACCCTCAAATCTATGGTCAACTAATCTTCGACAAAGCAGGAAAGAATGTCCAATGGAAAAAAGACAGCCTTTTCAATAAATGGTGCTGGGAAAATTGGACAGCCACATGCAGAAAAATGAAATTGGACCATTTCCTTACACCACACACAAAAATAGACTCAAAATGGATGAAGGACCTCAATGTACGAAAGGAATCCATCAAAATCCTTGAGGAGAACACGGGCAGCAACCTCTTCGACCTCTGCCGCAGCAACATCTTCCTAGGAACAACGCAAAAGGCAAGGGAAGCAAGGGAAAAAATGAACTACTGGGATTTCATCAAGATCAAAAGCTTTTGCACAGCAAAGGAAACAGTTAACAAAATCAAAAGACAACTGACAGAATGGGAGAAGATATTTGCAAACGACATATCAGATAAAGGACTAGTGTCCAGAATCTATAAAGAACTTAGCAAACTCAACACCCAAAGAACAAATAATCCAATCAAGAAATGGGCAGAGGACATGAACAGACATTTCTGCAAAGAAGACATCCAGATGGCGAACAGACACATGAAAAAGTGCTCCATATCACTCGGCATCAGGGAAATACAAATCAAAACCACAATGAGATATCACCTCACACCAGTCAGAATGGCTAAAATCAACAAGTCAGGAAATGACAGATGCTGGCGAGGATGCGGAGAAAGGGGAACCCTCCTACACTGTTGGTGGGAATGCAAGCTGGTGCAGCCACTCTGGAAAACAGCATGGAGGTTCCTCAAAATGTTGAAAATAGAACTCCCCTATGACCCAGCAATTGCACTATTGGGTATTTACCCTAAAGATACAAATGTAGTGATCCAAAGGAGCACATGCACCCGAATGTTTATAGCAGCAATGTCCACAATAGCCAAACTATGGAAAGAACCTAGATGTCCATCAACAGATGAATGGATCAAGAAGATGTGGTATATATACACAATGGAATACTATGCAGCCATCAAAAGAAATGAAATCTTGCCATTTGCAACAACATGGATGGAACTAGAGCGTATCATGCTTAGCGAAATAAGTCAAGCAGAGAAAGACAACTATCATATGATCTCCCTGATATGAGGAAGTGGTGATGCAACATGGAGGCTTAAGTGGGTAGAAGAAGAATAAATGAAACAAGATGGGATTGGGAGGGAGACAAACCATAAGTGACTCTTAATCTCACAAAACAAACTGAGGGTTGCCGAGGGGAGGGGGTTTGGGAGAAGGGGTTGGGATTATGGACATTGGGGAGGGCATGTGATTTGGTGAGTGCTGTGAAGTGTGTAAACCTGGTGATTCACAGACCTGTACCCCTGGGGATAAAAATATATGTTTATAAAAAATTAAAAAAGTATAAAAAAAAAAAAAAAAAAAAAAAAAAAAACTTAAAAAGATGTTCACTTTGGATCCCATCAGAGCCACCAAATCTGCTAAATGACAAAAATTCAACTGAATAAATTTAAAGATCAAATTGGTTTTATTCAAAGATTCATGAATTGGGCAGCATCCCACCTAACAAACAGAAGGGAGCTCTGCCCAGCTGTAGAAAAGGAAATGTTTTTAAAGGCAGAAAGGGGGCAAAAAAAGGAAATTAATAGCAAGAATTATTGGCAAGAATTTCAGGTAACGTCACCCTCTCAAAGGGACCAGAAGGCTCTAATAAATGGATGACCGCACTAGTGCTGACCAGGTCATTCCATGTTAACTGGTTGAAGGTCACATTTCTCGGAGGTTGAACCTACAATTGGACTAGGTATTAAGTCTTGATTCGCTGACATGGTATTTAGCACAAGCAACTCCATTTGGGGCCTGCTGCGCCCTTTTATTTAACATTATAAAGCAATTATGGCATTTGAGTGTCTATCTCAAACTTTCCGGGAGTCAGAGAAAGGTAGAGGCAACGTGGGGACGGAGGAGATAGAGGTGAGGCATCTGGTCACCAAAAAGAGATTCAGGGGTAGGCCAGAGATGACCAAGGGGTGTTTGACTTAAGTCTGTCTTGCAGTTTACAGGATTACCCTCCATCCCATGGTTTTACCAACTCACCAGTAAAAGTCATATCACTTGCTAATGATCTGTGGAGTCCTATCTGACCTCTGGAGGAGGTAACCAAATACCAAGTCCTGCTGCAGGTGGACATGAACAATAGCAGAGACTCAGTCTGGATTCTCACCCGAAACACAATGTGTTCTGTTCAAAGGGCTGCCCTCTATGCTTAGATGATGTCCTTCCTGTCTTTCATGAGGTAATAGGACGTTGTTTCATGTTCCTACTTGAAAAAAATATACATTTTAACCTAGTATCACCTCTTTTTAAAAAAACGTTTTCACTGGTCCTTGAAATCCTAACACCTGACCTGAAGCCACGCTCTGAAGGTCCTATGTCCTGCACAAATCTTACTGAGGTCAGAAATGCCCCTTCAGGGGAGGGCGCTCTCCCTTTTCTAAAGCTTATGGCTGCTTCTGCTTCACAAGAAGGCCAGCTCAATCTTTTAGTCAAATGAAGGTTGGAGGAACACTTTACGTTCTTGGGCAAACTTCGTGGCTTTTCCTGAATAAGCATCAGACTTAGAGGCACACACATTTTAGATTAATGTTCAGTTCACAATATCAGAATTTTTCATCTCCTCAACTCATGTTTTTTAAAGATTTTATTTATTTATTTGACAGAGAGGGAGAGAGATCACAAGTAGGCAGAGAGGCAGGCAGAGAGAGAGGGGGACGCAGGCTCCCTGCTGAGCAGAATCCCATGCAGGGCTTGATCCCTGGGATCATGACCTGAGCCGAAGGCAGAGGTTTAACCCACTGAACCACCCAGGCACCCCAACCCTCAATCATGTTTAAATACTGGTTAGTCTTTATTATAATACATCATGGCAGGCGGGGAGGACCTTTTCATGGTCTCTTGTAGTCTTTCTTTATTCCTGTCATGAAGTTTGGTGGCCCTTATCACCCCTCACCCTACCTATGTGTCAGTGTCTCCAGGCTCCGCCTGCTCCGAGATCTTCTTCTTCCTCTCTGACCAAGCAGATGAAGCGTTTCTTGAATGGTCTGCCCTTGACACTGTTCTCTCCCCTCATCAGAGGTCCTCAAAGTGTCATCTGGACCTGCGTTCAAACCACCTCCTGTAGGTCTCAGGGGGCTGAGAATAAGCCAGAGCTGGAGCTCAAGTGGACCTTAAGTGACACAAAGCCACCTGGTGACCACTCTCCCTAGCCCCCCCACCCCGCCCCTGCCCTGCATCAGACCAACACTTAGCAGGTGACCACTTAGGACAGGGCTTCTAGCAGACCATCTAGCCTCGGTTTCCTGTCAGTCTTCTGGGAAGCCTCCTCCCAGCCACAATGAGCCCCATCCTCTCCCTCCTCCACAGTCAGCAAGGTCATCTCTCTGCACATAGGCCTAGACCTTCACAGCTCATCGGTTTTTAGGCACAGGTGCCGCAACGTCAGCAGAAGGAACATAGGGCCACACCTTCTCTCTGTATCTGCAGGCAGAGAGTGAGCATGGGGTCAGGTGGTGGACACTCTCCCGAGCGACGCCGATTTTACCATTCTCTCATTCCTGCTAACAACTTGGTATTACTTACCTTCTCTTTTTGCCAGTAGAACATGGATAGAGTAATTTTTCATTGTTGCTTTAATTTGCATATCTTTGATTACTAATGTTGTTCGAGCATCTTTTCAAATACTCCTTTTTTTTCTTGCTTAATATGTTGTCCAGTCATTATCCTTTTCCCGTTGTTCAGTGGGGTTCATCTCAGCTGTTTGACTTGGCCCAGAGGCCACTGGGAGGGAAAAATCAGTCTAGCTCCCAACTTGACCTCCTCCTACAAAAAAACCTCCACTGGCAGAAGCTGCAGCCCTCTCTGGACACTGCTTCCTGAACTTTCTCACCCTCCCCCCTCACCCCTACTCCCACCCCCCCAACCCCCGTGCTTAGAAAAGTAAGTAGCTCTAAGCCAGGATAAAGGAGGTGTAAGACCCAGAAGCTCCATGACCAAGATACTACAAAGGGAACAGTTCCTCCAGTGGGTGGGAGGAAAAAGGCCAAATTCCTGAGTTTTATTTAGTCCCTGTCAGGAAAGGCCTAAAGAATATTCTGGGAGACACCAAGTTGGGAGTGGGAAGGGTTGCAGAAAGGCCTTGATTACCAGGGGCCCCATGTGTCTGCACAGCCCCTCACTGCAGCATGAGCTGGACTACAGGAGGACTTTTACCTCCCTGCAGAAGGCAGGCTACACTTCCCTCAGATGCCTGCTGTGGGGACTGAACTGGCCAAGATGGCGCTTCCGCACCAAGGAGGATCCTCGCCTTCGCGGCCATTCACACTGAATGCTTAACCGTCCCTCCACACTCCTCGAGCACAGACAGTCTGTGGGGGTAGACGCACAGATATGGCAGTTTTCACAAACTGAAGGTTCGTGCCACTGTTTTTCCAACAGCGTTTGGTCGCTTTGTCTGTCTATGTTACATTTTGGTAATTCTCACAAGATTCCAAACTCTTCATTATGATTATATTTGTTGTGGTGATCTGGGATCAGTGACTACAACGTGCTGAAAGGCTCAGAGGGTGGTTAGTGTTTTTAACAATGAAGTATTTTTTAATTAAGGCATGTACATTCTCTTTTTAGACGTAAGGCGATTGCATGCTTAACAGACCACAGAAGAGTGTAAACATAAGTGTTACATGCACTGAGAAACCGAAAACTTCATTTGACTTACCGTGTTGCTATCTTTGCCTTATTGCGATGGTCTGGAACAGAACCCACAATATCGCCGAGACAGGCCTGCGGAGCATACCTAGGTTTTGTGGGGCATTTAATATTAATTACAGTCTGTGTGCATGTGCCCGTGTACTTGTGTGTGGGTGAGTGTGTGTATATGGGGGGGTCTGCTGATGTGCAGGTGTCTGTGTGAATATGACTGAGCACAAGTCTTGGTGTGCCTGTGTGTGCTTGACTCTTATAAAGGACAAGGTCATGGAGCATGCGTTACTGTGACAAATGAGGAATATAGAGAGTTCTTAAGAAAAAAAGAAAAGGGGATTGTTATGGAGTAAAAGTTTGTGCCCCCAAAATTCATTATTTTGAAATCCTATCCCCCAAAGAGATGTTATTAGGATATTAAGATAAGGGACTTTTGGGGGTTCCACCTTCCTGAATGGGATTAGCGCCTTCTAAAAGAGACCCCGGAGAGCTCCCTCCCCACCTCCCACCCTGTGCAGACACAAGGAAAAGATGATTGTCTCCAAACTAGGAAGCAGGCCCTCACCAAGTCTGCTGGCGTGTGGTTCTGAGACTCCCGGCCTCCAGAACCATACGAAACAAAATGTCCATTAAGCCACTCAGTCCATGGTCTTTTTGTTATGGCAGCTGCAGCAAGGACAAGAACTAAAAGAATTTTATCGTGTCTCTCCCTTCTCTGATGTTCAGCAGATGGGAACTCAGAAAAGCTAGAAAAATCTCAGAGTTGGAAAGAGCCATCTGACACTTGAAGCCCTTGTGCGGTATCCCCAGCAAGTGTTTAAACACTCCTGATGTGGTCCTTGGCTCACTGCCACTCCAGGGAGCACAGTCTCAATGGCAGGTGGATCTGGCCACCGGAAATACCATCCCTTGAATCGCCTGAAGTCTGTATCCCTGCGCATTCCTCTCACTGGAGCTCCCATGGGACAGGTTTCACGAAACAAGCTTCTCTTCTCTGGGTCTGCCATGTCATGATCTCTTGAAATATGATCCCCAGGACCAAACATGATTCTCCAGACGCAGTCAGATCAGAGTAGGCAGGACAGAAGAGAAGTATTTGCCATGTCCAAAACAAGGTAGAGACAGGAAGTGATAGCTAAAAAAATCCTGAGAGCCCCTGCAAATCAACTTGGCTCAGGTGAGACCAGGATGCACCAGCCTCTGACCCAGCAGACCTTGCTCGGGTGCATATCCCCAATGCATTCTCATAGGGGGCCACAGGGACACGTGCAGGGATGTTTATCCAGTTGTGTGTGATTGCAGGAAGGGGGAGATCGGGCTTCTGCTAGAACACACGGCCTACACAAAGACCCCAAGGCCCACGGCTCTTCCCCTCTGCTCCGATGGTCTGGCATTATTCTGAAAATGGAAACTCCTGGAAAATTCAGCACATCCACCTCTGCATATCTCTGCTGAGTCCCCAGAAGGGTGGGAAGAGAGAGAACTGGTGAGCATACAAGGGGCCAGGCACAGGAACTAACAAAAGCCTGAGGTTTTTTCTTGTCAACCTTGAGCAGCAAGGCAGCAGACATAAGCAGAAAACAGCTAAAGCTGTTGCAAGAATGAATTTCCTTTTGAAACAGCGCAAATGAAAAACAAAATCCTCTTAACCTACTGACAGGGTTCCAGGTGGAATAAAGCACTTTCTCTGAAACGACCCCCAAATTAGCAAAACCATAATTAGGATTACTAAATGAATAGATCGGAATTCCATAGAGAAAATATTTACTCAGGCAAAACCTCCTCAATTCAATAGCTCTTTCAATTAATTTTTTCTAAAGTTTTGGATTTCCACAGACTAATCTGCTGGTATTTAGAAGGATTTATAAACCACTTGCCAAGTAGTTAAAAAGTGTGAAAAAGTCTTTGCCAGGAAGCTCTTTGGGGACCTTTGCTAGGCAGAGAGGAGTGAGGTGTTCAAAAAGGCCTCCCTCCAACCTACGGGACATGGCTCTCCCCACTGCTGGTTCATCCCGCATTGCAGTATGCCTTACAAAGGTTAGGCCAAGGATTGTCCGATGCCCTCGCCAAGTCCCAAAGTCATGGCTGACCCTGCAGGAGGGATGGAATAAGGGTGGGAGACGTCTTAGCTATGGAACTGAGGGTTCCACTGGAGGAAGCTAAGGAGTGATTGGAGCTTACAGGAATTACAGCATGGAAATGGGCTATGTTGCTTTGAATGTAATACTGAATCAAGCCTGAGCCACATGCAGCATGGAGGGTTATTGGATTTCTCTAAGATTTTGACTAGGCTATCTGGGAGAACCTTTGATGTGGAAGGAAATTAAGGCCCTACCCAGAGCCTTAACCCACTTACGAGCATCATCTCCTGCCTCTCTGGTCCTTTCTCCTCGCAATACACTCAGAACTATTCCCAACCACACAGGTCTCTTCCTCCTCTTCCAAACTCACCTTGTGCCCTTTCTGTGCCCTCACTTTAAATGCTGCTTTCCTTAAAGAAGGGAATGGTCAGTCTGGAGATCGCAGTGCAGAGGTACCCCGGATTCCATGGAGCCCCTGGTTCTCTCCCAGTGGGAGCCTCTGATCCACCCCTCCCCAACCTTAAGGCAACTCTGCAGTGTTCCTCTCTACCTCTCCAAAGAAAATCCACTGCGCAATGCATGAGAGGAAGAAAGACGTTTTGTTCTGAAGTTTCAAGGAGTACAGGGTCACAAGATGAGCACAGAGCAAACTTAACATCTCCACTCTCCCTGCAAGTTCCCACTCAGCCATAGACAACCCACCCTCCCCCCTACTCCCCCATGCTCCTCACCATAGCCCTTTCTCCCGACCCCTACCCCCCCACTCCCTCTCCTGACCCTTCCCAGGAAGTTTCAGTCTCTGTTCCCACCACCCCCTATAGATTTCCCTCTCTTTCTGCAGAGCAATTAAACCCTTTCTTGCCTTGCTTCCAATTTTGCAGACTCTTTCCCATGACCCCTTCGACAGTCTTTGTGCTCCATCTTCTTTAGAAGGCAGCAGACAGTTGTAAATAACAAATAATATCTTCCCCGGGGCTGGAATGAGGGTAGGGAGCAATGATTTGGAGTCCTGGCTGATGGGGAGTGTCTGAATGTCTGATGTGCCAGCAGGGGACAGCAGTGAGCAAGAACCTGGCGTTGTTGGTAGGCTGACTTGCATCACTGGAAACTGGATTACCAGAAGGGAAACCCTCCGGAGGATTGGACTTCCTCCTATTCAAGATTGGTGGGAATTGAAGAGCCTTCATACATGGAGATATTTTGGCTCAGGAGCATTTTGTCTGCAGGATGCGCCAACTTGGATGTTGTCAGATATTTACATAGATATTTTACACTGAGTAAGATGCGCATCTGACAGATTGTACTTTCCGAAGATGGCCACAGCAATGTCGCCCATCCCACATGTCCTTCTATGAAGTAACCCTACCACATCCCTGTCAGTAGCTGGAGTTTATTTTCCACTTGTGTCTGAGTTTCCAATGTCTGCTTGAACCAACAGAGTATAGCAGAAGTGATTTCACTGTCTAGGTAGCTTCTACTTCCTGCCTCTTGGAATGGTCACTCTTGGGAAGATCCCTTTCAGAATGCTGTTACTATATTGACTCTACTTATTTTCTCTATTCCTAATCCTGGAGAGACTGTCCCTCCCTGGGTTAGTGTATTTCTAGAGCCTCCCTCATAAGTGTGGCTTTCATATACAAACCAACCTATCCAGAGTCCGCACTTCCAACCATCCCCTTTATGAAATTCTCACACACCAAGCCTGTTCTAAGTCACCACAGGACCAAGTAATCAGGCAACCAAGGACCACCCCTGCCACCAGAGACCGAAATTATTCAAACTATCCATCCTAAATTTACTCACATATCTACCATGCCTCACCCGTTCCTTTTCACAAAAGCCCCAGTCAAGCCTCTGGGAATGCTCTCCTGCCCCTCCTCTCTGCCTCCCCACTGACCCTGGTGGCCTTCTTCATGTGGCCTCGCATGGAGCTGTGCCTCCTGTTTCTGGGGATCTAGAGTAGATATAAACATCTTCCTCTAAGACAGTCATTTCCATGTCTGCACATCTTACCATATCTGATTAACACAACTCCTGGATTCATTTTAGAATGGCCACCATTGCTATGAGAAGACCAAGCCACATGGAGAAGCCACACGAAGGCGTGATAGTCAGTAATCCCTCCTGAGCTCCCTGGAAAAAGCCTGTATCAGCTGCCAATCCTATAGGCTCACCCCTGGGACATTCAGCACAGAAGACCAACCAACTTCTGATGGCAGCTCTGTGACAGACCCCCAGTGAGAAATGCTGAGCTGAGCCCAAGCAACCCACAGAACAGTGAACTGTATTTTAGATCACTCTGTTTTGAGGGTGGTTTGACACAAAGCTGCAGATAACCAGGACATGCGTGATGCTCTTTTCATGGGATAGGATCAGTTCCTGTAACATGAAGCTCCCATGAGTGACCGGAGCTCAGTGTCACTCAAAGCTTCAGTATCACCTGGAAGCTCATTACGAATGCAGAATTCAACCCCATGTCAAATTTATGAAGCCAGAGTCTGCATTTTAACAAGAGCCCCTGATGAATCGAATACACATTAAAGTTTAAGAAGCACTGTTGTGGCCATTATTGACTATACTTTGCCGAGCTCTCCTTAAATCCTTTAAATGGTTCTCTGTGCCCCTCTCCCACCTTCTGTCTAGGTGTTTTATTCCAAGATCTTGCTCGTGTGATCGTTAGACTATTGCCCTTGGGTTACTGCAGCTGCTTTGCCTGTACACGCAAAGAGTCAGAAACATCTGGGAGCTTATGCCCCTGGGATAACCCACACAGTACTGACTATATGGCATTATGAAAGCCCAGCTCTTTGCCTCAAGGCAGAACAAATTTTATTTTATTTATTTTTTTATTGGTTGGGGGTGGGAAGGAGGGACAGAGGGAGAGGGAGAGAGAGAATTCCAAGCAGGCTGCAGAGTCTGACATGGGGCTCAATCTTACAACCATGAGATCATGAACCGAGCCAAAATCAAGCGTCAAATGCTTAACTAAGCTACCCAAGGCGCCCCACAAGATGGAACGAACTTTTTCTTTTTAATCTTTTTTTAAGATTTATTTGCTTGTTTTAGAGAGAGAGAGAGTTGGGGGCAGAGAGAGAGGGAGAGAATCTCGAGCAGACTCTGTGCTGATCACAGAGCCCCCACGTGGGCCTCGATCTCACAATGCTGACCTCATGACCTGAGCCAAAACCAAGAGTCAGATGCTTAACTGACTGCGCCACCAAAGTGCCCCAGTTGTAATTTTCTCCAGAGCTCTCCGGGATCAGTAAGAGAGTGGGACTTTGCCTAAAAAGTCATTCTTGATGCACTTCCTCCTCTTCCCTGTCCTTCTTCCCCTACTCCGTTCCCAATTTCTATTAAGGGCTCTTCCTTAATAAATCTTCTGCACGTGAACCCTCATCTTAGGGTCTGCAACAGGTACTTAAGACAGCATTGCCCTGTGACATCCTAGTCACCTAGATAGTAGACATTGGCTAACATACTAGGACAGGATTGGAGGAAGGGGAGGGAAAAGCAGGTGATGAGTATAGACAACTCTTTGAAGAGCTTTTTTATAGAGTGGAACTAAAAATGATGTTGTAACTGGAGAGAATGAAAGCTGTGTTAATTATATTACTCTGTAACCCATTACTCCAAAACTTAGCAGCTTAAAACGACATTTATTATCTTACACAGTTTCAGAGAGTCAGGAATTCCTCAAGGTGGTCCTGCTCAGAGTCTTTCATGTGGTTGCAGTCATGATGCCAACCAGGGCCACAGTCTCATCCGAAAGTTTGGTGAGGACCTGCTCCCAAACTCACTCATGTGGCTGCTGGCCAGAGGCTTCCATTCCTCTCCACTTGGGCCTCTCCAATGAGTGGCTCATGGCTTTGCTTCCCCCAGGGTGAGTGACAGGAAAGACAGGTATCTGTAAATGCATAGCATGAATTGGCAAGGGCACACTGTTAACAGCTGGTAAAAATCCTTAACTCTTGGGAGGATCGAGGAGCATAGGACTGTATGGGTGACAAAGACAGATTTCCATTTTATATACTTCTGAATTCCTTTTGTAATTTTAAAACATTAAAGGAGAAAGCTTAAATGAATCACCAGTACTGGGGCACCTGGGTGGCTCAGTTGGTTGAGCATCTGCCTTCTGCTTGGGTCATGATCCCAGGGTCCTGGGATCAAGCCCCACATCAGGCTCTCTGCTCAGCAGGGAGTCTGCTTCTCCCTCTTCCTCTGCTCCTCTCCCTGCTCATGCTCTCTTCTCAAATAGATCAATACAATCTTTTTAAAAAAATGAATCACCAGTAGCTTGCAATGAATAAAGCTACATCTGTTGCAAAAATATCTATAAGAGGAAGCGATGACATAAGGATAGAAAATTTGAAATGAGTCATTAAAATATGTAAATGATAAAAAAAATATGTGAATGATTTTAGAAGCACGTATCTATACTATGTAGGATTTGTGGAAGCATGCTGACCCCAGGTAGGTGGGAGTTCCTACCTCCACTAAGAAAGCCCAGAGCATCCCCCCTTCCATTTGCCCTGCCCAGTGTAGGGGGACCTCACCTCTGACCAGCTCCATGAGGCCTTCCTTCACCAGCTGCCTGTCTGGGACCTATTGGCTTTCTGGTCTGATCTTAATAAACACCTCAAATTCAGACATCTCCTGCTTCCTACAATATGCATGACCATTTGCCCTGGATGCAGAGTCTTGAAGACTCCAGCAGAGACAACTGAAACAATTCAGCCCCAGGCTCCAGCATCAACCCCTAAGAGGAAGTTTGTCTTAAACCCGGAATGGGTTTAAGATGGCAGCATCTGCAGAAGTAGCCTCATCCTCTCTGTTCAAGGGGCAGATGAGCCTGACTTCCTCTCCCTACCGTCTCTGGAGCGGAGCACCAGGTGCAGGAGAGGTCCTGGCTGTTTCAAAGACAACATCACACTCTCAGTGCAACACTTGCACTGAGACTCAGAAGCCCCCACTCCAGGCATGTCTTTCAAGGTCCATCATCATAAACCAGTGACTCGGGGAGAAGCAGGGGCTGCAGAGGCTTGTGGAGATGGAGAAAGCTTGGGGACCTGCACCTGTGTGAAGACAGCGAGAGAACAGAGGACCTAACATGAAACTGGAAGAAGACAATGGGATAGGATTCAGACTCATGGTTCCTGGTACCACCCCGAGAGGCAAGAGAGTCCCTACCCCAGCTTCTGGGACTTTGAGCAGCACCACAAGAAGTGTGGTCTGTGGACCAGCGCCAGTCCACAAATGGTCTGTTACTGGGTCTTGATGAGTTACACAAGAAACAGAGAGGAACTTTTTCTCTTTCTGTCTTTAAAATGTGAGCCTGGGATTTTATATGGATTTTTTTTCAATTTCATTTTTCTAGTGATTTATTTTTATTGGATTTGTACAATCTGATCCGTATTGGATGAGAAAATTGAACACCCATCCTGCGCCGCAGAAAGTTTGCGAAGCCCTGCCTTCAAAGCTCCCACAATACCATGAATATTCCAAAACTAAGGAGCCCGTGGGAGCTGTTGCCGAGCCCTGGGCAGAGGACATCCTGCAGCCTAGACAACAGCTCAGTGACCACACCATCTGGGCCCTAGCGCAAAGCCACTCCGTGTCTTCCGCTCCCCACGCGGTCAACACAAAAAGCGACTGTGTCTGCATGTCACAAAGGTTTCTGGGTTGTGCATCTGCCAACGTTGGAGACAGACACTGCTTCAGAGTAAGAGGAAGATTTGAGTGGCAGAAGCACTTAAGAAAGAAAAAAGACAAATTAATTAACTTGTCAAATCCTTTTTCCCAGAGAGCATGAATGGAAAGGTTTCTTACAGAGTAAAGTAGCACTTCCCAGGAGAGTACATGTCCATTTTCATGCTTCCCTGTGCTCCAGTTCATGGTCCAGGGGGTACCCACGAATTAGTGCGGTATTGACAAGTGCACGTGGTGGCTGTGGAACATTTTACCCTACCAACACTTTACCTCTGTAACCTGAATATACATAACCACAGATGTCCTACGTGTGGCTAATGCTTCACATCCTAGCATGGCTCACGATATCACTTTAAGAGATGGTGACATTTACAGTAGAAGGGGGGGAAATTCATATTGTGAAATTAAAATATTTTGTAAGGTTCAGGGCAGTCATGATAAATTCATCTTCTGTAACTCCACTAAAGTATTTGAACAGAATATGTACAACTCATGATTCATTTCCAAATTTAAATATTGCATTTAAGATTTTTTGTGACAAAGCCACTCCTTTCTGAAACTTTCTCTAAATTGAAATTAATTTTTTAAAGTGTCTAAGAGTTATGACTCAAAAAAGATAGTCTAGCTTGGCACAAATTTGCCATAGAACATAAATGGTACAAAACTCTTGATTATAACAATTAATTTTGCAATAAAGAAGGCAAGAAAAATTAAGTTACTAAAAAGATACATAATAATTTATGAATTATGTATATTTTTCTTGAATTACATATATTTTTATTACTTATCTACACATCAGCAGCCAATCAACAGAATAGCCAACTATGTGCAAAAACAATTAAATTCCATCTTCTTTACTGCCTTGCCTACTTTTATTCATATAAAAATTTTTAATCTTTAAATTTGTTTTTAATCTTTTTTTAAGGCAGGAGGATAAAATATTTTTAGCTAATAGTTCATTGACTTGGTTTATAATTTTAAATATTTACATACATACTATGTGGGCTTTAATTTAGGGTAGAGGCCTGTTTAGAGCTGCCTTCCTAAGCAAGGCCAAGGCTGCCCAACAGCCCACTGGATCTTAGTGAGTGTTTTACAGTAGGCTCCACGGCCACTATAGAGCCCAGCGCAGGGCTTGAACTCACAACCCTGAGATTGAAACCTGAGCTGAGATCAAGAGTCAGGTGCTCTACTGACTGAGCCACCCAGGTGTCCCCACTACACATTTTAATTCACGTAAGACAGAGAGTTACACATTTTAATACGTAAGACAGAGAGTTAAGGGGCACCTGGGTGGCTCAGTTGTGAAGCATCTACCTTAGGCTCAGGTCATGGTCCTGGGGTCCTGGGATCGAGCCCAGCATTGGGCTCCCTGCTCAGCAGGAAGTCTGCTTTTCCCTCTCCCACTCCCTCTGCTGTGTTTCCTCTCTCACTGTGTCCCTCTCTCCATCAAATAAATAAATAAAATCTTTTTTTTTTTTTTAAGATTTTATTTATTTATTTGACACACAGAGGAAGATCACAAGTAGGCAGAGAGGCAGGAAGAGAGAGAGAGGAGGAAGCAGGCTCTCTGCTGAGCAGAGAGCCCGATGCGGGGCTCGATCCCAGGACCCTGGCATCATGACCTGAGCCGAAAGCAGAGGCTTTAACCCACTGAGCCTCCCAGGCGCCCCATAAATAAAATCTTTTTAAAAAAGAAAAAAGACAGAGAGCTACGGGTGGATGGAGATATGACTTGACCACAAACCTCAGAAGGAACACATGGTTTTGAGAAAGAATTGTTTGCCAATGATCCCTTCATTTAGTAGGAATTTTTGCCTGGCTTTGGCTTTAAAAAGCCCCTGTAGGTGTGACTGACCTTAAATATCTACAACAGTGACTCCCATGGTCCTCCCTTGTCAGGGTCCCTTCTTCGATTCTGGTGGCCCCGCCAAGAGGAGCTGTAGGAATGCCTCTGTCCCAGATGAGCTCTCCTCCAAATCCTGCTTTAGAATCCATGCTGTTAGCTACCCTCACCAGTCACAGGGCTTCTAATCATCCACAACTGCCCGCCTGTCCTGTGCTCCAGGTGGAGACCTCTTGTGGACTGGAAAGATTGCAGTTTACCCCAGGCCTCTGGACTGTGAGCCCTAAGGGAGAGCACCAGCTTCTATACCACTTCCGGGCTGAGAAACATTTGCTTGTTTCTGGGCTGTATGTGTGTGTGTGTCTGTCTGCACACCCACACATCATGTGTACTCCTCTATGATCAATGTTGCAATAAACACCCTTGCACACAGGCCTTTGGGTAGATGCCTTTATTTCTCTGGAATAGATTCCCAGGAGTGGGATTGCTAGGTCAAAGGGCATATGTATTTTTAATTTTAATGGATTTTTTTCAGATTGATTTCCAAAATGGCTGTAATAATTTACATCTCCACCAGCAATGATTTAGAGCACACTTCTCCCCCCTAACATAAAATAGATGTAGAAGCTCTTTTTAATTTTGCCAGCCTGGAGGGTGCAAACTAGTATCTTATTACTACTTTAATTTATATGCCACTGAATTCTAAGAAATTTGAACATCTTTCTATATAGTTGGATATTTTTCTTCTCTGGATTGCCTGTTTGTATCATTTTCTCTATTTCTCTATTGGGTTGTTTATCTGATCAACTGATAGCTCTTTGCATATTACAGCTTCTAATCTTTGTTTATCATTTTCATTATGAAAAAAATTTTCCAAGTCTATTGCTTGTTTTTTGACATTGCTTGCAGTATCTTTTGCCATAAAGATGTTTTAAACACACACACACACACACACACACACACACACACACATATGCAAAAACATCTTACTTTTTGATTGCCTAGACTTCCAATCTTGGTTGAGAAGGTCTTCTAATCTCTACTTTATATGAAACCTCCTTGCCAAAATTTTTGTCAAAGTATAACATATTTATGAAACAGTGCACATATCTTTACGGATCCGTGATTTTTCACAAGGTGATCACACTCATGTAGCCGAGACCCAGATCAAGAAACATAACATCTCCAGCACCCTAGAAGTTCTTTCATGCTCCTTCCACTTATGACACCCGCTAAAAGTTAGCCTCTATCCTGACTTCTAACATCACAGGCTCATGTTTAAACTTTATTCCAATGAATCATCCCTATGTACTCTTGTGTGTCTAACTTCTTTAATGCACATGATGCTTGCAAGAGTCATTCACGTAGTTCATTCTTTCTCATTGCTGTGCAGTATTCCTTTATGTAAGTGTTCCAAACATTAATACTTTTCTACTTCTTTGACTATTTTTTAAATTTGTTTTATTATTGATGGGCATTTGGGTTTTGTTTTCAATTTGGAGCTACTACAAATAGTGCTGGTACAAACATTCTTATACATATTTTTTAAAGATTTTATTTATTTATTTATTTATTTGACAGAGAGAGGGATACAGCAAGAGAGGGAACACAAGCAGGGGGAGTGGGAGAGGGAGAAGCAGACTTCCCACTGAGCAGGGAGCCGGGCACAGGGCTCGATCCCAGGACCCTGGGATCATGACCTGAGCTGAAAGCAGATGTTTAATTGATGTAACCACCCAGGCGCCCCTCTGGTACCTATTTTTGGTGAATTTGTGTCTGCATTTCTGTTGTATATTTACCCAAGAGCTTAATTTTGGGGTCACGGGGTATGTGTACGCTCAGCTTTTATAGAGACTGACAGTTTTCCAAAGTGGTTGTACCAATTACACCCTGGTCAGTAACGCAAGAGACACTGCTCTATATCCACCCAGTATGTGGTCGTATCTGACTTTTTCACTAGCCATTCTGGGAGGTGTGTGCTAGTACTGCATCCCGATTTGCTGTGCCAGATTTTTAATATTTTACTTCTTATATTTTAAGCCCTTAATCCACCTGGAATTTTATTTTTGTAAGGATAAGGTAGGAGTCCACTCTCTCTCTATTCCAGACAAATAGCCAGATACACCAGATATAATAATGTATCTTTTGCCCTGATGTGTCATGAGGTATGAGTCGTCATCTACCGGTTCAAGCCCCATATTGGGTGTAGAGATTACTTAAAAATGCAATCTTTAACAAAAAGAAAAAGTGTACAGCAGTGAGTGGCACATGAGGATAGCCATTCTCACAAGGGTACAGAGATACCAGGCAGCGACTGAGTGGGCATAGCCAAGGAAGAAGGACCCTCTCTGATTCTGATGTTTGGGGATGTTCTTTTGAGATCCTCAATCTGGAGGGTCACTCTTCGGGGAGTGTTGACTGACATACTTACTAAGATCCATTATCACATGTATTATTTCATTTCATCCATACAGTGAGTTCACAAGGTGGGCACTGTTAACCCCGGTTTATAGGTGAAGGCAAGAGGCTCAGAGAAATCAAGTGACTGGCCCTCGACCCCACAGGTAGTGAGTTACAGAGCTCAGTTTGGAGCCCATACCTGTCTCCCTCCTGCATTCCTGCTCTTTCTTCCAGATACACTGCTGGCATTGCTGGTGGACAGTGAATTAAGTTTCTAGCCACTTTCCAAACAACAGAGCGTGTTACCAAGCAGATTTAGAACCATGACTCCAGCCCCTGCCTACAGACCCAGCTGGTGGCTATTTTCTCTCCACCCCCCACCCATAACAATGAGTGGTTGATTTCTTTTTTTTTTTTTTAAGATTTTATTTATTTATTTGACAGAGAGAGAGGTCACAAGTAAGCAGAGAGGCAGGCAGAGAGAGGGAGAAGCAGGCTCCCCACTGAGCAGAGAGCCTGATGTGGGGCTCGATTCCAGGACCCCGAGATCACGACCTGAGCCGAAGGCAGAGGCTTTAACCCACTGAGCCACCCAGGCGCCCCAAGTGGTTGATTTCTTGAGAAACTGAGTCACTGTTCCAAGCCGCTGAAAGGCTTGTTGAGTCAGACTGGGGTGGCTGCTTTGGGCCCACAGGCAAGTTTATAGTTCTGAGGAGAGACGGGAGTAGTGCCCCAGCAGAAGCAGAGTAGGGCAGGAGAGACTGAGAATATGAGGCTACCATTGTCCTCAGTCCCTTTCTTATTCATGGTACCAGGTCACAGAAGGTCCAGCCACTCTTTTTTCCCAATGGGGAGAGATCTCTGGGTCCTACACTGATGCCCTGGTAACCTGTGCTCTTGGGAGGTCTCTGCTCCCCACAGCCAAGGAGAGGTGGACACTCACTGGCACAAACACATTGACACTCAAACACATATCAAAAACATACCACATATCAAACACTGTGGCACACACATGGGCAGACAAGCTCCACACCGCCACGAGCAGGGCCAAATGCCCACTTCCAGAGACTCTGCCTCCTGGAGTGAGGTCCTAGGAAATCAGTCTAGCTCAAGGGTTTTTCAAATTATGTCAAATTACACCAGATGAGTTATTCTGCAGAAATGATGAAGTAATTTCTCACCAAGGGGAAGATTATTTGTAAAGATTTATTTATTTTATTTTCCTTGAGACAGAGAGAGAGAGAGAGAGAGCACTCAAGCACAAGGGGGAAAAGGGCAGGACTGAAGGAAAGGGAGAATCCTTGACCAGACTCCCTGCCTGCCTGTTGACAGAGCAGGACGTCAGGGCTGGATCTCACGACTCCCACCCCGCCCAAGATCAGGACTTGAGCAGAAATCAAGAGTCAAAAGCCTAACCTACTATGCCAACCAAGCACCCCTCACCAAAGAGAAGATTTTCAACTGCTAGAGATAATTGTAAAAAAGTACACTACTAATCTAGAAGATGCCATCTCCCTCTATGAGAGTCAAAATTTTTCAAATCTACAAGTTTGATGATACCCACTGTTGGTGGGGATGTGAAGATATGCCATTTGGCAGGTGAAAAAAATAAATGACAAAATAAATGACAACTTCTGGGGAAGGTAACTTGGCAATAGATGTCAAAATGTTCAACTGCACCTGCCATAACCTCAGCAATTCCACTCCTAAAATTTTATTGATAGATAAATACAGATACATCACCACTCAAAAATACTGGTTAAGGGAATTCATTGCAGCTTTTGTTTATAATACCATAAAACTAGAAACTAAAAAATATCCATTAATAGAGAACTAGCCAAGTAAGTTGAGAGGATCCATATCATGGAATACTATTTACCATTTAAAATGATAAGGTAGAACTCTATACTTTTTTTTTTTTTTAAGATTTTATTTATTTGGGGCACCTGGGTGGCTCAGTGAGTTGAGCTTCTGCCTTCGGCTCAGGTCATGATCTCATCGGGCTCTCTGCTGGGCGGGGAGCCTGCTCCTGCCCTCCCTTTGCCTGCCTCTCTGTCTACTTGTGATCTCTCTCCCTCTGTCAAATAAATAAATAAAATCTTAAAAAAAGAAAGATTAAAAAAAATTAAAAAAAAATTTTTTTAAGATTTTATTTATTTATTTGACAGAGGGAGAGAGATCACAAGTAGGCAGAGCAACAGGCAGAGAGAGGAGGGGAAGCAGGCTCCCTGCCCAGCAGAGAGCCCAATGCGGGGCTCGATCCCAGGACCCTGAGATCATGACCTGGGACAAAGGCAGAGGCTCAACCCACTGAGCCAACCAGGCGCCCCTCTATACTTTTAATTGAAAAAAAAAAAAAAAAGAAGTACAGAAGAACAAATTGTTTTTATCCTGTTTGCATTTTAAAACCTGTATGTTTGTACATGCGTAGAGGGTATCTCCTGGAGTATACAAAAATCTATTACAGTAGGTACCTCTGGAACCGAAAGGGGAGAGGGAGAAGGAAGAAGAGAAGGAAGACTAAATTTTTTTTTTTTTTTTTTTTTTTTTTTTTTTTTTTTTTTTTTTTTAAGAGAGAAGGGGAAGCGTCAGAGGGAGAGGGAGAGAGAGAATCCCAAGCAAGCAGTCTCCACGCACAGCCTGGAGCCAGAGGCAGAGCTCAATCCCACCACCCTGAGATCATGACCTGAGCTAAAATTAAGAATAGCAGCCTCTGGCGCCTGGGTGGCTCAGTGGGTTAAGCTGCTGCCTTCGGCTCAGGTCATGATCTCAGGGTCCTGAGATCGATTCCCGCATCGGGCTCTCTGCTTAGCAGGGAGCTTGCTTCCTCCTCTCTGCCTACTTGTGATGTCTCTCTGTCAAATAAGTAAAAAACAAAAAGTCTTTAAAAAAAAAAATTCTTAAAGAATTGTAGCCTCACCTGACAGAGCCAACCAGGTGCCCCTAATTTTTTATTTAGTAACCTGTACTACTTGACATTTGTACAATGAGCATGTATTAATTGTATAATAAATTATTTTAACAGAAATTTAAAATATATGTGTACATATGTATATTTATATATTAGGATTTCCTGCAAGATTTCACTTAGAAAAAGAGTTCCACTACTAAAACCTTTCAAAAAGCTTTATGTAACCCAACCCTATTGTACAAATTGCCAGGAAAAAGTGTGAGAGGCTTTTGAAATAGGGAGAAAAGTGCCATTGGACATTGGGCTAGTGTATTCTGGGGTATCAATTCATGGTAGTCTCCACCTCTCATTGTCTTTGATTCTGTGAGTTGTAGAAAACTGAAAATAGACAAATGATTTGGGTTCATAGCAATGCAAATAAGTTTTGTCTGGTGGAGGTGCAACTGATGCCCCTCCCCACCATGGAAGAAGCCAATTTTGCATCAATTAACAGATTCATTTCATTATTCCTGATTGATGGGTATGTGTATCTGGCCTTTATATTGTCCTTTGAACTGATTTTTCGCTTATTACTCCTTCATTAAGGAGTTAAAAATCTGACACATATTCATTTTATATTTTTATGAGATATTTTCCCCTTAAACAATTATCTTCTAACAAAGCGGCAGTGGGGACCAGTTGAGGAAGTGATTTGCCCAAGGTTAGGTGGCTGTGGTTGCCCATGTAGTACTAATCCACCGTCCTGAGATTTCTGGGCTATTTTACCTACATCACCAAGCAACAAGGACTAGAATCCTTTCCATTTCGACTTGAACACTTACTCCATATAGATATCTAGTTAATTTAGACAATGCTTTCTCACAAATACATGTACAGCTGCACAGGCACAAACACCCCGCCGACAGGCTGCACAAACTCCCACACAAATGCAGAAACATTCCCCCCACCACCCACCCACCCACCCCCCCGGCCCCGACACACACACACACACACACACACACACACCCCGAAAGGGACACAGGCTAAAGGGTTGGGAATGCAGCATGACCCCTTCCTGCGGACCCTTGACTGCGCCCTGCGGGGAGAAGCGGTGCCCCCCCAACTTCTGACCACCCGCGGGAGGGAGGGGTGTTCGGGGGCAGCGATACTGGGCTCGAGTCCCGGTAAGGAGGCCAAGCCCCCACCCTCCGAGACAGCCCAAAGCAGGAAGTGGGCCGCACACTCTCGGAACCAGAAGCCACCCTGAGCCCTGGGGGAGTCCAGTAAGTCTTCCCGGAGGCGGCGGCCTCCCCGCGGAGGTTTGAAAACCCTGGAGCAAACACTTTGGAGCCCAGGAACTGCCCGGCGGCCGCTGGACTGAGCAGGGAGGGAAAGAGCCACGCCTGCTAACGCGGACCTGTAAAGCTGCTAGCGTTTTGACTGCGCGGGAAAACAAACCTAGAAATCTCCCGAGATGAAGACCCTGTCGGGGCCAGCGAGCCCCCGGCAGCGGGGCTCCAGCCCCTCCCCTTTGTCCTCCTCCCGTCTTTGGCTGGGCGGCCCCGCCCCCCGCTGTGCGGCTAGGCCGGTGGGCTCGCGGCGCCCCCTGCGGGCCCGCGAGGGCCAGGCTCTCCGGTCCTCCGTCCCCAGCAGGCACCGCCGTGCTCCCGCAGGCGGGGCTCTGTTTTGTGCACCCCCGAAGGCCCGCATCCACATATCTCCATCACCAAGGGAATCCATCACCATTCCGCAGATAAGGAATCCAAGGTTCAACGACAGATGCAGTGCCGCGCAGGGAAAGAGGTGGTGACTCTCTCCACGGGCCCACCCTCACCCGTGCTCCTCTCTCTTCGCCAGGGTACCCCTTTCTTTGCCCTAGAGGGCCTAGGTGGGGCCACAGAGTCAATTGCTTGCTGTGCACCCTAGGCGCCCTCTCTCCCGGATTCCTCCGAGCCAGAGCAGTCATCTGGAGCATCCTCCCTAAGCAGGCTGGCTGGGGGGGTGCCGACCGGAGTGCGAGTGGCCTGGGGTTACTGGCGGGACACCTGACATCCGGCGTGCCCTGGGCTGTAGCCTCTTCACTTGTGTGACTCTCTCCTAAGGAGACGGTAAAGAAAGGTCAAAGATTTTTCGGTGAGAATGGTGTTCATCCCTAATTGTTTGTAATAGTCAAAATTTGTCTGGGGCACCTGGGTGGCTCAGTGGTTGGGCCGCTGCCTTCGGCCCAGGTCATGATCTCAGGGACCTGGGATCGAGCCCCACATCAGGCTCTCTGCTCAGCAGGGAGCCTGCTTCCTCCTCTCTCTCTGCCTGCTTGTGATCTCTCTCTGTCAAATAAATAAATAAAATCTTAAAAAAAAAAATTTGTCAGTTTCTCTACCTGCAGGTTAGCTAAGTAGTAATCTAAGCGGCCATGAAAAATCATGTTGGACAAAAATTTTTGGTGATATATCCAAATGTTCATTATATTGTTTTTTGGAAGTTACCATACAACATATACAATAATAAAATGACGTTTCTGTGAAGAACTGCCTATGTGTGCACATTTTTTTAAAAAGTCTGCAGGGGCACCTGGGTGGCTCAGTCCGTTAAGCCTCTGCATTCTGCTCAGGTTATGATCTCAGGGTCTTGGGATCGAGCCCCCTCCTTCCCACTCTCAGGCTCCCTGCTCAGTGGGGAGCCTGCCTCTCCCCCTCTCTCTTCTGGGATCAAGGGTGCTTTTTAAAGTACTGGTATCTTTGTGTATTTTCTAAAAGATACATACACACTGAACATGTCTTGTTTTTATGTGCGTTTTTTAAGCAGAAAAGGCCCAGGGTTTACTTATCCACCCCAGGAAGAAGAAAGCAGCCTAAAAAGTTGGATCCAGAAAGTAAGAAAGGGGATTTATTGGGACATTTCTTTTCCCTGACCCCACAGGAAATATGGTCACTAAGAGCTGCTTCTGAAGAATATGACAGTGATGATACATTTTTCAAAGTGTTGATTATAACACAGTTTGCAACATGACCCAACTGATAGATCATACATTTGGCCACAGATCAGAAGTCCTAGAAGAAAAATTGCTACTGGGTACTGACTCAAATTGTAGTGGATAAAGTAACTGAAGGATGTGCCAGATCTTTGTTCCAGAAAGTTCTCAGACTTAAGTAAACGATGTGGTTCCTTTCTTGTACTAGCTCCATGCATATTGACTGGAGCACATGGAGCAATGTCTGAAATCCACAGCCCCGTCAAAGAGGTGGGGGGTTTATCTACTCCAACCAGGGTCTGAGCTCTGGGCTGTGCATGGCAAGCTTGACTCAGTTGTGACTGGGAGCAGTGATGACAAAGTAGGCTGTCAGAAAGCAACAAGTCCTCCAGATTCTCCCAGGCAAGGAGACAACACTGAAAACTACGTTAGGCTTTTTCCTTTCAAAACTTGGCAAATCAGAATTTGCTGAAAAGTAAGCAGTGCTATCTGGCTTTAATTTCATTTCTCAAGAAAATCCAGCTGACTCTCATCATGATTTTGTAAGCTTGTTATCTTTTTGGAAATTAACTTTTGAATGTAACCTTCACTAAAAATATGTAGATTGGGGGTATAAAAGTAAAATCTATCTCTTCTTATCTTTTTCTAGTGAAGTACTATCCACTTTTTATTTTAAAACTTGCTCTCTATTGTTCTAAACAGTATATAGTGCCAAAAACTTTAAAAAAATGCATTATAGTGTCAACATTGTGACTGACTCGTTTCAAGAAATCTGTTTGCAATAAATGGTAATGAACTGTAATGCCTCTTTTTAAAAAAGATTTGGAAATAAATGCCAGATTAATTCATTTAAAGAAAAAACCCATAAGCATGAATGGGGTTGGAGGAAATTAATTGTCTGCTCTTTCTGGGATGTAGGGGAGCCCACAGTGGGCTTTGCAGTCCCTACCACTGCTGCTGAGGCCAGTGACCCCAAGGGCTGACCACTTGAGATATCAGTTGTTCCTGGCCTGGGCACTATGATCCGAGTCTATGGTATAAAGAAGGGTCTGAGTCTCCTGGTATAAAGAAGGGCTCCTGCCATAGAAGGACATAGATGCAACCAGCTTCATACTGCCCGCTTCCTGTCTCGGAATTTTTTAAAGAGGGAATAGCGTGTTCATAAATCAGAGATTCAAACCTCAGTGCCCAATATCCCCACCACCACTACCACAAACTGTGTGGTTTGGGGCAACTCACTTTATCTTTACCAACCCCATTTCTCATCTGTAAAATAGCGAGAACCATAACCATATTATGCACTAGCTGGAAGATATATTATTTTATTATTCAACAGCTATTTACTGATGCCGGGTACCATTCTAGTCACTAACTAGGACAGACAAGGTCTCTGTTTCCACGTCATTCATATTCTCATAAGATGAGATCACAATAAACAAATAAATTAATACACAAATGAGAAAATCCGCTGTTAATAAATTCTAGACAGAAAAATAAGATGAGATTATATTGTTTGGTCAGGGAAGCTCTCTGAGCAGACTGTATTTGAGCAGAGGTATTAGTGACGGGAAGCAGTCAGGCATGCAAAGATCATGAAGAAGAAACTGGGTAAAGGGTACAGGGAAACTCTGCACTATGTTTGCAACTTCCTGTGAATATATAACTATTTCAAAATTTTTTTTTAAAAAAGTTTAAAGCAAGTATTCTTACACACTACAGCCATGAATATCGAAACAGCTATGCTGAGTGAATGAAACCAGATCAAAAAGAGGACATACTGTATGATTTCATTTATATAAAATTCTGGGAAGTATAAACTGATCTATAGTGACAGAGATCCGATTACTGACTGCCTGGGTACAGAGTAGGGAAGGGGGATGTTTGGGAAGGAAGGATTACAAAGAGACACGAGGAGTCTTTTGGGGATGATGGGTATGTTTATTATCTTGATTGTAGTGATGGTTTCAAGATGTATGCATAGGGTAAACTTATCTAATCACACTCTCTAAATATTGTGCAGTTACTATATGTCAATTTTTACCTCAGTAATGGGATTAAGAAATTTCTGGGGGCACCTGGGTGGCTCAGTGGGTTAAAGCCCCTGCCTTTGGGTCAGGTCATGATCCCAGGGTCCTGGGATCAAGCCCCGCATCAGGCTCTCTGCTCAGCAGGGAGCTTGCTTCCTCCTCTCCCTCTGCCTGCCTCTTTGCCTACTTGTGATCTCCGTCTGTCAAATAAATAAATAAAATCTTTAAAAAAAAAAAAAAGAAAAGAAATTTCTGTGCCTAAAATAAATAATGCTAAAGATATGCAAAGCCTCTACACTGACATTGAATATTTTATTGCAAGACATTTAGGTAGATCTAAATAAATGAAGAGATCTACCGTAGTCTTAGATTGGACAACTCACTATTGTAAAGATGGCAATCCTCTGCCAACTGAAACTGACCGGAATCCTAACTGGTTTGTTTTGGTATGTCAATTTAAAAATGTATATGGGAATGAAAAAGGGCCAAGGATAGCCAAGATGCTCTTGAAAAATAGGGTATAAGAATCTACATCATCAGAAATCAAGATAGTGAGTGTTACTATGAGGATACATAGACCAATGAAATAATAAAGAGCCCTAAAACATAGATCCACACATATATGGACACTAGATATAGGACAGTGGTAGAAATGCAGATCATTGAGATCTAGCCAGTGAAATACACCAGGTTAAGTAGGTACCTATAAGGATTCTTACCATAATACACAAAAATCAGTTCCAAGGTCTATTAAACCCCTAACCATGAAATGCAAAATAATACAGCTCTGAGAAGGGAATATAGAATATCTTCATGACCTTTGAAAAAAAGAAAAACAACCACCAAAAATATGGATGATAAAGGAAAAGGAAACAATAAAAAGGAACATACTATTAATAGCATTAAAATTATGAACATTAGGGGTCCCTGCATGGCCCAGTTGGTTCAGTGTCTGCCTTCAGCTCAGATCATGATCCCAGGGTCCTGAGATCTAGCCTCTCATCAGGCTCCCTGCTCAACAAAGAGCCCGCTTCTCCCTCTGCCCCTCTCTCTGCTCATGCTTGTTCTCTCTCTCTCTCTCCCTCTCAAATAGATAAGTAAAATCTTAAAAAAAAAATAAAATTATGAACTTTATTCACTAAAGATATTATAAGGAGAATTAAAAGACAATTGGAGGGGTAGAAGGTATTTGCAACTAAGAAAAACTTCATCATGATTATAATATAATAAGATATACGACACATCCTACAGAATGGCAAAGCTTTTTTTAAGGGGGGGAGGGGCAGAGGGAGAGAGAGAATCTTAAGCAGGCTCCAAACCCTGACATCAGGACCTGAGTCAAAATCAAGAGTCAGAGCCACCCAGGTGCCCCAATAATGGCAAAGCTTTAAGAAACTTTTGGTGTGTATGATTTGGAATACCACTCTGGAAAGATGTCTGATATTATCTAGTAAAGTTGAGGACAGGGGTTTCATATGACCCAGGAATTTCACTCTTGGTTTACACCCTGAAAAGGCTTATATACATGTGCATTAGCATTATAAACAGCAATATTATACAGAACAGTAAAAACCTGGGAAAATTCAAATGTTCTACTTACTATACACTGAGCAAATAAATTCTAGTATTTTTTTCCCAAAGGAATATTATAGAGATGCGAGCAGCTGAAAATAGAAAAGGTCGCTGCACAGTCATCTATGTAAAGATGCTTGCCCTCTTTATAGTGAGAAAATGCCAGACCAGCAGGGCCGAGATGAAAATTAAAGAGAGTTCTTAGAAACCAACAGTGGCCATGGCAGGGAGTATTTTTGTCATGTATCAACTTGCACTAGACACTGTGCTAGGCTCTTTTAGGACATGTCTACTTCTCACAACCATTTGGTATAGTAGGAATTGTTTTGCGGGTAAGGAAACTGAAGGACAGAAAGGTTAGATGACTTGCCTGAGATATGCAGATACCGGGGTGGCAGAAGTGGAGATTTAAAACCAGCCATCAACCCCCACATTCTTTCCATTGGAGTAGAAGGCATTGATTGCCTTCCAACAACTATCCACCAGCTCTCCTTTCTTCCAGAACCATGATTTTATCATGGCATTCCTGCTTCTCTATGCTGTCACCCTACAGATGAGAGGGCAAAAGATGGAACAAGCCTGGGCCCCTGGCCACTCTACAGCAGACCAGCCATGCCGCACCAGGTGAACATCTATTGCTTCCTTTTATTTTTAACTTTGTCTTTGGAAAACAACTCTGGGGCTAAGTGGTTCTAGAATTGTTAGGATTCTTGTTGCAAGAAGGAAATACACTTAGAAGGTCAACTTTTCATTGCCTTCCAAATGTACACTGGAACTATGACAGAACCCAAATCAGATGGCTGGAACTCGCTGCAAGACCCACAGCAGAGATGGCTGACACAGTGCAGAGGAGCACCAAGCTGGAGGGCCCCTGAGCAGGGAAGGCCTCCAGCAGCCAGTAGGAGAGCTTTGCTCCAAGAGCGGGAGACAACCAAGGCAGCACTGTGGGACAAGCCCATGCCTCACCCTTTCCCATGAAGTTCATAGGCAGGCCGCTGCCACACAGACGCCCAGACAGCTCTGCCCCTCCCACTTTCCCACGCTCAGCACTTCCTCCTCGCCCAAAACAGTTAATCCTAAAGTGGAAATCCACAGCTACCACACCGTCATATCCTCCAAAGTTCTCTGCCCCACTGTGTGCTCAGCAAGCCATCCTCCTAGCTCTTCTAGTGCACTCCCGATGGCAGGTGAGGGAGGAGGATGTCTGATTGCCCAGAGCCATGGCTGCAGACATAAAACTTTCTCTTTTTGGATGCTAGGATCCTTTATTCCTTTTCTTTTATCTCCTGGCGGGGGTGGTGGGGTTTCCGTCCCAGGATCCTCAGATCAAAATCCAAGAGTCAGAGAGTTGGAGCCTTAACTGAATGAGCCACCCAAGCGCCCCTCTTTAGAGTTTCCTATGACCTTCAAAACTGTGCACCGATTCTGGCCTTTGGGTGTGGCCTTGCTGTGCTGTGTCCCAGGCATCAGCAAAGGCCTTGACACAGTGTGGACTTTGGAGAGCAGCTTAGATGAAACCCCAGAGGCCTGAAACTGTGGAAAAAAATGGGTTAGCCCAGCTTACCCTAAGGATTATTTGGTACCCCTTTAGTTTCTGTTCCAATGTGGGAACAAACTTGCTCCTTAAAACCCTTCAGATCACAGGAGTGGTGTTGACTTGTGCTTATGTCAAAGCCAAAGCCTCAGGCTAATTTGGGAACTGATAGGTCTCTGCTAATTCCTTACATAAACACAGGATCTGCATCTTGGCCTTCCAGGTCAGGGTCTTAGATAGACATCTGGAGCCTCCATTTGCCTCTGAATTTTCTGGAACCAAATTGCTTTTTTCTCTCATTTTAAGGTCCTAGGAAAGAGAACCAACAGCAAAGGCCACGTCTGGAAGCAATTTGAGTGGGAGAAGGTGTGTCTTAAGGCCTGCCCAGATCTTTTCACTTTGTTCAGCCTAGGGAATGGAGCCATGGCTGCCCACTCATGGCTCTTGTATTAAGTGCCCCCAGAAACCTGACTTCTAGAAAAAGTTAGCTTGCAACACATTCCAGACTCCCTGAACAGATAATGATCAGAAATTACTATTTTTCAAAGGAAGTATTTCAAGAGTGTTTGTAGTATGCAAAGAGCTGACTGCTTGCTTGCCCCTGAGCCCCTGATGAGGAGTTAGAAGAAATTAAGACCCCTGGGATTGTGTATGTGACCAGAAGTCACATCAGATTCTGCCACAACTGGCAAGTGTGGCTGATACTCTTCCTACAGCCCCCCTGTTGTTCTTGGTTGGAATTGAGATCCAGACTCTGGGCCCTATGTCCACCCCTGCCACCACCCACAGCACAAAGCTACACTGAGCCACCAACCAGCGTGCGCCCCAGAGCAGCCTCGATAATGAGCAGATGGGTCCCTGCTTGCTGCTGAAGTGCCAGCACCCACTTCAGACTTTCACATGAGAAATAAACTTTCATTTTGTTCCAGCTGCTGTTGTCTTGTCTCTGTGGCTACATCAAAAGTTCTAATATCGTATATTTTAAAGGTGCTAAGAGAGTAGATCTTAAATATTCTCATCACAAGAAAATAATTCGTCATTCTGTGAGGTAGTGATGCTAACTAAACTTACTGTGGTAATCGTGGTTCAATGTATACATGTCCACATCACCATGTTGGACACCTTCAACTTTACAGTGTTATAACTAATGTGCTAATTGATAGTCAATGATGTCTTAATAAAACTGAGGGAGTGGCAGGGGGGGAGTTCTGGCCAACTGCGAAAGAAGCAGAAAAATTAGGTTCAAAGAAACTGCTGCCAGTTCAGCAGTTATCTCTGGAGCCAGAAAAGAAGGGTCCAGGCAGCTTTCTCCCCACATCGCTCTGATGTGGAGCATTCCCCTTTTCTCTAGTTTTGTCTGCCCCCATGGACCTCCCAGAGTCCTGCTTCCTGAGCTCCTCCAAAACTTCACCTTGGAAATATATTTAACGAACTCTATCTGACCATCAAGCCTATGTGTCCTTGTGGGTCCAGGAAAAACAAAAAAAAAACAGCGAACGAACAAACAAAAACACAAGACAAAACAAAAAAACTAGCTACAGACTCCTGACTCGTGGTCCAAATTCTCAGTAAAGAAAAGTGGTCTCTTGAGTTTTGTGCATTGGCAGTATGGTAGCCAATGAGGTTTATCCAAGGAACAATTATTGCTTATTAAGAAATGTTCTCTGGCAACAGTGGATTGATTCCCTGCTTTTGGGTTAGGTGCTGGTATAGTCCTCTCTGGGATGGTAAGGAAACATGTCCACTCAGGGCCATGAGAGAGAAATCAGTTTCTCTAGGAACTGATTTGACATGTCTACCTGAGGAGAGAGAAGGGGAAGGCAAGACAGTTTCAAGGCTCCACATAAATCTCATTGGCTCCTTGGCTTCCTTCCTTTACGTGGCAGCCCAGAGCTCTTCCTGCGTGAACATCTTTGAACAGCTATCATCAGGTAGGCGGGGTGGGTGAGCTAGGGGAAGGTAGAGGACCAGGATGGGGAAGTGTGTGACGTGGGGCGGGGTGGGGGTGGAGGGGCGAACCCAATTGCCCAAGATCAAAGCTAGGGAAATAAAGTTTCATTGCCAAGTCCAAAGGTCAGGGGCAGTGGAAAATCGGACACAAAGCCAAGGTCAGGAGCCAGCAGAACCAGGAAAAAAAAAAAAAAATGAACAGGGCAGGGAAGAAGCCTAGGAGATACATGGTGGCTGCTGAGAAGGAGCTGACAACAAGCCCAGCTTCACTTCTCATAATGTACACTCATACACAGAAGTGTCACAATGAGGAAGACGGAGCCTGCCTGGGCTGAAGCCCTATCGCCGCGGAAAAGAGGAGAAACCAGTGTTTCTTAACCCAAGTCCATAATCTCCGTAACTAACACAAGATTGTGTGCATTTGTGCGTTTTTCTGATATTGCTAAAGGGAACAGCGCCCCCAAGAGGGTTATTTGAAGGCCTGATTCCGGTCGTCCCGCGAGAGGGATCACTGCGGGATCTCCCGTCTTGGCAGAGGCCTCGAAGGGCTGAAAGCCTCGGATGCCCTCGAAAGGGGCGGAATCCCTCCCTCCTCGCCTGCAGCGCGGGTGCCGTCTGAGCTAATTCCCCCAGGGAGAAAGAGGAAGAGTTAAGCCAGCGATAGAGGATGGACACACTCGCGGAGGGACGAATTAAAAGAGGGGGGACACTGGTGCCCCTCCGAACAAACGCACCCTCGCCCCTCTGGTGGGGTCCGGCTGGAGTCCCGATCCGCGTTCCCGCCTCTGGGCCGTGCAACCGCGCCCCCCAGCGCCAGCCCGGGGCACCCGGGGAGCGGCGCGGAGCCCCGCCCCCAAGCCCGCCCCTCGGGGGCCGTGGCGCGCCTGCGTGACGTGGCGCGTGTCTACGGCGGCGCACGCCGAGACGGAAGAGGCGCGGGCCGGGAAAGGAGCGGGCCGGCGGCTGCGGCGCCTCTGTCCCCATGGCGCTGTGGCGCGGCTCTGCGTATGCCGGCTTCCTGGCGCTGGCGGTGGGCTGTGTCCTCCTGCTGGAGCCGCAGCTGCCCGGCTCGGCGCTTCGCTCGCTGTGGAGCTCGCTACAGCTGGCGCCCGCGCCTCCGGGACCCGGCTCCCCTGAGGGCCGCTTGGCGGCCGCCTGGGACGCGCTCATCGTACGGCCGGCCCGGCGCTGGCGCCGCGTGGCCGTGGGGTGAGTGCCTGCGGGACCTGCGTCTTTGGGTCTTTCCAGGAAGTGCGGGTGCTTCGGGCCTCCGAGGGCCGCCTTGGAGGAGTTCGGGCGGCTGGGGAACTGGGAGGTAGAACCGCGCGGAAATAGGGTTTCCCAGACGTTGCCGGGAAGGCTTCTCGGCGCTGGTGTCCACGCTGCCTCCTTGGTGAAGCGTCGGATGTCTGGGACCAGCCCTGTTCGTCACTGCTGCAGGGACTCATCAGACTGCTTTTTTCCTCTTGCCTGGTCTCTGCGCCCCTCTGTCATCTCGGTAGGATCTAATAGCCTCTGCAAATCCCGCGCAGCCTGACACCCTCCTGTGCTAGTCTCCTTCAATCCTGTTACAGATCTTTTGGCGACTGCCTTTTTGCGGTCACACTTCGAAGACGCTCGCCCTCTTCTGAACGTCTTGAGTGGTGTGGTTCACTACCTTTAGCTATCGACTTTATCTCCCTTGTTTCTCCTTCTTAATACCGTAGTCTGGGAGACCGTCGCTATTGAAACTGCTCTCTCAAAGCTCACTGGTGATTTGTTGATTTTCCAATTCAGCTGCCCTTTTTTAGTCTTCGTTGTCAGCCCCGTGCAGTCTTCCACGCGCTGAACATGCCTTTCTCCTTGAAACTCTTTTTCTTCCCTTGACTTCAGTGACATTGCATATTTAATGTTCTCCCAACTCACAGGGCCTCCTTTCTTTGTATTCCTCATTGTTCCCTTCACACTAACTTTAAACCTTGTCTTAATTCGATTTAAATATCTTGCCATCACCTCAGAAGCATGATACAAAAGCAGACCTTCTATGAAGTACTCTGCTAGTTTTTGTGAGTGCTTGAGGCAAGGGTAGAGCAAAGTTATCCTGAAGATTAAACAAAATAATTGTGTAATCTTGCATGGTGTCTTCTGTAAAGAGCACACAAATGTTAGTATTTTTTTAATATTTATTTTGAGTCATCTCTGCACTCATTGTGGGGCTCATACTTAACCCTGCGATCAGGAGTTGCATGCTTCATGTACTGAGCTAACCCGGTACCCCATAGGACTCTTTTTTTTTTTTTTTTTTAAACCAGCATATAGTTTCTTCAGATAGTATTTCCTTTTATCTCTTCTCTCAAGTTCAGGCCCTTTCACCTACTTCCTTATGAGTTTCTTTTAGGTTTTGTTTGCTTGGTTTTTTGTTTTTAAAGATTTTATTTATTTTGTGAGAAAGTGCACAGGTGCAAGTCGGGGGGTGGGGTCAGGTAGAGGTAGAGAGAGAATCTCAAGCAGACTCCATGCTGAGTGCAGAGCCCAGCATGGGGCTCCATCTCATGACCCTGAGGTCATGACCTGAGCTGAAATCGAGTCAGATGCTTAATGAACTGAGCCATCCAGGTGTTCCTTCTTATCAGTTTCTTAAGTGTCCTCCCTGGCTTTATGGACATTCAGCAAGTATCAGCAATTATATGGTATGTGTCAAGTCTTTGCTAGGCTCTGAGGATGTAAAAATGGGTGAAGACAAAGTATCCACCTCATTTGTTGAAGACAGATATATTCATTATTAGTGTTTAGCCTGACATGACAGAATACCACAGACTGGGTGACTTAAGCAACAAGAATTTTCTTGTGGTTCTAGAGGCTGATAGTCTCAGAATGAGATCCTGACTAGCAGATGGCCTTCTTCCCACCACTTAAACTGTATGGACTTTCCTCTGTGCATGCATACTCCTGGTGTCTCTTCTTGTTATATGGAGATTAGTCTTCTTGGATTATGGCCTCATTGAACCTTAATTATCTCTTTAAATAGTCTTTATCTCCAAAAACATCCACATGTGTGGTTAGGGCTTGAACATATGAATTGATGGGGGACAGGGGTACACAGTGCTGTCGATGACAATTTGAAAAGTGCTTTCAGGATTCATGGTTTAAAAAAAAAAAGTCAGGAGTGCCTGGGTGGCTCAGGGGGTTAAGCCTCTCTGCCTTCGGCTCAGGTCATGATCTCAGAGTCCTGGGATCAAGCCCTGCATGGGGCTCTCTGCTCAGCGGGGAGCCTGCTTCCCCGCTCTCTCTGCCTGGCTCTCTGCCTACTTGTGATCTCTCTCTCTCTCTCTGTCAAATAAATAAATAAAATATTAAAAGTCAGCCTTTGTGTCCCAGAGGATTACTAATTCTCCATCTAGTTAGATCTACTAATGGATCTAATAGATCAACAGAGGAGTGGAGTAAGATGGGTTTCAAAAGTCAGAGTGAAGCCAGGTACGGGGAATGACACTAACTAGATCAACATTCTTACTGACACAGAGTTAATCCCTTCATCTGCATCTTTGCTTGTGTGTGCTTCCTGTGAGGGCTTCAGTATCAGAGAAATCTGGGTTTGAACCTAGGCTCTTCCATTTGTGGCCTTTGGAATGGTAGTCAACCCCCAGCTTCAATTCTTCTCAGCTAAAAGCAGTGTGACTACTTCCCTGTCTTACAGCGTTTTGCAATTGGTGTGGTCTCTTTGAAAATGCCTGTCTTACATTCAGTGCTTCCTAAATACCAGGCTGCTTTCTCTGTCCACAGTGCCATCCAGACTTCACCCCAGGGACCACTGCCCTTCTTTCCCTTTGGATTTTTCTTCTCTGCAGAAATGATTATGATTACCTCTTGCAGTATCTCAGGTATAGTGTTAAAAAGCTAGGAAGAACCTAAAGAAACATTTTGCAGATAATGAAGCAGCAGGGAGGTAATGAAAACAACCATTCTTGCCTCTAAAGAACTTGCAGTCTAGAGGGAGCACTGAGCTCCCCTTCTCCCACCCCCCAAGAGTCTCTGGCAGTAGGCCTAGAAGCCCAGGCTCCCCTAGCCTTCTAGTCCTTCCCCTTGTTTGGGCATTCAGCATCTGTTGTCTTGCTTTGTTTTCCAGTTATTTTATCTGTTTTTGTTTTCTCCAAACTCACACTATAATCTTAGACATTTCTTTCTCAACTCTGAAATTCTGCCTAAAGTCACATGAGCATAATTTTCTCTTCTGGTTCTTTTGCTCCCTTCCTCCTTTTAATATCCCTGAGAATAAAGCACCATAGGTGATGTGGTTGTTACATTCTTGGATGCTTTTGAATTGAGGGAAGAGCAGAGGGAGATTCTTGTTCTGATTAAAGTATAACTAGAAAGCACATTAGTTTGGTATCTGGTATGTAGATGTTCAGTGTTCTTTTTATTATGAAAAGCTACTGAATAAAAATTTTTCCTTTTTAAGTTTTTTTTTTTCCCTTAGTATTCATGACATGATGAAGTCGGGGGGGGGGGCAGAAAATATTCCTATGGTAGGTACATATTTTTAACTCAAAATTGGTTCTGCTGGGTTTTGCCTTGGGTTGCAAAATATGTTGAACATTATTCCTTTCCGTTATGGGAGGGGAGTTGGTTTTGTTTTGTAACTTTTTTTTTTTTTTTTTTTTTAAGATTTTATTTATTTAAGAGAGACATAGCGAGAGAGGGAACACAAGCAGTGGGAGAGGGAGAGGGAGAGGGAGAAGCAGGTTTCCTGATGAGCAGGGAGCCCAATGCAGGGCTCGATCCCAGGACTCTGGGATCATGACCTGAGCTGAAGGCAGACGCTTAACTGACTGAACCACCCAGGCGCCCCTTGTCTTGTAACTTTTGTAAACTTCTCCATTCTCATCTTTAAAGAACCAGACCATGTTCAAGGTCTTAGCGTATCACTGGGGATGAAGGTGATGTGTTTGTGCAAACTGCTATTTTCAGATGTGGGCGTCCCTCAGTGTCTGAACTTTTGCTTTCCAGACTCCGGACCCAAATCCATTGGAAAACATTTTCTTTTGGGCTGTTGGGTGGAAATAGTGTCTCTCACTATCAGAGTTTGTACTATCTGAAACTCGGGAACCTGCTTGCATCTGAGAGCCAGGGAAAGCTCTCCGATTTAAGAGTCCACCCTTGGGGCTCCTGGGTGACTTAGTCTTTTAAGCATCCGCCTTCGGCTCAGGTCATGATCCCAGGAGTCCTGGGATCGAGCCCCACATCAGGCTCCTTACTCAGCAGGGAGCCTGCTTTTCCCTCTGCCTGCTGCCTTCCCTGCTTGTGCTGTGCGTGCTCTCTTTCTCTGCCAAATAAATAAATAAAATATTTTTTAAGTCTATCCTTTAAACATCTAATGTTACATCCAGTAGAAATAAAGAACTGAAGAACATCCTATATGGGTGTTCCTATATGGGGTGGAATTGAGACCAGTTTATAAGGTATGCTTGGTTTATAATCAGTAGGGCTATGAAAGGAACGTTATTTTAAACTTATCATTAAGCACCTGCCATATGAATGTCAGTGTGTTTTATGCACAGAAAAGCATAGTAACTCTTTCCAATTGACCAGAGTATGTGCCTTTGTTTTAAAAGAATAAGAAAATTTGAGTATTTAAATTATGTTTGGTGGGGAGAAATCTTTTAAAGCGTGGGATCCATAGGGGAAAAATTAAAGAATGCTTATGATGTGGGTGCCGTGAGTTTGTCATTAGGAAAAATGTGTCTCTTTCTTGCCCTTGTAAACCTTGCTTGAGTGATGTCACTGATGTCTACCCTTCATATGAACCTTTTAAAAATTATATATTTTTTAATTAACATGTATTATTTGTTTCAGAGGTACAGGTCTGTGATTTATCAGTCTTAAACAATTCACAGCACTCACCATAGCACATACCCTCCCCAGTGTCCCTCATCCAGCCACCGCATCCCTCCCACCCCCGAACCTCCAGCAACCCTCAGTTTGTTTCCTGAGATTAAGGGTCTCTTATGGTTTGTCTCTCTCTCTCTGTTTTCATCTTGTTTGATTTTTCCCTCCCTTCCCCTATGATCCTCTGTCTTGTTTCTCAAATTTCTCCTATCAGTGAGATCATATGATAATTGTTTTTTTTTAAAGATTTTATTTATTTATTTGACAGAGATCACAAGTAGGCAGAGGCAGACAGAGAGAGAGAGGGGGAAGCAGGCTCCCTGCTGAGCAGAGAGCCCAATGTGGGGCTCGATTCCAGGACCCTGAGGTCATGACCTGAGCCAAAGGGAGAGGCTCAATCCACTGAGCCACCCAGGCGCCCCAATAATTGTTTTTTAATTATAAAAGTAATGCATGCTTCTAAGAATCAGAAATACATCTAGCGAAATATAAAATTCCTCGCCCTTGCCCATCTCATTCCTCTTAGAGTTTACCACCATTAATGAATTCATGTGTTAATTTCCAGATCAAGAGCTTTTTGTTGTTGTTGTTGTTGTTGTTGTTTTTAAGAGACTAGAAGGGAAACAGAGCTATAGTCTACACCAGAATCCAATCGTTTGGGCCTTTCTTATGAATGAATATACTTTCTGCTTTCGAAGAAGCTGCTCAGAATTACCCCTGGAAGCCCATCCATCCTTATCACCAGAAGCTTGTTGTTGGCCTACTGTGAGCTTTGGCCTTCTCAGAAGCTTCCAGCTGCCTGTGTGGTCATCTAGCCCCCCTGGCAAAAATGACATCCCCAGTAGGCAGAGGCAGGAATCAAGGTGATTGTGGGGTGGGGGACAGGAAGTCCTTCTCTAGGTACCCAAATTATTTGACCCTTCTCTAAGGGATGGCTTTTAGGAAAGTAACACTAAAAACATAAATCAGAACTTTTCTGGTTTATATTTTTATAGACAGGCCAAGCCAGACAACCATAGTGCCTTATAATTTGTTTCCATAGAGACAACTAGGTAGTGCAGCACTGGCTTCTCACAGGCCCTTTAAAGGTCTTGGTTTGGTCCACTGAACACCTGCCAAGTGATGAATTGTTACTAGGCTACAGATGTACCTCAGTCTTTAAGGCGCCACTTAACTGTTGAAAAGTTTCAGCTAGGAGTATTTAGACATTAGGTATTTAGTGAGTGTTACCACCATCCTAATGTGTCTTTGAGGGGAAGGTATCTGATATTTGGCCTTTGATCAAAACTTATATTTTGCTTACTTTGCACCAAGCAGTGTTTCTAAGCATATATTAATCTTCAATACGGTTCTATGAGTCTAACACCCACATTACACCGTAAATGAGGAAGTTGAGAAATTAAAGTGACTTGCCCAAGTCAGAAAGCCAGTAGGAATCCAGACAGTATGTCTCTGCCAACATTTTCTCAGAAATGCTGTATTTATATTATGATAATTTTGTTCTCAAATGCTGAGCACCTGTTTTCTCTTTGTAGCTAGCGTAAAAGTTTGCCACACTGAGGATGCCTGGGTGTCTCAGTTAAGCATCTGCCTTTAGCTCAGGTAATCATCCCAGAGTCCTGTTATCGAGTCCCACGTCAGCCTCCTTGCTTAATGTCTCTCTCTTTCTCACAAATAAATAAAATCTTTAAGGAAAAAAAAAAAAAGTTTACCATCCTGTAAGAAAGATTCCTGTGTTTCGATCCTAAGATGTTTGTCCAGATTTCGATCCACTTCCTTGGTTTTTCTGTTTGGATACAGTTCCTGGAAACATTTCTCTGTTATTAAATGCAGAGTAGCTTCCATGGTGCTGCTTCTCTTTTCTTTCACACTGCCTCTTTCCTCCTTCCTTCCAGAGTCAATGCCTGTGTGGATGTAGTGCTCTCAGGGGTGAAGCTCTTGCAGGCGCTTGGCCGGAGTCCTGGGAATGGAAAAGATCACACCATTCTGCATTCAAGGAATGATCTGGAAGAAGCTTTTGTTCACTTCATGGGGAAGGGAGCCGCAGCTGAGCGCTTCTTCAGCGATAAGGAAGCTTTCCATGACATTGCCCAGACTGCATCAGAGCTCCCAGGAGCCCAGGTCTGTTTGGTTCACCAGCAGTAAATTAAGATAAGGTGGGGAAAGATAGCTTTTTGTATAAGGTTCCTAGAAGCAACCAAGTAACTTTTCCTCAGTCTCTCTGGAGGGTGATTGTTAGGAATTCAGTTCTGTAGTATTTTCCCTTTCTGTCAAACTGTGTATCTGAACTTTTCATTAACTCCACTGTTTCTAGTCAGTTCAATTCAGCCAACATTTAGGAAGCCTAGTTACCAAAATTTTGGTCCTAGTTCATCTATCAAATTGCTCTTTTTTCATATTACCCAATTTGAAGGTAGTAAAGATGCCCACTCTTGTTTGTGGCTGATAAAGTGGAATAATAATATGGCTGAGTCCTTCCTGAGCAGGAGAATAAGGCTAAACACACAGAGCACTATTTGTAGCTTGTGCATGGACAAGGGAGTCCTGGATCCTCACCTCTGCTCTGGTGGCCCAGAGCCAGGTTCCTTACCTCAGCAATACTGATGCTTTGGGTTGGATAATTCTTTGTGGTAGGGGCTGTCCTGCACAGGTGAGATGTCAGCAGCATCTCTCGCATCTACCCACTGGATGACAGACAATAACACTCTCTTCCTTCCCTAGCTGTGACAGTTAAAAAGGTCATACTCAGTTGTTCCCAGGCTGGGGAGAAAAAAATCACATTGGTTGAGAAGCACTGGTCTAGATCAGTCGTTCTCAGACCTAAAACACAGAATCACTGTGGGGGGAGGTTAATGAAACAGATTTCTGGGCCTTACTCCCAGAGTTTCTGATTCAGTAGATGTAGGGTGGGACTCAAGAACTTAATTCCCTACTGGGAAGTTTCCTGGTTGCATTAATGCTCTTGTTTTGAGGACCTTGTTTTGAGAACCCCTGGTCTACAGGATAGGACCTGTCAGACCTAGGGGTCCCCAAGCCCACACGGTGATCATAAATAAAGCCTTAGGGCCCACATGGTTCTGATACTTTTTTAAGGTTCACATGGAGTAAGAGGCAGTGCTGGGCCTGGACATCCCAGGCCCTTAACCCCAGCATACCTTCAGCGACACGTGCCCTCACACCTCTTGAGACTGAATTTTGATTGTTTATTTCAGCGTCTGTCTACCCCCCACCTCCCACCCCCCACCCCCAGTTTTTCCTACTCACCTAAAATCTTGCCTTGGCTAGTCACATCAGTCTAGATGTGGTTCTTGCTAGGGGAGCTCCTTAATGCCATTTTTAATTGGTACTTTTCATGGGCCATTCTTTATGGCCACTTTTATTTTGAGAACTTTCAAGGTTTTAAAGTTCTTTTTGCTTTTGAATCTTCCCATTTGAACATTAAAGTGGGCATAGGCGTTACCCAGCCGAGTTTGTAAAGCAAACAGCAAGCTGTTAAAATGTCGGCTGCAGTCCTTTTTATAGCTGAGTTCACTAGTGAGATTCTGATCTTTTATGAAAGTATCTCAGTAGTTCTAACATGGTGACAAGTCTGCTGCTAAAAGTCTTTATTATCATTGTATTTGAACCACTAATTCAATTTCTATTCTCTTCTGCTTTGATCCTGCCTTTTGTTTCATGATGCAAAAAAAGATTTTTTTTCTATAAAGATATCTTTTTGATTGTCCAAGTTATTTCTTAAAAGTATGAGGTCTAAAATGCTCTCCTTACCTTCCGTGAAGGCAACACTTCATTTGATGTCTTTTCAAACTCCCTTAAACTATAAGCAGATTGATAAAACAGTAGTTAATAACTATTACATGAAAAATCTAAAATCCACTTCATAAAATCTTAATATTTTCCCTCAAGAATTTTAGTAAATTCATCTGGTCATAATAGTCAAATAAAAATTCATGCTAAAATGAAAAAGACCAAATTTTAGCCTGTATCTCACAGAAAGCTTTAAATTTACCTACAGGAAGCAGTTATTGTTTACCTGAATCTGGAGTTGGTCAACAGGAAGCTTAGGATGGAAGTGGTGTCTAGAATCTAGAATTGAATTGTTTAGTCTGTGCCTCTGCATGTGGTTGAGGGCTAGAAGGTAAGATAGTGGCGTTCCATCTGAGCAAGAGTATTGATTAGGCTTCTCAGTTTTCATAATGGAGCATCAGCCTTATCCTATTTGATAGGTGTCCAAAAGCATGTGGATCCATCCTTAGTCAGCAACATGGAATACCGGCCTTGAGTCATCTGCCTCTCCAGCACCAGGTCTGCAGCTGAAAGGAGTGGTGTTTAGGAGACATAGTTCTATGTTAGGACCCATTACCCTTAGACTTGCTCCTAGGAAAGCCTTTATATTTTCTAACACATCTTTTTTGAAACTTAGCAACAGTCATTTACCGAGCGCTTACTGTAGTAAGAAGAGAGCCAGTCCTGCCTTGAGGGAGCTAGTCATGTACCCAGATGATAGTAGCCCAAGTGGACAAGGGCTTTAGTGGAGTTCGAGTATAGGGATGGCAAGGGATCTCTAATCCTGTCTGGGAGGGCGGCTGTGGAGGCTGAGGTGGCAGTGGGGAAAGAGAGACAGCAGATATGACAGAAGAGGTGCATGCAGGTGATTCTTGAGAAGGAAGTGGGTATTTCCTAGTGCATGAGAAGGGCTGGGCATCCAGGAGAGAGGAATAGCGTGTGCTAAAAGAACAAAGACCGAGGAAGACAGGCTCAGAGAGCTATAGGCATGGTGTGGGAGGGAAGCACAGGAGAGGAGGTAGAAAAGAGAGCACAGGGTTGGGGGGCAGATAAAGAAAGGCCGTGTGCCTCACTTACAAGTTGAGTTTAGTTCACTGAAGTATCTATTGAATGATTTTTAGGAGGAGAGTAACACAGTCCTATATTCATTTCAGTAGGACTGTGGCACAGAAGATAAGATCTGTCCACATTTTTCATGTTTCCTTTATCTCTTCTAGCTTCCTGAAAGCTCAAGGCCAGATCTGATCTACAATTAAGGCAGTTACACTAATTTTCATGGTTAACATATTTGGGTTTTTTTAGCCTTTGTTTATAATTCATTGTCTGTGAACCTAGGAGGTTAATAATTTTATTAAAACTTCATCTGTGTGTTACTGTTGTAAAGTAGCCTCAAAATTTTGGGGTGGGAAATGGACTATAAATTAACAAATTAAAAAAATTACTAAGCTTGGGTAACATGGGTTGTTAAAATACTGTCTAATAACTTTGAAACTGTCTTACAGCACTATGTAGGAGGAAATGCAGCTTTAATTGGACAGAAATTTGCAGCCAACTCAGATTTAAAGGTAAGTCAGATTCCCAGATTAAAATCTGTATCTTTCACTAGTATTTGAATAATTTTGGAAGCAAGAATAAATATTCATTTTATGGACCACCTAGGATGTGCCAGGCCCTAGGTCTCTTGTTAGGAGGCAGTACGGTACTAGTGGGACAGTAGTAATAGCTAGTGTTTCCTCAGTGCTTACTGTGTGAGGAGAGTGCTTTGCATAGACAAGCTCTGTTAGTCTGACCCACATCTGAGGCCAGTTGGTGCTGTGGTTGGTATTGTAATTGTCTTGCTTTCCACATGAAGCTTAAGGCATAAAGAAGGTCATAGCTAATCAGAAATGGAGCTTTTCTAACCTAGAACCCTAGCCCTTATATTCTTAAATATTATATCACATGACAGTTGAGAGGATTTGGGCTGTGGAATCAGTACCTAGGACTAGGGAACACACTGATGAGAGAAAAATATAGTTGTCTGTATTGATGATCCTGGATCCAGAGTGTTGGGAAATGAAGGCCTTTAGATGGAGGTCGATAGAGGAGAGTGTCTTCAGGTCTTAAAAACCATTTGGTTTAAACGGAATTAAACATTACTGCTATATTCAAAATAACATGTGGGTGGGAAAGTTCTCTGCTATGAGTTGAATAGGGGGAGGCCAGCTAGGAGGTTTTTGCTCTTGCAGTATTGTAAAATGATTAAGATTTTGAATTTGAGCAACCAGAAGGGGAGAAACAGATGTGTCTGAAGCCTACTAAAAATGGACTCACTTGAGGAGTGCCTGGGTGGCTCAGTCGTCTGAGTGTCTGACTCTAGACTTCTGCTCAGGTCATGATATCAGGGTCATGGGATGGAGCCCCATGTTGGGCTCCATGCTGGGTGTGGAGCCTGCTTGAGATACTTTCCCTCTCCCTCTGCCCTGCTCCCACCATGTACTTGTGTTTGTGTGTGTGCTCTCAAAAAAAAGAAAAAAATGAATTGAGATAGAATCACTTGATGCTAAAGCATACATGAGGACAAAGAAGATAGACTTGACAAAGATGAATCCAGAGTAAACAAACTTGAGAAATGCAGAATAGATGTGGCTACTGATGACAGTGGGGAATCATGAGTAGTCCTCAAGTTTGTGGGACCTGGCCTGAAAATAGAAATATAGGTCAGGGGCACAGAATCAAAACCCCAGAGATACCCAGAAATACAGATAATCAGCTATTTGAGGAGGAAAAATGCATATGGAGCCACATTGTACACCAAGAGATAGATGTGGAGAGCATGTTAAAGTGTGAACAGTGGCATTTTAATAAGAATTAAAGTTCTTATAAAACATTGGGATTGGAAATACAAAATTTTTGTAGCCACTGTCTTTAAGGTACTAATTAACTCCCAAATAGAGATTGGAAGTTCTAGGACTGACTTTCAGAAATACTACCAGTTGATAGAAGACCAGTTATAAGCTCGTTAGAGCCAGGCTCTTCCCATCAGAATCCTGGTCCCCAAAAGGCATTCTCATGACCCTGAGAAGTAATTCTGGCCTCTGAGAGGACAACACCCCAAAAGTTCTGGGCAAATACAGGATTGACCTTTTAATATCGACCTCTTCAGAGGCCAGCATTTGCTCTTGGTTTCTGGAAAAGCCAGGCCTAGGACCAGTCCAATTGGAAGACATCCTGGTAAAGTAAGTCTGGCTTTGGTGGGAAATTGAGAAAAGAAAAGGGATTTTCGACACGGCCCTCATAACAGTCTGAAGAAGTAAGATACTAAGACCCTTTTGAGCATGAGAAAAGAGGTTAAGCAATGAGCTTCAGGACACCTAGCCTGGAATTAACTGAGCCAGGATTCAAGCTCTGGCTCTCCATGACCTTAACGACTCTGTACTAATCTCTCGGATTTAGTTTAACCTGCTGAAATGCTTCTCAACAAAGTGATCGTCTGAGATCAACCAGAGGTTAAGGGCTAGGTATTTTCCAAAGGTAATAATAAAAATAATAGTTAATGCTTACATAGTTCTTATTATATGTCAGGCACTGTTTTTAGTGCTTTGTATATATATGAATTCATTTAACTTTATGATGCCCTATAAGAGAAGTCTTATTATTATCCTCACTTTGTAGATAGGAAAAATGAGGCATGAAGAAGTTGTAACTGTTCAGGGTTGCACACCCAGTAAGGGGTGGAGCTGGGATTTGAACCCAGGTATTACAGCTCCAGAGTTCACACTCTTTTTTTTTTTTTTTTTTTTTAAGATTTTATTTATTTGCCAGAGAGAGAGAGAGAGTACACACAAGCAGGCAGAGAGACAGGCAGAGGCAGCAAAAGAAGCAGGCTCCCTGCTGAGCAAGGAGCCCGATGCAGGACTCTATCTCAGGACCCTGGGATCATGCCTGTAGCCGAAGGCAGTGTTCAACCAACTGAGCCACCCAGGCATCCCCAGAGTTCACACTCTTAATGGCCATGCTGTATTGTGTCTCAGAAGCAGTAGAGCAAAGGCAAATTTAGTCGAATGATAGAATGGAAACTGTGCAGGGGTAGAGAGGGCCTTTAGAAAATGTATTTATGGGGGCACCTGGGTGGCTCAGTGGGTTAAAGCCTCTGTCTTCAGCGCAGGTCATGATCCCTGGGTCCTGGGATCAAGCCCCACATCAGGTGCTCTGCTCAGCAGGGAGCCTGCTTCCACCTCTCTCTCTCTCTGCCTGCCTCTCTGCCTCCTTTGATCTCTGTCTGTCATATAAATAAATAAAAATCTTAAAAAAAAAAAAAGAAAATGTATTTATGTTGTTTAGCCAAGAATTAGGAATAGATACTGTATTTCGTCAAATACTGTTTTTGCATCTTTTGAAATGATTGAATGGTTTTTGCTTTTCAGTTTGATATGTGGTAATTACATTGGTTTCCAGGTATTAAACCAACCTGCATCCTTAAGATAAACCTCATCTGGTTCGATGTATTTTCATTTTTCATATTGATGGATTCCGTTTACAAAATTTTGCTTTAAAAATTTATATCAGGCACCTGGGTAGCTCAGTTGGTTAGGCGACTGCCTTTGGCTCAGGTCATGATCCTGGAGTCCCGGGATCAAGGCCCGCATTGGGCTCACAGCTCTACTTGTGGAGCTCTCCTTCTCTCAAAGAAATAAATAAAATCTAAAAAAAATTAAAATTGGCATCAATTTCTATGAGGTCTGTACTTTCCTTGTATGTCTGCCTGGTTTTGGTATCAGGGTAATACTGACCTTATAGAATGAGTTGGGAACTGAGCCTGGGTGGCTCAGTTGTTAAATGTCTGCCTTCAGCTCAGGTCACGATTCCAGCATCCTGGGATCGAGCCCAATATCAGGCTCCCTACTCAGTGGGGAGCCTGCTTCTTCCTCTCTAGCTCCCTCGTGCTTGTGTTCCCTCTCTAGCTTTCTCTCTCAGTCATAGATAAACAAAAATCTTTAACCAAAAAATAAAAAGAGAAATATTTTCTTAATTGTTTGTAGAATTCACCAGTGAAACCCTTTAGGCCTGGAGTTTTTGATGTGGAAAGGTTTTTAACAACAAGTGTGATTTCTTTAATAGATATGGAGAAATTCAGATTTTGTTTCAAGGAATTTGTCCATATCCTCTAATTTGGTGAATTTATTGGCATAAAATTGTTGTATTCTCTTATCCTTTTAAGATCTATAGAATCTATAGTGATATCTCTTATTCTTGATATTGGTAACTTATATTGTCTTTTTTTTCTGGGAAATTCATCCTTTTCTTGAAGTACAGTTGACACAGAATATTACTTTTAGGGGTATAACATAGTAATTTGATATTTACATACGTTACAAAATAACATGATAAGTATAATTATCATCTGTCACCATACAAAGATATTCTATTTTCTACTATATTTCCTATGCTCCCCATACCTATGACTTATTTTTTTTTAAAGATTTTATTTATTTATTTGACAAAGAGATAGCACAAGTAGGCAGAGCAGCAGGCAGAGGGAGAGGGAGAAGCAGGCTCTCTGCTGAGCAGGGAGCCTGATGTGGGACTCGATCCCAGGACCCTGGGATCATGACCTGAGCTGAAGGCAGATGCTTAACCGACTGAGCCACCCAGGCGCCTCTCTATGACTTACTTTTAAGTGGAAGTTTGTACCCTATTCCCTTTACCTTTGTTTGCCCATCCCTCTACCACCTTTCCCTCTGGCAGCCCTGAGTTCATTCTGTGTATTTAGGAATTTCGTTTTGTTTGTTCTTTTTTTTTTTTTTTTTTTTTTTAATTTTATTTTTTATAAACCTATAATGTATTTTTATCCCCAGGGGTACAGGTCTGTGAATCGCCAGGTTTACACACTTCACAGCACTCACCATAGCACATACCCTCCCCAATGTCCATAACCCCACCCCCCTTCTCCCAACCCCCCTCCCCCCAGCAACCCTCAGTTTGTTTTGTGAGATTAAGAGTCACTTATGGTTTGTCCTCCTCCCAGTCCCATCTTGTTTCATTCATTCTTCTCTTACCCCCTTAACCCCCCATGTTGCATTTCCACCTCCTCATATCAGGGAGATCATATGATAGTTGTCTTTCTCCGATTGACTTATTTCACTAAGCATGATACCCTCTAGTTCCATCCATGTTGTCGCAAATGGCAAGATTTCATTTCTTTTGATGGCTGCATACTATTATGTTTTGTTTTTCAGATTCCACATTGAAGTAAAATCAAATTCACTTAGCAGAATATCCTGTAGGCCCATCCATGTTGTTTTAGATGGCAAGGTTTCATTCTTTTTTATGGTTGAGTAATAACGCATTGTATATATATAACATCTTCTTTAACCATTCATCTGTCAGGGATATTTAGACTGCTTCCATATCTTGACTAAAGTAAATAATGCTGCAGTGAACATAGGGGTAGGTTTGTTTGTTTGTTTCTTTAAGTAGGCTCCATTCCTAGCACAGAGCCCAACAGGGCTCTAACTCATGACCCTGAGATCAAGACATGAACTGAAATCAAGAGTTGGATACTTAACAAACCGAGCCACCCAGGCATCCCATTATTCTTTTAGAATTAGTGTTTTCATTTTCTTTTCTTTTTTTTTTTTTTTTAAGATTTTATTTATTTATTTGACAGACAGAAATCACAAGTAGGCAGAGAAGCAGGCAGAGAGAGAGAGGAGCAAGCAGGTTCCCCACTGAGCAGAGAGCCCATTGTGGGGCTTGATCCCAGGACTCTGGGATCATGACCTGAGCCGAAGGCAGAGGCTTTAACCCATTGAGCCACCCAGGCGCCCCAGTGTTTTCATTTTCTTTGGGTATATACCTAGGAGTAGATGTGCTAGATCATACAGTATTTCTATTTTTAATTTTTTGACGAATCTCTGTACTGTTTGCCAGAGTGGTTTCACCAGACTGTTACATTCCTGCCAGAGTGGTTTCACCAGACTGTTACATTCCTGTCAGTGGTGCATAGCGGTTCCTTTATCCTCAACATCTGTTGTTTCTTATCTTTTTGATACTGGCCATTCTGAAAGGCATGAGGTTATCTCTCACTGTGGTTTTGATTTGTGTTGCATTTCCCTGATGATGACTGATGCTGAGCATCTTTCAGTGTGTCTGTTGGGCATCTCTATGTCTTCTTTGGAAAAATGTCTCTTCCAGTCCTCTACCCATTTTTTTTAAAGTCAGATTTTTTTTTTTGGTGTAAGATAGATGAGTTTCTCACATATTTCATTATTAACCCTTGATTCAGATACTTCATTTGCAGGTACCTCCCATTCATTGGGTTGTCTTTTCATTCTGTTGATAATTTCTTTTGCTATGCAAAACTTTTTAAAGGTTTTTAAAAATTTATTTATTTGACAGAGATCACAAGTTGGGGGGGGGGCAAGCTTCCCGCTGAGCAGAGAGCTCTATGCGAGGCTCCATTCCAGGACCCTGAGATCATGACCTGAGCCAAAGGCAGAGGTTTTAACCTAGTGAGCCACCCAGGTGCCCTGATGCAAAACTTTTTAGATTCATCTAGTCCCACTTGTTTATTTTTGCTTTTGTTGCCCTTGACTGAGGAGATAAATCAAAAAAATACTGCTTAGAATGATGCCCAAGAACTTATTGTCTGTTTTAGGAGTTTTATGGTTTCAGAACTTAGAAGAACTAAATGTAGTTCCTTTTGGATATGATGGAAGAAAGTGGCTGAGTTCCATTCTTTTGCAGGTAGATGTCCAGTTCCCTCAACTAATTTATTGAAGGAACTGTCTTTTCTCCATTGTATATTCTTGCCTCCTTTGTCATTGAATGGCCATATAAGCATGGGTTCATTTCTGGGCTTTCTGTTTTGTTCCATTGATCTTTTATGCCAGTACCATACTGTTTCAATTACTATAGTATTGTGTAATGTAGCCTGAAAGCTGGGAGTGTGAGCCTCCAGCTTTGTTATTCTTTCTTGAAATTGCTTTAGCTATTCATGGTCTTTTCTGATACCATATAAATTTTAGTATTATTTGTTCTTAGTTCTGTGAAAACATGTTCTTGGTACTTCAGTAGGGATCGCACTGAATCTGTAGATTGCTTTGGGTAGTATGGACATTTTAACAATATTAATTTTTCCAGTCCAAGAGCATGGTATGTCTTTGTATTTATTTGTGTCATCTTTGATTTCTTTCTTCACTTACGGTTTTCAGAGTACAGGTTCTTCACCTCCTTGGTTAAATTGATTCCTAGACATTTTATTCTTTATAATGATTCACTTTCTTCTTTTTTAACTTTTTTTTTTAACATTTTTTAACATTTTATTTATCTACTTATTGTGAGAGAGAGGAAGAGCACAAGCAGGGGGCAGCAGGCAGAGGGAGAGGTAGGCTCCACCCTGAGCAGGAAGACTGATGTAGGACTCAGCTCAATCCTAGGACCTGAGCCAAAGCCAGAGGCTTAACCGGCTGAGCCACCCAGGTATCCTAACATTTTATTCTTTCTTTTTTTAATTTTTTATTTTTTTTTAATAAACATATAATGTATTTTTATCCCCAGGGGTACAGGTCTGTGAATCGCCAGGTTTACACGTTTCACAGCACTCACCATAGCACATACCCTACCCAATGTCCATAACCCCACCACCCTCTCCCTCCCCCCTCCCCCAGCAACCCTCAGTTTGTTTTGTGAGATTAACAGTCTCTTATGGTTTATCTCTTTCCCGATCCCATCTTGTTTTATTTATTCTTTTGCTACCCCCCAGACCCCCCATGTTGCATCTCCACTTCCTCATATCAGGGAGATCATATGATAGTTGTCTTTTTCCGATTGACTTATTTCGCTAAGCACAATACCCTCTAGTTCCATCCACTTCGTGGCAAATGGCAAGATTTCATTTCCTTTGATGGCTGCATAGTATTCCATTGCATATATGTACCACATCTTCTTTATCCATTCATCTGTTGATAGACATCTAGGTTCTTTCCATGGTTTGGCTATTGTGGACATTGCTGCTATAAATATTCGGGTGCACATACCCCTTCGGATCACTACGTTTGTATCTTTAGGGTATATACCCAGTAGTGCAATTGCTGGGTTATAGGGTAGCTCTATTTTCAGCTTTTTGAGGAACTTCCACACTGTTTTCCAGAGTGGTTGCACCAGCTTGCATTCCCACCAACAGTGTAGGAGGGTTCCCCTTTCTCCACATCCTCGCCAGCATCTGTCATTTCCCCACTTGTTAATTTTAGCCATTCTTACTGATGTGAGGTGGTATCTCATTGTGGTTTTGATTTGTATTTCCCTGATGCCGAGTGATGTGGAGATTTTTTCATGTGTCTGTTGGCCATCTGGATGTCTTCTTTGCAGAAATGTCTGTTCATGTCCTCTGCCCATTTCTCAATTGGATTATTTGTTCTTTGGATGTTGAGTTTGCTGAGCCCTTTATAGATTTTGGATACTAGCCCTTTGTCCGATATGTCGTTTGCAAATATTTTCTCCCATTCTGTCAGTTGTCTTTTGGTTTTGTTGACTGTTTCCTTTGCTGTGCAGAAACTTTTGATCTTGATGAAATCCCAATAGTTCATTTTTGCCCTTGCTTCCATTGCCTTTGGCAATGTTCCTAGGAAGAAGTTGCTGTGGCTGAGGTCGAAGAGGTTGCTGCATGTGTTCTCCTCAAGGATTTTGATGGATTCCTTTCTCACATTGAGGTCGTTCATCCATTTTGAGTCTATTTTCGTGTGTGGTGTAAGGAAATGGCCCAATTTCATTTTTCTGCATGTGGCTGTCCAATTTTCCCAACACCATTTCTTGAAGAGGCTGTCTTTTTTCCTTTGGACATTCCTTCCTGCTTTGTCGAAGATGACCATAGAGTTGAGGGTCTTTTTCTGGGCTCTCTACTCTGTTCCATTGATCTGTGTGTCTGTTTTTGTGCCAGTACCATACTGTCTTGATGATGACAGCTTTGTAATAGATCTTGAAGTCTGGAATTATGATGCCACCAACTTTGGCTTTCTTTTTCAATATTCCTTTAGCTATTCGAGGTCTTTCCTGGTTCCATATTAATTTTAGGATTATTTGTTCCATTTCTTTGAAAAAAATGGGTAGGATTTTGATAGGGATTGCATTAAATGTGTAGATTGCTTTAGGTAGCATAGACATTTTCACAATATTTGTTCTTCCAGTCCATGAGCATGGAACATGTTTCCATTTCTTTGTGTCTTCCTCAATTTCTTTCAAGAGTTCTTTGTAGTTTTCTGAGTATAGATTGTTTGCCTCTTTGGTTAGGTTTATTCCTAGGTATCTTATAGTTTTGGGTGTAATTGTAAATGGGATTGACTCCTTAATTTCTCTTTCTTCTGTACAGAAATGCAACTGATTTCTGTACATTGATTTTTTTATCCTGACACTTTACTGAATTCCTGTACAAGTTCTAGCAGATTTGGAGTGGAGCCTTTTGAGTTTCCACATGTAGTATCATATCATCTGCAAAGAGTTATAGTTTGACTTCTTCTCTGCTGATTTGGATGCCTTTAATTTCTTTTTGTTGTCTGATTGCTGAGGCAAAGACTTCTATTACTATGTTGAATAGCAGTAGTGATAACGGACATCCCTACCATATTCCTGACCTTAGCAGAAAAGCTTTCAGTTTTTCTCCATTGAGAATGATATTTGCAGTGGGTTTTTCATAGATGGCTTTGATAATATTGAGGTGTGTGCCCTCTATCCCTACACTTTGAAGAGTTTTAATCAGGAAGGGATGTTGTACTTTGTCAGATGCTTTTTCAGCATCTATTGAGAGTATCATATGGTTTTTGTTCTTTCTTTTATTAATGTATCACATTGATTGATTTGCAGATGTTGAGCCAACCTTGCAGCCCTGGAATAAATCCCACTTGGTCGTGGTGAATAATCCTTTTAATGTACTGTTGGATCTTATTGGCTAGTGTTTTGGTGAGAATTTTTGCATCTGTGTTCATCAAGGATATTGGTCTGTAATTCTCTTTTTTGATGGGATCCTTGTCTGGTTTGGGGACCAAGGTGATGCTGACCTCATAAAATGAGTTTGGAAATTTTCCTTCCATTTCTATTTTTTGGAACAGTTTCAGGAGAATAGGAATTAATTCTTCTTTAAATGTTTGGTAGAATTCCCCTGGAAAGCCGTCTGGCCCTGGGCTTTTGTTTGTTTGGAGATTTTTTTTTTTTTTTTTTTTTTTAAATTTGTTCTTTTTTTTTTTTTTTTTTTTTAAAGATTTTATTTATTTATTTGACAGAGAGAAATTACAAGTACACTGAGAGGCAGGCAGAGAGAGAGAGAGAGAGAGGAGGAAGCAGGCTCCCTGCTGAGCAGAGAGCCTGATGCGGGACTCGATCCCAGGACCCTGAGATCATGACCTGAGCCGAAGGCAGTGGCTTAACCCACTGAGCCACCCAGGCGCCCCAAGTTTGGAGATTTTTGATGACTATTTCAATCTCCTTACTGGTTATGGGTCTGTTCAGGTTATCTATTTCTTCCTGGTTCAGTTGTGGTAGTTTATATATCTCTAGGAATGTATCCATTTCTTCCAGGTTGTCGAATTTATTGGTGTAGAGTTGTTCATAGTATGTTCTTACAATTGTTTGTATTTCTCTGGTGTTAGTTGTGATCTCTCCTCTTTCATTCATGATTTTATTTATTTGGGTCCTTTCTCTTTTCTTTTTGATAAATCTGGCCAGGGCTTTATCAATTTTATTAATTCTTTCAAAGAACCAGCTCCTAGTTTCGTTGATTTGTTCTGTTGTTTTTTTAGTTTCTATTTCATTGATTTCTGCTCTGATCTTTATTTTTTCTCTTCTCCTGCTGGGTTTAGGCGTTCTTTGTTGTTCTTTCTCCAGCTCCTTTAGCTATAGGGTTAGATTGTGTATTTGAGACCTTTTTTGTTTATTGAAAAAGGCTTGTATCGCTATATATTTTCCTCTCAGGACTGCCTTTGCTGTGTCCCACAGATTTTGAACCATTGTGTTTTTATTATCATTTGTTTCCATGAATTTTTTCAATTCTTCTTTAATTTCCTGGTTGACCCATTCATTCTTTAGAAGGTTGCTGTTTAGTCTCCATGTATTTGGGTTCTTTCCAAATTTCCTCTTGTGATTGAGTTCTAGATTCAGAGCATTGTGGTCTGAAAATATGCAGGGAATGATCCCAGTCTTTTGATGCCGGTTGAGACCTAATTTATGACGCAGGATGTGATCTATTCTGGAGAATGTTCTGTGTGCACTAGAGAAGAGTATGTGTTCTGTTGCTTTGGGATGGAATATTCTGAATATATCTGTGATGTCCGTCTGGTCCAGTGTGTCATTTAAGGCCTTTATTTCCTTGTTGATCTTTTGCTTGGATGATCTGTCCATTTCAGTGATGGGAGTGTTAAAGTCCCCAGCTATTACTGTATTATTGTTGATGTGTTTCTTTAATTTTGTTATTAATTGGTTTATATAGTTGGCTGCTCCCATGTTGGGGCATAGATATTTAAAATTGTTAGATCTTCTTGTTGGACAGACCCTTTGAGTATGATATAGTGTCCTTCCTCATCTCTTATTATACTCTTTGGTTTAAAATCTAATTTGTATGATATAAGGATTGCCACCCCAGCTTTCTTCTGATGTCCATTACCATGGTAAATTGTTTTCCACCCCCTCACTTTAAATCTGGAGGTGTCTTTGGGTCTAAATGAGTTTCTTTTAGGCAGCATATTGATGGTTTTTTTTTTTTTTTTATCGTTCTGATACCCTGTGTCTTTTGATTGGGGCATTTAGTCCATTTACATTCAGGGTAACTATTGAGAGATATGAATTTAGTGCCATTGTATGGCATGTAAGGTGACTGTTATTGTATATTGTCTCTGTTCCTTTCTGATCTACTAGTTTTAGGGTCTCTCTTTGCCTAGAGGCCACCTTTCAATCTTTCTTGTAGAGCTAGTTTGGTGTTTGCAAATTCTTTCAGGTTTTGTTTGTCCTGGAAGCTTTTTCTCTCTTCTTCTATTTTCAGTGATAGCCTTGCTGGATATAGTATTCTTGGCTGCATGTTTTTCTCGTTTAGTGCTCTGAATATATCATACCAGTTCTTTCTGGCCTGCCAGGTCTCTGTGGATAAGTCTGCTGCCAATCTAATGTTTTTACCATTGTATGTTACAGACTTCTTTTCCCGGGCTGCTTTTAGGATTTTCTCTTTGTTGCTAAGACTTGTAAATGTTACTATTAGGTGATGGGGTGTGGACCTATTTTGAGGGGGGTTCTCTGCATTTCCTGGATTTTGATGTTTGTTCCCTTTGCCATATTAGGGAAATTCTCTACAATAATTCTCTCCAAAATATCTTCTGCTCCCCTCTGTCTTTCTTCTTCTGGAATCCTAATTATTCTAATGTTGTTTCGTCTTACGGTGTCACTTATCTCTGGAATTCTCCCATCGTGGTCCAGTATTTGTTTGTCTCTTTTGCTCAGCTTCTTTATTCTCTGTCATTTGGTCTTCTATATCACTAATTCTTTCTTCTGTCTCATTTATCCTAGCAGTAAGAGCCTCCATTTTTTATTGCATCTCATTAATAGCTTTTTTTATTTCAACTTGGTTAGATTTTAGTTCTTTTATTTCTCCAGAAAGGGCTTTTATCTCTCTGGAGAGGGTTTCTCTGATATCTTCCATGCCTTTTTCGAGCCCAGCTCGAACCTTGAGAATCGTCATTCTGAACTCTAGATCTGACATATTACCAGTGTCCATATTGATTAGGTCCCTAGCCTTCAGTACTGCCTCTTGTTCTTTTTTTAATGTGGTGAGTTTTAAAGCCTCGTCATTTTGTCCAGATAAGATTATATGAAGGAGCAAATAAAATACTAAAAGGGTGACAAAGACCTCAGGAAAATGTGCTTTAACCAAATCAGTAGAGATCCCAAATCGTGGGAGGGAGAAAGGGGATAAAAAGTAGTTCAGGAAAAAAAAGTTGAAAATGAATACAGAAAAAATATTTAAAAAGAAAAAAAATTTATATATATATTAGACTGGTGACTAGAACAGGGTCGCACACTTAATTTTGGGAGTATTTTGGTCTCTTAGAAGAAACTACCTCCCAAAATTTTAAAGAATGGAAAACATATATAAGGGTAGACACAATGAAGGGATGGAATATGCCTATAAAGATAAAAAAAAATTTTAATTTCTAAAAAAGGAGTTGATAAAGTAAGTTGGTTGGGAGAATAAAGAAAAAGAAAGTGGAGAGAATTTATTCGGGCTGGAGACTAGAACAAGCCCGGAGCTAGATTTAGGATATATTTTGTTCTGTTAGGAGAAGTTGTACCCCAAAGTTTTTAGAAGATAAAACCCTATGTGTATACAAAAAATATAGTTAGATACCATGAAGGATAAAATATGACTATAATAATGAAGGTTCAAAAAAGATTATTATTTTTTTGAAAGATTATTTTTATTATTTTTAAGATAAACTAGTTAAAAAAACATTGAAAGAGGAAAGGGTAAAAGTTAAAAAAATTTAGCAGAAGAAAAAAAAATTAACTGCAAGACTAAAGAATCATGGGGGAAAAGCCATGAATTCCTTGCTTTGCTTTCTCCTCTGGAATTCCACTGTTCTCCTTGGTAAGTGAGCTTGGTCTTGGCTAGATTTCTTGTTGATCTTCTGAGGGAGGGGCCTGTTGTAGTGATTCTAAAGTGTCTTTGCCTGAGACGGAATTGCCCCGCCCTTACCCAGGGGCTGGGCTGAGTAGTTCAGCTTGGGTTCCGTTTGCTTTTGGGAGCTTTTGTTTCCTGAATGCTGTCCACAGAGTTCCAGAGGATGGGAATGATAATGGTGGCCTCCCAGTCTCTGGTTGGGAGGAGCCGAGAGCTCGGGACCCCACTCCTCAGTGCGCCCTCAGAGAAAAGCGCTCAGTCACTCCCCTTCAGATAAAAGTGCTCAGTCACTCTCTTCTCCCTGGTCTCTGGCCGGGCCGGGAGCTCATCCAGCCTGTGACCTGTTCAAGGTAACCCTGAGTTGCAAGCTTACTCCTCGGCTTTGTCTCTGTACCCAGTTTCCCCGCTCTAATACCTGCAAGCTCTGCGACACTTAGATACCCCCGATCCTTCTGTCACTCCATGGGACCTGGGGCCACGCTGACCCCACGTGGGCTTCACCCCAGTTTAGCCTCTGGAGCAATGTCCCTCAGTGGAGCAGACTTTTGAAAGTCCTGATTTTGTGTTCCATTGCACTGCTGCTTGCCGGGAGGCGGCCCCTCCCCCCTGCAGTCTCTCTTCGCGTCGCTTTGGATTCACTTCACCGCGGGCTCTACCTTTCAGAAAGTGGTCCATTTTCTGTTTCTAGAATTGTTGCTCTTCTTCTCTTCAATCTCCTGTTGGATTTGTAGGTGTTTGCAATGGTTTGATAAGCTATCTAGCTGATCTCCTGCTACTTGATGTAGTCTCAGCCTGCTACTTCTCTTGCCATCTTGACTCCCCATTTTATTCCTTTTAATGCAATTGTAAATGGTATATTTTTTCTTAATTTTTTTCTGCTAGTTTGTTTCCATATAGAATGCAACAGATTTCTGTATATTTTGTGTACTGTGACTTTAGATCCCACAGTTTTTTTGGAGTCTTTTGTGTTTTCTAAATATAGCATTATGTCTAGATGCCTTCTATTTCTTTTTCTTCTCTGATTGCTGTAGCTAGAACTTCCAGTACTGTCTTGAATAAAAGTTGCGAGAGATGCATCCTTGTCTTGTTCCTGATCTTGTCTTATTCCGGATCTGTTGAGTATGATGTTAACTGTGGGTTTGTCATATATGATGGCCTTAATTATGATGAGTTGTTTCCTCTATACCCATTTTGTTAAAAGTTATTATATTTTGTTAAATGCTTTTTTTTTTTTTTTGCATCTGTTGATAATCATATGATTTTTAGCCTTCATTTAGTTAATGTGGTATATTACATTGATTGGTTTGCGGAAATTAAACCGTTCTTGCATTCCTGGAATAAATCCCACTTGGTTGTGGTGGAAGGTTTTTTTTCCCCCCCTAATATCTAGATTCTTGCTTTATTTTCTTGAGTCAGGATTTCTAACTGTCTTGCCAGAACATGCACATTTGAACTTTTATTGTTGTTGTTTTCTTTTTTTCATTTTGTTTTATCCATCATTCTTCGTTGTTTTTCTTTTTAAGTTTTTATTTAAATTCCAGTTAGTTAACGTATAGGGTAATACTAGTTTCACTAGTAGAATTCTGTGAGTCATCACTTCCATACAGCACCCAGTGCTCCTCACAAATGCCCTCCCAATACTTGTCATGCATTTAGCCAATCCCCCTGCCACCTTCCCCAAGCAAACCACAGTTTGACTTCTTCCTTTCCCATTTGGTTGCCTTTTGCTAAGGCTAGGTCTGAACGATCTTTTTAATGTACTTGAAATGCAGTTTGTTAATATTTTGTTGAGGACTTTTACATCTATGTTCATCAGTGATATGGCCTGTAATTTTCTGTTTTGTTTTCAGGGTAGTGTTGGCCTGATAGAATTAATTTGGACATGTTCCTTTCTCTCTGTCATTTTTTAATAGTTTGAGAAAGAGGTTGTAACTATTTTTTAAATGTTTGGTAGAATTCACCTGTGATTTCATCTGATCCTGGACTTTTGTTTGTTGAAAGTTTTTTGATTACTGATTTAATTTCATTACTAATAATTGGTCTGTTCAGGTTCTTTCTTCCTGTTGCACTCTTAGAAGATGGTTTCTAGGGCGCCTGGGTGGCTCAGTGGGTGAAGCCGCTGCCTTCGGCTCAGGTCATGATCTCAGGTCCTGGGATCGAGTCCCACATCAGGCTCTCTGCTCGGCAGGGAGCCTGCTTCCTCCTCTCTCTCTGCCTGCTTCTCTGCCTACTTGTGATCTCTCTCTGTCAAATAAATAAATAAAATCTTTAAAAAAAAAAAAAAGAAGAAGATGGTTTCTAGGAATTTGTCCATTTCTTCTAGTTTGTCAGCAGTCCCCTCTTTTTTTTTCTTGATGACTCTGGCTAAAAGTTTATCACTTTTGTGTTTTCAGAGAACTAACCCTTAGTTTCATCAATCTTTTCTGTTCTTTCAGTCTCTATTTCATTTATTTCTACTCTACTCTTTGGTATCATTTCCTTCCTTCTGCTTTGGGTTTTTACTGTTACCCTTTTTCTAGTTTCTTTTGGTCAAGGTTAAATTGTTTATTTGAGGGTCGAGTGGGTGGCTCAGTCATTAAGCATCTGCCTTCACCTCAGGTCATGATCTCAGGGTACTTGGATCGAGCCCTGCATCAGACTCACAGCTCACTGGGGAGTCTGCTTCTCCCTCTGCCACTCCCCCTGCTTGTGTTCCCTCTCTCTCTGTCAAATAAATAAATAAAATAAAATCTTTAAGAAAAAATTGTTTGAGTTTTTCTTATTTTTTGATGTAGGCTGTATTGCTATAAACTTCCTTCCTAGAACTGCTTTTGCTGTGCCCCAAAGATTTTTAAAATACTGTGTTTCCATTTTCATTCATCTCAAGGTATTTTTTTTTTTAATTTCCACTGATTTCTTTGTTGACCCATTGGTTGTTTAGTAGTATGTTGTTTGGCTTCTACATAGTTTTTTTCCACTTTTTTTCTTGGAATGGATTTCCAGTTACCATACCATTATAGTCTAAAAAGATGCTTGATAGGATTTTGATCTTAAATATATTGAGACTTGCTTTGTGTCCTAACATTAATTAGCCTGAAGAATGTTCCATATGCACTTGAAAAGAATGTATATTCTGCTATTTTTAGGTGGAATGTTCTGTGTATATCTGTTAAGTCCCCCTGGTCTAATTTGTCATTCAAACCCACTTTCCTTATTGACTTTTGGTCTAGATGGTCTATCTGTTGATGTAAATGGGGTGTTAAAATCCCCTACTGTTATTGTATTACTATCAATTTCTCCCTTTATGTCTGTTAATATTTGCTTTATATATCTACATATATAGGTTTCCTATGTTGGATGCATAGATACTTACAACTGTTCCATCCTCTTGTGAGATTGGCCCCTTTATCCATCATGTAATGCCCTTTGTCTTATAATAGTCTTTGTTTAAAAATCTGTTTTGTCTCATTTAGTATTGCTACTCCAGCTTTTTTGTTTCCCTTGCATGGAAATCTTTCTTCTTCCCTTCACTTTCAGTTTGTATTTATCTTTAGGTCTGAAGTGGGTCTCTTGTAGGCAGTGTGTTGATGGTTCTGGTGTTTTCATCCAGGCACCCTGTGTCTTTTGATTGGAGCATTTAGTGCATTTACATTTGAAGTAATTATTGATAGGTATGTACTTATTTCCATTTTGTTCTTGTTTTATGGTTCTTTTTGTAGTTACTCTCTATTCTTTTGCTCTCTTCCCTTGTGACTTGATGGCTCTCTTTAGTGTTGCACTTGGATTATTTTTGTGTGTGTGTATCTCTTGTAGGTTTTTGTTTTGTGGTTACCGTGAAGTTCGTATATAACATCCCATATATATAGCATTCTATTTTAAGTTGATGGTTGGGCACATTTTAAAAGCACTACATTTTACTCCCCCCCACCCCATGTTTTATGTATTTGGAATCATATTTTACATTTTTAAAAAATTCTGTGTGTCTCTTAACTACTTAATATAGATTTAGTTGATTTTACTCTATTTTTTTAAGATTTTATTTCTTTGACAGAGAGATCACAAGTAGGCAGAGAGACAGGTGGGGGTGGGGTGGGGAAGCAGGCTTCCTGCTGAGCAGAGAACCCAATGTGGGGCTCAATCCCAGGACCAAGGGATCATTACCTGAGCTGAAGGCAGAGGCTTTAACCCACTGAGCCACCCAGGAGCCCCTGATTTTACTCTTATTGTCTTCTAACCTTCACACTAACTTTGTAAGTGACTAATCTGCTACCCTCACTATATGTTTGCTTTTTTTAACTTTTTAAAAATATTTTCTTATTAACATATAATGTATTATTTGCCCCAGGGGTACAGGTCTGTGAACCATCAGGCTTACACAGTTCACAGCACTCACCATAGCACATACCCTCCCCAATGTCCATAACCCAACCACCTTCTCCCTACCCCTCCAACCCCTGAGCAACCCTTAGTTTGTTTCCTGAGATTAAGAGTCTCTTATGGTTTGTCTCCCTCCTTTACCGGTGAGATTTTTTCCTTTCATAATTTTCTTCTAGTTTTGGCCTCTTCATTTCTGCTTTAAAAAATCAACATTTCTTATAAGATTAGTGGTAGTGAACACCTTTTAACTTATGTTTGTCTGGGAAATATCGCTCCTTCAATTCTGAATGACAGTTCTGCAGGGTATCCTAGTAATAGTTCTCCAGGGTACCATATCCTTAGTATCTTTGGTCGTAGGTGGTTTCCTTTCAGCTCTTTGAATATGTCATAGGACTCCTTTCTGGCCTGCATAGTTTCTGCTCAAAAATCAGCCAGTAGTCTTATAGGTCTTCCTGTAACCAACCAGTTACCTTTCTCCTGTTGCTCTTAAGGTTTTCTCTTTAATTTTTGACATTTTAATTATTATGTGTCTTGGAGGACTCCTTGGCTTCATCTTGCTTGGGGCTGTCTATGCTTTCTGGACCTGGCTGGCTGTTTCCTCCCCCAGGTTGGAGAAGAGAAGTTTTCAGCTTCTTCTGAGACCCCTATAATGCTGATGTTATGTCCCTTGATATTGTCCCAGAGGTCCCTTAATCTGTCCTCATTTTTTTTTCTTTATTTTTGCTGTTCAGTTTGGGTGGTTTCTACTATCTGCCTTCCAGAGCACTGATCCACTCTCTGCAGTCTCCAATCTGCTGTTGATTTCCTCTGGTGTATTTTTCATTGCAGTTACTGCTCAGCTCTGATTAGTTCTTTTTATATTTTCTGTCTCTTTGTTAAAGTTACACTGAGTTCATCCACTCCCAAGTTCAGCGAATGTCTCTATAACCATTAATTACATTGAACTCTATCAGTTCGATTCCTTTTTTGTTTTATTTAGTTCTTTTTTCTGAGGTCTTTCTTCTGAACATATTTCTCTGTCTCATTTTGTCTGTCTCTCTGTTTGTTCCTATGTATTTTGTAGTTCATTCACATCTTCTGGTCTTGAAGGTGGTAGCCTTGTGTAGAAGGTATCCTTTGGGGCCCAGAAGTGCAGTCACTGCTAGTCCAACAGAGTCACTCTAGAGTGTTGCCTGTGTGGGCTGCACATACCATCTCTTGTGCTGGGCTGCAAGTGCTGTAGGCACGCTGGTGGTTGGGGTTTGCCTGGCTAGCTCAGAGGCTGTGGCTGGTGCAGGGGCACTGGTGGTTGGGGCTGGCCTCCCCTTCCCGGGGCAGGAGTGGCTTTAGAGAGGTGTAGATCCCAGAAGAGGTTGCCCATCAGGTGTGGTGGGGCAAGAGCCACTTTGGAGGGGGTACCTGCCGGGGAGGGCAGGTCTGCAGGGGGATGGCAGGAACAGGGTGAGCAGTGGTAGTGAAGTAGATAGAAAGTGCTAGAACTTTTGTTCCTAATGTCAGGCCAGCTAGGCTGAAGGAGGACAAAAAATGGTACGTGCTAATGCTTCTATTCACAGAGAAATTTCCTCTAGATCCCTTCCCCTCCAGCACACATCCTAAAATTAGTCAGATCTCTTCCATGGCCCAGGTGCTTTTCAAACTGCTGCCCTGCCCTGGGTCTTGGCATGAGTGAGATTCTGTGTACACCCTTCAGTAGCAAAGTATCAGTCTACTGTAACCCTGTTGTTCCTGTAGAGTTAAGCCCCTCTGATTTTCAGAGCCCAGCATTATAAAGGCTCCTCCTTCTAGTGCAGATCCTAGAGCAGGGGGTGTCCAGTGTAGGGTTTGAACCCCTCACTCCTCAGGGAGAACCTCCACACCTGTGCTCTGCCTCCCACTTGTGGGTCAGGACACCAGGGGTTGGGATCCCAGCCAAAATGTGTCTGTGTCCCTTCTGCCCTTCTCAGTATGTCTTTTTCTTTATGTCTTTAATGTGGAAGAGTTGTTTTGCTAATCTTCAGTTGTTCTCAGAGAGAGTTGCTCTGTGTATTGTTGCAGGCTCATTGTGTCTGTGGGAGGAGACAAGTTCAGGATCTTTCTGCAGTTTCCCCTTGTGATCTTTTTTTTTTTCACTATCAGTTTGCTTAGAGTTTTATCAATTTTACTGATCTTTGCAATAAATAATTAATATTAGGTTTCATTGATTTTTCTCTATTGTTTCTCTCTTTTGTGTTTCATTAGTCTTGTTCATGTTTAACTTGCTCTTTTTCTAGTTTAAGGTAGAAGCTGAGGTCTGATTTGAGACTATTTTCTGATATAGATGATTAGTGCTATAAATTTCCCCTTAACTACTTCTTTAGCTGCATCCCACAGATTTTGATAATTGTAGTTTTCATTGAATTCAAAGTAGTTTCTAATAACCCTCTGATTTCTTGAACTATTTATAAGTGTGTGATCTCCTTTCTAAGTACTTGGGGATAGCTAAATACTTCCAGATACCTTTCTACTAATGATTTCTTTCTTTTTATTTTAAAAAAGATTTGTATTTATTTATTTGAAAGAGATTGAGAGAATGAGTGGGAGGAGGGGCAGAGGAAAGCAGACTGCCTGCAGAGCAGAGAGCCCGATGAGGGACTCAATCCCAGAACCCCATGATCATGACCTGAGCCAAAGGCAGATGCTTAATTGTCTGAGCCTCCCAGAAATAGAAATCTAATGATTTTTATTTTAATTACATTGTGGTCGGAGAGTATACTTCTCTTTTTTTTTTTTTTTTTTTTTTTTTTTTTTTTTTTTTTTTTTTTTAATTTTTTTTTTTTTATTTATTTGACAGAGAGAGTCACAAGTAGGCAGAGAGGCAGGCAGAGAGAGAGAGAGAGGAGGAAGCAGGCTCCCTGCTGAGCAGAGAGCCCGACGCGGGACTCGATCCCAGGACCCTGAGATCATGACCCGAGCCGAAGGCAGCAGCTTAACCCACTGCGCCACCCAGGCGCCCAGTATACTTCTCTTGATCTGTTAAATTTACTGAGACTTTTTCTATGACGTAGAATGTGGTATATCTTAGTAAAGTTCCTTTTTTTTTTTTTTAAAGATTTTGTTTATTTGATAGAGAACATGTGTGCCAGGGAGAATGGGGGTGGGGGGTAGAGGAGGAAGAGAAGTATATAATATTGTTGAATGGATAGAAATGTCAGGCCAGGTTGGTTGGTAGTATTGTTAGGTCTATATTCTTACTGATTTTGTGTCTATTGAGAAGCAAGTATTAACATTCTCATCTATAGTTAACATTCTCATCTATTTCCCTTACAGTTCTATAACTCTGTGCTTCATGTATTTTTAAGCCCTGTCATTAAGTGTATATCTAACTATTTCTGATTGCTGTATCTTCTTTATGAATTGACCTCTCTGTCGTTGCCAGGGATAAGGAAAATCATTTCAAAGTATTTGCTCTGAAATCTGTTTTGATTAAAATTGCCTTTGTAGCTTTCTTTTGATTAGCGTTAGTGTGACTTAACTTTTTCCATTTTTGTGTTTTAACCTCTTGGTGTCTGTACATTTAAGTGTATTTCTTGGGCAGTGGGAGGATGAGCAAAATGGATGAAGGGTAGTGGGAGGTATAGGCCTCCAGTTATGGAATGAAAAAGCTATGGAGATGAAAGGTACAGCATAGGGAATTCTAGTCAATGGTATTGTTATAGTGTTGGTATTGTTATATAACAATTGATTGGTGTTGTTATGTAACAGTGGTATTGTTATAGTGTTGGTGACAGGTGGTAGCTACACCTGTGGTGAGCATAGCATAACATATAGATTGGTTGCATCACTATATTATACACTTGAAACTAATGTAACATTTTGTGTCAACTATACATCAATTAAAAACAAAATGAGAGGGCAGTAGTAATGTGTCCAAATAAAAACAACATACTAGTCTGTTGCAAAGTAAATAAAAAGGTGACTTAGATTTCATAATTAATAAATAAATATTTCTTGTAGGCATCATATATTTGGGGCTTGCTTTTTAATCCACTTTGACAATCTCCTTTAATTGGGCTGTTTAAGCCATTTACACTTAATGTGTTTGTTAATAAATTAGGTTGGGTTTAAGTCTGACATCTTGCTCCTTGTTTTCTGTTTGTCCCACCTCTTTATCTTCCCTTTTCCTTCTTTTTCTGCACTCTTTTGAATTATTTTCTACACTTTCATATTATCTTCTGGCTTATTAGCTATAATTCTTCATTATTTTAATGGTTGCTTTAAGATTTATAGTGTACGTTTTTAGCCATCACAGTCTATGGTCAGTGATGTCATACTTCATGTATAATCTGAGGACTTTATAATAAACAGGTGCTTCCATTTCTTTTCTCTGGTCTTTATAGTGTTGTTGTCATATGGTTTACCTCTGTGTATGTTATAAACCTCATCTGGTGTTGTTAATACTGCTCTTTGAACAGTTGATTATCTTTTAAAGAGATTTCAGTAGTAAGAAAAAGATCTTAGGTACTTATCCAGAGTTACCATTTCTGGTGCTCCTCATTCCATTGTTTAGATGTTTATTTCTTCTTTTATCTGGTATCATTTGACTTCTGCCTGAAGGATTTCCTTTAACATTTCTTATAGTGCAAGTCCACTGATGATGAACTCTTTTCAGATTTTGTCTATCTGGAAACTCCTTTAAGGTAATTTCATGCGGCATTTGTAGGTCTTACTCAGTTCGTTTTTTTCCTGTTAGGAATCACTGTCCTTTGTTGTTGTATCCAAATGTTGTAAAAACCTGTGTTTCATATATTTTGTCTGTTTTTGTTTTGGGAAAGGAGGGAAAATTTGGCCTGTGTTCTCTCATCTTGAAGGCTAAAGTTCTGACCAGGAATTAGACAAAAGAAGTAAAGTGGCAACTGTACAAGCAAGCAGTTAATTGTCAAGTAAAATGCCTTTTGAAGCCTCTCTCTGGGTGGGGCACATTAAATCTGAAATCGTGTTGATCATCTCTGGGAACTTTCCTTTACATCCCTGTCCAAGCCTCATTGTTTGGTGGTTATGAGCAGGTTGGCCCGGCTGTGAGTGGGGTCCAGAGGTGTGGCAGGAATAGCAGCTTGTGAAGAACATCAGTAGATGTGAAATGACTTCTAGAAGGAATAGCCAGGGAGAGGCCCAGGTTGGAGTTGAAAAGGTTTAGGAAAAGTTTCAGAGCACCTCCCCCTCCCCCAACTTGCTGAATTGAGGTGCTCTTTAATTCCCATCTCTGGAAGGCTATCCTGTTCACATAACAGCCAAGTATACTAGGGGCCTGATCCCACAAATTAGGTCCTGTGATTGGGGGCCATATTGTCATCCCGAGGCTCTTTTCTAAACTCTGTAAGATTCAAACAGAATTGTCCTCATCAGGCAGCTCTGAGCAACTTGCCATCTCTGTTTGCTTACGTAGGATGAGTGAGTAAAGAAAAGAAAGGGGGAGTGGAGTGTGTCTTAGCCGTAATAACAAAATGCCATCGGCTGGGTGGCTTCAACAACAGAAATTTATTTTGTCACAATTCTGAGGCTGGAAAGTCCAAGATCAAGATTCCAGCAGGGTCTAGTTTCTGGTGAGGGCTTCTTTCCTGGCTTGCAGCCACCTTCTGGTGTGTCCTCACATGGCCTTTCTTCAGTGGGTAAGATGGAAAGAGAGAGACCTAGCTCTCACTTTTCCTTTTCTTATGAGGCCACCAATCCTCTTGGATTAGGATCCCCTCTGTATGACCTCATTGGACCTTAGTTGCCTCCTGAAAGCCCTGTCTCCAAATACTGTCACATCTGCAGTTAGGCTTCAATATAGGACTTTGGGGAGGACAAAAATATTCAGTCCCTTGCAGAGTATATTAGATTCCACAGCTACGGAGGTATCTGTCTAACAGGTATGAGTCAGGTCTCTTCTCAGCCCCTCATTTCTGGTGGCCATTCCCTCCATAGGGATATATGTGATAGTAATAGGACTTACTACATACCTCCAAACCAAAGCATTTAAAATAACATTTGGATTCCAGTTTTTGGTTGAAATGAATAGGAGCGTCCTGAATGTACCTTTTTGGTCACTGTATAGATTCAGTGGGAACAGGGACAGATCTCCTGATAGATTTCCTGTGTCTTGTCTCCAGGTTCTTCTTTGCGGTCCAGTTGGTCCAAAGCTGCATGAACTTCTTGATGATAATGTATTTGTTCCACCAGAGTCATTGCAGGAAGTGGATGAGTTCCACCTTATTTTAGAATATCAAGCAGGTAAGAGAAATGAGTACGTAATGGTGTGAGACTGGACAGAGGATTGTGTGTTGTCAGATTGGGGTGTAACTGTGCTAGAAATTGATCTTTGTAAGTTGACAGGACCCTTTCTTGCCTTACAAGTTCCCTGACCTCTTGGTTCTGCTGAGCTGAAACTGGCCATTGTCTCAAAATAGAGAGTAGTGTAACATTGAAGAAAATTCCCAGATCTACAGACAAAACTGATCTGAACCCAAGAGAAGTTCGGCTCTAGGAAAACCAGCATCTTGAATAAAAGTGAGAATGTGTTAAACACACATATAGGAAGTTTTTCTTTATTACTAAGGAAAGAGAAGGGCAAGTAACATCTGTTCAGCGCTATGCTGGATTCTGCCCTAGGATTTTCTGGCCAACTGTTCCAAGCCGTTTGGGATTGATTCCAGGCCTCTGGCAAACTTCCTTTGAAGGATTTTATTTTCCCTGGGGTGTGGTAGTGAAGTGTTTGTATTTAGCAACACTTACATTATTTTCCATTATATAATGTTTCGGTGCTCCTGAGTCCAGATCCAGCCCACCCAGCGTCAATCCCAGAAATTTTTTGTCACAGAGACCACAGTTCTGATTCTTAGAGAATCCTAAATACCTGAACACATTTTAACTCTTTAATTCTGTGTATTTGCTGTTGTCTCTTTCCTCTGCTTAGAACTCAGACTCTTGAATGTCTGACTCAACACATGATTAACTCAAAGACTCAAGCATCTAAATAGACTAATTGGTCCCTTAAAGCACTGCTTTAATAGGCTTCAGTGATTTGCTTCCAAGCTGATTTAAGAGAAGCTCACCTGTTAGAGTAATTCATGTGAGACAGGAAATAGAGTGCTCCTGGAAAATTATGTTTTCCATGTGCATAAAAAGAATTGTTTGTCACTGGTTCTCTTTGGGTTGTTTATTGGATCAGGGAGTTGGGAAGGGCTAGGTCTGAACATTATGGACAGACCGTTGCAGTAGGCAGTTCACATTTCCTTGTGTGCAAGTTTGGAGTTTCTCAGAAACTCAGAATGATAGTTCTTACTGCTAAGACTGTGGCAAGGGTTCACTCCTTCAGTGAAAGGCATGAACCTGACTGTTGACAGGAAGGGTCTGGAAGAGCTAAAGATGTGCCTTGGAAGTGCTGCTGCTGCCAGTTCCAGATTCCTCTCCCTTGTTACCCGGCTGGTGCTCCCCTCCTGACCCGGGGACCTTCCTGGTTCCTGGTTTCTGTCATCTTCCCTGGTGACTGCAGGGTGGAGAGACTGCTCTCCTCAGCCAGATTTTGCTTTGGATTTGACAGCTGTGCCTCGTGTGGAGGTAAGCAGACAGCACAGCTAATCTTGAAAGGAGACCATCTCCATCCTTGGATTTATAAACCCCACACTTTAGTTTTTCTTTTCTGTGCCTTATTTTGTTAGTACAAAGCAGGGCCTCCCATTAAACTTTATTTGAAATTACATTTTCACTGACCCCTGGAGGGAACCTAGTCTGGTGGCAGAAGCCCTCAGATCATTTGTCTTCACAGAAATCCATCCCCAGCTTCTCTCAAATTTAGATGAATAAAAAGAGGATTTGTCACCAATCATTTCCTCCTTTTCCCCTGCCAGATTTGCCCAGAGAAGCTTGTTTTCAGGCTTTGGGCTGGGGACGTACTGAGTCACACGTAGTGGCCAAAGGGCAGGACGGTAAATTGAGAGAAGGGATCGCTCAGAGAAACACATTTCGAGCTCTGTGAGAACAAGGGGGCTTTGAGGTTCCAGACTCGTCCTGTCTGCATTCTAGTCGGTTCGCCTCTCAGGCCACTCTGTCAGTCCTGTGTCCTGTGGGAACAGTCAAGGAGCAGCTCTCCACTTCCCTTCTCGTCTTTGCCTGCAGAGGCCTATTTATTTTGCTTCTCTCACTTTTTCCTGCCCTCGGGAGGACTCTGATGTGGATTTCTCCCCTTGTGCAGAATCTCGTCTTTGGGGGAGATGTTGAATTTGGAGTCATACCCATATTCTTTGTTGTCACAGGCCATCGATGTCCTCAGTCTTTCCTCTCGTTGACTTGTTCCTTTGCCCATTCATTCGTTCACACGCTGCATGCAGGGACAGTGTGAGGCAGGATGAGCTGGTGACGGAAGGCGTGGGTCCAGTGCTCAGCTCACTGCGGGGCATGAGCTCTTGAGCAGAGGATGACAAAAGCATGTGTCCCGTCCTTAAGAGGCACCAGCAGTGGCCCAGGGGAGGAAGCAGCTGCGTCTGGTGGGGTTGGCAGAGTTAGGAAATGTGAAATTTCTAATTTCACGTTTAGGAATGTGAAATTAGGTCCTGTGACCTAATTTCATAGGGGTGAGGCCATGAAATTAGGAGAGGCTTAGCAGGGGAGGCCGCCCTTGCTTTGGGTGTTTGGAGATAAAATGGGTTCAGAGTGTTGCACTCAGCTGTGTGGACCATTATTGGATGATTTCTGTGGACAAATGATAAGGCGTGGACCAGGAGTTAAAGGACTGTGGCATTTTAACCGGCATAACCATTGTGTTGGGGGTTGTAAGGAGGAAATGTCCTTTTCTGTTTTCAAAGATTTTTATATGAATGACCCACATATAAAATGCTTTTCAGAGGAATGAAATCAGTAAAGCTGAACTCACAGTAAAGGGAAGCTGGGCCCTGCCAGCCTTGACCCTTGCTCCAGAGTAAGGCCCGCACACGCATGCACACTCCCCTTGGAGAGGCAAGGCTTCTGTGCAGAGAGGCCCGTTGTAGGAAGGAGGAAGCGGTTTGCTGATAACAGCACATCAGCCTGCAGTGTGAGGAAACCCTTTGCTGCAGTTTGTCTGCCTTAAGGAAAAACCTTCTGAAGGAGTGTCCAGTAAATGTGATAGAAACCAGTGAAAAACGAGCTTTCAGTGTATGAACTCTAATTTTGTAAATGAGATGAATTCTTTACTTGGAGGGAAAGCTCTAGAAACCCAGCTCCTAAGTCTTGCCCCTCAGTCTCAGGAAAAGCCCCCATGCTGGCTGGGGGTCAGGGGGGTCATTTGGGAATTGCCTGAAGTAGGTGCAGAGTCTAGGTAGCCCTTGCACTGACTGAGTTTCAAGATTTGCTACCGAGTCTTGGCAGAAGAATGGGTGGTGAGGCTTCTCCAAGTGAACCCGGGGAAGGCCTCTGTCACTTGCCCTGCTTTAGGATACCCGCCATAGCGCACACCTCTCAAATGCTTGGCCACTGTGGGGTCTTCAGGGTAGTTCTCCACGTACGTGCACATCAGGATCTCTGGCGGTGGGCCTCGCCACCTGCACATTTAAAACTCAGCTCCCCAGGAGATTCTGACTCTGATGCGGGGCCTGTGGGAAGAGCCATTCCTGTGGTGGGCACAGATCCCAAACTGCTCCCCCCACCAGAAGACCCACCCACAAGTGGCTCTAGCTTCCCTTTGTTTGGATCCATTGAGCAGATGCTGAGTGGGCCTGGGACAAGGGCTTGGAGAACCCGAGACATACAGTGTTCCTTTCAAGGAGCTGGCATTCTGTGTGGGGAGATGGGGCACAGATGTGAGGGAAGTTAAGTAATGGTCTAAGTTTGAGTACTCATTCAGAACTGTAAAAGAGGTACTTCAAAGAAAAATGATATTCCCCAAACCATATGAAGGGAAGCCTCTATGGATGTTCAAAGCAGTGAAAGTGCACCTCGGGTTGGAGCAGTAAGCAGTCACTTAGGGAGGAGGTAGCACTTGAACTTGGTCTTGAGCAGGCATTATTCCAAAGCAGCTTGATCAGAGGAGGCTAGCGCAGCCAGACGCTACCATCTGGATCAAGTGCCGGGAAACCATCAGCAGGCAGCGGGGAGGAGGGGCCGCGGTCAGCTTGACTTGTGGAATTCCAGGCTCCGTGGGGCCCAGCTGTGAGGTGGGAAGTGCTTTGAGAAAGGTCGTGTGTCCCATGTGCACGGTGCGCACTGGGTGCTGGTATCTGGAGGTTGTGCTGCCGCTCTGTAGTGGGGAAGGGACCCAGGCATCCTGTGTGAGAGCTCAGTGGGCAATAGAACTTCCCTGGGACTAACTGGCAGCCCCCTAAAAAAGGCGTAGCGCACCCACGCTGTGTTTGTTGTTCTGTTGGGTTGGGGTCCAGTCCTGTTCATTGGTTTCTTAACTGAGCAGGTCCTCTTGGCTGCAGCGCCATCATGGCTAGGCCATCATAGCCAGGCTCCAGTCGGCTGGAAGCCAGCCTGCCTAGGCCCAGGGCTCCAGGGAGGCCCCCTCCAGCCCCCTCAGCTAGGAGACTTAAAGCCTCTTCCTTTTCTTCCCATTGTGTTGACTGGGCTTCTCTAGGGGAGGAGTGGGGCCGGTTAAAAGCTCCCCATGCCAACCGATTCATCTTCTCCCACGACCTCTCCAACGGGGCCATGAATATGCTGGAGGTGTTTGTGTCTAGCCTGGAGGAGTTTCAGCCAGACCTGGTGGTCCTCTCTGGATTGCACATGATGGAGGGACAAAGCAAGGAGCTCCAGAGGAAGAGGCTCTTGGAGGTAATAGCACTGTCACAGAATTTCCCAGATCTCGGCTAGCGTTTTTCCTCAGGTTCCCGCTGCTCTAGACCTCTGCAGCTCGAGCTGCCTGGGCGTCGGTCCTGGCCCCCGAGGATGATTCACGGCCGCCGCCACGGGGAGGTGCCTCCCAGTGCTCCTTTGGCCGCGGCGGCAGCTCGAGTAGGACAGGGCAGAACCTCCTCTTGCCTGAGCCTCTGTGCCCTGCACTACACTGAGTGTGGCTCCAGCCACGGTGTGTGTGGTCTGCGTCCTCTGTGTCCTGTGTGTCATCTCACATCAGCTGTGTTGCGGTTCCTCAGGGTAGGCCCCGGGAATAGGCTGCTCCCTTAGTGCACAGGGGCGGTTCTTGGTGCCCAGAGTTTGTCACCCTGACTCCTCCCTGTCAGCAAGAGCATCCCTCGTCTGGAGGCTGTGTGACCCCCGGGGGCTTAGGCTTTCATCGTGATGCAAAAAAGGCCGTGACCCCTTCTTCCCTCTTGATGAGTTCTGCTTCTGATGGCACCACTGTGCTCTTCTCTTGGCAGGTCGTTAGCTCCATTTCTGACATCCCTACTGGTATTCCCATCCACCTCGAGCTGGCCAGTATGACCAACAAGGAGCTCATGAGGAGCATCGTGCATCAGGTAAGCACAGGGGCAGCGTGTGCGGCCTTCTGTGGCCCTCACTCTCGAGGGGCCTCGCAGAGAAGTGCCCTTTTCCAGTGGGGCCAGCTCTTGGGGCTCAGAACATCCTGAGGTAGGGATGTTCTGTCACTCAGACCTGGCTCCACAGAGATCCAGAGAAGGAGCCAGAGCCGTTGTGGACCAGGATCCCCTACTAGGTTAGAAATGTGGCAGCAGGGCACCTGGGTGGCTCAGTGGGTTAAACCACTGCCTTCGGCTGGGGTCATGATCTCAGGTCCTGGGATCAAGTCCCGCATCGGGCTCTCTGCTCAGCAGGGGCCTGCTTCCCTTCCTCTCTCTCTTCCTGCCTCTCTGCCTACTTGTGATCTCTCTCTCTCAAATAAATAAATAAAATTCTTAAAAAAAAAAAAAAAAAAAAGAAATGTGGCAGCACCACCAGTGGATCTGTGGGTCCTGTTTCTCCTGGAATGGAGAAGTTGGAGTGAACGGTTTTTGTAGTAGAACCCAAAGGAGAAAACAGAAAGACCAGCTCAGCTGCTTTCAGTTGAAGTTCCAGAAGCTCAGAGGAGAGCAACTTCAGGGGAGCTTCATTTCCTCACCACCAGGCACTAAGGCGTTCGCCTCCTGCCTCTGGAAGGTAGGCGCGATCAGACCCAGGAGTACGGTGCATCTGGACACAGGCTTCAGAAGCTGGGGTTAGAGCTCCAGCTTTGCCATTCTCTAGCTTTCTGAACTTCAACCAGTTATGTAACCGTTTATTTTTTTATTATTTAACCTTTATCACAGATTAAAAGGTTATTCATATGGTTCAAACCCCAATAATACTAAGATACACAATGAAGTCTCCCACCACCTGTACGCACTGTTAGGAATCTTCTTGGTTTCATCCTTATGCCTCCAGTGTCTCTGTATAGATAGAAGCAAACATGGGAATGTAGCCTTAATGTTTGGTTCCTTTTTACCCCAAAAGGTAGCACAGTGTTCAGAATATAGACTGTTCTGCACTTGGCTTTTTTTCACTGATTGGATTTGGAGGGCTTTTCTTCGTCATCACCGGGGAACATCCTGCCATTTCACAACCAGGTGATGAAAGGGAGTATGGGGTTCCCTGGGTTATTCACCCTGCACCGTCTTGGTGGGCATCTTGGTTTCTCACCTTAGCTATCCCAGGCGGTGGTGCAGCAGAGAACTTCGTACGTGACTTTCATTTCCCCTGAGCAGGTACATGTGTCCGATGAATTCGCAGGAGTACAACTGCCAGGGGCAGCCGAGAAGGCCTTTGTAAGTTTAATGCTGCCAGAATGCCCTCCGCGAGAGCTGTCCCCATTCACCTCCACTGGAACCCTTTAAAGTGCTCATTTCCTCGTATCTTTGGCACCAGGATGTGATTAGAAACACGCATTCTTTGACCAGTCTGACAGGTGAAAAATATTTGAGAATAGTCTTTGGTTGTTTTAATAGACTTTACCTTTTAGGGTAGTTTCAAGTTTGTAGCATGTGGTGAGTTCCCAAATAGCCACCACGCACAGCCACCACCTCCCCCGCCGCAGGCATTGTCACCCCCAGTGTCACTGCTGTGAGTGTCTGCCCCTCACTCACACACATGGTTATCGCCCACACTCCGCCATTTATGTCAGGGTTTGCACTTGGTCTCTCTCAGTAGAGGTTTTAATTTGCATTTCCTCTTTAAGGTTACCTTTCCACTTTTTAAAAAAGCCGTGTTTACTTCATTTTCTGTGTATCTATTTAACCTTTCTGAGCCTTGGTCCCCATAGCTGGTAAATGGAGGCAATTCCTCCTGCTCCTGCTCTGGGAGGGTTATGGTAAGAATTGAATGAGCAAAAGCCACCCGCTCAGGGCCTCGCACAGCACATGCCCTAAGTGGAAGAGCTCTTACGTTAGCAAAGCCACATGCACCCACACATACCCCTTCCCTTCCCCGTGTGTGCAGTGCTCTGGCTTCGAGGAGAGGAGCACCAGGTCAGAGAGCAGGAGGTCGTAGCAGCTCCCCTTAAGACTAAAACCGGCTCAGCGGCTCCTTTGCAGTACCCCATGCGCACCATCAGCACTAAATACAGCCTTACCTAACCCATCCCTGCTTAAAATCTTAGCTCTAACAGGAGACCTTTCTCCCTGCTTCTTGGCGTGTACACGGAACCACCTGAGCCTGTGTGCTGCCAGAGCCTTCTCTGCTCCACTGGCCCGGTGCCTGCTGGCGTTTGGGAATATGTCCCACCGGTAGGCAAGGGTCTGCTGTGCGTGCAAAGTCTCAAGCGAGGCACCATGGACAGAAATAGGAAGTAGGTGCCTCTCTGCCCTTTGAGTGAATGTAACAAAAGACCGAGTCCACAGCAGTATCACTGCCACTTTCTGGATTTATCCCAAGGGATAATGAAGGTACGGTTAGAGGTGTCATGGCCAAAGCAGTACCTGTGACCATCACTTTTGGGGCAGGGAGTCTCATGGGAAGGAAGAACATCGTTCTGCCTGCCTTCCCTGACTTATAGTCACTCACTGTGTCCTCGGGTCTCTTGGGAGTGAGGTGTCCATCAGAAAGAGACCTCCGTTATGTTTCTGTTAGCAGGTCTTTCCTGCGGTGACTTCTCTGGGCCTGAACGAACAGGAGCTGCTGTTCCTCAGCCAGGCGGCATCTGGCCCTCACTCCTCTCTCTCTTCATGGAATGGCATCCCCGACGTGGGCATGGTCAGTGACATCCTCTTTTGGATCTTGAAGGAACACGGGAGGAGTAAAAGCAGAGCCTCGGACCTCACCAGGATCCATTTCCACACACTAGTCTACCACATCCTGGCGACTGTTGATGGACACTGGGCCAATCAGCTGGCGGCTGTGGCCGCGGGCGCTCGCGTGGCTGGGACACAGGCCTGTGCGACAGACACCATCGATGCCAGTCGAATGTCCCTGCGGGCACCCCGTGAGTTCATGACCTCCCATTCGGAGGCGGGCTCGAGGATTGTAATAAACCCCAACGAGCCAGTAGCCAAGTGGCACAGGGAGGGCGTATCCTTCCACTTCACACCGGTGCTGGTGTGTAAAGATCCCATTCGAACAGTGGGCCTTGGAGATGCCATTTCCGCCGAAGGCCTCTTCTACTCAGAAGTCCGCCCGCACTCCTAGGAAGGTGGCTGTGGGTAATTTTTCCGAAGGAGAGCTACCCAGTTTAAATTACAGGAAACATAGGATGGAGGGGTGTCCAAACAGTTTCTAGATCTAATTGAAGGATAGATAGCCAAAGAAACAACAGATTCAACTGTATCAGATACATTCCAGCCTGTTGACGATTACACAGAAACATTTCAGGTTTTAATCAGAATTTAGCTATCTACTAACAAGACTGGATTTGGGGAGTTTTTTTATGTTGTGTGTTACAGGGGTAAAACTTGATTGCCATGTCCCCATTTTGTGCAGCGTTGTCAATTATTTCAGGCCAGACTCCATTCTGGAGAGCGTGTCCGCTGAAGAAAGCACTTCTCCAGGGGCCCAGGCTCTCCTGGGCTCCCGGCCCCTGTGGAGCCCAGAACGAGGGTCTCGTGTTCTCTCCCCACTCTGTGCTCATGGGCAGGATCACGATTTCCATTCAGTGTTACAACGAAAATGTTTAATGAGCACACCTTCGTAGTCTTCTGCTCTCAAAGTGCAGACAGAGCCCCAAGTCAGGACAGAACAGTCGTCCCTGTGGCTTCATAGTTGCAGCTGAGGCTCTGTGCCGCCTTTGAGGAAGGCCTTCATTTTCTGCCTTTGCTCAGAAGCCTGGCTCGCCTGTGGGGTGGCCTTGGGGACTGCCAGCCTCTGCCTTCTGCCCTCCCCCGGGGTTGTAGGCTGGTCCAGAGCCCACTGTGCCTGGGCCCAGTCTCAGCCCCCAGCTCTGGATACACTTTCTACAGTGGAAGACTGATCTTTGTTCGTTCTGATCGTTGAAGGAATTTGCTTTTACAACTGGAATATGCTTCTGCGTGTGTAACAGATCATGTCTGTGTTACATTGACACGCCACATCCATTAAAAAGTTTTACCTCATCCGAGCCCCAGAATCATGAATAAATCTGTCATGTTATGTATTTATTTTTTTATAAGTCAAGGAGACTTCCGTGTGCTTTTAAATATATTAAAAACAATTTACATTTCAGGAATCCTAAGTCTGCTTGTGATTGAGTCTCTCTCTCCCAGCCCCACTCTGGTGCCGGAAAAGTCTAATCATTTCTGATCTTGACTAGGACGTGAGCTGTATGTTACTCTGCTCCTGAGGTGTTTATTTTTTCCCCACCGCTGAGCCTGAGCTATAGATCTGTCGTCTGTTGGTTTAAGGTGACAAAAGACAGTAGTACCAAGACAGAGTAGCCAAGCCACTGTGGAACAGCCGTTTGGAAGAGTGCGGTGAGCCTTCTCAGTTCAAAGAGCGGTGTGAACGCGGCAGCTGCTGGCTGGCTGACTTGGGTCAGGGGTAATCAGTTCATACCTGGCTCTTAGCAGCTTCTGGAACCTCAAAACTACCTCGGGTTCTTTGTGTATGACCTCCCCCGCCTGCTGTGGGTAAGAAGGAAAGTCTTGCTCACTCCTTCAAAGAGAATTTAAACCTAGAGCTTGAAATTCAAAGCAAGCAATTAAGGGAATTTCTGGCTGCTACCCCATCAGTCTCTGCCTCCAGGCTCCATTAAAAATAATTAAACACCAAGCTCCTAGCCTATTTGTATTAGAAAGGCTGAAGTGGGAAGAGCTTTCTGTTTTTCCAAGAAGAGCTGGAATAACTCCTCACTTCTGTTACGTAAACCGAAGACAGCTGTGAGAGTACTGAGGTGTTTCCCACGGGCCTTTTTCTTAGTCCGGCTCCGAGCTGTCTGCTCCCCTCTGCCTTCGTATATATGGTCCCCCAGTTTGCATGGGGACGTCAGGAACATGTAATCAGCACGTACCTTAGAGCAGTGTTTTTATAGTCATTTTGGTGGTTAACACAAAGTATCCCAATGCATTGTGCGTATAGGGCAAGTATTCCTTTCCGTCTTGAGAAGCTTTACTTGTGCCTGAATGAGCTGCACGGAGTCAGGAATGCGCACAGGGCCCCTCCAGACGTCCCACCTTTTCTAGAAGGCAGCTAAGCCTCAGCAGGAAGCTCGGACTCCAGCACTTGGGAGAGGCTTTGCGGAAGTGAGCTGCCAGGATAAGCGGCATGTGCGGCCTCGGGCCTCCACCTGCGCCCGAAGCTGTATGGTACAGAGCTTTCCGTGTGGGACTTGGTCAGAGGTTGGAAAATCGACTGGACTAGAAAAGGGGGCCTGGTGAGAAATGAGCCTCCCTAAGATGCTATTAACACTCATACTTGCTTGAGAAGGTTTAATGCTCTAGGGAAAGCACCAGCCACACCAAACTGTTGAGAGGACAGTTTGGCCCCAGATCAGTCGTCACCATCATGCAGACTGAGTTTGCATTTTTATTCTGGCTAGTGGGAAGGAGAGCTCATCGGAGGAAACTCACATTCTGTGCAGGGTGTCGAGACGGCATATGATCCTCCTGAGCCTCACTTTGCTCATCAATGAAGTGGGTGCATGGTCGCCCCTCGGGGTTCTTAGTGTACGTGTAAAGGAGAGTGCTGTGCAAGATAGTACAGTACACAGCACGTATTTCAAAGCTTAATAATTACCAGTTACAATTCCCAAACTGAACTGGCAATTTTCTGGGTCTCTTTACTACTATTTTAAAACCTTGAAAAACTAGCACAATGACTCTGGAGTCTTGTCGTAGGTAAAAATTTTCATACAGTGGAGCTACACAGATGTCAAGTGTATCATTTGGTGGTTTTGACAAACGTGTACACCTGTCTAACCCAAAAGCCTATCCAGGTACAGAATGTTCCCATCCCTCCAAAGTGACTGAACCGTTTTACTCCCACCAATGATGTGTGACAGTTCCGGAGGCTTCTCGTTGGCACCAGGATTCGGATGTGCCCAAGTTTGATTGTAAGCCATCTTGAAAGTAAATAATGGTATTTCACTGTAATCTAATTTTGCATCTTCCTGATGGCGAATAGTGTTTTTTACATGATTATTGGCCATTCATGTATCTTTGTGAAGTGTCCAAATCTGCCTACTCCTCCCCCCCCCCCAGCTGGGTGGTTTTTTTGTTTTGGGGTTTTTTTTTTTTTTTTTAGATTTATTTATTTATTTGACAGACAGAGATCACAAGTAGGCAGAGAGGCAGGCAGAGAGAGAGGAGGAAGCAGGCTCCCTGCTGAGCAGAGAGCCCAAAGCGGGGCTTGATCCCAGGACCCTGGGATCATGACCCGAGCTGAAGGCAGAGGTTTTAACCCACTGAGCCACCCAGGTGCCCCTGGGTGGTTTTGTATACATTGTTGTTTGGATGGTTAGTTTTATTACTGAGTTGTAGGAGTTCTTTATATGTTCCCAGTCTGTAGACAAATACTCATTTTCTTTCTGGCTCACTGGTCTGAAGCATTGAACTCTTCCTGTCATGCTTATAGTCGCGTTCTTTTCTTCCTGGAGCTTTGCAGTTTTAGGTTTTACACCTCAGTCTATAATCCATTTTGAGTGACTTTTTGTGGATGGTGTTAGATTGGGATCAGATTCACTGTTTTCTACACAGCTATCTGGTTGGTCTGGCTCTGACTTTCCTTCCCCCACTGCATTGCTTTCAGGCCTTTATCAACAATGACTGGATAAGTGTGGGTCTATTTACGGATCTATTTGTCTGTCCTGATGCCAGTATCACATAATTGCTATTCTGGTCAAGCCCTGAAGTGAGGTAATGAGTGTTAAGTCCTTCAGCCTTGTTCAAGATCACCTTGGATGCACCAAGTCCTTTGTATCTTTCTGACACTTTTAAGATTTTTTTTAAAAATATTTTTATTTATTTGACAGAGATCACAACTAGGCAGAGAGGCAGGCAGAGAGAGAGGAGGAAGCAGGCTCCCCAATGAGCAGAGAGCCCGATGTGGGGCTCGATCCCAGGACCCCTGGATTATGACCCGAGCCGAAGGCAGAGGCCTAACCCACTGAGCCACCCAGGTGCTCCTTCTTTTAAGATTTTATTTATTTATTTGACAGAGACACAGCAAGAGAGGGAACACAAGCAGGGGAATGGGAGAGGGAGAAGCAGGCTCTCTGCTCAGCAGGGAGCCCAATGTGGGGCTAGATCCCAGGATCCCAGAACCATCATCTGAGCCAAAGGCAGACACTTAACGACTGAGCCACCCAGGCACCCCCCTTCCTCACATTTTAGAACCACCTTGGCACTTTCTACCCCAAATGTTGAGCTTGTGATAGGAATCCGATCTATTTGGAAAGAATTTTTACCTCAACAAGAGTTAGTTTTCTAGCATGTCAACATGGCCTAGCTTTCCCTTTTGGTCTTTTTCACAGCAACACTTTGTAGTTTTCAGGGTACAAGGGCTGCGTGTTTAAGTTCATTCCTAAGTATTTCATATCAGTAGTTCTTGAGTTTTATAAATGGATTTTTTTGAATTTCATTTTCAAACTCTCCCTTGGTGGTATGTAACAGTATCATGGATTTTTGTCAGATCTAGTTATCCCTTGTTATTTACTTATTTTTAGGATTCCTTGGGTTTTCCTACATAAGCGACCATGTCCTATGTGTTTTCTGTCTATACCTTTTTATTTCTTGCCTTTGTAGCACTGACTAGAACTTCTAGTATAACGTTGAACAAAACTTACAAGTAGACAACCTTGCCTTGGTCCTGATCTTAGCGGCAGGGTGGTGAGTGTTTTACTACTAAATGTGATACTCACTGCACTCTTTTCCATAGACGCCTTTTGTTAAGTTGATGTTCCTTCCTATGCCTGATTAACCGTGTTCTTATGACGGCTTTTTAAAAATTGATCTTTCTGGGGCACCTGGGTGGCTCAGTGGGTTAAGCCTCTGCTTTCGGCTCAGGTCATGATCTCAGGGTCCTGGGATCGAGCCCCGCATCGGGCTCTCTGCTCAGCAAGGAGCCTGCTTTCTCCTCTCTCTCTGCCTGCCTCTCTGCCTACTTGTGATCTCTGTCTGTCAAATAAATAAAATCTTTAAAAAAAAAAAATGCTCTTTCTGTATCCCACCGAAATCATAGGACTTTCTCATTTATTTTGTTAACATATGAAAGTACTTTGATTTTCAAACAGTAAACCAAGAGTTAATTAAATTTAAAATTATTCTGGGATAACCCCAACTCAGTCATGATGTATGTAGTTAACCTTTTTGTATTCTGCTAGATTCTATGTGCTAATATTAATTTGCTAATATATTAAGAATTTTTGTATCCATGGTCATGCAGAATAATGGGTATTGTTTCCTTATTCGGTAATGTCTTTATCCGGTTTGGTATCAGGATTATGCTGGCCTCATACAAACAAGTTGGGAAGCTTTTGTTCCTATTTTCTAAAAATTTTTGTGAAGTTGAATTTAATAAAATTTGCCAGCTTAAATCATCTGGGCCAAGAATTTGCTTCAGATTATAAATGGTTCATAATGTTCCTTGATCTTTCTTATTTCTGTAGGATCTATAATGCTGTTACCTTCATTCCTGTTATCTTTATATCCTGATTTGTCATCTCCTTTTTCCTTCATCAGTTTAGCTGGGGATTTTTTTTTTCCATAGAACTTCTAGCTTTTTAGATCTTTAATAATTTTTGTCTGCTCTGTAGTTATTTAGGGTTTATTTTGCTCTTTTTCTAGTTTAAGGTAGGAATCTCTATCACTGGTTTTCTGCCTTTCTTATTTTCTAATAGAAGCATTTATAGCCGTAAGTTTCCTATAAGCACTGCTTTTAGCTGAGTCCTACAAATTGTGATTTGTTTTCATTATTCGAAATATTTTCTCTTTTGGTTTCTTTCTTAACTTATGAGTTACTGCAAGTATGTTTAGTGTCTAAATACTTAGGGGTTTTCTTCGTGTCTTGTTAATAATTTCTTTTTCTTACTATATTCGGTTAGCCAGCATACAGTACATCATTAGCTTTTGACGTTAAGTGTTCAACGATTCATTAGTTGCGTGTTAACACCCAGTGCTCGTCACCACACATGCCCACCGTAATACCCATCACCCGGTTACCCCCTCCCCCCCAACCCCTCCCTTCAGTAACCTTCAGTTTGGTTCCCAGAGTCGAGAGTCTCTCATGGTTTGTCTCCCCCTCTGATTTCTTTGCAATTTTCCCTCCCTTCCCTGTGGTCCTCCATGCTATTCCTTATGTTCTACATATGAGTGAAACCATATGGTAATTGTCTTTCTTGGCTTGACTTATTTCACTCAGCATAGTCACCTCCAGTTCCATCCATGTCGATACAAAAATTGGGTATTCATCCTCGAGTAATACTGCATTGTATATATGGACCATATCTTCTTTATCCATTCACCTGTTGAAGGGCATCTCGGCTCTTTCCACAGTTTGACTATTGTGGCTATTGCTGCTGTAAACATTGGGGTGCAGGTGCCTTTCTTTTCACTACGTCTGTATCTTTGCAGTGAATACCTACTAGTGCAATTGCTGGGTCATAGAGTAGCTCTAATTTCAACATCTTGAGGAATCTGCACACCGTTTTCCAGAGTACTAGCTTGCGTTCCCACCGACAGTGTAAGGGAGATCCCCTCTCTCCACATCCTCACTGAGATCTGTTGTTTCCTGTCTTGTTAATTTTGGCCACTCTCACTGGTGTGAGGTGGTATCTCATTGTGGTTTTGATTTGAATCTCCCTGATGCCGAGTGATGTAGAACATTTTTTCATGTGTCTGGCAGCCATTTGTATGTCTTCTCTGGAGAAGTGAGTGCTCATGTCTTTTGTCCATTTACTGACTGGATTATTTGTTTAGGGAGAAGATACATGCAAATGACATAGATAAAGGGCTGATATCTAAGAACTTCTCAAACTCAACACCCAAAAAAGCAAATAAGCCAGTTAACAAATGGGCAGAAGACAATGGACACTTCTCCAAAGAAGACATACAATTGTTATCAATTTCTAATAGAATTTAATTGTGGTTAGGGAACAGATTGTGTAAATTTCAATCTTTTCACTTTAAGACCTATGACGTGGCCCAGTCCGTAGTCTGTCCTGCTGCATGTACTAGGAGCACTTGGGAAGAATGTACAGTCTGCAGATGTTGGCTGTAGCGTTCTGTAAATGTCAATTCAGTCAAGGTGGCTTGTATGTCCTTTTTATACTTATTGTCTAATTCTAACAAACTGCTGAAAGAGGGAGTGCTGACATAGCCAACCAAGATTGTAGATTTAACTATCAATTTTTTTTCTTACTCTTTTTTTGTTTTATTTGACAGAGAGATCACAAGTAGGCAGAGGCAGGCAGAGAGAGAGAGAGACGGAAGCAGGCTCCCTGCTGAGCAGAGAGCCTGATGCGGGACTCGATCCCAGGACCCTGAGATCATGACCTGAGCTGAAGGCAGCGGCTTAACCCACTGAGCCACCCAGGTGCCCTTAACTATTAATTTTTGCTTCATGTATTTTGAAGTAATGCTGTTAGGTGCATACATATTTGTTATGTTTCTTTTACTGAATTGAACTTTTTATTATTATAAAATGTCCCTCTTTATTTCTGGTAATGCTCCTTGTTTTGAAGTCTTCTTTAGTGGAATTAATACAGCTCTCCAGACTTAGACCTGTAGCTTGAATGGTATCGCTTTTTCCATCCTTCTGCTTTCAGTGACAGATTTGTTTATCCTTCCTCTTTTTAATTAGAATGTACAGTCCAGTTTTTTTTTTTAAGATTTTATTTATTTGACAGAGATCATAAGCAGGCAGAGAGAGAGGGAGAAGCAGGCTCCCCGCTGAGCCGAGAGCCCAATGCGGGACTCGATCCCAGGACGCTGAGATCATGACCTGAGCCAAAGGCAGAGGCTTAACCCACTGAGCCACCCAGGCGCCCCAATTACTATTTAGTCTAATAATGTTTTAATGTAATTATGGACTTGATTGGATTCACATTAACATTTTATTTCTTATTTTGTCTTTCTCTCATCTTTTTTTGTTGTTGTTCCATGGTTCTTCCCTTCCTGCCCTTTAGGGGAGGTGGGTACTAATTGAATATTTTTTAGAATTTTAATTTTCAGAAGCACCTAACTGGCTCAATCAGAAGAGTGTGCAACTCTTCATCTCAGGGTCATGAGTTTGAGCCCCATGTTGGGTATAGAGATTGCTTTAAAAAATAAAATCTTAGTGATGCCTGGGTGGCTCAGGCAGGTTAAGCATCCAATCTTGATTTTGACTCCGGCCATGATCTCAGCGTTGAGATCAAGCCTTGAGATCTAGCCTCATCTGGCTCCGTGCTAGGTGTGTTGCTGCTTAAGATTCTGTCTCTCCCTCTGCCCCTCCCCCGCTCTTGAAAACAAAATGATTATAATCACACATCCCGAAGCTTTACTGTCTTTGGGATGCAGTTTTGTACTAACATTACTCCAGTAAAAGGGCACTCTTCCCATACGCTAGTTCATACTTGCACTTTCCTGCCTCAGTTCAAGCCATCTAAAACCACGTGTGCTGTGATGATGTAGTTTGCCTCATTTTCCTAATTCTGTGAAAAACTGTGATGACATGAGCAACGCCCATATTAGAAATTAGAATAGCTCCTTTCTCACCAGAGTTAAGCTGCGAATCCACATGCCCAAAAGACCAGGCAGTGCGACCTAGTATGGCTGAGCCCCAGACAATGTGGGCTTGAGCTGTGCAGGCCTGCTCATACGTGGACTTTCTTTAGTAAATGCATTGGGAGATTTTTTTGGAGATCTGTGACAATTTGAAAAAACTCAGCTGAACCATGTAGCTTAGAAATAATAAAAATTTTAAGAAAAAGGTTTATCATGAATGCATGGATAACAGTTAAGAGCAGGAGCTCTGCATCCAGACCTGGGTTCAAATCCTGATCCACCATTTTCCTTGGAAAACTCATTTTACCTCTCAACCTCCACCACCTCCTTTATGGATAGAGGATAATAGTGTCACTCTTTTGGGAGCCGTCAGGGAGACCAATCCCTTCCTGAGCCCATCCTTCCCTGGCCTCCCCGGACACCACTGTCCTGGGTTTCTCTTCAGTCACTGTCACTTGCTTCTGTCTCCTTTGTCAGCTCTTCTGTTTCTCCCTTTAAATACTGGTTTCCCATTTTTGGTCCCCACCCCCCCGCCCCACCCCATCTTCTTGTTCCTAGCTTTCTTCTGGGGACTCCTTTCAAATATATGGTTTCAGCGATCACCCAAATCAAGTTACTCCTGCATCTTTTCCTTCAAGCCAGATTTCACACCTGAAATCTAGCTGTCCCAGTATCTGATATCACCTTCTGGATGTCTTGAAGGCAAACATGTCTACAACTAGACTCCACAACCCTGCACATGCGTACCCACGATGCTCCTCTTCTCTGGTTTGTGTAACTCTTCTCCAGCAGCACGTGCCCCCGCGATGGTCTGTTCTCACCTGCTACATCCAGCCCCCCCAACTCTTGTTGACTTGACCTCCTGAATCTCTCCCAGAGTCCCCTCTCCTCTTAGTTTATACCCTTTTACTTCTCACCAAGACCTTCCGGTCACAGGGACACCAGACTCCGCATCGAGCCAGAGGTGAGCTTTCTCAGTGGCACAGACATAGACCACGGGTCTGCCACACACTTGCCGAGGGACCCTTGCCGCCGCTTTGCTGCCCTGGATCTCTGAGACCCAAGAACCACAGGGGTTTCTGCTCTTGTAGCTGCTGCCTCAATGTCGAAACAGACCCAGTCATGATACAAAAAACTCCTTAGTTCAGTTCGGCAGTAGGTCTATCCTCACCTTCAAATTTTGGTGATTTTAGGCCATCTTAAGTGCAAAATAGGGACTGGGCCTCATGCAAACTGCTGGCCCACCATCCCTCAGGGCAGCAGCAAAAGCTATGCTGGCCCTAAGCACGAACTTGGCCGCGAGGTACCTTCTCCAGTTTCAAACTACTTTTGGAAATAGGGAAGAGGAGACTAATCACAGGTTCTTTTAAAAAGGTTTTATTGTGATTTCTTCTTTTTACACCTAAGTAACAACTTCCCCTAAAGGAATGATAATACATAATCTTTATTCTAAAAAGGATGTATAGATGATGTATTGATAGCATCTGGACAGGGGTAACATTGATTGTTTTAAATCAAAATTAAGAAGCTCTTTTTTTCCCTTTTCATCCTTGGTGCTGATACCAGCCCAGCCCTTCACTCCTGCTGCTTGTACCGACATGATCTGGCTCTCTGCACACTCTGACTTCTTTCAAGAACAAGACATGGGGACTTGTTCGGGATTCCCTTGGACAGGTGCAGCTCAGAGAGCCAACAGGCTGGGGCCTCAACTTACAGAGGTTTGTTCATCATTTTTTCCCCTCAGACTGTCAGAGCTGGATTACTAATCCAGGATTTGTGTTTGCCTTCAGGGCTGCCAAGCCCCACAGCCTGAGGATCATCTTGGCTAAGCCGAGGCTTCGCCATAACGGGGTTCCTAGGCATGGGTCTGCCTCAGACTTTCCCTCCACAGAGGATGGGGTCAGTCATCCAGGAGGCCCAAGTCATTTCAAAAGATAAAGCATCATGTGCCCTGTTGGCATTTGGAGCTACACACACACAGCCATGAGCCTTGCACTTAATTCCTAAAGGACCTGTCCGGGCTCCATTCTCTTTCCAGGCTGACAGGGCGAACAGGAGGCTGTACTGGCTAAAGGCCCCTTGCGATCATCGTCACACACACCTGGTGCCCAGGAACACGCTGGCCTCCTTGCTGCCTGTGTCATGGGAGCTTTCCTAATCTGCTACATCCTCACCAAAGAAACCCCTACTCTGGGGTCATCCTGCTCCTATTTTTCTCTTATTTGTGCTGACGCTTCCGTTGGATGTGCTTCCGTAGTGGGCTCTGGTTCCAGAGGTAGAGATGGTGGCTTTGAGAGCTGGGAGACTCCTCCTGCACCTGGTAACAGAACAGGCAGCTTGAGTTCCCACTTCCACAATTTGGGAGGAAATAATGATTTTTATTGTCAAATTTCAAGAAGAACCCCGTATCTTCTAGGACCAGTGGGACTGTGGCATATCTTTGCAGCTGGGAAGTTAGGCCATAGCCAAGAATTACAGCAACAGTCCAGTTTGCCTTCAGTGACTCAATGAGATACACCTTCAGTTACCTGACCCATGCCGACTGATACTGCCATGCATTGCTAACCCTGAATAGTGTAAAGCCCCAGCGTTTGAACCACTCACCTGAGCCTGCCAGTCACTGTTCCCCACTGCACAACTTGCCTTAAGAAAGCAAGTGCCAGTTTGGCCAGTATATATGGCTTTTTTCCCCTTCCAGGAAATGCAACTTAGATGTGTTCTCAGTCTGAAAAGTGTAAGCCTCCCTTAAAGCTGTCCTCTCTCTGCCGGCCCATGCAGCTTGTACCCCGAAGGACTCCATGAGCTGTGTGGCGCCTCCTACCTGAGGGGAGCTTCCTGTGTGCAGCTGCTGAAGACATCGCCTGGCCCAGAGCTTGATTAGAGCCCAGAGGCTGCTGGAAACCACCAGCTTTGCTGGCTGAAGTGGTTCGGTGCTTTGACTTGGTATCTTTAACTGGTTTCGTCCAGACTAGTGCCTCCCCGACTTGGAGAGCAGCTCCCAGTTTCTGGGCCATTTCTACCATCTTGTGCCCATGTGGGAAGAAAAAAGAGTCACAGATATCACTGGCAGAGTCAAGCCTACCTACTGCTTCCCTGAGGCCCTCCACCTGGGAGTATTCAGCTGAAATCGTGTCTGCCAATACTAGGGTTTGAGAGAGGCAGTATTTATTGCATGGAAATCATTCTCCAACAGCGGAGAATCCAGATCCCCTTTAGTGGGCGGCACGGGAAGGCATACAGGATCTCAGAACCCAACGATTCAAGGTCAGCACGTTATAGGGCCTAATTCATGCCTTTCCCAATGAGGGGAATTGGGAGGAAGCTGCAAAGACACACAGACCTCAAATCAGTTGTATTCTATCAATAACAGAACTCAGCCTGAATTTCCCCTTACTATTTTCTTCTAGGAAGGGTTCTCCTCAGGCTGTGACTAATTGAAGATTTCATGCTGCCAGGAACATCAAAGCCAAAACAGGTATGAACCTTTAGAATACCTTGTATCTGGATTATTTGGGCTTGACTCAAAAGTCCCCAGACAGCCTCAGAGCTAATAAAAGACACACCTCAGAGTCAAACTCCAGAGAGCTGCTGTCCTTGAGCAGGTTGACTTTCTTCTCCATCTCCTGGTACTGGGCCAGGGCCCCCTTCTTCTCGCCCTGGTTGTACAGCAGCACGGCATAGTTCAGGTTTACTAAGGGGTTACACCTGTGCCAAACAGGGATTCTGTGAGGCTTGGGATCTGCAACCCGTGCTCATTCAGAGATTCTCCTCATTGTACAAAAAAAAAAACGACAAAAAGTGGTTAAGTAGAGACTTCCCTCTTCTACTGCAAGGTGAGAACACGTGTGTGTGGGCCTCTGGAGAAGCATCAAGGAAGTAAATGCCCAGCCAGCCAAGCAGGAGGTAGTGGGAGCAGCAAGTCTGACGTCCCAGCCCTCAACAGGGCCACCAGGGCAGGCTTGAAAAGGGGATTCCTGAGCCCACTGCCAGTGGAATAAATCCCGGGAGTTGTTTATCTCAAACTAAGCTCAGAGCCTCATCTGCTATTCCAGCCAGCCCGTGGCTGTCAGCAGCCCAAGCCCACTGCCAGCGCCTTCTCTGGCTCCTGACTGGAGGCCGTGTCCGTTCCAGCAGAGCCGCCACAGCGTGCTGAGGGCCCACATCCTTCTGCAGCCAGGCAGCAAGAGCAACACCGGGGCTGTGGCGCCACCTGGTGGTTTCGGAGAGTCCAGCCCACCCCCACGACCACTCCCAACAGAGCAGCTTACTTGTCCAGGCGGACGGCTTCTGCGTAGGCTCTCTTGGCATTCTCCGGATCTTCCAGGTTCGTCAGAGCCACTGCAACAGAGAAAGTGGGCACCGTGACTGAAAAGCCCAGCAGAGAAAACACAAGGAATGTTTCAAGATTACTGTTCATTTATCACCCCCCTTTGCCCTATCAGCTCCTAGGGCCACCACTAGCAGTCACTTGTCACTTAGCCTGGATGCCCCTGTGTCATTGGCTTCAACGACCCCTCCCCACAGTCAGCAGTGGCTGAGGCCTCCAAATCCTGTTTGTTGCACTTTCTTTTCTGACACCGCCCTTGTTAAGGTGCAAGTTGTTTCAGGCTTGCCATTTTATCCCCACAGCAGTGTCTCCACCAGCCCCAAAGCTGCCCATGTCACCATCTGACAAGAATCCTCACTGGTTTGCCATCACCCATAACCATGATCTTTAACTTTCATTTGGCAACAGAACACAATCTCCTTTTTAATCAGTATTATCTGGAAGCCTGTTCAATAAAACAAAGGAAACCGCTGTCTGGAAGACAGGCCCACTCCACTCCCCCACCAGCCCTGCATTCACTTCCACTGAACACAAAAGAGGCCTAGGAATACAGCTGGAAAACCTCAGCCTCTAGAATAAAGGCCAAAGTCCTTTACCCAAAGGCATTCCACTCATGCCATCTGTGATGTGGCCCCAGACCATCTCTCCTGACCACCCCCTCACTGCGCTCCACACACACCTGCTGCGCCCACGCTGCCATTCCAGGCTGCACGACTTGCTCCCGGCTCCTTGGCCACACTGTGCCAGTGAATTCTACTTTGTGAAGTCAGAAATGCTGCTCATGCCTTACAGTAGGGCTGTCTGTTCCCATTCCTGCATCCCCATCAGAATGGAGCTCGCTTAGTATTCAGGCAACCCACAGTGAACCATTCAATTTGCTTTGGCAACCTTCCTCTTATAAAAAAGAGGAAACCCCACAATAATGATTTTTAAAAACCCACCAGGGGGCACTTGGGTGGCTCAGAGGGTTAAAGCCTCTGCCCTCCGCTCAGGTCATTATCCCAGGTCCTGGGATCAAGCCCCTATGGGGCTCTGTGCTAGCAGGGAGCCTGCTCCCCCCACCCCCTGCCGGCCTCTCTGCCTACTTGTGATCTCTGTCAAATAAATAAATAAAAGTCTTTAAAAAAAAAAAATCACCAGAAGACCACACTGTCAGTGAGAATATGGAAAATGCTTTTGGGCTTACATTTAGTAAGTCTTGTATGTGGAGAAATACCCCCAGAAAGAATATTAGTAATTAAATAACAACAGACCAATTATGTAATGATAATAAAACCAATACTTAATATTCATTGGTTATTTAATTACGTGATCCTCCCTCTCTACTGAGAGTTCTAACCAGTACGTAGTGGAAGGAGGACCCTTCCTAAAGCCCAAACTGTTAACACTCAGTGGTATCTGGAACTTAGTTGGACTCTGTTTCTCCCTCTCTCTATTTGTAAATAAACTGTCAAGTCAGGGAAAACAACTGGTAAAAGATGAACTAGGAATGATCTTGATTTAACCTGTTGGTCTCTGAGTGAAACATCTCCAAGCTAGAAGAAACCAGATATTCTGTCTTTTCAAGCTCCAGGGCACTCAACTAGGCTCCAATGGGATCTGTGAGGCAATAGCTTCTACGGGACATATAACCACTGGCCTCGTATAATTCTAGATCATTTTCCGTCATCACAGACTACAGGGGGGGCTCTCCCCACAAATGTCTCTTACCAGCCAAGAGCATGTAGAGCTCCCCCATCTTTGGCTGGAGATTGATGGCTGCGCTGAGGAAATGGAAAGCCGACGCATACTGCTGCATAGTCAGGTGGACAAGGCCCAAATTATACAGAATCTTCCAATCGAAGGGAGCCAAGTAGTTGGCTCGCTTCAGGCAGCTGATAGCCTGCAGGGAGAGGGGTACTCGATGAGCAGCGGGGACAAGCCTGGCAGCCCCAGGAACTGCCTCTATGAACACAAACAAGGAAGATGGGGAGACACTCACTGCCACATATTTCTTCTTGCCAAAGAAACACATTCCAATGTTATTCCAGAGTGGAGGACTTTCTGGAACAGCGCAAGCTACAACTCTGTATTTCGTGAGGGCAACATCAAAGTCCCCATGGGTCTGCATCATGCTGCCTGCCGCCAAGATGGCCTGAAAACAACATGAAAAGCTGGTAATTGAGCCATTCCCCAAAGCCTTTCGCAGTGAAGTGGTGGTTCTGGATGTACTCAGCAGGCCCATCAGCAAGGACAGGACTCCACACTTCTTCCAGGACATAGAAAATATATTCAGGCTCTCGGGACAGATGCTTGGGAGGAATGTCCCTGTGCCCCTGGCTTTCTTTGGCACAGTAAAGAAAAAGAAAAGAAAAAAAAATGTCAGTGACTTGCCCTGGCTCATTTGTTCCTATTTCTAGTCCAGGAAGTCAGTATTTCAGAGTCAAGGCACTTTCAGCGAAACAGCCTTTCATCTGCTCCCCAGGCCCCTACTTGGTACACCAAATGCTCCAGACAACCCAGAAACTGCTGTCTGGCCACTTAAGGTCCAGCTCCTCTGGCACCACCCAGGGGGGTCAGCCGGAGGCCTTCGCAGCCCCGCCCTCTCATTTCTCGGAGGAAAGGTCCGGCAGGCGCTGGCAGATGCAGCCTACCATGCGTCCCATGATGGAAAAGATAGGCCAGGTCAGCACCCTTCTTCAAAGCCTGTTTTGCTGCATCTCCCTCCGCAACGTTCATCCACTGCACAATCTCAGCCCCAAAGTCCTATCTGGGCAAGAGTTGTCCTCACAAATTCATTAAGAACCCAGAAGTCACTTCCCCAGAGTCTCCTCGGACAGCAGTGTGGAGACTCTGCTCATTTCCTGAGTAACACAAGGACTTCACCAGCGTGACAGTTTCACTGTCTGCACGACAGGCCTGCAACAGCAAATGGGCGCTCGTAGAAAATAAGCAGAGCACGAACTTTACCGTATGTTCCCATATGTTCATCAAGAAGGGCCATATCTGTTTGTAATTTGAAACAGGTATTTCTCAGGTATCCAAAATGCTTTCTAGGGCCAGATCACCTCTGGCAGCAGTGGGAGCAGCTGTGTGAAGGCTCGGGGGTTGGACAGCCTACAATACCTTGTAGTTGGTAGGGTCGTAAGTCAGTGCATTTCCAAGGTGTTCAAATGCCTTCTGGTAAATGCCGAGCTTGGAGAAAAAGCAAACCAGAGAATTACATTGGGGGAGATAGCAGTCTGGCCAACCACACCCCAAACAGCGACACCCATGCTTTTTGGTTGTCATGGCAAAAAAAAAGAGCTACAGATACCAGCTTAAAAAAAAAACTAAAAACCCCCATCTTTGTTGATTTGTCCCTGAAGGTCAAAGTATCTATGCGCCAGAGCCGCCTCTGGTGCACTCCAGTGTTCCACAACAACGCTTCCCTGGCAGGAAATGGGCCGGTGAGCCTCAATCCCTGGTGGGGTGGGGGGGCAGTCTCCAAGCCAAAGCTAGGAATGTCCAGGGTTAAGCTCCTGATTCCTTTTCAAGAAAAACAAAAGATGGAAAGGCCACCCCAGAGGCAGAGCGGTGGGGGGGGGGGGCAGCTGAGCAGAGAACTGGAGGAGCATGGAGTGGGTAAGACAGGGCAAGAGCCTCAGGGGTCCCCACCAGGCTGCAGGCTGATACAGAGAAGTGGAGGCACTATAAAAAAAATAATAAAAAAAATTAAAAAGCCATTCACGTGGGGAAATGCGGAGGGTAGAGGAGATTTCTTATTCTAGACAATGCTTTGCTGCCTCTTTCCCAGAGGACCTGGTGGGCAGAGGCAGCAAGGTAAGTGGCCTCTAGCCCCAACCCTGCAGGTGTTCACCTGCCTCCCAGCTTCTCCTGCCGGAACACATGCCAGCTCCCCACCCTCCACCAGTTCTCTGCTCTACCCTTTCCTTACATGTGTAAGAATTACAATGGCAGTAGCCTCGAACAAACTTATTTGCCTGATTCGAATGCAGAAAAGTGATTCCTTTAGCAAACAGTATCAAATGCGGAGACGGAGGTTCATGCGCTTCCTACGACCTTCAGCAGAATGTGTTAAAGTAAAAACAAAGCACAGGGATGCCACAATCCATACAAATCCAAAAGCATTTCTAACATAAATAGAGTTCTCATTACCTGTAAATAGAGTAGTCCTAAAGTTGTGAGAAGTTCCGTATTTTCTGGCGAGAACCTGCAACACATGGGCCCACACGGAGTGCTCAGAGGGAAACAAGATGCGTATGACAGGGGCGCCTGGGTGGCTCAGTGTGTTAAAGCCTCTGCCTTTGGCTCAGGTCATGATCCCAGGGTCCTGGGATCGAGCCCCGCTTGGGGCTCTCTGCTCTGCGGGGAGCCTGCTAACTCCTCTCTCTCTCTCTGCCTGCCTCTCTGCCTACTTGTGTCTGTCAAATAAATAAATAAAATCTTGGAAAAAAAAAAAAAGATGCGTATGACACACCAAGACCCCTGCCCGCTGACGCCACACCTGGAGTCACCCTGGCACCTTCTGCTCCCCACGAAAATTCCTGAAGCTGATTTGGGAATTTCCTTCAAAAGTCGGTCCTCTCAACCCCAGCCACAAGACCGACTGCTCAGCAAGAAAGAAACAGGACTTAGAATCCAGACTCCTTTGTCAGGGCCAAAGTCCTAAGAACCACCTATGGAATATTCGCTGTGACTATCCTGATTATACTGATACAATTCAAGACTGACGCTCCAAGAATCAAGTCCGTCTGAAACACACAGTTGTAGCCAGTTCCCTCTCATAGGTTTGGGGGCGGCGGTTGCGGTTTTGTTTTTCTGGCCTCACTGTACTGACAATGCCAGCAGTTTTCTGTGTGTTTAACATCCCAGTGGCCCTAATGCTCTGCTCTCCACATTAAACAAAAAGCCATACTAAACAACCAAACTAAAAAAAGAAGGAAGATACAAACCAGCTCAAGGAAAACATTAGCCTTTGGCTTTGGAGAGTAAATACTGACTTAAGTAAAAGATGATTTGCTTCCCCAGTCCCTCACTGATCCTTGCCTTTGTCATAAAACCTAAGCCACACTGAGCTGAGCTATTCTGTCTGTAGGACCATCAGCAGTTTCAACAGTGAAAATGCCAAAAGGCAAGGAGCAGCACCTCCTGCTTATAAGGAATGAGTGGGGCACTGGTTACCTAGGGGGATATCAGACCAGAGGGGCCAAAGCCCCAGCCAGCAGGCGCCTGAGCTGGCCAGGGCTTACTCAGTTCAATCGAGTATCTGCCCTTCACTTTCTGCCACAGCAAATATCCACTTTGATCACCTCCCTCCCACAAACCAATTATGTAACTTCTTTGATTTTGGTGGCAGCCCCCTTGGTCCCCACCAAAATGTGACTACCGTCTCTATAGCAATGGGTCATAAGCAATGGTCTCCATTCTCAGCGATGTTCCAGATATTCAGCTGTCCCCCTTTTCCCTTGGGAATTTTATTGACTTAAGTCCTTGATGAGCCCCTGGAAGAATGACACCCTCCAGATTTCTGTGAGCTAATCTCGAAGAGACAACCTTAAAAGGCAGAAGTTGGGGATCAAGACTTCCATCCAGCACCATAGAAGCTTAAAATATGCTACAGGAGCTCCTTCCTACTTGTCCCTGTAAACTTAGCCTCTTGCTGACAAATCTTTTGTAGCATAACAAATCATTTGTTAAAGAAAAGGAGAGAGAGAGAGAGAGCACAGAGTGGAGAGGGACAGAGGAAGAGAGAGACTCTCAAGCAGGCTGCCTGCTGAGTAGGGAGCCCAACGAGAGGCTTCATCTCACAACCGTGAGATCATGACCTGAGCCGAAATTATGAGTTAACCAACTGATCCACACACATGCCCCAAACCAAGGGATTTTTATCTTTTTAGACACAAAATGTAGTTGAAAAAAATTCAGAAGAGTGTTGCAACTGGTATGATCAGAAAAGTGACTGCTATGGTAGAAAACAAAGGTAACTAACAGAATCCTAAGTTTAGTTCAGAGACTTATTATCAGGAATTACACACTGTGGCCACACATCCTGTTAAGTGACAAAACAAACGACCCTATACAAAAAAGAAAAGACAAAAAAAAAAAAGATTAAAAACAAAAAAAGAAAAAGACAAGACAAACAGTATGTGTCCCTAGAGAAGAAACATTGAACACCATCCTGGAAAAGGAATCCATTCCATTATCAGCAGGGATTTGGCCTACCCTCATGATGTTTACAAAAAAAACAAAAACAAAAACAAGATATTGGTCTCATGCTAATAAAGGCCACATGTTTATTAGTCAATCAAGAGATTTCTGACCCCAGTGATGTTTATTAGTGAATCAAGAGATTTCTGACCCCAGTGTCTCTGGAAACAAGATCTGCTATAAAGTTTAAAACCACAATGGCAGACTACCAGCTGACTGCAAAATCTATCCGCTCCTTCCTCCTACGCACATGTGTACCCACCTCCCTTGAAGCTAGTGGCCGCCTTACCTCATGAACCATGGGATATGAGCAGGAATGAGGTGTGCAATTTCTGAACCATTAAGATACTCTGAGCTGCTAACTCAGTGGTTTCCTCTACCACCGCCCCTCACCACAGCCTGGACCATGGATCTACCTTAAGTAGCTTCAACCATACAGGTGAAGGCAACAATTGGAGGAATGTTGGATCCCGGATTGATCTTGTGGAGCAAAGCTGTCCAGCTAGGCAGACTAGCCAGACTGACAGGTGAGAAACACACGCCTTCTTTATTACATAAAGGCTTACGCAAGCCTCTGGGAGCTTCGAACCTTAGCTCGAGTTTTACTCTAACTTACATAATTAGGAATCCATCACAGTAACCCGTACTCAGTCTTAAGCTTGGGGGTTCCTAGGTCTGCTCCCATTGATTTTCTCATCACCTTAAAGAAAACAGACACACTTACTCTACTGCCTTCTTGTAGATTTCGATGGCCTTGTCCAAGTCCCCCTCTAGCAAGTGGATCTTCCCCAGCATTATGTAAGTCAGATCGTGCCTGTTAAGATGGAGGGCATTGTGCAGCTGCTCTTGTGCCTGACAAGATTGATGGGAGTAAAGAGAACCAAATCACTACCACAAAAGGACAATGGCTTGGTGTGGCTATCAGAAAGAGCTCCCCCTGTACTCAGGCAGGAACATGACATCTCAGCAAACAGCTCCCACTACCCAAAACCCCTAACACATACCAAAACCGCTTGCTGACAGGACAGCTGGCAACATGAGGTGTCTGCCTTTGGAGCCATGAGGGAGAGTTTTTTATACAAGATGACTAACCTTTCTGAGTGTCTTCTGCTTCTTGATACCCACACCCGTGACTCATACTTTCTAATTCAAAGGAGTGTCAGAGTACAGAATAGAACACTGCCCCGAACTCCATCCCAGCTGCACCGCTGGCCAACTCCACAACCTTCCCCTGGGTGGACCTCATTTTCCTTACCAGTATTTTGATAAATGAATGAAAGGACTGTTCTCATTTATTCATTCAACATGTATCCATTCAGTACCTATTCTAGGTAGGGATACCAGAGCTAACAAAACAAACCCCTTGCTCTGGAAGAGTATCCTAATCTATGACTAAAAGAATTTAAGTCATTATTTGATTCAACAAGTATTTACATCAATGTCAAGTATTATATTTGCTCTGTCAGCCTTACAGTAAAAATCTAAATATAATTCTCCTAATCAGTACAGGTCTGACCAAAGACTAATCCCACCTCTCCCCTGGCTCAGAATAATCCTATGAATAGAAATGTACTTGCTTGGAATATTCTCTGAGGAGAAAACGCTCCTAAGCAAGCATGTAACACTGTGGATCTGCTCAGGAAACAAGGAGACCCACTAAAAATATAAGTTCTTAGATGGAAAGTAACATTAAAAATGGTAACTGTCAGAAATCAAATCCACTTAAAACTTAAATTCATTTCCAGTAATCTTAAAAACTGAAATCATTTGCTGTCAGACAGTAAGATAGCTCACACAATCATGATTACATTTTTAAGACCAAAGGGTTCACTTTTGATATCTAAGTTTTACTGAACATTTGTTTCTATACTGGAAAATCACACTAGGGATGGAAGAGAAGAGGGGAGAGAAGTGATTCGATTGCCATTCCCTCATAATATTTCTAGAGTTTGTCATTTTCTTGCTAAAATCAGAAATGAAAAAAAAAAAACCTGGAAAAACAGATGGATGAAAAATGAGAATAAGTATGGGGATAAACGTATGGCACTTTCAATTTTGGCTGCCAAAATCTCTACAAGCACTTCTCAGGAGTACTACACCGCGAGCGACGGCGCCCCTGCAACAGGCGACCCCTTGGTGGGCGCCCCAGCTCGGCGCTCAACCGCCACCACCATTCCCACACATTACCTTACTGAACTGTTTCAGATAAATGTAGCAGACTCCCAGATTGTGACAGATCTCCTACACACAAAAGAAAGTAAAACAGCATAGGTGTGAAACTCCACAGTTACTAACAGAGTGATACAATAGGCATCTAGGGACTATTACTGTCCAGCAAAGCTGACATTTTAAATGGCACTATAGTTAGTTCTTTTACTAGATTTCATACTTAAATACATTTAATTCTACAAAATGGGTTAATATTAAAAACTCAGTTTATGAGAGATAAAAGCAGAATAAACAGGTGATCTTCCTGGATCCTAGCGATACATACGCAGCCCTAGGCCTTTCTTCTCTAAGAGACTCTTCTCGGAAGAGACTGCCCACAGCTCCCGCTCCCACCCATAAAAGGGTGTGTGTGTGTGTGTGTGTGTGCGCGCGCGTGTGCCGACCAGATTCCTTCTCCTAGGAATCTGGGACTTGACGAGGTGATGTGGGCTCGGGAACTGACACCACCTCTGGAGGCTGCTGAGGCAGAATACATGTCATTGGAGCCAGTCTGCTGAAGTCTGCAAACGCTGGCCCATGGGCCAAATCCATCCTCTGCTTTTCTTGTAAATGAAGATTTACTGGAGCACAGCCACAACCACTTGTTACACATTGCCTATAGAACTTTCACGCTAAGGCTTTAAAGTAGCTGCAACAGAGACTGTATGAAGCCACAACACTTAAAATATTCATTAGACCCTTTACAGAAAGTTTGCCAGATGCTGACCTACAGAAAGAAAAACAAGCAGAAATGCAGAGTAGCTGGTGAGTGACAGCTGTCCAGGTCCAGTTCCCTGAAAGATAAGCCTGCATGTCCTGACCTTGAGTTATACAGAGTCTCTTAAGTTCCCTTGTACTGAATCTCCCTTTATCTGCAGTAGCTTCAGAGAAAGGGGGAAGCAAGGTGAGGAAAGTAGGAAGCAGTGAAGACTTCTTAGTAGTAGTGGAGAGGTGTGGAAGTACATTTAGACCCAGAAGTGTCCCTGTCGGAAGAAACACAGACCCCAGGGCTCAGAGACAAATGGTTTACAATGTGTTCTAAGTCCCCTAAAATAACAACAAAATAGGGATCATTGATGGAGTACCTACTTCACATCAGGCTCTGTGCCAGATGGTTTTCACATATTATTACTTTAATTTCCCCAGAAAACCTGAAACACAGGTATAACGACTCTGATATGAGAGGTAAGAAAACTGAAGGTCAGAGAGGTTAAGTAGTTTGCCTAACTTAAGACAAAGTGTTAGTACTAGGATACTTTGTCCTTTTTTAGGTCTAAATCTTCAGGAGAATTTTAACTATACATAAAGGTAGACAGAATCACCATGGATTCATCACTCTGTTCCTTTAAAAAAAAAAAAAGACCTTATCCCTTAGAAATACATACTGAAACGTTTGTGGATGTTCTGCTGGTATTTTGTGAAGTGGGGAAGATGGGAGTATGGATTGGATCATTGTATGGACAGAGCCCGATTCAGGGCTCAGTCCCATGACCCAGGGGTCATGACCTGAGCCAAAGGCAGAAGCGTAACAACTGAGCCTCCCAGGTGCCCCAGTCATCACCTTTATATTGTTGACTCCAAAATGTATATCTCTAGCCCGGAACACTTGAGTTTCAGATCCTGTATCCAGGCATACACTGGACACATCTCAATTTAGATATCCTACCAGACGCTAAACTCATGTCCATAATCTTACAGACAGGATTTAGCTCTGACTGGCTATCATCCTCCTCTCCCAAAACTGCCTTCTCTTCCTTCCTGTATTTCCTGTTCTAGGTGATTATCCCATAATCCACCAATCCATCTTTGCATCTCTAAGGCATAGCCCAGTGCCTATCATGTAGCAGACTCTCATTTGTTGGAAGAATGACTAAATGAATGAAAGAGTAAATGAATTTTCCCTTAACTGTGGCTTCACTTTGGCCTTTAGCCATAAAGTACTTGGTGGCTTCCCTGTCTTCAGACCTACAGAAGTGACCAACAAATTGAAACTTCTCAAAAGTAATAGTGCCATAAGAACTGCAGGGAACTCCATGCTCACTCTTCGTACTAACCAATCAAATCCTTCACACACAGATCGGTCTTTCCAAGAGTCCTCAGCTACTTGGGGGGGGGGGGGGGAGATTGAAACCAACAGCCTGAGAAAGAAGAACCAAAACAAAGAGAGGAAGGAAAAGATAACGCTGGAAGACAGAACAAAACTTCAAGAGTCAGAGACATGGAGAGACTATGTCCCTGAATGTACAGCAAAAAGACAATGAGGGAGAACACGTGCAATCCAAGAGCCACAGGGAACAAGTACAGAACACACTGAATACAGGGGGAAACACAGTGTGGCACCTGCTGCTTAATATGCACTCTCCTTACTGTCCTTCCTATAAGACCTGAACTTTGTTTACAGTGTCAGTGTGTCCAATGTAAAAACTACACTTCCCAGCCCTCCTTAAAGGGGTCACTTGTGCCATCACACAAGTGGCAGTCTGTTGGGGAATTCTGGGAAAGCTATACTTTCCTAATACAGGACATGTCTTTGTCTCCTTGTTGCTTCCTTTTTCTCCCTGCCTGGAATGATGATGTGATCTTAGCACTGCAGCAGACACCTTGTGACCATGAAGAAAAAGCTGCAGCCCTGACATCCTTGGACCACCAAGCAACTACTCACTTGGATCTGTTTCATGAGAAAAAATAAACCCCTAATTGGTAAAGCCAATGATTAGTCAAAATTTTTATTGCTGATACAGACAGATAATGGAGGAGAAGGGAAAAAAAAATCAAAGAACTACTCAAAATTTCCCTGACCCCAAAGGGGGCAAAGATCCTTAGAGAAAAGCCAACTGGGTCCAGAGATAAGGGGGAAAAAAAAGAAAAGAAACACTTCTAGACCACTCTGACTGGTATTTCAGAACTCCAATGATAAAGAGAAAATCCTTGAAGCTTCTAGAGAGGAAAGTGGAGTTATCAACAAGAATCAGACTGGTAAGAGACTGCCATAAAATCAAGTAGCAATGTCTGCTAAGTTATGAGGCAACATGATTTTTGATCTTACGTTTAGTTAAACCATCAGTCAAGTGTGAGGATAAAATAAAGGTATTTCAGGCATGTAGGTATTTAGTAACAGTAACAAAAGACAGCCTATGACAAATGGAACCATTAGCACACCACTGATGACAAAGACATTCAAGTTCTCCACTTACCCAATCTTTCTGGTTAAGTTTAGCTGCTTCATTATAGACTTCAGTAGCAGCTTTATGTTTTCCCAAAAGAAATCTGTGGAAGAGATACATTTTTTGGAATTAACTTGAAGCTTTTACAGGACTAACTCCACTAGTCTCTCATTTGGTTTATATTCCAGCCTTGCGGAGAATTCTGCAAGCCTCTTCCCTATTACCTAGGACTAATAATACAGGACTAACTCCACTAGTCCCTCATTATGTTCCAACCAGGAGAGAATTCTGCAAGCCTCTTTCCTTTTAGCTGGCTGTGCTATTCTGGCCAATGAGGCTGGCATATGTCAATAACAGAAGCTCTTTTGGTAGAAGCTGCACTGACTGCTGTCCCAGGCTCTTGGTCTCTACACCAATTTTAGTGAAAGTCTTATGTAATTTATTTTCTGTAATGTACCACCAACATAGAATAAAAAAGAAAGAAGCTAAAGTATATATACCAGTTAAGCAAGGACTGCCAGCATTCATCACCACCATCTACTTAAGGGACATTCCCTTCCCTTCCAAGACTAAATCTTTTGCCTTGATATTGATCACAATTCTAAAGAGAGGAAAGGCAATCTGGGCCTCTACACAAAGACAGTGCAAGGATGAATGACAGTAGGTAAGAAAGTCGGGGTGGGAACCCCATGGGACACCTTATGGCTCCAGAATTGAAAAACTACCAGTAGGGGCACCTGGGTGGCTCAGTGGGTTAAGCCTCTGTGGATCGGGCCATGATCGCAGGGTCTTGGGATCGAGCCCCACATCGGGCTCTCTGCCCAGCGGGGAGCCTGCTTCCCCCTCTCTCTGCCTGCCTCTCCACCTACTTGTGATCTCTGTGTGTTAAATAAATTTAAAAATATTTAAAAAAAAAAAAAAAGAAAGAAAGAAAGAAAGAAAAACTACCAGTATACCTAACAGCTTATGAAGACTGGAGTTTGCTTGCATCCAGGAGCTGTCAGGGCATCCACTCACAAACACTATGTCAAGTATTATACTACTGTATAATAATATACATAATAAATACTGTATATAATAATGCTGTATACTATATACAACACTACTGTGTTGGAACAGCAGATGCAAAAAATGCTACGGATGCCAGCAGCATAAGGGGACTGAAGGAACAAGATGTCACCACTTGTACGATAAACAGTATCAGTCTTCCTCCATCATCACACTACACCATACAATGTTTGAAATACTCATTGTTAACTCATCTTCTCAAATTTCAAAATCAATCCGCTCTTAAAGTGGATCCTAGTCTCCCTATTGAACAATTCTCCCTCTCTGCATCAAGCTGCTCAGGTGGCCAGAAGCAGCCCCTGCCTGGGAACGCACTCTACAGTGTTCTCTGTGACTGTGCCGGGGCTTGCTGGCAGCAAATACTCACAAAGATCTGGCCACCTGCTTGAGGTTATCGGCACACTGAGGGCTGAGAACAGCACACGTCTGAAAGAGTTCTAGAGATTCTTGGATGTTTCCTTCCAAGCGAAATATTAATGCTGCCAAGAGACAGAAAACACACACACAAAAACCATCATATTCTGGGGAGAAAAGAGTCTGGTATCAGAAAAATTGGAGAAGAGGGAATTAAAAAAAACATACCAAAGAAATCCTTTGTTTAACACAATCAGATAGGCCTAAACCCTATACCCTCAGGTAGGCTGAAACAAATAGCAAAGTGGTTGACAATCTAAAACTTTTTTTTTAAATAAGATATCTCAAACCTACCTGCTCCTCCATTCTCATTATCCACCATGCAGATAATGAGGTGCCTTGCAAATTATCCTACAAATTCTTCATACTAAGGACATTCCTTGGCTTCCCCGTCAAACACTCTATCATGATAATTCAGACTTCCGTCTATCGATTTCCAGAGTATACCCAAACAGGGCAAGTGCAATCAGGGAGATTCTGGCTGTGAATGCACTAGTATGTTAGACTTGGTTTCAGTATAGCAACCACTCTGAATCAGTAATTTTTCCCAGGCTTAAATTTTTGAAAGAATTTATATGTTTAAGTATTATGAGGTGCTGAGAGTCTGAAACTTGTACTACTGGAAATAAAAGAGATTTTTTTTTTTGCCATGATGTCCTAGATGTGTCAATATCTTACCAATTACGTCAGAAAACCGTATGTTAATCTTAAGGCTGCCAATCCAGTGAGTGGTAAACAAAATCATTCATCACACCAAAGAATCAAAAGGGGAGTTCCTAGGAAAACTGAAGATGCTATAGAGTAAAATTTCAGTCAGTGGTTGCTATATTCGGTTTCTGATAAATTTCATCTGTTCTCTGCCTTACCCTCTATACCTCTAGGCCTTTTCCCTTCATCCTAAAACCCTTATAAAAAATCCTCAAGCCAAACTATGGAAAGAACCAAGATGCCCTTCAACGGACGAATGGATAAGGAAGATGTGGTCCATATACACTATGGAGTATTATGCCTCCATCAGAAAGGATGAATACCCAACTTTTGTAGCAACATGGACGGGACTTGAAGAGATTATGCTGAGTGAAATAAGTCAAGGAGAGAGAGTCAATTATCATATGGTTTCACTTATTTGTGGAGCATAACAAATAGCATGGAGGACAAGGGGAGATGGAGAGGAGAAGGGAGTTGAGGGAAATTGGAAGGGGAGGTGAACCATGAGAGACTATGGACTCTGAAAAACAATCTGAGGGGTTTGAAGTGGCAGGGGGGGGTGGGAGGTTGGGGTACCAGGTGGTGGGTATTATAGAGGGCACGGATTGCATGGAGCACTGGGTGTGCTGAAAAAACAATGAATACTGTTATGCTGAAAATTAATTAATTTAATTTAAAAAAAAAGCTGTGCAACCTTTAGCTAAGTGACTTAACTCCCCTTAATCTCTATGTCTCAGCTATAACATGCTAATGTAACCATCCATTCTGAGGGTTTACTGAGAAAACTGCACAAGGCCATTCATAAGAGCCTCAGTAGAATACCTAGAACACAAGTTTTAATAAATATTTGCTATTCTTCAAAAAAAAAAAAAAATCCTCAGGCCTTTCCTCATCATTTTTTCCTCAGCATTTTTACCTCATTTTTAGCCTGACCATAAGGAGAACTTCCAGAAGCCCCTTCTGGACTTGAAGCTGCTGCCTGAGGCAGGGACCCTAACACCTACTCTGAAAACACTAGCTGGACACTAGAGAATAGGGGGAAGGACAGCAGCAAAAAACAAAAAAACAGTCATTTCTGAGGTCAAATCCCATATAAGAATTATGTTCTGATTTCAAACAACATAATACTGAATAAGACCTTTGTAGAACATTTGACTTTGAAGTGTTCACAGGTAGTTTGCTCTTCTTTCAGAACCTAGGCAAAGTATGCATTTCTCTATCAAGAAGAGAAGAAATATATGTCTTACCTTGGACATAGATAGCATATTCACATAAGCCCTGAGTCTCCTGAAGCTGCTCTTTGATAACAGCCTGAAAGAGGAAGAAAAATACTTCTGAGTAGTAGTTCAGTGTCTTGAGGTGTTTTTAAGAAAAGGTAGGTATAGGCTGTGAGACAGGAATCTATCAAAATCCTAGAGGAGAGGGGCGCCTGGGTGGCTCAGTGGGTTAAAGCCTCTGCCTTCGGCTCAGGTCATGATCCCAGGGTCCTGGGATCGAGCCCCACATCGGGCTCTCTGCTCGGCGAGGAGTCTGCTTCCTCCTCTCTCCTCTCTCTGCCTGCCTCTCTGCCTACTTGTGATCTCTGTCTGTCAAATAAATAAATAAAAATCTAAAAAAAAAAAAAAAAAATCCTAGAGGAGAACAGAGGCAGCAACCTCTTTGACATCAGCCACAGCAACTTCCCTCGTCTCCAAAGGCAAGGGAAACAAAATCAAAAATGAACTACTGGGGCTTCATTAGGATAAAAAAGCTTTTGCACAGCAAATGAAACGGTCGACAAAACTAAAAGGCAACCCATAGTATGGGAGAAGATATTTGCAAATATCAGATAAAGGGCTGGTATCCAACATCTATTAAGAACTTACGAAACTCAACACCCAAAACACAAAAGTCCATCCAGTCAAGAAATGGGCAGAAGACATGAACAGACATTTCTCCAAAGAAGACATCTAAATGGTCAACGGACACATGAAAAGATGCTCTACCTCACTGGGCATCAGAGAAATACAAATCAAAACCACAATGAGATACCAGCTCACACCAGACAGAATGGCTAAAATTAACAAGTTAGTAAACAATAGGGGTTGGTGAGCATGTGGAGAAAGGGGAGCCCTCTTACATTGTTGGGAATGCAAACTGATGTAGCCACTGTGGAAGACAATATGGAGGTTCCTCAAAGAGTTAAAAATAGAGTTACCCTACCACCCAGCAATTGCACTTCTAGGTATTTATCCAAAGGATACAGAACATGATTCCAAGGGGCACCTGCACCCCACTGTTTATAGCAGCAATGTCCATAACAGCCAAACTATGGAAAGAGCTCCGATGTCCCCTGACAGATGAATGATTACAAAAGACGTGGGGTATATACACAATAGAATATTACTCCGTCGGGCGCCTGGGTGGCTCAGTGGGTTAAGCCACTGCCTTCAGCTCAGGTCATGATCTCAGAGTCCTGGGATCGAGTCCCGCATCGGGCTCTCTGCTCGGCAGGGAGCCTGCTTCCTCCTCTCTCTCTCTCTCTGCCTGCCTCTCTGCCTACTTGTGATCTCTGTCAAATAAATAAATAAAATCTTTAAAAAAAAAAAAAAAAGAGAATATTACTCCGTCATCAAAAAGAATGAAATCTGGCCATTTGCAACGTTGTGGATGGAACTACAGGGTATTATGCTACACAAAAAAAGTCAAAGAAAGACAAATACCATATGATTTCACTTATATGTAGAATTTAAGAAACAAAACAGATGAGGCACCTGGGTGGCTCAGTCAGTTGGATGTTTGCCTTCAGCTCAGATCATCATCCAGGGTCCTGGGATCAAGCCCCGCACTGGGCTTCCTGCTCAGTGGGGAGTCTGCTTTTTCCTCTCCCTCTGCCCCTCCCCACCTCTTGTGCTCTCTCTCTCAAATAAATAAATAAAATCTTTAAAAAAAAAAAGGAAAAGAAAAGAAAACAGATGAACACAGGGAAAAGGGAAAAAAAAGTAAAATGAAAACAGAGAGGGAGGCAAACCGTAAGATTCTTAACTGTAGGAAAGCTGAGGAGAGCTGGGTGGGGGGATGGGATAACTGGGTGATGGGAATTAAGGAGGGCACTTGATATAATGAGCACTGAGTGTTATATGCAACTCATGAATCACTAAATTCTACCCCTGAAACTAATAATGCAGTATATGTTAACTAAACTGAATTTAAATTAAAAATTAAAAAAAAAAGAAAAGAAAAGGTAGACATGGCAAAGAGATACGTAAGAAATCTATAGAATACAAATAACTACTAATAATGTTTGTCTGGAATTTTTTTGAAATCTTAACTCTCTTGTGTTTACTTATAATAGAACAGGGGTCAGCAAACTATGGCCCAGAGGCCAAATCTAGGACACACAGTCTGTTTTTGTAAAGCTCTCAAACTAAGAGTAGTTTGCATATTTTTAAAGGGTTATAAAAAAAAAAGAAGAGAAGATGAAGAATATGAAACAGAGACTGTGGCCTACAAGCCCAAAATATTTACCATCTGGCTCCTTACAGAAAAGCTTGCCAAACCTCATCTAGAATCTAGGCAAGCTAAAGAAAATATGAAAAGAGTTCCAGGCATCACTGTAGATGCCAGGGGCTGTCTGATATCAAAATATAGGCTCTCTCTTCCTCCTGTGACAGGCTAAGCCCAGGATGAGCTAGGAGTTCAAAGAACTCTTGAGTCTAACTTAAGAGAATCAAGGAAAGCCTTCTGGAGTCAACAGTTTTAAAATCCTGTGTTGGCAGGGATTGGAGGAGAAGCTGGGTGGAGAAGAGTGTCAGGGAGAAAAAGGCTTCAAATGCCATGCTAAAAAAGTTGAGAGCAATGGGAGAATTTTGGTAAGTTTTAAGCAGGAAGTAACCTGATTCTACTTGCTTTATAGAAAAGTCATTTTTGGAGCACTGTTGAAAACAGATGGAAAGGAGGCAAGATTAGTATAAGGATTCTTACAGTGATTTAAACAGAAAATGATGGAAATTAACTAAGGCCTAGAGAGAGAAGAAAGTGGACCATTTCAAGAGATAATAGACAAGGATCTCCAGAATGTAATGATTATTTATAATACATTAGGGAAAATGGGTCAGGGGATTCTGACAGACAGATGGATGAATGAAGGTACCTATCCCTGCAACAGCGTACAAGAGAAGGAATAGGTCTGGAGGAAAGTAGATTAATTCAACTACAGAAAAGCTAAACCTGAAACGCCTGTGAAGCGCCAGTAGGCATCAGCTTGGTCTGAAGACCAGAGCAAATGTACGAAATGCGCAGAAAAAGTGGTTAAGGATGGGACCTAGGACCATCCCCAGCTCTTAAGAAATATAGGGGAAGAGAAGCCAAAATTAGGAAATGGAAAAAGGAGAAGGGAAACAATAAAGGGACAATATCATAGAACGAAAGAAAGAAACCTTTTAAGATTCATGCTGGTACTAAACATTGGTAGTTCGGCCTGCCTCTCACGGCTCTATCGTTATATTCACTCACCTTGCATGCTTCGTAATCCTTCCGGATATAGTGGAGATGTATTAACCAGTTCTGCTTCTCCAAAATTGGAAACTCTTGACCTGGGCAGCATATTTTAACAAAACAAACACCACAGTCGTTATTAGATTTTCCCCTTAAGCATTGTGCTCACATGTAACTAGAGACATACTGCAGGATCACATTAAATCCTTCATGCTGCTGCCACAAGAATATCATCGAAATACACATCTAAATGTGTAGATTTTTAAACTACAAGATACTTGTCCTACTATTACACATTGAATATATGCTTCTCCTCAGTTTTTGTATGCTTCTCGTCAGTTTTTGTGGCTTGACATCAGTTTCTCAGATCACAACTTGGCCTGAGAAAAATAAAATCATCTTTTGTCTCTTCTTGCTTTCTCTCTCCCTGGTTATTGAAGGTGAATAAGATGACTCTCTAAAGCGTATTTCAGGAATATTACCAACATCTAATGTCCTATCTGATAGATCAGAGGACCAAAAATAGTTAAACACAGTCCTAGCAATAGAAGGTAAAATATTATACACTGCTGCCCAGGAATGAGAAGGCAACAATGACAAAAAATCTATTGGAGTCACTGAAAACGATTTATGATAAACCCTAAAATAAATTACTATCCCTTTGAATTCAAAAGTTTAAAAATATGGGTAAAAATTCATTAAGAGAGGCGCCTGGGTGGCTCAGTCAGTTAAGAGGCTGTTTTTCGGCTTGGGTCATGATCTCAGTGTCCTGGGATCGAGACCCTCATCAGGCTCCCTGCTCAGCGGGGAGCCTGCTTCTCCCTCCCCCTCTGCCTGCCACTCTACTTGTGCTCTCTCTATATATATAAATAAAGAAATAAAATCTTTTTTTTAAGATTTTTATTTATTTATTTGACAGACAGAAATCACAAGTGGGCAGAGAGGCAGGCAGAGAGAGAAAGGAGAAAGCAGGCTCTCCGCTGAGCAGAAAGCCCGAGGCAGGGCTCGATCCCAGGACCCTGGGATCATGACCTGAGCTGAAGGCAGAGGTCTTAACCCACTGAGCCACCCAGGCGCCCAGAAATAAAATCTTTTAAAAAAATTTATTAAGAAATTACTTTTCTGTGGAGAAAAAAAGAGAGAGAGAGAGAAGGATTCACACCAAACTCAGAACAGTGGTGAGGAAGGGGGAGGGAGGAAAGTTTTAAAAAGGAGACTTCAGGGGCACCTGCATGGCTCAGCTGGTTAAGCACCTGACTCTTGATTTTGGCTCAGGTCATGATCTCAGGGTCATGGGATCCAGCCCCACATCCGGCTCCACACTAGGAGTGGAACCTGCTTAAGAGTCTCTCTCAGGGCACCTGGGTGGCTCAGTCATTTAGCGTCTGCCTTCAGCTCAGGTCATGGTCCCAGGGTCCTGGGATCAAGCTCCGTATTGGGCTCCATGCTCCTCAGGGAGTCTACTTCTCCCTCTTCCAATCTCCCAGCTTGTGTTCCCTCCCTCACTCTCTCTCTCTGTCAAGTAAATAAATAAAATCTTCAAAAAAAAAAGTCTCTCTCTCCCTCTGCCCCTACACAACCGACTCTTAAAAAAGGGGTGGGGGGAGACCTTAGTTCTTTAATGCTTTAATTTCTCAAAAAAATAAAAATCACTAAAGGATACGTGACTAAATGTTTTTATTTATTAAATCTGGCCAGTCAGTACATGGAGGTTCGTGTTTTTCTATGCACTTTAATACATATTTGAAATACTCTCTCTCAAAAATGTAAAAGAAAGAATATAGCGGGAAACATGATGGAAATGATTTCTAATTATTTGCAATAATTTGTTTCATAACCTTAGAAGATACATTAATGGAAAACCTAAGACTTATAGGTCCATAAAATGACAGGAAGGAAAAAAAGCCTTATTGTGACCCAGAGTCAGTGGAGCCAGAACACAGTAGGGAATATCAATGGAATTTATAAGATAAAATTATGACAAGAAAGTACGGCTATGGTTTTCTATGCCAGAAGGAAGGGAAAAAAGGCAAAATGTTAAGTAGCGGACTCATCTTCCAGTAACCCATACTCAGAGTGGGACCTTGCTAGTCAGCAAGGACCTATCTGAGGATCTTCGATGACTTTTGTTTCCTTCCTTCTCTTTCCTCAAGCCCCATCAGTCAACAGATCTTAAGCCATTTACATTCCACCTGACCACTTCTGGAATTAAATTTCCTATTAAAGGCCATACAAATCACTAAGCTTAGAGGTGGGTGTGGGTGAAGGGGTGTGTGTGCGCACACACGCATGTAAAGTGGGTAGAGAGCTACACTGTAAGTGTAGTTCCGGGATTAGTGGCTCAGTGAGTCATCTAGGGCTAAGTCTCATTTGTACAGCCTACCACTCTGTCACCTACCCTCTGAAGGGCAAGAGTAGGAGACACTGATATCTCTGAGTTCAAAATATCATGAAGTATCACTACTTCTATAGGTTTCAGCTGTAGAAAAAATTCATAAAAAGCAAATCTGAGTTTTGCTACTATTAAAATCTCACAATGACAGATGAGTAATTTTCTCCGTTTCCTGGATGAAAAATGGAGAAAAAAAATATTCAATTTGCAGGGCAGCTTGAGCCCAAAGGCTCAAGGAAGACCTAGAGATTAGAAGAAGGGAAGGCATCATCAAATCCAAAGGCTTAACGGTCATTTCACACTACTAGAGACAGAGTTTGTCTAAATGCTAAGAGAATTTTACCTTCATCAGAGATTTTAGAAATCATTTTAGTGCCCCATAACTGTCCTATTATTGTATGATCTTGAGAAATATACAGTTAACCCATCTATAAAACAGAGAGTCATTCATTCATTCAACAAATATTCACTGAGTATCTACCATGTGCCAGGTACTGTTCTAGGCACTGGGGATACAAAAGTGAACAAAGCTGACCTCCTGCCTTAAATCGGTGGGGACAGATTTGGGGGGAAATCAGAGTGTGCTAGCGGAAGGGATAGATAATATATATGAGTGATATTTTTCTATGGAAAAAAAGCAAGAGAAGTGGGACAAGGAGTACAGAGTAAGAGGTTACATCTTTAAGTAGGAGGGTCAAGGAATATAATACTCTCACAGAGTTGGGAAGATTCAAAGACAATATACAGAGGTTCAATTTCTGGCACACAATTAAGTCCTACAAGTTTGAACTGTTGTTCTATTTTTATTATCTGTATTATTAGTTATTTTTCAAAGATGAGGGAATTCTGGATGCCTCAGAATCTTGAGTCTATAGTTAGAATTTACCTGTAAATGTGTGAATTGAATTTCTTGTATTCCAAATCATTGCCCACTCCAATTCCCTACAAACAGGAGTACTAGTTTCTACATGTTTTCACAAGTATTATGAGAATTACCTACACAAAAGATCCTCTAAAAAAAAGGCACAATAAAGGCAAAGTCGAGCCTCCTCTATTTTACAGTGAAGAATTGTGGTCATCTCTGATGCTACACTTCAGGAGCCTCTATTACCACAGAGATCAGAGGGCCAGCTGATGAGACGAAGACAAGGTGATGTCTTTCAGCTACTGTACAAAAACTTCATCCGTATCTCCAGTTCCCACACTGCCCTTTCGTCATCACCAAGGCAGTGTGGGTGGAAGGCTGGCAACCTGGCAACCATACTGCCTTGGCCCTTCTCTTCTCCTGACCCCATTCTACTCTTTTGTGACATCCCTCCTCTTTCCTTCCCCCTCTAAGGGTACACTAGACTTCTATGTGAAACAACTACATAACCAAATAAACGTGACAACTGTAAGAATCCTTCTCCCTTGTAATTTGCCCTAGATGCCAAATTCTCTCAGTAATGGCCCTAACTCAAATGTTATATTACACTTTGATTAATGCTAGGAAATAACATCCTGGATATATGAGGGCTGAGCAGAAAGTTATTGTGCTTTGAACTTTCAGTTGAAAAATTTTCTAAAACAATTAACACTTTTGTAAGTACACCATAAATGAAGCCTTCTTTGATAAAGGATCTCTTCCAGGATGAGCAGACATAGCACATGGTTTTTTATGTAGAATTCCCATCCTGATTCAGTACCAACCTTCTGGGGACCTATAGCAAATTATTTAACTTCTCTGGGACCCCATTTTTCCCTCAGTAACTTTCAGTGGAGGGCGCCTGGCTTGCTCAGTTAAGCGTCTGCCTTCGGCTTAGGTCATGATCCCAGGGTTCTGGGATCAAGTCCTATATCAGGCTCCCTGCTCAGTGAGAAGTCTGCTTCTCCCTCTACCATCCCCACTGACTGTCATCTCTTGTCTCAAATAAATAAGTAAAATCTTTAAAAAATAATTTTCAGGGGTGCCTTGGTGGCTCAGTGGGCTAAAGCCTCTGCCATCAGCTCAGGTCATGATCCCCAGGGTCCTGGGATTGAGCCCCACATCGGGCTCTCTGCTCTGGAGCCTGCTTCCCCTACTCCCCTGCCTGCCTCTCTGCCTACTTGTGATCTCTGTCAAATAAATAAATAAAATCTTTGGGACGCCTGGGTGGCTCAGTTGGTTAAGCAGCTGCCTTCGGCTCAGGTCATGATCCCAGCGTCCTGGGATCGAGTCCCACATCGGGCTCCTTGCTCGGCAGGGAGTCTGCTCCTCCCTCTGCCTCTGCCTGCCATTCTGTCTGCCTGTGTTCACGCGCGCTCTCTCTGACCAAAAAAAAAAAAAAATCTTTAAAAATAATAATAATTTTCAGTGGAAAATTATGAAAAATCTGAAAGTGGCCATTCAATAAATGCTAATTTCCTCATATTATAACAGAACTAATAATACTTTTCTACTTCCATATATTATTTGGGACATTGGAAGATACAACAAATCTTCTCCTGAGGCAAGGGAAATAAAAGTAAAAATAAACTATTGGGACTACATCAAAATAAAAAGCTTCTGGACAGTAAAGGAAACCAACAAAACTGGAAGACAAGACAACCTACTGAATGGAAGAAGATATTTGTAAATGACATATCTGGTAAGGGATTGGTATCCAAATACATAAAGACCTTACACAACTTAACACCCCAAAAGTAATCCAATTAAAAATGGGCAGAAGACATGAACATTTTTCCAAAGACATATAGATGGCTAACAGATACATGAAAAGATGCTTAACCCCACTCATCATCAGGTAAATGCAAATCAAAACCACAATGAGCTCTCACTTGACAACTGTCAGAATCAACAACACAAGAAGCAACAATTGTTGGTGAGGATGTGGAGAAAAAGGAACCCTTTTGAGCTGTTGGTGGGAATGCAAACTGGTGCAGCCACTGTGGAAGACAGTATGGAGATTCATCAAAAAGTTAAAAACAGAATTACCATATGATCTAATAATTCCACTACTAGGTATTGACCCCCCAAAACACGGAAACACTAATTCAAAAAAATACATGCACTCCTATGTTTATTGCAGTATTTAAAATAGCCAGATTATGGAAGCAGTCCAAGTGTCCATCGACAGATGGATTGATAAAGAAGATGTGGGGTGTGTGTGTGTGTGTGTGTGTGTGTCTATACATGTGTGCATAGAATATTACTCAGCCATAAAAAAGAATGAAATCTTGCCATTTGCGGCAACATGGATGGATCTAAAAAGCATAATGTTAAGTGAAATAAGTCAGTCAGAAAAAGACAAATACCATATGATTTCACTCATATGAGGAATTTAAGAATCAAAACGAACAAAGCGGGGAAAAACAGACAAACCAAAAACAGACTCTTAACTACAGAGAGCAAACCGACCGTGCTGGGGCGGGAAAAAGTAAAGGGATTAAGAGTAAACTTACCTTGATTAGCACTGAGTAATATATGGAACTGCTGAATCACTATACTGTACACTCGAAACTAATATAACACTGTATGTTAACTATACCAGAATTTTTAGAAAGAGGACAAATCTTGAAACAAACGTAAATTTAAGACATCTTTATTACTATCAATCTGAGCTTTCTATCAGTCAGGGTCTAACAAGGGAACATGAGAACCACTTGAGAATTTAAAACAGAGCGACTTCAAAGCAGTGAACGGGTGATGAAAGAAATGAGAGGCCCACCAGGGAATGGTGGGGCAAATCAGAGGTTAGCATGGGAGCAAAAAAATCTACCACTGGAAGAGAAAAGGGGAGGAAATATGTTGCTACCAGTATCCAAGGCCGAAGGTACCAGGAAGAAACTAAAAACAAGATGGCCTGACTGGCAGAAGCAACAGAAGAGATGCTTCCAGAGACCACCCACTCCTCCAACTTCCCCAAGCAAAAATAAAGGGAGGAAAACCCTACGTTGTTCTTCCTCCTGCCCTCTAATCTCCTTCCAGTTCCTCTCACCTGCTAACCCAGACAGAAACTGCTGACACAGAGGCCTGTTAAGGAAAGAAGTCTGCAAGTGTCAGCTCTTCACAAGACACAGCAAAGAAGGGAAGGGTGAGGAATGGATCTGAGGGCAAATAGGTCCAGGATCAGCAGAAACATCGACTCTGTTCATAAATGATGATGGAGAAGGAAGAGGACACAGGACCAAGTCAGTACTCACCCTATATAAATGCCAGAAGCTGGCTTTTAAAAAGTTATTATTCTTAAATTATTTCCTATCCAATTGGTTTGCTTCTTGTGAGCTTAAAATAGATGAGGAAGAAAGAAAAAGTCATATAAAAAGATCAATTATGACCAAAAAAAATCAATTATGGTTTTACTACATATCCTATTTTACTTACTCAAATCAAAATTTAACAATTACATTTATCCTTTTTAGGGATGCATGGGTATGTATGTATCCCCCCATTTATATTAATAAATTTTTATTATTATATATTGATTCGTATGAATTACTTATATTCTCTAAGTACACAGAATATATTAGAATATATAATTTATTTATATATATATTTCGTATATATCCACATCAAAGTGTTTTCCTCCCCTACTAGTCCACTGAATGGTCCTTTGAGGCTAGCAAGTTCTATACCTCATGGACTATTCCAACACAGCAGATGAGGAAATTAAGACTCCAGAGGCTAAGTGATTTGCTCACTTTCACCAGCTAATTAATGAATGAGGCAGGGCTATAACCCAAATCTTCATGGTTACTCATTAAACTACACCAACCATTAAAGATTTTCCAATTTTAAAATGTGTTTGTGCTGTCAACTAGATGTAACTTAGCAACACAAAATTAAATTAGATTTAAAGGTTTTTCTATGATAGGAAAAGCAGAAGAGAACTTTTTATTTTTAAGGAATTTCTATGCCTATAGAAATGCATGGAGACAAATGCACATGTATACACGCATACAAAAGAGATTAAATATATCTGGAAACTGCCTACTTATATCTACTGAACCTAAATCTATCCTTCCACTGACCAAGCAATCCTACTCCTAAGTACATGTGTATACCCAAATAACTTCATTGTGGCCTTATGCATAACACTTTAAAATCAAAGTATCCCAAATGTTCATCAAGAGTAAACTGAACAGGGGCACCTGGGTAGCTCAGTCGGTTAAGCATCTGCCTTCAGCTCAGGTCATGAACCCAGGGTCCTGGGATCAAGCCCCGAATTAGGCTCCCTGCTCAGCAAGGAGGCTGCTTCTCCCTTCTCCCACTGCCCCTCCTCTGGTGCTCACTTGCTCTCTCTCAGAAATAAATAAAAACTTAAAAATAAATAAACAAACAAATAAAGAGTAAACTGAATAAACTAGGGTATAGCCTTATAGTGGAATACTATATAACAAATGAAAAAGATACAAAAAGATATTTTTTAAGTACATACTAAATGATTCTGTTTATATTAAGTTCAAAAGCACAGCAAAACTGATCCACATACTTTAAGTCAGATATAAGTAACCACATTTGGGAGTAGTAGGGAGCAGGAGGGAGGGCCTCTGGGATGCTGTGAAAATTTATTGAGGCTATACAATTATGATCTATGCACTTTTTTATGCATGCTACGTACTGATTTTTAAAAAGTGTCATCAATCAAAGTAAATACCTCCTTCACAAAAAGAATTAATTTCTACAATACCAGTACAGAAGAGGAGGGGGCACAAAACTCTGTGACTAAGGGTAAATTTCTCAAGACACAAAAAGCATTAATCATAAAAGAAAAAAACATAAATCAGCCTCATCAAAATGAAAACTTCTAAAAATTAAAATCATCAAAATATGCATTAAGAAAGTGAACAGGAAAGAATCAGTCGGGAATGAATCATAATATGTAGAACAGACAAAAGAACTTGTATCCCCAGTACAGAATTCTTACAAATCAATAAGAAGAAAACAAATAACCCAATTTCAAAACAGGCAAAAGCCTTGAATATTTCTTTCACAAAGTAAGTGATCAGTAAGTATTGTTGAAAAAGTATTCAACATCACCAGTGATAAATTTAAAGCAAATTAAAGTCACAATAAGATACTACAACATATTTACCAGCATGTCTAATATGAAAAAGACTGAGAGTACCAAAGAATTTATAGCAACCAGTCTGGCAGGCTCATTTAAAGTTAATACATACAGTTTATATATGACCCAGCAATTTCATTCCCCAGGTACTTACTGTTGAGAGATTAAAACACATGTCACTCACACACAAAAAAATACATAAATGAATGTTCACAGAAGCTTTTACATAACAGTCAAAAACTGGAAACAACACAAATGTTCATCAGTAAGAGAATGGATAACTGGTATATTAAGACATACAATGGAATATTAGCACGTTTAAAAAAATTAAAAACTGGGACACCTGGGTGGCTCAGTTGGTTAAGCGGCTGCCTTCGGCTCAGGTCATGATCCCAGCGTCCTGGGATCGAGTCCCACATCGGGCTCCTTGCTCGGCAGGGAGCCTGCTTCTCCCTGTGCCTCTAGCCTGCCACTCTGTCTGCCTGTGCTTGTGCTCTGTCTCTCTCTCTAACAAACAAATAAAATCTTAAAAAAATTAAAAACTAAAAAACTACTGATACATTACAGCAACATGGATGAATCTCAAAAACAGAGGAAAAGATAACTAAAGCTAAACAGTATGTATTATTCATTCCCTCTGTAAGAACTTCAAGCACAGACAAAATTAATTTATAGGGACAGAAATCAGAGTGGGTCCTCCTAGAGAATCAAAGGGAGGACTGCTTGGAAAGGGGCATGAGGAAACTTTCTGGATGAGAAAGACGTTTAATTTGTTCTGAGTAATGATTACATGAGTACATATGTTAGTCAAAATTCAAGAGTTGGGCACTTAAGGGACACCAGGGTGGCTCAGTCAGTTAGGCATCCAACTCCTGATTTTGGCTCAGGTTATGATCTCAGGGTTGTGAGATCGACCCCACCTCAGGCTCTACACTCAGCGGGGAGTTTGCTTGAGATTCTTCTCTCCTCCTCTCCCTCTGCCCCACCCTCATGCATGCATTCTTTCTCTCGTTCTCTATCAAAAAAAAAAAAAAAAGGGGGGGGGGGACACCTGGGTGACTGAGTGGGTTATATGTCCGCCTTTCACTCAGGTCATGATCCCAGGGTCCTAGGATTAAGTGTCACATCAGGCTCCCTGCTTAGCAGGGAGACTGCTTCTCCCTCTACCTGCTGCTCTCCCTGGTTTGTGTTCTCTCTCTCCACCCCCCGCCCCGTCTCTCTACCTCTCTGACAAATAATAAAATCTTCAAAAAAAAAAAGACTTGGATGCTTAGGATCTATAGATCTTATTAGCACTTCCATTTAAATGAAATAAATGTTTCTTTAAAAAGAAACAGCATTGTTCTTTAAAAACAACAACAACAAAATTACCACATGATCCAGCAATTCCACTATTAAGTATACACCTAAAAGAAATGAAAGCAGGGAGCCATTTCTGCATTTGCTGCTAAAGTAGTCCTTCCAAAGAAGCTAAGGCCATGTTGGGGCAAAGCCTCCACTTCATCCTGTGAATAGCCTGGCAGCTGCCAGTCCAACACTTTCACTGGCATCTCCTGGGCCCTCCTGCACAATGAGGAGGTGACGGTTATGGAGGTTACAATCAATGCTCTCATCAACACAGCCAAAGTAAATGATGAACCTCTCTGACCAGGCTTGTGGGCAAAGACTCTGGCCATTGTCTACACGGGAGTCTCATCTGCAAAGGGTGGCGGACCTGCCCCCTTCACCACTGTGGCCTCAGCTGAGGAAAGAAAGTGAATCATAGAAAGAACCTGAGGAGGCTGACAGTATGCACTTTGGTCTATTTGACTAAATCTCTTTTATAACATGTTCAATAAAAAGCTGAACTCTTAAAAAAAAAAACAATGAATGAAAGAGAGAGAAAAGAAAAACAGGGACTCAGACACTTGTACACCAATGTTCATAGCAGTGTTACTGACAATAGAAGGTGAATCAACTCAAATGACAATCCATGACTGAATGGATAAATAAAATGTGGTATATTATGGAATACGGAATGGAATATTACTCAACCTTAAAGAGGAATTAAATTCCAACACATGTACCACATGGATGAACCCTGAAGATATTACTGCTAACTACAATAAGCCAGAAACAAAGGACAAATACCATATGATTCCACTTATGTGACATAAACCTGGACTGATCAAGAGACAGAAAGTAGAATATTATTGATAAAGAAAATGTGATACACGCATACACACACACAGGAATACTATTCAGCCACAAAAAAAAGAAAGATTCTTTTTTTTCCATTCATGACATGGATGGGCCTAGAGGACATTATGATAAGTCAAGTAAAGTCAAAGGGAAAGATTAAACTGTATGATTTCACTGATATGCCGAATCTAAAAGGAAAAAAATCGAACTCATAGAGAACAGATTGGTGATTGCCAGTGGTGGGGGTGGAGGGTGGGCAAAAGCATGAAGGGAGTCAAAAGGTATAAACTTCCAGTTATAAGATAAATAAGTTCTGGGATGTAAAGTACAGCACAGTGACTAATGTAAACAATACAGTAACCATATATCTGAAAGTACTAAGAGATCTTAAAAGTTCTCATCTCACACACAAATTTTGAAATTATATGAGGATGTTAACTAAACTTACTGCAGTAATCATTCTGCAATATACACACTATCAAATCATCATTATATAATATAATATCATGTCAGTTATATCTCAATAAAACTGGGGGAAAAAAAGAAAAAGGAAAAGGAAAGTAGAATGGTGAGTCCCAGGTGCTGGGGGAAGGGAGGAATGCGGAGTTATTGTTTAATGGGTACAAAGATTCAGTCTGAGCCCTTTCTGCCTCTCCTGCCACCATGGCACCCGTGAAAGAGTTTGTGGCGAAGGGGGGCAAATAAAGAAAGCAAGTTCTGAAGTTTACCCTTGATTGCACCCACCCTGTAGAAGATGCTGCCAATTTTGAACAGTTTTCTTCAAGAGAGTATCAAAGTGAATGGAAAAGCTGGAAATCTCTGTGGAGGGGTGGTAACAACTGAAAGGAGCAAAAGCAAGATTACTCCGTAACTTCTGAGGTGCCTTTTTCCAAAAGGTATTTGAAATATCTCACCAAAACACACCTGAAGAAGAACAATCTCCGTGACTGGCTGCACACAGTCGCTAACAGCAAAGAGAGTTATGAATTACATTACATCCGGATTAACCAAGATGAGGAAGAGAAGGAAGATGAGGATTAGAACTAGTTGGTCTGGAATATTTTATATAATTTAAAATAAAATTTAGGAAACAAAAAAGATTCAGCTGGAGAAAATGGAAATGTTTGGACATGGACAGTAGTGACAGCAGCTAAACAATGTGAATGTACTTAATGCCACAAAAATATACACTTGAAAATGTCTAAGATGATAAATTTCATGTTCTGTATATTTTACCACAATAAAAAAAAAATGCCAATGCTCAGCTCAATTTAATCAGTGAAGTGGTAGGGCAAAAGCCAGATTACAATAGACTAAGAAAACAGAGCTGAAGATATGGAGACAATTAAGATTAAGTATCTCTTCAAAAAGCAAATCAATAAAAGTCATTCACTGTTACAGGGGAAACACTGAAGTGAGATAACTGTTTATCAAAGATGCTGTAAGAGCAATCTCTTGTGAATTGTAAACTGAATTAGATAACAACTAAATTACCTTCCGACTCTACAATTCTATGTACGCAAGAATGGAAACATAGAAAAAGGGAACAGTATTAATGAAGTTAAAGTACGGATCTATAAAATCAGTACTGGAAACCAAAAAACAGATAGTAATTACTTTGTAGAAGAAATTGTTATACACAGCATAGAAAATGACATATTTCCAGAGTATCTGTAACATTCCCAACCTCCACAACCTTTACATTCTTTAATACTGACACATTATGGGGCGCCCGGGTGGCACAGTGGGTTGGGCATTGGTTTTGACTGGGGTCTGACCTCTGGGTCATGGGTTCGAGCTCCACATCAGGCTCTGGTCTCAGTGGGGAGTCTGCCTGGGATTCTCTCTTCCTCTGCCCCTCTCCCCACTCTAAAATAAATAAATAAACCTTAAAACAAACCTGACACATTAAAAATAATCTATGGAGGGGCAGCTGGCTAGACAGTCAGTAAAGCCTATCACTCTTAAGCTCAGGGCCGTGATTTTAAACCCCACATTGGGTAGGGAGCCTACCTAAAATTTTTAAAAAAATTTTTTTTAATTCAAAAGAAAAAATCTCTATGGAAGCAACCCAAATGTCCATCAACAAACAAACTGATAAACAAAATGTGGTATATACATATAATGGAATATTATTCAGCCTTAAAAGGGAATGGAATTCCGTACAACATGCTACAACACAGATGAACCTTGCAAACATTATGCTAAGTGGAATAAAAGCAAGATACAAAAAGGCAAATATTATATGATTTTGCTTATATGAAACAACTAGAAGAGGCAAATTCAGAGAAACAAAGTAGAACAGAGGTTATCAGGGCTTAGAGGTGAGGAAGAAATGGAGAGTTATTATTTAATGGGTACATAATGTTTGTATATGGTGATGAAACAGGTTTTGAAATACATAGTGGTTATGGTTGTACAACACAGTGAATGTAATTAATGCCACTAAATTGTACATCTAAAAATGTTTAAAGAGGTAAATTTTATGTTACATATATTTTGCCTCAATAAAAAATGTCTTCTATTAAAAAAATACCCTGAAAGCAAACCTCAAGCTGAGACCAAGTTTCTCACAAGTAATTATATTGTCTCAGGTTATAGACAAAACTCATGCTGGGCTATAGCCACCCCCAAATGGAAAAGGCGTCCAGTGGAAACTCCTTAAACAACGGAAATATACCCACGAAGTAAATCAATTCACTCACCTCAATGATGGTTAGGGTCCTCAACTGAAAGCCAGAAGAAAGTCACCTGAGGTCATACCATAGGGAAAAATAAGAGGACTTAAGTAGCCCCATGTAGGATATTATTTTCTCAGAACCATCAAGTAATTCTGGTAAACAATTCCAAACAAGAAGTTCCTTGTTCGTGAAAAAGTTCAGATATATTTGGACAAAAATCCCAAACGGAAAGTCATTTACCCCTTCCACAGCTGGCAGTCACCATCCTCAAGAGTCAAATGAGGATTACAGGCCTCTCAGACTGAGGGTGGGATGTCTTTGGGAGACAACAAGCAAGTCCAGACTCAGAGATGCTCAGTCAAAATGCCCTCAACTATTCCTTGTTCAGATGAAGTCTTTCTGCTTGCTAATTCAACTTCTGTGTGAACTTTTCATGTTAAATTTATCAGCTTCCTGCCTTCCACCTTCAAGTGTCATACTGTTTAAACAAAGCAGTGGTTCTCAACTAGGAATAATTTTGGACCCAAGAGACATACGGCAATATCTGGGACGTTTGGTTGTCACAACTGGGCACTACTAACTTGTACTAGGTAGAGGCTAGTGATGCTGTTAACATCCTACAACATAGAGGTTAATCTCCCACCATAAAGAATTATTGTGCCCAAAATGTCAATACTGTCAAGGCTGAGAAAATCTGAACTACAGGTTAATAAGACACCCAAGGATTTCACAGTGAAATGTGAAAGCTTTTTGTGCAAAATACTACTTTAATGTTTAATTTTTCAACTAAAGTTCATTAGTTCTTAAGGCTGATATTTATCCTGTTTTCTTTATATTCCTTATATTTTCCAAATTTCTATGATGAACTTGTGTTGATTTTTCTGATTTTAAAATAAAATAAATAAAATAAGAACCATTATCCTTTCCTTTTTCTGTAATAGTCTATTTGCCTAAAGACAATTCCTGCAGGTTGGCACTGTATTTTTTTTCTACTCACATTTTATTCTTTATTGCTCTGTATCTGGAGCAGGAGTGACCAAAACTTGAGTTTACTGTATCATCTTAACTGGAAGCCCAATTTCATATCAGAATTCAAGAGAAATTACTGAGTAATATTAAAGCAAGTTTTATACAAAACAAACTATTTTCTGATATTCTATTTTTCAGAATCAATCATTTTACAAACCCGTACAATATTAAAATGTGTGATTCAGATATCTACACTTTTTAAAATGTTTTTGTCAGGGCACCTGAGTGGCTCAGTGGGTTAAGCCTCTGCCTTCGGCCCAGGTCATGATCTCAGGGTCCTGGGATCGAGCCCTGCATCGGGCTCTCTGCTCAGTGGGGAGCCTGCTTTCCGCTCTCTCTCTGCCTGCTTCTCTGCCTACTTGTGATCTTTGTCTGTCAAATGAATAAATAAAATCTTTTTTAAAAAATTAAAAATAAATTAATTAATTAAATAAAATGTTTTTGTCATAAAAGGCAAAAGAAAGGAAAAGAGAAGTAATCAGTAGCAGCAGCACTACAAGCAAAGAGACAGAATAAACAGAAAGAGAAAAACAGAGATGACGCAGATAACGGAAAGAGAAGCAAGCTCAGCACTAATGATTCCTAAAACACTGTGCCAGAGGGAGGACAGTCTGACAGCCTCCCCTGCAGCCTCATTTATATATCCATATACCACTTACCTATCGTCTGTACCTATCGTCTGTGCTCTGCAGCCAGCAGTGATTACCCTGACTCCTCAAAATTCACTCCTAATCAATTGATTAAATTAAACTAATCATGGTAATCCTATCTCCCTTGCCCACGACTGGCAGGCCTATCAATCTGACCCAATGAAAAGAGTATTCCTAAGAGGTTCTGGGGGAAAAAAGGCCTTTCTTATTTTTAAAAGAGAACCATAGGAAGCCAGACCATATCTCTGGCATTGGACCAACAGATGCCTAATGCTAATGGCAGCTTTAATTCAGGAAAAAACAGGCATCGCAGAGCAGAGTGGAAAAGCAGAAAGAACTCAGGGCTTTATATATCAATGAATTGTGTGACCAATGCTAGAGTCCATTTTAATTCTGGACTTCCTCTTATATTGGCCGAAAAAATTTATTATTTATGCCACTTTGAGTTGGATTTTCTGTTATTTACTACTGAAAATACAGAAAGGAACAACAAAAAAAATTAAAACTTCACATGTTCACACTACTCACAGATAATCATGATAATCATAATCATGGTTGTCAATTTATCATTTTCTTCTTAATCCTTTGCTTTTTAAGAAAAATATTTGTCTGTAGACAATTCTAAATCCTTTTAAAAAATAAACATTATTTTAAATAGCTACATAGTATTTATTTGCATGAATGAATGATCACTTAGCTTGTTTTATTGGTGAATATGTAGATTGTTTCCAATAAATCACTATTATCAATAATTCTGTAATGAATATTTTGCTTAAGAAAAAAATTACATATGTGTTGAGGATACTTTGTTAGGATAGATTCTTAAAACAGGAAGTACTAAATTAAATAATATGAACTTTTACAGTTCCTGATACTTACTGACAAACTTTTACTCAGAAGTATTATGTCAATTCACACATATTTCTCTGCACACAAGAGGTGCCTTGATAATTTTTAAATATAAAAAACTTGCTCATCACTCCAGTTCTACATGATACTAAAGAGGAAAAAGAGGACAATGCTTAGCTAAAACTTTACCTCCAAAATTAAATCAAGACTAGACTTTCAATTCCTTTAAATCTGTCTTTCTTTTCAGACTGAAGAGAGAGAAAAAAATGTTGGCTTTTTTAAACTAAATGGTACTGTATAAATGACTAACGGACACATGAAAAAAATGTTCATCATCATTAGCCATCAGGGAAATTCAAATCAAAACCACGCCTGGGTGGCTCAGTTGGTTAAGGGACTGCCTTCAGCTCAGGTCATGATCCTGGAGTCCCGGAATCCAGTCCCACATCCAGCTTCCTGCTTGGCAGGGAGTCTGCTTCACCCTCTGACCCTCCCTCTTCTCATGCTCTCTCTTTCTCTCTCTCAAATAAATAAATAAAATCTTTAAAAAAAAAAAAAAAACCCACACTGAGACACCACCTCACACCAGTTAGAATGGCAAAAATTGACAAACCAAGAAAAAACAAATGTTGAAGAGGCTGTAAAGAAAGGGGATCCCTCTTACATTGTTGGTGGAAATGCAAGGTGGTGCAGCCACTCTGGAAAACAGTGTGGCAGTTCCCCCAAAAAAATTAAAAATAGAGCTACCCTATGACCCAGCAATCGCACTACTGGGTATCTACCCCAAAGATACAGATGCAGTGAAAAGAAGGGCCATGTGCACCCCAATGTTCATAGCAGCAATGGCCACAACAGCCAAACTGTGGAAAGAGCAGAGATGTCCTTCAACAGACAAATGGATAAAGATGTGGTCCATATATACAATGGAATACTACTCAGCCATCAGGAAGGATGAATACCCAACTTTTGCATCAACATGGATGGGACTGGAGATTATGCTAAGTGAAATAAGTCAAGCAGAGAAAGCCAATCATCATATGGTTTCAGTTATTTGAGGAACATAAGGAATAGCATGGAGGACATTAGGAGAAGGAAGGGAAAAATGAAGTGAGGGGGATTCAGAGGGGAAGATGAAACATGAGAGACTACGGACTCCGAGAAACAAACTGAGAGTTTTAAAGGGGAGGAGGATGAGGGAATTGGTTAGTCCAGTGATGGGTATTAAGGAGGGCATGTACTGCATGGAGCACTGGGTGTTAATATGCAAACAGTGAATCACAGAACACTACATAAAAAACTAATGATGTACTGTATGGAGACTAACATCACATAATAAAAAAACGGTACTGTATAAGGTTCTCAGAATCAAATTTTTAAATAAAACCCTGAGATAACTGAAGCAAATAACTTAAAATTAAAAAAGACATGAATCAATCACTAATAAAATAAGCCAATAACCTCAAAAATTACCTCAACAACAAAAAGACAACTCACTATAGAAATGGGTAAAGCATTTGATGGATAGCTCTACAAAGAACAAATCCAAATGGCCAATAAGAATATGAGAAGAGATGCCTAATATCTTTCATCATTATGCAAATGGTAACCACAATGAGATACTACATCACACCTACTAGGATAGCTATGTTTAAAAAAAAAAAAAGGCAGCAGAAAAAACAATGTTGGCAAGGATGTGGAGAAATTAGAGCCTTTGCACATGCAGCTGCTGTATTAGACAATCTGGCATTTCCTCAAAAAACTAAACATAGAATTACTATAGGATCCAGCAATTCCATTCCTAGATACACACCCAAAAGTAATGAAAGCAGCATCTCAAACAGAAATTTGTGCACCAATGTTCACTGCAGCATTATTCACAACAACCTAAAGTTGAAAACCACCCATGTCCATTAAAAAAATGAATGGATAAAAAAAAGTGAGATACACACACAATGGATTATCATTCAGCCTTAAAAAAGAATGAATTCTGGGGCGCCTGGGTGGCTCAGTGGGTTAAGCCACTGCCTTCGGCTCGGGTCGTGATCTCGGGGTCCTGGGATCGAGTCCCGCGTCGGGCTCTCTGCTCAGCAGGGAGTCTGCTTCCTCCTCTCTCTCTGCCTGCCTCTCTGCCTACGTGTGATCTCGGTCTGTCAAATAAATAAACAAACTCTTTTTGAAAAAAAATTTTTTTTTCTGGGGGCACCTGGCTGGCTCAGTTGGAAGAGCATGCGACTCCTGATCTCAGAGTTGTTTAAGTTCAAGGCCCATACTGGGCGTAGAGATTACTAAAACTAAATAAACTTTAAAAAAAAAGATGTTTTTCAGGGCGTCTAGGTGGCTCTGTGGGTTAAAGCTTCTGCCCTCAGCTCAGGTCATGATCTCAGGGTCCTAGGATCAAGCCCTGCATCGGGCTCTCTGCTCAGCTGGGAGCCTGCTTCCCCCTCTCTCTCTGCCTGCCTCTCTGACTACCTGTGATCTCTGTCAAATAAACAAATAAAATCTTTAAAAAAAAAAAAAAAAGCTGTTTCTCTGCTCTAGAATCATCTAACACCATAGGTTAGGAGTTAGCTGTCATGTCTCTTTAGTCTTCTTTAATTTTTGTCTTCCATTTCCTTGACATTTTTCTTTTTAATGCAGGCTAGTTATTTTGTAGACTATGTCTCAATTTGGGTTCATCTAATATTTCTTCAAGATTTTTGGCAAGAATACCACAGAAGTGATTTAGAAAGCATAGGATACTGATGTGCTCCATCACTGTGACGTTTTAACTTACATCATTTGGTCAAGGTAGTGTCTGGCAAATTTTTCCACTATGAAGTTATTACTACTTTATAATTAAAATATATCTTATGGAGAGATATTTAAAGACTTAAGTAAATATCCTGTTCCCCATCAAACTTTTACCCACTAGTTTAGATCCACTGAGTTACTGCAATGATGGCTGCCAAACGTTAATTTTCTTTCATTCTACACTTACTAGTTATCATTCTATTTTAAATGAGTGTTTCCTTTTCCGTATTAGTATACTTCTATCAGTATGCACTGATGCATTCTTATTTTATTCCATGTGTTATAAACCATTGCTATATTGCTGAAGGCTTAAATCACTCCAGAACTGGCCAGTGGACAGAGAAAGCCCTTCAAACCCACTTCTGTGTTCTGACAAACTTTCTAACACAAGATATCCCAGGTTCATCTTGTACTCTCCTAGCCTTACTTATGGAATTAGGCAGAATTTCTCTAAGGAACCCTGGTTCCTTTTACTGAAAAACACTACATAGAAACTAAGATCTGGGTGCTAAACATGCTCATGGCTACTAGGATGTCATTGCTGCTAACCCTTCTAAGTGGACAGAAGTAGGAAAAAATATATTCTACTAATTATGTATCTATATTAAAAGCCATGTTGCAATACTGATATCTTCGATTCCAATCTAATCCATTAGGCTTTAATCTCACCTCTCCCTTTTCTGTATTATAACTCCCTACTCCAACAATAAGAAAACTTGACTCCAATAAACCACAGCATATTTGCTTTTGCTCGCATTTTATTTTTAAGATTTTTGTTTTTTGGGTGCCTGGGTGGCTCAGTGGGTTAAGCCTCTGTCTTTGGCTCGGGTCACGATCTTAGGGTCCTGGGATCGAGTCCCACATGGGCCTCTCTGCTCAGCGGGGAGCCTGCTTCCCCCATCTCTGCCTGCCTCTCTGCCTACTTGTCATCTGTCACTGTATGTCAAATAAATAAATAAAATCTTTAAAAAAAAGAAAAGATTTTTGTTTTTCCAATTTTTACTGAAACAATACATGATACCAAAAATTGGAAATACACAGAAAGACATACCTAAAGAAGTGTCATATCCCCCATCCTTTCCATGGCATTTCCACACAAGGCCCTGTAGATAGCCAATCTCATCTGTTTCTGATATAGCCTTCTGGTGATTTTTGTGTGTGTGTGTGAAAATAAGCACATACATATTTTTTATTTCTCCTCCATTAAGATTTTATTTATTTATTTGACAGACAGAGATAACAAATAGGCAAAGAGGCAGGCAGAGAGAGAGAGAGGGGAAAACAGGCTCCCCGCTGAGCAGAGATTCCCGATGTGGGGCTTACCCTGAGATCATGACCTGAGCCAAAGGCAGAGGCTTAACTGACTGAGCCACCCCTCCCCCTCTTTCTTATAAAAATGTAGTATACAGCAACTTCTCCTTTACACTGTTTTTTTTTTTTTTTTTTTTTTTTTTAAAGACAATTTATCTTGGGGCGCCTGGGTGGCTCAGTGGGTTAAAGCCTCTGCCTTCAGCTCAGGTCATGATCTCAGGGTCCTGGGATCGAGCCCCACATTGGGCTCTCTGCTCAGCAGGGAGCCTGCTTCCCCCTCTCTCTCTCTGCCTGCCTCTCTGCCTACTTGTGATCTCTGTCTGTCAAATAAATAAAAATAAAATCTTTTAAAAAATAAAAAATAAAAAAAAATAAAGACAATTTATCTTGGAAATCACTTTATATCAAATCATATTAATCTTTTTTAAAAGATTTTATTTATTTATTTGACAGACAGAGATCACAAGTAAGTAGAGAGGCAGGCAGAGAGAGAGAGGAGGAAGCAGGCTCCCTGCTGAGCAGAGAGCCCAATGTGGGGCTCGATCCCAGGACCCTGGGATCATGACCTGAGCTGAAGGCAGAGGCTTTAACCCACTGAGCCATCCAGGTGCCCCAAATCATATTAATCTTACTCTTTTAAAGTGGCATAGTACTCTATTATGTGGCTATATACACTACAGTTTATTCAAACACTCTTTATGTTCAGCCATTTAAGTTTCCAATATTTAACAATCACAGCAGTGCAATAAATAATAGCTAAAAACCCTTTGTTTATTGTAGAGATACTATCTTCAGAGTAAAGTCCTAGAAATGTGATCACAGAGTTTTATTAGATTTTGCCAAATTCTCTTCCATAATAGCCATAATAATTGAGATTCTCACTAGCAGTGTAAGACAATGCCTATTTCCCACAGCCTCACAAATTGAGTAAGTACTCACATTTCTTAATTTTAGTTACCCTGATAGGTGAGAAATGTTAACTTAGTATGGATTTAATTTTAATTTCTCTTACTCTGAATCAGCTTGAACATATTTTTCATGCACCCAAAGGTCATTCTTATAGTGGTGTGTGTGTGTGTGCGCACATACACACGCATAAATCGTGACTGTTTTATCCATTTTTCTTTTTTTTTTCTTTTTTTTTTAAAGATTTTATTTATTTATTTGACAGAGAGATCACAAGTAGGCAGAGAGGCAAGCAGAGAAGTTTCGGGGAGGAAGCAGGCTCCCCACTGAGCAGAAAGCCCGATTTGGGGCTTGATCCCAGGACCCTGGGATCATGACCTGAGCCAAAGGCAGAGGCTTCAACCCACTGAGCCACCCAGGCACCCCAATCCATTTTTCTATTGAGTATTTGTCTTTCTTCCCCCACCCAAGTTTTTAAGAGTTCTTTAGATATTAGGGATATCAGGTATTATATGTGATATATGTTGCCAATGTATTAATTCACTATATTATTTTGCTTTGTCTTTCCTTATTGTGCCTTTTGCCATGATATATATATATATATATATGGTAATATTTTTATGAGATAACATTTATCAATCTTGTATTACCTCTGGCAATACCTCTTTTAGTATTTGCATGGTTATGTACATTTAGTTTAGATCTCTGACTCATCTGGAGTTTATTCTTGTGTACGATATCAAGTATAAATCTAATTTTTTCTTTATCAAAATGGCTATCCAGTTGTCCCAGCACAATTTTTTAAAAAATACATCTTTACTCCAGTAATTTGAGACACCATATACTTTATCATACTAAATTGCCAAATGTAGGGGCGCCTGGGTGGCTGTCATTAAACACCTGCCTTCGGCTCAGGTCATGATCTCAGCATCCTGAGATCAAGCCCCACGTCAGGCTCCCTGCTTAGCTAGGAGCCTGTTTCTCCCTCTGCCTCTCCCCTTCTCATTCTGTGTCTCCCACCCTTGCTTGTGCTCTCTCCCTCTCAAATAAATAAAAATTTTTTAAAAATAATAAACAAATAAATTGCCAAGTGTATTTGAGTCTATTTCTGAATTTTTTTCCCCACTGGCTTCTTTTCTTTCTCTCTCTTTTTTTAAGATTTATATTTCAAAAAGAGAGATTTATTTATTCATTTGAGAAAGAGAGTGTATACATGAGCAGGGTGGAAGAGCAGAGGGAGGACAAGCACAGTCTTGCACAACCATGAAGCCCACTTGGTACTGGATCTCATGACCCTAAGATCAGGACCTAAGCTGAAACCAAGAGTCAGTCACTCAACCAACTATGCTACCCAGGTGCCCCCTGCAACCCACACTGGTTTATCCTCTAATTGTATACCAGTACTATACTGTTTTAATTATAGAGGCTTCACAGTATTTTTAATATCTGTTAGGGAAAATTGTGAACTCATGGCAATAAATTAGACAATTTGGATAAAGTGAAAAAAATTCCCTGAAAGACAAAAACTACCAAGGCTCAATTAAGAAGAATTAAGTAATCTGTTTAGCCTTATCTCTATTAAGTAAGTTGAATTTGTTGTTGAAAACATTTCTACGAAGAAAATATCAGGCCCAAATGGCTTCAAAGAAACATTACAACAAATACTTAAGGATGAAATTAGTCCATTCTCCACAAACTTCCAGAAAATTAAATAGGAAAGACTACTTCCCAAATAATTTATGAGGTATAAGGAACACTCACACTTTGCAGAAGGAAATACAAACAGTTTAACTACTTTGGAAAACAGTTTGGCAATAAAACTAAACAGATACTCAAAATACCATCCAGCAATCCTGTTCCAAGACACTTCACAAATGAAATAAAAATATGTTCACACAAAACCCTCTAGGCAAATATTTCTATAGCAGCTGTATTTGTAATAGCCAAAAACCCAAATGTCCTTTGGTGAATGGGTAGATGAATGAGCTGCAGTATACACACACAACTGAATACTACTCATCAATAAAAAGAAACTCAAATATACAACATGGATAAATCTCAAAAATATTACACTAGGTGAAAAAAGCCACTCAAAAGGTTACATAATGTATGCTTCATTTAAATGATATTCTTGGGGCATTTGAGTGGCTCAGTTGGTTAAGCATCTGCCTTAGACTCAGGTCAAGATCTCAGGGTTCTGGGATCGAACCCTGTATCCAGTTCCTGGCTCCTCAGGGAGCCTGGTTCTCCCTCTCCCTCTGCCTGCCACTTCCCCTGCTTGCGAGCTTGCTCCTACTCTTTCTCAAATAAATAAAATCTTAAAAATATATAAATAAATGATATTCTCAAAGAGACAAAACTATAGGTAGAAAAAAATCAGTGATTGCCAACAACTGGAAGTGGAAGAAGTGGTTTACTACAAAGTCAAGGTCAATTTTTGAGACTGATCAAGCTGTTCCATACCTTGATTGAGGTGGTGGTGGTAGTCACATGACTATTTTCACTTGTCAAAACTCCCAGAACTTTATGTTTAAAAAAAAAAAAAAAGGTGAATTTGACTGTATGTAAACTACGCATTACCTATACAAACACTAATCAAAGCAAAACTGGAACAGCTCTATTATCATCAGACAAAGCTGACTTCAAATAAGGAATATTATCAGGAATAGAAGAGAGACATTCCATAATGATAAAAGAGCCAATTCACCAAGAACTCAAACAACCCTAAATGTTTTTGCATCCAACAACAGATCTTCAAAATACAAAAGTAAAAATTGATAGTTTTCTTTTTTTAAGAGTTTATTTATTTGTCAGAGAGAGTGAGCACAAGCAGACAGAGTGGCAGGCAGAGGCAGAGGGAGAAGCAGGCTCCCTGCTGAGCAAGGAACCTGATGTGGGACTCGATCCCAGGACGCTGGGATCATGATCTGAGTCAAAGGCAGCCGCTTAACCAACTGAGCCACCCCGGCATCCCAGAAACTGATAGATCTTTAAGTAGAAACAGACAAACCCATAATTACATGTGCCTACTTCAACACTTTTCTCTCATTAAGGGTTATCAGTATCTTCTCGATAAGGATATTAATATCTGTGCCAATAAGTACAAAGATGAACAACATTATCAAACAACTTGACCTGACATTTATAGATTACTCCATCCAACAGAACAATACACCTTTTTTTCAAAGCACATGGAATATTCACCAACATAGACCACATTCTGGGCCATAAAACAAATCACATAAAGTATGTTTTTTAACTATAACTAGAATTAAACTAGAAACCAGTAACAACAACAACAAAGAAATATCTGGAAAAATCCCATATTTAGGGAAATTAATCAATACTTTTCTTAACTGTACATGGGTTAAAGGGGAACACAAAGGAAATTTTAAAATATTCAGAAGTTTATAAAAGTCAAAACATTTGAAATGTATATGAACCAGTTAAACAGTGTTTAGAAGGAAATGTAAAGCACTAAATGCTTACAACAGAAAAGACCTCAAACCAATAATCTGTTTCTACCTTTAGAAACTGCAGAAAGAAAAAAGAAACTGCAAATTAAACACAGTATTAGATAAGCGCAGACATCAATGAAATTGAAACAGAAAAGAGAGAAGAAAAAATAAAATCAAAAGTTGGTTGTTTGAAAAGATCAGGAAAGTGGATAAACCTCTAGCCAAGCTGACCAAGAAAAAAAAGACAGGAGACATAAACATCAAAATCAGGAACAGAGAGACTACCACAACACATCCTAAAAGGAAGGTCTAAAAAGACATTAAAAGAAAACTACAGGAGTATCATGACCTTTATGCCAATAAATTTGATAACTGAGATGAAATGGACAAAATTTCTTTGAAAGAAAAACATTACCAAATCTCTCCCTGAAAGAAATACATATAATCTGGGGCACCTGGGTGGTTCAGTGGGTTAAGCCTCTGCCTTCTTCTTAGGTCATGGTCTTGGCGTCCTGGGATCCAGCCCTGCATTGGGCTTTCTGCTCAGCAGGGAGCCTGCTTCCCTTCCTCTCTCTCTGCCTGCCTCTCTACCTATTTGTGATCTGTCAAATAAATAAATAAAATCTTTTTAAAAATACATACAATCTGAATAGCCCCATATCTATTAAAGAAACTGAGTTTGTACTTAAATGTCTTCCAACAAAGAGGAAATCCAGACATAGACTGCTTCGTCGTCACACTCTAGCAAACATTTAAGACACAACACCAATTCTATACAAAGTCTTCCAGGAAAGAGAAGAGGGAATAGCTCCCAACTTGTTTTGAGGCCAGCATAACCCTGATACCAAAAAAAAGACAAAATCATTGCAAAAAAAAAAAGAACAATAATAACAAAGACCAACAGCCTTCGTGAACAGAGCAAAAGTCCTTAACAAAAATTAGCAAATTGAATCTAGTAACATGTAAAAAGGTTAATATATCATGACCATGTGGGGTTACCCCAGGAATTCAAAAGCCAGCACAACATTCCGAAGAGTAAATGTAATTCACCATTCTGACAGATAAAATCTTGGGCTGTGGAACCCAGAAATTAAGGAAGGTTAAAAGGTATACCCTTGATATTTTAGGTGCCTGTGACACTTCTCTGCACAACTCCAAAGGTATCATTTAACTGTAGTCATTGTATTCTACATGAATGATATCCTTCGAACTGTAAAATGTAGTGGTATTGCAAATGTGTAAAATGGGTGACCAAAAGGCAATTAGACTCTGTGCTGGACTAAAAGAAATAAAAGATCCAGATGAAGAGATTTTTACCTTCCAGATATTCCACTTGGTCTTGTTCACACCTGAAATATTCTGTTTAGTCCTGACCTTTATACTTCCAGGGGGAACAATGAATTTCACCAGAGAACCAAAGCAATAATGGCAAAGAGTTCTAGACATTTCATACAAAAAGAGTTGAAAAAACTGGAAGGCATACACTACACTTCAATAATTTGCTTATATCTTCTATGTCCTGAAGACTGCCAATCCCTGAGGGCAGAATCCATGCCCTATTTATCTTTGTATTCCCGACACCTATCACTGGTCCTGGAACTGGTAAGTACTCATGTATGAAGGATTCAAGAACAGGAAAAAACAAATTTTAATCACAGAAATCCGAAAGTGGGAAGAAAGGATTAGATGAGGTACTACAGCACTGTTACTTCCTTTTTTTTTTTTAATAATTTTTTTAATTAACATATAATGTACTATTAGCCCCAGGGATACAGGTCTGTGAATTGCCAGGGTTACACACCTCACAGCACTCACCATAGCACATACCTTCCCCAATGTCCATAACCCAACCACCCTCTCTCCCTCCCCTCCCCCGCCAGCAACCCTCAGTTTGTTTTGTGAGATTAAGAGTCTCTTATGGTTTGTTTCCCTCCCAATCCCATCTTGTTTCATTTATTCTTTTCCTACCCTCCCAAGCCCCCCACATTGCCTCTCAAATAGCACTGTTACTTCTTATAGCATAACGTGTCAAATGTGACCCTTTACCCCATAGCTATCAGCTTTGTATCTCATTAGCCTGAATTGGGGACAGGCCAATTTTTTACTAGTATATACTAATTAGAGCTCTCCTGGACTGGGAGTCAGTCAAACCATGGAGTCTGACTCTGGAGGAAGATGGAAAGAACACTGGAGAAACAATCATAAAACCCACTAGCCCCTAGCTACCTAACTAGCCAAATACATCAGCATTTAAACGGAATGAGAAACATCACAGCAAGATGGGTCTCATGTCCAGAAATGATGTAAAAAATATTAGCAACTATGTTAGATATTATAAGAAACACCTAAGCTTCACAAATAATCTAAATTATAAATGTAATGCTCTTTCAATGAAAGAAGTATTCCTGAAAAACTCTGAAAACAAGTTCTGAAGGCAATCATATGTTCCAACAACTTGTATTATAATTTCAGAGGAACAGAAATTCCCCAAGTAAGCTAAACAATTTACTGGCAAATGAAATTTAAAAATCTTAGCAGACAACAGGAAAACACATGCTGCAAAAGGATGTATTGCCTGTTAAACATAACTCATAATGCAGACAAGAACTACACCCATGACCCTGGATAAGTCATGCCCCTTCCCTCAGCCTTAGATTTCCTCATCTAGAAAATTAAATAGATACATGGGTAAATAATAAAATAGATGGTCTTTTCTGCTAAATAAAAAGTTTGGGTATTTTCTAAGTTTGTTAGACATTAGACATGCTTATTAGACATCGACGGAATATCCAATATAGTACGCTGCAATTTGATACAAGCCTTACTAGGACTTTACTATAAGTTAACAAATTAAGGAATCCTATTCCTCTAAATAAAATAGAACATATCTCTATCAGATTTTTAAATGCAGTTCTTCATAGTATATGCCCTTACCTAGTCTTCACAGACTCAATTTTCATAAAACCTCATACTTACTTAACACAGACATGAGATTATATGAGGTCTGATACGTACCATGGGAACTTCAGTGTTTTTTTCCACAAGAAGAAAATACATATTGACATAATAATAAAGGCCCATTTAAACATATTTACAGGCAAAATCAATCCCAAAATATCTAACAACTCCATAAAATAAGAGCATGGTGTGGAGGAATATTTAGACAATTACTGCTTTTCTCCAAAAGTCACATTTTTAAAAGCTCTAATGCATACACAACAAAGAATCAATAGAAATTCTGTGCAAATAGACACATACAATGAAACTGCAAACCAACCTTTTTTTAGCCGAGGTTTCCGAGATTCAGCAGATGCAGGAAAGGGAGTTCTCTGAAAACAGAGGAGTCTATGTTAAACCATCACCATAAATTTTGCTAACTTAAAAAAGCATTCAAATAATCATAATCGGTAGCTCTCCAATCATGCAATTAATCCATTAACTACACACAGGCACAAAGAAAAATTAAAAATCATTTTTAATGTGGTTTAAAAAGCAAATATCAAGTCATACATTTGCTATCCAAACTATTACTAATGTATAATGCATACTTATAATATATACTTATGTGTAATATATAGTTATACATATTTTTAAGGTTTTATTTATTTATTTGAAAGAGAGCATGAGCGGGAGGAGGGAGAAGGTGAGGGAATCTCAAGCAAACTCTAGACAGAGTGAGGAGACTGATGTGGGGCTTGATCCCATGACCCCAAGCTCATGACCCAAGCAGAAACCAAGAGTCAGACATTTAACCAACTGAGCCACCTAGACATTTAACCAACTGAGCCAGCTAGACACCCTGTGTAATATATAATTATAATGCATAAAATGTGCACAAATAAATGTACTAAGTTCTTAGGCACTGCATATTACCATTATACTTAATGCTATACATCTTAACAACCAAACCAAAAAAGTAGTAATTTTGATAAAAAGAAGTTTATGAGTCATCTATACAGAAATTACCTAGCACTCAACTCAAGGAGTTGGGTTGCTGTTTGTTTTTTAAGATTTACTTAATTCAGAGAGGAAGCGAGCAAGTATGAGCAAGGGGGAGGGGCAAAGGGAGAGGGAGAGAGAATCCTCAAGCAGACTCCCTGCTGAGCATGTAGCCCCATGCAGGGATTGATCCCAGGACCCTGAGATCATGACCTGAGCTGAAATCAGAGTTGGATGCTTAACCAAATGAGTCACTCAGCGCCCCTATGAGGGAGTTTTTTTTTAAAGGGACATTACTGAATATAGTAAATACTATCTTATGCTCTAACTTTGCAGGAAATCTTCAAATGGATTTTTCTTATAACTACTTCCTATGTTACATATGATATGGTAAGATATAGGCAAAAATAATGGTTGAAAATTTCCAGAAGTAATGAGAGACACTAATCTTTAGATTCAGAATGCTCAACCAATCCTGACCAGGTTAAATGAAAATAAACCCACACTTGCATATATCACAAGGACCTGCAACCAGAGACAAAAAGTTCTTAAAAGCATCCAAAAAAAAAAAAAAAAAAGTATCACCAGATGAGCTATACAGAAAAGACAATTAGACTGACAGCTGGGATCTCAACAACTGAAAATGGTAAATAAGACATGATAAGAAAAATCAGTCCCATGTCTCAGGTGCTAAGTAAAATGAACGTTAATCTAAACACAAGGTCAGCGAACTATGGCCTGCAGGTCAAACAAATTCAGCCCGTTTTTATATGACCAACAAACTAAGAATGTCTTTTACATTTTTTTAAAAAGATTTTATTTATTTACTTATTTATTTAGAGAGAGCGAGCGAGTGAGCACACATACTTGTGTGAGCAGGCAAGGGCACGGGGGAAAGAATCTGAAGTAGACCAGGGAGCCTGATGCAGGGCTCAACCCCATGAGCATGAGATCATGACCTGAGTCAAAACCAAGAGGGGTGCCTGGGTGGCTCAGTGGGTTAAGCCGCTGCCTTCGACTCGGGTCATGACCTCAGGGTCCTGGGATCGAGCCCTGCATGGGGTTCTCTGCTCAGCAGGGAGCCTGCTTCCTCCTCTCTCTCTGCTTGCTTATGATCTCTCTCTGTCAAATAAATAAATAAAATCTTAAACAAAACAAAACAAAAAAGCCAAGAGTCAGACACTCAAACAATAGGGCTACAGAGGCATCCGTGTTTTTACATTTTTAATGGTATTTACATTTTTTAATATTTTTTAACTCCTGAAAATCATATAAAATTCAAATTTAAGTGTCTAAAATAAAATTTTATCAGAACACCGTCACACACACGTTTATTTATTGTCTATGGTTGTTTCCACACTACAACTGCATACCTGAGTTACTTGCAACAGAGACTGGCTCACAAAGCCCAAAATATTTATTACTGGCCCTTTTAAAAAATGGTTTGCCAACCTCAGATCTAAACTCTTACATCTATCAAAACTAACTTTCCCGGCACCTGGCTGGCTCAGTTGGAAGAGAATGTGACTCTTGATCTCAGTGTTTTAAGTCTGAGCCCCATGCTGCGTGTAGAGATTACTTAAAGAAAAAAAAAAAAAAAAACTTTAAAAAAATGTTGTTTAAATAAACTTTTTAAAGGATACACATTAGGAAAAAGGAAAAGAACCCCAGGGGCGCCTGGTTGGCTCAGTCATTAGGTGTCTGCCTTCGCTTCAGGTCATGATCCCAGGGTCCTGGGATCAATCCCTGCATCAGGCTCCCTGCTCCACGGGAAGCCTGTTCTCCCTCTCCCACTCCCCCTTTTTGTGTTCCCTCTTTCACTGTGTCTGTCAGAAAAATAAATAAAATCTTAAAAAGAAGAAGAAGAAGAAGAAGAACCCCAGAATGAAGGAGTGGAATGAGCAAAGGAACTGGTAAAATATGGAAGTATTCTAAACATTCACTGACTTAATAACACAAAAGTGTAATTTGTGGTGTTGAGAAACACAAAAACTACAAAACTGAACAAAAGCTGCATGAACTGGCAGAAAGCAAAGGGTAATAAAGCATTTGATAATCCCTACATTACTGAATTTTAAATTTGAACTTTCAGTTCAATATGTAATATTAAAAATTATATATAAGTTACAAGTAATTAAATGAGAAGAGGAGAGAGAAAAAAGAAACTCAGCAAAAAAGAAAAAAAGAAGGCAAGAAAAGAAGGAGAAAAAAATCAAATTCTCCAGTTATATTATCAGGATAGATGTTTTTAAAAATCTAGACGTATGCTATTTATATAAAGACACATCTAAAACAGAAAAGCAAAGTAAATGATAGAAAAATTTACACCAGGAAAACAGAAACAAAAAGAAAACTAAAGTAGCAATATTAACATTAAACAAAACAGACTTCAAGAGACAAAGCTTTATAAGGGAAATTAAAATGAATTAAGATAGATAGAAGACTAAAATGAACAAGGCAAATTTTAAAAACCTCAAGAGAAAATATAGGCTAGGGAAAGATTACTTCAGGAAGATATAAAAGCACAAACCAATTGAGAAAAGATCTAAATACTCAACTACATTAAAATTAAGAACTTCTGTTCCAAAAAGGAAGGGAAGACAGAAAACTAAGAGCAGATATTTGCAATACAAAACCAAAAAGAAAGAAAGAAAAAAAAAGATAAGGATTAACAGCCAGAAACTGTAACTACAAAACAAACAATAAAAAGAAAATAAGAAAAATATCAAAGTAGAAAAATAAGCAAAACATGGGGTTCCTGGGTGGCTCAGTCAGTAAGGTGTCTGCCTTAGGCTCAGATCATGATCCCAGGGTCCTGGGATGGAGCCCCACATCAGGCTTCCTGCTCAACTGGGAGTCTGCTCCTCCCTCTCCCTCTACCCCACCCTCTTCTTCTGTCCCTCCCCTACACCCCTCCTGTTCTCCCCTCACTAGCTCTGCTCTCTCAAATAAATAAGTAAAAATTCTTAAAAAAAGAAAAAGAAGAAAGAAAAAGCAGCAAAATACATGAATCAGGCATTGAACAAAAAAGGAAAAGGGGCAACCACTACTGCCTCCACCCCATTAATAATCAGGTAAATGTCAGTTAAAATAACATTAAGACTTGGGATGCCTGGGTGGTTCAGTCGGTTAAGTGACTGCCTTCAGCTCAGGTCAGGATCCATGTCCTGGGATCAAGCTGTGCTCAGCTGGGAACCTGCTTCTCCCTCTCCCTCTGCTTGCCACTCCCCCCCTCTGCTTGCACTATCCCTGTCAAATAAAGAAATAAAAACTTAAAAAAAAAAATCTCAATTAAAAAAAGTCAGGGGCACCTGGGTGGCTCAGTCATTGGGCGTCTGCCTTTGGCTTGGGTCATGATCCTAGAGCCCTAGGACTGAGCCCCGCATAGGGCTCCCAGCTCAGCGGGAGGCCTGCTTCTCCCTCTCCCTCTGTCGCTGCTTCCGTTCCCTCTTTCACTGTGTCTCTGTCAAATAAATAAATAAAATCTTTAATTAAAAAAAATCACCCATTAAGTATTAGCGAGGTAACATGCCTGACAGACCCCTGCGATCATCTAAAGGAAAGTGATCTTGCAATAACCAAACTTTTTGTCTAGTATAACTTCCCTGTTCAACTCCTTTCTGCCTATGAAAGCCTTCCATTTTGTACAGAATGAATGCTGTAATCATTAATTCATTAAGTCACTAATTGATTAATTCATTAATCACTGAATAAAGCCAGTAAGATCTTTAAAGTCTATTCAGTTAAATTTTGTTTTTTAACACTCCACTCCATATCTAGCTTTTTTAAAATGTATACCATCCCCATCAACATATACAGTGCTAACACTTTTTTTTAAAAGATTTTTAAAATTTATTTATTTAGCAGAAAGAGAGAGTGAGAGAGGGAACACAAGTAGAGGGAGTGAAGGAGGGAGAAGCAGGCTCCCCACTGAGCAGGGAGCCCAAAGTGGGGCTCCATCCCAAGACCTGAGCTGAAGGCAGACAACGACTAAGCCACGCAGGCATCCCCAGTTCTAATAACACTTTTTTATAGCTGCATAATAATTTTCAGAATGGAAGTATCAGAAGTCATCTATTACCCTATTAATGGGTATCACCTTGTCTCTGGCATTTTGTCATTATAAACAATATTGCAATGAATACCCTTGCACTATATGCCTATATTCTGCTTTTATTTCAGTGGGATACTGGTCTGTTGATTGACTGAATGAGACTGTTAGGCCCTTTTAATTTTATTACAAGATACCAGATCGCTTCCAAAAAGGGCAGAAATTCAAATCTCCCTGCAGCAGTAATGTGAAAAGCTGAAATTACTACAAATAAAACACTGCCAGCAATAAACTTGACAATAATTAAAACGAACAGCTTAACTTCAGGTTCAAGTGCTACAGTCATATTGAACAGCCATTCTCTTTAGAATGGAATTAGAATTTAGAATTAGATTCAAAAGTAATGGACAATTCTGCCATCAGAGAAATCAGGTTCATATTCTATTTATGATCATATCTGCAATGAGCACTAGAGAATAAGCTCTATTTACAACACAGTGTTAGTAGTATAACTTACATTTCTGTAGATGAACTATTTTCTTTCACGTTTCTAATATCTAAAACCCAGTAACACTAATCATGCTATTTATTTATTTACTTAGTTTACAGCTTAAAAGTCTTTGCTTTGGGCCTCCTTCCCTGTATTCAGAATTGTATGATTACACCAAAAATAATCTGACTTCTCTGGACATGAAAAATGAATAGAAAACAAAACCCACTGATAGACAGTATTGGCCTTGCTCCTTAACGGCCAAAACTAAGTTGTAAAACCGTCAGCCCAAAACTGCTATTTTGTCTCCTGTATTTGCAAGGTTGTTTTTCAAAGCAATACGTTCCAAATAGATAACTAATAAAGTCATTACTTTTTTTTTTTTTTTAGCTTTTTTTTTTTTTTAAACAGAGATCACAAGTAGGCAGAGAGGCAAGCGGGGCGGGGGGGTTGGCAGGGGGAAGCGGGGACGCTGAGCAGAGAGCTAGATGCGGGGGCTCAATCCCAAGAGCCTGAGATTAAGACGAGTCGAAGGTAGAGATGGCTTTATTAGGGGCACCTGGGTGGCCCAACCCACTGAGCCACCCAGGTGCCCCTAATAAAGCCATTCTAACAAGTGAGTAGAACATGCTTTGAAACCGAACATTAAAGCAAAGCAGACACGTTTTCACACTTACAACTTTACAGAAATTAGATCCAATTATAAATATACACTTCATAAATAACTACCACTGGGTTATCCCGAACTTATCTGGACTACTTTGTATTAGCAGTTCTGTGGAATCTAATTAATGGCTAACTCAAGCTTCAGCTGAATCCCCAAACAGCCCTTTCCCAAACTAAATTACAACAGAGAAAACATGGTCCCGACCCACCGGCAGAAGGCAGTGACGCTCAAAGTTGCCAGGCTCTGTCATAATCGACTCCTAATCCAGGGGATTAACACAAACTGTCTCTGCACAAACGGTAGTGCTTCCTTTCCAAAACTCGTGAGAAGGAAAAGAAAGGACTAGGAAAAGAGCCATTTCTGATGAAAATCTCCCTTTTTCGTCCAGCGCACCCCAAAAGGGACCACAAGCCCAGCACAGGCCCAGCGCTGCAAAGAAGTCCGCCTTACGCAGGTGGACCAGCTCCCAGGAGCGGGGCCATGTCGCCCAGCGCACCCCGAGCGGCTCCAGATCCCGCTCCGCATTCCTCACGGGGCAACCGACCGCCAGCCTGCCTCGCCTCTCCGCTCCGCCCCGGGCGGCGCTACCCGGCCTGGCGGCCGGGACACTAAGGAGAACCTCTGCGCTCACCATCGCACGCCTCTCCTCAGCCATCTTGGCTCCGCCCCCCGGCTTCGCGGCCGGAAGTTGGTCGTTTCCCAGACGACCAGGCAAACGGAAGTCATGGAGCTGGGGAAGCTGGGAGGGGCCTGAGCGGCGAACCAAAGCGGTGGTTGGGCAGGACGCTTCACCTGGGAGGGTTTTCGGGAAACCTGGACAGGGTGTTTTGGGGCTTTACCCACCGCTTGACGCTATTGGGCCGGGTGAGGGAATACAGAGGTTCTTTTCCTCTAGGGCAACCCCTGACCGCCCTGGGCACTGCTAGAGAAGCTCGGGACAGCGCTGGCTGGAATGGCCAGACAGAGTTGAGAAGGCCTCGCAATCCTCCCGCCACTTTGCGTTTATTTCAGTCCTTCCGGGAGTCCTGGTCCCCAGCCCCTAGGGTAGAAAACCCCATTCTCGACTTAAACAAAAACCTCGTTTCTTAGCTTTCCCTGAGGTCTTCGCCTCATCAGGCTCCCAATCTCTACGCCAGAATTTGCAAATCCGCTGCGGGTGGGCTGCATGTGATGTTTTTATTGGAAATACTTAAAAACCAGGAGATTTCACAAGAAAGCCAGAAACCCGGCCTCGGGGCATGTAAAGATACAATGGACTTCCACTCCCAAACGTCAGTAAAACAGATGTGAAAAACCACTTGGACTGTCCATAGGTTCGCCATTTTGCCGCAATCCACTTCCTGACACACTTAAGCCGTTTTACGTTACCCATCTGGCCCCTGGTGTGGTGAGTTAAAAGCTTGGATTTTCCCGGGTGTGATCGTGGAGATAACAAGGTGGGCTTTGGAGTCAAACATAAGTTCTGAACTTGACTACGGCATGACATGAGCCAGTCATTTCTTGAGCTTCATTCATTCTCGTACCTGGAACTAACCAGGTAGTGAACAAAACTAACAAGATCCCTGCACCCACAGCACCGACCTTAAAGCAGAGAGAGGAAATCAGACATTAATAACATAAGCAAAATTTATGAAGAAGCAGTACACTAAATAAGAGATACAAATGACTGTTAAACATGAAAGTGTAACTTTGCAAGGAAGAAAAAACATGCAAATTAAAGTTTCCAAGAGATACTTTCCACCTCTTACATGGCAAAGAAAAGAATTTTCACTAACATAGTTGTGAGGGAAACATGCATTTTTCATTTGTGGCTAGTTGGAATATGACTGATACAATGTCCATTAAGAGCAGTTTGGCAGTAACTACCAACATTTAAAATGCATATAACCTTTAATGCCCTTATTTCAATTCTAGGAATTTATTCTGTAGGTATTTTTGCAGGAAATGACTTTACATACAAAGTTATTCAATGAAGCATTGTTTGTAATAACCAAAGCCTGAAAACAACCCAATGCCTAATAATTGAGGTTAAAAATTTATGGTAAGTCCGTATTATCTAGTATGTGAAAAGAGACAACTATTTACATATTGACATAGAAGAATTGTCAAGATACATTATTAACTGATAAAAACAAGGTGCAGAAAAATGTATATAGTATCTGTGTTAATAAAGAGAAGGCAAAAAGTGAGGAATATTGTGCACATAATTGCTTGTCTACTCAGAAAATATGTTAGATATCCAAAATGCTAAAAGTGATTACTAGTAAGGAGAACAACTGGATAGTAGAGGAACAAGGAAGAGACTTTTTACTCTATACCTTGTGTACAATTTGAATTTTTTTTACCAAGTGGATGTATTACCTATTCCTATTAGAGAAAATAAAATTAAATGAAAAGAACCACATAACTATATAATTAGAATGTTGGTAAATGCTAATGGAGAAATACGGAGTAGAAAGAGCAAATAACAGGGAGATCCAATATAGACTTGTTTGGAAAGAGTAGTTTCCCTGGATAAGAGGTTTTTAAAAAATGAAATCTAGGAGATAAGGCATTAGCTTGGAGAACAAGGGATGAGGAAGTGGGCAGCCCTGGGAGAATCCTAAGGCAAAGGAAGAGTTTGTGCAAAGGCCCTGAGGATGGAAGAAGTTTGGCCAGTTTGCAGCACAAAAAGACCAGTATGACTGGAAAGAAGAAAGGGGAAGGGAGTTGGTTGCAAGAGGTGGAGAGGTAGGAAAGACTAGTGGTGTAGATCCACAGAGCTCATGTGAGGGATTTTATTCTAAGGGCACTAGAAAGGCACTAGAGAGTTCTGAGCAAAGAGTGACACGGTCAGACTTAAAGAGTTCGTGTTAGGTGCATCCGGCTGGCTCAGAAGAGCATGTGACTCTTGTTCTTGGGGTCATTGAGCCCCACATTGAGCGTAGAAACACTAAAAAAAAAAAATAATAATAATAAACAGTAAAAATAAAGAGTTCATGTTAGCTAATGAATCAAGAGGGGGATAAGGACTGATAATCTGGGAGAGACCACATGATAGTGCAAACAAAAGACAATGAAATAGTTCATTTGACTAGAGTGAATAGATTCTCAAGGATGTTAGAGGCAAAACAAATTTCCTGTGCTATAGAATTGGATATGGGAGAATGAGAGGAGGGATAGATATCACAGGAAATGACCAGGTTTCTAACTTTAAAAGCAACTGGATGAAAAATAGTACAGTCAATTACTGAGATGGGAAGTCTTAGGGAAGATGTTGGTGGAAAACTCATAGGCACACTTCCCAATGTATAAAATCTCCCTGAAAGGGGTCCTGTGAGGACTACATGACATTCTTAATACCTGTGTTATTAAATAAATATATATTGTTACTATTGTATGTTTATATATCTCTCCTTGGATCCCAGATCTTAGGAAACAGATGGAGCACTTTTTGTGCAAGGGCCTTTTTTGTAAGAAAGTATGTTGATTTCTCAAATTAATAACTAAGCTTAATGTGCTTTAATTGTGTAATTAGGAACAAATTCCTCAAAAAAACATAGTATCTTCACAGGAAGATCCCAGAATTACATAGACACGATTCTTATATAAGAAATGGGTCTTCATTTCCCTTAGAAATCTTCCCTGGATGTAATTTTGCCTATCAGGATCATTTCAGTCATACAGCTGGTTAAGGCATTCCAAACAAAAAGACATTCGTCTTTTTCTCTCCCATGGTAGGGCTTAAGGAAGCAGGGGAAAGAAAGAGCTACACCCCCGAAAAAGAAAAGAAAAGAGGAAAGGAGGGAGGAAGCGGGGAGGGGAAAGGGTCTGTGCTAATAGGGTCTAACAGCCAGCTTTGTTCTGATGCCACCTTCTAGGCAACTCTAGCACAGCACCTAACGCCTCTTATGTGGTACTGAGCCTCCCAAAATTCATACCACCAACTCCTAAGGGTCAGCCAACACCTAGGAAACACTATAAAATAACGAGAAGCTCCATGGACCTTCATGGAACATTTTAAATATACCCATTCCTGATACTACAGATATACTCAACAGTGAATGTGGACAAAGGACTATACATTGCATTGTGAGAAAAAATACTGGCAACAACTCAAATCACCGGGGATTATTTACATAAACCGAAGTACATCCATACTAACCCACGTTATAGCCAGTAAAATACTTCAAGATGGTGAAATGATTATATGAAAAAAAGTAAAGTAAAAAATATGGTATGCTTCTGTTTCTTAAAAAAATAAGGTGGGGAGAGATTCACATTTTGTAAATAGAATTAAGAAGAAATTGCAAGAAACTGATAATGATGTTTGTCTCCGTACAGGGAGCAAAGAGGGCTATGGGAAACAATGGGAAGATGACTTATTTTTCATTGCTTACCATTGAATAAAATTTGACTTTTTATTATTTATTTTTAATTTTATAAATTACTTAATAAAATATGTAAATGAAGCCACTTTGAAAATTCTCATTCCTAGAATTCACTTCTGATTTGGATCTTGAAAATCACAAGGTCCTATCCTAGCAAACAAAGAAAAGGACGGATCAGCTAGAAAATCAAAAATCTTTTAAAACCCATCAGAAAGATAAGGACATAAAGAAACATAAATGAACCAATCTCCAGAAAGTGCTACGTCCTTCAGAGGAGAGAAAGACCCATGGCTGTTCATACTCCTGGCTGAACTATGCTGGGAAGAGGAATCCACCATAGGGGAATAATGAGAAACCAGATGAAATTTAACAAAATTTTAACAGGTCCATATAGACTGGCATGACATTTGCAACAGGAGGACCCAAATCCACAGAATGGGGTCTGCACCCATTCACCAATCTTATCTCTTGGGTCTTAACCAGGTATGGGGAGATAATAGATGAAAAGTGGGAGTGGGGTAGGAGAGTTGAGACAGATCAGTCCTGCCTAAGAGGTTAAGTGGAGCCTCTCGCAAGTGCAAGAGACCCTTTAAATGAGGGCACAAAGGAGGAACACTAAGAAATCCATCAGAGGTACTCTTGAAGGTTAAGAGTGGGGCAGGAGAGCTGAGAGACTCGTCCCCAAAGCATTGTGGGCATTATTCCTTAAAGGCTAGTGTAGGACACATGCAGGAACTGAGAAAAATACCTTCCAAACCCCATTCCAGTGACCAAAAAAACCTGGTGGCTAGGTCAGTTTTTTACATTGAGACTTCTCACCTTTCCAAAGACTGATGACTTTGCTGAGAAGCTAAGTCAGATTTCTGGAATCTTGCCAACGTCCCAAACCCAGGACTTACTGAAGGGAAAGTGCTGATTCTGCCTTCAAAACATTTAAAACTAATGGTGGATTTAATTAAAATAAAGCCCATACCTAGGTTAACTGAGCCACTACTCAAGTTGGTTGAAAGAAAAATGGGCATGCCCCATTTTGCCCCATTTTGCAGATCAGATCCAATTTCTATTTTTTATGCAAAATGTCCAGCATACAATCAAATCAAAGGCATGTGCAAAAGCAAGAAAATAAGATCTATGGTAATGGAGGAAAGGTTCGATAGAAGCAGAATTAGAGACAACCTAAAGATCAGGATCTTTAAAATATCTCTGGTTAGAATGTTAAAAAAAATCTGGTGGAGGCCAAATACTGGAATCAATAGATAAGATAGGGTTTTTTGAATAGTGATGATGAAAATGCTTTAAAAAATCTAGTGGAAATGTGGACGTTCATGAAGAAAGGGGAAATTTTAGCAGACACATGTTAACTACACAAATATAATGAAGTGCTAGAAATTAAAAATACAATATCAGAGTGCCTGGCTGGCTCAGTCAATGAAGCCTGTGACTCTTGATTTCAGGATTGTGAGTTCAAGCCTCACACTGAATGTAGAGTTTACTTTTTAAAAAAAAGTTTATTTAAAAAAGGAAAATACAGTATCAGAAATAATTCTTTAAATGGAGTTAACAGGAAAGCATTCAGGAAACTTGAGGACAGCTAAATGGAGAGTATCCAAACTGAGAACAAGAAAAAAGAATGTTGAGATCTACAGGATAATATCAAATCATCTAATATATATGTAGTTGGAGTCCCAGGAGGAGAAGAGAGGTGAGACAGTATGGAGCAAGAGAAATATTTGAAGAGATAATGGACAAGAAATATTCAATATTAGTGAAAAACATCAACACAGATCCAAGAGATTAGGTAAAACTCTATACAAGGAGAAACAATTTCTAGTCAATCTGCTGATTATCAAAGATAAAGAGCCAATGTAATCATGGGAGGGGTGGGAGGGTGAACATACATTACCCACAGATAAATAATAAAAATAAAGGATGACTTATGACCAGAAACAAATGAGACCTGAAGATAGATAAATGACTCCTTTAAAGTACTGAAAAAAGAAGGAAAGGTCAACACGGAATTCTAGGGGCACCTGGGTGGCTCAGTGGGTTAAGCCTCTGCCTTTGGCTCAGGTCATGATCCCAGGGTCCTGGGATTGAGCCCTGCATCCACCTCTCCCTCTCTGCCTGCTTCCCCCTTGACCCTGCCTGCCTCTCTGCCTACTTGTGATTTGTCAGTCAAATAAATAAAATCTTTAAATAATAATAAAAAAAAAAACATAGAATTCTATATCCAACTAAAATACCACTCAAAGGGCACCTGGGTGGCTCAGTGGGTTAAGCCGCTGCCTTTGGCTCAGGTCATGATCTCAGGGTCCTGGATCGAGTCCCGCATCAGGCTCTCTGCTCAGCAGGGAACCTGCTTCTCCCCACCTCTCTCTCTGCCTGCCTCTCCGTCTACTTGTGATCTGTCAAATAAATAAATAAAATCTTAAAAAAAAATAAAATAAAATACCACTCAAATACAAAAGTAAAATAAAAATATCCTATGGTGGTGCCTGGGTGGCTCAGAGGGTTAAACCTCTGCCTTCAGCTCCATGATCTCAGGGTCCTGGGATAGAGCCCCGTATTGGGCTCTCTACTCAGCAGGGAGCCTGCTTCTCCCTCTCTCTGCCTGCTTCTCTGCTTACTTGTGATCTCTGTCAAATAAATAAAATCTTAAAAAAAAATCCTATGACATATAAAAGCTGAGATAATTCATCTCCAGAGAAACTACAAGAAAAGAAATGCCCAAAAAAAGTCTTTCAGATTAAAGAATGGGGAGTCTAGAAATAACCACACATAGTCAATTGATTTTCAACCAAGATGCCAAGTCAATCTAGTAGGTGAAAAAAAAATTTTAAAACAAATGTTGCTGAAACTGGATATCCATGTTGAAATAAACCTCATTTTGAATACAAAAATTAATTTGAGATAGATCATATATCTAAATGTAAAACTCCAAAGATGTAAAGCCTAAAACTACTGAGATGGATCATACACTATCCATGTCAACATAAAACCCCAAACCCCAAAACTTAAAAGAAAATATGTTGTGACCTGGAGGTCATACAACTAAAAAAGAAAAAATCAGACTATCAAAATAAAAATTCCTGCTCATCAAAATATCCCAATAAGAAAGTGAACAGATAACCCATTGTCTACAACCAACCACCACCAAAATCACAGTACATATATCCATTATAAAGACTTGTATCCAGAATTCACAGAATAATCATCGTAAGACGACAATTCAATGGGAAAAGACATGAAAGATACTTCATGAAAGATACACAAATGTAAGGTAAGCATCTGAAAAGTGCTCAACATCATTAATTATCAGGGAAATGTAAATTAAAATCACAGGTTATTTCATACCGACTAAAATAGCTAATAAAAAAACACTAGCAACAGTAAATGCTGACAAAAGATATGGAGCAACTAGAACTCTCATATACCACTGATGGGAATACAAAGTGGTAAGCCACTTTGAAAAACAGGAAGGCAGTTTCTTAAAAAGTTAAACATACACTTACCATGTGACTCAATAATCTTCTGCTGTTAGGCATTTATCCGAGAAATTAAAACATGTCCATAAAACAAAATTTTAAATTTATATAATAATATACATAGCAGTCTTATTCATAATTGCCCCAAGCTGGAAACAACCTAAAAGTTCGTCAATAGGAGAATGGACAAACAAATGGTGGTATATTTACAGAATGAAATACTACTTAGCAATTAAGAATGATTTACCAGAACATACGATATTGTTGAATCTTTAAAGCATTTTAAGTGAAAGAAGAGTGAGATGCAAAACAGGACATATTGTATGATTCCACTTACAGGAAGTCCAAAAGCAGGCAAAAAAAAATTCTTTAATGCTAAAAATTAGAGTAGGAATGGGAGGAAGATTATTTGGAAGATGCACAAGAGAACTGCATGGGATAATGGTAATGTTCTGTATCTTCTTTTGGGTTGTTATCGCACAGGTGTATACATTGTCAAAACATCAAACTCAGCATGTAAGATGTGTTCATTTTATGATATATTGATTTCTATGTATCAATTTAAAATATGAGTGGAGGATTCCTATTCCAGGAACATCTGTCTCCAAACCATTACTGACCTATCTGATTTGTTCTCCTCAGTGTCTGTTCAGGGCTAGGCCTCTAATTATAGAATTTATCTTAAAGAACACACAACTGAGTGTCTCAAAGAAATAACATTTAGAATCTATGAAGCAATTTTGTTGAAACAATAGTTTATTTCCATTGGTTAGTGGGCAACCATTTGACCATCGTTAAGGCACTGACTTGTACTAATGACTTCAACGTAAATAGATGGTATAATAATTAACCTACTCTATTGCAAGCTATTAAAAAAAGTAAAAATTAATTCTTCAAAGGCATGTAGAACACTATCACTCTTTGATATTTGCAGCCATGACCTTCACAATGTTTCAGAACAGTTGCAGGATTTTTTGATACAAATTCGTTTCCTATCCAAAGAAGGCATCTTTTCCCAAAGCTGTCAGACACTCAGTTATGTTTCCTTCTTTACTAGAAAATGCTTTAGTATTTGCTCTAGTAATGTAGAAATGAACCACAAGGCAGGGTTATATGGTAGGAATTTATTAATGAGCAAACAACTTTGTTCATACCAGGAAGACCAGCAATTAGGTTATAAATGAGCATATGCAAGAACTTACAATTTTAGAGCATTCCATCAGAATGTCTACTGCCCAAGTAGGCCCACAAGAGGTGCTCCATAAATGCTGGCTATCGTTTTATGCCGTACTCCCTCTGAGCAAATGATGTGACCTGCAGAGGGAGAGTACACACAAGGAGCCTCCCTGTGAGAGTAAGCTGGGAAATTCATTGAGTGTATTTATAATCTAAAAACAAGATTGTGTCCCTCAGAAAATTTAAGATGAAATCCTACTTTGCATGTTTGCTCAGTCCTCAGGAATCCCACCATGGCGCACTGATTCCAGAGAACCAAATCCTCACCGTACAACCCCTAGAGTCACAATTCTAAGAAACAGCCATTTAACGCACACTTCAGTGGCTTCTAGGGCATAGCTTTGTTCTTCTACATACAGAAACCAACTTCAGCCATCAGAAGGCAAGCTAAAATCTACAAAGCAAGGGTTCAGCCTAGAGAGCTCTCTGAAGAATTAACTGTCTACTATAGAGAGTTAATTTTACATTCCTACGATCACCTTCAAAACTCCTAACCTGAAAGTAACTTGAATACCCTATGGCAAAAGCAGACAGCTTGAAAAGCAAATACCAAACTTTTATATAGGTGCCAAAGACACCAAGCTGAGCAATGTTACTCTGTGCATAGGGAATCAAGTCATCAGCTCACAATAGGTTAAGACTGACCTTCTGAAGAGGGTTTGAGAATATGAAGCTTGCTTCTTAACTCTAATTAAAACACTAGGGTGGTTCTCAAATGTGAGGCTGAAAAAGGCATACTTTGTGTCCTTCTTAGTAGAGTATCTGAGGCTAACAACAAAAGAAACGCTTTGAATGAAGAAAAGCCAAAAAGAACAACTGGTCATTGAGTCTCCAGGGCAATCTTAAGGCTGGAAATCCCTTAGCCAGTGTATATAATTTTAGCAGATACTTTTGGCCAGGCTGTCTGAAGCAGCTATTGATAAAATACTGTAGCGGTCAAAATATGCTTCCAGGTTGCCACTGTCTGGGGAACCTTGGCAACCCATTGAGTCTTTATGTTGAATCAGTGTTAATAGCTTCCCGCAAACCAGGAGACTTCTTTGTTCACTGCGGTACCTCCAGCAAACAGTGCCTGATACCATGGGTATTCACTGAAGGATTTTAGGTTTGAATTTACATTCAGCCATATACAAAAGGAATACCTCAGGAAAATTATTTTTGAGCTTCCGTTTTCTTATAAAATGGATATGGTAATGTCTATAAGATTTTTTTTATTTTTAATTTTTAATCTACACTACACCCAATGTGGGGCTCACTCACAACCTGAGATCGAGAGTCACATGCTCTTCTGAGTCAGCCAGGATTGTGAGTTTAAAAAATACAGGACCTGAAGCAGTAAACACTAAGTAAGTTAGCCATAATTGTCTATGATATATTAATACTTTGTATTTATTTTAAAAGAAAAATTTCGGGGCATTTTGGTTTTGTCAAAGACTACTTTTGTGACATGCAGCTAGCAAACCATGACCTACCAAATCTGCCTCCCAACCCAGAGGGGTAAGCTCTCAGGAACCACATTTGTAGAGATGATGCTGGCTGTTGGTTTCTCTCCACAGTTAATATGTGACACCTAGAGCTACAGGGTTGCTGACAGGAAAAGCCGAAGCTGTTACAATGATGTGGATATACAGATGATACACAATGCCAGTTTAGTTCCTGGATCCAATCCCATCCTGCCTTTGGGAGTCTACAGGACAGCTCTGGGTGTTTGTTTGTTTGGGGGATTTTTGGCCTAAATTAGTACTAGCATGCTTACTATTTGTAACTAGACTTTTCCAACTAGTTTTCTTTGATTCTCAAAATAACCCCATAAAACAGACAACAGAGCATGATGGAATGAACACATGGAATTAGACAAGCACGACCCTGCCATAAACTAATTTTTGAGTGAATTGTCTATGAACCTGTTTTCTCATTTATAAAATAGAATAGCAATGTTTACTTTGTTTTAGGGCTGCTTATAGGATATAGATAAAATAAGGCATCTGGCAAGAAGCACTCAGCAAGTTATAGCTCCTATTGGTATCCCCATTTTACAAAAGAAAAGCCCATAAAAAACTATGAGAAATTTAATATTTTTTCCACCACACCACATGGGGAATAAAAACAGGAAAATCCACCGTTTTAACACACGAGAATGAAAGCAACAGTGAGAAACTTGAGACTCAAGTGCTCTGAATTTAACTGAGTGATTAAATGGAATTATACATGGACTTGGCACAAATAGCTTAATGACAGCTTTGCTTATAACCCTTCAACTACCTTTGCTCAGACTCTAATTTACTCCCCAGATAGATCTGTCTCCCTTGGGAATAGAATATATTGCCAGCTTATGTGAACTTTCTACTCTGCTTGTCGTTTCTATTCTTCTTTTGGTTTTGTGAAATGAATTACGTTTTCTAAGGTGGACTACAAACCAGAAAACTGACAAAAAACAAATTGGGCACTTTGCACTAGACCCTTGGAAGACAGCAAACCACAAAACCTAGTCAGAGCCTACAGTATAGCCCTTTCCTGAGCTTGTGAATTTGCCACAGGATCATTGTCCTTTATGACCTAGAGTGCTCACCTATACTCTTTCCTTGAAACTACACACATCTAGATCAACTGTCCCAACCTTGTCTGCATGTGTCAAACTGTGTTGCATAATCATCAGGAAAGGGGTAAGGATACTACTGATACCTAGGACCCAACCAAAATGATTAAATGATAATTGCTATGGGGTACAACCTAGGCATTAGTTTTTGTTCTGCCTTTTAAGTGATTCCAGTGTGTCAGTAGCAAACACAAGATTAACATAAATTGCAAAACAGTATGGCCCAAGTTTTTTCTTTAACCTACATTTAAGAATATTGTGAATTACCAACATCTCCAAATTGAGAATTCACGTAATGTGTATTTCAGGTGCTCCTCTCAGTGCCCACAGTAGTCTATTAAAATATTTACCTGGCTATTGGAGATATGATTTTGGGATGCCTTACTTGACACCCCTGGATTACTGTAATAAAGTTGTGCTTTTGGTGCTGCCAGAGCTGCTACATATCAATGTGTGTGATTGATCTATATGCTAATTGACTCCTACTCTGTAAATGGCCCTAAAGAAGCATATCTGTAGTTTCAGATTTAGTCTGAAAACTGCTTTTCAAACAAATTCTCATTTTTCCCAACCTGCTACTGCCTAGAGAAAGGCTAACAGTCGCCTTAAAAAATGATTTAATTTCACAATAAGCAACAAATTAAAACTCAGAAGTTGTCTGTTTACTCCTACAATAGGCACTATTTATTTCCAGTTCAGCATTTCCAAATTAGCAATTTCATCTTGGGAGATTAAGAAGCAAAATACTCAAAATGAACCAGAAATACATCAACTTTATCCCCAAAGAAACCTGACAAAATCTGAGGGGCCAAAATCTGAGGGAACACCTTTTCCTGTTCCTGAAGGAGCCAAGATTTCCCCATAATACTCACTACTTTTCTTCTTAAAGCCCCATATGCCATCCATTTCCAAGAAATGCTGAGAACAAGCAAATTTCAGCTGTTTTGTACATTTTCGGTTATCACTTATAAAACAAATTCTGTAACAAGTTCCAACAGGCTATCCAAAATTCTTTATATTAAAAACTCACTTGAACAAATAACTAGACCAATTAACTGCAAATTGCTTTGCCACTGTATCAAATCAAAGAATGCTGAACCCTTTACTCTCAACTATCACAAATGATGGTCTTCCCATGAGGACAGTCCTAATCAGCAAGGTGGCAATAGCTATTCTTTCATGGCTGGTTTCATTTAATTGGGCAAAACACAGAGCCACATTAGTTGAAACTGCAACAAATCAAAGATCAGAGACCGTACTTAACATTCCTCGAACAGTAGCAGTGACAGGCAGGCATTTATATAATCTCTTATGTGGTTTAAAAGCACAATGCTGTAGTTAAGAGCTACTTTTCCTGGTACTGAATGCTAGGTCATTCTGAGACCAAATTAATATACAAAGAGGTAGTACAACCTTGATTGAGTCCCAGATAGAAGAAACTGAAATCTTGGGCAAGTTACTTAACCTCATTGAGCCTTATTTTCTTCTTTTGTAAAACAGAGCAATTTCTACACCTCCGTAGACAGTAACAGAAGGTAAAGTGCTTTGCAGATAAAAGTGATACATGAACTCTCATAAGTATAGATCCAAATAAAACCAAATTAAATTGTCTTAAAATCTGGATTTGGCTAGAATATCAATGATGGAGATCTCCGACTTAGGGGGACCTTCTCTAAGAAAAAACTCTCCCTCCACCCCTACAGGAGACATTCCAGTAGCTTTTAAGAGTGAGCTAAATGGAAGCAATGTAAGGGAGTTTAAATGACTTAAAATATTTTACGTTTAAAAAATGGGACAAAAAATCTGAGCATCTAATATCACTGTAACAACACAAAGAGCAATTTAAATTCAATGTTCAATACAGAAATTGGAAAGCTTTCAGAAAATGCTCTGAAAGTTTCATTAACCAAGTTAATTGTTGGGGATGGTCTCATTCACAGTTCCCTGCAAAGAAACGGAAACAAATCTTGTCATTTTATATTAAGTAGGAACAGTGAATAAGGCACGTAATAATACAGGTGACTTGGGCCACCAATATATCTTTTTTTTAACTATAAAAATAAACATAAGTAACTAATGGAATAACAAAATAAAAGTTTATTTTATTAGAATTAGGAATGTTCTTTCCCTCTGGGCAACCTGAACAGTCCAGTTACAATGAAAATCTAAGAACAGTTATTTCCATAGCACAGGGTGCTCTATGCACAAAATTACAGGGTTAGGAGCATTTAATCAATTTACCGATCTGATTGTCTCACCAACCCGCCCCCTCCCATCCCCCAAGTGCTCTATACCGGGATTTGTAGCTAAAAGATTTTGTTACATCAAGTCCTTTTCTCTCTTGTACTAAATTTCAGTTCCTAATCATGGCTGAACCACATTTTACACTGCAGATTCAACCATTTCAAATCAAGTCAGTCAGTCTTGGATCTGTTATATATGTGTGTATGTATACACATGTGTATTTAATATATTTATTTAAACACACATAAAACACATACAATCTGGGTCGCAGCAAATTACACAATTTAGAGTTTGATGATATTATATGCTACTCAATTTTACCACTGTGTGTATCCTGAGCTTTGGATCAAAATTTTATTGAAAGTCATTTAAAGTCCATCTACTGCTCAATGAATTGTTCAAATGAAGCATGCACTTTCAAGACAAGGTAACTGCCCTCAAGAAGACAAGGAGACCCTGGTGCTTACCGTGAACAGAGCCCTCTGACAAAAAGACTTAGGTAGGTGAAATAGGGAAGCTGTCATACAATATGGCTTGCCTATCCCAGCTGGGGTCACTGAAGCTACTAACAATGAAAGTAATAAACTCAGGGAATTCTGTCAAATATGGAGATAGCTGTTAGAAGCTTGAAAGTTCAGAAAAGGCCAGTTCACCTTGATCCATACAAATCAGGGAATGCACCCACAACTGCAATACCCTTAGGTAATATGCCAACACTGAAACTAAAAAGCATCTCTAAAAAGCACTCTTCCTCCATGGGTGGGGCTGATATTATGAAGTACACACACTGTTTTTGGATACTTGTTGCAAGACGAGCATGTAGAGAGGATTTATGACACTGAAACCTAGATACTGCAGTTAATAAGATTTTTTAAAAACACCGCACATACACAAAACATTTTAAGGGAGCCACATATATCTAGATAACAACTCTGGCTGCTTTTCAAAGTTACCAGGGAAAGGAACTCGTTCAAGCTTTCTGTTAAAAAAAAAAGAAAATCTCCTTAGTTTTGAAAAATGTCTTTTAAGATTGATGCAGTCATTTAAAATAAAGTCAAATGAATGATGGGGGAGAGGAGAGAAGAGACTATGGAAGAAGCAGACACTGAGTTCAGATTTGCACCTGAGGTGGCAAAGGAAGGAGAGGGTAAAAGGTATGGGTGAAGTTGATCCTAAAGCGACAAGTGGTTTAAGGAAGCAGCATAATATACTCAGCAAACATTCACTGATTTTTGATGGGAAAAGAACAGTTGCAAGTACATCTCATGTAACAACCTTTTTCTAAAAGGAAAAGTAGGGTTGATTCAGCAAAGCCTAACTTAGGCAAAAGGCCAGAGGAAAGTGAACCTACTTCCCAATGGAGTAATAAGATGTACAGTGCAAGAGCAGACAAAGCTGCCTCACAAATGGTAAACACTCCCTAGGCGCAAGTCATTTAGAGGAAGACAAAGAGGTCATGAAAACTGGTATTTAATATTAAGACCTCTTGATCTAGTTGCCTAGTTCACTCTGCACTCCTGTATAAAACTGACAGATTTAGGGATGCTGACCTGTTGAAAAATACCACAGCCGGAATGGCCTAAACAGGTATACAGTTAATAAAACCACCACCATCCTTTACTTTTAACATAGCTCTTAGTAGAAATTTCATAAAAATGGACATCACAGCTAAAATGCATTATTAATTCTCCTATCTGCTGACAATAGAAAAGAAGCAAACTCAGTGATTTCTATTTAAATGCACTAAATGGGTATATTATGTTCTAGGGGTGTTTGCCTTCAAACTGAACCCACAGCAACACACACAAGCAATTTCAGTATCTGCCATTTTAAATTCACAATCTGAAACTAAGTGAATGGCTATTTATTTATATTTATATTTAAAGCAAAAACATTCTATTTGACACCCTAATGTAAAGAAGGGGTGAGAGAAGAGCCATAACTAAAATCTTAAAAGGCTCAAAAGCAGCAATTAAGGAAGAAAAAAAAAAAAGGAAAAAAGTGAAATGTTTCCTCTGGATGTGATAGGGAGCATAGGAAGCCTTCAGCTGTGTGCATGACACAGGCACACAAAGGGTTTATTAGGTAGATGAATGAGGCCATGGAGCGGGGAGGAGGTTGGGGACTGGGTCATTCTTAACGACAGCAAAAAGCTCCCTGTTGTAGCCTTTATTCAGGCCATGGCATTTAGTCAGAGCTTGACCTCCCTGTCCCTGATCAAGAGCTGGAATTCAAGGCATGAGGCCCATGGCCAGCAACGGACATATTAGAACGAGAAAGGGCAAAGTAATCTCAGGAAAGGAAAATCAAAGAGCTCTAGTAAGGTCTTCCAGAGGTGCTAAACCAACACACCTTTATCCCAACCCTCAACCCTGGAAAGATAAAGCAAACTGAAAGAAAATGCACAGCAAATAGACATAATCTTGAAGATTTTTAAAGAATAAATATTTTTTTGTAATTAAACATTATGCAAACACGTGCCACGCTTGCTTTGTCCATGCATATGCGCTATATACAATTTTGAAAAATACTGTGTTGTCTTCTTGTTTTAAAAGTCATATACAAAGTTTTTTTGTTTTTTTGTTTAATTCCGCTTGCTGCCTACCCCCGTCCCAGCCCCAAGAATTTTCTTTACAAGGAACTAATTCACTAATTCACTCATGACCTTGGGGTATGAGAGAAAGAGAGTCAGTCTGTGTGTGTAGGTGTATCTGTATGTGTAGGGAGGAAGGGGAGGAGGGCCTTTACCAAAGTACAACAAAATGGCTGGTTTGGACATGAAAAGCAGTGTCAAGGAGCTGTTTTAAATTTTAACTGTACTATACTCGGAAAAAGAAAAAAAAAAAAGGAGTCAGCTTTGAGAATGAAGCTACGTTACAAGTTAAAGTTGGAGGGCTTTTAGTGTGTCTGTCACACTTTTTTGGCGGCCTAGAATACTGTTGTACAATGGTTTATCTACCTTTTTTTTTTTATTACAATATAATTTACTTAAACTTTCCGTTAACAAAACAGAATTCTGGTACTACAGACCAGAGGTGTCAGAACAGGCTTAGTGCCTCCTTGTTTGTGTTTGTTTTGTTTTGTTTTAATTGCATGAGCACTCTAGATGGTAAAGTTTTCAGAGTTCATTTTATGCAGGGCCATTCTCAGTCCTCAATGTACTCCCACAGATCTTTTTCATAGCCTTCATGCACATGCTGTAACAAAACCCTTCGTCGACTCTCACAGTATCTGCAATCAAAGAAGAAGAAAAAAAAAAAACACTTGTCAGCCTCCAATAATAAAAAAAGAGGCATTAACTTATTTTTTAAAGGCACTCCTACAGTTTAACCAGACTTGGAACAAGCACTTGTTTTTTTTAATAGGCGCATCTTCAGGTCTAGATGTACACAACAAACCGTTTTCTAATTTTAAAAAGGCATTCTTCAAAAGCTGTGATTCCCGGTTTTGAGAATTAATTTAAGAGTAATTAAATGTTAGAAATTCCTAAGGCCCTTAGAAAGCATTTGATTCAATTCTGTCATTCTACGGATAAGTAAAGTTTCAGAAAGAAGTACAGGGTTACTGATTCACTGCTATAAAATCTTTGCTGTGAAAGTGACTATAAACACAATGTAATAGCTATAGTTGACTAAGGGAAGTGAAAATATTACTTGGGACTGAATCTCCAAGTCTTCCAAATGCCCAAAGGTTTCTACCACTATGAAAAAGATATTAATATCTGCCAGGAAACAACTTTGGCAGAAATAGCTCCATATTGAGAAAGCAAATATTTTGCAACTTTATTAGCTTAAGAGGCAGCAGATCTGGAAGTATCTTCTAACCCTAAGACAAAGTAATCCTCTCCTTAGGAAAAACAAATCTAAGAAAAACTGTAAAAGAGCTTGGTTAGCTCACGTGTCGATAGCCATGATTCCAAGAATCCCCAGACTAGACAGAGCCAACATCCTAATCTCAACCTTCCTCCTAATAACCATTTGCCCTTTCTTAGGTTCTTTCTTCCTCACAATGTGGCAACTAAGTAGAGAAAGCTGAATGGAAGAAGCAGAACTAGCCAGTGGAATAAATGCTTGACAAGCACTACTATCTGCTATTTGTTGCCTGAACGACAGAAGTAATCTGTGGGAAACATGGCAGCAACACAGTTACTGAATATGCTAAATCCAAGTTCCACTATCATCTAATTTGGTCACTAATGCACAGGGCCAGGAACTTCCACTCAACAACTGGTAAAGAAATCCCACCTGTACTTATCTTGTACTTTCTGCTTTATATCCTGTAGAGAATCTTGGGAAATATCTCGTTCGAGGTAGCCCGAAAGCACCTCTGTGGCGTTCTCTAGATCTGCTTGGTTATTCTGCAAGAGAGGAGGAAGAATACATAGTAAAGTAGGGCTTAGATGAAAGCTAAAAGATATACCATCCTGGCTGCTGCTTTGCCTACAGACTATTCTCAACACTGACTTTTCACAGGTGATTTCTGCACCTGGAAACTCTTTGTAACTTACACCTCTAACAACTTGTTCTCCTTTTTTCAGGATAATTTTTTATATTTTTAGAAAGATCTACCCATTACCACTGGAAGAATATCGAGAAAAAGTCCTGAAAAGGATTAGGAAAAGTCTTTTGGAATATTCCAGCTCTGCAAACTGCTATCTGCTAAATCTCAAAAAAGAGGGGAAACTTGAGGGAAAAATATAAACCCATTCCTGGTTACAGCTGGCTGTACCTAGAATAATGCACGGAAGATTAAAATTGTTACCCTTTACTACTATGGCTAGTTCTGTACATTTACCCATTTAAATCCCATCTGCTGGTCAGGATTATTGTCTAGTCACCTATAAGTGTCTTATGCATCAATTTTTAACATGCAGTTTATGTTAGTTTCAGGTGTACAATATAGTGATTCAACAATTCTTTACTTAATGCTCATCACAAGAACCATCTGTCACCAAAAAATGTCAATACCATCTTAATGACTATATTTCCCATCCTATACTTTTTCCTTTTCTTTTTCTTAAGATTTTATTTATTTGACAGAGATCACAAGTAGGCAGAGAGGCAGGCAGGGGTAGGGGGGAAGCAGGCTCCCCGCTGAGCAGAGAGCCCGATGCAGGGTTCGATCCCAGAACCCTGGGATCATGATCTGAGCCAAAGTCACATGCTTAACCGACTGAGCCACCCAGGTGCCCCTTTGGATCAATTTTTAAATGAGCGCCTCTAGTTGAAAAACCTTTACTCCTAAAAGCCCCTGTTAGTAGTCACTACTTTTCCACCAAAGGTGACCACCATATTAACTTCTAATACCAGGTATTAGTTTTGCCTGAATAAAGACTTTTACTGAGAACTTATAATTTGCCAGGTGCTATATAAGCAATATATGTGTATTGTCTCACTTAAACCTTGTTAACATCCTTGAGAAGTATTTATTTCCATTTTAAAATGAGATTTAGGGGGGCGCCTGGGTGGCTCAGTGGGTTAAAGCCTCTGCCTTCAGCTCAGGTCATGATCCCAGGGTCCTGGGATGGAGCCCCACAACCGGCTTTCTGCTCAGTGGGGAGCCTGCTTCCCCTCTCTCTCTCTGCCTGCCTCTGTCTACTTGTGATCTCTCTCTGTCAAATAAATAAATAAAATCTTAAAAAAATAAATAAATAAAATGAGATTTAGGTGACATTAAGTAATTTGCTCCAAGTCAACAGAGAGAAAAAGTGCTGAAGTCCAGTTTTAAATTCAGGGCTGACTCCAGAGCCTGCACACTTAATCACTAGCTGGTTAAACCACATCAATCTGAATGCAGTTTAGGACAAGAAATCTAAATTCTGAGCAAATAGAAATCTTTAAAACTCATATATATCTTATCTATGAAAGTCCAAGTAGTCCTATGACACAGGGATTCCTCCCCCCCTACCCAGTAACTATTCCTACCTCAAAGATAATGGACTGGTTATTCTTTTTGAGGTAGAAAGCGAAGACATAAGTGTACATGAGTGTGGCACGACACTGGCAGAGGACATCAACTGCTTTCTTCAGGAATTGCACCTCAATCCAGGACATGTTGTGCTGTTGCATCTCCTCCATTTTCTGCTTCACCTGAGCATAGAGTTTGTGCTCAAAGCGTAGACTCTGCATGTGGTTCATATAGCGATTACAGTAGAACAGGTACCTCTGCAGGGCTGCCCTAGATCGCTGTCCCATTAAGAAAAATTATGGACATGTAATTATAACAAATATATCAAATACACACAAAAGCTGATATATTTACAGGTGAAACAATATAGGAATTTAGGGTAAAATCAGGAATAAACAGGTATCTCTTGCCACCTTTTGTTATTTAATACTTCTATGAATATCCTACACCTGTTATTTCCCAATATGGCAGCACTGGCAACCTGTGGCTATTTAAACTAAAATAAAAAATTCAGTTTCCCAGTGCTCAATAGCCACTTGTGGTCAGTGGCCATAAAGAACATTTCCATTATAGAAAGTTCTATAGGATAGCACTGTTCTGCAGTATGCAATAAGCAAACAAGTTAAGAAGCATCAATATTTTAAAGTAGAAAACAATAGGCAGCCAGACATCATCTAACTCCTCATATAATACCAAAGTAAGTCTACAGTATCAACAGATAGGTGTCCCTCTGACTTCCCAACTGAGTTTGAATTTGAGTATCTAGAATTAGCCACTGGTTTCAGGAAATACAGAGATAAAAGAACCTACTAAATGATACCAGGAGTTATAATCAGCAAAATCCAGAATGTGAAAAATTTAAAGGAATGACTTAGTCTCCTCAACAAATTAATAGCAACATGGAGGGGGTAAAAAAAGGAACAGTAGACCTATAGATTAGAGAATACTCAAAGATACCAATCAAATCCAATTTGTGGGCCTGTGTAGATCCTGATTTGAACCAACTATAAAAGAAAATTTATGAGATAAATGGAGACACATGAACATTGGATAGTTAAGGATATTAACAAAGTATTGCTTTAAGAACATATAGATACAAAGATAAAAATGGTATTGCAGTTATAGTAAAAGTCATAGTAAAAGAGTAAGGAAAATATACTTTAAAAGTATATTTAATGATACATGAAGTATTACCAAAGAAACAATATGATATCTGGTCTAGATTATAATATCAGACTGAATTCACTGTGGTCTCTCACAGTATACTGTAAGTCTATAGAGACAGACTTTTTTTTTTTTAAAGATTTTATTTATTTTATTTATTTTATTTATTTATTTATTTGACAGGCAGAGATCACAAGGAGGCAGAGAGGCAGGCAGAGAGAGAGAGAGAGAGGGAAGCAGGCTCCTGCTGAGCAGAGAACCCGATATGGGACTCCATCCCAGGACCCTGAGATCATGACCCGAGCCGAAGGCAGCGGCTTAACCCACTGAGCCACCCAGGCGCCCCTAGAGACAGACTTTTTAAAAAAGTAATATTATTTAAAAAAAAAAAGCAAAGTAATATTGTTATCTATAGTGCCTAATATGCAGAAATTAATAAATGTTTGTTAAACGAAACCACTATGAAAGGGTTTCTTACCACACATATGTATTTCCTTTTTTTTTTTTTTTAAAGATTTTATTTATTTATTTATTTGACAGAGAGAAATCACAAGTAGATGGAGAGGCAGGCAGAGAGAGAGAGAGAGAGGGAAGCAGGCTTCCTGCTGAGCAGAGAGCCCGACGCGGGACTCGATCCCAGGACCCTGAGATCATGACCTGAGCCGAAGGCAGCGGCTTAACCCACTGAGCCACCCAGGCGCCCCCTTTTTTTTTTTTTTAAAGATTTTATTTATTTGAGCAGGATAAGGGAAAGAGGGAGAAGTAGACTTCCTGCTGAACCAGAAGCTTGATGAGGGACTTGATCCCAGGACTATGGGGTCATGACCTGAGAAGGCAGACGCTTAAGCAACTGAGCCACCCAGGTGCCCCTATGTATTTCTTTTTACTGTCATTTCCTTTTCCTCTCCTTATGCCTCAGAGACTACAAATAGCACAGAGCTACCAGGCCCTATGGTTGGGTTCCTATTTAGAAATACTATGAACCACATAATTAGCCAATCACATGATCCAGTATCATGCAACACTGAAACATCTAAAAAAACCTATTATTACTACTCAGGAATCAGAGAAGTATCAAATCAATGCTTATACACTGGAAAATTGCAATATTAATGTTATTAAGTATGTGTTAATCGAAAAATTAATGCCAATTATGTCTAAAATCTAATATGTAGAAAATAATCTGCTTGGCATTTTATCTCCCCCCAAAGCATTAATATTCTCAAGTCTGTCAAATTTCCAAGATTAAATGGAAAAAAACCAAACTACCAAATTAAAATATATGATGTTAGTGGACTTGATTTAGTAATTGATTTAATGATTCAGTAATCCTAAAAGCTTCTCACTAAAATACCTCTAAAATTCAACATGAACCCATTCTACCATTGCAAATAAGACCAACTTTTTTTTTTTAAGATTTTATTTATTTATTTGAGAGAGAGACAGTGAGAGAGAGCATGAGCGAGGAGAAGGTCAGAGAGCGAAGCAGACTCCCCATGATGCTGGGAGCCTGATGTGGGACTCGATCCCGGGACTCCGGGATCATGACCTGAGCTGAAGGCAGTCGTCCAACCAACTGAGACACCCAGGCGTCCCTAAGACCAACTTTTAAATCAAATGCTAGAACCTGGACTGAGAAATGCACTGAGTGATGACCTGAAAATACTTTGGAAGAAAACCCGAAAGAACAAACCTGACTGCTTAGAGCTTAGAACAGAGATGAGCAAACTTTGGCCTGTGAGCCAAAATCCAGCTGCTGCCTGGTTTTGTAAATAAAGTTAACTTGAAACTTTGTTCAACTTCTGTCCATAACTCTTGTCATGCCTACTCATCTTGGTCTATGGCTGATTTAGCATTTCAAAATCAGAGGCAGAGTTGAATTGTTATAAAGATTTGGAAAGATACAACAAAGATTTACATTGTTGTATAGTCTGTAAAGCTAAAAATATTTACCACTGGCCCTTTACAGAAAAAATATACTGACTCTCCTGGTCTAGAAAATAAAATCCAAATGTCCACCATGAACAGCACCATGGCACATACGTTAAGTCAACAACTTTCTACAAAACAGGTATACACCTTTCCAAAGTACTCAACTATCCATCTCCATTCTTTCTGGACTGTGTATCAACCTTCTTGTACTTTCTGGACTGTGTATCAACCTTCTTGTACTACAACGCCCAGTGAATGCTATTCCAGGTTACCAGAGTAGGTAAGGTGAGGAAAGAGGCCCGATGAGCATGCAATGGTGTGCTCCATTCTGAGAGGAACAGCTCCCACTAAATAAGTAAATAAAGCCACTCATAAAATCTCTCTCTGTACACCCACAGGATCAGAAGATTCTAGTTTAGTCCAAAAGATGCAAAATAGAAAAATAATGTGTTGTAGGGCCTAGAATCTACATGTTAGAAACTGGTTTAGAAGCTATGCACAATATAATCCACCCTCCCTGTAGATCTCAGAAAGAGTCTACCAGCACCCAAATCAGACCAAGGATAACTCATATACTTTCTCTACTGGTGAATACCATATCTGGCTAGATCTAGCAAGATTACACTTCATTCAGAAGGAAAAACTAAAAACCTATACCACAGTAATTAAGAAAAATATAATGCAGCTTAAGAAAAAAAGAACATTTTTCTGTAGACTATTTTCTATAGGATAACTATTATCAGAATTAGAATAAACTTTAGAGAAATTTATGGTTTCTTCAACAGGATTTAACACAATCGTGACTGCTTAAAACAGGAGCAAGCCATAAGAGAGAAAGGCTAAGATTAAATCAAACAACAACAGAAAGAAATGCAATGACAAACTGAGCTAAATAAAAAAATACAAAAGTAGAATCAAGTCCAAATGGGAGGTTGGAAAAGCATGACTCTCATATAGAGCTTTTATATTAAAACTACATAGCATGATGCATCTCAAATTGGGAGTTAAAGCATACTCAATGGGAGTGGAGCAGGGGAGATAAATGATTTGGTCTAAAGAAACCATGGGATTTAGAAGTATTTTAAAATCTGATGACAACCTAAAGAAAACACAAACACTCTAGGATCATTTCAATAAATTTATAGTTAAGAACCCAAGTTTTATTTCAGGTCTTACATTTGTGAAATGGCTAAAACTGGCATTAAGCAACATTAACTTTTTTTTTTTTTTAAAGATTTATTTACTTAACAGAGAGAGAGAGAGAGAGATCACAAGAAGGCAGAGCAGCAGGTGGGGTGGCAGGCGAGGGGAAGCAGGCTCCCTGCTGAGCAGAGAGCCCGATGTGGGGCTTGATCTCAGGACCCTGAGATCATGACCTGAGCCAAAGGCAGAGGCTAAACCCACTGAGCCACCCAGGTGCCCCAGCAATATTATCTTTAACTGCACTAAGCTAATAAGGAAAACAAGTGACAGAGAATACATCAATGATAAACTCTGATCAAACCAAATCAGATGCACTATAGCAATAAAGATTTGCAGTAACTGAGATCTAGAAAGTTGGTGGGAAAACAAGTTGCCACATGGCACTTAGTAGAATAGTAACATTCAATTTAAAAAAACTTGGGCCGGGATGCCTGGGTAGCTCAGTCTGTTAAGCATCTGCCTTCCACTCAGGTCATGATCCCAGGGTCCTGGGATCGAATCCCACATGAGGCTCCCTGCTCAGCGGGGAGCCTGCTTCTCCTTCTACCTGCTGCTCCCCCTGTTTGTGCTCTCCCTCTCTCGAGACAAATAAAATAAGTAAAATCTTAAAAGAAAAAGAAAACAAAAAACTTGGGCCATCCAACAGTTTATCAATAGTAACTTAACTTCAACAATTTACTTGTCAAATTAATTTTAACTGGAGTCTCAGAGGTTTTGCAGTTTTCTTGGTTTGGCTATATAGTTGTAAAAGAGCATTAAGAGTCTACAGTTGGTTTTATGTTGAAACATTAAAGTAGTATCATAGTGAATATAACTTAAACTAACATTGGAATTTGTGGGCATTTTTTTTCCACAGATGGGGCACCTGGGTGGCTCAGGTCATGATCCCGGGGTCCTGGAATCGAGCCCTGCATCGGGTTTTCTGCTCCTCGGGGAGCCTGCTTCCTCCTCTCTCTCTCTGCCTGCCTCTCTGCCTACTTGTGATCTCTCCCTGTCAAATAAATAAATAAAATCTTTAAAAAAAAAAAAAAAAAAAGGATCACAGATATTTTCGAGAATCTGTGCAACACCATTCATCATTTTGTATAGCTTTTTAAAAAAGTGACACAGAACTCTCACTTCTAACAATATGATAGATGAGACTATATATATCCTTTTGTACTTATGGTATTTTCAATTAGAAAGAAATTTTAAAAGAACATTTAATTTTTTTAAAAGATTTTATTTATTTATTTGAGAGAGGGAGACAGCGAGAGAGGGAACACAAGCAGGGGTAGGGGGAGAGGGAGAAGCAGGTTTCCTTCTAAGCAGGGAGCTCGATGTGCGATTTGATCCCAGGACTCTGGGATCATAATCTGAGCCGAAGGCAGATGCTTAACAAGTGACCCACTCAGGCACCCCAAGAACATTTAAAAAGTCAAAAAATAAGCAACAGATGTTTTGAATGACATCCTAGTAAGGAAAACCATTTGAAAAGAATATTTTTGGGACACCTAGGGAATTTCAATATGGAATAGATGAATGTAATAAATAACTAAATTCCAAGACTCTGCAATTAGGACAGAATTACCAGGCTGAAAGGAACTCAAAGTGCTGAGGAGGGTAATTCACACCTAGTGTTTGAATCCTTCTACAACAGTGAGTTATATCCTAACCAGTAATAGGGAACTTTCCCTTCCTGAGGTAGTCCATTCTAAATCAGCTCATCTATAATCCTTACCACTTGTTGATGAATAATGAGGTTTCAAAAAAAAAGAAGAAAGAATGCATTATCAACAGCAGCAAAACTATTTAAGAAGTATTGTTCTCTAGACTCCTTGCTGTAGTGAGAAAATCTTGTCTTCAAAACTACTAAAATCCAGAACTGTGCTACATGACTAGATTAATTAAAAGCAAGCAAGCAAACCTATAAACAGGAGTGCTACTGGTAGACATCTTGGGTAAGATTCCTTTTCTAAACACATAGATACCCAGTATTTACTGGAGTGCCTTTCCATAACTCTTTCAGAATTGAATTGTCCCCTAATAAACACTGAAGCGCATTCTTGTTCAACTATCGCCTGAAAATAAAGGTACTTACCTCCTGTGCATCTCTTGCTGCCTTTGCGTCATCCTCATTATAGCGGTTACAGTTGTACCTTAAAGTAAATTAAGAAGATTCTGTAAGGCCAAAATCAATGAAAAAGGAACAAACCACAGAATTTTAGCCTGGATTCAGAAATATCTAGAAGCAATATTCTTCTTTATACAGGCAAACTGAGGTGTTTAAAATGCCCAGGGTTCTACCACTATAACAGAATTACAAGACTGAAAGGAATTCAAAGTATTGGATTCCCCACCTCCTGAAGTAGTTCATTCCAAATCAGCTCACTTGAAATCATTAGAAAACACTGTCATTCTAGAACTTCCATTCCTGACTGCAGTTTGAGGTGTTTTTTTTTTAAGATTTTATTTATTAATTTGAGGGAGAGAGAGAGAGAACGAGTGGTGGGGAGCAGTAGAGGGAGAGAAAGAAGCAGATTCCCTGCTGAGCAGGAAGCCTGCCACAGGGGTTAATCCCAAGACCCAGAGATCATGACCGGAGTTGAAGGCAGATGCTTAAATGACAGAGCCACTCAGGTGCCCCTGCAGTTTGAACTTCTAACTCCGTTTTTGAAGAAAGAAGTCTTATTTCCTACGCTTTCTGTTATTTATGTCAAATATTTCCAATTTTTCCAGTTACCTTCTTATCTATATAAACCAAAGAGAACCTACAGCTGATGGACTACTCTTTAACAGTTCCTATGCTATATGCTTTACATGCTATTACAGTTTACAAGAGTCACTGAGAACTGATGAGAACTGAATGACACACAAAATGAGAACCAGGGGAAATGTGCCCAGAGGGCAGCTCAGAGTGGAGATGAACAAGACTGGCAATTCCCTTGTTCTGATTAACTCTACCTCTGCTTTTCTGGGAGTCTACATCATGGGAGTAGCTGATACTTGAGTGCTTACTACGTATCACCCATTTACTACTAAAGCCTCTAAATGTACTATCACATTCAATTACCTGAACCACCTTATGAAATGTGCATTATTATCCTCCTTATCCTCATTGAGCAAAGAATTAAGTTTTGAGAAAATAAGTAACATACTTAAGGTCATATAACTAGGGATTCAGAGCTAAGCATTAAACATGTCTATCTCCCAACTGAGGGTCACCCCTTATTATGGACTATATATATTTTCACATGCTGTACTCATGTCTTCAGAATCTTTTTACCAGTAATCGTTTTAGATCTAAAAGAAGAATTTTGAATTTAGTTTAAATCTTGTTAAATAGGACTCACTGTTTCAGCTTGTCAAGTTTTCCAGGATTTTAATGGTCTATATTAGATTTACTATCCTTCTATGATGTTACCCCAAAATGTATGGAAGATTCTCTAATTAGTGCAAGAAAGTCATCAGTAAAACTGATCAGAAAAGCAGTACACAGTTTACATGAATAAAAAAGATAAGGACAAAACCTTTCAGCAAACCTTGGAAGTATTTCATTAGGAAGACTCAAATCCACTACCTGTAACTCCAAGAAATAGACCTTCAATTAATCCCAAATATCCCTGTGTGTATTCATAGCCCAGGCCACAAACTTCTCAGCTCACACTGAAACACCTGCTGAGGTCTACAAAACACTCCCTAATCCATCATCCTAATAGTACCATTTGATTCAGGGATTTCAAGTTAGAGTAAAGTTATGTGGTTCATACGTAGTTTGTGGAACCAATCACAAATTTTGGAAATTTGGGATTCCATTTTGTCTGCTTTCAGTTTTTGGTAGCTTTCTGCTTAACTACTCCGTAAAATAACCAACAACGGCTTACTGATCTCATCTTTCAGTTTTTAAAGTAACAGACCACAATTCACTAGAGTCAGGAGATTTATTAATTTTACCCCAGCTTGGGTTATAATTTTCTCTTACCAAAATTTACTTTACTCAATTCAGCCCAAAGATTGGCTCTCCTTGCCTTCTACTGGTCAACTATTAATACCTGTTCTTCCTACCTAATATATCCTTAAAAACTCTCCTTTAGTATTTTTAAGATATTTATAAGCTTCAACTCATTCTGGACTTTAACTCAGCCAAAATTATTAAGAAACTGAAGGCCAGGAAAGCAAGGAGAATTCACCTATACTTCTAATTCAGATGATGGATAGTGCTACTCAGAATGCTATTTTGAGGATTCTGAGGCATCTTCTGATTTAAATAAGGAACCACAGCATGATTCATTTTGCAGTGTTAGCTATGAGTAAAGGCAAGACACAGGAAACATTACTGACAACCCTAAGCAGGGTCGTTCTTCATTCTCCTGTATCCATCATTTGTTTTTTGTTCAGTTTTCTTTCCTTTTCTTTTTAAAGATTTTATTTATTCATTTGACAGAGAGAGCACAAGCAGAGGGAGCACATAAGGGAGAAGCAGGCTTCCCACTGAGCAGCGAGCCCAACGTGGGGCTCAATCCCAGGACCCTGGATCATGACCTGAGCTGAAGGCAGACACTTAAATGACTGAGCCACCCAGGTGCCCCTTTGCTCAGTTTTCAATACAACTTCTTTAAAATTTGAGTTATGTTCAGAGATTTCCTTACATACAAACAAATATATCTTTGGGACACGTGGGTGGCTCAGTTGGTCAACCATCTACCTTTGGCTCAAGTCATGATCTCAGTGTCCTGGGATCGAGTACCAACATTGGGTTCCTTGCTCAGCGAGGAGCTTGCTTCTGCCTCTGTGTGCCCCCCCTCCCCCTGCTTGTGTTCTGACAAATAAATTAAAAAATGTATCTTTAACAAGAATTTGTATCTTTTAGTAACTCTTCTTCTCCATTCATTACGCTTATTGGTTTAAATATACTAGAGTGAATTTAGTTTCTGGGAACAGTCTAATCCCCCAGTTTGCTTCTTAAAAATCTAGAGTACCTGTCTGCCAGGCTAACAACCCCCAATACTCTTCTCCTTGGCCTTGACAGTGGCAAAATCACTTTCTTTACTCCACACAACAATCAGTTTTACCTAATTCAGAATTAATTTCAGGCAAGTAATCCCTCTCACTATTCCTCTAATGAAACTAATAAAAGTTCCAACGAAACTAAAAGTAAAGACTTGCCATTGTCTTAAGGTGAGAGTCTCCTTCTGTCCTGCCCCTGCAATTTCCCCCTCGCATTTCACTCTCTACAAAGCAGCCACAACTCTGAGGTAATGTATGTAAAGCACATAATATAGAGCTGTCTCACCTAAATTACAGATATAATCAGGTCACTCCCCACTTAAAACCCTTCTGATAATGTCCAAACTACTTTAAGTGCCAGTCTACGTTCTAACTCTTTTCCTATGCCCCACAACTTAGGAGGGGCCACAAACCGAAGTGCCAATGGGCAGGTAACACAAACTAGTGAGATGGGTCATTTGTGTATTAATAACACTCAGAAATACTTTCGTTTTTACTAGGAGATGTGCTGGCTCCTTTTTTCTCAAAACTCAAGACATCACGAACCTAACTTGCATTTTCCCAAACTGCTAGGAAATATGTACAGAACGGAGATATATTATCTCTACTAAAAATGATGGCATCTTCTAAATATAGTGCCATCATGATACATGCAAGTGCCCTTAAGATTCAGTCTTGGGAAATAAATCAAACTAGAAAGTAAAGACCTCATGTAAGGGGATACTAATCAATTTCAGGCGAATGTTGCCAAGCAGGAATGCAGGCTTTTTCCTATGTTTCAAAGAAAGGCTAAAAGTTTGGATTGCACTGGGCAATTTTCCAATTTTTCAAATTTGGGACACATTTTTGTCTAATGGCACCCAAGGGTAAATAAAACACAACTGCAGGTTGGGTCTTGCCAATAATCTCTTAGATTTTAACTACTGCCTAGACAGACATATGCAACTCTTCTCTAAATAAGCCATGCACTTTCACATCATTCTACCTTTGTTCATGAGGCTCCTTTTTGCCCTAAACATTTTTCCTGCCACCTTCAACTAACGAACTCTTAATCCCTCTTAAAATTCTTCTTAAATGTTACCTGCTCTGTGAAATATGCCTAATTTATCCCTCTCTCTGGACATCGTGCATATACTTTTAACAATGATCACACACTATATTCATTCATTTATCTAGCTCCCAAGATAGATAGGGACTTCCATGAAGTAGACACCTTTTAATACACAGCATATATTACACACTTAGGTGAACACTTTCTCCCTTTCATTTCCCCAACCTACCAGGCAGATCCATGTGGTTCCCAAGGGCCAAGACACACCCAGCAAAACTCTGCTTTACAGTTCTGGTTACGACAGACCATGTGATTACAACCGCCATCCTTCTCAATTGTGACGTGGCATTTGGGACATTCCTATGAAGAGAAACTATAAAGTTGGTGTCAATGCTACACTAGATTGTATTACTACCACAGAAGAGAAGCCAGTTCTAAATTTGGTTTTACAGCATTTATTGTTTTGTTTTTTAATTTTAACTTAAATAATTTTAATACATTTGTTATTAATTTTTAAAATAACGTTTATTTTTATTTTTAAATGCCATATTTATTGTTATTAATACACGTAAAGCAGTGTGGAATACAGTTAGTACTATTAGAAATGAGCTATTATCATTATTACTGGCCATTAAGATCTACAATAATTAAAAGATTTGTTTTAGCAGGGTTGAGGACAAAAACATAAAAGTACTTTTAACCATACATGCAGTAATGATAGTTTCACAGGAGATAAAATATGTTATTCATGTAAATATTATTAATTATCCAGTGTCATCTAGAAATAATTATTGAGCACTTCCTGTATACCATACACTATTCTCGGTGTTTTATATAACCTTAACTCATAATCCTTATAGTGATCCTATTTTCATTTGTCAGATGAATAAACCAGAGGAGAGACAAATAATAATAACACCAGTCTGAGATAACACAGGTATAGCAAATGGTAGAGTCAGGATTCAAGCCCAAGCAACTTGGCCTTAAGAATCAGGTAAGTAGGACTGTAAGACTGGTAAATTCTTTTTGTGGTTACTGAATCTCCCAACTTTCTTCTGTCAAATATGCTTGTTTTATTTATTTTGTTGTTGATTATTCTAATTTTTAAGTAAATTCTATTCTCACCATAGGGCTTGAACTCACAACTCCGCGATCAAGAGTCACATGCTCTATGAACTGGGCCAGCCAGGCAACCTCAAATACCCTTGTTTTAAATCTTTCTCACTATGGTCCATTTACAACTGTGCCAAAGAGATCATATCATGGCTTTTTCCAAGTCTATGTCGTATTCTTGGTTACTAATGAGTCAAAGCCATTACCCTACAGTAGGTCTATTGTCTTTTTCTTTTGGAAAAATCTAAAAAATCAAACTTATTTGTTTTAATAAAACTATAAATAACATGTAAAGCTAATATTTTTGCTGCATTTGTCTGATGCCTGTAACTCCCACAAGGAGGGAGTACCACCCATTATATTACTTATACAATTCTGCCTTTGTGAGACAGACTACCCTGGCCCATAAACTATAGTCATTTTATTTTATTTTTTTTAAGATTTTATTTATTTGACAGAGATCAGAAGTAGGCAGAGAGGCTAGCAGAGAGAGGAGGGGGAAGCAGGTTCACCGCTGAGCAGAGAGCCCAATGTGGGGCTCGATCCTAGGACCCTGAGATCATGACCTGAGCTGAAGACAGAGGCTTAACTCACTGAGCCACCCAGGCACCCCAACTATAGTCATTTAAAATACGTAAAGTTGGACATTTCTAATCAAATCTTTGAAATCAATTAACATATTTTACATTTTTCCAAAGAAGCAAGTTCCAGGTCCAAAATAATCTGTGTCATTCTGTATTTCTGGGTTATAATTAACCACATAGTATTAAGCTCTCATTATGTTAGGATACCACTGATAATCTGCAAATCTGTTTAAGGGGCAAATAACAATAATAAAAGCTTCTGAAACCTCTCAAGAGAAACACTCTTCAGTTTTTCTCAAAACTACCAAGCAGATGACCTTGTTACTTAATTGCCATTCTTCCTTAATAATCAATCTACTTTTTAAACAAATCTACTTTCTAAACATATGCAAGCCTGTACTCCCTATTTTATTTGCTTAAAGATTTATTTATTTATTTTAGAGAGTGTATGCAGGAGTAGTTGGGGGCAGGGGAGAAGCAGCAGACTGCCCACTTAGCTTGGAGCCCAAGGCAAGGCAGGGCTCTGACCCAGGGCCCTGAGGGTCATGGCCTGAGCCGAAATGAGAGTCCGATTATTCTGATGCTTAATGAACTAAGCCACCCGGGCACCCTGTACTCCCAGTTTTAAATATCTTGATGGTTTAGTGTGTTGGGGGGATTTCTCTAGATGCAGAAAGAGGGCTCTAGTTTCATCAAGCTACCTAGTGAAAACACCACTGCCCTATTCTAAATACTAGTTTTACAGAGCATATTAGAAGATTCTAGGACTTCAATGAACATGTCTGATGGGAAATCAAATTTCAAGAAAGTATGCCTGACTAGGAAATTTTTTCAACAACAAAAGCTAGCACTTCCTAACAACACAGAAAAGTTTTAAAATGACATGAGTTACCTTCACCATAATTTTAGAGAGCACAAAAAAACTAATTTCAACCATACATTCCTCAAAGACATTTGTTTTATGTGACAAGACTATTTCATTACCAAGGCTTTCTGGGAGATACAAATATATTCAGGTTTTAATCTTTTGGGGTAAAACAGGGTACTAATGGTATAAAATTGTGTGTTTTGGCCTCCACCGTTTAAACACTCCTTATTATCACTGTCCTGTGACTGGGTGATGGAAAGCTCTAATGCTAGTCAGACAACTCACTATATAACACCATCTTCACATGTGAATACCAAAAATGAATAGTTCATGAATAAAACTACCATTCACCACCTTAGTCACTTCCAATATAGACAGTATATAAGGTTGAATTAAATAAAAATTGGTTAATTAAACAATTTTCTACTACGAAATTGCTGGGTACACAGTTGGGATTCAAACACATGCTTATTACTTGGTAACAGAAAAGAAGGGCACTCAAGACTACATCCATTTGCAGAACAAAACATCTGTCTAGGGTTAAATAAATGTTCCCAACTGAATCTTAAAACTAGTATCACGAGCAATAACGTACTTCAAAAATAAAAATAAAAGAACAAGGGATATCTATGTTATCTCCAAAACTCCTAATTCTTAGGAATCAAGTCTCTTATATCGTATTTTAGAAATTTAATACGTTAAAGAAGTCAAACATGTTAACCCCACTGCAGTCACATAATAAAAAGTTACTCAGTTGCTCTCGATATTGCTCTAAAGACTGACTCCTTAAGGAGGGGCCCCTAGCTGGCTCAGTGGGTAGAGTGTATAGCTCTTGATCTCAGGGTTGTGAGTTCAGGCTCCATACCCTGGGTATAGAGATGAAAGAAAAGGAAGGAAAATAAAATAGGAAAAGGAAAGCAAAGTGAAGACAAGTTAAGAAAAAAGAAAGAAGGAAACAGTTACACTAATGTGGGGCTCAAACTCACAACCCTGAGATCAAGAGTCACGTGCTCTCCCACTGAGCCAGCCAGGCGCCCCAAATCCTGAAGATTTTTTAAAGGCAGAAATGTAAATTTGCCTAATAAAACCAAGCTAGGTGGAGTAAACTCTGTACCTGTATACTAAAAGGCAGGTAAAACAATATGAAAAAGCATTATCAAACCCCTGGGTAGTAAAATTGTCAGCTTTTTCTTCTATAGGAAACCAACGTTTTCCTAACAAAAACTTCTAAAGAACAGTACTTTACATACTGCAGTAGTGCTCAATAAAATAAACTTGAACACTTAAAAATCAGTATTCTGGGGAAAAAACAAAACAGAAAACAAACCCAACCAAAACTCTAAGCCCTCAAAACAACCGCAAAACCCCCAAATCTTAACTGAAGGGAAGGTAAAACAAAGTCCTTAACTAGGTAAACCTACTTATTTTGCTAATGCACCTAATCTTGTAACCGTTTCACTACCAAGAGTTTACTGAAGAAAAATACCAACCTTTGTGTTGGCTGCAATCCAATTAGAAGTTTCACTATCATCATCACACTTTTTAATCCACTTCTTTAGCCACTGTTTGGAAACAACAACTGTTAGGGTACAACAAAAGACTTAAAAAAAGGATAGCAAATTACTTCAACATTAAAATGTAGTCAAGCATAAATGTAAAAGGCAAAGGACAAGATTATCACTGGATTTACTTCCTTTTATATCAAGGCAATCCTCTAGTTCTCATACCCAGTACATTATATCAACCAAAGAAGACTTTCTGTGGCTGAAGCCAAGTGGGGAACCTAGAGCCTGATGAGAAGCCCAGCTCCAAGATGTGTCATTCTCCTTAGCTAATTACGAGGCCTTCCCAGGGAGGTGCCTTAACCACTGTTATCCTGAAAATCATCAGGAGTGGACTTATTCCTAAGGAATACTTCATGAGTACTTGTGATGATCATCTAAAATAGAAAGGAAAAACACAATCTTCTATCTACAAAATCAATCCAATCCAAAATTATGGGCCCTAGTTTTCAGTCATCAAGTCTCAGAAGTGTTCTATTAAATTATTTAAAAATGAAAATGCCAGACAAACTCACCTTACATTTAACAGGATCGTGCCAATTTTCTCCACAGTTAAAGCTGTTAAGTAACACAAGAGTTAAAAGAATTAAGTTCTACCTACTGTAGGTAAGTAAACAATTTCACGTTTTATAGTTTCTCAGTGGTTTCATCAGTTTTTAGTGACTGGCAAATACAAGGACATGAGTCAAGTTTGCATTATTCTATAGATTATTAAGAATTTAGTGTTAGAAGAGCATGTATTGTGGTGTGTTTGTGAAACGAAGAAATGATTATAGGCATGAAGACACACTCTGATGACAATTATATAAGAAAAGGACTCTAAATAACCACCAATCTTTTAAGACAAGAAATTCAGTGTAATCCCATCTGTATTTTTCTGATCGTTCTATATATGTATAGTTCTGTGCCGTAAACATTAGTTAATTCAAACCAATTTTCACTAATTTGAACTTAAATTTTGACTAGTGCTTTATTAGCATATATTAAATCTCTTAACACCCCAAATAAAGAATAACAAAGTCTGACTTTGTAGAGTAATTACATAATTTAATGCAAATGCAGTGAGCAATAATTGGGAGGCAAACAGGTCACATCTTTGCATGATCCAAACAAATGAACTTCAAATAAACTGTACCAACCAAGGCATAAAACAAAAGAGTGTGACTAAATATTTTCTAAGAATATACTAATTGTTAATTCCTTGCTATATTCGAGACACATGGTATATACATTTAAGAAAGCATGAATTATATATACATCTTCTTTATCCATTCATCTGTTGATGGACATCTAGGTTCTTTCCAGGGTTTGGCTATTGTAGACATTGCTGCTATAAACATTCGGGTGCACGTGCCCCTTCGGATCACTACGTTTGTATCTTTAGGGTAAATACACAATGGAATACTATGCAGCCATCAAAAGAAATGAAATCTTGCCATTTGCGATGACATGGATGGAACTAGAGGGTACAATGCTTAGCGAAATAGGTCAAGCAGAGAAAGACAACTATCATATGCTCTCCTTGATATGAGGAAGTGGAGATGCAACATGGGGGCTTAAGGGGGTAGAAGAATAAATGAAACAAGGGAGGGAAACAAACCGTAAGTGACTCTTAATCTCACAAAACAAACTGAGGGTTGCTGAGGGGAGGGGGGTTGGGATAAGGGGAGTGGGGTTATGGACACTGGGGAGGGTATGTGCTATGGTGAGTGCTGTGAAGTGTGTAAACCTGGCGATTCACAGACCTGTACCCCTGGGGATAAAAATGTATGTTTATAAAAAATTTAAAAAAAAATAAAATAATAAAATAATTTATTGTTAAAAAAAGCAAGCATGAATTAAAATAAATGCCAAAAAAAAAAAAAAAAAAGAATAAATACAAAGGTTGATCAGCTAGTCAAGTAATTCAGGAATGCCAAGAATCCTCTTTGCAAACGAGGAGAAGAACGAAGTGCTATCAATTTAAATCAAGTCAAAGATAATGGTTACTTCTGGAAAAAGAAGATGGGGAGTTGGATGAAGAGAACAACAGAAGCTTCAAATGAATCTGTCATACTTTATTTCTTAACAAAAACAAAATACTGTATAAGCTGGGTTAAGAGCTATAATATTCACTGCTATTATTCTCTATATTTTGGTATCAACTAAAACTATGTTTTAAGGTAGGTGTATAATCAGACTGCACCTCCTGTCTATAGGGTAAACTCTAAAACAGTAATGCATATTTAATCTTTACCAAAACAGCATGTACTTCATACATATTTAATCTTTGTGAGTTTATCTGCTCCTTTCGGAAATATTTAGTATTAATGATGTTTAAGTCTAATTCTACAGCTGTTTGTGGAGAAAAAAAGAACATGGTACAGAATACCAATATAAGGTCTATTTGCTAGCACTTGGAGCTACTTGTTTTGAATGTTTTCTTATTCCTAAAAGATCCACAAGGAAAATGGAAAATCATCTTAACTCTCTAATAAGAATATGCAGTATTGAAAATTCTCTATTAAGTCAAATTTAGAATTCAAACACTAGAGTATGTTATAAAACTCCAAGAACGGAGGTAGGCAGGAAAGCAGTGGCCAGAGGTGCTACAGGGAAAGTGTTGGTTAAAAAGTGTATCTTTAAAAAAAAAAAGAAAAGAAAAAAGGCATATCTTATTAAACCATGTTTTATCTTTCCAAATTTATCTGCAAATTTTCTTTCTAGGAGTAATATTAAACTTGTCAAAGCAAAGGAAAAATAATCCTGTGTATTTTATTTCCTAAGAGATAAACTGAAAACAGAGCAAGAACCATAAAGGAACCAAACATACCTGACAAAATAAGCAGTCCATCAGAAATGAGAACTAAGTTCTTATCCCAGATTTCTAAGTTTGCTCCCATATTAGTTCCAGTGGCACACACAAGAAAATGTGATTATAGCTACATTTTCTCCCCATAAGAAAAAATAGCAACAAGGATAGAGAAAAAATTATTTAAGATGTGACCTTTTAATCTAATTCTTATTTAAAAGAAATACACACTATTTTAAATCAACATCACCCACCTTCCTACTAGAGGTAAAAAAAAAAAAATTCTTTTTCTACTATTTTACTACTAAGAATAAATAGAAAAGCTATGTGTGCTGTTTCAATTTGGGAAATCACTTGCTTACCAAAACTGGCGCCCACATTTGCAGCGAACAGGTTTAGCATCAGGATATTGGACTTTAACAACGTGGTGACAATCTGGGGCAGGACACCACTTTAACAGTCGATTGCACTGAAACCCAAGTTAGAAAATAAAAAACGACAGCAAATTAAAATCATGAGGTAAGATTTCCTAGTACAACAGGCAATTAACTTACATTTCCCAGTGCAAGGCCAAAGACAGAGACGACACAAGCGTATAAAACTTGCCCCCAATATTTAGTACTCTAATTCTAAAGTATTGCTTTCCAATGCTTTATTTTTCTAAGATTACAGATCCCTTGATCCCTGGTTTTATAAACATGTGAACTGTCTCTTGGTTCTACTTTCAAAATCCTACTGACATACTTTAAAATAATTACCCATTGGTGATCATTAAGCACTGATTTTTACATGGTTCTACCTCAGGGCAATTTTCAAAGATGTAAAAAACAATATACACTCCTACTTAGGCAAAGTGTTTAGATCCTATAGAATATACAGGTAATTTCTCTCTTTGACCACAAAAATGTGTATAAGAACAAAAGTCAGTTCCTAAACCATGGAAAGAATCACATTTTAGTTCTTAAAAATGAATGAATGAATGAATGAACAAACGAATGAATAAATAAAACTTTGAAATATTTTTTATTATGAAACAAAACATGGCTCAAGTAACACTCTGCACCAGAATTCAAGTTTAGTGACCATTTTAAGAATACATGATTCCTAAAATACACATTTTCTAGAAGATCTGACCTTCAGTTTAATCTCTTAATAGAAATAAAAACTGGCTTTGTAGAATTAAAATACCAATTTACATTGATGATCTTATATAGAGGCTGACAAACATCTTCCATAAAGAGCCAGATAGTAAAGATTTTTGTTTTTGACAGGCACAATGGCCTCTGTAGCAATTACTCAACTCTGCCACTGTAGCACAAAATAAATCATACAACAAATGGGCACGTTCCAATAAATATTTACAAAAACAGGCAGGTCAGAATTTCATGACCTCTGTTGACCTCTGTATCTGATTAAAAAAAAAAAAAAAAAAGACATTTTCTAAAAACAAGTAACTATAGGGGCACCTGGGTGGCTTAGTCAGTTAAGCATTCGCCTTCGGCTCAAGTCATGATCCCAGGGTGCTGGGATCAAGCCCTGCATCAGGCACCCAGCTTGGGGCGTGGGAGGAGCCTGTTTTAACCTCTTCCCTGGCTTGTGCTATCACTCTCTCAAATAAATAAATAAATAAATAAATAAATAAATAAATAAAATCTTTAAAAAAGGAAATAACCATAGCTCTCTTTATTAACAAAGTTTACTGGTAATGGAAGCTAAAACAAGCAGAGATATATAGCAAGGTTGAATTGCCAAGCATGATTAAACATTACGTCATTAATAATCAGCTACAACTTTTTGCTAGCAATAAAGGAAGAATACTGTAAAAATAATTTTATCACCAAAGTTTTAGATCTTTGAAGAGACACCTACTCACTGGTTTGTCACATTCCTTTGAGAATAACGGTGTTTAGTATGCCTCACTAATAAAGTCCATAATCCAAGTTTATGGTCATAATCCAAGTCCTTTACATCTTACTATCGAGAGTGTTTCATGTAAGAAAAACCAATTATATCTATGAATAAACAATTCCTCTTATTTAAAAAAGGAAAACTTATGAGAAATCACTTACCTCTACAAAGCTATTTGTTATTAAATGCTGATACTTTAATTTAACTTTCGAATCTGTGATCAGGCGCCTGAGAACAAGAACAAAAGTAGTTTATTAGGAAGTTCTCAGCCAAGAGTATCTTTCCACATTTATAAAATAAAATTTCAATGTAGTGGCTCTAAAAGCTGCCCTAAATTGAAAATGCTAAAATGCATACGGACTATCAACAAATATAACTATAGAAATCAAGATAACAAATACAAAGTTTCTATAGTTTTATTTTGGCAAAATCTCCATCCCCAAGTTTTTTTTTTTTTTTTTTTTAAAGATTTTATTTATTTATTTGACAGAGAGAAATCACAAGTAGATGGAGAGGCAGGCAGAGAGAGAGGGAAGCAGGCTCCCTGCTGAGCAGAGAGCCCGATATGGGACTCGATCCCAGGACCCTGAGATCATGACCTGAGCCGAAGGCAGCGGCTTAGCCCACTGAGCCACCCAGGCGCCCCCATCCCCAAGTTTTTTATACATAAAATATTCCATTTTTACCCAGTCTGTTATTATAGTCTAATGACTTACTATTATGGCGTTTAGGCCCCTTTCAAAAGTGTCTTCTTACTCTGCCCTAAGAGAGCAATGTGCAGCCAACTTCCCTAAGACGCTCTCCCAAAAATCAGTGTATGAAATAAGAGATGCTGACAGGAATATCAAGAAATGGGGGCGCCTGGGTGGCTCAGTGGGTTAAGCCGCTGCCTTCGGCTCAGGTCATGATCTCAGCGTCCTGGGATCCCAAGTCCCGCATCGGGCTCTCTGCTCAGCAGGGAGTGTGCTTGCCTCTCTCTCTCTCTCTCTCTCTCTGCCTGCCTCTCCGTCTACTTGTAATCTCTCTCTGTCAAATAAATAAATAAAATCTTTAATTAAAAAAAAAAAAAAAAAGAAATGGATCCAGGTTTTGCTATATATAAAATTGAGGGCCTTTTTCTGAGATCCTTTGGTAATTTACTAGAAATGTCTACTGACTGCAACTTGGATTCCCCTGTCCACCTAGAACACTCTATATATTCATTACAATTTCTAGAACTCATAGGAACCCATAAAAGTAAAGCATCCTGAAGCTTAAGTTTTACTAGTTTTAATGGTAAATACTCCTATGAATCTTTTTTTTTTTTTTTTTAAAGATTTTATTTATTTATTTTGACAGAGAGAGATCACAAGTAGTCGGAGAGGCAGGCAGAGAGAGAGAGAGAGAGGGAAGCAGGCTCCCTGCTGAGCAGAGAGCCCGATGTGGGACTCGATCCCAGGACCCTGAGATCATGACCTGAGCCGAAGGCAGCGGCTTAACCACTGAGCCACCCAGGCGCCCCACTCCTATGAATCTTTAAAGAGAATGCTGTTACAGCAGAAAAAGTTAACCACTGACAAAACCAGTAAAAACTCTCTAATGTGATAAGAAATTTTTGTATTATTTGGCCCCATTGAATTCTTGAGCTTCTTATGGCACTGCTTGCCTTCCACAAGATCCCATCCTGTCCTGTGCTACTTTCGGTGTACTCCTGTCACATTTGTATTCTTTTCAGAATGATGGGGTATCATCCTCCCTCAGAGGCTTTTGCATAGAGCTACCTCTCTTGAAAAGGAAAGAGAAGTAGATCATGGTGGGCTCAGATGGGACAGCCCACTGAATACTGGATTCACACTTACTAGCTATGAACTGAAGATAAGTTCTTTGACCTCTCCATTTTTCAGTTTAGTCATTTGTAAAATGGATAGCAGAAATAAGAGTTGTGAACTAGAACAGTGCCTGGCAAAGAGTAAACACTCAATAAATATTAGATGCTGCTAATATGCTATATTATTTTTTAACTCAGTTAATACATAGTTACTAACTAAAGGAAGCCTTTTCTGACAATAACTCACATCAGTCCTGCTCAATTCTCATGGCATCTTATACATCTTCCTGTCATAAAATCTGTCATAATTTTATCTGTGTAGATCTGGAACAAGCCTAAAGTCTGTACAGAACCAGAAAAGACCCCAAATAGCCAAAGAAATGTTGAAAAAGAAAACCAAAGCTGGAGACATCACAATTTCAGGCTTCAGGCTGTATTACAAAGCTGTAGTGATCAAGACAGTATAGTAGTGGCACAAAAACAGTGACACAGATCAGTGGAAAAGAATAGAGAATCCAGAAATGGACCCTCAACTCTATGGTCAACTAATCTTTAACAAAGCAACAAAGAATATCCAACAGAAAAAAGTCTCTTCAGGAAATGGTGTTAGGACAACTGGACAGGCACAGGTAGAAGAATGAAGCTGGACCACTTTCTTACACTATACACAAAAATAAACTCAAAATGGATGAAAGACCTAAATGTGAGACCACCTCTCAAAATCCTAGAGAACACAAGCAGAGCCTCTTTGACTTTGGCCACAGCACCTTCTTGCTAGATAAGTCTCCAAAGGCAAGGGAAACAAAAGCAAAAATGAATTATTGGCACTTCAACAGGATAAAAAGCATTTGTACAACAAAGTAAATAGTCGATAAAACTAAAAGGCAACCAACAGAATGTGAGAAAATATTTGCAAATGACTTATCAGATAAAGGGTTGGTATCTAAAACTATGAAGAATTTACCAAACTCAACAATCCAAAAAACCCCCCAAAATCCAGTCAAGAAATGGACAGAAGACACGAACAGACATTTCTCTAAAGACATACAAATGGCTAACAGACACACGAAAAAATGCTCAACGTCACTCAGCACCAGGGAAATACAAATCAAAACCACAATGAGATACTTGCTAACGCCAGTAAGAATGGCCAAAATTAACCAGTCAGGAAACAACAGATGTTGGTGAGGATGCGGGAAGGGAGAACCCTCTTACACTGTTGGTGGGAATGCAGACTGGTACAGCCACTCTGGAAAACAGTATGGAACTTCCTCAAAAAGTTAAAAATAGGGGCACCTGAGTGGCTCAGTTGGTTAAGTGTCTGCCTTCAGCCCAGGTCATGATCCCAGGATTCTGGGATAAAGCCAACATGAGGCTCCCTGCTCAGACGGGAGCCTGCTTCTCCTTCCCTCCCTGCTACTGCCCCTGCTTGTACTTTCTCCCTCCCTCTCTCTGTCAAATAAGTGAATAAATCCTTAAAAAAAAAAAAAAAAAAAAAAAAAAAGCCTCTCATCAGGTGCCTTGTTCAGTGGTGGTCTGCTTCTCCCTCTCCAACTCCCACTGCTGCTTGTGCTCTCTGTCAAATAAATACATAAAATCTTTTTTTTTTTTTAAAGTTAAAAATAGAACTACCCTACCATCTAGCAATTGCACTACTAGGTATTCACCCAAGTGCACTACTAGGTATTCACCCAAAGGACACAGACAGCTGTGATCCAAAGAGGCACCTGCACCTCAATATTTATAGTAGCAATGTTCACAACAGCCAAACTATGGAAACAGCCCCGATGTCCACTAACAGATAAACAAGACGTGTGTGTGTGTGTATGGAATACAATGGAATATTACTCAGCCATCAAAAAAGGAAAAGAAATCTTGCCATTTGCAATGACATGTATGTAACTACAGGGTATTATGTTAAGTGAAATTAATCAAAGAAAGACAAATACCATATGATTTCACTTATATGTGGAATTTAAGAAACAGAACACGTGAATATAGAGGAAGGAAAGGAAAAATAAAATAGGATGAAATCAGAGAGGACGGCAAACCGTAAGAGACTCTTAACTATAGGAAACAAACAGAGTTGTTGCACGGGAGGTGGGGTAACTGGGTGATGGGCATTAAGGAGGGCTTCTGATGTGATGAGCACTAGGTGCTCTATGCAACTGATGAATCACTAAATTCTACCCCTGAAACTAATAATACAGTATAGTATTAACAATATGGTTTTAAAATCTAATATAAGAAGTTACCTCAGTTGAATTTAAACAAAAAAAAATTTTTAAGGTTTATTATTTATTCATTTGAGAGCGAGAGAACAAGGTGGGGGCGGGGCATAAGAGAGAGAAAAGCAGAGTCCCTGACTGAGCAGGGAGCCCAATGTAGGGCTTGATCTCAGCTGCCCAATGGACTGAGCTACCCAGGCACCCCTAAATTAAAAAAATTCTTTAAATTATCTGTGTAATCATTTGTTTAATATCTGCCTTCATGTTCCCCTATCCCCAACCAAACAGTAAGCTCCCGAAAGGATCCCTTCTATCTTAACACACTGCTTGGCCTGTACAAAGTGCTCAGTAAATATTTTTTAAATGAATAAACCTCCACATTTCAGGAATGTCGGAACTGGAGCCTAAAAATAATTAGTGTAGTTGGTGATTCCTTAAAAGGTTAAACACAGAGGTGCCTCGGTGGCTCAGTCGGTTGGTACATTTGACTCGATTTTGGCTTGGGTCATGATCCAACGGTTGTGGTATCAAGCTCTATACTCTGCAAGAAGTCGGCTGAAGGCTTTTTCTTGCCCTCTGCACTACTGCGTACCCCTGTGTACTCACTGGAGTGCACTCTCTAAAATAAACAAATCTTTAAAAAAAAAAAAAGGTTAAACACAGAATTACCATGTGACCCAACAATTCCACTCCTAGGGACGTATATCCAAGACATTAAAAACTGGCACATAGTATCATGCTTAGCGAAATAAGTCAAGCAGAGAAAGACAACTATCATATGATCTCCCTGATATGAGGAAGTGGTGATGCAACATGGGGGCTTAAGTGGGTAGAGGAAGAATCAATGAAACAAGATGGAATCGGGAGGGAGACAAACCATAAGTGACTCTTAATCTCACAAAACAAACTGAGGGTTGCTGGGGGGAGGAGGGATTGGAGAAGGGGGTGGGATTATGGACATTGGGGAGGGTATGTGCTTTGGTGAGTGCTGTGAAGCATGTAAACCTGGTGATTCACAGACCTGTACCCCTGGGGATAAAAATATATGTTTATAAAAAATTAAAAATTAAAAAAAAAAACCTGGCACATAAATGTTCAAATAAAAACACAACTGTTTCCACAAAAAGTGGAAACAACCTTAAATGTCCAAGAACTGATGAAGAAACAAAATATGGAATATTATTTATCCCTAGAAAGGAATCAAGTATTGACACATGCTACAACATGGATGAACCCTGAGAACATTACTTTAAGTGCAAGAAGCCAGACACAAAAGATCACATGCTATACGACATTTAAACGAAATGCTCAGAATAAGAAAATCTGTACAGACAGAAAAAGGAAACAAGATTGTCAGGGTCTATGAAGAAGGGAACGGGAAGTGACTATTTAATAAATTTTGGAATTCTTTTGGGGTGATGACAATGTTCTGGAATTAGATAGTGGTGATGGTTGTACAACATGATGAAAAACCACTAAACTGGGGGCGCCTGGGTGGCTCAGTGGGTTAAAGCCTCTGCCTTTGGCTCAGGTCATGAACTCAGGGTCCTGGGATCGAGCCCCACATTGGGCTCTCGGCTCAGCAAGGAGCCTGCTTCCCCCCCCTCTTTCTGCCTGCCTCTCTGCCTACTTGTGATCTCTGTCTGTCAAATAAATTAAAATCTTAGAAGGAAAAAAAACCCCACTAAACTATATAGTTTTAAATAGTTAAAATGGTAAATATTATGTTATGCGAAGCTTACAAATAAACAAACAAATAAATAAATAAATAAATAAGGAGTGCCTGGGTGGCTCAGTGGGTTAAGTCGCTGCCTTCAGCTCAGGTCGTGATCTCAGGGTCCTGGGATCGAGTCCCGAATCGGGCTTTCCGCTCAGCAGGGAGCCTGCTTTCCTCTCTCTCTCTGCCTGCCTCTCTGCCTACTTGTGATCTCTGTCTGTCAAACAATAAACAAATAAAATCTTAAAAAAAAAAAAAAAAAAAGACCCAAAGTCAGATGCTCTGATTTCCCACTTTTTATTTCTAGTACTCATTATGCCAATGATTTCTTATAACTGATCCAGACTACTTGGTGAGAACACAGGTTAGCCATAGTTACTAGACCAAGGTTATGTGGTCTCAGTTATTAGGTCATAGTTTATCTTGTGAGAGCCAAGAATTAGAAAGCAATCTCTTACCCTTGAGAATAAATACTTTCAAGAAAACAAGTGTCATCCTGTGTATTGATGAACTACATCTCTCAACAAAGACCTGTTGCCGTCACTTACATCTACTCTTAGACCAACTCTCATGCTAGAAGGCAACTCTTTATGAAGGTAAAGATAATGACTTCTACTGATCGCCCATTATACATTATAAGCACAGTGCCAGATGCATTTAAGTACCCTTGAGTTTTGGGAAATCCTGTTTTTTACAAACAGGGTAACTGGAGAGTTATGAACTAAAACCAGGTGACTTTAAATACAAGAATTTCATTTAATATGCAAGCAGTAAACCACACTTTATGCTGATACAGCACCCTGAGTAAATCAATATTATGCTTCAACTTAGGATTTAACATTTTTTTTTTTAAGATTTATTTATCAGAGAGAGAGGGAGAGAGAGCAAGCACAGGCAGACAGAATGGCAGGCAGAGGCTGAGGGAGAAGCAGGCTCCCTGCTGAGCAAGGAGCTCGATGTGGGACTTGATCCCAGGACGCTGGCATCATGACCTGAGCCGAAGGCAGCTGCTTAACCAACTGAGCTACCCAGGCGTCCCAGGATTTAACATTTTTATCATCTAGACCTTTTCCTCTTTTGGGGGGGTAAAAGCAGGCTATATAATTTAATTTAATATATATATATTATATATATATTATATATATATATATATATTTCCATTTATTTGAGAGATAGGAGGAGAGACAGTATGTGGGGCAGCAGGCAAGAGGAAAGGGAGAGAGAGTCCTAAGCAGACTCTATGCTAAGAGTGGAGAGCCTGATGATGACCCTGAGATCATGACCTGAGCTGAAACCAAGTCAGATGCTTAACTGACTGACTGTGCTACCCAGGCACCCTGGATGTGTAATTTAAAAAAAAATTTTTTTAAAGATTTTATTTATTTATAATTTGACAGATCACAAGTAGGCAGAGAGACAGGCAGAGAGAGAAGAGGAAGCAGGCTGTCTCCTGAACAGAGAGCCCAATGCAGGGCTCAATCCCAGGGCCCCGGGATCATGACCTGAGCCTAAGGCAGAGGCTCAATCCACCGAGCCACTGAAGCGCCCCTCTTTGGATTTCTAAAGATTCAATATATCGGAGGGTACAGAATAGAGGCAAGGAGAGGGTATGTAAAGGACAGACACCGGGACAAATAATGAGGAAGTCCTGACAATACAATACAAACTGTTCAGAGTACAGGAAACTGGGGGCGTTTATTGAGGGGCAATTACACAAGGTTTTTAAAAGACCTTTATTTTCATTATCAGAAATTAGGTTTATTGGGGCGCCTGGGTGGCTCAGTGGGTTAAGCCGCTGCCTTCGGCTCAGGTCATGATCTCAGGGTCCTGGGATCGAGTCCTGCATCAGGCTCTCTGCTCAGCAGGGAGCCTGCTTCCCTCTCTCTCTCTGCCTGCCTCTCCATCTACTTGTGATTTCTCTCTGTCAAATAAATAAATAAAATCTTTAAAAAAAAAAAAAAAAGAAAGAAATTAGGTTTATCGAAGAAAATTTAGAAAAATATAGATGAAGTAGAATAAAATAGGGGCACCTTGGTGGCTCAGTCAGTTAGGCGCCTGCCTTCAGCTCAGGTCATGATCCCAAGGTCCTGGGATTAAGTCCCGAATCAGGCTCCCTGCTCAGCAAGAAGTCTGCTTCTCCCTCTACCCTTCTCCCCTGCTTGTGCTCTCTCTCTCTCTCCCTGCCAAACAAATAAATAAATAAAATCTTTTTTTTTTTTTTTTAAAGGAATAAAACAAGATATCCAAGAGGCTAATGGAAAGGTGTTTGACATCATTACCCACCAGGGAACTGCAAGTTAAAACCATAGGAGATATCCTTACATACCCACCGGAATGGGTAACATTTAAAAGACTATTGATTATAAATATGAGCAAGGAGTAAAGCAGTCACACACAACTACTTTGGAAAATGACATGGCAGTATCTATTGAAGCTAAATCCTCACTCCTGAGTATAGAGTCAAAAGAAGTCAGTGCATGTCTACCAAGACATATATAAGAATACTCTTTGTAGCTTTTTCATAGTACTCGAAACCAAGCAAACAAACCAAAAAACTCAAAATGTCTACTATCAGGAGAATGAAATACAATAGTCATAACAACAAAACAAACAAACAAACCTAAAAACATACAGATATGTTTAATACATGCACATATCTCAAAGATATGTTAACCGAAGCAGACACACACTCACAAGAAGAATATATGCTACATGATCCCACTTAAACAAGGCTCAAGAAAAGGCAAAACTAATTGATGGTGACAGAAATCATGACAGGGAACAAGGGTGAGATGGATACTGTCTGGTAAGGGGCATAAGGATGAACAATCTGGTACTGAAAAAGTTCTACACCTTGATATGGGTGGTTAGTAAAACAAACATACTTTTAAACTTAATGTACTTTACATACTTTAGTCAATATATTTTAGAACTTAATAAAAAAGTAAAATAAAAATCAACATACAGCAAACTGAGCCTGTTTTACTTAAGAATGAGGATTTTCCTCTGTAAAAGAGGAGATGCTTACAGTACTGAGATTAATACATATCAAATTCAGTCTGTCTCTTGCCTCAAATGGTACAAACTGTTATGGCTTCACTTAAGGGCCCAGGCAGCTTCATATTGTATTTGTGACCTTTAAGATATCATTAGAGGAAAAAATAACCATATGATTAATACATTAGGAATATTCTTCTTGGAGCAGCACTGATTTAGAAGACTACATTTACTTCTTTCTGGATCCATTCAACTACTTGATGTAATATTTACGTAGTTGTAATATTACAAAATTACTGATTTACAATTTAGTGAATGAACTTACTGACAAAACATGAAAAAATCTGCTCCAGAATAGAAAAAAAGTAACTATGAAGTTGGCAACATAAAGTAATTATATATCTAATAGAAATTAGGAGGTGAAAGAGATAAAGATGAACGGCAACAAAGAGGCATCAATTTCTTCACCTTCCACAGTAGGGAGTTAAGATATACTGCTTATAGTTGAGGGAAGAGGAAATAACTATTAAAGAGCAATATAAGTTATATTATCTAATTTAAAACAATTTTTGCATGTATGTAACATCCATTCTGTAACATCTGTATATAACATCCATTCTCTTTAGAAGAGAATTTAAAACTAAAATGTAGTAACAATGGTTTGAGAAGAGTCATTTCAGAGAATGGATGTGACATCTACTTTGTACTGAATGTAGAGAAGTATCTCAAGTCCCATGTAATATAGATGGATCAAAGAGTGTTTATGAAAAAACTTAAAAATTAAATAAATAAAAATAAAAGAATTTATTTTTCAAAAGAAAAATTTCTGCCCATTTCAGACAGGTGGGAAATTAGCCTATAGAGCTATGTATCATCTATACCATGATCCTAAGATTCATTTTTTAAAAATTTTATGTATCATTAAAGCTCAAAGTAAAAGCATCTGGCGTAATTTTGCTAGAAGTAACAATTAGTTCCTGTCAACAACTCCGCTTGTTTCTAAAAATGCCATATATGAAAATAAATAGTAATTTTTTTTAGCAGTATCTCAGAAGATGCTGAAATGAGAACACTGTAACTCCAGATGCGTGTGATTAGTAAAAGTGAGACTAAACAGTATTATTTGAAGGTATTTAAAGACTTAATAGATACAAGTTTACCTTTATCACCCCCTATTAATAGAAAAATTATATATAGAAGAAATCTATACCCTGAAACAACTATATTTAAAAAATAACCAAGTGGTAAGATGAATAAAAATAGATGAATATTTATTTGGTCTCAAGTGATAAATATAGAGAAATGATTTTCACTAGTCTCATGAAAACAACAAAGACAAATCTTAGGACAAAGAAAAATTCTCAAAGTATCCAGTTAACCTCCTAACTGTGGAAGTATAACTATATGAGACCACTATGTAGGGGAGACCCACTCAGCCAAACATCCTTGATAGTATAGCATATATCCATCACTAAAGTTATACAATGATGACATATGCTTATAAAAGCAGAAGAGAATAATATATTTCCAGTTACTTATTCAAGGATACATACATATTACATACTCAATGCTAAGGAATAAAAAAATGAATCTACAAAATAACTAATGTTACGCATTTTAAGATCACACATCCTGAATGGAAATAGGCATTTAGTGAATATATATAGGAAACCTGGGGTCATACAGCTTATGGTCTAAGAATGAAAATGGACACAAATACAGGCAATTACAAAAGTGTATAGTAAGGAAATATGGGGGAGTTAAGGAGCGCATATGATTTCTGCCCAAACCAAAATGCAAATTTCTTTTTTTTTTTTAAGATTTTGTTTATTTATTTGAGAGAGAGTGAGAGAGAGCATGAGAGAGGAAAAGGTCAAAGGGAGAAGCAGACTCCCCATGGAGCTGGGAGCCCTATGTGGGCTCAATCCTGGGACTCCAGGATCATGACTCAAGCTGAAGGCAGTCACTTAACCAACTGAGCCATCCAGGCACCCCTAAAATGCAAATCTACACTAAGACCTGAAGAATGACAAGGAGGATGAGTAGGATAACAAAACTGAACAGGAGAACAGGAAGAGAGTATTGCATGTGAAGTCAAGAGACCTTAGGAAAAAAGTAGAGTCAAACCAAACCAAATGCAAATAAAATCTATAGTATTTTCAAGAAGCCAAGTTTTACACTATTAGAAAAGAGAATGTGAGAGAAGTTTAGATGAAGTTGCACAGGTAAGCAATACAGAATGGAAATGAAGAACTGAAAGGTGATGAAACAATTTAAGGGAATCACTTAAGAACCAGTCACAGGGGGCACCTGGGTGGCTCAGTTGGTTAAGCGTCTGCCTTCGGCTCAGGTCATGATCCTGGAGTCCAGGGATCGAGTCCCACATCGGGCTCCCTGCTCAGCAGGCAGTCTGCTTCTCCCTCCAACCCTTACTCCTCTCATGCTCTCTTTCCTTTCTCTCTCTCTTAAAAAAGAAAAAAAAAAAAAAAAAAAAAAGAACCAGTCACAGACTGCCAGCTAAGAGAAGATGAAGGCCGGATCAGGTTAATGAAGTAGGAACAGAGGGAAATGGATGGATGTAGGATGAATTAGATGCAGAAATGACAGAATGTGGTGTATGGATCACTCTGGGAAATGTAGGAGAAAAATCAATCAGAGATAGCATCAGGTTTCTAATTTAGACAGTCTTTAACACCTAGTGGTACCATTTCTTAATATTAGCAGCCAGAAGAATGAATTTGGTGGTGGTGGGAGGAGAAATGGATAAGGCAAAGCCTGAGGAATGTATGTATGAAGAGGCCTGATAGGCAGTGGGATATAAGGGTTCCAAGCTCTGAAGAGAGAGCTGACCCTGACACACAAATCTGGGTCCACTGTATGATTTTAAGTAGAGTGTCTAAAGCAGAAGAAACCTAGAACCCCAAGGAGCAATATTTTTAAGATGTAGAAAAAGATGATTTGGCAAAGTCACCTGCAGTAGATCTGGAATAGGCCTAGGGAGGTGGCCTTGGGAGTTTGGATCTGGGTAAAGAGAAGTTTACTGGAAATGAATACATCAGGAAAATAAAAGGCTATGACAACGGTTCTCAAATGTAATCATACATCAGAATGACACCAGGAGAGCTTGTTCAGATTGCTGGACACCATCCCCAGAGTTTCTGATTCCATAATCTGGATCTGGGCCCAGAATGTGCATTTTTAACAAGTTCCTAGGTAATGCTGATGCAGCTGATAGGGGGATTACCACAGGGTTATGGTATAGAATAACAGACTATACATAGGGACACTGAAACCACACTGGCTGACAGCAAACCCTGGGAAAAAGACAGTGAGTGAAGTGTTAACACTATAATTAAGTGGGAGTAACCCAAGAAGTCAAGCGAATAAAAGCAAAAATGACTACAGCATAGCTGGGTAACACAAGACTCAAGGATATACATGGATTTTAACCTGAAGTAGAGAAACTAAGGGCTTAAGACAATAACTTTGCCTCCTGACTATAAGGTATACGGCGGGGGGGGTGGGGGGGGGCTAGCTTCAATTTGACAAGGTTTTAGGAGAATGTATGTTCAAGAATCTGGTTTCAGGCTCAATTCAAGTTCCAAGTGAGCTGAATTAAAATTAAAATAAGAAGCTATTTTTTAACTTACCAAATTTAAAATTTAAAAATGATAATACCACGACTATGAAGGAGTCTATTTTTTTCATACTAAGAAAAAAGCTGTTAGGCATATTTTAGTTATTAAGACTAAACACTTAAAAAAAATTTCATTTAACTAGCTAAATTCTTAATTCTAAAATTATTTATTTAAAAGGAAGAAAATGGAAGATATAAACCAACAGTATACAACTATATAACGTGAAAAATAAAAATCCCTCTTCCTAATCCCCAAGCCCTAGTGGATTGATTGGTATCACTATTAAAATGCTCTTATAAGTATTCTCCAGGTTTTCTGCGTATGTGCCAGGCTGCATATCTAAAGAGCACAAGAAACCCCAGAGGAAACAAAGAAAACCACATCTAGATATATCACAGTTGAACTGTCTTAAACTAAAGACAAAACAAATCTTAAAAAGTAGCAGAGGGAACAATTAAGATTAACAACTAACTTATCAGAAACAATGAATGCAGTAGAATGACATAATCAAAGTGATACTAGTGCATGAAAAGTCCAAACAGCATACAAATTTGTAGAAACTGTCAAACTGCATTAAGAAAAGGTTGCGACAATTTGTATTCTCTACTGTACTATACTCTCACATTACATATTACCAAACTGTTTAATTCTTACCAATCCAAAATGCAAAAACAAAAAACACAACTTTTTAAAACTGGAGTATCAAATTCTGATTTACATATGGAAATGTTTACATAATGTTTCTTAGCATTCAAATTGTTTTTTTTTTTAAATTTATTTTAAAGATTGTACTTATTTGGCAGAGAGAGAGAGAGAGAGAGCAAACCGGCATTTGCACAAGCAGGAGCAGCAGCAGAGGGAGATGGAGAAGCAGACTCCCTGCTGAGCAAGGGGCCTGATGGTGGACTCAATCCCAGAACCTGGGATCACAACTTGAGCCAAAGTTGTAACCAACTGAGCCACCCTGGTACCCCTCAAATTTCTTTCACTGTGAATTGCTTTCCATAGAATTATCTTGTTCTTGATTTGTAAGAGACCTTACGATAATAGCCACATTCATTTTATGTGTTGAAAATATTTACGCCGGGACGCCTGGGTGGCTCAGTTGGTTAAGCAGCTACCTTCGGCTCGGGTCGTGATCCCAGGGTCCTGGGATCAAGTCCCACATCAGGCTCCTTGCTCGGCAGAGAGCCTGCTTCTCCCTCTGCCTCTGCCTGCCTCTCTGTCTGCCTCTGCTCGCTCGCTCTCTCTCCCTCTGTCTCTGACAAGTAAATAAAATCTTTAAAATATATATATATATATATATATTTACTCCATTTCCCCTAAAAAAAGGTCATAAATTTTCATAAACTCATAGCCACATCTCCCTATCCAAACGCCTCCCCACTCTAAACTATCCTCCACTATACCAAAGTTGTATTTTTTTTTAAAGTTTATTTATTTTTAGTAATCTGTATACCCAATATGGGGCTTGACCCCATGAAGAGCCACATGCTCAGTGAGAGCCAGCCTGGTGCTCCCAACCCCTATCAAATACATTGTATCTGAACAACTTCTATGATGAAACTGATAAACTGTCAGGGTCCTTTTAGCCTCATCTCTAATACACTGCCACTCTCTATGGTAGCCACCACAGAATACTTAACAGAGAAAAGCTTATGAAATATTTTTAAAAAAATTTGGTATTCTTTCTTTAAGCAGTGTTATCTTCTACTCCCTCAATCCAAATTTTTACCTCATTCATAATACTCCTTAAACTCTTCAGGTGGGGGGTGCCTGGGTGGCTCAGCTGGTTAATCATCTGCCTTTGGCTTAGGTCATGATCCTGGAATCCTGGGACAGAGCCTGATGCACTGGGCTTCTTGCCTCTGACCCTCCCCCTGTTCCTCTCTCTCTCTCAACTAATAAAATGTTAAAACAAACAAACAAACAAACAAACAAAAAACCCCTCTTCAGGTGGAGTAATTTCTTTCTACTGTACTTTATACATGCCTCTATATACAAAACTTAAACTCTGCATTTTAGTACATAATACTAATCCTTCTTGGCAGAAGGAAACATCTTAATGCTCTCAAGTAAATGTTTGTGTAATGGATAGAAAGATACAGTGACCTATACTGATTAAATGTATTGCTGAAACTCATGTATTGATGAAAGAACACAAGGAATCAAAGTATCAGATGATAAGATACAGTCAACTGGAAGGATGTATAAAGATGATACATAACTTATTTTTGCTAGCTTAAAACAATAATGGAAAAAAGTTCACTGAAAGAAACAGTATTAACATAGGGCTAACAACAAGCAATAGTATGTTTGAGTAAACCAAAGTAGGTTGAGATTAATAAATGGGAGTCTGTGAGCTTTATAAATTGTACTGATTAAGTCAATTTAAGGCTCTATTAGGTAGTGTAGGAAATTTGCTCATTGAAGTCCATGGCTGTTTTTACTTTTCTTGCCTTCAAATCTCAGTGCTTAAACACAGACAAACCTTTATGTATAGGCAATTATCCAGTACTAACTACATAATTTGTTTGCAGATAGTTCAGGCCCTCAATCTGTTTATCTTCCGAAGTCAATTAGGTAGCCTGAGGCTATGAAACGGCACTGATTCAAGAATTAAACAACCCAGGATATCACCACAGGTTCAGCACTAAAATCTATGCTTATTTCTTCATGTTTCTTTTTCCCTTCCTAAGAGAACCTTTCACAAGAGCAGTTAGCCAACAGCTTCCAGATGTAGTGCCTTTGGAAACAGTGTTCCAGATGAGGCCACATTTCCCCTGGGTAGCTCCAGGATTAGGGTTCAGCCATTTCTTCTTACTGAGTCATTCATCTATAGTCAATTCCCTGTGTTGCCTGGAATTCCCCACAGAGCTTCCAGAGTCTCTCACAGCTGCCCCATAGTTGGGAGTCTCTTCCTGCTGAATCCTTCTTCCTTGCCTCTTTTAACAGGTGTCATAGCTGAATCATAGTGCGTTTACTCCTTTCTCTTTAAGCTGCAGAGATGATATCCCACAACAAATCTCCTTCCCTTTTACCTGTATCTTGGCATCTGCTTCTCAAAGGACCTCAACTGACGTACCAACATACCCTACTCTCCACTTTCAAGATCTACTAAAATCTGGCTACCATATACTGCCCAGTATTTTGCCATATCTTCACAAGAATAGTGTCTGGGCATTTAATTAGTAAGTTGGAAACGAACTTTTATACTACAAAGGAGTGTAGATTAGAAAGTTTCTTCAGACTAAAAATTCTACCTCCTTTGAGGTTTGAGCAAAAATTAATTTGGTTTAACCAACTAACCAATATTCAACATGCATAATCTATCAAAAATACTTACATAACTGTGTTGTCATCCACTAAGATATCACAACCATGAGCAGGACACGAAATAGTCTGAAAAAGATTGAAATTTAAACTATGTCTTCATTCAACAAATATTTACTGAATGCTTACCATTGCCAGGCACTTCAGTAGGTTGAGAATACTTTAACATTCATAGGATCTTAATCGTCTCCTTTCTATTAAAGGAAATGGATATGTGTGTTTATCACAAGGTAACTAGAACTGCTGACCTGAATAATTGGTTTCTCAATATAAAACTTGAAAGGCAGAAGCAAGACACCTGACAGAATTGCTCAACAAGTTTAGCCTGATACACACACACATCTTAATGCTGCTGAGAAAACATTACCTTGAACTATATCTTTAAGTGGACTGCCACATTGTAAATAGAAAAGAAAAAAAAAAGTCTTAGTTATCTTTTAGTCTTAATATAGAAAAAAAGTTCCCCATGCAATTCATAATCAAGGATGCTTCACCTGTTTATATTTCTGCAAGGGTCTAAACACTGCAGGAAATTCAACAAAAACTAAAAATCAAATTGGCATCTTTACCTGTCCCATGCCTTCCTCCATTATTTTGGTAGTTAAATATTCGCTCCAGCACTGCATACAAAACTTATGTCCACATTCAAGGCCAGTGAAATACTGCAACAAAAATAATACATGGACTTTTAAAAGACATTATCAGGAAAATCACTATACATAGTGATTCAGTCTCTATTAGGTCACATTTCTCATTTTGACAACAGTAGCTGGGCTCCTAAAATAAACTTCTTTTTTTTTCCCCCTAAAATAAACTTCTTGGTGGTGAAACTTAGACATGCAAATACAATTAACCAAAAATAACCTAATTAATGAGCAATACATCTACAATAGGTATTTATAAATTTTAGAAAGGTAGACAAGTTCATATTAAATATAAGAATATGTCATGTACCAATAAGCATATGAAAGATGCTCAAAATCATTAGCTATCAGAGAAATGTGAATCAAAACCACAATGAGACAGGACTTCGCTCACTAGGACTGCTTCAAAAAGATAGTAACAAGTGTTGGTAAGGATGTGGAGAAATTAGAACCCTCATACACTGCTGGTGGGAATGTAAAATAGTACAGGTGCTTTGGAAAATACTGTGGCAGTTTCTCAAATAATTAAACATAAGAGTTACTCATGATCCAGCAATTACATTCCTAGGTATATGCCCAAAAGAAACGAAAACATAGCTCCAAACAAAAACTTGTATACAAATACTCAGCAGTATTATCGATGGCAGCCCCAAAGTACACACAACCTAAATGTCCATGGACGAATGGATAAACAAAATGTGGAATATCCTTATTCAGGCATAAAAAGGACTGAAGTATTGACACATATTATAATGTAGATGAGCCTTGAAAACATTATGCTAAATGAAAGAAGCCAGCCACAAGAGATCACATATTGTTTGATCTCCACTTATATGAAAGGTTCAACAGGCAAATTCATAGAGAAAGTAAATTAGTGGTTGCCTAGGGTTGAGTGGCTGGGGGGTGCGGGTGGCTAAGGGGTAGTGACTCTAGGGAGACGAGATTTCTTTTTGGGGTTATGAAAATGTTCTAAAATTTACTATGGTAATGACTGCACAATTCTGTGACTATACTAAAAACACTTTAAAGAAGTGAATCATATCGTATGCAAATTATATCTCAAAGCTGTATTTAAAAATGATAATAAGGCTGTATTTAAAAATGATAGACTTCTGAGTTGCATGAAATGTAGCTTACCTAAATAATCAATAAAATCTCATGGAAACCAAAAGATTTATGCAGATAGCTAAGAATAATAATAACATTTGGTCTAATCTTGTATTACCTACATGATATGAAATAACTACTAATTTGATGGATAGTTAAATGGAGTCTATTATATTCTATAATATACAAATAATAGTCACTAGTTTCAACTAAGTATATTTTACAATATTTACTCTAAATTATTTTTAAATGACTAGGTAATACAGACTCATGGTTAAAAGCAACTATTTAATAGCACGAGTTTAGGGCGCCTAGGTGGCTCAGTGGGTTAAAGCCTCTGCCTTCGGCTCAGGTCATGATCCCAGGGTCCTGGGATCAAGCCCTCTGTTGGGCTTTCTGCTCGGCAGGGAACCTGGTTCCCTTCCTCCCTCTCTGCCTGCCTCTCTGCCTACTTGTGATCTCTGCCTGTCAAATAAATAAATAAAATATTTTTTTAAAAAATAGCATGAGTTTATGCTGAAAAAATAAGTCTTCCTTTCAAAAAAATTTTTTTTAATTTGACAGAGACACACACAGCGAAAGAGGGCACAGAAGCAGGGGAGTGGGAGAGGGAGAAGCAGGCTTTCTGCTGAGTCATAGGTGGGACTTGATCCCAGGACCCAGGGATCATGACCTGAGCCCAAGGCCAACACTTAACAACTGAGCTACTCAGGTGCCCCATCAAAAATAAACTTTTTAAAAAGATTTTATTTGACAGAGAGTGAGAGAGTGCACAAGCAGTGGGAGCAGCAGAGGGAGAGGGAGAAGCAGGTTCCCTGCTGAGCACAGAGCCTGACATGGGGCTTGATGCCATGACTCTGGGATCATGACCTGAGCCAAAGGTAGACTCTTAATCAACCAAGCCACCAAAGCACCCCTGAAAAATAAGTCTCCTTTAACCTCATCCTTGTCCTCTACTTCAGGGAAGTAATCCCTATTTCAGACCAGATCGGGCGAGTTCAGGGTGGTATGGCCGTAGACGTAATCCCTATTTCAATATCTTACATATTCTGCCAGAGATGTTCTAACATATACATCTACACACACACAGTAAGAGCAGTACACATTCTCACCTTGGTTAATTATTATATAATAGATTTCTCACATTGTTCTACATTAGTACACATGGGTCCACCTCTTTTTACAGTCTGTGTGAAGGTACCATAATTTATCTAAACACTCCCCCATTACTATGCTACTTTACTGGCTATATATACCATTGTGATCATGCAAATGAATCCTGGGACAAACTGGTACAAGTGATATTATAACAGGCATACATTTATACTTTAATTATTACCAAGCTTCATTCAAAAAGGTTGTAGCAATTTATACTGTTCAAGAGAACCTGGCTTCCCAACAACCTTGTCAACACAGTATATTATCAAATGTCTTGATCTTTGCCAATCTAACAGAAGATTAAAGACTATGTATTTCTTTTTCTGAGCACTCTTTTCACCTATTTTGCCCATTCTTCCACTGGGTTTATTTTTTTCCTTAGTGATTTAACGGCGTGGATTTTTGGGGATTTTTACCTATTTAGAAAACTGGCCATTTATAAGCACAAAATATTTTCTGTTTCAAATCTGAATGCTCACATTTTGTTGCCATGAAGCAGCTCTCTACTTCCAAAATTTCCAGCATCTAAATTAACTAACTTTAATATAAAGAGTTAGGAAGGAATTTAAGATTCTAGTCGAGATGGCAACCAAGTTGTTCCAATACCATTTACTGAATTCACTTTATTTGAAATGCCCTCTTCTACAATACACCAAATTCCCCTCACATGTATCTGATTCCATCTTATTCTACTGCACTGATTATTCTTGTATTTGGTAGGACTAATTCCTCCTTACTCTCATCAGTCTAGTCTTCTTTATCAATATTTTACTATTATTCTACCTCTTCAAATACTCAAGCCATCTTTTTATTTCCTTTAGTATTTAAAGTTTTCTTCATAATAGATCTTTCACACTTCTTGCCAAGTTTATTTCTAGCTCTTTTATTCTTTTTGTGGCTCATATTAAGTGGTACTTTTTATTCCATTCCATTTTCTAGCTGTTATTTGAAAACTGCTCATGAAATTTCTGATGTTGCTTATGACATTCAGATACAAATAGTAAGGATACAAAATTCTACACTATAGCACATCAACTATACAAAGAATGCCCAGAAGCAGACATGGGAAAAAATGTATCCACGTCCTAAGACTAGTCTTATGGACAAAATGACATGGAAAACATTTACCCAGTTTAAAATGTGGTGCTAGTCAGATTGACAAGGATTCTAACTCACTCATAGAACAAGTGAAGGTAAGTATTTTGTAAATCAATATTCTATGAAAGAAAAAAAAACAACAACTAGGAAACAAAAGAATCTATTCTCATTACCCCCAGCTGGCAAATGAGATCTGGCACAAACTTGTCAGATCACCAGTGGAGAGCATCTGATTTTCAAGGATATAATGGGAAGGTGCATTCTGTATAGGACAATTATGGCAGCATAGAAGATCAACCATTCTAAAATGTTTTATTCATAACTTAAAAACACATATACATCCTCACGTGCTTGTTTTTTTTCCAAATATGAATACTTGATATTGAGGAATCAGAGATCACAATGGTTACCAAGTGATCATTGCAAGAAACATCTCTACCTTTGGAACTTCTAGATCAGCGATCATTATAGGAAAAAAAAAAAAAAAAAGCTTTTTAAAGGTCTCTTTTCCAACAATTCTAATTAGGTAACACTACCAAACAAGATAAATTAGAAAAATAAATCACACATGCATGTCTAAAGATAAATTAAAAACTAAGCTCTGGTACAAACACATTCATTGTGCTCAAGAGTGGCATTATTATCATGGACTTATCTAGGTATCACTATCTGGTTCCATTTCCCTTTTCATTCTCTGCCTTTCACATACCTATTCCTTTACTAGTTTGTGCTTACCTACTTGGGTCCCTAACTCAAGGGATGGGATTATTATCAACAAACTTATTCATAAATAAATCTGACACAGAATATACTAAAAATACATGAAATATTACTTAAAACAGAAATGGTCCTTTAAAAAAAGAAATGGAAGCATAAACACTCTTACAATGTTCATTTATCCCTGTCATTTTACACACCCAGCAACTAATATCAACCAGCAGTAAGAACATTAAGAAATATCTCTCCTCCATCAGAAGTTGCTCATATAATACCTAAAGTTAAAGCCATTTTGTTTATAAAAACTGAATAATCAGGGAATCAGTTCCCTCATCCATAAAATGGAATGAGTTAACAAGGGTTGGACTTAGATTCCAGCACAAAGATTTGAGGTACCTAAAGGGTGAGGTACGGGAGGGTGGACTATCCTCACAATCTTCAAAGTTGCCTTTATGTAACATGTCTGATTATTAGAATATACAAATTATTTACTTCATAAAAAGGGAGATATCACAGCCCGAACTATATTCCCTAGTGAAGTGGGGGTGTTAGCAAAGCTAGATGTTATGCTTTAATTCAAAACAACATTAATATAAAGGAATGACTGTTGCCAGGTCTAAGAAACCCTTGAACTGGCCTCAACACGGGGGTGTGGGGGTATGTGTGTGGGAATTTATGAACTTTAAAAGTGCCCCCAAAGTCTCAGGAAATTGTTTTTTAAAGAAAAGATCACCCACAATAGTTAATTTCAAAGTGCTACAAACTAGCTATCAAAGCATTTATTTAAAAAACTTTTTTGCATATGGCACTGTATAAAGCCAAAGTTGCTTTCGGGGAGGATAAACTTATTGGAGATATACATTAATAAAAGGCAAGTATCAGTGTTTGAAGAGAATGGTGGAAATTGAAACATGGGAACTGTATAACAGAGTTTTTAAAAAAATCACTCATCAAATTAAAGCTTTAATGGAGTCTCAGATGGCATTTACTTGCAGAACTGAAGAGGTTAAAATTATATTTCTCTATTAGTCTAAACACCATGAGAAAAGAAGTCCTAATTTTATCACCCTGTATTTTTCATAATGCTTGGCACAGTTTCCGTAACTTTTAACTTACTTTCCAACCCATGTTGCTGTTTGCTTTCTTGTCCTGTTATTTACATAGCCAAACTTCCTTTAAAGAGCAATTTGTTCATCTTTAGTGCCTCCATTTCCCTTTCCCATCTTCAAGTCAATGATTCTTCAGCCCAAGCAGTGTGGTTTCTCATCTTACCACACTACTTAAATTAACTTTCCAATATCATCAGTAATCTTCATGTTGTTAATTCCAAATTCACTTTTCAAGTCTTTGAAGTTTTTTTTGCAATGTTTTTATCATTCTTAGAGGTACATTCTCTTCCTCTGGTTTCTACATTGCTCTATTTTCCTGGTTTACCTAACTACCACACTTTCAGAGGTTCTTAATCACAAGTCAGTTTCTGTGGGAGATTCTCCCCAACTGAAAACTGGGCTAGATGTCTCTCTCTACATGTTTCCACAGTATCATGACCCGTCAAAGTGTTTACCTTTCTTTCTTAACACGTCATTTTATTTGTCTCTTATCTACCCAACTAACCTGTAAATTATCAGAAGCAGGCATTATGTCTTTATTCTCCATTGTGTTTCTAACACTTAAAATAGTGCCTGGTGCATTGAATAAATGAATAAATGAATAGTAAGTACTCTATCATTAGTTAAAAATTTTGCAAGCAAAATTTACAATGCAAATCTCCAGTCATGATTTTTCATTTTAATCTGTTAAAACTGTTAGACAAAACCAAGGGCACTGAGAAAGTTATAGGGGATATTTGTAAGCAGCTAGCTTCAGTACTCAAATTACATTTAAGATTTAAACAAGGGAGCAGTTGGTTAATAGAGCAGGAAGAGAAATGCCAGGGACTAAGGAAACCTGGTATAATCTGGGACAAAATTCTTCAGGTCTCAGTATTACCTCACAGAAACTTTAATGAACTACAGAAATGTCACCTGGCAAAGAGAATTTGTTAAAGACAGACAATAAAATGGTCAAAACATGAATTTAATTATTTTTAATAGAAATGTTGATTTTTTAAAAATACTCAACCTAAGACTGATTTAAAGGAGGGAAATTATACAATTCTCAGAATAGGTGGCATATGAAAGAATATCTTATTCATTTGAAAGATATGAAAAATTCAGACCCAGTGACATTTAATAATTACACAAAAACAAATAGCATCAGGCCTATAAGCAAAACTTGAGAATTTGGAAATTCAACTCAACACTTTACCCAAAAAGTTATTTTAACTCATTGTTTTATTTCTCTAGGAGTACTTAATTAACTTTCTTTTAAAACCTCTTTTCTAAGCACTTGGACGTGAACAAATTAGTTCCCTTCAAACGGGCCTCTACAGAGATATTATATATATAAACTTCTAAGAAAAACAATGAAAAACCTTCAATGTGTAAAAATATACAATACAGGTGACAAAGACTTTTATCTAGTATATAGTATATAGTAATTATCAGAATATAGTAATTATCAGAAATATAGTAATTATCAGAAAGAGGTGCTTAACTATTAAAGCAAGAATATAATAAGATAGTTAGTATTATAGAATTAAGCTATTTCTTAGATATCTTAAAACATCTTAAAGAGGTGAATTCCAAGTAACTAAATACATATGTCACAAATAGTATTTTCTTACAGTTACTAATAAAGTAAGGCCTTCATAGGAAGATTATGTTTAAGTCTAAAATTCTTTACTAGATTGCCTAAATTCAATAGGGCTTAAGGGGGATACTTTCACTCAATTAACTAGTCCCCGCGTCTCCTGCAATGCTGTCACCACTTGCTATATTTAAGAATCTCCATTAGAATGGATCTTTTTAAGTGAAACACTTCTGTTACGAAAAATGCTGAAAGCTTCCTAGCAAAATACTGTTAAAGACATTTTATTAGTGTTTTGGATATTTATTTTAAAATGTTAGTTTAAATCTATCTTATTCTGGATGGAAAATAATTCTATTCACTGCCTACCTATTAAACAATTCTCCCATGGTAGTAAAATAAATTCAGAATAGATTTAGGTGTGTAATGACAAGCGGCTGCTTTAAAAAGCAATCAGGGGAGGAGGGGGGAAGAATAAGCTCTATTCTTTCTCCTCCTTTCCTTTCTCCTTAATATTCTGATAGGCTACTATTTTACTACAATACAATCCCAGACTCCCAGATCTTCCTTTGTTTAAATAATTTAAATGGATTTACCCTCTGAAACAGAGAGTCAGTGCTAGCCTTAAACTACCAGATACTCACCGAGTTAGGGTAGTTCAAGTAGCAGATCTGACAAGGCATATCCTGTGCTGATGACCTTGTATTCATCTGGCGTGTTCGAGACTTTTTACTTGGATTAATTACATGACACTCAGCAAAGAGCTTCTCCAGGTTTCCATCAAAGTACCTGCATTATTTAAACAGAAAGGATGAGAGCCCAGCAATAGCACACTGTTAGAGCTCTCCAAAAACCTGATTTCTATAGGGAACAGCAATGAACTGAATTAAAATAAACCCAGATCATAACCTTTTTGGCTCAGAGGAAAGGAGGTGTATGGCTACAAACTGTAGCAAAACAGAGGGGTGTGTGTATGAAAGCAGATTAAATTTTTTGTTGCTATTTTGGTATTTTTTACTTTGTTTTTATCCTGAGAAGCTAAGCTATTAGTATTTGATCAGTACTACAACTAAAACTTAAGAACGAAAGTTGTACTATCTCTACAAGTACCGTAAGGAAGAGTAACGGTATTTTAAAAGGCTAGGCTAATATTTTATACAAATGATTTTAGTAATAATTTTAGTTATACCAGCTTAAAAGTATTAGCAAGTAAACTACCTACAAGCATTGCTTACCCTACAAATCACGTGTCTCATTCTACAAAACTAATTTCATTTCTAAACATTTTAAAAAATAATTTTTAACTTACTAGCAAAGAGGAGGAAAGAGGAAACAAAGTGTATCTTAAAATGTTCTTATATCAAATAATCTATATACTTAGCTTTATATAAAATGTTTCTAAATGTACAGAAGTAGTTCACTAAGACATCTAGAGCATGGTATGCCAAGTAGAGCATGGTATGCCACGTACTATCCATACAGTTTCAACTGAACTTCAAATTTCTTGACAGACAGTGGCAAATACTAAGCACAGTATTTCCCATTAATCCAGATGAGACATGGTTGCTGGCTTCCCAAAATATCGTAATAAAATATTAAAAATAGAGGGAATGTAGAGAATATTTAGAATAAAGGGAAAAGCAACACAGAGAAAAACTCTGAATCTGTCAATCAGTAAAACTAACAAAAATCATGAAAAATCTGGTCAATTACTTTTTAGCCTAGAAAGCCTAGGTTTCAATAACTGCAATGTTCTTTGCATACAAACAAGAAGTTCTCAAGGTAAAAAATAAGTGATAGTCAAAGGAGATTTCCAATTATTTTTAATGCAGGTCTTGTTCAGGTTTTGTGTCAAAGCACTTACTGTATCTCCAGGAAAATCACTCAGATGAGAAAAAATCACATCACTCTCCCAAAACTAATAAATATCTCTTTATAAATAATGACAGACTGTTTCAATGAAATGATCAAATCATTAATCAAACTGTCAGTATATTATAAAAGGGGAACGCAAATAAAGTTGTCACTGATGACTCAGCTCATCAAAATATATAGAGAAAATCAAATGCTTTCCTCCTAATTATCTCTCAGAAAAGCTAAGATGTCCAGTTTTATTTGAAAAGTGGAAAGCATATTAAGCTAACATTAAATATGAACAGGCAATGGGCGCCTGGGTGGCTCAGTGGGTTAAGCCACTGCCTTCGGCTCAGGTCATGATCTCAGGGTCCTGGGATCGAGTTCCACATCGGGCTCTCTGCTCAGCAGGGAGCCTGCTTCCTTCTCTCACTCTCTATCTGCCTGCCTCTCTGCCTACTTGTGATCTCTGTCTGTCAAATAAAGAAAATCTTTAAAAAAATAATAATAATAAATATGAACAGGCAAAGCAATTAAACACCATGTTTTTAGAAAAGATATTCTTGCTCAAAAGAGACAAACTTCTGCCATCCAAATTTAACTACATGAAATTAGTAACTCCTTATACTTTGGTGATCATTCTAGACACCATTCTATGCATACATAGCCAAAGAGACATGTGTCTATAATGCCATCTAAATAGTATTTACTCCAGATTTATAACCTCCAGTAAACAATGTGTTAAGGTATTTTTGTCAATGAACATTAGTTTTCATCATTGCATAATATTCCACTGTAGGTATATACTATAATTTACCTAACCAGCCTTACACTAAGGGACATTTAGATGTGCCACACACAAATAATTCTAGATGAAAATCCGGGCCCATCTGACTGGGGAAAAGTATCTAGACTTAACTTGCATTTCTTTGTTAGTGAGGCTGAATACCTTTTTCTGTGAAGCTCTTACTATTAATTCATGAGTTCAGTATGTCAACAGAAAAGGGTAACTCTTTGTCTCATGGACTACTTTCTCCGCCCCCCCCCCACCCCGCTCCAGTTTCTAATTTGCCGTCAACCTTGTTTAATGATGTTTAACTACCACTTTTAATTTTCATGTAGGCATACTGATCATGCAACCCTGTTGTGAGTTCTGGATCTCATATTAAGCTTTACAAGATCTCAATATCTAAAGATTATAAAAATTCATCCATGATTTATTTAGGCTTAAACTGTTTCCATTAAAACTGTTGAATTCACAAAGAAATTATTTTGTGTAAATAAGGAATAAAGCTGGAATTCCTTTCATTTTTTTTTAAAAGATTTTATTTATTTATTAGAGAGAGTACAAGCAGAGCAAGCGGCAGGCAGAAGGAGAAGCAGATTCCCCACTGATCAAGAAAAGGAGCCTGATGAGGGACCCAACCCTAGGACCCCGGAAAATAGACCCAAGCCAAGGGCAGCTGCTCCACATAGGCATCCTGGAATTCCATTTCATTTTAATTTAGATGGATAACCATTTGCTGAAGGGTGTTTCAATTACCCCAAACACTTCTACCTACCTGTAGGTCTCAGCTTAACCTGGAGTTCTTCCCCACTGCAGCCCCGAAATTAGGTAAGGTTTCCTGTATAACCTTCTAGTGGTACTTTGTACTCCTGCACAACACTTAATCACATAACCAACTCCATAATCACCTATGTTTTCTCTGTTGGGGTGTAAACTCCAAAAGGATGACCTAATTATTGCTGTAGCCCCAGTGTCTAGAAGAATCTGGTTATAATCATTCAATTTTTTTTTTTTTAAAGAGTAACTGACTTTAAAAAATCCACAGTAACAAATCTGTAAACAAACAAATTTGCTCTAGGCATACTTCAGACTATAATAGGGTTATCAGCTCCTTGAGCCACTCTAGAAGCCTTCAGAGAACTTTCAAATACTGCAGAGGTAACGAGAACAGGGAATTTAAGAATCCACTCATACTGTCGGGCACAGTCGGCCTAGAAATCTCTTCAAGTTCCATTTTACAAGAAATTTAACATTTTAAAATTTTGTTTTTATCACCTACATGGTCTACCATGACTCTGTAATAGTTATTTGGAAATACTGAAACCTAATTTATTTTCACTCAACATAAAGTCAATATTTAAGTTTATTTTTTAAGTTGTCAACTTATATATTGAGTGTCCTTATGTTACATAACCCTACATTTAACCCTCCAGTTTTGGTGGGAAATCCCTGCAGCTTTTCCTCGTTGATTATTTAATGTAATTGTTTCACTAATTACATATAGTTTCTACATTATATAGCCTTCCTTTCAAGAATAGTAAAAACTGTTTTTTTTGTTTGTTTGTTTCTTAACCTGATTACCTAATTACTCAGACATAACACAAATGCTTACTTCTGCCAAAATGTGCCACTGGCACTCCCCTCCTCCCAATATTCTTTATATTGACAGCATCCATTTCCTTCTGGTACCTGTTGTTATTGAAGTCTGTGGCCAAAATAATTTCTTTTTTTAAAGATTTTTATTTATTTTATTTGACAGAGAGAGAGAGAGAGATCACAAGTAGGCAGAGAAGGGGGGGTAGCAGGCTCCCCGCCAAGCAGAGAGCCTTATGCGGAGCTCCATTCCAGGACCCTGAGATCAAGACCTGAGCAGAAGGCAGAGACTTAGCCCACTGAGCTACCCAGGTGCCCCTCAAAATAATTTTTCTCATTTTATAATTAAAATCCTTTTTCAATTGGCATTATATATATATATATATATATATATATATATATATATATATATATATATATTGTTTTCTTTCTTCATTCTTGAAATTTAGTAGTTCTGTAGGCTTTATCTTAGCATTCAACTTTCTCTTTTGAAATGCCGTTCAGACTGTGCCCTGCTGGAATCATACTCAGTCTTTGTTAATTTGTCCTCCATGTCTACCATCTGCTAATTCTTTGTCCTTTTCCTGTCTTACAGATGTCTCTCTTTTCCATAGTATCTGCTCTCCTTCTTGCTGCTGCCATAGTGTTTTTAAATTGTGTGAGATTATTACTTGTCCCTCTTTTTTAGTTTCACCAGCTTCCTTTTTGTTTTGTTGTTGTTTTATCAATTCATCTTTGATGCCTCATCTCACAGTTTACATTTATTTTAATTTCCTTAAGAGAACAAAGAAGTTTTTTCTTTCTAATTATGATAATTTTATTAAGGACTACTATGCTCAAGAATATGTGTGGATTCTTAACTTCCATACTTTACCTGCTCACTCATCCTCCCTCATGTGAAACAGGCCAAAATGAAGAGACTAATTCAGTGTGAAGCACTGCTGTTCAGGTATCTAGTTTAACCAGTTAAGACCTACTTCTCTCTGCTTCAGAAACTTAACCAAACAGCTGCAAAGCTTATCCTATGACATTGCTTCCCTCCTTTCTTGCAACTCTTGCCACCTACTCTTTTGAGAAAACCATTCCTTTGATGAAAATGAAAATGAGGTGAAAAGAAAAATAAGAAGGGCAGTGTGGGTTTTCCTTCAGTGCAGTCTTTCCTCAGTCAGGAAAGGGTAGAATTAAAGTAACCCCACCTCATCTATCACATGGCCTAGACTTCTCTAGATCACGACTGTTAGACGGGCAACTGGAGAGGTTTCTAAGTAGAGATTTTAAAATCCTCTTCTCTCTCTAGGGTTTTCTGTTCATTCAACATGTTTGCCAAAACATAGTTAAACAAGTTGGCACTTAATTAGCCAACTTTCCAGAAGATCGAGATCTTAATTTTTCATTTTACTTGACTTCTAAACAGAAATGAAATTTTAAAGCACTAACGGTTATTGCCTAAGAACGGTGTGTGATTGTGGGGAAAGGAGACATGGCCAGTAAGGTACATCACGGCTACTGTTTCTTTTTGAATTCTGAATGACAGCGGCATCACTGTTTGCCACTTCAATACTTAATTTTGTCATTTGGAGTTTATCTTAAAAGCCTCTATGTCTTCACACTTCATAAAAACACCACTGCTAAATAAGTGCTTATTTTCACAACAGAATCAGAAAAGCAAAAAGATTAAGCTAACTTAAAGTTATATAAGTGTGCTTTTCTACTGTATATTCTGAGGCTGTTCAGAGTTCAAGCCTCCTTACAGATTTCTTTTTTTTAAATATTTTATTTGACAGACAGAGATCACAAGTAGGCAAAGAGGCAGGCAGAGAGAGGAGGAAGCAGGCTCCCCGCTGAGCAGAAAGCCCGATGTGGGGCTGGATCAGAGGACCCTGGGATCACAACCTGAGACAATGGCAGAGGCTTTAACCCATTGAGCCACCCAGGCACCCCTCCTTACAGATTTTTAATGTTCCCATTACATATTTATAACTAAAGTCAATTATCTAATGCTATATAGTCTGAGAGGGAACAAAAACACAAATATATGAAAATGTATACAAATACATTATGTCAGTCCATGTATAATATGCATGTACACACATTTCTATTTCTAAATAGCCAAATCACTTTTGTTTCAATATTCTTGTGTGGCATTTTATGGATACCAGACTTCAATTTCAAAAGGCAACAGAACAGTCACAATTGTCCTTAACTGTGTATACCTTAACTATAGTTCTGATAAAGCACTAAAAAAAGGTCTGTGACACCAACATCTCTACCAGGAATTGTGATTTCAACTATTCTTTGGGTCCTATTAACCTGCTTCTAATGGTATAATTTTTCTACTTTTAGAAAAGGTACACTTGAGCAAAAATGTCAAGAAGCAAAGGAACAGTTTAAGTTTGTTTAAATCATATGGATGAATAAAAACTGCAATTATATTTATGAAAAACAAAAATAATAGGGTATGAAAAGGAGTCTTACTGAAAAGGTTCAGTATAACTGAACCACAGAGTAAAAAATATACTATGAGAGAAGCCTTTCCCACATGTAAGTATTAGTTTCAAAGCTTAATCCTCATATTTCATAGAAAGAAGCCACCAGATGCAGTATAGTATAGCAGTATAAGCATGCTATTAAATAGTAAAGCCAACAGTTCTTTCTCTTCCAGGGAATGTGACTAAAACTCTGGAGCAACAGTTTTCATTTAAAACCCTTAAAACTAGACTTTTAAAAAACTGTTACTTTGGTAAAAATTTAAATCTAAAAAGGGCTCTTCAAGTAGAATGTGGTTTTTAATCATATTCTTTAAAAAGAAGGACTAAAGTTAGAATGTAAAATGGTGCACATATGAACCTCTACTAGGTAAAGTTCAGAATTCCAGAGAACTAAAACTTATGGATAGAAAAGTAAGGACTTAGGGTTAGAAAATCTTTTTTCTAAGAAGACTTTTGGCCCTCATAAGAAAAAGGATTTAGAGGACTTACACATGTCTATAAGAACTTGTTTTAACACAGACCTGTACCCCTGGGGCTAATACATTATATGTTATAAAAAAAAAAAAAAAAAAAAAAAAAAAAAAAAGGAAAAGAAAAGAAAAAGAACTTGTTTTAAAAGTTTTGTTGTTTTTCTGTGCTAATCTAAAAAAATAAGTTTAGTTCTCATTTTATTTATTTTTTTAAAATATTTTATTTATTTGACAGAGATCACAAGTAGGCAGAGAGAGAGGAAGCAGGCTCCCCGCTGAACAGAGAGCCCGATGCAGGGCTTGATCCCAGGCTCCTGGGATCATGACCTGAGCGGAAGGCAGAGGCTTTAACCCACTGAGCCACCCAGGTGCCCCTAGTTCTCATTTTAATATTAATATATTATATGTGGTTTATAGCTAAATAAATACTATTGGTCATATATTTTTTAAAAATGCTTTTTGAGATTTTAAGACTTTTCTCCTATGAGAAAATCAACCTATTTAATTAAAACAAACAAACAAAACAAAAAACCCCCACACAATCCTGAGCTTGCTTACTGCTGAGCAAAGACCACCTGACAAAGAAGCTACTAAACAAGTTGCAGTACAAAATTTTATTGTATTTTTGAAATTTTTTTATTTTTATTTTTTAAAGATTTTATTTATTTATTTGACAGAGACAGAGAGAGACAGTGAGAGAGAAAACACAAGCAGGGGGATTGGGAGAGGGAGAAGCAGGGCTCCCACTGAGCAGGGAGCCTGATGTGGGGCTCGATCCCTGGACCCCAAGACCCCAGGATCATGACCTGGGCCTAAGGCAGACGCCCAACGACTGAACCACCCAGGTGCCCTGCATATTTAAAAAAAAAGAATGAAAAAATGATTCCATTTTTACATAGTCTCTACACCCAACATGGAGTTTGAACTCACAACCCCAAGATCCAGAGTCACATGGTCTAGTGACTGAGCCTGCCAGGCTCCCCATTATTATGTAATTTTTAAAAAAGTTTTTAAGTTCCAGTTAACATACAGTGTAATGTAGTTTAAGGTGTACAATATAGTGATTTAACACTTCCATACAAACCAGGTGCTCATCACAACAGACACTCCTTAATCCCAATTGCCTATGTCACCCATCCCCCCACCTCCCTTCTGGTAACCACCAATTCGTTCTCTATAGTTAAAAGTCTGTTTCTTGATTTGCTTCTTTTTTCCTTTGCTCCTTTTGTTTCTTAAGTTAGACACGAGTGAAATCCTATGTAGTTATCTTTCTGTGACTGACTTATCCTCTCTAGCTCTAACCATGTTGTTGCAAATGGCAAGGTTTCATTCTTTTTTATCATATTGTATTATTTTTGAGAAACTTTCTACCATTTGTTCCTTCATACTTTATCCTTTTTGGTTCTGAGCCATGATGAAAGCAAGTATATTAAGAAAAGAATCTCAGCAATACAGATGGAAGATAGCTCCTTCTAGGCCTGAATTAGCACAATTGTAACAGAAACACAATAATCTATGTCATCTTCCCAAAACGTTCCCACCCCATTATAAAAAATTTCAATATACCAAAGTCAAAAGAACAGTAAATTGAACTCCCACATACCCTTCATCTAGCTTTAACCATTACCAACATTTTGCTAATCAAAAGGCTTTTCTGAGAAATACAGTTTTATTCCCATATGAACTTTTAAGGTAGATCTGAAACTATGCCAGACATTTTAAGAAGAAACTAATGACTATTTCCCTCACAGGCAGTTATTCACGTTCCCTGGCTTGATCAGGATTATTTCAATTTACCAAATTCTTCTAACCTAAAGCCTCTGAATATTCAAGAACATTACAGTATCCAGAACTTCGTAAAACATTACAGTATCCAGAACTTTGTAACTTATGTATACATGTGCGTTCTTCACACACACTTCCCCAACCTGAGGAAAAGCTTCAAAGCTTTTATTATTCTCTCACAAGAGACTATGGCCCCCAAAATGACAAGGACCAGTATTATTTTCTAAAACGATTTTTTTTACTTCAAAGAAAACAAAGACAGTGGCTTCTGTGCCTTCTGTCCAAATATGTGCATGCAAGGGAAATGTCTACACCCTCTGCTCTGCTTAGTGGTCTTTTCCACTTGCTACACAGGAGCAGCACAACTTAATAAATAAAAGGAAACAAACTACTTGCTTCATGCAATAGTGGATCTGATTCCAAAGGGAGAGAAATATGAAAAATGCATATAAAATATTTTTAAATGATATCATTTTATTATTTTGATAATGATGTCTCAATATATTTAACGGAAGTCCTCAGGTAAAATCTAGCTATGCTAAAACTAAGAATAAGGAATCAAAATACAAAATACTATATATTTAATATCCACTTTTACATAGTTCCCTCACATATTAAGTAACTATATGTGGGAACTGTGTTGGTCAGTCACTGTGTTAATAATGGCCATGAAGGAAAGAGATGGACAGCTACTTCAATATGACATGCTAAGGGTACAAGAGGTGGAAGAAGAATGCTAGCTAGTTAAGTACAGAAAATAGCAAGTAACTTCAAGATGTAAAAATGACTTAACAGTAAATGCGTTAAGAATTTGGAGATTTAAAAAAAAAAATTGGAGATTAAGGAGATCCTAGGGGCATCAGGTGAGTTGCATAAGATATGGAACTGTACATGATGTTTAGATCTGTGAGTATAACCCCAGAATGAAATATGTGCTCTGAGTTTGTATAAAATATAGCTCCTGAGAAGACTGGGACCTGAATAGTCAAGGGCATCCTGACAGAGTATAGAGGAGTAAGTACAGACATACAGAATAGAGTGAAACTATGGAAGGTTTTCAAAAGCCAGATGGTATGGCTTTGACATGGTAGGAATCAGAAATATTTGACATGGTAGGAATCAAAATATTGCAGACTGATAAAATGAGCTGACATGGTCAAAATTTACAACGGATATGATATGATACCCAGGAAGGTAGTGAGGAAACTCTCTTGGCAAAATGTTGCTTTATTTGTAGGTAACCAAAAGGTACTATGAATCCTAAAACAATCCAGAAAACAAACCAGCCCTTCCCTTTTAAGGTCATTCCTTTTCTTATGTGTACACGTGTGTTTTAAAGTTATTTTTGTTGTGATATAATGGCAATTCTACAAAAGCGCATAAATATCAATGGGCAGCTTACAAATTGTTATAAAGCAAACACCTGTGTATAACCAACCCAGAACAAGTAGAATACAGCTAGTGCTTCAGAAACACTCCAAACATCCCTTCTCAGTAACAAACTCCTCTTCCCCAGAGACATAATCACTATCCTATTTCTTTAAAAGTTTTACCACCTAAATATGAATGCTAAACAATATGGATTAGTTCTGCCTGTTCTTGAATTGAATACAAACAAAATCATACAGGACATATGTACTTAGAGGTCTTCCTTTCAGTCAATATGATGCTTTTTAAGATTCATCTATGTTGTCAATTGCAGCTCTAAGTTATTTTTTTTGCTGAAGAGATTACAGAAATACACCATAATTATCTACCTATTAATAGACCTTTGGGTTGTTTGTAGGTTGGAGCTATTACGAATAATGCTGCTATGAGCACACTTAGGACTTTCAATTTAGATGTGCATATTTCTTTCTACTAGGTGTATACCTGGGAGTGGAATTACTGGGTCAAAGATATGTGTCTAAATACTGGCAGAAAAAAAAATAATAAAACATTTTTACAGGTCTTCCTAAATTAACTAAATCTGTAGACTCCTTTGGATTTCCTATGTACACAATACACATCATCAGTGAATAATGTTTATCATCTGCTTTACAACTATGATACTTTTTACTACTGGCTAGGATCATCCTCAGTATTATGTTGAACAGAAGTGAAAACAGCTATCCATGTTTTGAACTCTATCTAACAGGGAAATTTTTCCAACATTTCAGCATGAACTATAATATCTCCCAAAGGTATTTTTATAGATTTTCTAGATTAATAAATTTCCCTTTCCTGCCTATTTTCCTAATGGCTCCTTTATAAAATCATGAATAATGACTGATTTTTAGGAACTACTCCCTTAAATCTACTGAAATGTTTTTCTCAATAAAATCTGTTCAAGTGGGGCACCTGGGTGGCTCAGTGGGTTAAAGCCTCTGCCTTTGGCTCATGGTCCCAGGGTCCTGGGTTCGAGCCCCTCGTCGGGCTCTCTGTTTGGCGGGAGGCCTGCTTCCTCCTCTCTCTGCCTGCCTCTCTGCCTACTTGCGATCTCTGCCTGTCAAATAAATAAATAATAATTTTTAAAAATCTTAAAAAAAAAAACAAAAAACTGTTCAGGAGACCATAGTGAATTGTTTCATGTTAAACCAACCTAGGATTCCTGGGATAAATCAGAGCTGTCCGGGTTATTTTCCTTTTTATGTATTGTTGAACTCATTTGCAAGTATTGTGGGTTTTATTTTTTGCACCTGTGTAAATGAGAGAAATTGACAAGTAATGTTTCAGTTGGGTCTTGGAATCAAAGTTGTGACAGCCTTATAAAGATGGGGATCCTCGTTTTGTTTTCTAAAAGAATACAAGGTTGGAGTTAGTATCTCATTAAGTGTTGGTAGAACTCTCCAGTATATCCATCCAGACTTAGACTTTTCTTTACAGAAAATTTCACTTTACAGTGATAGCTCATATAGGTTTTTCTATTTATTTCTCAAGTCAATTTTGGTAAATCACAAATTTCTAAGAATTTATCCATTTCGTGTAAAATTTCGAATTTTGACACCGTTATCCACAATACCTTAGAATTTTTTTTTAAAGAATGGGTAGGATTCAAGGTGACATTCTTTTTTGTTCCTGATATTAGTTATTTGTGCCTTTTTTCTTGATTAATCTCACCTGGGTATCAATGTTAATCAGTCTTAAAAAAAAAAAATCTTCTGGCTCTTTGAGCCACTCCACTATACATTTCTTTGCTGTTTTATTAAATTCTGCTGTTATTTCCTCTTGTAATTTCTCTGAATTTATTCTGTTGCTCGTTTCCTATTGTGACGTGTCTAGCTCATTATTTGAGACTTAAGATGAAATCTTAGCTCATTACTTTCCTTAAATATCCTGGAGTTCCCGAATCGAGTCTCGGTGCTGGGCTCCCTCCTCAGCAGTGGCTCTGCTTCTGCCTCTCATGTTCACTCTCTCTCATTCTCTCTCTCTCAAATAAGTAAATAAAATCCTTAAAAAAAATACGCATTTAAGGTTATAAACTCAACTTCCTAAGCACAATTTAGATTACATTCCACAATTTCTCCCTTATTATTCAAATCGCTGTTTAAATAACATTATGAATATCTGAAACATTGATATAACAAAATATTGACTTAAAAGAATACAAACGTTAGTTACAACATAAAGGCATTTATGGTAATTAAGAGATGGTACTGTTTATGAAAACATTTTCCATGCACACGGTATTTATTTTTTTTTACTTATTTATTGGGACAGAGAGAGCACAAGCAGGCAGAGAGAGAGAGAGGAAAGCAGGGTCCCTGCTGAGAAGAGAGCCCAATGCGGGGCTTGATCCCAGGACCCTGAGACCCTGACATGAGCTGAAGGCAGAGGTTTAACCCATTGAGGCACCCAGGCACCCCTGAACACCGTATTCTAAATTGGCATTTGTTTTTCAACCTACTGAGGTATCATCTTACTATTATTTCCACTACTGCTGTTAAGTCAGCTGTTCTCTAAAAAGAATATATATACTTTCTATATATTTTTGTCTATTTACATAAAATATATACACAAATTTTTACTCTTTGAAAGTAATCTTCCTTGCATCTTGCTTTCATGACTATTTTCCCTGTTGTTTCTGTAGTTTTACTATGTTTTAAAATGTGGATTGAAATGTGGATTTCAAAAAAAAAAAAAAAGTGGATTTCTTTTTACCATATATTTCATGAAATCTAAAATGCTTTGGTACCAAAATTTCATGATCTTACCAGAGAGAGAAATGGGAATGTTTTCACTTAAGTCAGTATTTCGATCTTGTTGGACTGCAAGGTGCCATCAATTGAAAGATGCATTCAACTTTTAACCAAAATAAAATATCTTAGAATCAGTGAAATAGTATTTATTATGCATGGGAACTGTTAGGCTTCTTAAATTCTGGGCATTTTTTTTTTCCCCCACCAATCTGGAAAATTATCAGCCATTATATCTTCAAATACTACCTTTGGTTCATTCTCTCCTAAAACTCAGTAAGATCTTCTCACTATATCCTCTACATTTCTTAACTTCTCTTCTGCACTTTCCATCTTTTAGTGTATGCGTAATTTAGATAGTGGTTTAGTTTGATCTTTTAGTACCTTTAGCTTTGTCCAATCTGCTGTTAAATTAAGTCACTGAGTTAATTTTGCTTACTTTCTTTAGTTACAGAAATTCTTTTTCGAGTCATTTTCCTAACTTTGCTGGAACCAGATCATGCCTAACAGTCTCACACTTACACTTGACTTATTTCAACAGGTGCTTTTAATGTTTAACACTGGTACCATACTTATATGAGCTGCACATAAAGAAATGGAACTATGAATTGAGTACGTAAAATACAATAAAGTAAAAATAAGTTAACAATAATAAAAGAAAAATAAGAAAACCTTTTTCATATGGTTAAGATAGGTCATACTGGGGCGCGTGGGTGGCTCAGTGGGTTGGGCCTTCGCCTTCAGTTCAGGATCAAGCCCCGCACTGGGCTCTCTGCTCAGTGAGGAGCCTACTTCCCCCCACTCTCTGCCTACGTGCTATCACTCTTTCTCTGTCAAATAAATAAATAAAATCTTAAAAAAAAAAGAAGAAGAAGAAGAAGAAGAAGACGACGACGACGACAGTTCAGGCTTTCTAGTTTCTTGCTGATGGTATTCCCTATTGATCCAGTTCTGACAATTCTAATATCTGGAGTCTCAAATTGTTATGTTTTAATTTAAAAAAATAATTTGGGGAAATAGTTTGAGGTCTTAATGTTCTTTCCCTGGAAGACATTTTTATTTGTTTGTGTCAACTGCCTGAGTACATTAACAGTCTGGGACCATCTTAATCCACATTCAAGGCTTAAGATTTTCTGGGGCATACATGACATGAATACTATCTTTAATCGTTAGAAGAGCTGGTTTACCTGACCCTCATTCTTGGTGGGTCTAAGACTCCAAACCACCCCCCCAACACAAACCAAACGGCCAATAAAAATCACAGCCATCTGTATGTAAACCTGGTAATTCACAGACCTGTGCCCCTGGGACTAATAATCCATTATATGTTAATAAAAAATTAAAACAAAAAATCACAGCCACCTTAGCTACTCTTAGCTACCTCTTCTAGATCAGAATATACTTCCAGTGCAAAGCAGACTGAACGCTTGGCTCATCTGCCTAGGTTTCCATATTCTCTTGGGCCTTAACCCTCTCATTCCTATTTTACTAATACTTTGATATTCTTGATTTTTTAAAAAAGATTTTATTTATTTGAGATAGAGTGAGAAAGAGAGAGCAGAGTGGGGGGAGGGGCAGAGGGAGAAGAGAAGGAGGCTCCCCAATGAGCAGGGAGCCCGAAGCAAGGTTCAATCCCAGGATCCCGAAATTATGACCTGAGCCAAAGGCAGACTCTCCACCAACTGAGCCACCCAGACACCCCAGATATTCTTTATTTTTAAAGGATGTTTCAATATTGGAGCACGCGGGTGGCTCAGTGGGTGAAGCATCTGCCTTCAGCTCAGGTCATGATCCCAGGGTCCTGGGATTGAGCACCGCATCAGGCTCTCTGTGGGGAGAGCCTGCTTTTCCCTCTTCTTCTTCTGCTCCCCCGCCTGATTGCTCTCCCCATCCCCCTGTCAAGTAAATAAATAAAATCTTCAGGAAAAAAAGAAAAAAGATGTTCCAATATCAAAAAGATTTCTCTACTATATTTAGTGGATAGAATGGCCCAAATTACCAGAAATTTCCAAGAGTCTCATATTTTCTGTCACAGTTCAAACTCCAGCTTAACATCTCTTCCACCCACACTCTGCTTTTAATCAGCCATCACTATCCTAAGTCAAACCAACATTTTTCTTTTACCTGGGTTATTAAAATAGTTTTCCAATGGGTCATCCTGCCGATGGACAATCAGCTCATATTGTAATTAATTTTTTTTCCTGCAATAATGCCCTTATATCACATTTCTCCACAAAACCTTAAAATCTTCCCACTTAATAGGAAAAAAAGCCAAATTCAGTTGCTTAGAATTCAAGGTCCTCCACAGTGTGCTTCCTATTAAACATGCCCCATCATTTTTCTTCTATCTTTCATGTACTCCAGTTGCTCTAAATCTCATTACCATTCAACATATGTTCCTTAAGCTACCCCCTTCCCCCAACTTCTTTCCTGAAGTGCCCAGGTTCCCACTCTGCCTGCTCTCCCAAGCCCAATCAAATGCCATCTCATCAACAAATCCTTTCCCACCTGAGCCAGAAATAACCATTTATGTATTCCCTTAAAGCTTTATCTATAAGTACCTTAAGGGTAAAATGGTATATGATACATGGTTTTGTGTACCTCTTCATCAAACCCCTGGTCAATGTCTTTTACACAGCTGATATTAAAAAACATTCTTGGAATTTATGAAGTGGCAAGATAGCAGGGAGACTAGGGACAACAGAATAACTTCAGGTGAAGTAACTAAAGGAGAAAATTGCTCCGAGTTCATACACTAGGAGGTGGTGGAGCAGAGATCCTATGTTCTTAACCACTACAGTGTAAGACGGTACATTTGCCGCTTTCTATACATGCTCCCTGATAACACCTCAACTGTTTAAACAATAAAAACCCACTACACTATAGAATAGTGATGAATGCCATCATAAAAGCCTGGTTTGTAACAAACCAAATTTACACTCACATCCTAGAAGTTAACTGTGAAACAATGTATTATTAGTGGTGTGGCTAAGAAAATTTCCATACCATCATAATAACATACAAGTACTGGTTCTAGTAACTATTCACTAAATGGTGTTATAGCTTCAGAATGGAAAGTGGAAAGCTATTTGCAACATAGTCTGCATTGAAATCAATCTTCAATCAATCAAGATTCTTTGATTATACCTATCCATGAAAAGAAATAAGTAATCAACCACCTATATATCTCCCCTGGTGTGTGTGTGTGTGTGTGTGTGTACCAGTTAACTCAATAACGCCCACCTTATAGAGAAGATACAGGTTTGTTTTTTGTTGTTATTTTATTTATTTATTTTTTTTACTTGCTATCAATTCTAAAGAAGCTTGATTTGGGGACTTTGTCTCTAGTTCCTGACATACTGAAATCTGATTTACATGCTTGTCATAATTTACAGAAATTACGTGTATATTATAAAAAATAAATAAACCTAGAAATGGTTGAACTAAAATATTTACTAAACACTATATATTAGGAATTGTGTTATGTACTAGCAATGAAAGATGAGTAAGATAATTCTTACGCACAAACAACTCTAACAGAAGTTCTGACATATTAAACACATATAAAAGAACCAATGAAGAAGTGATTAGCTGTCTTGAGAAATATGCATAGCCATCTTAGAATTAAAGCTTAAGCTGGGTTTTATTTTCTTTTATCCTACAATTTTTTTTTAAACTTTATTTATTTGACAGAGAGAGATATAGCGAGAGCGAGAACACAAGCAGGGGGAGTGGGAGAGGGAGAAGCAGGCTCCCCACCGAGCAGGGAACCCGATGTGGGGCTAGATCCCAGGACACAGGCATCAGGACCTGAGCTGAAGGCAGACAATGACTGAGCTACCTGGGCACCCCTTAAGTTGGGTTTTAAAGAACAATTAGGAGGGGTGCCTCAGTGGCTCAGTGGGTTAAAGCCTCTACCTTCGGCTCAGGTCACGATCCTGGGGTCCTGGAATTGAGCCCTACATTGGGCTCTCTGCTCAGCAGGGAGCCTGCTTCCCCACCCCTGCCCACCTACTTGTGATCTCTTTCAAATAAATAAATAAAATCTTAAAAAAAAATTAGAAAAAAGTACAATATGGAAGGGTATGCCAGGCATGGGCCAATGACAGCACCAGTCCAAAAGTGCTCCCTTGGGCAGCCTACACAGATATCCACAGAAGCCCCATGTCAGACAAAGGAAACAGTTGCAAAGTTGAGTCGACACAAAAATGAATTTGGTGACATTTTAAAAGTTGTGTACTACTAAAGTGTAATATAAGAACAGAAATAAAGATAATAGAATGGCAGACAGAAGCTTAATTTTTAGAGATTTATTTATTTTAGAGACTGAGAGAAAGACAGTGTGCACGAGCAGGGGAAAGGCAGAGGGAAAGGGACAAAGAGAGTAGCAGATTCCCCACTGATCGAGGAGCCCAAAGTGGGGCTCAATCACATGATCCTGAGATCATGACCTGAGCTGAAATTAAGAGTCATAAGCTTAACCGATTGAGCCACCCAGGCGCCCCAGAAGCTGGATTTGTAAATGTCTTGTCAAGGGAGGTGGGTGGAAAGTACGGGCAAAATAGGTACAAACTTCCAGTTATAAAACTAGTTAATATAGTTTTATTATAGACAGTAATATTGTAATAACATTATATGGTGACAGAGGATAACCACATTTATCATTAATGACTGAGTAATGCAAACAACTGCTGATCACTGTGTCATACACCTGAAACCAAACATTATATGTCAATTACATTTCAACAGTAATAATAAAAAAAATCTAAAATAAAAAAGTTTTGTCATAAAAAGAAAGGGAAAAAAAGGACAACTCACTTTCCCAATCTCTCCTGCTGAATGGATTCAGGCCTAGCAGAGTAAGTGTGACCTATAGTTTGTGAAAAGCATGGTACTTGAAGATTTGTGAGGAATTCATTCTGCCAATAGGGGTAGGATACATCCAGCTTTCAGAGGCCAAAACATCAGAAATACCAGTTGTGATGACACATGCCCAATACTGTTGATGAGCTGTGATGCCTGTGCCCAACGGCAATAGCAACAGCATTTACTGAAACAGTTTGACACTATGACTTGGGCACTTTTGCTGAATGCATAGTCTTTATTTAGTCACTGAATCTCCATCTTTTTTTTTTTTTTTTTGGACAGAGAGAGAGATCACAAGTAGTCAGAGAGGCATGCAGAGAGAGAGGGGAAGCATGCTCCCCACTGAGCAGAGAGCCCAATGTGGGGTTCGATCCCAGGACCCTGAGATCATGACCAGAGGCTTAATCCATTGTGCCTCCCAGGCACCCGATTCTCCATCTTTAATGTCGTTTCTCACCTGTTCTCTTCAAGTATACTTACAACTAAAAATCCTGACTGATATATCAGGAAAGGGAGAGGGCTCAAGATAAGATAGATGAAATAATGGAAGAAACACCCCACAAAAAAATTAGAAGATCAAAGCCCAGATGGAAAGGTTAGCCTTTAAAGTTTAGAAGTAGACGGGCAGATCAAGTTGTTGGCACACTTCTAATTCCCTGATTTGTTCTGTTTTGCTTCATGTGGAGGAGCATGGGAAGAAATCCAGTGAAGAGAGAAAATTCTATTTAATTTATACAACAGAAAAAAGTTAATATACAGAGTAAAAATGCAAAAGGCTGGGTAAGAAAGAAAATGGCAAAGGTTTGGAAAGTTGCTATCAGAGAGAAAAGATGACACCAAAAAATTTAAATGGTCCCTTCTCCATAAGCCCCTCACCACCTTCACCAAAATGTATCTTTAAAAGAATAAATTACTTGTTTTGGGGGTCAGGATAAATTTGTTTAAACTATGGACTAGAAGTCTGGGGACAAATAAGAACTGTTAGCAAGAAATCTACTTAAACCTCGATGGCTCTCACTAGACTCTAAGATCCTCCTCCATGGCAGGGAGGCTCCCTAATGAATAAATAAATAAGAAACTAATATGCCTGGTATATGGAAATGAGGAAAGACAGTAGAAAGAAAGGACAGAATGTGAAGTACTTCACAATTTTTCCTAGAGTAAGATTTCTCTTTAATTATGTCAAAATGAATAGAAATCATACTTGAATATATTGTGTTACCAACTGGGAAGTACAATTTCTTTGAAAAATGCTATGTAGGGGCACCTGAGTGGCTCGGTGGATTAAATGTCTGCCCTTCAGCTCGGGCCGTGGTCCAGGGATCTTGGGAATGAGTCCCTCAACTGGCTCTTTGCTCAGTGGTAAACCTGTTTCTCCCTCTGCCTCCACCCCCAGCTTGTGCTCTCTCTCTCTCAAATAAATAAATCTATAAATAAGTAAATAAATAAGTACATAAAGCTATGTAGCAAAATTATTGGCCATGCTAACCTTTCTTACAATTCCTGGAATTCTAAATTGTTACAAGATTGTCATACAAGTCACTTTCACTTTTATACTCAAGGACAGGAAGATGCACAGTGTCAATGAGCAAAGCCTCCTTACGTTCTTTTTTCCAAGGGTATTAAGGGAGGTGGAAGGAGAATGAATGGAAAGGGGCCTAAGCATTGGTGTTTTTTAAAGTTCTTAATAGTGTATCAGTTGATTCTTTGAAGTTTTCTAGGTAGATGATTATATGGTCTACAAAAATTTCTCTTCCTTTTTTAAATAAAAGCTTTCATTACAAGTGAGTGCTTGTTTTCTGAATTACATAAGTTAATGTATTACTGTTAACACTTTTCTAGGATTACTGAAGAAAGTCCACAGAACACATAAAAGTATGAAGAAAAACCTAAATATAATCCATAACCTCCCATTACCAAACAATTTTTTATCATTTATTTAATTTTCCATGTATTATTTTACTTATCAGAACTTCTAGTACATTTAAATGCCGGTGATAGCCAGTACCCTGTTTGATTTTATTGGACATCCTTCCAATGTTTCAAAATTAAGGGTAATTCTGCTGTACATTATTAGTTAATACCCTTTATGAAACTGAGAAATTACCTTCTTAGTTTGCTAAAAAATTTTTTTTTTCCTAAATCATGGGTAACACTAACCTGTTAAAGAGTAGTAAAATACTATAGATAAATTATTTTTTTCTTAATCATGACCTATTCTTACATTCCTAGGAGAAATGCTAGAAGTCTTACTAGACTATTAATTCTTCCAATTTAATTAAAGATTACTTATTAATTCAACAGCTATGTTCATAATAAAGGTGGTTTTTATCTTATGCAGCTGTTCTCCAATTTTGTAATGAGAATAACAAGGGTTATTCTGATTTGGCTAACAGGAATTAATGATGTCTTTTCTTTTTCCATGTTCTGAAATAATTTTCAATAGAAACTTGCAGTTCCTTGATGGTTTATTAGATAGAACTTGACCATAAAATCATCTAGTTAAGCAGTTTTTGGAGGAGAGGAAATCTTTTAGTATATTACTACATTTTTCCATGGCTATTTTTCTACTTAGAATTTCCAATTCTAAGCTTTCAAATATACTGGCAAAAGTAGTACTCAGTATTCATTTATAATTCTGAAATATTTTTCCTATCTATAATTATGCATTATGCCCAATGTTGTTTATTTGTGCCTTTCTCCCCTACAACCATATCTGCCAATGGTTTATTTCCTCACCCATTTTGACAAGATTTTACAGCAAAACTGAGCAGAAAGTAGAGAACACTCCTATTTATCCCTTGCCCCCAACCCCCAATCTGAGCCACTATCAACAACTCATACCAGAGCGGCACACCTGACAGAATCATCAACACACCATTATCATCCAAAGTACACAGATTACATTAAGGTTCACTTTTGTGTTATACATTTTATAGGTTTAGACAAATGTACTGTGATACATATGCAACATAACAGTTTCGTACAGAACAGTTTCACGGCCCTAAAAATCCTTTTTGCTCCACGTATTCATCCTTCCCTCCACCTAATCACTGGCAACCACTGATCTTACTATCCCTGTAGTTTTTTCTTTTCCAAAATGTCATATCGTTGGAATCATACAGTATATAGCTTTTGCAGATTGCTTCTTTCACTCAGTAACGTGCATTTAAAGTTTCTCCATGTCTCTCCATGACTTCATACCTCATTTCTTTTTAGCACTAAATAATATTCAAGCGTCTGGACATATCACAGTTTATTCATCCACCCACCAAATGGAGGACATCTTGATTGCTTCTAAATTTTAGAATTATGAATAAAAATGCTATGAATATTCATGTGCAGGTTTTTGTGTGGACACAAGCTTTCAACTCATTTGGGTAAATACCAAAAAGTATGAGTGCTAGATCCTATGGTAAAAGTATGTTTAGTTTTGTAAGAAACTGCCAAACTGGAAGCAAATCAGCTACGCCATTTTGCATCCCCACCAGCAAGGAGAGTTCTTGTTGCTCCACATCCTCATCAGTATTTGGTAGTGTCAGTGTTCTGGATTTTAGCCAATTCTAATAAATAGGCAGTGATATCTTGTTTTAATTAGCAATGCCTTGATAATATATGCTGTTGAGTATCTCTTCATACATTTATTTAACATGTGTATCTTCTTTAATGCATTGTCTATTCAGATCTTTACCCACTGGGTTTTTTTTTTATTAGTGAGTTTTAGGAGTTCTTTATCTATTTTGGATTGTCTTTATCAGATACCTTTTGCAAATATTTTCTCCAAGTGCCCGGCTTGTTTCTCATTCTTTTGATATTTCCCTTTTAAAAAAATCCTTTTCAAAGAAGTTTTTGTTTTATGTATTTTTGTTCTCTATTTCATTTACGTTGCTTTTATCTTAAATACCTATCCTATTGTCTTTGGATTTGTGTTTTTCTAAGTTCCTGTTTCAAAGGCTTTGTTTTCTATCTCTTTTTCTTTTTCTTATGAAGATACTAAGCCTGCAAATTCCTAGTTCTCATCAGCCATATCCTACATTTGTATTGTCCCTGTTTAGTTATAATCATTTTGGGATAATAAGTTACTTGCAAGTGTGAAAATAGAATGCATATTGATTTTCACTGGAATTCATTAGTGTAAATTTGACCAATTTGAAAATAACACACTCTGAAAGGTACCAAATACCAATACATATTTTAAATGTTTACTGAAAAACAGTCTAGAAGAAAACACATTAGTATAAGAAGAATTATGTGTCAAGGGAGATAAGGGAAAGTGAGCATCCATAAAACAAGAATTAAGTTATTAAAATAAATAAAATGGATACTGTTGAACTAAACAATTCAAGATGGCTAAATAGCAGAATGGGTGCAAAAAGAAACACAAGTTAGTGAATTAAAGATAAACTTGAGAAACTTCACAGACCAGAGTAGAAAGACAAAGATGACAGAAAAAAACATTTTTAGAAAGTTAAAATTAACTTCCAAAAGAGATCCAGAAATTTCAACATGTTACTAACATGGATTACAGAAAGCATTAAGAGAATCAAGAAAAGTAGAAGAAATAATAGCTAAGAATTTCCCATCCAAGTACTAACCAGGCCTGATCCTGCTTAGCTTCTGAGATCAAATGAGATCGGGCGCGTTCAGGGTGGTATGGCCAAAAATATTAGTTCTCAGACTTAAAGGGCCCAACTAGATGTGCTTTCAAAACTACCCTAAATTTCAGAATATTAAGGACTTCCCTTAGAGCCCTTAAAAATTTTAATACATATAAAATGACTTAAATGACTAAAGATATATTCTGGAGGGAAAAAGGTAAATTTGGAGAAAACAGTGGGATGCCAAGAGACTAGCCAAAAGAAAAAAAAAAAAAAAAGTTAAATATAAGCTAGTAAAAATGCTTATAAAGGTGACCACTAGAAAAACTGAAATAAAACAGGTAACTCTGAAATTGGGGGGGGGGGGGGGGGAGGGAAGAAAAATTGATACCAAGCCAACAACAACAACAAAAATATAAAGAACAACTTAAAATGGCAATAATTTAATCTAAACATATTAGTAATCACTGAGTGTGGCAGTGTTAATATTAAACATGGAGTACAATGTGAAACTCATTAAATGAGACAAAAAGATACTGCATATTGGTTTTAAACACATTAAAGATTAAAAGGTACCCAATAACATACCCTCAGAATATATAAAACACTGAAATTACAAAAAGAAACTGAAAAGTTCACACACACATAGAAGTTTCCAAGGAGCTGCCTACTTTTTAATTCATACTTACCACTAAGTAAAGTATTTAACTGAAAAATGCTTTCAGCAGTGTCAACAGTGTTATAGGAGAAATTTTCTTTGGAGAAATACATTAATAAGAAACTGTTAAGTCAAGTTCACTAGGAAAAAAAAAATCAGATATAAATAATGAAAACTCCTTTTCCTAACCTAAGTGTCATAAAATAAGCCCCAAAATAAATGTTACCAAAAATAAGAAATACTACTGACTTCCAAAAAGGTAGTCAGATCCACAAGGGCAGCAGGGGCAATCACACTGAGGAATATTTTATTCTCCATTAACCCTGGGAAAACTATGTATGTTTAAGAACATAAGCTCTGGGGTCCAACAGACCTGAGTCTGAATGCTAACTCCTTGTGTTACAAAACTGAGATAAATATATTAAGCCCTAAGAGCTTTACTTTTCATATCAATTAAGTGGAGATAATAGTTTCTAACTCCATAAAGCTATAATAGTTTCTAACTCCATAATGCCTGGAACAAAGGGCTCCATAACTGATAACTACTATTTGTTACTATTAATTGTAGTTGGGGTGCAATGTGTGAGAAACTGAGCAATGGGGACACATGGGTGGCTCAGCTGGTTAACTGTCTGCCTTCGGCTCAGGTTATGATCCCATAGCCCTGGGAGCCTGCTTCTCCCTCTGCCTGCTGCTCCCCTTGCTTGTGATCTCTCTCTCTCTCTCTCTGACGAATACATAAAATCTTTAAAAAATAAATTGAGCAATGTGCTTGGTATTATTTAATATATGTTTTCCAAACTTCTTTCAACTTTAAAATCAAATGGGAAGTATTTTCCATTTACTTCTCATAATATTTGGGTTCTCAATTCCCAACAACTAGTGTTAATTCTTTATTAAAATTAGGATTGCTAATTTTAGACTGAAGAATATGGCTGGTAGAATAAATATAGGCTGTCACCGTACCACAATCTAAGGAAGAAAAAAGTTAAGAAATGCATTAATATTGTCCTTCACTACTCCTGTAATTTCTTCCCTTTTAGAACTAGAAACATTTTCAGAGAGAAAATACCCAATGGAATATATAATAGAAAATACTCATGGAATATTTAAAAATACTCAACGGAATATAATCTTGCTTGAAATCAGAGAACAAGTCCAAACAGCTATTTTGATGGTCAGGATACCCTGAGTAACTTATTTTTACTGAATAAATGTCTTTAATATGCTTAAAATAAAGTTTTATGGGCAAGAAAATTTTAAGTAATTAATGGAAGATATTATTCATACGTTTGAAGGCTGTATCAATCGCTTTTTAAAATGTATTTTTAAAAAAAAATAAAATAAAATAAAAATAAAATGTATTTTATCTTCTTTGAAGTAGGCTCGACACCCAACGTGGGGCTTGAACTCAGGACCCTGAGATCAAGAGCTACATTTTCCATCAACTGAGCCAGCCAGGTGCCCCTCGACCAGTTTTTCAAGACACATTTTTAGTTCTCAGTACTCAAGATGATGTAATTTTGAAGATACTGAAGAAGAGCCCCCACCTTAGCTCCAAAATAAAAGGAACACTAAGCCTGAGTTTCCGTAACATTAAGTTTATTGCAAAATTTACAGATGAGGAATACAAGAAATTAAAGCACATACTTGCACACTGGTTTTTTTCACATACCAGTCTATAAATCAATTCCTTATTTGCTTCTTATAAATTCAGTTCAACAGGCTTTCTGTGTTACTTGTAAGTACAAAGCTGACAATATAGTTCCTTACCTTTCCATTAGCTTCTCTTTATCCCAATTGAAGTGGCTAAGGAGTATTCTTGTGATAGTTGCTGGATTCTAAAGAAGGGGGGAAAAAAAGTTATTTTAAGGTAATAGTACTTCATTAACATTTAGTGAATTTTAGGCTGAATTTAATTTCATCCCACCCAAATTTCCTTTCCTAAGATATTTCTTTATTCTACAAAGAAAAACACAAAATTTAGTTGTAAGATCAAGACTATTTAAAAATAGTTTGCCATCCTAATTTGTCAGATTTCTACAGGATTATAAAGCAGAATTCAAAATAAGCCAGAAAGAATGGATAAGGAAGATGTGGTTCATATATACAATGAAATATTACTCAGCCATTAGAAAGGATAATACCCACCATTTGCATCGACACGGATGGAACTGGAGGGGATTATGCTAAGTAAATAAGTCAAGCAGAGAAAGACAATTATCATATAGTTTCACTCATATGTGGAACATAAGGAATAGCGCAGAGGCCCACAAGGGAACGGAGGGAAAACTGAATGGGAAAAAATCAGAGAGGGAGACAAACCATGAGACACTCTGGAATCCTGGAACTGAACTGAGGGTTACAGAAGGAAGGGGTGTGGGAGGATGGGGTAACTGGGTGGGCACGTGCGGTGATGAGCAGTGGGTGTTATACGCAACTAATGAATCACTGAACACTACATCAAAACTAATGATGTAATACTATATGCCAACCAACTGAATATAATAAAAAAATTTTTTTAAATAAGCCAAAAAGAAATCTAATGAAATCAAGCACTAATTTAAATGAACTCTTTTATAATTAAGATTTAGCATACTGTCACTCTGTTAACAAAATTTCTAATGAATAAAATTTCTAATACTTTATTGTATTCAATAGTTCAAATGAATCTAAACCATTTATAAGTCACAAGGTCCTTCAGAGATATTTAATGAAAAAGACAAAATATTTGTATTGGGTAATAATTTAAAGAGTATAATCAGAGGCTACTGTTTCAGTTCTAGAAGGAAAGGCTAACAGCATGAAATAAACCCAAAACTGACTGTCCTATTGTTTAATGCTGTCATTTATTTTTATTAATATTTATTTCCATTTCCCATCAAACTAGTCAGGTTACTATCTGGATACAGAATTTTGACCTAAAATGCTAGTTACAATGTCAGAGCTGGAACTCAAACCTGACTCTGCTTATTTGTAGGTCACGTATAATTTTATTACATCAAATAACATTTCAAAAAGATCACTGCATAAAACTACTTCTGTATCACCATAGTGAGAACACAGTATTAGTTAACAACTGATTTAATTAAAAGGTTATCTTGCATAAAAATATCATGAAACAATACAATTTGTCACCTACATTCAATACCCCTCCCCCAAATCCAAAGCTGTAGATAACGTTAACTTTCATTCTCCCACTCTAGACACACTTTGCTAATCCATTTATCCATCCTTGCTTCTTGGGCCCAGACCACCTTAGGAATTCTCCTTTAACAGAGCATGCGACAGACATCATCACTTTACAAGAGTTAATACGTAAAACAAAACAAACAAACAAAAAAACCCTATTAACTGATCCTATTTTATGTTTGTTTGGGCAGAATATACATAGTGTTTTGCCTAGCTCTTTCTCAGACATATGATTCAACAATTTATAAACACCCCAACCACCCCAACCCAACTCAGTTTGGAAACAGGTTTTCGCAACAGGGTCTGCCTGCAATTGAAGTAATTATTCATTTAGGTTTAGTCACATGTAAAACAAAGGCAATAATCCTATCAATTACTAGTGCCCATGAGAATTGTGTGACCTGTAACTCTGTGGCACCCAAATACACTGTGTTCTATACCACTAGACAGAGTAGAGTGCTGGGGGAAAATGTTTCAGGAGTTGCTGAAGTCTCAGCTTGCACACAGAAAAAAGGAAGAAGAGGACAAATGCTCTCTGATGCCCTTTGATGTTGCTGTAGTGTCTTTTCTGTGCTTGAGTTCCAGTATCAAAAATTATTATAGAAAGTTCAGTTAAAACACAGATTACTAGGGTCCATATGGTTCTACTTAATAGGTTTGGGGTAGGGCATCCCAAAATGTGATCGTGATCCAAGGGATCAGAAAATTAGACCAGCAGTCTCCCAGATGAAGAAACAGGACAATTTTTCTAATTTTTTAGCTCATCCTTCAAAAATTGCTGTGTAGGTGTATGTGCCTGAGGTACATATTACATCAAAGGTAGATGCTCCAAAGTTTTTCCTAATAGGATAGACTGAAAAAAATCATCTCAACCACAGTGGCATGATAATGCCAAAATACTTATATTCCGCCTGGGTCTATGCTATGGAGCAGGAGATATTTCACAATACAAACTAAATAATTATATTGGGGGCACTATTTCAATGTAGCTGCCTTAATGTGCACTGCATATAAGGAAATGTAATGGGAGAATAACAATGGCTTTATGTGCACTGCATATAAAGAAAGGTAATGGGAGAATAACACATACTGTGAATCTACCGTATGCCAATCCCTATATAAGGTACTTTATATACCCCCACTTAATTCTCAAAGCTCTCTGTAAGAGAGCACTTTTCTGCCATTTTTAATATGAGAAAACCATGATGAGACTCTTTGGAGGCTATAAAAATTACCCAATGTTATCCACTTAATTATGTGAAAAAGATGTGAATTTTAGCCTATGACAATCTGAATCTAGTATTCTTTCATTTATTCCACGTAGTAGAACCTAAAGTAATATTAAAGATCTCATTTTACTACTAGTCATATGTTTGATGACTAGTAGTAAAGGGTGAATCAAGACAGGATGAAGGGATGGCAGAAAGCTAAGAAACACAAGGGAGCTTTCTGGGAATGTTCTATTTCTTGAATGTGACGGTTGGTTAGATGAGGGAAAACACTTCTCAAAACAAACTATACTCTTAAAAATGGGTATAATCAGTCATATAGTTATACACCAATAATGTTAATTTATCTAAAAACAAAATAAACTGACTTTTGGTCCTGGCCAACACAGAGTAATAAGCTCATTGCAGTGGTTCGCTTTCTCACTGATTACAACTAAAAACTGGGCAAAATACTCTTCAACAGCAGGCAGATTGGGGAGAGAAGTGAAGAACAACAAATAAGGTGATGGTGGGTATCCTGTTTTTTATCTTTTATTTCCTGGCTTTGGAGTGGGCCATATAGGGAAACTGCTGCAGCAGGCAAGAGCAGCTAACACTGAAAGAAGAGAGTCTTTTCTGCTAGAGGATTATGGCAAAAGGCTCCTAACAATGTAAGGAAAATGCTTTTTTTTTTTTTCTTTCTCTCCTGTTTCTCTAGGTCCTGCCTGAGGCTCACCACAGCCATAAAACTACACTGCTGCAGAATGACAAGAGGAAATCCATTGCTCTGAGGAGAAGAATCAGGAAGAGGGCCCCTGTTGTGAAAAAAAGTTGGGGGGGATCCATATTCTTTTCTCTCTTGCCACTTCACCTCAACGCATGACAGGTAACAAACTAAGTCATGCTTCTGGCTAGAGGAATGAAGAAAAGGGTCTCTGGGAGTCAGAGAGTACAGGGGAAACTGCTGAGAAGAGAAAGATGGAGGAGTAGACCCCTAACTCTGCTTATGAACCTGGGCTCACCTGCAAGCTATGCACATGTGGAACACAGCTAAAGTACAGGAGAGGCTTTTAGACTACCACTATAATATAAATCCCTGCCCAAGTCCTAGATCAATCTAAGTGGTAAAGAATGGAAGGGAAACACAGCAAAGGCTTTGAAAACTGAACAGATAATGGAACCACTACCTATATAAAGTGAGAAAGAATATGCAGTTATAACCTAACTGGATTTACCTGTTTACTGAAACAAAAAATCTTCACCTCTGAAGGATTTAACAGGATGCAGAATCTCACAATATTCAAAACATCCAGGACAGAATCCAAAAATTAACACATATGGCAAGAACCACGAAAATCCGACCAATCCTCAAGGGAGAAGGTAATTAATAGAGTGCCGACCCCAAGAAGACCTAGATATTAGAAGTACAAAAGTTTAAAGCCACTATTAAAAACATGATCCATTAGTTGAGAATGGACACCTTAAAATGGAAAGAAGTTATAAAAAATAACCAAATGGAAATTTTAGAACTAAAAAATACAAAGGCTACTGGACAGGCTCAGTAGCAGAAAGGAGGTGACAAAGAAGACACTGAACTTGAAGATATAACGATAAAAAATACCCAAACTTAACAGAAAAACTATCTTTTCTGTTTTGTTTTTAAAAGAACAGTCTCTTGCAGCACCTACGTGGCTTAGTCAGTTAAGCGGCTGCCTTCAGCTCAGGTCATGATCCCAGTGTCCTGGAATCGAGTCCCACATTGGGCTCCTTTCTTGGCAGGGAGCCTGCTTTCTCCCTCTGCCTCTGCCTGCCACTCTGCCTGCCTGTGCTCTCTCTCTCTCTCTGAGAAATAAATAAATAAAATCTTAAAACAAACAAACAAAACAGTCTCTCGAGGTGCCTGGGTGGCTTAGTTGGTTAACCGTCTGCCTTCGGCTCAGGTCATGATTCCAGGTTCCTGGGTTGGAGCCCCACATCAGGCTCCCTGCTCAGTGGAAAGCCTGCTTCTCCCTCTCCCTCTACTGCTCCCCCTGCTTGTGCTCTCACTCTCTGTGTCAAATAAATAAAATCTTAACACAACAAAACACACCAGTCTCTCAGGGCCCTGTTGGGATAATACCAAAAGCTGTCAGCCTAGAATTCTATATTCAGTGAAAGTATAGTTCAGGAATGAAGACAAAGATATTCTCAGACCAAAACCCAAAACAAAAAAACCCCCAAAACTGGCGATTCATAGACCTGTACTCCTGGGGCTAATAATACCTTATAAGTTAATAAAAAAATTTAAAAAAAAAATTTTTTAAAGGAATGAAAAAAAAAAAAAAAAAAAAAAGAAACCGTGGTACAAGCACAATGGAATACTACTCAGCAAAAGAAGGAACTATTGATACATAAAATATGAATGAATCTCAAATGCAAATTCTAAGTGAAAGAAGCCAGATTCAATAGGCTACATATTGTACAATTCCAAACAAAACCACAGGAATGGTGTATAAATTCCAGGTTGCCAGAGGAGGGTTTAAACAAATGAGGTAGCATGAAGGAATTTTTAAGGCGGCCATTATGGAACTGTTCTGTATGTTGATTGTGGTAGCAAATACAGAACACCAGGCCCTGGTCAAAATTAATGAAACTGTACACCCAAAAGTATAAATTTCATAGAAATTAATATATAAATTTAAAATATTAAGTTATAAAAGTAATTCAACCTACAAGTGGAGCATCTATAATGGAGTTCTATTTAAAGTACAATTAAGTGTCAAAAGAACAATGCTGAATAGAAGGAACACAGACATGAAATTATTCAGTGCCAGGCACTCTAAACACATATTTCATTTAATCTTCACAGCAACACTTTATACAAGGTAGGCATTATTTACATTTTACAGATGAAGTTAGAAAGATTAAGTCATTTGACCCATGATGAAATAAGATTAATAGAATCTAATAATAGGAAAATTTTCTAAAAATTTATATTGTAACACCATCCTTAAAGATTCTGATTTAACTGCTTTAGGCTGGGGCCCAATCAAGGGAGAGATATCACCTATGCATGCTACCAAAATTCATGATTAGTTAAGTAGAAAATCAATTCAAGCTCTTGGTTGAAATAACTTTTCATCCTACTTTTATTGGCAGTTCTCATTTCTTAAAGATACAAACAAAAAGATATAAAAAGTTAACAAGCAAAATCAATATAGTTAGAAAATTAGTACTAGCAGCAGTATTTAACTTTTAGGGCAATAAAACAATCTGAAATCTCACATATTCTCCAGTGGTAAACTCTAAAACTACGGTCCCTCATTGGGCTACATATTAAAATCTCCTGAGGAACTTGAAAAATACCAATACTTGGACTTCCCCATAGCAATTCTGATTGAAAGGGTTTTGTTTTTTGTTTTCTTAGAAAGCCAACTTTTTTTTTTTTCAAGATTATGTATTTATTTGACAGAGAGAGAGAGAGAGAGAGATATCACTAGTAGGCAGAGAGGCAGGCAGAGAGAAGTGGGGGGATGCAGGCTCCTTGCTGTGAGCAGAGAGCCCAATGCAGGGCCTGATCCCAGGGCCCTGAGATCATGACCTGAGCAGAAGGCAGAGGCTTAATCCAATAAGCCACACAAGAGCCCGTTTTTTAAAAAAGATGTATTTATTCTGGAGAGAGTACACACGTGCAGGGGTTGGTAGGGAAGGACAGATGCAGAGGGAGAAAGAAAGAGAATCTCAAGCAGACTTGTCATGACCTAGCAGTGTAATACTGTAGTAATTTGAAGAAAACTACATTCTAAGGTTATAGCAGCAGTATATGGTTTGAAAGTATCTACAAAGTTCTGTTGTAAAAAGTGGGTGTGAAGGGGCGCCTGGGTGGCTCAGTGGGTTAAACCTTTGCCTTCAGCTCAGGTCATGATCCCAGTCCCGGGATCAAGCCCCACATGGGGTTCTCTGCTCAGTGGGGAACCTGCTTCACCCCTCTCTCTCTGCCTGCCTCTTTGCTTACTTGTGATCTCTCTCTCTCTCTCTCTGGCAAATAAATAAATAAAATCTTAAAAGAAAAAAAAAGTGGATGTGAATATGCCAAATCCCCCAGCTGATGCCTTAATATCAATGCACTGTCATCCTCCATTCATTGATCAAGCAGTTCTCAACTCTGGTAGCACATTAGAATCATATAACGAACTTTAAAAAACCCAATATGGAGGCCAAACCCTACACTAAATACATTAGAGGACAAAGTGAGGAAAGAACCTAGGCATTTCCAGTTTTTTGAAAGCTCCCTGGCAATTCCACTACATAGCCAAAGTGAAGAACTACATATCTAGATGTATGTATTCACACGTATACACATGCATACAGATGCCTGCATTTAAAAGTGTGACAAAAATAAATAAATAGATAAATAGATAAATAGAAAAGAACATGACAGGATCTCCTGGTAGAATTAACCAAGTTATTGAAGGACACTCCTATGATAAGTATTGTAGGGAAGCAACTATTTTTTGAAAGGTCTCAATACACAACTTTCTTATTTTAGGAGAAAGCCCAATATTAAATGAATAGGTTTCATAAAAGAGTAGTCTAAGATGAAACAGCAAAAAACCACTGTTTAACCCAATGAACATACACAGAAAGGCCTCAGAGCCTAGCTTTTTATCTCAGAATTTGATCTGCAGTGGAATTAAACAGGTTATACATTCCATCTCAACACTGTTTGACAAATTTCCTACAAAAAAAATGGGCTCATAAAAAAGAATGAAATCTTGCCATTTGCAATGACATGAATGAAGCCAGATAGTACTATGCTAAGCAAAGTAAGTCAGAAAAAGACAACTACTGTATGACTTCACTCATATGTGGAATTTAAGAAACAAAACAATCAAGCAAAAGAAATAAAGAGGGAGAGAGGCAAACCAAGAAAACGACTCTTAACTATGGAGAACTGATGGTTTTCAGTGGGGAGGGGGCGGGAGGACAGGTGACATAGGTGATGGGGATTAAGGAGGGCACTCACTGTGATGAGCACCAGTGATGTATGTAGGTACTGAATAAGTACACTGTACACCTGAAACTAATGTAACACTGTACATTAACTCTACAGGAAATTAAATAAAAACTTTAAAAAAATAAAAAAAGAATGGCCCCATTTAAAAAAAAAAATTTAATTTTTTAAATTAACATATAATGTAATAGCCCCAGGGGTACAGGTCTGTGAATCACCAGGTTTACACACTTCACAGCACTTACCATAGCACATACCCTCCCCAATGTCCATAACCCCACCACCCTCTCCCTACCCCCCCCCCCCCCCCCCCGCCCAGGAACCCTCAGTTTGTTTTGTGAGATTAAGAGTCTCTTACGGTTTGTCTCCCTCCTGATCCCATCTTGTTTCATTTATTCATTTCCTACCCCCAAACCCCCCACGTTGCATCTCCCCTTCCTCAGATCAGGGAGATCGTATGACAGTTGTCTTTCTCCAATTGACTTATTTCGCTAAGCATAATACCCTCCAGGTCCATCCACGTTGTCACAAATGGCAAGATTTCATTTCTTTCGATAGAAATGGCCTCATTTTTATAGTAAGTTTTCCATCTAGTTTAATCTATAAGCTCCTCCAGAGCTGCTGATAATCCACCAAATTTTATAGACACTTGCTTGGTAATGCCTTAATATCAGAAACCCAAAAGCCATAAAATATAAAAACTTCTATAAAGAAAGAAGTATTTGCAACACCTGCAATAAACAGTAAATAAGCAAACATACAAGTCTATAAAAAACAATCCAACACAAATGGATGATTTATGAATTCTAAGAATACAATTGGCTGAAAAACAAGAAAATATTCAATCTCCTTAATTACAACAAGTATTTTTAATCTGTCACAATGACTAAGATCTTCAAAGTTTACAATATCCAGGGACAAAGGAAGGGAAATATTTCAGGTTAGTGAAGTGCAACTTTTGAGAGTAGTTTGGCAGAATGGATCAAAATTAAAAATGCATATGACCTAAGACAGGATCTAAAGATTCCACTGCCAGAAACCTACTCTGCAGAAATATGTATGTGTAGAAGGGGGCCACCTGGGTGGCTCAGTCAGTTAGGCATCTACCTTCGGCTCAGGTCACAATCACAGGGTCCTACTTGGCATCAGACTCTATCTCTCCCTCCCTGCCTCTCCCCCTGCCACTCCCCCTGCTTGTGCTTTCTGTCAAATAAATAAAATACTTTTTAAAGACATGTTAAGTATAGAAGGGGAAGAATAAGACATTTCACATGCACATTATTTGGAAAAGCAATAAAGCAAAGATAACCTACATTTTTCCAAAGGCAAATTGCCTATAAATTATGCCATATGCAATAAAACAACAACAAAAAAAATCTGTTTGCATTGACATGGAAGGATATTCATGAGACATCACGGAGTTAAAAAAAAGTTACTGAGTAACGTACAATATTCCATTTTCTAGTTACAAAAAGAGTAAAGTTCATTTTGTTGTTGTTGTTGTTAAAGATTTTATTTATTTGAGGGGCACCTGGGTGGCTCAGTTATTGGGCGTCTGCCTTCGGCTCAGGTTGTGGTCCCAGGGTCTTGGGATTGAGTCCTGTGTTGGGCTCCCTGCTCAGGGGAAGCCTGCTTCTCCCTCTCCCACACTCTCTGCTTGTGTTCCCTCTCTCACTGTGTCACTCTCTGTCCAATAAATTTTAAAAGTCTTTAAAGAAAAAAATTTTTTTAGTTATTTGAGAGAGAAATATGAGTAGAAGGGAGGAGAAGAGGGAGAGGGAGAAACAGACTCCCCACTGAGCAGGGAGCCCAATGTGGGTCTCCATACCAGGGCCCTGAGATCATGACCCGAGTAGAAGGCAGATGCTTAACAGACTGAGCCACCCCGGCACCTGTTGTAAAGTTCTATGATATACTCAACATGTAATGAAATGTTTAGAAGTATTTATATTAAAGCTGTTCTGGAGTTACCATCCCTGGGGACTGATCTGGGAATGGGGTGGAAAAATGTGGGGTTTTTTCTACTTTATGATGATATGAATAGAAATTTAGAGTACTACTTCTATAACAATCAACTGTAAACAGTTCAAGGCTGCTTGCTTCTTAAAACTATAGTTCACAAAATCACAATTACCTGAGTCTGCCAGAAATTCTGAATCCTAAGTCCTGGTCCACATCTACTGAATCATTTCAACCAGACTCTCAAAAGTTCCTGAGGTGATGTATATGCACAGTGATATTGACAAGCTACAGAAAGTACAGCTACAGAAAGTAGCTTTACTAACTACACAAGCTACAGAAAGTAGCTTTACTAACCATAAAATGTTTCATTTCCAAATTCTTAGATTTAATTAAATACATGATTTCTTTAAGAAATTATCTGTCTAATTCAGACAGAATTTTTCTTCTCTTAGAAGGTATGTAAGTATGTTGAGAACTTTATACTAAGAGTCACTAAAAACTGAAATATAGGGGCGCCTGTGTGGCTCAGTCAGTTAAGCGGCTTTCCCACTTGCCTTTCCCACTGGAGATGCTTCTTGGAAGAGGACTTCAGCAAAAATTTCACAGTTTAACTCACTACCCTTGGAGATTAATTAAAATGAAAATTTAACACTGATAAGCTTTGACCAAAGAGAATTCTAATCCATGATACCTGAAATTGTACTAAGGTATGCATTTGAACTACAAATGTAATCCTGACATACCAAAACTTATTACTGAATCCATTTAGTGAACTACCATCAATAACATCTCAAATTTGGCTTTGTTGACTTGCCCTTGTACATGCATTTTATGAAGGCAATTCCTTCCTTCTATGTCATCTCTAATTTGGAGAGTCAAAATTTCACCTCTAGAAGAATGTCAAGAGTTTAATCAGAATTTAATAAAATAATTAAAATGTTTCTGTAAAAAGAAGAAAAGATACTATCACTATGTATAATTATTTGATTTATTCTGTAAAAATTCAGCTGCAAACCAAACAAAGGCATGTGATGAAAGGCATCCATTTATATGGAGGATGGAAGGGATCCAATTATATGAAGGATAGGTAAAACTTCTATTTTACATGAGAAAACAAACTGACATCTTTACATAGCAATGTATGGTTCAGCATCTCACTGATCAAGAGCCAAGTCACCTCCAACAAAAATAACCCTAGTTTTAAACATTTACCATTATATGAGGCCCCCATTCAAGGCAATGTTTTCTTGGGTTTCTGTCTCCTGAGGAGGAAAAAGCCCTGCATAATCTTTCGAGGGGGAAAAAAAAAATCCTTCAGATAAAAGCTCAAGAACCAAAAGGAAAGGCCAAGAACCAAGTAACTACCAATTCCAAATTACTTTGGTGTAATGGGGCTAATTTAAATATAAATGTTCTATATAGACCACCTTTATATTACTTAACTGTTTTTGCAGTAGTTCAGAACTATTAGAGAATTATTTAAGAATCTTCTTAGTTATCGGGGCGCCTGGGTGGTTCAGTTGGTTGGGCAACTGCCTTCGGCCCACCCACATCGGGGATCCCTGCTTTACGGTGAGTGCTTCTCCCTCTGACCTCTCCCCTGTCACATTCTGTCTCTCTCTCTGAACTAAATAAGATCTTAAAAAAAAAAAAAAAAATCTTCTCTACTCATAATCTCACCTCTGGGTTCCAATTGTCAAGCCCAAAGTATTAGTATTCTAGACACAGCTATCATGCCACACACTGAAAATGTTCCACAAACACAACCAAAACACTTGAATGACTTCAAGGTACTGCACTTCACTTAACACAACCATTAGCTATCTCCAAACTACCTAAAGATGGCATACCAAATTGTATTATTTCTGCAAAGTGAAATGAATATTAAGTGTTGTATAATAGTTACCTCTTCTTCTGGAAGAACTTTAAAAAAAATAGATGCATACAAATTCCGAACTATTTCTTAATAACAACTTTTAACAGTACAGTATTTGAACCAGTACTTCCTCCTTCCTCATCACAGCAAATCAAAATACCTATTGATCAGTGGTAGGATTCTGATTAGTAATTCACTATTTCTTACTTACACTCTATATATTAAAATATGTAAAACAGAAACATAAGTGAGAATCTAAAAATCATAGTGCTTATTTAAAGGAGTACAAAAGTTTTAATTTGTATCTCATAAAGACCCTATTAAAAAGCCACCGTACATTTCTTTCAAGCTCAGGAAGTAGCCATAAAGCCAAATGATCTTGAAATAGACACATATATACTGCTGTATCATTTAAATGAAGTTTTATGGGGCATCTTGAAATAGGCACATATATACTGCTGTATCATTTAAATGAAGTTTTATGGGGCACCTGGGTGACTGAGTGGGTTAAAGCCTGTGCCTTCAGCTCAGGTCATAATCCCAGGGTCCTGGGATCGAGCCCCGCATCAGGCTCTCTGCCCAGCAGGGAGCCCACTTCCCCCTTCCTTTCTCTGCCTGCCTCTCTGCCTACTTGTGATCTGTCAAATAAATAAATAAAATATTTTAAAAATAAATAAATAAATAAAGTTTTATGACCTAGCTGTATGTCTCCAATACACTCTCCTGCCAAGTACTCTCAAAATACACAGGCTCAGTGACTAAGAATCATAAAAAAGAAACACGTGGCAGATACAACTAGAACCTTCCTCCTTTTGTGAGGTTTATAATGAATACCTGGACTGAGAACACTTCTACATATATTTGCCGAGAGGATTTTTTAAAAATCCTCTGTGCTCACTTCAGCAGCACAGACACAAAACTGAAACAACACCGAGCACTGTATAAGGATGACATGCGAATTCAAAAATGTTCCATATTACTGTGTCAAAGAGTTCAGAGAACATCAACTAAGGTAGAATATTCCTGACTGATAAAAGATGACAGTTTAAACATTTAAATATTTTAAAAAAGACTTTATTTATTTGAGAGAGGGTGCATGTGTGCATGAGCAGAAGGAGGGTCAGAGGGGAAGGAATAAGCAGACCCCGCAATGAGCAGGAAGCCAGACACTGGGACTTGATCCCAGGATCCTAAGATCACGATCTAAGATGAAGGCAGACGCTTAACCAATGAGCCACCCAGGCACCCTGTCTAAATATTTTTAAACTTAGTGTATGTGCACAGTTTTAGAAGTTAATTATAACCTCAAGGTTTAACAATCTCTGCCACATCTCAGTCACTAATGATTTCCAATCCTCTGAGGCAAGCATTTTATATTCTTTTTCCAGTTTCTTCTGGTATTATTTAAGCCACTATCCATTGTTTTTAACAATCATAACAGGAATTCCAGACAGGAGAGAGAAGAAAACTACCAAAGCTGTATTATAAATACATTTCCCAAAGCTTTAGAAGGACACAAGTCTTCCAGCTTAAAGTGTCACAATAAGAAGATTCACATTTAACACATCTCTTCAGACAACAAAGGATAAAGAGAAAAGGTTGAAACTTTAAAAAGTCATCAAGAAACGAAAACCAGACTGGGACTAGATTTATTAGTTTTCATAAACATTCCAATCTAGACTTCCTCAGCTAGCCCATCCAGCAACCAAATTTGAAGGCAAATTAAAGACACCATTAGGGCCACAACGAATATCCTAAGAAAAGTTACACAGGAATTAAATTAAGGATGCAGCCCACCAAATGAGATTAAATCAAGAAGAAAAAACAGATCTAAGAAACAGAGACTCCAACTCAAGAGTACAGTAAGAGGCTTAGTGGGAAGGGCATCCTGATTAGAAGAGGGAATGGAGGGCTCCAGGACAGTGTAATTACAATCCCAATGACCTTGATACCAGAATCACTGTGCTCAGGAAGTCCAGAGCATTTGGCATTAAGCCTGTTTAAAAAAAAAAAAGTAATAATCCGAATATACTACTTGAACTATCATATAAAAACAAACATTGTTCAATAGCGTCACTTCAAAAAAAAAATCAAGCTATGAGCAAATTAATACTTGGCTATGATCACAAACCAAAAGACTTTGATAACATAAAAATGATAACCCACTCTGTGCCACCTATAAAGGTAAGGGAAGAAAGGAAGAGGAAAATGTCAAAAGGTAACGGAAAAGAAAGAGGTATATTAAAGTTATAAATGTAATCATTTGGAGATGATAATAACTTTTTTCATTTGTTACCACATACATGTTTAAAACAAATTAACAAATTGGAGAAAAGAGGTACAGTAATAATCGTACATTAAGAACTCATTAAGAAAAGGTGTAAGAATACGAAAAGACAGTTCAGAGAAATGTTCGATTAAACCAAGCAATATTTTATCAGGCCAATGAAAATTTTAAGAGTCTTAACAATGTCAGCAAAGGTGCAAAGAAAATGACAGTTCATAAACTCAATATCCCTTGAAAACATGCCATCTTATTTACAAAAACTGTAAATGTTGGGGCATCTGGGTGGCTCAGTGGGTTAAAGCCTCTGCCTTTGGCTCGGATCATGATCCCAGGGTCTTGGGATAGAGCCCCGCATCTGGCTCTCTCCTCAGCAGGGACCCAATCTGCCTACTTGTGATCTCTGTCTGGCAAACAAATAAAATCTTAAAAAAACAAACAAACAAACAAACAAACAAACAAAAAACCTGCAAATGTCTATACCCAAAGTCCAGCAAGCCCACTTCCAAGGTTAGGTTAGGTCAAGAAAGGAAAAGGAAGAGAACAATAGGAAGGAGACACACAATACAGAGAGGAAAAAATGCCAAACTGATATGTTCACATCAGAAAATACTGTACAAACAATTTTTAAGTCCACAGTAATACTGAAGGAAAAAAACAGCGACTTGCAGAATAAACTGGAACTGGAGCAGGAAGCGGAAAAGAGCACCAATATAACTCATTTATTTTTCTTCTAAAATATTTCGATTATAGACTGACATTTATTGACATAAGAACATTATTTTGTTAATGATCAAAATATTTTGTTAATGATCCAGTTAACAGTTTCCATCTTCACACCCTTAGTAAGAAACCCTTTTCAAAAAGACATCAACTAAATTTTGTAAAGATACCAACCGGCATCCACTGTAAAAGGGAAAAAACCTGAAAAGCAGAAGTTGTTTCTGAAACATCAACAGTGGCAGAGTCAGGATTAGAGGAACTTAGGTCTCTAAAATTCAGAATTTGTTTGCTTTATGTTGATCTAAATTGAACAATTTTATAGAAATTATAGATTTGTGACAAATACTCCTTTTAAATTGCCATATTATACAAGGTAAAGAATGATTTACAATTTAGACCATGAAATACATAAAATACATTTGAAAGAAAGGGCTAAATATGAAAATAGGAAAGTAAAAAAGTTAACCAAAAATGTTTCCAAGATCCCCAAAAAAGGGCTCTCTCAAACATCAAAGCATCTTGTTTCAACACAATTGATTCAAAAAACTTCTATTATGGTTTACAATGAAACTCCAAAATACATCTCCACATTAAAAGAACAAACACTAGTTCTCCTCAATATAGTATACAGTTTATTACAGTATTAACTACTAACCTCAGCCTTTTGGGCTAGAATTTAAGCAGTGGCTACTTGAGATCTTCGGTTTTACAGTCATTTTGAAAATCTAGCAATCTTCACTGAAAACCAAATACAAACCCATATCTGCCTTTTCATTTGGAAAGCCTTGAGAAGCACTGTATTAACCTATTTAGAAAAACATAGTCCCTTCCTTTCAGAAGCACATCAACAAATGACACAAATATCTGTATCATTCAGCTATCCCTAGAATCTCACTTTGTCAGCCAATCCTAGAACAATATAAATAAGCAACCTCGGAGCGCCTGGGTGGGCCAGGGGGTTAAAGCCTCTGCCTTCTGCAGGGAGCCTGCTTCCCCCTCTCTCTCTGCCTGCCTCTCTGCCTACTTGTGATCTGTAAAATAAATAAATAAAATCTTTAAAAAAAAAAAGGGCAAACTCATACTTCACCTTACATGTAAGCTTTCCATTTCTTTTTCTTCAAACATTTGCATTGTATTGCCTGAGCTCTTAAAGCTTGCCTCTGATTTAGTCTTAGAATTCAGTATAAAAAATGCTGTTGCTCTCTCATTCTAACACAGCATTTTAAAAAGGAAAGAAGCCAGGTATTGGTATTATAATTGCTAACATTTTGCAATTACAAAATCTAAGCAACAATCTAAGCAAATGGTACAAATATTTAAATGGAAATCCTTAAACTTCCTCATAGAAGTTAAACAACCTGGAAAATTTAGATTATTTTCACCAAAATATTCTGGATTCAGACATAGCAAATATACATACATGGCCATATCAATCTAGCTTTCCTCCTTTTTCTCCCATAGTTTTAAGAACAGGTCCTCTGTTACCATAGTTTCTGCAAACCAACCAGGTCCATGAATCAAGCAAATAACATTAACACCCTCCATTTAACCATTTCTTTTATTATTTACCACTTTTTTTTTAAAAAAAGATAGTGGCAAACACCAATTTACTTGTTGCCTAAGTGCCAAAGCTTCTGGTTTAAAAAATAATAATAAAACTGTGCCCTTTTTAAGGAGTTGTCATGTCAAAACAGGCTTGTCATCAAGATTTACAGAATAAACAGTATGCCCTTAAATAATGAGGTACTTGCTGCCAAAATGTGCTTTCATATATGTGTGTTTAATGGTCCTTTAATGACTTGTCTTTGGAATGATTCTGTCCTACCTTTGCTGCTGCAGCCCGCCTGTCCTTTGCATCACTGAATTCATACTTCTGGAAGTACCCAATATGCACTGTAACAGACAGATGGACAGATCAATGGGCCACAGCGGCAAAGGCCAGACAGACAGACTTGATAAAAATTAAAATCAAGGTATATAAAGGGAAGGGGAAACCAGAAGAGAACATATCTACCTATATTCTATAAGCAAAATATCTGAACTTCAGGCCTACAATCCTCCCATACACATACCCAAGTAAACTATTTTTTATTTCCGTCTCCTTCCCTTCTTTCAAGTAGAAATAGTACCACTGCAATAGGCAAACTAATCAGTATTTTTAATACTATCAACAGTTACAGAACAGACATTTCTATAACCATGCCACACTGTTTCTTCAGAGGTACTCTTTAATACAAAATTATTTTTCACATCCGAAGACTTTCTATGACAAAATTAATAAGGCAATTATTACACGCAGAAAACTTCTATAATACTAGCATCTATGTGATTCAAGTATATTTGGAATCACAAAGTAAAAGTAGTATTTCAGCATTTTACCTTTCCACATTTCCCTGTCTATGTAAAAATGGTTGCTAGTACCACATCTAGATAACTTTGGGGGCTTAAAAGAATGTATTAATGTCATTTAGGCCAATTACCAAGATACAGTAAAACATATACAAAATTAACAACAGTATCTTTAAAATCTACTTAGAGTCCCTCCGTTACTTCAAATCCATACAAACAAGTATTCACATTTCAAGAAATTTCTGAGTTATTTTTAAAACACCTTAATATCGGGGTGCCTGGGTGGCTCAGTGGGTTAAGCCTCGGCTCAGGTCATGGTCTCAGGGTCCTGGGATCGAACCCCACATCAGGCTCTCTGCTTGGCGGGGAGCCTGCTTCCCACTCTCTCTCCATCTACCTCTCTGCCTTCTTGTGATCTATCTCTCTGTCAAATAAATAAATAAATAATCTTACACACACACACACACACACACACACACACACACACACCCCTTAAGATCTCAAAATGCTAGCCTGCTTAAGCTTCATTAAAAGCTTAGGTCTGTGTAAAAGTCATCTTAATTTAATCAAACATTTTATTTTGCATGCATCTAAGATAAATGTGGAGAAGGAATCTACATTAAGAAAGACTGAGGAGGGACGCCTGGGTGGCTCAGTTGGTTAGACGACTGCCTTCGGCTCAGGTCATGATCCTGGAGTCCCGGGATCGAGTCCTGCATCGGACTCCCAGCTCCATGGGGAGTCTGCTTCTCTCTCTGACCTTCTGCTTGTTCATGCTCTCTCGCACTATCTCTCTCTCAAGTAAATAAATTTAAAAAAAATCTTAAAAAAAAAAAAAAAAAGAAAGACTGAGGAAAGGGGCACGTGGGTGGCTCAGTTATGATCCCAGGGTCCTAGGATGGAGCCCTGCATAGGGCTCCCGCTCAATGGGAGGCCTGCTTTTCCTCCCACTCCCCCTGCTGTGTTCCCTCTCTTGCTGTCTCTCTGTCAAATGAATAAATTTTTAAAATCTATTAAAAAAGAAAAAAAAAAGACTAAGGGACAACATTTCCCCTTCTCCAAGAGATCTAACCATTTATTCATTTCTTATTGTAACTTCTCAAAAACATGAGCAGGTAATTAGACATGATAACCAAATGTAATGAATGCATGATCCTGGATGGAATCCCAAAATGGAAGAAGAAAATGACATTATTCGGACAACTGCAAAAATATGAGTGTAGAATGTATATATTAGTATTTTCTATGATAACTTAGTCAAATATAATTCACATACCATAAAATTCACTTTCAAAGTATGTAATTCACCAGTTTTGATTATATTAAGAGTTGTGACACACAGTTCTGTCAACCATTAATTTTAGAACATTTCATCAGCCTTATACCCATTAGCAGCCACTCCCCATTCTCCCTTTCCCCAGTCAGTTTCTGACAAACTCTTTTTGTCTCTGTAGATATACCTATTTGGGACATTTCATAAAAGTAACCCAGGGATGCTGGGTGGCCCAGTCAGTTAAGCAACCAACTCTTGATTTGGGCTCAGCTCTCAGGGAGGCTGCAAGCGCTCTCTCTCTTTTAGAAAAAAGGGGAGGGCATCATAAAGTAGGAGGCCTGCTAGACTGGTTACTTTTGTTGTCTACTTCTGATTATCTAGGAAGGTCAACAAGCTAAGGGCTTGCCACAGACATCAAATAAATCTGTTTTACTGAGAGAATGGAGAGGAACAATTAATCTGGAAGTCAGTTAAATGAGGGCTGCTTAAAGTTTCAACTAAACTATTTTTCAACTACTCATTTTATAGATGAGGAGAGAATTTATTAATAAGAGAATTAAATATCTGACACAAAGTCATAAAACTGATAAAAAGCAAAGCTGGACCTGAATTTAGTTCTATATAGGATGCCAAAGACTTAACCACTAAGCACTCTTGAGTAGCACTCACGCTACTCTCTTTGCTTCCTAATCTCATCCTATTCTCATTTATTCCCCATATAGCCATCAAAGTGGTCTTTCTGAACACTAACTCCACATTAATTTGTTTCACTAGATCCTAGGGGATAAATGCATCTCATTTAGTACCACGTTAAAACCGTTCATAAACTGCGTATCTGTCTAGCCTCAGCTCCTGTCACACTACTTCCCATACCAGACCATTAACAGCTTCTGCCTTTGTACATTTTCTACTCCTTCTCTTCCTCTGGTTGGCTGGCTTCTACTATCCCACCTGCCTAATGAGCAATGATTATTGATTTTTCAAAACCTAGCTTGAGATCCATTTCCACAGGAATTGTCAGTCCTTCCCAGAAAACCATTAAACATTCCTTCTCTGACCTTGTATGTCAACAATATGTTGTATGTATCACTGTACTGTAACTTATTTATACATGCCTTTTTAAACAATTGTCCAGTATCTGTATTCCCCCAGCATAGCAGCTGAAGAAATATTAGTTGGCAAAAAATTAAGTACTCAACTTATTTAATGTTTCCAATTAAAGTGAAGTATTATGTTTAAGATCCCATTAGCCTCAGAGAATATGCAATGAGAAAAAGACAGCCTCTTCAACAAATGGGGTTAGGAGACTGGATGGCTACATGCAAAATAATGACCACTGGCTTACACCATACACAACAAAGATAAATTTAAAATGGATTAAAGACCTAAATGTGAGACCTAAAACCATAAAAATCCTAGAAAAGAAACATAGGCAATAATTTCTCTGAAACTGCACAGAGCAACTTTTTTCTAGATATGTCTCCTGAGGCAAGAGAAACAAAAGTAAAATTGAACTACTGGGACTACATCAAAACAGAAAGCTGCTGTACAGCAAAGGAAACAACAAAACTAAAAGATATCCTACAGAATGGGAGAAGATATCAGCAAACGATCCTTCATATCCTATGAAGGATTAATATCCAAAATATATACAGAACTTGTATAAGTCAACACCCCAAAACTAAATAATCCTATTAAAAATGGGCAGAAGACATGAACAGACATTTCTCTAGGAAGAAATACAGATGGCCAACAGACACACAAAAGATGCTCAACATCACTCAACATCAGGGAAATACAAATCAAAATACAATAACGTATCACCTCGCACCTGAGTGGCTAAAATAAAAAACACAAGAAACAACAGGTGCCGGAGAGGATGTGGAGAAACAGAAATCCTTGGGCACTACAGGGGAGTGCAAACTAGTGCAGCCACTCTGGAAAACACTACGGAATTTCCTCAAAAACTTAAAAATAGAACTACCTTGGGATCCAATAGTCACACTGCTGGATATATACCCCCAAAATACAAAAACACTCACTCAAAGGCATACATGAACCCCTATGTTTATTGCAGCATTATTTACAATAGCCAAGTTATGGAAACAGGCCAAGCATCCACTGAAAGGAAAGAGGATGTCACACACACACAAACATACACACACGCACGCAGGCGAACATTATTCAGCCATAACAAAGAACGAACTCTTGCCATCTGCAACATGGATGGAGCTAAAGAGTATTAGGTTAAGTGAAATAGCCAGTCAGAGAAAGACAAATACCATACAATTTCACTCATATGTGGAATTTAAGAAACAAAACAAAAAAGGAAAAGCAAAGGAAAAAAAAGAGGAAAGAAAGAGACTCTTAACTACACAGAGAAAACTGATGGTTCCAGAAAACAGGTGGGTAGAGGACTGGGTAAAATAGGTGAAGGAGCTGGGGCACCTGGGTGGCTCAGTGGGTTAAGCCTCTGCCTTCAGCTCAGGTCATGATCTCAGGGTCCTGGGATTGAGCCCCACATAGGGCATTCTGCTCAGCGGGGAGCCTGCTTCCCCCCTCTCTCTGCCTGCCTCTCTACTTGTGATCTCTCTCCCTTTGTCAAATAAATAAATAAAATCTTAAAAAAAAAAATAGGTGAGGGGGTTAAAGAATATACTTATCATGATGAGCACTGAGTACTGTATAGAACTGCTGAATCACTATACTGTACACCTAAAGGTAATGTAACACTGTATGTTAACTCTACCGAAATTAAAAGAAACTTAACCAAAAAAAATTTTTTTAAAGTACATGTGAGGGGGGCACCTGAGTGGCTTAATAGTTTAAGCATCTGCCTTCAGCTCAGGTCATGATCCCAGAGTCCTGGGACTGAGTCCCACATCAGGCTCTCTGCTCAGCGGGGAGTCTGCTTCTCCCTCTCTCTCCCCTTTTGTGTCCTCCCCCCCACCAAACAAAGAAAGAAAAATCTTTTTAAAAACTGTACACGTTGAGGCCTTTAGGAGTCGAGAAACATCTAGACATTCCTGAAAAATCCGTTCTCAGCACCCCATATTCCTCCCACCCACTATAATCCCATAATTTAGAAAAACTGCTCCCACTCTCAAATATCCTAGGGTTCTGAAGGCATTTTAACTGAGGAAATGACCTTAAAAGACACAGTACCAAGAACTTGAAGATCCAGTCCCAGACTGGATGAACTTTTTCCTTAGCTTATGGCTGCATGCACATCCTTATCGTAACTCTGTGGTTCTTCAATTTTTATCATAATACAGTAATTTGGAAAAACAATTTCATCTATATGGTTTACATCACACTATAGAATTAAGTAGTTCTGGTGGAGCTAATCCTTTTTTTTTTTTTTTTTAAAGAGACGGAGAGGGCAAGGGCAGAGGGAGGAGAAGAGACAGAATCCTAAGCAAGCTCCATACTCAGCACTGGGCTCTGTCTCACAGCCCTGAGATCATGACCTGAGCCAAAATCAAGAGTACGACACTTAACCAACTGAGCCACCCAGGTGCGCCCGTAATAATCCCTTCTTTACTTCAAAGATTTGTTAGGATATGTTGGAACTATCAAGCTTTGACACACAAACAAGTGAGCTAAGGGAAAAGATGTCTCATCTTTGACTTCATTTTAATAAACACTGGCTTTTAATTAAACATTGGTTTCATTTTAATAAATATTAAATTGATCAAATCCATTCACTAAATGACTATACAATCAGAATAAAAAATACTCTACAATTGTAGGAAGTCAAACATTTTTATATGTGTACTCATTTTTATACACTACATCTTCCTCAAAAGTATAGCTGAATCAGAATGCAAAGAATGGAACACAAGATGCCTGGATAGCTGGGTAGTTATACAGAACATACATGCACAAACACACAAAAACACACACACCTTCAAAAAAAAAAAACAACAAAAGAATGTGGATCTGTTCTAATAGTTGGGAATGGAGAAAGTGAATAATCAAGAGGAAAGCATCATATCCTTCTAGTTCTTTCTACTCCAGAAAAGATGGGTAGGAGATGAGATTTACCCTGACCATTGTTTCAGTTTTCACAGGTTTTTGCAGACCTAAATATTCCAGAGTGATTATTATTTTTTTTTTTAATTTTATTTATTTCACAGACAGAGATCACAAGTAGGCAGGGAGAGAGGAGGAAGCAGGCTCCCTGCTGAGCAGAGAGCTCGATGCGGGGCTCGATCCCAGGACTCTGGGATCATGACCTGAGCCGAAGGCAGAGGCCTTAACCCACGGAGCCACCCAGGCGCCCCTCCAGAGTGATTATTATAAGAGATGTCATAAAATACACAGTGCTTTTCTATTCCTAAAATTAAAAGAACTTTGTAGACAGGGAAAAAAACCTTCATCAGCCTCAGAAATACATAAAATAATCTATATGATATTTAGAGCCTCAAAAGGAGGCTAAAATCCAGTTAGAAGGGTGGATGTTTTACTTTTAAGAGAAAAGTATTAAAAATGAAGATATTAATAATTGTGATTGCCTCTGTGGGAATAAACAAGGTGGTATAGATATTAAGGTAGGAGATTCTTTATCTTTTGTACTTTTTGAATTTTGAGCCAAGAAAATACATGCATAGTCAAACAATTTTTTAAAATCCTAAAGAAAGTCTTATCAACAGTCTTAGAATACTGAGGCTGTTTACAATTTTTTTTTTTTTTTTAAATCAAAGGTTATGGAGGAGAGAGATCAGTCCTACTTACTTCTGTATTTTGTGTTGGTAACATAGAATGAAGAAAATCCTGATTATAATTATAAAGTTAAGTTTGCATTGCAATTTCAGGATATTCTTCACTTAAACAGACCCAGAAGCTTAAAAAAGGGAGTAGTAAACCTTTTATTCAGTGCTAACTAGCTAACACTGTCTTGCAACTGCCTTTATTTTTATAAATGCAGAATCAGAATAAATGTATAGAACAAGATTAATAATATGGCAACATTAAAATGAATAGGTATATTCACTTGTTACTACAAAACCTTGCAATGTCTACAATGAGGGTATGAATAAACAGATCTGCCTTTGCCTTCTCTGTGCTGCTGAAGTATTCTACCTTACGTAACTTTCTTGAGCAGACACATGCAACTCTGAATCCAAAATACCAGTGCATAATAATCTTCCTAATCAAAATCCATAAGAAGTAAAGCAGAAGCTTTATTCCAGATCCTACACATAAAAAAAAATTGTTAGGGGCTCCTGGGTGGCTCAGTGGGTTAAGCCTCTGCCTTCGGCTCAAGTCATGATCCCAGGGTCCTGGGATCAAGCCCTATGTCGGGCTCTCTGCTCAGGGGGGAGCCAGCCTCCCCCTCCCCGTCTGCCTGCTTCTCTGCCTACTTGTGGTCTCTCTTTCTCTCTGTCAAATAAATAAAATCTTTTAAAAAAAAAAATGTTAGTCTGGATATAGTTTAATGCACATAGTCTCTGAAAGGTCAAATAAATCTTAAAAATAATAGAAAAGCTATCGGGAGGAAGGGTTAGAAATAGGTAGGTTCAAGTTAAAAAAAAAAAAAGAAAAGCTACAGAGAGACTATTAACATATTGAGAAAACTGAAATCACAGGTATTCAAATACGAAATGCACTCACTTCTAGAAGTGGCTGTGAGGGTTTAACTCACTCTAGGAATAGGCTGAGGGACCACTTAACAGGAAGCTAGTGCTTAGTAAGTGGTTGGCCAGAACAACCTTTAAGATCCCTTTTCATCCTTGTTAATCTGACTCTGTGTGAATCAAAAATAGGGCTGACTCTGTAAGACAAAGATGAGATAAATTTACTGCCATCTTAATTCTTTTTGTTTGTTTCAATTAAGCTCCACAGGTGGACCCCAACACGGAGCTTGAACTCACAACCCTGAGATCAAGACCTGAGCTGAGAACAAGAGTTGGGATACTTGGGGCGACTGGGTGGCTCAGTCGTCAAGCATCTGCCTTCGGCTCAGGTCATGGTCCCAGGGTCTTGGGATGGAGCCTGGCATCAGCTCCCTGCTCAACGGGGAACATGCTTCTCCCTCTCCTGCTCTCCCTGCCTATGTTCCCTCTCTCACTATGCCTCTCTCTGTCAAATACACAAATAGGGTCTTTAAAAAAATCAAAAAAAAAAAAAAAAAAAAAAAAGACTTGGGATGCTTAACCATCTGAGCCACCCAGAGACCCCCTTAATTCTTTAGCTATTGTTCATTCATTATACTTTCATTCCTAAGGATGACTAGAAAATCTCCATGAATTTTAAAGTCCTACTTTCACCCTTAAGGCTTTATAGTAGGGTGGAATGTAACATTATAAATCAATCTTCAGATACTGCCATATACTCCAAGGACCCAGCTATTAACTACAGTAATGTAATATACTTTGAGATGACTACAACAAAAAACAGGTAAAACATTTAGGTCTACTAGTGAAGTGAAATTATTACATTTTTAAAAATCAGTTAAGGGCACCTGCTGGCTCAGCTGGAGAAGCGTACGACTCAATCTCGGGGTGGTGGGATTGAGCCCCACAATGGGTATAGAGATTACTAAAATAAATAAACTTTTTGAAAAAGTCAGTTAAACTGGTGAATAGGATTATATACATACCTTCCTTTCTACATTAAGTAACAATCTGATGCCCACTCAAGTTTTCACTAGGTAAGAACTGAAGTGATGAACAGCAGGTTGAAAGACATTTCCCTACATGAGTTTAAACAGTATCAGTAATAAGCGCCTCTGAGAACTTCAAAAAAGAACTATCTTATTAGTGAGCAAAATGAGTCAAGTCAGCTAATCTCCCTTTAAACGTATCAAGCACCTGTTACTTCGTGCATCTGTAACAATTTCACAATGTTATTCTTTCAAAATCTGTTGGTGCTTCTATCACAAGAAGAATGTTATTGGGCTTTGCAGACCACTGGTCTTCGTCTGTAATTTCATATGAAATCATGGATACATTCTGCATAGTATAAATGCATACTGTAACACAGGTCAAGGTGCTGAATTATTTAATGTTAAAACTGTGTTTTTAAATGCTTACACTGAACTATAAAATAGTAAATATTGTAACAGCAATTCGGGCTTGAAATTCTGGGGTACCCATGCAGGTTGTAAAGTTAAACAGGGCATGTGGTAGACTTCAGACTCTATTCCATTCTTGTTTATTATTTATTTTGATTCACAGGCCATAGCAATGATGTCACAAGTCAGAGCCTATTGGACTCAGTCTATGCAAGTCAGTCTCCTGGGGCATAAAGCTGGATGGAGAAAAGCATAGTGGATCTAGAGAGACAAACAGAAAATACGCAGCACACAAGACAATAACATTCACATATTTTACATTTACATATGTTTTATATTTAATCATATAAAATACTAAGTTCCAACCCCAGCTATGAAAACCTTGGCAAGTTACTCAATTCCTCTACAGTCTCAATTTCCTTACCCATAAAATAGTAAAAATACCATCTACTTCAGAGAACAGTTGTGATGACTAACATTCTCTTAAATAACCAGTTAAGAACAAAGAATGGACAGCATATCAGAGAATGAGTGAAGAGTTAATTTGGTGAAATCAAGAGGAAAGTGAACTACTGACAAAAAAAAAAAAAAAAAAAAAAAGTAGCAAGACTCATTTTTAAATTTTTATCAATAAGAAAATTCATTCATATTTAATTTTGACTACTCAATGCTACATTCCAGGAATTGTGCCGGTCAATGGGAATGCCAAAATTAATCCACTGATCCTACCCTTAAGGACTGCAGAATCTATTTTGTAGAAGAATAAATAATAGAGATAAGAGATTTTTAAATAAATGTACATACAAAATTTTGAGACTCACTCTCAGGTAAGGATTCAAAGAAGAAATGATGTTTAAGGTGAGTCTTAAAGTATGAAAGTTTATTTATCAGGGGAAAGCATCAAAAGCAAAGGAAAAGACTTACAAAGGCGAAACGGAAAAGCTTTACATCATTACTTTGTTATGCCAGCATAAGTATGTAGAAATGTCAGATAAGGCACACAGGGGTCGAACTATGAAAAGCCTGATCTGTCATGGTAAGGAATCTCTCACTGTATTATGTGTCCTCTTGTAACCTAGTCATTGCAACCCCTCAGCTTAAGAAGGCTTCTCATAAGCATGATTTCCTACCCCATTTCCACACCACTGCTTATCATAAATGGAAAAGATTTGATGTATTTTCTCAGATTATATGCTAAGGCCAAGTATGAATTCCTTGATACTGTAAGAAACTGAAAAGGATGACCAACCTGTAAAAAAAAGTGGCGGGGGGGGGGGGGGGACCATACAGCATTTCCTCAGAAATCTGTGGTGACCATAATATTGTTACAAGCCCCACTTTCTATCGGTATCCCCTCTTTCAACAGAGGATCATAGGGGAAGGGAGGGAAAAGTGAGAGGGAGTCAAACCATAAGAGACTCTTAATCTCAGAAAACAAACTGAAGGGGGTGCCTGGGTGGCTCAGTGGGTTAAGCCGCTGCCTTCGGCTCAGGTCATGATCTCAGGGTCCTGGGATCGAGTCCCACATCGGGCTCTCTGCTCAGCAAGGAGCCTGCTTCTCTCTCTTTCTCTCTCTGCCAGCCTCTCTATCTACCTGTGATCTCTCTCTGTCAAATAAATAAATAAAATCTTTTAAAATATAAATAAATAAATAAATAAAAAGAAAACAAACTGAGGGCTGCTGGAGGGGAGGGGGGTAGAAGGGAAGGGTGATTGGGTTATGGACATTGGGGAGAGTATGTGCTATGGTGAATGCTATGAATTGTTTAAGACTGATGAATCACAGACCTGTACCCCTGTACAAATAATACATATGTTAATTTAAAATAATAAAAAATAGTAATAAATAAAAGCATCACATTTAGTGAAAAGGAAAAAAAAACCCACCCTTTTCATGTTCTTTGGCTTTTTCTAATTTTGCCATTGAGAGAGGCTTCTAATAACCTCTAACAGTTATAACAAGACTCTACTTGTCCACACAAAAGTCAATACTTTGCTTCTTTCCCAAAAACCAACATATTTCTTCAGAAGGCAGGGCTTTCCTTAACCAAGCAGCAAAGGTGGGTCAACTCACAACACAGTGAAACACAGCAGGGATCATAGGTATAAAAATAATACTTCAAAAGACAAACTGGTAAGTTGTGGGATTTCTGGGTAATGGCAATACATGAAGAACCTCAACTTTGAAAACCAGGCCAGTGCAAGTCCAGAAACAGAAAATAAATGAGATCAGAATACAGATGGATAAAAATGAGAATGAATGGTCCTGGGTTACTGCCTCTATAACCAAGTACTTATTTACGTGTCTGCCCTTCCTAGATCAGGAGCCCTGGAAAGAAATGTTCTCTGCTCATCTTTATACACCTACGGCCAAGCATATGTACTGTGGAGAGACATATAGATGTAAAAATTAAGTAGTGATCTGGCAGAACATGTTGACTGGGAAATGTATAGTACTCTCAGGAATAGTAAAATCTAAGAGGAACAAGTTCAAGATAGATAGTGGCATTAGAGCAGATAGAAAGGAGGTTTGGGTTTTTTTAGCATCCTACCTTGAAAGCATCCACACTAATTATCTTTTTGAATTTCATAACTGGGTAAGAACTTCAGAAATCATCAAATCCAAATCTTTTCTTTTGTAAGGGCAGAGTCAGACCACAGCCTGATTTAGTCTAAGGTCACACAGTAATATAGATAGAAGGACTAAACTCTAGTCCTAGACTATAAGGTCCAAGAGTCTTACAAAAGGTGAATTAAATAGATAAAATGGGGCGCCTTGGGTGGCTCAGCTGGTTGAGCAACTGCCTTCGGCTCGGGTCATGATCCTGGAGTCCTGGGATCGAGTTCTGCATCGGGCTCCTGGCTCCATGGGAAGAGTCTGCTTCTCCCTCTGACCTTCTCCCCTCTCATGCTCTCTCTCTCTCTCAAATAAGTAAATAAAATCTTTAAGAAAAAATTTGTAATGAATAAATTTTAAAAATGATTATTATGTACTTAAGAGTTTTAGAAATACTTGTCTCACATGTGGAAAAAGTTTTTAGATACTGACTTTGGAAAATATATATCATACAAAAGGAGGTCGGGTGCTCTATCCCCAGGTTTGGAGGGCTTTCAAGTTCCCTTTTTATTACTCATTAAATGTAGCATTAAAAAAAAAAAAAAAAAAAAAAAGAGTAGTATCTACCTTTTAAATCTCATAATCCCAGAACTAAAATCTAGCCCTACAGCCATATCCCTGTATTTAACCCTTCCTTTCCATATGGTATCTGTGTAACTAGCCTCCCATATGATCCCTCCCTCCTGGTATTTGTTTTAGACCCCTCCTCCCACAGTGGGTTCCAATGCTAGGTCACAGAAGACATTACAGCATCTGTCTTGCTTTCTTTGATTACTTGTTCTGGAGGAGGGAGGACATTAGTCCTACAGAGAGGCCCATGTACCAATAGATAGTGAGTGAGCCACCTTGAAAGCACTTCTTCAGCACAAACCAAATCTGTAACCTCAGCTGACAAGATAATTACAACCTCATTAGAGATCCTGAGTCACAATCACCAAGTTAAGTCCTTCAAAACCATGAGATAATAAATGTTTGGTTTTTTGTTAGCGGGGCTTGATCCCAGGACCCTGGGATCATGACCTGAGCCGAAGGCAGAGCCTTTAACCCACTGAGCCACCCAGGCGCCCCAATATATGTTTGTTGTTTTAAGCCACTAAGCATTGGGGCAATTTGTAGTGTAGCAAGAGGTAACTAGTATAAGTTACTCATCTAAAATCACAATTAGCTACAATGAAAAATCATTTTAGTATTGAAAAGTTCCAGTAAACAAATACAAAGAAAACAGTACAAAAATTTGGCTCAAATAGTCCAACTAAAATCTGAAAAGTTTACTATAGCAGAAAAAGCTTAAAAGGTGGGGCGCCTAAAAAGGGGGAGCGACTGACTCGGTTTCTTTCCTCTCACGTCATGATCTCAGAGCTCCATATTGAGCCCTTCACTGGGCTCTGTGCTCAGCACAGTCAGCTTGGGATTCTCTCACTCTCTCCCTCTGCCCCTCCCACTTACACTTGCTTGCCCTCTCTCTCTCAAATAAATAAATAAAATCTTTAAAAAAGTTTTTAAGAAAGAAAGAGCTTAAAAGTCAAGAAGACCCAGTTTCAAGGACCTCCACCAGTCTCTGACAGAGAAATGCATTTCGCAGCTTCTCTAATTTCAGATTACTCATCTGTATAATGGAAATAATGCTATTTCCCTGGAATTTATAACAAATTAATACATGTGAAAATACCTAACACATTCACAAATGTCAGCTATTAACACTTTTGTCATGTGAGTCTCCCCTTATGTAAAAATTAATGAGTCAGTTCTTTTTTCCCCTCCATAACATTATTTTCCCACATTTTAGGAAGAGACCTTACTCTAGTCTTTAAAATGTCATACTTTCTGGCTGGAATCCAAGTTCAAAAGTCATTCTACAGTCCACAAAGTAGTTGCTTGCTTCCATGGAATGCAGGCTTCAAAAATCCCCAAGACATATCTCATTGACTAAGAATATATTCATTGAGTTTTTGAGTATTTATTTTTCCTTTCCAGGTAGGATAGAGTAGCTAAGAGGTAAACCAGCATTCCTATCCAGGATTGGAAAAGCCAATGTTGAGAGACTATTTGTCTGAAGACTAGTGATTTTACAAATATGGTGGGATTTTACCTGAGAGGGCTTATCAATTCTTGAAGCAAGGAGAGTAGTGTTTCCCCCTAAGATGTTCACCTAATACCTAATACCTGCAACCTATAAATGTTAAAATTGCATGGTGAGGGGAAATTAATGTTGTAGATCGGAACTAAAATTGGTGATCAGCTGACCTTAAAGAGATTATCCTAGGTTATCCAGGTCAACCCAGTGTAATCAGAGAATCACATTTAAAGTGAAAGAAGTACAGGGTGCCTGACCGGCTCAGTTGGTAGAGCATGCAACTCTTGATCTTAGGGTCATGAGTTCAAGCCCCATGCTGAGAGTAGAGCTTACTTAAAAATAAATAAAAATTTAAAAATAAAATTAAAAGATAAAGTGAAAGAAGCACATGTGAGATTTTTTAAAGTGGAAGAAGGGGACAAAAGCAGAAGAGTCAGAGAGAGATTTAAAGATGCTATACTGCTGGCTCTGAAGATGCCATAAGGAGCCACAAGCCAAGGAAAGCAGCTAGTCTCTCCAGAAGTGAAAAAGTGGGTGAGAGCCCACTAAGATTCATTTGGATCCATCAATTTGGATTTCTGACTTTCAGAACTATAAAATAATGAATTTATGTGTAAGTCATTAAGTTTGTGAGAAGTTATTACAGCCCAAAAGGGAAACTAACACTGAGATTTGAGGGGCATCTCAAGAATGGGGGAATGGTTGGTCTTTCCCTCAGGATATCTGTTTAATCCCTGGGCTAAAAACAGGGCCAAAACTAAAAATCTAAAGGTAAAAGTCTCTGAAATAATAAGTGGTGCTTCCAGCAGTCTTGAGAGTCAATGATTAAAGTTAGAGATCCCTAGGGAAGGAACTGCTAAGAATACAGCAGGTTCTTAGTTGAAGATTTTTTTTTTTAAGATTTTATTTATTTGACAGAGGGAGGTCACAAGTAGGTAGAGAGAGAAAGGGAAGCAGGCTCCCTGTTGAGCAGAGAGCCGGATGCGGGGCTTGATCCCAGGACCCTGAGATCATGACCTGAGCTAAAGGCAGAGGCTTAACCCACTGAGCCACCCAGGCGCCCCCTTAGTTGAAGATTCTAAAGGTCCAGAGGCAGATCAGAGACTGAAACTAAACAGAGCTAGGAGGGGTGCCTGGGTGGCTCAATGGGTTAAAGCCTCTGCCTTAGGCTCAGGTCATGATCCCAGGGTCCTGGAATCGAGCCCCCACATCGGGCTCTCTGCTCAGCGGGGAGACTGCTTCCTCCCTCCCTCTCTCTGCCTGCCTCTCTGCCTACTTGTGATCTGTCTGTAAAATAAATAAAATCTTTAAACAGAGCTAGAACTCAGCCTGACTGGATTAAGATCATCATTCACCACTCTAACTACCAAACAGAAGGAAGAATGAAAATCCTCTCTACAGAAATATATCATCATCCAGAACCTCTAAAATACTTTATAACCAACATACAGCATGCAATCAAAAGTATGTCAAATGGCAGGAACACATGACTGAAAACCGGAAGGGAAAAAAATATATGAAGAGACTAACAGTTACTACTGGAATTAGGTGACAAACCTTGTAAGAATAAATGATTATTACACTGGAGAAAACAGGTGAAAAAGAAGTCATCAGAAAACTAGTACCTACAAAAAAGCGTCAAATGGAAACTCTAGAATTAAAAAATACAATATTGGAAATTAAGAACTAATTAGGTGTTTAATAGCACATCAAAGGAAAAAGACAGATTTAGAGACCCAGAAGATAAATCAACAGAAATCATCCCATTTGAAGCAGAAGAAGAGAATGTAAGACACACAGACACTGAACACGTCTGGCACATAACCAAAAGCTCTAATATATATATATATGTAACTGGAGTCTCAGAAGGAAAGAGGATGAAGGCAGACCTGAGAATTTCCAGAACTGATAAAAAGACATTACCCTCACAGACTCAAAAGGATCGGAAAACCGAAAGACTAAAAAAAAACAACAAAAAACTCACTAGACACACAGTAAAAAAATCTCACAATCACCCAGATTAAAGACTTCATTAAGCTTCCTCTCTTCCACAAACAGAAGCCAGAAAACAGCAGAATCTTTAAGGTACTGAAAGAAAGTAACTACAACCTAAAATTATAAACTTAGCAAAATATTCTCCAAAAATGGTACTGAAATAAAAGTACATAAGAAATATTTACTAAGGACTCCTGGGTGGCTCACTCGTTAATCATCTGCCTTCAGCTCAGGTCATGATCAGAGGTGCTGGGATCGAGGCCCACAGCAGGCTCCCTGCTTGGCGGGAAGCCTGCTTCTCCCTCTCCCGCTTCCCCTGCTTATGTTCCCTCTCTCTCTCTCTCTCAAATAAATAAATAAAATCTTTAAAAAGAAAGAAAGAAAGAAAGAAAGAAAGATAGAAAGATTGATTTACTAAATACCCAGTATGTACCAGGTACTGTTCCGGGAACTGGGAATGCAGCAATGAATAAAATAAAGTCCTGCTCTCACACAGCTTTCATTCTAATGTAAGAAATCAAAATAAAGACAAAATAACAAATATGTACATTGAGTATATTGAGTGGTATCTCTACTAGCTCCTCCCTGAAAAAATTAAGCCTCCTATCCCATTTCCAACATCTTTCCCCTACTAGTCATACCTTACTATTCACATTTCCTAGACTTTATTTAACAGAGGCTAGTATTTCTGTTAATAACCCCCAGAGCATCTAACATAGCTTATAAATAAGAACTTTCTGAATAGTCAGTAATACTTAATTTGTAATTTATAAACTATTGCTAATTTATAATAAATCCAACTAGTGTGGTTAGTCCTATCTCCTTTTTGCAAGCCTACATGCCATTTTCTTAATGATTCAGAAATATTTCAGAATTCTCAATCTTTTTGGTCTCAGACCTCCTTTCTACCTTAAAAAATTAAGGACACCAAAGAGCTTTGTTTACGTGAGTTATAACTGTCAATATTTATGTTAGCTGCTAAAATAGAATTTTTAAAATAACTCATTAAGATAACAGTAATAGATCCCATTATAGATTGATACAAAAAAAAACACTTTAATGAAAAAATTACATCGTAACAAAAAGCTAGGAAGAAGCTAGAAGAAAAGAAGAAAAAGGTAAGAAGAGTGCACTACTTCATGTTTCAAAGTCTCTTTAATACCTGGCTAAATAGAAAATAGCTGGATTCTCATATCTGCTTCTGGATTCAGTCTCTTGGATGTGTTGTGGGGTTTTTTAAAATTAATTATTTTTATTTTGGAGAGCATGACTGGGAGGAGCAGAAGGAGGGAGGGAGAATCCTAAGCCAACTCTGTCCTAAGTGCTGAGCCCAAGGCTGACCCAGAGTTCATGACCTGAGCTGAAACCAAGAATCAACTCACTGCACCACCCAGGCGCCCCTTTTGGATATATTGTTTTATCTGAAGAATAAAGGAAATGTGGCTTCATAAAAATAAGCAATTTGAAAAAAAGAGGAGCACTTGGGGCTCCTGGCTGGCTTAGTGGATAGAACCTGCAACTCCTGATTTCAGGGTTTTAAGTTCAAGCCCCACACTGGGTATAGAGATTATATTAAAAAATAAATAAATACATACACACACATATATTTTTAAATTTAATATAAATAAACTTAATTTAGTATAAATATATAAGTTTTTTGAAGATGAGCACTTTTAAAAAATTATTTATTTATTTGTCAGAGAGAGAGAGAGAGAGCAGAAGCATGGAGAGCTGCAGGCAGAAGAGGCAGAGCAGGCAGAGGGAGAAGCAGGCGATCCCAGGATCCTGGGAGCATGACCGCGCCAAAGGAAGATGCTTAACCAACTGAGCCACCCATGAGTCCCAAAGAGGAACACTTTCATAGGCTTTTCACTTAATTATGGATATTCTTCTTGAAATTACACCAAAATGCAAAAAGTGGTTGTTTCTTAAAGGCTGTTTGCAAGGTAGAATTTGAAACCATGTTAAAGAACTTTTCATATTCTTGGTGGTCTATCTTGTAGTCTGAATGGTTCATTTATCAATGCATGACTATGAAGTATCAAAATTGGTCAATGGAAAATTGGTCATTTGGAAAATATTGGTAAAGTTAAACTGATCTTCCAAATATTGATATATTTTATTACACAGTATTTCATCAGAAGTTTTTAAATATTAGGAAGCAGTCAGTCTCAGTAGCAAACGTAAGTTTTCCAAAATTTTAATTTTCACTTAAAAACTTAAAAAATGTTATCATTAGCAAACATACTGTTAGCACTTTTCCTTGAATTAACAGGTGTATTTCATTCATTTGCAGAAACATTCACCATATGTTTGCCATTTGTCTAAAAAAAAAAGCCAGTCAGTCATTCAAGAAAAAATGGGTGTTCCATCAAACAAGCAGCTTGTTCTGTTCACAAATCAAACTGCACAGATGTCTTCTTCAAGACACCCTCTGTAACTTTAGTATGCCCAAGTGCTTCACACACAGCTCTACCTAAGCCTACTTTACCACCCACGCTATGAAAAAGATGTGTACTTAAGGGATAAGATAAAATAAAACTAGTAACTTTTACTACTTCATCCAGACCAAGTGAAAAATGTTATTTTTTTACTGTCTGTAGAGGTGAAGAATACAATGACTACTTGTATAGTTGGGTGCCACTGATACGACTAGTGCTAGGATTCCCTACCTACTGTTTTACCTACCCACTGCATTCTGCACCATTAGAACAAAGGTCAGCACATTAAAAAAGGCAAAAGTCTTAGTATTATCATACAACAGTTGTGCTTTCAAAGACCATACTTTGAGAACTACAGCATTAGTGACTCAATTGTTTTTACATCACTGTCAGTTCATGTAAGTGCCAGGGAACTACATGCAAACGATAAGCTTTAAAAATGTCACTATATATTCCAAGCACTTAAAAAGCTTGTCCTTGGGGTGCCTGGGTGGCTCAGTGGGTTAGGGCCTCTGCCTTCGGCTCAGGTCATGATCCCAGGGTCCTGGGATTAAGCCCCGCATCAGGCTGTCTGCTCAATGGGGAGCCTGCTTCCTCCTCTCTCTGCCTGCCTCTTTGCCTACTTGTAATCTCTATCTGTGAAATAAATAAATAAATAAATAAGTAAGTAAGTAAGTAAATGAATAAATAAATAAATAAAAGCAGTCCTCTTGGAATTTAAACACTTTTTTTTCTTGCTTCTTACACTATGACTGTGGCATTATCTACAAATAGTAAAATAACTTATTAGCACCAGAAGAAAATCTTATCTAGCTCCCCTTGGTATATGATAAGGAAACTGAGGACGTAAACATTTACTAGGCAAGGACAAGTATTTACTGAGTTTCTACTATGGCAAAGACTGTTAGTGTGCCATATGCTATGGATGTGGAAGACTCAGCTCTCATACTCAAGTCCCTCCCTCACATCTGGCTGTGGAGACTTGGGTATTGGGATGGCTATATTTCAACCTCATGCAGGCTATACCAATATCTACATGAAGCACCATGCAAACAAAGATAAGGAAGCACTAGAAAGGTAAAGAAGAGGGACCTGGCAAGAGATACGGTAGTATCTGAGCAGGGTCTGAATAGAAGTACATCAGGCAGTTGAGAGGAGAAAGAGGAACACAAGAGGGAGGAGCTTGAGCAAATTTAAGAAAACACAAATGTGTTATATGTATTAGCAATAGAAAGAAGGAAAGAAATTATAAGTGGTACAGTTGGGGAAGATGGGAGAATCAAGAACAGCAGCAGCTGACACTGAAAAAAATGCGCTGATACTAAGATGAGGAAGCCATGAATGCCATATAAAGGAATCTGGACAAGACTTATAATAGTAAGGGGCAGGGGAAGGGGTGGACAATGAAGTTTTTTTTAGCAGGAAAATGACTACTACATTTGTATTTGGTAGTATGACATAGACTGGAAGCCTAGAGACAATGAGGCAAAATAAAAAGAGGCCTTAGGATTAGTTTGTAAAAAGAACAGGAGTAACAAGTTTCAGAGGTAACTGGATCAGGGCTAACTGGATATGGGAAAAGCAGGAGGAAAAAATTAAGGGTGACTCTCAAATTCCACGAACAGTTAACTGGTAATTTAAAGCAAGAAGAGCCTTGAGGAGACAATGCAGTAAATCTGGGTTTCAAGTGGATTTCAGAGAAATACCTGTCCAAAATGTCGCACTTTACAGGTTTTTACCTGTAAATACTTGCTAAGAATCAGAAAATACTTCTTAGTCTCTAGCTTCTACTTAATCCCTTAAAAATGTACAACGGTGATTAAGAGAAAGGATATATTACCAAGCAACTAGAGTCTGTTAATATTTGAATTAGAAGTATGACAGTTTCAAAGGAGACTGCAAAGTAAGCCTGGGGGGAAGTGTCTGGATTATAGCTATTCTTAGCTTTGTCTAAACAAATGTCTTAGTAATAAGGAAATGTTACCTAATACTTCATTATCTGCTGTACTTTTTGCCAAAATGTATTAAGTGTCAGGTCACTTCTGACACTTCCTTTAAATGGAACATAGCAAAAATGAAAAATGCTATTGAATGATGTTTACATTAAGAAAAAAATTACATGGAAAAACTTCCAGTACAGTATCTGGCATTTCTCACTCAAATCTTCACACCCTTTTGACCCTAATACTAGCATTCTCATTTTTAAAAATGAAAAAAGTAGAGCTCTGAAAAGTTAATCTGCCAGAACGCTGCTGTTTCAGTAAGAACTTCTTTTTTTTTTTTTTTTTTAAGATTTTATTTCTTTATCAGAGAGAGAGAGGGGGAGAGAGCGAGCACAGGCAGACAGAATGGCAGGCAGAGGCAGAGGGAGAAGCAGGCTCCCTGCTGAGCAAGGAGCCCGATGTGGGACTCGATCCCAGGACGCTGGGATCATGACCTGAGCTGAAGGCAGCTGCTTAACCAACTGAGCCACCCAGGTGTCCCTCAGTAAGAACTTCTTAAACTGCCTTTCGAGATACTAACTACCCCGTCAGTTTAACTCAAATACCAACTGGACATCAACTATTCACCAAGATACATCGAGAAATGAGACATTATTCAAGATAATCCCAGATGACCTCCAATCACTGTTAAAATGAAAATTTAGGAAAAAAGCAAAAATTTGGATTCTTACGTGATTATGGAAATCGAATGACTCTATAAAACGTGCTATTCTTTTAGAACTATAGACCCAACAATGGCCCACATTTTAACTCACTTGGGCAGTTTTGTTTTGCTCTGTTTTTTTTTAATTTTATTTTTTTTAAAGATTTTATTTATTTATTTGAGAGAGAGAGTGAGATCACAGTAGGCAGAGAGGCAGGCAAAGAGAAAGGGGGAAGCAGGCTCCCCGCCAAGCAGAGAACCCAACGCGGGGCTGGATGCCGGGACCCTGAGATCATGACCCGAGCCAAAGGCAGAGGCTTTCACCCACTAAGCCACCCAGGCGCCCCTGTTTTGCTGTTTTAAGTAGTTTTTTTTTAATGCTGGAGGAAGAAAGGGTAAAAACTGCCACTACTATCTCCATATGCCCCAAAGGATACAGCTATCCCAGGTTAGAAGCCTCTGATTATAGTTCATTCTTTCACAAGTGATCATCAAATGTCAGCCAAATAAATCCTCACTCCTACATTTATCCCATCATTTAATAGGAATAACTAAGCTATTTAACAAAGCAACAAATAATAGTATGATAACATACAAAAGATGACCTGTATATTGTTAAAGTCTTAGCCAAGTTATGGCCTGTGATATTATGCCTATTAAGACAAAGTGTCTAGTAGAAAATAGAAAAGCAGCCAATTTTATCAAAATTTTATCAAAAATACAGGTTCATTGTTGTATGAAGAAAGAGGGTCTCATTAACTTCAGGAAGAATAGCTTCCAACACAAAATTATATTAAAAAACAACTTTATCAAAAGGGTGACCCTAAGAACAATAGGTGAAAGTTACAATAGCACATTTTAATTACATTTTAAAAAATCAAGAGTTAAATTTGAAATGAGCTACATCACAAAATACTTCACTGTCATTTATCTGTAGTTAAGCAGAGATTGGAATGTTACTGAGAGGATTCTTAGAGACAACAAAGAAGAACAAGGACTCTCAGCCCTGGGTGTGCATTAAAATAATCCAGGGAAAATTTCTGTTTAATGACAATGCGTGGTCCAAACTCCCAGAGACCCACTGCTTAGTCTGTTGTGGGGTCTGAGTGCCTGCCTTTAAAAGAAAAATCTCAGGGCAAGAAATCTGAGTAAGATCACATTAATGTCAATACACTCACTGGTTGTGACATTATGCTATAGTTCTGCAAGGTGGTATCACCGTAGAAAAATCAGCAAAGGGTATGTGGGATCGCTATGCTATCGTTGTTTCTTACAATTGCAATTAGAAGTGTGAAAAAAATCCCCAGGTGATTCCACTACGTAGCTAAAGTTAAAAAAGAAAAAAATTATTGGACTGAAGAATCTCAAATTTCTTCCAATTCTAAGAGACTGGAAGCTATTTCTTTTAATCTTAGCTATTGGAAAGTAATAAAGAATGCTTATCATCTAAAGCCAGATACAAATAATTTATAGTTAATCCTAAGTAAAAAAATCCAAACTACTATGCCTCTCATTTGTATATAAATTAAATGGATAGATAAGCATTATACAATGGTTATCCTTCACCTCCTGACAAAGCCAAACGGTACGTAGATGATGGAAGAGCCTCTGAGATGGCCCCAAGGATCCCTCACCTCCTCATCTTCACACTTGTGCAACCTCCTCCCCTTGAGTGTGTGGATACAGTTAATCACTTAAAACAAGTAGAACAGGACAAAGTGATGGGATGTCAATTGAAATGAAATTATAAAAAGACTGTCTTCTCTCTTGGGGGCTCTCAGACTCTTCATTCTGAGGAAAAGAAACTGCGTTATAAGCCACTTTCCGGAGAGGCCCACATGGCAAGGTACTTGTGTCTCTGGCCAACAACCAGCCAGTGAAAATCTGAGGCCTGACAACAGAAGGGGAATCTCCCCTCCTCAAGCCTTGAGAACTGCAATTTAGCTGATACCTTGCTTGCAACCTTAACGGAGTTAACATGAGACCCTGAAGCCAGAGGCACCTAACCTAACTCAGCTGCACCCAAAACATGACCCATAGAAACTGTAAGATAGTGTTTTTAAGCCACTGAATTTTGCGGAAATGTGGAGTTGAAGATAACTAATACATACAGCTACCATATGTCAAACCCAAAATAAAGGAATCTAATCTGATGGCTTCTGCCTTTCTTCAGAGTATCAAACCTTCCAGTTTCTTCAACCTTACCACCCACAATTTACAAACTCTGTTCTACTTTAGTGAAGCTCACCATTATTCGGACACTTTCCTTGTTCTCACTTCATTCAATTTCTTAAAATGGCTTTCTATCCCTTTTTCCTATCTATCCAAATCCTAGCCATCCAATCCTAGCCAGATAACACCACAGATTTCTCTTCCATGAATACCTATTACTATCCACTTAGCACCTGATGAAAAGACTTTCTGACCCAATAGCTTTGAGTGTCTAAATTCAAAGAGATCATCAATTCCTTGAGAATGTCTTCACATATTCTCTTCACTATTTACTATAGTACTGAGCAGGAGCAGTTACAATATCCAAAACCTTTTATTTTTTTCCAACATATTAAATAAAGAAACTCAAATATTTTTGTGTTTAAAAAAAAAAGCAGTGGAAAGAAAATCAAGTGCTCCAACCTAGAATGTAAGGTTCCACTAGTTTGGTTTGCATGTTTGAAATAACTGAATTAAAGACCACTTTATCTGAAGGATACCAGTAATAATGACAAATCCCCTCCAACTCTATTAGCCCAGCAAGCGCTGTGAAGCACTTTTGAAATTTCCCTTTTATTAGTTTCTTAAACAACTTGCCTTCCACCATTAACCTACCTCTGTTGTAATTTATCACTATACTGATAACACACTGAGAAACGCTGTTAAATTTCAACTGCATCAGTGGTTCTCAAACTTAAGCTTGCATCAGCATCACCTGGAAAGCTCATTTAAACCAATGGCTGGACCAACCTGTGAATCAGACCCCACCCCCAGAGTCTGATTCACAGGATTACTGCCATAAGCGATTTAATAAGAATTTAAAAACTTATGGCTCAAATAAGTTCAAGATCAGGTGGGAAAAGACAGAAATTCAAGAGGAATAAACTATACCGAACACTTTTTATTAACAGCTTCAAGATACACACTCTCTCCCCTTCCTCTCCTCTTCCACTCCCTACCCAAATAAGTTAGCCAATTTAAGTTCATCCTGATTTGCACACTTCAATTCACTTCTCTGAAACAGTGAGCATCTCCAATTAACTAAGATTATAAAAGGATGTTATAACTAAGATTATAAAAGGATGTTAGATTTTTAAAAAATCAATAGTAGTTCAACTCTCTTAACTACTTCCCATATTAAAACAAACAAACAAACAAAAACAAAAACTGAAGGTTCTGAGATGTAAACAACACTTGCCATTTGGAGGAAAAAGCCAGGGCTAAAACTGACTCTGAGTCAATAATGCTGGTATACACTGCCTCTCAATTTATGCTTGAAACCTCACCTTAGAAGTTCTTTAAGTCTTTTAATTAAATAGCTGAAATAAAAATAAAAACTGCAACAGCCACCAGAAAATTTCCCCTGTAAAGATATCTGTTGTCTTTAAAACAGGCTATTTAGCATAATAAATCTTAAAACAGCAAGACACCCACCCACTTCTTTATACCTTCTCTGTGACCACTTCTATCCATCAGCCCATGCTCCTTCTCTGCAGAACTACTTAAAAGTAGTATTCCCGGGGCTCAGTAAGTTAAGCATCTGCCTTCAGCTCCTGTCATGATCTCTGGGTCCTGGGATTGAGCCCTGCATGGGGCTTCCTACTCAGCGAGAAGCCTGCTTCTCTTCTCCCTCTCCAGCTCTCCCTGCTGTGCTTGATTCTCTTTCAAATAAATAAATAAAATCTTTTAAAAATTAATTAATTAATTTTAAAAAGGGATATGCCTAAGGGTTACCACCTTCTCACTCTACTCATTCTCCCTGCGTCAAAATCATGACAGTAGATGAACTATGACTATCCCAGTGGTTAAGAACTATCATTGGAGTGGCTAAAAATATATAAATGCTTAGGCTCCAACTCAGACTTAACTGATGAACAACAATCTCTGGGAATGAAGCCCAAGGACCTCTATGTTCCCCACCTTTATATGCTCCTTAGGCAAGAACCATGCCCTCTAATCTAGTTGACACGGTGACTGGCATACACACACAAGCACAACCAACATTTGCTGAATAATGTTGTGGAAACACAAAATAGCAAGTTTAAAGGCCTCTCAATCGCAGAACTGTGTGGTGTTTAATAAATTACCAAGCTGCTAAAGCAATTACATTAGAAATCCACTGTTCAATAATACTAGTTAATAAATAGTTAATAATACTAGTTAATAATAATACTACTAACTAATAATACTAGTTAATAAATACAGTTGGGTAAGTTAAGGGCTTTTAGTACTTCTTTAATATTTGTATAGGTTAAACAAAACCCCTGATCTATTCTTGAAAGTTCACAAGGTAATCTAGGTAGCCACAAAGATTTAAATATAACAAAGCCAAACTAAACAAATTATAACAAGAGAGTTACAAAAGCTAGAAAACCAAGAGTCTTCTAAAACAGAAAGTGTTAACTCATATGAAAGCTAAAACTAACCCACAGATATGTACAAATTACAATATTATCTACTGTTGCCCAGAATTATTCTCCCCAAAGTAGTAATAAAATTCCCAAGGAAAAATTAATCTGGCAATGTGAAAAGCATTTCAATCTTTATCTCCTGCAAATTTATTTTCAAATTCACTAATAACATACCTGATTTCATATTGAAAAGTAGCACTGGGGAGCAGGGGATTTAAAATTTTTTAGAATTAACAGTAAGCTCTCTAATATGAAGTAAAACAAGGGGTTTTAATTTGATAAACTTAAAACTTATTGCCATATTAAACAATTTTTTCAACTAAAAAACCTAGAGAAATGATCTTTAAAAATCTCAACGAATATAAAGAGGTTTTATAAAGCAATAAAAAATCCCAAAAAGGGCTCAAAATGAGCAAAAGCAAAGGGCAAATTACAAAGAAATACCAATGTCCTAAGATACATGTTAAAAGTTCTCTTCACCTTTTTTTTTAAAAGCAAATTTTTAAAATGATGACTATTTTATCCTAATTAAGCACTGGCTGGTGGGGGGGAACTAACATAGCCTTTCTTAAAGCAATGTGGTAGGTAGTATGTATCAAATGCCTTGAAAATAATCACATCATTTGACTCAGCAATTCAATCTATTCTAGAAAATAAAACATTCAAAGATTTATCTATGACGATATTCCCAATGAAGTTAGTAAGAGCTAGAAACTAAAAAATAAAAAGGAAGGCCAATAATAATGGACTGATTAAATAAACTAGTCTAGATTTATAATCATGTAAACACTGAAAATGGAAAGTTATTAACAAGAGAAAACTGTTGAGACTCCTTCTGTTTCCATAACCTGCTTTTTTCTACTGAGAACAAGAATATATAGTATGATTCTGATGTTATTAAAATATATGTATAGCTCACCCAGAGGTCTGAAAAGATAACTAACTTCAAATTTTATGTCTCTCTCTTGGTGTAGATCTCGTCTTTTTTTTTCTTGCCTAGTCATTTCTTTCTTAGAGTGTGCATGTATGACCAGTGTAACTTTTTAAGCTTAAATCTAACATAAAAAAACAATTGCCACAACCAAAGCCTAGTTTAGATCTAAGAAGCACACCATTTGGAAAAAAGATGACCTGGGATACACCCTATTCTTTCCTTTACTGGTATTTTGAAATATAAACTTAACAAGGAACTGAAATTCATATATTCAGGAATGCCATTTAAGAGACCTTAACATGAGGTCAACTAAGAAAAAGATAGTTTTCAAAAATCAGGCATGGACACCTTTTAAAAACAAACAAACAAACAAAAACCCTTAGTATTTTGTGGTCCTTATTAGCTCAGTTCATCTGTGTTTATTCTCTCTCCCCTAAACTAACAAAGAAAGAATGATGTCATATGCATTAGCTACATCCCTGTTCCAGAAGTGACATGAAGAACTTCTAAGGTTTGGCCTCAGTGCTTAAGACACACCTAAGAGCTGAGAAAAGCTGGATGAGATTTACTACATGAAAACAAAGAAGTTAAATAATAAATATCCATTATCCATGAGTTTTTAAAGGCCTAACATGTCAATAAAACAGGTAAGTTTGAAAACATTGGATTTTATGTACTGTGGGGGTAAATAATGAAAAGAGAATTAAAGGTTTTACTCTAACTTCTTTTAATAAAGTTTCCTCAAAAAAAAGAAAAAAGTGTCAACTTAGTGGCCTAAGAACTGTCATATTTTTAGAAGCAGAAAAAGAGCAATAAAACTTATCTTCCTTCTATATACCTTCAATTTCCTCCTCAGAATGCAGTATCCCTATAAAGTTTGAGATGTCCACTGTTTAGTAGTCCCACTATATATCAGATTTTTTTTTACTTACTATTATTCAAAACAGGGTCTCCAAATGAGCCAAAATAGACGTTTCAATAAAGTATTCCTTACTAGACAATACTGTAAAAATCTGCTATTCACGCAAACTGAACAAGTAGCAGTGACATACTACTGCCAATTACCCAGTGAATGTTAACCAATTAATGGGGGGGGGGGAGTAATGAGTGAGGTAGAAGAAGGCAATAGTAACTTGCTCCTGTATATAGTTTCCTCATATGTAACTAGTGTTTTCTAAAAGTTGCATTGAATCAAAACTTCATTTTTATTCTTCAATCGTATCCCTGACCCCTCATCATAATTTTTTTCCCCAAACAAATGTAAACTTTGGACTTCCTAAAGTTCAAAAATGCAAAATCTGACCCATGAGATCAAACGAGTTTTGTTATCAACTTAAACCAAGCCTAACTCACCAAGAAATAAAAATTATCAGAGAAAAGAGTCCAGAAGCAGAAAGCCCCTACTTTCTCACAATAGAGTCTTGTCTAATATTAGACAGTAACACTGCGTTTTGTTGTTTTAGCTGCAAGGCTGGGTATGCAATAAGCAGTAGCCATTCCAACAGCTTCAAGTCAGTCACTGGCTACCAATGAAAAGTAGCATTAGGTCCCAAACAGCCAGCAACGACATAAAAAGATGAGAGCAGAAGCTTCACCGTGGGTAAAGAAGGCCCATCAGCACCTCTTCCGAGAAACAGTTCCCTTCCCCCACCTTTAAGTAAGGCACTTAAGACTGCCAAGCAGATCCATTTCTTTATTAACCGGTGCCCGCTTGGGGCAACCGTACACCAAGCTGCTCTTAGGCCTACTCCAACCCCTTCCAAAAGTGCTCAAGCGAGAATGAAGGCCGGGATAACCCTCTCAGGGGCCGCGTTCGTGCTGCTCTTCTCCACCCCCCCTCCGCCCCGCCCCGCCTCTGTAGGCGCTCCTCCGGCCAGAGGAAGGACACCGGGCCCAGGGACAGGCAGAAATTGCCCGCAAGAGAAGTGTTCCGCGGCCGAAGGCCTCCGCCATAGCAGGACCTGGAAAGCACCGCCCCCAGCGCACCTCCCCACACCCGGCTAACCGGCGAATGTCTGCTTTCGACACCCTCTTATCCCCAGCAAAGGCAGCGGAGGAGACAGGGCCGGGAGGAACCGGGCTGAGTTGCGCACCAGGCCCAGGCCTGCCCCTCGGGCCGCCGAATCTGCTCCCCAGTCCGGCCAGGTCAAGCCAGCGCGGCGGCCACCCTCACCTGGATGACCTCGTTGACCTCTCGGATACATTCCACCATGTGTTGCAGAATCTGCTCGGCCGTGAGCACCTCGTAGCGGTAATCCTCCTCCTGCTCGTGCCCTGGCCCGCCGCCGCCGCCGCCACCGCCACCGCCACCGCCGGGCCCCAGAGCGCTGCCGCCGCCGCCGCCCGTCTCCCCGCACAGCAGTCCGTCCCGCTCCCCGCCGACGCCCAGCCCGGGCTCCACCAGCTCCACCTCGCCCAGATCCAGGTTATCATCGTCCGGCTCATCGTCGTCCTCGTCTTCCTCCTCCTCGGCGCCGCTGTCCTCCTCGCTGCACTCTTCGTCCTCGTCGAACTCGTAGTTGTAGCCCTCGTCCGAGTCCATGGCGCGACACGCGAGGGCCCGGCGAACGCTGGCCCTGAGGCGGGGAGAGGGCGGGGACGCCGAGGCCCCGGCTCTCGCTCCGGCTCCGGCTGATGTCCGGACGCAGGCCTGGCTCCGGCCCCGCGGGCCGCGGCTCCTCCCCGGGTGCGGCGGTTGGCGGTTGGCGGCTGGCGGCGGCGGCGGGGAGGACGCGGAGGAGGGAGGGAGGGAGCGAGGGGGCCGCTTGCCGCCCGCCTCAGTCAGACGCGGCTCCGCTCCGGCCTCCGAGAGAAAACAGTCCCCAGCGCCACCTCCACGGCCGCTGCTACCGCTACTGAGCCAACAAAGGGGCGTGCGTCACCGCGTCGCGCTGCGTCGTCGCGTCACTCCTCTTGGCGTCACTGCGCCCCGCCCCGCCGCCCCTGCGTGGAGAACGGGGAGACCCCACGGCCCGGCCTGGCCCCAGGAGCTCGGCACCGCGGGAATCGCCCTCTGGGTTCCGGCTGCGGTTCGTCTGTGGTCCGACACCAGTGAATCCTGCTCGTGAGGAGGGTGCAGCCTCCTCGTTACCGAGAGCAGCTCTCCTGAACCCGGCGCTGGGTTTTGCCGCAGGCCGTAGGGATGCACCCCCTTCTCTGGATCTAGCGAAGGTGGCCTTCCCACCAGGCGGCGGAGACACTTCCCGTCCACCCTGGAGTAATTCGGGGAAGTCCTAGGCTGTTGAGCTCACATTCCTACTGCCCGAGCTACTAAATGGAAACCTTTTCAGGCGGAACCTGTGTACTGAGGGACAGGTGAACCTCGTTTTAAGTAGTTCCGCTTCTGTACTCCGGGACAGACAGTGGTTTTTTAAGTCGCTGATAGTGACGTCATATAGAGAAGCGTTTCCTGAACTCAGCTCAGCAGGAATCTACCTATTCAGGGCCCTAAACAATGTAAACAATCGCGGCTTTCCTTAATGGAGCACCGTGTAAGGGCTCTACAAACCACCAGTACCCATTGTGTATCTGCGGCTCGAAGGAAAAGGGACTTGACCAAGAACACTGTGTCAGCAGCTGGGTCACCTAAAACATCAATCATAAAAATGCTTTATAATGCATAATACGGATTAGGTACTACAGAGTGTATAAAATGCATTGTAATATAACCCAAGACAAGCAGTTATAGGAATATCTACAAGGACCAAATATAGCAGAAAGACAGTGCTTGTCTTACTTAGAAATGTACTGTGTGAGCTATGTGTTGATTGATGGCTGGGAGTATAACAGAGAAGGTAGGGAAGTTGATCTAGACTGAGATTTACAGAAACAAAAGCTTAGTAGGTGCAAAGTAGTTTACGTCTCAGCAGCTTATAGCGCAAAGAGGATAAATGGGAAAATATTGGGCAAGTTAAGGGTCAGGACAGTAAGAGTATTTTATGCCATTCTAAGAATGGACTTAAATCTTTCTAAGTAAGGCAGGAGAACCAGAGAAGTGTCCTGAAGGAGGAAGAGGTCTAAGAAAGCATCCTCTTGGGATAACCTAAAGGATTGACCAGATTAGACATTTTAAAAAATCTGAATCCCTAATTTACTGATAAATCTTACTGTTAAAATGACAGATTCCCTTTGGAAATGGATTTTTAAAATTGAAAAATGCCTTTAAAATGTAAACAAGCTTCTACCCATTTGTCAATTCTGTAAATGTTTAAATAATCAGAATTTCCCAAAATAATCTGGATTTGTAATTTAAAGCTTTTAACAGAAATGCTAGTAGGTCTTGGTCCTTTGATTCTATTTCTACTTAGCAAGTCTAGGTTGTTGCCACAGCTGGGGTAAACTGAGGAGACTAGCAACCTTTCTCTCTACCCCATCGTTACATTGTTTGGGGTGAGGGGGAATTCAGTTACACTTGTGAGTACCCACAACTCCTTTGCACCATTTTTTTCATCCTACCCCTACCTTGAATAAATCCTACCATCCTTATTGTCCCCTTTGGTACTAGAGCAATTTGGAGAAATTTGCATAATCACATGCATTTTATCGTTAAATTCCAGTTATCAAGCACAACTGAACAATCAACACCATCCAGCAATCCTGTTAAAATTTTCCGAATTGTCCTCCCTCTTCAACAGTTTTCTCAAACCCCCACTGCTGTCTTTCCAAATCCTCTCATAGTAGGTAACTTCACACCGCAGAGAAATTTGAAATCATACGGGCCAATGTGACCAGCTTGCTGAACAAAGAAGAGAGTGTTAAGGGATAAAGTCAGAGAAGGCCTATCAAGGCAGGGGGGCAGCAGAGCTTTATAGGCTATCTTAAGAAGTTTACATTATTGCAAAGGGAGTCATTAACAGGTTTTAGCAGAAGAATAAGATAATATTGTATGCATTTTAAAAAACTATGGCTAAAAAAAAAAAAATAAGAACTATGGCTGCTTTGTGAAAAATGGGCTATGAAAGCAGAGACCAATTATGAGGCTCTCTCAGCAGTCTGGGTGAATAATGATAATGGCTTGGGCCAGAGTTGTGATAGTAGAGATGATGAGAAGTCATTCAGGTATAATTTGAAAGTAAAGCCAATAGCTTTCCTGATGGCTTAACTGTGGGATTGTTAGAAGAATCAAGGATGGGTATTAGATTTGGAGCTTGAGGAGCTGGGTGAATGGAGGTACCATTTACTGAAACACGTTAAATTTGAAGTGCTTGTTAGACATCCAGGTAGAATATTGAATAGGCAGTTATATCTACTAGTGTACAAGACAGAAGGTCAGGGGAGTTAGGGCTGAAGATAGAAGTTTCTGAGTTTATGTAAAAAATGTTGATGAGGGGCACCTGGGTGTCTGAGTGGGTTAAAGCCTCTGCCTTCTTAGATCATGATCCCAGGGTCCTGGGATCAAGCCCCACATCAGGTTCTCTGCCCAGCAGGGAGCCTGCTTCCTCCTCTCTCTCCGCCTGCCTCTCTGCCTGCTTGTGATCTCTGTCAAGTAAATAAATAAAATCCTAAAAAAAATGTTGATGAGAAGCATAGGATAAATGTTGAGAGCTTAGGCTTTGTAGAAAACAGACCTGAATTTGCCTGTGCTCCTCCAGTTGCTGTCTATAACCTTGACCAAATTACTGAACCTCTCTGAGCTTGACTTTGGAGGATTATAATTCCTATTTTCATAAGATTATTTGTGAGCATCAGATGAATAATATATTTAAAACACTTGACATAGTGCCCAACACAGAAGTGCTCACAAAATTAGACCTTAAAAAAAGTGTCATAAGTCACCTTGCACCTTTGGAAAAAACTATAGCCGGTTGGGTTTATAATCTCTTAATTGATTTTTTTTTTGAATTATGCAAGTATGCACATGGCCTCAATCATTCTCATTTTCTGAGGAAGAATATTGATCTGCTTTTTTCTCAGAAATCTTTTCCATAGTCTCATAACTTCTTTTTTGGTCAGTATCATGGGCAACATCATAGGGCTTCTGAATCTTGGGGCCTCTTATTCAAGAATAAAGCTTCATAACCAGAATTTCAGCAACACTCATTCCATTGATATTTTGGAAATTATCTTGGAATCAGGTTAGGTTATAGCACTATTTAAGGAAACCAAATTGTCCAAGGGATGACCCACATACAATGTTTTTTTAAGTGACTTGATCTTAAAGGTATTGTTGGTATACTGCTTTCTAGCTGTGGTGTTTACCAGCTAGAAGTACAGTAATCTGTAAACAACAGGACAAGGCTTTAACCCACTGAGCAACCCAGGCGCCCCAAGAAATTACTTTTTATCATGTTGTTTATAAAGTTTGTTTTAATGCAGCATTTTTTTGCCTTCTGGGCAGTAGGTTAAAAAAATAAATTTTAATTTTAATATAAATTTAAGATTAAATTGTAGCAAAAGTGCAGAGAGATACTAATAAACTCATTGAGTACTTTAAATTTCTTTAAAAACATCTGTCTGGGGGCGCCTGGGTGTCTCAGTGGGTTAAAGCCTCGGCCTTGGGCTCCGGTCATAATCCCAGAATCCTGGGATTGAGCCCCTCATCAGCCTCTCTGCTCAGCGGGGAGCCTGCTTCCTCCTCGCTCTGCCTGTGTCTCTGCCTACTTATGATCTCTGTCAAATAAATAAATAAAATCTTAAAAAAAAAATCTGTCTGTGTACTTACAAACCACAATTAAGTGTTACATCATTGTTGAGAGGTAGATTTTATCATACCAGTTCTTTCTTTCTTCCTTTTTTTTTTTTTTAAAGATTTACCTACATAAGAAAGAGCACAAGCAGGGAGAGGGGCAGAGGGAGAGGGAGAAGGAGACTCCCTGCTGAGCAGAGAGCCTGACACAGGGCTCAATCACAGGACCCAAGGTCATGACTCCAGCCGAAGGCAGAAAGACACTGAACCAGCTGAGCCACCCGGGCACCCTTTATCATACCAGTTCTATTTGGTAAAAATAAGGCTTAGAGGAACTAAAGTTATATGCTTCATTAGAAGTCTGGTAGAGTTATTAACTACTGAAATAGAACCTGAGATTCCTAACTACATTCCTTTCTCTAATTTATCTTTCTTCCGGAATATAGGGTCTAAGGACTCTATTATTTTTTTTTATTTTAAGATTTTATTTATTTATTTGACAGACAGAGATTACAAGTAGGCAGAGAGGCAGTCAGAGAGAGGAGGAAGCAGGCTCCCTGCTGAGCAGAGTGCCCGATGTAGGGCTCGATCCCAGGACCCTGGGATCATGACCTGAGCTGAAGGCAGAGGCTTTAACCCACTGAGCCACACAGGCGCCCCTAAGGACTCTATTATTGAACTTAAGATTTTATGAAAGTAGTCATCTACAACAGGTGGTAAGATAATGCTGGAACTAGAAGGAGAGTACATGCCCTCGTGCAATTAGGCAAATGTACAAAATGTACCATAGTGTCTGTGTTCCCTGTAATTGCAAGACACGTTAATTTGGCCTTAATGTGTGCTTATACTCCAGCAAAAAATAGCAAATGATCATCCCCCCAAAAGGAAACATGTTTGTCCTAATGACTTAACCACTTGAAGGAAAAGGTGGGTTTTTATTTTAAAGATTTTATTTATTTATTATTTGAGAGAGAGAGGGAGGTTGAGAGAAAGAGTGGGAGGAGGTGCAAAAGGGTGAAGCAGACTCCCTATGGAGTACGGAGCCCTACGAGACTTAATCCCAGGATCCTGGAATCATGACCTGAGCCGAAGGCAGTTGCTTAACCAACTGAGCCACCCAGATGCCCCCCAAAAAGTGGGTTTATAACAAGTTTTCAAAAGAAATGTTTCTCTATGGTATACCGTGCTTCTAGTTTGTTGTGTCACCTTATGGATATATTTGAATGAATGGACAAATAATGGGCATGAAGTGAACAAATATATTATTGAGTCTCTATGCCATGGCAGGTGTGTGTATGTTTTAAATTTGGTCCTTACAATCTTGTGAAGTTGAAATTCTTAACTTTATTTAATAGATAAGGAAAAAGACTCAAAACTGGAAAAAAAATAAAAATAAAGTTCATAATGGTTACAGGGCTTTGATTCACATCCACGTTTTCAGAGTTCATGTCAACTGTTTTTATCTTGCAATTATCAATAATTGTAGTAAGATCTTATTCCTGTTCTAAAACGTGCTTTTGTGTTTGTTATAATGGAGTAATTGCTATCAAGCCTACAGTTGTCCAGATTGGCAATGTAAACATTGACTGTATGCAATGTTTGTTCCTACTTGGAAATAGGTCATAAAAATAGAATAGTAGATAAGTAGATGTGTTATCCTCTATTTACATAATTTTGCCTTATTGTTAGAGATACAATCTTAGCATTTTTAATGAAAACTTAAAATATGTAAGTCATGATTTTTTTGGTCAATGAATCAATAGTTACTTATTAGTATTTATCAAGTGCAAAGTACCTTTCAATGGCATTCTGGATAGATTAAAAAAAAGAAGGTTGCTACCTAAGAAATCAAATTACTTAAGGGGGAGAGACTTAAATGAACAGGTTAGCTATAAAAATGGTAACCGTGCATCAGAGAGAGATCATAAACCAAGAAGAATGTTACAGATGGTGAATGCTAAAGGAGTTTAAAGAAGGCAGAAGTCACTAGACTGGGGTGTTCTAAGAAAGCATTGTATGCCAGACTTTCTCATACCTTTATGCCTTTGCATCTGCTGCTCCCTCTTCCTGACCTTCTTCCCAGGAGCACCTAACCCACAGGCATAGAAACTGCTGTTTTTCCAAGCCATTCCAAACCTGAACCTTGAGGCCTAGAACACAAGTAGTCTATGTATCTCCCATTCCTAACAAGCTTCCAAGTTTCTTATAATGTTGGAATAAATTAATATAAACCAAAAGCTATAAGCCAATAGACATTTATTGCCTTCTTACCTCAAATGTGTTGAATCTTGTCGACATTATATCATCGTTGGTATTCTTACCTGTTAATCCTTGGTCTCTATGAAAACATGAAGATTGTGTGGAGGAGGAGGAGAGGGCCTGATGTGCATATCCTCCACAGTTCTCCTGATCTAGGTTTTCTGTAGGGCAAATACCAGCCCCAGACGTACCTCAGCTTCTCACACTTGACGGCAAGAGAGGTTTGACTGGATGTAACTGATACAAGGCAGCCAGGCTCTGAATGGGTAAAATGGACTACAGCAGGGAGCCAAAGGGAAATGCCTCAAAGACCTGAAGATTGGAGTGAACAAGGTGACCCCAGAACAACGGCACCCGACAGACCCACCTGGCCCCAAAGCTTTCAGAAATTTCCTTTTTGGGAGGTTTCTCTCTTGGCTTGGGGTTTTTTTTTTTTTTTCATCTGTTTTGCTTGAGACAATAACCATGATTTAAAAGGCATAGTCACTTCTTCTAGCTTCAGGAACCAGACGCCACTCCTTATGATTATTTTGCAATGTGGCAGGAACCGGTTTTTCAATTCTGTCTTTCCAACTATACCCTCACAGACAGCATCAGTAAGGTAGTAGTGGAGGGCCTGTGGCACATGATTGCTCATCCAGAAGTCTTTATAAGCTGCTTCACATTTTGCTTTCATGAAAAGGTAATTTCACATGTTGCGTGTGTGGTTTAACACACTTGAATTCTGAAGCACTGAACAGAATTCCCATTTTAAAGAATTTGGAAGGTCAATAAAATAATGAAAATCATTACATTCTACCTAATTGTTATTAAAATGGAATAGTCCCAAAGGGCTATTTCAGAGTTACTGATTGGTATTTTTTTTTACATAAAGCAAAGCTGGGTATATGCAGACACATTTTTTTTTTTTTTGCTGAACAACAATAAACTGCAAGTATGATCTTGAACCTTTGTTTTCCTCTAGGTGAGTGTGTGTAGGAGGCTGCAGGTGGAGAGGGTCAGACAGAGGAATGTTGTACTCAAGTTAATAGTCTCACCTAGCTAACCTTGGGAGGTGCTATAGGGTGACCACACCATAGGGTCCAGAACAAGAAGCCTCATGTATTAAGTAGATGACCTTAGCCAAGTTATATAACCACTTAAGAGCCTGTCTTCCCATCTAAAAAATAGGAAGAAAAATAGATTTTCTTCACTGGATTGTAACAACTGACAATGGGAAAAACTCATTACACTTATCATTATTGGATAGAGAAAATGTACAATGTTCTAGGGTTTTTTTTTTTAAAGATTTTATTTATTTATTTGACACAGAGAGAGGTCACAAGTAAGCAAAGAGGCAGGCAGAGAGAGGGGGAAGCAGGCTCCCCATCGAGCAGAGAGCCCAATGCAGGGCTCAGTCCCAGGACGCTGAGATCATGACCTGAGCTGAAGGTAGAGGCTTAACCCACTGAGCCACCCAGATGCCCCCAATGTTTTGTGTTAGACCTGAGGATGTATACAAAGATGACTATTCAGCCAATTTTATTTTTTTATTTAAATTTTAGTTAGTGAACAAAGGATACAATATTGGTTTCAGAAGTAGAATTTATTCAGTCAATTTTAAAGTGATGGTTCTTTGAAGGGTACAAGCCCTTATTTATCAAATTGTTGAAAAATGTGGCTATGCTGCTCTTGCATGTCTGTATTTTTTACTAGTTGATTCAACAAGCCCATTGTTCACTCACCAAGTATGTTAAGTTCCACTAGAGGTTGAGAATAAGAAGATAAAGCCATTTCAGCTACCAAGATGCTCACAGACGAGGGAGGGAAACAGACATGTAAACCATTAATTAGATTACAATATGATAATCACTATAATAAGGTATGATCTGAATATTAGGGGAGCAAGAAGATAGGCATCTCAGTGTGGGAGACAGATAAGGGTGTCATGGAGGGCCTTCCAGGGAGGGTGTGGCTTGATCTGAATATTGGTGGAAAATAATGTTCTGGAAATAGGGAAAATGTATCAGTGTGAAAGAATATGGCGTATTGGAGTCATGACCGGTTTGGGGAACTGCTAGTAGGTCAACCTACCTGAAATTTAGGGTGTATAGAAGACTTTTAGCAATATCCTTGTCTCTTCTCTATATTCTTTCTCTATTTCTTTCCCTTCTCCCATGCTTTTTGATCCTCTTTCTTTTTCCTCATTTCCCCTTCCTCCTCCCTCCTCAGGTATCTTGGCTAAAGATTTCACAACTTTCATGGCAGAGCTAGAAATCAAGCCCTGATCTGTGTTTCTGTTTCCATAGTCTGTGCTGCTCCTGCTATGCTAAGATTTTTCACTCTTCTAACAAAGTTTGTCATTATTTTCCTAGGATTTTTGTGAGGGAGATTATGTCAGGTTGCTTGCTTTTACTAAACTAATTTTGATCATTGCATTTATGTTTTTATGTTCTATGGGGCAGTAGATTGCGTACAAGGAGGGTAAGATAGGTTCCATATTAATTCAAATAAATATACATTTACTGAATGCAATTGAACATAAACCATTGTTGTAGGTGTTATTGAAAGTACAAAACAGGTTACACTTCCTATCCTTAAGAAACTTATAATCTAATACAGGAAGTGATACAGGAAATAATCTATTGCAAAACAGCTCATCTACCAGCTGTCTTTTAAACTTAGCACAAGAGGGGTGCCTGTGTGGCTCAGTGGGTTAAGCCGCTGCCTTCAGCTCAGGTCATGATCTCAGGGTCCTGGGATCAAGTCCCGCATGGGGCTCTCTGCTCAGCAGGTAGCCTGCTTCCCTTCCTCTCTCTCTGCCTGCCTCTCTGCTTACTTGTGATCTTTCTCTGTCAAATGAATAAATAAAATCTTTAAAAATAAATAAATAAAATAAACTTAGCACAAGAGCAGTATTTCTCAACTTTCTTTTTTTTCCATTATCAGCCTCTATGGAAACTTTTTTAAGCCTTTCCATCTTAGTCACTTACCCCCAATGAAATTTTACTACCACAAATAGACTGTATATCTATGTACTGTATGTAAATCAGTGCTTTATACGTAAAAAGATTACTTTTTTCCACAAACACACCCAGAACCAATTTTTGCCCCCTTAGGGTCAATATTGGTCGTGTTGAGGACGTATGCACTCGGCTAACACTAACACTTTCAAACTCTAAGATTGGCAAATTCCAGTTTCAAAATTTCTTTAAGTATCAACTAAGATTAAATATAATTAAAAAATTAAATTTCCTGAGTTAAAAATAAAACCCACGGAGGCGCCTGGGTGGCTCAGCCGGTTAGGCATCTGTCTTCAGCTCAGGTCATGATCTTGGGGTCCTGGGATCGAGATCATGTCGGGCTCCATGCTCAGGGGGGCGTCTGCTTCTCTCTCTTCCTCTCCCTCCATGTTCTCTCTTTCTCTCTCTCAAATAAACAAAATCTTAAAAAAAAAAAAAACAAACCCACAGCATTAGATCAAAAAATAATTGGATATATTCATGCCTGTGTGGCTGAGTTCAGGGCTGCCACCCTGCAACTCTAGGGGACTAGATTCATCATACAATCTGTGTGATGGGAATGGAGGGAGAGAATGAAAAATAATTTGAAGCTATAAGCATGATGTGGTTGAAAGAGGAACTCAAGTTCACAAATCATTTCAACTTCTGCCACCTCTAATCATCTTAAACTTTTCCTGACATTCCTATCCTGTACAGAATTCTGTGTTTGTGCTCTTCAATACGTAATTCATTCTTGATGAATGCTTCATTCACTCACGTATTAATTTATATACAGACCACAAATGCATACCAAGTAGAAAATTGCCAGTGTGCACACCGTGATTTCAGTTCTCAGTCCCGAACTAGAAATACAAATGTTATACCAATAATTTTTACCCTACGTAGATACCTCCTTACAAAGCAGTTCATCAAAGCTCAAGTGCCCACCCCAGGACAAAACTGAGTTCTCCTGGCCTTAAAAGTCAAGGAACTGAGGGAGGTCTCCAGCCAACAGCCTGCGAGGACCTGAATCCTCAGCAAAGAGCTGAAAGCCTTGGTTCACAAGTACTGCGAGGAGCTAAATTCTGCCAACAACCACGTAAGCACGCTTGGACGTGATTCTTCCTGCAGTCAAGCATTCCAGAGAAGCTGGAGGTCTGGCCAACACCTCGGTTCATCCTCGTGAGAGATCCTGAGACAGAGGACAGCTAAACCACACCCAGATTCTGACCTACAGATACTCTGAGATAAGTATTTGTTGTGACGGTGTTTTTTCATTGAATTCTCCTTTAACCCCAAAAGATCTCCTTTTAATTGTTCAATAGATGTGAGAATAACTGATTAGATTCCACCTACTATACACAACCGTAGAATTTCGCTTCTTCGGAGCACTCACTGGACTTGTATAATGTCTGTCTTCTCCACATTAGGTAAGGGCAGAGACTCTTCCTGCCATGTTGATGACTAGAGACTATATACCCAACACAGTTTTCCATACTTAGAAGACAAATAATAAAGAAGGTAATTATCTGGGGCACCTGGGTGGCTCAGTGGGTTAAAGCTTCTGTCTTCGGCTCAGGTCATGATCTCAGAGTCCTGGGATGGAGCCCTGCATCTGTCTCTCTGCTCAGTGGGGAAACTTCTTCCTCCTCTCTCTCTCTCTGCCTGCCTCTCTGCCTACTTGTGATCTCTGTCAAGTAAATAAAACAAAATATTAAAAAAAAAAAAAGGTAACGATCTAACTTGTTTTCCCACTTGTTCCTCCTACCAAGTTAGAGCCTAATCCTATGCCATGTATCAAAATAAAATCCAGATAAATAAGAAAGTACAAGAAAAGGAAATATGGGGTGCCTGGGTGGCTCAGAGGGTTAAGCCTCTGCCTTCAGCTTGGGTCATGATCTCAGGGTCCTGGTATAGAGCCCCGCGTCGGGCTCTCTGCTCGGCAGGGAGCCCGCTTCCCTTTCTCTCTCTGCCAGCCTCTCTGCCTACTTGTGATCTCTCTCTGTGTCAAATAAATAAATAAAATCTTTAAAAGGAAAAAAGAAAAGGAAATATAAAATCAGTACAAGAAACATTGGTGAATATTTAATCATCTGGGAGTAGGAAAATCACTCATCAACAATAGTAACAATGGCAAATCTACAAACCAAAAGATTAATAGATACTACTACATAATTTGATGCTTGCTTCTGTAAAAACAAAATCATAAATAAAAGACAGACAAAATGGGGGAAATCTTCACAACATGTATGACAGAGTTATTTACCTTTAATGTATGAAAATCTCATGAATTAATAAGATATATATATATTTAGTGCATTTGGGGGGGTGGACAGAGACATAAACTAAAAGTGTCCAATAAATAACCAAGAAAAGTCATTGCTTATTAGCAAATGAAACAGAAATAACAATACATAATTTTCATCTGTCAAAATGGTGAAAGTTTTATAAAATTCTAATACTGAGCTTTGATGGGAGACAAACAGGAACAGAATGATGACTTGTAAGAATACAAATTAGTACAGTTTTTCCCAAGGGCAGTTTATTAACAAGAAAAACCTTAAAATGATCATGTCTTTTGATCCAGTCACATTTTCTTCTGGTAACTTAACCTAAGGCAATTTGTACAAAAATCTAGCTGCAAAAATGTTCAGAGAATGAATTGGTTAAACGAATTATAATATAAAATAAAAAACCATGCTATCATTTAGAATGATACTGTAGAAAAATATTTGAGCTGTAAAGATGGTGATATCTGGATAAATGAAGGGGAAAAAAAAAGGAAGCTAAAACCAGTATTAGAGGGGTTGCCTGGGTGGCTCAGTTGTTAAGTGTCTGCCTTTGGCCTCTGGCTCCCTGCTCAGTGGGAAGCCTGCTTCTCCCTCTCCCACTCCCCTTGCTGGTGTTCTCTGTCGCTGTGTCTCTCTGTCAAATATTGTATTTATATTATAAATAGAAACCAATATATATATTTATATTATAAATATAAACCATTTAAAAATCTTTAAAAAAACAGTATTAGAGGATGGTTGCGTGGTGCATGGATGGGCAGAAAGAAAGCAAGTTAAGAGGGTTTTTAATTTACATATTGTAAAATTTCATTTACATATCATAAAATTTACCCATTTTAAGTGTATGACTCAATTTTTTAAAAAGATTTTATTTATTTATTTGACAGATAGATCACAAATAGGCAGAGAGGCAGTCAGAGAGAGAGGAGGACACAGGCTCCCCACTGAGCAGAGAGCCCGATGCAGGGCTGGATCCCTGGACCCTGGGATCATGACCTGAGCCAAAGGCAGAGGCTTTAACCCACTGAGCCACTCAAGTGCCCTGACTCAATTGTTTTTAATAGATTTACAGAGTTTTGCAATTATCACATTTCAGTTAAAGCAATTTTTCTTATTTACCTTTTTAAAAAAATACTTCTGCAATTAGTGTTATATAGCTGGTCATTTTAAAAGTTAAATTCCTCCTTTACTACTGACTTTTCTGGAAAAAGAGGAGGCAAAATACGAAATGTCAAAATAATTATAATAGTAGTTAAAATGTTTTCAAAAGAATGAAAAAGGAAGCGAGCAAACACACTTTAATTCTTATAGAGGGATTGAAGATACATGGAGATTGAAAGACCTGCTTTCAGTTTGTGTAAGTGTGCCTATTTGCAAAAGGGCTTTCCTCTCTTATCCCCACCTGCCCTCTCTCCTTGAGCTTGCTGATCCTCTCAGCATATTTCAGCTTAAAGGAATAAGGAGTTTTGGTCTGGAGCCATTAAAATTTCTAATTCAATCTTAATTCTTCTGATTTTTCTTTTTTCTTAAAAGTAAGCTCTACCCCCTACATGGGGCTTGAACTCATGACCTGGATATCAAGAGTCACATGCTTTACTGACTGAGCCACCCAGGAGCCCCTAGTTCAATCTTAATTCTTAAAAGTAAATTGGACTTAAGACTTGATAAATATAAGGGAAAATGAATTCAAGAAATATATAGGAACATGGAAGAATATGGAATCAGATTGATGTTTCAAGAATCAACTTGTAATAACCAATTCTTATAGCTGTGGACACTATATGATATATACCAAAGAAACACTCATTTCATGGTGAAGCCACAATAATTTTCCACCTTTAAACATCTAATGCCACCATGGAGAGATCAGATCTTAAAATGCCAAATAAACAGGGATGAGATTTGAAATTTTCTGAAGTTTTATCCTACCCAAAGACATTTTGTTTTACAGAAATAGAACACATACCTGTGTTTCACTGTTGGTATGTAAATTACTTCTGGAATAAATATGAAAATACAGAAGAGGAGGGTGAAATTCCAAAACCTTTCTATACAACATCAGGAAAAAATAAAATCCAAAAATGCTTTTTTCACAAAACAGGATCACAGACTATTATGAAATGAGATACTAGTTATCTCTACTCCAATCTCTTTCTTTTACGAATGAGAAAATCAGAAGGATCATGATCTGTCCGGAGTGTTACTATTAGCTTAGTATCAAAAAAACTTAAAACTCTCATCTCTCTCTTCTTAATCTACTGCTTCTTATTTTAAGCTTTGTTTTTATGGGAAGCAATATAGTAAAGTCTCTTGAATCAGTTTGGTTTCACAAAGGAAAAAAGAAAAACAAACAAAATCAGTTTGGAGAACAAACTGATGGTTACCAGAGGGAGGTGGGTGGAGGGATGGTTGACATAGGTAATGCGGATTAAGGAGGACACTTGTCATGATGAGCACTGGGTACTGTATGGAGTGTTGAATCACTATATTGTACACCTGAAACTAATATGACACTGTATGTTAATTACATGAAATTAAAATTTCTTTAAAAAGTGGTTTCAAATCTCACCACCTAACTAGCTATGTAATCTTTGGTAAATCGGTTAATCTTTTTTGATTCTCACCTCATGGCAGCGATGTCCACAACAGCCAAACTGCGGAAGGAGCCTAGATGCCCTTCAACATATGAATGGATAAAGAAGATGTGGTTCATGTATACAATGGAGTATTACTCAGCCATCAGAAAGGAATGAATACCCAGCATTTGCATCAACACTGCTGGAACTGGAAGGGATTATACTGAGTGAAATAAGCCAAGCAGAGAAAGACAATTATCATATGGTTTCACTCATATGTGCAATATAAGAAATAGAGCAGAGGATCATAGGGGAAGGGAGGGAAAACTGACTGAGAAGAAATCAGAGAGGGAGACAGACCATGAGAGACTGTCTGAAACAAACTGAGGGTCGTGGAAAGGGAGGTGGGTGGGGGGATGGGGTAACTGGTTGATGGGCATTGAGGAGGGCAGGTGATGTGATGAGCACTGGCTGTTACACGCAACAGATGATCGTTGAACACTACATAGAAAACTAATGCCATACTATGTCAGCTAATTGAATCTAAATAAAAAAAGAAAGTGGAGGAACTAATAGAACTTACTTCACAAGGGTGTGTTAAGATCAAGATTATATGCAAAATGCTTAATAACATCTATTATTATAAAATGGCATATAGTAAGCACTTGATAAACAGTAGCTATTTATTATTCAGTGTAAATAAAGTTTTTAAATGGTAACATGATAGGCAGAAATGTGACTAAAACATTGTGGAACAGGAGGTCAAAGAAGTTGTTATGTATGTGTGGAGATGGGGGAGAAAGAAAAAGGTATGGGGTAGAGAAAGAAACGATAAACTAGGATTGACTTAACTGGAAAAAGATAACCAGAAGAAAACTGGATTGTACAGGAATTTTAAACCAATAATGGACCAAAATCTCTGTGAAAATCTGGACTGTGGTGGAATTGTGAGCCTTCGTGTGTCGGTAGGAGTAAGCTTCCAAGACCATGTTGCCCAAGCCAAGTGAGAGAAAAAGCCAGTGTTAGATGTTTGCCCAGAATAACTGAAGGAAAGAGCTGAGTGGAAGTCGGTAGAAATAGCAAGGGTTTAAGAAGATGTATTAGGCTTCTTTTGGGAAACTGAGGCACAGGAGAGATTGAGCATTGCATGGAAGGAATGAGGTCAAGATATTGGACGGTAAATCCACAGAACTAAGAAACACTCTAAGATTAATTGTCCATAACCATTAGTTATAAAAAGGTAATTCCTAATACTCTTAAAAAGCTGTCCTAACTCTCTGCTCAGCAGGGGACCCGCTTCTCCCCACCCACCCCTGTCCTGCCTGCCTCTCTGCCTACTTGTGATCTCTGTCAAATAAATAAATAAAATCTTGAGGAAAAAAAAAAAAAAAGCTGGCCTAAGTGTGATGTGGTTTGCAATATCCTACCAAATGTAGAGTCAGATCCAAGACAGTTTGGGGGATAGCTGTTGGCACACCCATTCACCTTTGGTAAACAAAGGGAATTTTGTCTGTATGTTTATGGATTTTGTCACCACTTTTTCCAGAGAAATTTGTTCAAAGTTACCATTACAGTGATACCACTCCCACCAGTTCTATGGACCCTCTCTAGAATTTTTCTTCTGAGATGACAGGCGTCACATGCATAATCTCTCTTAAATAGCAGGTAGAATTGGGAATTGGAATCTTCGTAATATGTGCATGGCTCCCCTCAATGGTCAAACAAGTAGAACTGACTAGGTTTAGAGCTGGCAGGGACTTAAGAAGTCCCTCATTTTAGTTATTTAAAAAATTTTTAGAACGATTTTATTTATCTGCGACAGAAAGAGCAAGAGTGAGCACGAACGGGGGAGGGGCAGAGAGAGGGATAAAAAGACTCCTTGCTGAGTAGGGAGCCTGGGTCTATGACCTGAGCTGAAGGAAGACACTTAACCAACAAAGCCATCCAGACACCCTAGTCCCTCATTTTATTTATTTATTTTATTTATTTATTTTTTTTAAGATTTTATTTCTTTATTTGACAGACAGAGATCACAAGTAGGCAGAGAGGCAGGCAGAGAGAGAGGGAAGGGAAGCAGGCTCCCCACCAATCGGAGAGCCCGATGCGGGGCTCCATCCCAGGACCCCGGGATCATGACCTGAGCCGAACGCAGAGGCCTTAACCCACCGAGCCACCCAGGCGCCCCTATTTATTTTTTTTAAAGATTTTGTTTTTTCTTTGACAGAGAGAGACACAGCAAGAGAGGGAACACAGGCCAGGGAGAGTGGGAGAGGGAGAAGCAGGTTTCCCACTGAGCAGAGAGCCTGATGCGGCACTGATCCTAGGACCCTAGGATCATGACTGAGCTGAAAGCAGACACCTAATGACTGAGCCACCCAGGCGCCCCACAGTCCCTCATTTTATAAAAGGAGAAACTGCAGCTCCACAGAGTAAACTGACTTGCTTGTTCTCTAAGTAACCAACAGCAGAGTTGGCACTAGAATTGCAATTGCCTAACTTCTAGGGCAATGCCCTTTTCACTGTAATGGAATATTAACTTGTATTTTTAAACTGATCTATAAAAACAAAATCTGATCCAGAGATAACTAAATATGCATCCAGAAACTTGTGCTAGACTGACTGCAACGAATTATTAGCTCTTCTTAGCAATATATCTTGGGCTCCAAAATGAAATTAATGGACACAATTCCATTTACAATAGCATCAAAAAGAATAAAATACTTAGGTCTAAATTTAATGAAAGAAGTGCAATGCTTGTAAGCTGAAAACTATAAAAAGAAAGAAATTAAGAAAATCTAAGTAAATGGAAGGACATCCCAGGCTCATGGGTTTAGATGGCAATTATGCCAAATTGATCTAGAGATTCAATGCAATCTTTAACAACAACGAGAAAAAATGTTTTCTTTTTTTGCAGAAATGTACAAATTGATTCTAAAACTCATATAGAAATAGGGTATCTAGAACAGCCACCTTGAAAAAGAAGAACAAAATTGGAGGCCCCACAGTTTCTAACTTCAGATCTTACTCCAAAGCTATAGTAATCAAAAGAGTGTGACATTGGCAGAAAAATAGACGTATCTGTCAATCTATCAGGGTTTCGGGGTGCCTGGGTGGCTCAGTGGATTAAAGCCTCTGCCTTCGGCTCAGGTCATGCTCTCAGGGTCCTGGGACAGGGCCCCACATCAGGCTCTCTGCTCAGTGGGGAGACTGCTTCCCCCCTCTCGCTCTCTGTCTGCCTCTCTGCCTACTTGTGATCTCTGTCTGTCAAATAAATAAAATCTTAAAAGAAAAATCTATCAGGGTTTCTTCAGAAATAAACTTGTACCTTTATACCATACAAAAAAATTAACTCAAAATGGATCATAGACCTAAATGTAGGACGTAAACTTATAAACTGCTGAGAAGAAAACATAGGAGTAACTCTTTGAGATCTTGAGTTAGGTAATGGTTTCTCTAATATGACACCAAAACCACAAGTGATATGAGGGAAAATAAATTGGGGGTGCCTGAGTGGCTCAGTCAATTGGGCATGAGACTCTTGTTTGGGCTCAGGTTATGATCTCATGAGTTATGGGATTGAGCCCCCCATTAGGCTCCACACTCTGTGTGGGGTCTGCTTGGGATTCTCTCTCCCTCTGCCTCTCCCCCACTCACGTGTGCACTCTCTTTCTCTCAAAGAAATAATCTTTAAAAAGAGAAAAATAAGTTGGGTTAATCAAGATTAACAACTTTTGTGCTGCAAACAGTACCATCAAGAAAGTGAAAAGACAATCTATATAATTACAGAGGGCTCACAGAAAATGAAATCCAAATGATTCCTGAATTGCCTTGGCTTTTTACCTTCTTAGGGATATTTTTTGATGAATCGAAATTCTTAATTTTAATGAAATCCAGTGTATCCACTTTTCTTTTACGATTAGTGTTATTTTTGTGTGTTTCCTGTTTAAGAAATCTTTGCCTATTCTGATGACATAGGGATGTTATTTTATGTTTTCTTCTAGAAACTTTATTGTATTTAGTTCTATTCAATTTTATCATGGGGTTAGGTTCATGTATTCATTACCATAGTCAATTTACAAAACAGTACCATCAACATAACGATCCCCTCTGTGTCTTTTAACAGCCACAACACCTTTTCACCCTGCTCCCCCCACTCATCCCTAACCTGCGGCAACCACCAATTTTTTCCCCATCTCTAAAATATTGTCGTTTCAAGAATTTTATGTAAGTGGAATCATGCAGTATGTTACCTCTGAGGGTTTTTTTTTTTTTTCATAATTCCCTTGAGAACCATCTAAATCAATAGTTTTTTTTTCCCTTTTTACTGCTGAGCAATAGTCCATAGTATTTATAGACCACAGCTTAACTGTTCACTTTTGCATTTCTTCCAGTTTGGGCCTATTATGAACAAAAGCTGCTACAACCATTCATGTGCATGTTTTTTGTGTGAATATAAGATTTCATTTCTTTAGGATAAGAGTCCTAGATCGCAATTGCTAGGTCAAATGGTTATTGTATGTTTATTTTTATAAGAAACTACCAAACTATTTTCCAGAATGGTGATACCACTTTATCTACGCACCAGCAATATATATGGGATCTGGTTTCTTTCATTCTCAGTAGCATTTGGGAATATTACTATGTTTTATGTTAGCCATGTTACACATGTGTGCAGTAATATATTACTGTGGTTTTTAACTTTTTTCTAATGTCTAATGATGCTGAATATCTTTCTTTTTTAAAGATCTTATTTGACAGAGAGAGACACAGTCAGAGAGGGAACATAAGGAGGGGGAGTGGGAGAGGGAGAAGCAGGCTCCCCACTGAATAGAGAGCCTGATGAGGGGCTGGATCCTAGGACCCTGCGATCATGACCTGAGCTGAAGGCAGACGCTTAACTGTCTGAGCCACCCAGGCGGCCCAATGCTGAGTATCTTTTCATGTGTTTATTTGCTGCCTGCATATCCTGTATGGTAAAATGCCTGTTCATATATCTTGTCCATTTGTTAATGGCATTGTTTCATTCGTGTGGATTCTTTTTTAGTTGTTGAGTTTTAAAGGCTTTTTAAAAAGATTTTATTTGTTTATTTGACAGAGAGAAATCACAAGTAGGCAGAGAGAGAGGGGCAAGCAGGCTCCCTGCTGAGCAGAGAGCCTGATGCGGGACTTGATTCCAGGACCCTGAGATCATGACCCAAGCCGAAGGCAGAGGCTTAACCCACTGAGCCACCCAGGCACCCCAAGTTTTGAGAGTTCTATATTATAGATACGGGTCCTTTGTCAGATACGTGGCTTGCAACTATGTTCTCCCAGTCCTCTGCAGCATGTTTTTCTTTTTTCTTGCATGTTTTTCTTCTTAATAGGGCTTTTCACAGAGTCAAAGTTTTCAATTTTATTGGGATCCAATTAATCAACTTTTATCTTTTATTGATGCTTTTGGTATCATATCTAAGAACTCTGCATTTAAGTCCATGATCTATTTTGAGTCGTTTTTGGATAATGTCTGTGGTTTAGGTTGATATTCATATTTTTAGCTATGGGATGTCTAATTACTCCAGCACCATTTCTTTTAAAGGCTATCTTTTGTCCACTGAATTGTCTTTGTGCTTTAGTTGGGTATATTTATATGATCTCTATTCTGTTTCACTGATCTCTGTATCTATTCCTCCACCAATACTACATTGTTTTTTTTTTTTTTTACACAGTCTATAAACAAGCCTTAATACAGTGATTCCTCCTACTTTTTCTTTTACTGGTTTTAGGTTTTCTAAACCCTGTGACTTTCCATATAAATTTTAGAATAAGCTTATCTATGTCACCAAAAATCCCTCCTGGGTTCTGATAGGAATTACCTTAAATCTACAAATAATCTGGGGAGAATGAGCATTGTTACTATGTTGTCTCCTAATCTACGAATGTGGTATGTCTCCCCATTTATTTAGATTCTGACTGATTTTTTATCAGTGTCTTGTAATTTTCAGCATACAGATCTGTTTTGTTAGGTTTATGCCTAAGTACTTCACTTTTCTTTGAGCAACTATAAATAGTATTATTTTATGAATTTTGGTTTCAAGATGTTCATTGTTCAATCCTCCTATTTTAAAATCCTCTGAATCCCTTTGTTTGGGGGATGCATTTTGTATTTTAACAGTCAGATTTTGTTTTGTGGCCCAATCTGAAACACATAGTTCTTTTATTAGTTAAATATTAACTGTTCACATTCATTGATGAGTTATATTAGGTTTCTGAGTATATCATTTTCAAATGCTATAGACTTTTAATTTTCTTCAAAGTGTGGTTTGTCTTTCCTTCACTTTGTATTTATATTTCTTCTGATAAGTTGGAAAACTTGCATTTTTTCTATTGAATACAATTATAGGGATGACTTTATATAAACCTTTAATTCTGGGGTGCCTGGGTGGCTCAGTGGGTTTGGCTCAGGTCATGATCACAGGGTCCTGGGATTGAGCCCTGCAACCGGATCTCTGCTTAGTGGGGAGCCTGCTTCCTCCTCTGTCTCTGCCTGCCTCTCTGCCTGCTTGTGATCTCTGTCAAATAAATAAAAAATATTAAAAAAAAACCCGTTAATTCTCATTTCCTGTAGATGGGTCTAAACATCTATTAGGAGAACAATTAAATCAGTAGTAGTATTTTCCTTCTCTTCTACCATCTGATTTTATATTTACATTTTGTAGTAGTCACACTTTGTACTTGCTAGAAAAGTATATAGCTTCCTGGAATAGCAAACTCAATTAACACTGTTTTTAAAAGTAAAGCTTTAGGGATGCCTGGGTGGCTCAGTTGGTTAAGCAGCTGCCTTCGGCTCAGGTCATGATCCCAGCATCCTGGGATCGAGTCCCGCATCGGGCTCCTTGCTCGGCAGGGAGCCTGCTTCTCCCTCTGCCTCTGCCTGCCATTCTGTCTGCATTCTGTCTTCCTGTGCTTGCTCTCGCCCTCTCTCTCTGATAAATAAATAAAATCTTAAAAAAAAAAGTAAAGCTTTATTTTTCTCACAGAACAAGAATTCCAGAAGGAGGTCATTCTCGGCATTGTTTCACCTGCTCAACAATGTCATTAAGGACTTGAGCATTTTTCTGCATTTTTGCTATGCCATCTTCAGATGTTGGCTCTTGACTTCATGCTTGTTGCTTTGTGTTTCTAAGATGATTGCTGCAGCTCTAGCCATTACAACAGCATTTAAGGCAAAATGAAAAAGCTGGGAGCAGCACCCCGAGTGTCTGTAGAGTAATACATAATCTCTGTAACTCCACAGCATACTTGCTCTGGTGTCTTGTTGGCCACTAATATGTAACATGATCATTGCTAGCTATGAAGGAGGCTGCAATGTGACTAATTAGGTGGTATATTACTATTTAAATAGCTTTTCTGTTCTTACAGGAAAGTTCTAGATTTCTTCACAGAGATCTTCCACATTTGGGTTTATTCTTATGTCTTTTCTTCTTCTCTAATGTTATAAACTTTTTTTCCCTAGTGTTATAAACTTTGTTACCTTTTCTACTGGATATAGTGATAATTTTTAAATAAGCTGTTAATTTTTGAGTGTTGATTATACTGCTTTTTTATTCATCCATAAAACTAGAATCTTATTCATTCTGATAGTAAGTTAGCATGGCGAAGTAGAGGAGGGGCATGGAACCTCTGACACTCTGGAAGTACGCATGAGTACGGCCTCTACGTAAGACACTAGGGCAAAGGCAGGCCCTTGGAGCTAGCTTAGCCTCCCATGAAGGCCTGGGGGTCTCAACAAGAAGAGCGGTGGAACAGATACCTCCTCTAAGAGTGGAAGAGTTCTAACAATTGCCCACCATAGAGGGGCAAGAAGGAAAAGCATCACAATTTAATATATTGCATCTTTTCATCTACTCTTAGAAGGGGAATTTATAGGACAGCTTTTCAAAACAGTGCAAAGAGCAATTGTAACTGAGGGAATGAAATAAATGCTTCCTCTAATATGAGGGGACAAGGGATGGAGCTTTTCTAAAACCTAGAGTTTTAAACACAGTGCTTTCAAATAATTCGCTGAGCCCTTGGGTCTCCATCATGAAACCCAGAGGTGATGTTGGGTATAAAGTTTGAAGGGTGGTGAAATTTCTGTGTAAGAAAATGGAGGGGAGGGGGAAGAAATGGATATTGCTCCAAAAAAGAGTAGGGCAGCAAAAAGTGAAAGGAGACAAAAGGAAAGAGAGGAAGGAAAGCCAAGGATTTGTGACAAAAAGCTACAGTCCAAGGAACAAAAATGGCTGAAAAAAAAAGCAAAAATGTTTTTGCTTTTTACGTAAATTTGAAAGAACAAGTTTACTGAAATATAACTTAAAGTTGTTGTGTTGCTGTAATGTTATTCTGTTTCCAGAATCTTTGAGAAAGTCAGCCTCATACTAAAGCCTTGCTTCAATGATTCTTCTCCTACATGAAATCCTATGTTATCATTTTTCTTTTTCAAGACTGAGCTCATTCACGTTTTACCAATTCAAATAGCTTTCCATTAAGCCCCTAGACCGAATTGAGCTGTCTCTTTTGTGTACTACTAGAATTCCTGCAACCTCTTTTTTGCCTTTTACTCTTATTATCTCTATCCCCCTCTATGCAGTGAAGTCCCTGTTAATGTTCAATAAATCTTCCACAATTTTCGGATGGATGGATGATGCATGGGAAGACAAGTATACATACAAGGAAATGGAGGATACGGTTTTCCAGAGCAGCCAGACTTTAGGTACTTTTATTGTTTGAGACAAAATTGTAGTGGAGGTGACGTTTGTCTTTATCAATCTCCCACATTTCTTCTTACTTTTTCAGTACGCCTGCCCTCCCAGGTAGTCAGCCCCTTTGTCCTCACTGAAAGATCTCAAAATTCTCCCTCCCGTTAGACCTTCACTTTGCAAAGTTTCTTCTTTCTCTTCTCTCACTTATCAAAGCATCTGCTTAGTTGTATTTAGTTATGTAATTATCTGACTGATGCAGGTAATACAAATTGAAGTATGACAAAAATCTTAACTATCCCATTAGAGAATTTGTACTTTAAGGCAGACATCTGTTAATCATATTTGCTGGGAAGAACATCTTTTAATGTTTCCCGCCCTGACCATCATCTTCTCTCTTCTGGTTCCTTATCTAACATTCTGGAAAGTCAAATATGTGGAATGGAGATGATATCATTTATTGAAGTCACTTTTAAAGGTGACAAAATTAAGGGTCAGAAAATTTGATTAACAAGCTAGAGGCACAGGCAGCCAGCAATAGTAAAATAGTGAACTGTTTAGGGAGTTAAGAGTGGGTTCTCATGGTGAACAATTAATATTTCCAATAAAAAAAACTAACTTCCGGTTTCAAAGGCCACAGTCCCTTCTGCGAAACTCTTTAAGGCCTCAATGAAATTCCTTCAGTCTATATGGTACACTTCTGTCAGAGAGTCGGGGCTCTTTTGCCTTTATTTTTTCTCTTCCTTTCTACTTCTTCTAAACAATTGACAACAGTGAGATTCACCTGTATTTTTAAATGAGATGTCTAAATAAAAAAAATAAGAAGTGAGTTGCCAAAAGTAGCCTTTGAGGTAGATAACTTAATTTTGTTCCTCTGACTATACAGAGTTACCTGCTAAAATAATCCAGGGTTGTCTGAGCCAACAGGAGTAACTTCACTGCTTATCATTCATGGCCATAGATAGCACTAGAGGAAATCTCAGAGCCTACCTGGATAATGAAGAATGTTAGACCCAAGAAAGTTAAATGTTTGCCAAAAGTCAGCCTAATGAATTAGGGAACTAAGGGCCAAAAAAGAGTTGGAATTTCCAAGTTGGAAGCTCTTTCAAACATGCTGAGAGGTTCCATCGTGGGGTTATGGAAATCGGGAAAGGCTTGTTGGCCTGGGTGTGTCATTTCTTGCCAGCCTCTCCCAGTCACAGCACACAACACTAACATGGAAACTTCCTTTAATAAGCTTTGCATTTGCTGTCCTTATGATCCTTAAATTATTGGTGGCTTTTCCCTAAACCATCCAAATGATTTGTATGGTTCACCCCTAGTATCAACTTGCTCAGTGAAGGAGGTGTAATCCAGGGGGGTTTCACAGAGGGTTCTATTGTTGCCTCAGAATTACTTCTGATACTCCCACCACACTTCTTACAGATCCAACAAATATATCATTAAGCCTAAAGGGAAACCTTTTTGTTTTTAATATCTCTGCTCTCACCACCTTATATCTAAGATTAATTTTTTGTCTTATCCTTATTTTTCTCAGCTGACTCTCTGTCCTCACAATCCTTGACTTGGGTCATTCTGTTTCCATTACCCTCAAGGCTACTGCTTAGAATATCACCAGTCACACTCCCAATTATCTCCACCTCAGGTCTTGGCTCTACTGCGTCAATTGATTCTATCTCAGTAGTGAACTCTGTCAACGCATCTCTTATTACTGATTCATTTCCTATCTCTGGCTCTGTCTGGGCCCTTGACTCAGCCCAAACCTCTGATTCGGTCTGAGTTCCTAGCACTTTTTGGGCTACTGTCTTTGTCTCTGTCACTGGCTCTGTCTGGGTCCCTACCTCTGTTTGAGTCCCCGTTCTATGGACCTTTGATTGTAACACTGAACCTGACTGTCTTTCTAGTACCTGGCTCATCTGTGTAGAAGCACCTATATTTGTTTCAGTTAGCCCCAGCTGTACTGTGGCTACACTTCCTATCCTTGTTCTTGAAATAGGGATCACAAGGAGATTTTGATCTGGAGGGGTAACTCGGGAACTTATATAATTGAGTCCAGAGAGGAACCCTAGAGAAAAAGAAAAGTCAGGGTCAGCACTGTGGGTTAGTAATAGATAAAATCTTAAGTCATGAAACATCCCTGATACACTGGCTTAATTATAATAGAATTTGACTTACGATACATTTCTGAATATCCTTTTCATTATCTTTAGGGATCTGGGATTCAAAGCATTGATCCCAGCTTTTCTGTAGAACAATATTTCCCAAGGGTATACAAGCCAATTCATTGGGGCATGGGAAAAAAATAGTAATGTCTTTTTGTATTTTTAGCAAATTTTGTTTTCAGTTCTAAAATTTTTGTAAAAATTTTATTTTTTACATAATTTAAATTAAAAAAATAAATTTTATATTTAAATTTTTTAAAAAGATTTTATTTATTTATTTGACAGAGATCACAAGTAGACAGAGAGGCAGGCAGAGAGAAAGAGATAGAGGGAAGCAGATAAAATACAATTTTAAATTTAAAAATAAGGGGTGCTTGGGTGGCTCAGTGGCTCAGCCGAAGCCTCTGCCTTCGGCTCAAGTCATGATCCCAGGGTCCTGGGATCGAGCCCTGCATCGGGCTGTCTGCTCTGTGGAGAGCCTGCTTCCTCCTCTCTCTCTCTGCCTGCCTCTCTGCTTACTTGTGATCTCTGTCTGTCAAATAAATAAATAAAATCTTTTAAAAAATTGTATTTTATAATGTAATGAATATATTAATGATTTAATATATGTACATATTTTATAAATAACCATAGGTCTTTTGGAATGCTTGCTGAGAAGTGTTTTACTAATAGGGTGTGTGATGCAATGGATTGGAGACCACTGTTAATGAATGAATAAAAACAAGTATATGGCTTAGAAGGATGAAAGGAGAAGTGTTATAAAGGCAAAACTCCTATATTACCACTCTGCTTTATATTGGTAATATTTCAGAGGAACATATATCATATGTTGAAGTTTTATTTTGGAGATTCATAAAGGTGGAGAGGTTATTTGATATGATAAAAGGAGAGGAGGATTTTAGAACCATCTTCTGGAAGGACAGAAGAACTATGAATTAACTCTGTTAATGTCTATACCTTCTTTCTCTACTTCCTGAATCTTGCTCCTATCTGTGTAGGGACAGGTATCATTATAGAAAAAAAAATGTTTTAGATAAATTGGAAGGACTTGCTCTTAAGAATTGTTCATTGACATGGAAATAACTCTTTTAGAGCCCTTCCAAATTATGAGATTCTAATGTGCCAAACCAAAAGAAAGCAAAAGAGAGAGAGAAATGGGACCAACCACGTAAAAATGTCTCCTTGGTGCCTTCACTGTTTACAGGAGCATTAACTCACCAGCTATCATGTAGAAGATACTGCTCCACCAATTGAGGCGGTAGACTAATAGGAAATGGGGCTTCAAGACGTTCCTACTGTACAATTTCACTTGCATCAGGAACAAGATGAGGCAGAGGAGTAGGCAGGTGCCTGGGATCAGAATGAAAGCTATCACTACCCATCATAACTCTCCTTCGGCTCTCCCACCCAATTCACCCTCTTCCCCCTCTTTGTACTTCCTTGTCATCCAAACCATCTCAGTTATGTGTTGGAGGCCTATTACCCATGGCAGTGGTCATGGGAAGACCCAGTCGGCAATTAACCAAGATGGGAGAGCAAAGGCTTCTGCTTTGACTAGAATAAGGTTGTCAAGGTGGAGCCTGTAGATAAGACCAATAGAACAGGTAGCTAGTTAGCTGCATAGTAGTTTTCTGGGTGCCAGAAGGGCCTCTAGCCTATGATATCCCCTTTACTCGTCCATCAGATAACAACTCCTAGAGGTGTGTCCATTGGGTTAAACATAATCTCCTCAGGGTCCCCCCCTTAAGAGTTAATAGCCCCATGGGGAATAAAAGCTTATTGAAAGCTTTCTTCCCTTTGAGAGGAGACACTGTCCTATGATAGCAGTGTTCATGTGAGGGAGGGAATGACTTCGTAAAATAAGGGGAAATGGCACAGAATGGGAAGAAATACGAGGACTCCAGGGACAAACTTTTTCCAACATCACTGTGTACCTGAGATGAAAGAGAAGATGGATATGCCCAGATCTATGTAGGTTTTGTCTCCTGGCCCTTTGATGAGAGAGATGCTGAGCCACATAATAATAGTGAGGGTGATGAGGGCAGAGATGAGGAAGAAGGCCCTGGAGAATTGGAGGTAGTCTGCCAGAAAAAGTGGAAAAGGAGAGGTTTGGCTGGAGCAGAGGTGACCTGCCCTTAAATAAGGGTAGATAGGTTCTAGGAAAGGTACTGAGGGACAGAGGAGGACAGGATTAGGGTGTGTCTTAATATGTAATATAGTCAGAGTAAGGAGCCACCCAAGTGGGTGGCTTCACAGGCACCAGTAAGGACCCTCTTTCCATCTCCTCATTGACATGTGGAATTCCTTTAACAAGGAAAGAAATGTATTCCACAATGAGTGACAAGTTGAAATTATAACTATACCCTTGAGAGGCACATTATGAGGTAACTTTCATATTAAGGTGCAAATGACTAATTTCCTTTTTCCTAGGAAGTTGTGAGTGCAAAGGTAATAAAAAGCACAGGGTTGCTAGGCATTAGCTTCCAATAATTAAGGAGTTGTGGTTTTTAGGTCATTGGGGAAGTCTAGTCCAAACAAACCTGGGTAAATTTGCCCTGTTTGGAGGAGTTGTCCTTACATGCTTGTGAATGAGGGGAGAAAAGGAGGAGCAGGGTTGTGGGAAGGACAAAGGGAGAGAGGGGTGCTATGGAGGATCTGAGCAAATGTACCAAAGGAGGGGGCTCTAGGATTTGGAAGGCACTCACAGGGTGCCTTTGGCACATGGCTCCAGCAGAGATCATGGTGACACACTGTCCAGAGCCCTGCAAAGAGTGTCTTCTTGTCTTTCAATACCATGAACTTCACCCAATGTAAAGAGGACAAGGACAGCAGCAGGACAAAGATGAAGCCCAAGAGGCCAGCACAGAACATGCGAATGTAGCTTTGGGTCTTCTCCAGAAGCTGTCGCTGGTATGGTGACAGAGAAGAGAAGCGGTGCATGCAGTAGGGGAGAATTGGCTGTGATGGGAAAGGGAGGAGGACATCATGAAAGGAATATTGTCTCAAGCATCTCCATCTCCACTCACAGAAAAAATAAGCCATAGGTCTTCTACTGGGCAGGAACTCTTCCCCACCCACACTTCAGGGTCTTTTTCTCTTCTGGTTCCAGAGCCTCCCACAACTTTTAAAATATATTCCTTTTTAACCTGTTCCCAGTTTAAAAAAAAAAAAAAGATGGAGTTAACTTTGCCTCTTCTCCCTGACATTTCCCCTATGCCATATACAAACTGCTTCATGCAAAAGCACCCCACCACTACCTAACCTTTTGTAGAAAAGGCTTCCTCACCCTGTATGTTGGGTAACCCAGGATGCTGGAACTGTAAATACTGTGGAAGGCCATGGTATGTCCTTTCCTTCTTTCCATCCTAGTCTCTGGCTCACTGCTCTTCTCAACTGCCATAGAACTTAACCCACGCTGACCTTACACACTTTCCTGCCCCTCCCCCACTCCAGGAAACACAACTAACTGGAAGTGTACAGTGTCTTTGTCTCATTTGTCAGATCTGGTTCAATCCCTTTTTCCCATCCAGGTGTCTCTTGAGCTCCAGACTGGGTGCCGAACCCAGGTTTCTCACAGATCCACCACACCCAAGAGGTCATTGAGAAATGCAGGCATCTTTACTCTTCATCCTACACCCCCTTTTTGTGTCCTTTATTTATTTCCTGCCAGTCACTCAATCACAATATGTCCTGCATCTCCTGACAACTTCAACTCCTTAATGTTCTAAAGCCCATCTTTTATTTGTTTCCTCTTCCTTAGAACATCTGTTCTATAACAGCTTTTTACCTGGTACCTCTGCTACAAGGCTTCAGTTTATTCTTGATAAAGTTGTCTCTAAAATGCAACTCTGATATGTTTCTCCTGTGCTTAAAATGCTCTGATTGGACCCCACTGTTACAAGGTAAGGTCCTAACTTGTTAGCATGAATTAGTTAAACCCAGCAAGTTAGATTTCTGTTTGCTATCCAGCTTCATTCAATCATTCAATACCTCCTCTGTGCCAGGTGTGATGTTAGGCACTGAGGGTGTATTAATGTGTTGGGTATCTTTCATATGTCCCTTTGGATCTACTCCCCATCTTTGTTCAGAGGCTGACTGATATGATGGACTATATCAATGGGTTCCCTTGCCATCCAGTCTCTGATTAGGTTTCACCAATGGCAGTCATGGGCAGAAAATCAGAGATCCAGAGATCTGTGTGTTTATTTACTGGATCTGTCCTTACCAGATTACTGAGGGTTGTCTGTGTTCTCTTACCTAAAATAGAGTTCCTTGCAGGCAGGCTTCTCCATAGAACCACCTTTTCCATTCTGCTCCTTTCACTTACGTGATCAGGCTTAAGAGTAGTAATAACTTTTCACTGATGGTTTCCCCAAATCTTTTTCAGTTCAAAGAGGACTTTATAAATAGTCCCTTAACTCCCCCAGATTAACTTGTTTGAGCAAGCCATCTGTTTCCTGCTGAACAAGGTCCTTATTTTCATGAAGTAGAAAGCCTAGTGACATTTAGGCTCATTCTCTCCCTCCATGTTCTCTTGTATTCCAAACAACTATTTTTCTTGCAGTTGCTTAAACCTACCTTAGTCCTTCCTTTGCACATGGTGTAAATGGTATCTACCTTGCATATGGTATCTATCACACTTTCCAGTTTATCTTTATCTGAGTTAACATTAGTCAAGATTCATTTTAATTTAACGCTTTTGGGGAAGTCTTCTCTGAATTCAACCCTCAGTCCCAGACTTTGTGCTCCTGCAGCACCTTGTGCTTTCTTCTTTCATAATCTTTATCCATAGTATTGTAATTTTTCTGTCTATATTTCCTTTTGTAACTTGCCTGTGAACTTCAGCAGTGAGGACTTATCCTATTCAGCTGTGTAATACTCGATATCTAGTACAGTGCTTGGAATATAATAATGATTCAAGAAATGCTTACTGATTGAAAATAAGACAGGTAATAAAAGAAAGAGTAGGGGCGCCTTGGTGGCTCAGTGGATTAAAGCCTCTGCCTTCGGCTCAGGTCATGAGCCCAGGGTCCTAGGATCGAGCCCTGTGTCAGGCTCCCGAGCAGGGAGCCTGCTTCCTCCTCTCTCTCTGCCTACTTGTGATCTCCCTCTGTCAAATAAATAAATAAAATTTAAAAAAAAAGAAAGAGTGGACTTCTAATTTCTAGTCTGGCATGCAAGGAGCTTGGAAGTGGTCACTCCATTATAAAATAAGTAGAAAGCTAAACAAACTGAAAAATCAACAATTCTTTTTAGGTTCCTCAGAGAAATGAGATCACAAGGCAAACTGGCTCCCAAAATTAGAGAGATGGAAAGATAAATACAAAGAATCACAAGTACTAGAGCACAAATCCCTGCAGGAACCAGTACAAGCATAGGTAAATCTGAGTTGTAATTGATGGATTGTTGCATGTTCAGTGTGGACAAGTCTAAGAGATTACAAACTCTGGGGGTATCTAATCTTAGGAAGTTTGTACACTTTAGTCAATTCTACCTCCAGCAGGTCGACCAGGTTTTCACAGTGAATAGCAGAGAAAAGTCCCCTTACACTTCTGGCAGGAGGAGAAAAGGAACCATTTTGAAACATACCAGAGAATTCTGTTCTTAACAAGGCCATCCCTGAAGAGAAACTATCTTACCAACACCTAAAGTATTAGAGTTTTATCAGAGCTTAAGCAATCTGGGGAAAAGAAAATACTCAATTCCAGCCTGTTCAACCTTTCATGTGGGGCAAGAGAAATACCCAACCCCAGCCCACTCTGCCACCCTGTCCCTCCTAAGAAGAAATTGAGCAGCACTTGTGAATTTCACAGAAGCTTTCCCACAAAGATCAGGAACAGGGAAAGGGTTTCCCCTCTCACCACTCATTTTCAATATTATACTGAAATGCAACAAGACAAGACAAGAAAAGAAAATGCATAAATATTGGGAAGGAGGAAATAAAACTGTGTTTACAAATGACATGACTGTGTAGAAAGTCCAAGTGAATTGGACAACAACAAAAATTGAAGTGAATTGACAACAACAAAAATTCTAGAAACAATAAGTGATTATAGCAAAGTTGCAGGATATAAAGTTAATATAAATCAATCATTCTATGGGGTGCCTGGCTGGTTCAGTTGGTAGAGCATGTGACTCTTGATCTTGGGTTGTGAGTTAGAGCCCCACATTGGGTGGAGAGATTACTTTTTAAAAAAGTCAATCATTTTCCCATATAGTAGTAATGAGCAAGTAAAATTTGAAACTAAAAACATAATATCATTTCCCCATAATGAAACACATGAGTTTAAAGCTAACAAAATATGTACAAGATCTATATAAGTAAAAATAAAAAGCTCTGATTAAAAAAAACAAAGAATTAAATGACTGACAACTAGTTTATTGATCTTATTAATTCTTTCAAAGAAGCAGCTTCTAATTTTGTTGATCTGTTCTGCTGTTTTCTGGGTTTCTCTTTTATTGATTTCTGCTCTAATTTTTATTATTTCTCTTTTCCTGCTGGGGTTAGGCTTTATTTGCTGTTTTTTTCCAGCTCCTTTAGGTGTAAAGTTAGCTTGTGTACTTGAGACTTTTCTTGTTTCTTGAGAAAGACCTGTATTGCTATATACTTCCCTCTTAGGACTGCCTTTGCTGTATCCCAAAGGTTCTTAACTATTGTATTTTCATCTTCACTTGCTTCCATGAATTTATTAATTCTTCTTTAATTTCCTGGTTGACTCATTCATTCTTTTCTTTTTTTTTTTAAGATTTTATTTATTTATTTGAGAGAGAATGAGTGAGAGAAAATATGAGAGAGGAGAAGGTCAGAGGGAGAAGCAGACTCCCCAAGGAGCTGGGAGCCCAATGCGGGACTCGATTCCGGAAGTCTGGGATCATGACCTGAGCCAAAGGCAGTCGCTCAACCAACTGAGCCACCCAGGCACCCCCATTCATTCTTTAATAGGATGCTCTTTAACCTCCAAGTATTTGAGTTCCTTCAAATTTCCTCTTGTGATTGAGTCCCAGTTTCAAGCATTGTGGTTTTGAAATATGAAGGGAATAATCCCAATCTTCTGTACTGGTTGAGACCTGATTTGTGACCCAGGATGTGATCTATTCTGGAGAATGTTCTATGTGCCCTTGAGGAGAATGTGTATTCTATTCACAGAATATGTATTCAGAATACAGAATGTGTATTCAGAATGCTCTGAATATATCTGTGAAATCCATCTACTCTAGTGTGTCATTCAAAGTCTTTGTTTCTTTACTGATCTTCTGTTTAGATAATTGATAAACCCCTAGCCAGACTTATCAAAAAGAAAAGAGAAAGGACCCAAATACATAAAATCACAAATGAAAGAAGATTGATCACAAACAATAAGGAAGAAATATAAACTATGAGAACATATTATAAGCAACTATATGCCAACAAATTAGGCAATCTGGAAGAAATGGATGCATTTCCAGAAATTTATAAACCACTAAAACTGAAACAGGAAGAAATAAAAAACCTGAACAGTCCCATAGCCAGTGAGGAAAGTGAAGCAGTAATCAAAAAACTCCCAACAAACAACAGTCTAGGGCCAGATGGCTTCCCAGCGGAATTCTACCTACCATTGAAAGAAAAATTAATACCTATTCTTCCAAACTCATTCTATGAGGCTAGCATTACCTTGACCCCAAAACCAAAGACCCCACCAAAAAGGAAAATTACAGAGCAATAACTGATGAACATGAATGGAAAAATACTAGCCAATAGGATCCAAAAGCACATTAAAAGGATTATTCACCATGACCAAGTGGGATTTATTCCTGGGCTGCAAGTGTAGTTCAACATCTGCAAATGAATCAATCTGATACATTACATTAATAAAAGAAAGGACAAGAACCACATGATCCTCTCAACAGAAGCAGAAAAAGCATTTGACAAAATGCATCCTCTTTTCTTGATTAAAACTCCACAGTGTAGGGATAGAGGGAACATACCTCAATATCATAAAAGCCACCTATGAAAAGCCCACAGTGAATGTCATTCTCAATGCAGAGAAACTGAGAGCTTTTCTCCTAAGGTCAGGAACACGACATTCTTACCAATGTTGTTCAACATAGTACTAGAAGTCCTAGCCTCAGCAATCAGACAACAAAAACAAACAAAAGGCAGCCAAATTGGCAAAGAAGTCAAACTTTCAGTCTTTGCAGAGGACATGATACTTTTTGTGGAAAACCCAAAAGGTGAAAAAAGAGAGAAATAGGTTAACAGAATAGAACAGAGAGCCCAGAAATAGACCCACATAAATAGAGTCTTCTGGTCTTTGATATAGGACAAAGGCAATACAATGGCAAAAAGATAGTTTTCTCAACAAATGATGTTGGAACAACTGGACATCCACACCCAAAAAAAGTGAATCTAGACATAAGCCTTTCACCATTCCCAAAAATTAACTCAAAATAGGTCATATAGACCTAAGTGCAGAACACAAAACTATAAAACTCATAGAAGAAAACAGGAGAAAATAAGTGCCACTGAAGTATGACAATGACTTTTCAATACAATACCAAAAACACAATCCATGAAAGAAATAATTCATAAACTAGACTTCAATACAATGAAAAGCTTCTGTTCTGCAAAGACATGGTTAAAAAAAAAAAAAGTGAAGACAACCACAGTCTGGGAGGAAATATCTGCATATGACACATCTGATAAAGGACTGTTATCCAAAATTCACAAAGAAGTCTAACAACAAGGAGTGTGTGGTGTTTCAGCTGGTTGAGCAGCCAGTTCTTGGTTTCTGCTCAGGTCATGATTGCAGGGCCCTGGGATTGAGCCCTGCATGGAACACTTAAATCTGGGGAGTCTTCTTGAGGATTCTCTCTCTCTTCCTCTCTCTTTGCCCCTCTCCCTGCCTGTGCACTCTCTCTTTTGCTCGCTAAAATAAATAAATCTTTTTTTTAAAAAAATGTCTTACAACTAAAAAATAAGAAAACAAATAACCCAATTTAAAAATGGATGACAGGGACGCCTGGGTGGCTCAGTTGGTTGAGCAGCTGCCTTCGGCTCGGGTCATGATCCCTGCGTCCTGGGATCGAGTCCCACATCAGGCTCCTTGCTCGGCGGGGAACCTGCTTCTCCCTCTGCCACTGCCTGCCATTCTGTCTGCCTGTGCTCGCTCTCTCTCCCTCTCTCTGACAAATAAATAAAATCTTAAAAAAAAAATGGATGACAGACCTGAAAATCATGCTTCAGATGAATGTAACAGAGACCACAGTTGCTACAATGTATCAAACATAATGTCCAATAGTAAACAACAACAACAACAACAAAACTGAATATGTGAAGAAATGGGAAAATATATTCTGTATTCAAGAAAAAGGCAGTCAACAGAAACTGACATCAAAATATCCAGATGTTGTAATGATCAGAAAAGGACTTTAAAACAACCATTATAAATTTTTATAAGGACTAAAAAGCAGATAAATGCATAATCAATGACCAGACATGGGATCTCAACAAAGATAGAGAAAACATTTTAAAAAAATTAAATGGAAATTCTGGGACAGAAAATACTATAAAATAAAAATAAAATAAAATAAAAATAAAAAATAAAATAAAATATAAATAAATAAATAAATATAAATAAATAAAATAAAAAATTCACTGTTTGGACTTAATAGCAAATTGGAAGTAGTGGGGAAAAAGAGTCAGTGAACTTGAATATAAGTTAATAGAAATGGACAATCTGAGGAACAGAAAAAAAACTGAAGAAAAATAAAGTGTCAAATTCCAATTTTCCGAAAAAAATTCCAAATTTCAAAAAAAAAAAAGGTGAAATTGTAGTCCTGGAATAAGTGAGAATGGGGGAGAAAAATAGTGGCTGCAAACTTACCAAATTTTATGAATTATACTGATGTATGGATCCAAAAGCCTTAAAGACACAAAAAGGATAAATACAAAGAAAACCACACCTAAACGCATCATAAATTGGTGAATCCAAGATAAAATCTTAAAAGCAGACAGACTAAAGGTACATGTGACAGAATAACAATGATATAAATCTGATTTCTCATCAGAAGTAATGGGAGCCTGGGGAGGAGCCAAGATGGTGGAGGAATAGCAGACTGGGATGACATCAGGTCATAGGAGTTCACATAGATAGTTATCAAACCATTCTGAACACCTACAAACCCAATAGGAAATCGAAAAGAAGAAGAGCAGCAGTTCTAGAAACAGAAAATCTACCACTTTCTGAAAGGTAGGATGTGCGGAGAAGTGAATCTGAAGAGACGGGAAGATAGACGGGTGGGGTGGGGGGCAACTCCTGGCAAGCAGGAGTTGGAGCACAAAATTCAAAACTTTTAAAAGTCTGCTCCACTGAAAGACATTGCTCCAGAGGCTAAGCCGGGGTGGAGCCCTCATGCAGACAGTATGTTATCAGGTCCCATGGGGTCCCAGAAGGATTGGGGGTGTCTGGGTGTACCAGAGCTTGCAGGTTATCAGAATGGGGAATCCAGCTACAGAAATGGAGACGAGGAGTGAGCTCTCAGCTTGGGGTTACCTTAAACCGTGATCCACGGCATATTCAGACCACTGCTCTTTGAGCAGGGACCCCACAGGTGGCAGATCCAGGGAGACTCACCTTCCTCCTCTGGAGGCAGGAATCTGCTGGGTTTGGAGACTCCAAACAGAGCTGTGTGCCAGAGATAGATACACTTGGTCACAGACCAGGTGAGCTCAGAGCACAGCAGGAGACTAGGGAGATAGGAGGAATTGAGTGCTTTTCTCCGAGGAAGACTGAGGAGTGAGGCCCTGAGCTCTTGGCTCCTCCAGGCCGGAGATTGGGAGGCTGTCATTTTCATTCCTGCCCTCCAAAGCAGTACCAAAAGCATTCAGGGAACAAAAGCTTCTGAGAGCAAACCCGAGCAGATTACTTAGCCCAGCCCCTGGCAAGGGCTGTATACAATTCCACCTTGGGAAAAGACATTTGAGAATCACTACAACAGGCCCCTCCCCCAGAAGATCAGCAAGAACATACAGCCAAGGTCAAGCTCACTGATCAAGGGAAGAGAGGAATTTCAGAGGAGGGGAAAGCAAAGCATGGAATTCATGGCTTTCTCCCCATGATTCTTTAGTCTCACAAAGTTAATTAAATTTTTTAAATTGTATTTTTTTCTTATTCTAATTTTTAAAAAATTCCTCTTTCCTCTCGAAGCCTTTTAACTAGTTTATCTTAACAATACCTTTCTTTAAAAAAATCTTTTTAGGGGCGCCTGGGTGGCTTGGTGGGTTGAGCCTCTGCCTTCAGCTCGGGTCATGGTCTTGGGGTCCTGGGATCAAGCCCCATATCGGGCTCTCTGCTCAGCAGTCAGGGAGCCTGCTTCCTCTTCTCTCTCTGCCTGCCTCTCTGCCTACTTGTGATCTCTCTCTCTGTCAAATGAATAAATAAAATATTTTATAAAAATAAAAAATATTTTTAAACCTTCATTATTATAGTCGTATTTTATCCTTCATTGTGGTAACCTTATTTTTTTTGTATACATATAGGGTTTTTTCTTCTAAAAAATTTTTGGGATACAATTTCTTCTAACAGATTAAAATATACCCTATATCTAGCACAGGGCTTTGTTCTAGTCTCCAGCCTGAGTTAATTCTCTCCACTTTCTTTTTCCAACCAACTTATCGTATCAATTCCTTTCTTAGGATTTTTAAAAAATTCTAATCTTTAGTCATATTCCATCCCTTCATCATATTTACCCTTATTTTTGTATATATAAGTTTTTCTTTCTTTAAAATTTTGGGAGGTAGTTTCTTCTAAGAGACCAAAATACACCCAAAATCAAGAGGGTAGCTCTATTCTATTCACCAGTCTGATATATATATATATATATATATATATATATATATATACTTTTTTTTTTTAATTAAAAAATTTTTTTAAAAATTCCTTTTACCCCCCCTTTCTTCTTCCCTTGATATTTGGGGACTCTTCTGATTTAGGTGGTGTACATTTTTCTGGGGTCTTTGCCACCCTTCTAGTATTTTATTCTCTCGTTCATATATTCTTATCTGGATAAAATGACAAGGCAGAAAAACTTACCACACACACACACACACACAAAACAAGAGGCAGAACTAAAGGCTAGGGACCTAATCAAAACATACATTGGTAATATGTCAGATCCAGAGTTCAGAATGATGATTCTCAAGGTGCTACCTGGGCTTGAAAAAGGCATGGAAGATATTAGAGAAACCCTGCCTAGGGAAATAAAAGCCCTTTCTGGAGAAATAAAAGAACTAAAATCTAACCAAGCTGAAATAAAAAAAGCTATTAGAGGTGCAATAAAAAATGGAGGCTCTTACTGCTAGGATAAATGAAGCAGAAGAGAGAATTAGTGATATAGAAGACCAAATGATGGAGAATAAAGAAGATGAGCAAAAGAGAGATGAACAATTACTGGACCACGAGGGGAGAATTTGAGAGCTTGACTCCTGTCAAGACAAAAGAATATTAGAATAATTGGGATTCCAGAAGAAGAAGAAAGAGAGAGGGGGCAGAAGGTATACTGGAGCAAATTATTGTAGGGAATTTCCCTAATATGGCAAAGGAAACAAGCATCAAAATCCAGGAGATGCAGAGAACTCCCCTCAAAATCAATAAAAATAGGTCCACACCCCGTCATCTAATAGTAAAACTTATAAGTCTTAGTGACAAAGAGAATATCTTGAAAGCAGCCAGGGACAAGAAGTCTATAACATACAATGGTAAAAATATTAGACTTATCCACAGAGACCTGGCAGGACAGAAAGAGCTGACAAGATATATTCAGAGCACCAAATGAGAAAAACATGCAGCCAAGGATACTATATCCAGCTAGGCTATCATTGAAAATAGAAGTAGAGATAAAAAGCTTCCAGGACAAACAAAAACTAAAAGAATTTGTAAACATCAAACCATCCCTACAAGAAATATTGAAAGGCATCCTTTAAGCAAAGAGAGAGCCTAATAATAGTAGTAGACCAGAAAGGAATAGAGATAATATACATTATACAGTAATCAGTATCTTTCAAAATCTTTCAAGCATCATCTCTTTCAATAGTTACCCTGAATGTAAGTGGGCTAAATGACCCAATCAAAAGTCACAGGGTGGGGCACCTGGGTGGCTCAGTGGGTTAAAGCCTCCACCTTTGGCTCAGGTCATGATCCCAGGGTCCTGGGATCGAGTCCCGAATTTGGCTTTCTGCTCAGCAGGGAGCCTGCTTCCCCCTCTCTCTCTGCCTGCCTCTCTGCCTACTTGTGATCTCTGTCTGTCAAATAAATAAATAAATAAAATCTTTAAAAAAAAAGACACAGGGTATCAGAATGGATAAAAAAACAAAACCCGGGGCGCCTGGGTGGCTCAGTGGATTAAGCCGCTGCTCAGGTCATGATCTCAGTGTCCAGGGATCGAGCCCCGCATCGGGCTCTTTGCTCAGCGGGAGCCTGCTTCTCTCTCTCTCTCTGCCTGACTCTCCACATACTTGTGATCTCTCTCTCTGTCAAATAAATAAATAAAATCTTTAAAACAAAACAAAACAAAACAAAACCCATCAATATGCTGTCTACAAGAAACTCACTTTAGAACCAAAGACACCTCCAGATTTAAAGTGAGGGGGTGGAAAACAATTTACCATGCTAATGGGCATCAAAAGAAAGCTGGGGTGGCAATCCTTATATCAGATAAATTAGATTTTAAACCAAAGAGTATAATAAGAGATGAGGAAGGACACTATATCATACTGATAGGGTCTGCCCAACAAGAAGATCTAACAATTTTAAATATCTATGCCCTAACATGGGAGCAGCCAATTATATAAACAAATTAATAACAAAATCAACAATAATCAACAATAATACAATAATAGTAGGGGACTTTTACACTCTCCTCACCAAAATGGACAGATAATCTAGGCAAAAGATCAACAAGGAAATAAAGGCCTTAAATGACACACTGGACCAAATGGACATCACAGATATATTTAGAACATTCCATCCCAAAGCAACAGAATACACATTCTTCTCTAGTGCACATGGAACATTATCCAGAATAGATCACATCCTGGGTCACAAATCAGGTCTCAACTGGTATCAAAAGATTGGGATAATTCCCTGCATATTTTCAGACCACAATGCTCTGAAGCTAGAACTCAATCACAAGAGGAAAGTTACAAAAAACCCAAGTACATGGAGGCTAAGTAACATCCTACTAAAGAATGAATGGGGGATGCCTGGGTGGCTCAGTTGGTTAAGCGGCTGCCTTTGGCTCAGGTCATGATCCCAGTGTCCTGGGATTGAGTCCCACATCGGGCTCCTTGCTCAGCAGGGAGCCTGCTTCTCCCTCTGCCTCTGCCTGCCACTCTGTCTGCCTGTGCTCACTCTCTCTGACAAAAAAAAAAAAAAAAAAAAAAAAAAAAGTCAACCAAAAAATTAAAGAATTGAAAAAATTCATGATAATGAAAACACAGCTGTTCAAAATCTGTGGGACACAGCAAAGGCATTCCTCAGAGGAAAATATATAGCAATACAAGCTTTTCTCAAGAAACAAGAACGATCTCAAATACACAACCTAACCCTACACCTAAAGGAGCTAGAGAAAGAACAGCAAAGAAAGCCTAAGCCCAGCAGGAGAAGAGAATAACTAAAGATCAGAGCAGAAATCAATGAAATAGAAACCAAAAGAACAATAGAACAGATTCACAAAACTAGGAACTTGTTCTTTGAAAGAATTAATAAAATTGATAAATCCCTGGCCAGACTTATCAAAAAGAGAAAGGACCCAAATAAATAAAATCATGATTGAAAGGGGAGAGATCATAACCAACACCAAAGAAATACAAACAATTATAAGAACACATTATGAGCAACTATGTGCCAGCAAATTTGACAACTTGGAAGAAATGGATGCATTCCTAGAGACATATAAACTACCCAAACTGAACCAGGAAGAAATCGAAAATCTGAACAGACCGATAACCAGTAAGGAGATAGAAGCAATCATTATAAATCTCCCAATAAACAAGAGCCCAGGGCCAGATAGCTTCCCAGGGGGTTCTCCCAACATTTAAAGAAGAATTAATACCTATTCTCCTGAACCTGTTCCAAAACATAGAAATGGAAGGAAAACTTCCAAACTCATTTTATGAGGCCAGCATTACCTTGATCCCAAAACCAAAGACCCCATCAAAAAAGAGAATTACAGACCAATATCCTTGATGAATACAGACACAAAAATTCTCACCAAAATACTAGCCAATAGGATCCAACAGTACATTAAAGGAATTCTTCACCACGACCAAGTGGGATTTATTCCAGGGCTGCAAGTTTGGCTCAACATCTGCAAATCAATCAATGTGATACAATACATTAATAAAAGAAAAAAACAAGAACCATATGATACTTTCTATAGATGCAGAGAAAGCATTTGACAAAGTATAAAATCCATTCTTGATCAAAACTCTTCAAAGTGTAGGGATAGGTGGTACATACCTCAATATCATCAAAGCCATATATGAAAAACCCACAGCGAATATCACTCTCAATGGAGAAAAACTGAGAGCTTTTACACCATGGTCAGGAACATCACAGCTATTCATGGCAGCTATATCACCACTGCTATTCAATATAGTACTAGAAGTCCTAACCTCAGCAATCAGACAACAAAAATAAATTAAAGGAATCCAAATCAGCAAAGAAGAGGTCAAATTATCACTCTTTGCAGATGATATAGTACTTTATATGGAAAACCCAAAGACCCCACTCCAAATCTGCTAGAACTTGTACAGGAATTCAGTAAAGTGTGAGGATATAAAATCAATGCACAGAAATCAGTTTTCAAGCTCTATTACAAAGCTGACATAATCAAGACAGTACGGTACTAGCACAAAAACAGACATATATATCAATAGAACAGAATAGAGAGTCCAGAAATAGACCCTCAACTCTATGGTCAACTAATCTTTGACAAAGCAGGAAAGAATGTCCAATGGAAAAAAGACAGTCTCTTCAACAAATGGTGTTGGGAAAATTGAACAACCACATGCAGAAAAATGAAACTGGACCATTTCCTTACACCACACACAAAAATACACTCAAAATGGACGAACGACATCAATGTGAGAAAGGAATCCATCAAAATCCTTGAGGAGAACACAGGCAGCAACCTCTTTGACCTCAGCCACAGCAACTTCTTCCTAGAAACATTGCCAAAGCCAAGGGAAGCAAGGGCAAAATGAACAATTGGGACTTCATCAAGATCAAAAGGTTTTTCACAGCAAAGGAAAGAGTCAACAAAACCAAAAGACAACTGACAGAATGGGAGAAGATATTCGCAAATGACATATCAGATAAAGGTCTAGTACCCAAAATCTATAAAGAACTTATCAAACTCGACGCCCAAAGAACAAATAATCCAATCAAGAAGTGGGCAGAAGACCTGAACAGACATTTCTGCAAAGAAGACATCCAGATGGCCAACAGACACATGAAAAAGTGCTCCATATCACTTGGCATCAGGGAAATACAAATCAAAACCACAATGAAATACCATCTCACACCAGTCAGAATGGCTAAAATTAACAAGTCAGGAAATGACAGATGCAGGCAAAGATGTGGAGAAAGGGGATCCCTCCTACACTGTTGGTGGAAATGCAAGCTGGTGCAGTCACTCTGGAAAACAGCATGGATGTTCCTCAAAAAGTTGAAAATAGCAATCGCACTACTGGGTGTTTACCCTAAAGATACAAATGTAGTGGTCCAAAGGGACATGTGCACTTGAATGTTTATAGCAGCAATGTCCACAATAGCCAAACTATGGAAAGAACCTAGATGTCCATCCATAGATGAATGGATAAAGAAGAGGTGGTATATATACAATGGAATACTATGCAGCCATCAAAAGAAATGAAATCTTGCCATTTGCAATGACATGGATGGAATTAGAGGGTATTGTGCTGAGAGTAATAAGTCAATCAGAGAAAGACAATTATCATATGTTCTCCCTGATATGAGGAATTTGAGAGGCAAAGTGGGAAGTTTGGGGGGCTAGGGAAGGAAAAAATGAAACAAGATGGGATGGGAGAGAGAGAAACTATAAGAGACTCTTAATCTCACAATACAAACTGAGGGTTGCCGGGGGGAGGGGGGTAGGGATAGGGTGGTTGGGTTATGGACATTGGGGAGGGTACGTGCTATGGAGAATGCTGCAAAGCGTGTAAGCCTGATGATTCACATACCTGTACCCCTGGGGCTAATAATACATTATATGTCAATTAAAAAAAAGAAATAATGGGAGCCTAAATGGCAATGGAATGACTTTTTTCAAATATGTATAATTGCCATATAACTTCATGTTAGTTTTAGGTGTATAACATAATTATTTGATACATGACTATTTTATAAAATGATTACTATATTAAGTTTATTCAACCTCCATTACCATACATAGTTAGAAATTTCCTTTCTTTTTTTTCTTTTTTTTAAAATTTTATTTATTTATTTGACAGAGAGAGATCACAAGTAGGCTGAAAGGCAGGCAAAGAGAAAGGAAGGGAAGCAGGCTCCCTGCTGAGCAGAGAGCCCGATGCAGGACTTGATCCCAGGACCCTGAGATCATGACCTGAGCCGAAGGCAGAGGCTTAACCCACTGAGCCACCCAGGTGCCCCAGAAATTTCCTTTCTTGTAATGAGAACTTTTAAGATTTATTCTCTTAGCAATTTTGAAATATACAATACAGTATTATTAACTATAGTCACCATGCCATACATTACATCCTGAGGACTTATTTCATAACTGGAAGTTTGTACCTTTTGACCACTTCAGCCATTTCACCCATCTCCCAGTTCTTACCAATCTGTTTCTGAGTCTGTAAGTTGGGTTTAAAAAAATCCACATATAAGTAGGAGAAAATATTTGCAAAACATAGCTGACAAAGAACTTGTATCCAAAATACACAAAGAACTCCTACAAGTAATAATGAGATAAATAACTTGGTTTAAAAAATGAGCAGAATAACCATACTTACAAAGAAAGATATGTAAATGAAAAAGGTACTTCAAAATCATTAGACATCAAAGAAATGCAAATTAAAACAAAAAAAGTTTTGTGAGATAAAACAAGTGAGATACTATTTTATGCCCACTCAGAATGGCTAAATGTACAAGGATTGACAATAAATGTTAGCAAAGATGTGGAGCAACTGAAACTCTTATGCATTGCTGGTGGGAGTGTAAAATGGTGTAACTGTGGAGAACAATTTGGCAATTTCTGAGGTACACATCTATATCCTATGACCTGTGACTCCTCTCTTAGGTATTTAAGAGAATTGTACACTTACGTACAAAGAGGACCTTACAAGAATGTTCATAGCAGCTTCATTCACAATCGCCAACACAGGAAACAACCCATATACCCATCAATAGAAAAATGGATAAGGAACCTGTGGCATATTCATATAATTGAATAAAAAGGAATAAATTATACACACGACATAAATGACAGTCATAGATGTTATGTTGAATGAAAGAAACTAGATACAAAAGAGTGAATATATCCATTTATATAAATTTCTAGAACAGGAAAATTTGATCCTGATCTTCCTCCACCTTGTCTTCCAAAATTTTCTTCTCTTTGTCTACATGAACTGGCTCTTTTCATCTGTCTGGCCTCATCCTGCACTATACTCCTTTAACTACCACTCTCCAGCAGTACTGGCTATCTTTTAGTCTCAGTAATGTCCTAGACTTCTTGCAAATGCTGTTTTTCAAATGTTCTTCATTCTTTTGGCTAAACTTGACTCTTAGTCTTAGATTAAATATTTCTTCCTCAGTGGAGGCTATTCTAACATTCTTCTTCAGCCTGGATTGAGTAATCTCTCAACCATAAACTCACCATTTTCTATGCTTTTCTTCTTTAGCATTTAACACAATTGTAATTAAGTAATTATTTGTTGTATAGTATATCTCCTCCACTAAATTATAAGGCTCAGAGAACAAGGTATGCATTTATCTTGTTTAGTTGCCATATTGTTTGTAGATAATAAATATTGTTAAATTAATGAATGAATGAGAAATGAGATAATATTAAAACAATCTGGACCAAGTTCTGAGTGGCAAATCTGATGTGGACATCGTATCTAGGTGGGTAGATCTGTCTCAGTGGCCCAAGAATGAGATAGGCTTCCTCCTCCTTGCATGAAATAGCAAAATTTTCTAGATTTGCCTGGTAGAATTTTCTCAGTGGTTATTTAGGTAGGAGGCAAGTTCTTATTTTTCTGGTTTATCCTCTTCCAATTATAATTTATGGAATCTAAATGTAATGCCCCAAATGGCATGAATACTTTCATTTCACATCTTTTCATCCTGGGATGTTTAGGGCTGAGCACAAGATGGGAAAGAGGAGTTTGGGACCTGATACTGTATATTATGGTAGAAATATGGTGAATCTTTATGTGCAGAGTGGTTGCAATGGAATGTAAATGCCCTAAGTAGTGGTACTCTATTGAAACCAAGATACATAATACCTATTTGTCAAAGGGAAAACTACATATCATCTTGATATCTATTTGTCAAGAGGAGAGATATATAGTACCTTTAATTTCTGTTGCCTTTCCGGGACCTAGTGCTAGTCAGTTTCTTGGCTCAAGAGTGGGTGTTCTATAGACATCTTTAGGTCTAGTAGCAGATGCTGTTAGTGCCCTTCCCATATCTCTTGGGCCTTAACACTCCGGTGTTTTCTGGAAGCCTTCCACTAGCCAACATCTGTACCTCTTTTCCTAATAGCTTCTCTCCTTAACTGACCCAGATATTCTGGGGAATTAACACCTACTTGTGAGTAGCCCTCAACTAGCCCCCTACCCCTGTGTGTGGGAAGTGTAATTCTGAAGCTTGGGTTTTATGTTGTTTCCCATCATCTCTGCAGGATTAAGCTCCAATTGACCATAGTGGTAGGCAGCTTGAAAATGCATCCTTTATTGATTGCTTTCTTTCCCTTTTTTCATTTCTCCTTTTTCCACTTTATATACAGTCTAGCATCCTGGGATGGAGAACAAAGTGTGAAAGGGAAAAAGTATTGATGCCAGTTGGAGCATCAGCTCCTCCCAACATTCCATTTCACCTTTCAAATAACTTACTTATATTTGAACCTCTAAGATTATCTTCTGGAGGAACTCAAAGGCAGGTGACACACTGGGATGACCCAATTAAAGAGGCAAAATCTAATGCCTGTTCACAAGTGTAAATGTTCTTAATCTCAACACAAATGAGGGAGATGACTAACTTCCAAGAGAAACAGTATGATGGATCCTCAAGATAATCCCAGGTATGGCAAGAGAATGTATGAGGAACCTATGAACAGCAGACCTATGAGAAAGTCCCTGCAATGGGAGGCAACATGCATCTGACCATTCTAACACGTATCTTACATTGAATCACAGAAAAACTAGACAATTGCTATCTAAGTCACTCAAGACTACAAAAGTTGCCCTATTCGGGATTAGTCATATTCTGTTTCTTACTGGATATACTAGAACAACCCTTTCTTCCTTTTTAGAAAAACTTGGAAATAAACTGTAAATTTAGAGAAAAGTTGCAAGGACTGTAAAGGAATATCCCATACTCTTTATCTAAATTCACACATTAATATTTTGCTCCGTTCACTTTAATATTTGTTCTTTTATCTACCTAAATATACAAGGACCTTTTCATAAGGCCTATTCAACTTCTATTTTTACCACCATCCAGCTCATAGATGACAATAGTTCATTTCATCTTTTCTGTAGGACATGGGGTTCTTCTGTTCCTGAAAACAGTCTCCAATTCAGAGGTGATGGTAGTATTTCACTAAATATTTATGTTATTTGGGGCACTTGGGTAGTTTAGTCGTTTAAGCGTCTATCTTTGGCTCAGGTCATGATCCCAGGGTCCTGGGATGGAGCCCCACATCATGCTCCCTGCTCAGTGGGGAGCCTGCTTCTCCCTCAGCCTACTGTTCTGCCTGCCTGTGCTCTGTCTCTCTCTTTGTGTCAAATAAAATATTTAAAAAAATATTTGTTATTGAAGTTTTGCCAGGACCTTTTACTTCTGATCCTTTCATCAATTACCCTTCAGTTTTATATGGATCTATCATCAGTTTAAGATGCTCCTGGTTTATTTGATTGGAGGTGATATTCATATGTTGGTGTCAGCTTCTGACTGACTACATTTATAACAGAACAAATTATAGTTATTTCTTTGCATACTTGAACTCTTGCCTTGCTCTTTGGGATCACCAAACAGTTTTATAGCTTTAGTACAAATACATGAATCAATCCATTCAACAAATGTTTATTAAGCATCTTATGCATTCTAGGCACTGTTCTTGTCATTGACCATATATAGTGGTGAAAAACCCGACAAAGTCCCTGCTGTGCTCAAGTTTACATCCTAGAGGGGTATATCAGTCAGCTGTCATTACAACAGTGCTGCATAATAAACCCTCCTGGTGTTCTAAGTAGCTTACAATAGCAGGTACTTATTCTTCTCACTCACAGGTCTGCAGATCAGATGAGGTTTGGCTGATCTTGACTGGGTTTGCCAGTGTTTGGCTGGGTGAAGCTGACGACCAGGTTTCAAGTCAAGTTGAGATTTCCATCACATGTCTTCACTATTCTGGGACAATCTGCCTACCTGAGGCACATTCTCCCCATGGTGGATGGCAGAAATATAAGAGATGTGAGTAGGAGTCTTTTAGGTCCTCAACTCAGGATTGTCACAGCCACCTCTGCTTACACCCCATGAACTACACTACACGCTATACATATACATATACATATACATATACATTTCACTGAGGTAGGAGGTTTTGCAGAATCACGTGGTGACAGTTTGGGCAGAAAAAAAATGATTCAAACTACCATGATGAAGGGTGGGAGAAAGGAAACAAATAAATATATATACCAAATATGAAGCAAGTTAATGACATAGAAAAGGAAGAGAAGGAGTAATCTCTTGGATATGATGGTCAGGGAAAGCTTTTCTGAAAAGGTGATATCTGAGCAGAGTCCTGAAAGAAGTGAAGGAACAAGATTTGTGGATTTCTGGGATACACTGTGGGAAGAGAGAACAGTAAATGAAAAGGCCCCAAGGTGGGAGCTTGCCTGAAGGGATCAAGGAATTGCAATGAATCCTGCATGACTAGAGTATAATGAGCAAGAGGGAAAGCAGTATAAAATGAAACCCATTCTTTTGTCAATAGATATTTAAGTTGTTTCTAATTTTTCACTGTAACAAAAAGTGCTAGACTGACTATCCTTATATGATGCCTCTTTATGTATATGATAAAATTTTTCTTTAGGATTAATATCTAGAGATGCAATTACTAAGTCATAGGGTGTACACCTATCTTTGAGTTTACTAAGCATTAAAAATTGCTTTCCAAAGCATTTTTCACCAGTGTACACTTCGACTGGCAGTGCATAAAATTCCATTTGCAGTTGGTAAAGTCAAACTTTTTAATATAAAAATAATCTTATTATGGTATTTGCACATTTTACTCTAACGTATTAATAGGGCTGTCATAGTATATTATTATAACATTTTATCATTGCGGTTTTATTTTATATTTCCCTAATTGCTGGTGAAGTTGAACTTTTTTTTTAACATTATTGCCATTTAAAAAAAAAGAAAAAATATTATTGCCATTTGGATTTCCTTTTGGAAACTGCTTAAATAGATCCTTTGTCAATTTTTATTTTGTGTTATTTGACTCTTTTTTCTTTACATAGAATTCCTCTATATATTCTGGATACTGACTCTTTGTCAGATATATAGAGATATGTATCTTCCTATGGGTGAGCATACTTCTTTGACTGTTGTTATATTTTGTATTACAGAAGTTTTAATTTTAAATTTGTCAAATTTATAAAGATTTTTCATTGTGGGTTATAAATTTTATTTATATTAAAAATGCCTGAGGGGAAAGAGCCCCGCATTAGGCTCTCTGCTCAGCAGGGAGCCTGCTTCCCCCCTCTCTCTGCCTGCCTCTCTGCCTACTTGTGATTTTCTCTCTGTCAAATAAATAAATAAAATCTTTAAAAAAAAAAAAAAGAAAAGTTATTGGGGAACAGAATGTCAAATTATCCCTTCACTGAGTACTTATTAATTTTATTTATTTTTTTAATATATTTTTTTAAGATTTTATTTATTTATTTGACAGAGAGACAGTAAGAGAGAGCATGAGAGAGAAGATCAGAGGGAGAAGCAGACTCCCCATGGAGCAGGGAGCCTGATGTGGGACTTGATCACAGGACTCTGGGATCATGACCTGAGCTGAAGGCAGCTATCTAACCAACTGAGCCACCCAAGTGCCCCAGTACTTATTAATTTTAAAGGGGAAAATGTACAATAGAACGATTTGGCAATCACAATTGTAACTAAGTAGTTAAGCTTGGCATCATCAATAGAAGGTTAGCTTAACATCACATACTTCATGATGTAGAACAGGGGGAGGTGTGTACCAACATCTGTAAGGAGTTTTTGCTAGAAATGTTTGACTTGAGTTTAATGATAGTCCCACAAAACAGGAATGTGGGGCATTCTAAAAGACAACTGACCCAAACTATTCAAGGGTTTAATGTCGTGAAGAACAGAGGGAGGTGATAGGATTGTTCTAGCTGAAGGAGACTACAGACATACAACAGACATAAAACAGATGAAATTCACTGATTCTGAATTTTCTCTAAATTTTAAGTAAAAATTTTTTATTTATTTGAGAGATAGAAAAAGAGAGAGAGAGAGAGAGAGAATATGAGTGTGGGGAAGGGTAGAGAGAAAAGCAGACTCCCTGCTGAGCAGGGAGCCTGATGGGGGACTATATTTTAGAACTTGCTTGACATTCTCCATAAATAAATAAAAACAAAAACAAAACAAAAAATTGTCAATCTTTGTTTGGAATTGCATTGAATCCACAGATTTATTTAGAGAGTTGATATCTTAATATTTCAAAATGTTAAGTAGACACTGATAGGATTACAAAAAAAAATGGGAAAAGTCTAAAACCATCATGGGAGATTTGAACATAGAGAAACCCACAAATAAAGAGTAGTAAAGAAGCAGAAACATTTTTGTATCTTTTTAAATATTTTATTTACTTGTCAGAGAGAGAGAGAGAGGGCACAAACAGGGGGAGCAGCAGGATAAGGAGCAGCAGGCTCCCTACCGAGCAAGAAGCCTGATGTGGGACTCCATCCCAGGACCCTGGGATTATGACCCGAGCCAAAGGCAGACACAACCAACTGAGCCACCCGGGCATCCCAAAACAGAAATATTTTTAAAGATTTATTAAAAGTCCAGCTATTAACATACAGTACAACACTAGTTTCCGGTGTACAATATAATGACTAAACACTTCCACACATTGCCTACTGCTCATCACAAGTGCATTCCTTAATCCCTATCACCTATTTCACCCATCCACCGCCCCCCACCGCTAACCATCAGTTTGTTCTCTGTAGCAGTTATGGGTCTGTTTCTTGGTTTGCCTCTCTCTCTTTTCCCCCTTTGCTCATTTGTTTTATTTCTTAAATTCCACATATGAGTGAAATCATATGGTATTTGTCTTTCTCTGACTCATTTCACTTAGCATTATTCTGTCTAGCTCCATCCATGTCATTGCAAATGGCAGGATTTCATTCCTTTTTATGGCCACATTGTATATATGTATATACCACATCTTTTTTCTCCATTCATCAGTCAATGGGCACTTGGGCTGTTTTCATAATTTGGCTATTATAGATAATGCTACTATAAACATTGGGGTGCATGTATCCCTTTGAATTAGTATTTCTGTATCCTTTGGGTAAATAGCTACAGTACAATTGCTGGATCATAGGATAGTTCCATTTTTAACTTTTTGAGGAAACTCCATACTGTTTTCCACAGTGATTACACCAATTTACATTACCACCAACAGTGCAAGAGTGTTCTCCTTGCTCTACATCATTCTCTCCAACACCTGTGGTTTCTTGTCTTGATTTTAGCCATTCTGACAGGTGTGAGGTTATATCTCATTGCAGTTTTGATTTGCATTTAACTGATGATCGGTGATGTTGAACATGTTCATGTGTCTATTGGCCGTCTGTATGTCTTCTTTGGCAAAATGTCTGTTCATGTCTTCGACCCATTTCTAAATTGGATTATTCATTTTTTGGGTGTTGAATTTTCCAAGTTTCTTGCATATTTTGGATACTAACCATTTATCAGATATGGCATTTGCAAATAGCTTCTCGCACTCTCTAAGTTGTCTTTTAGCATTGTCTATTGTCTCCTGCACTGTGAAGAAGGTTTCTATCTTGATGAAGTCCCAGTAGTTTATTTTTGCTTTTGTTTCCCTTGCTTAGGAGACATATCTAGAAAGACGTTGCCATGGCCATTGTCAAAGAAGTTACTACCTGTGTCCTCTTCTAGGATTTTTATGGTTTTCTGTCTCACATTTAGGTCTTTAGTCCACTTTGATTTATTTACTTTTATTTTAGAGAGAGTGGGAGTGGGGCAGGAGAAGAGGGAGAGAGAGAATCTCAAGCAGACCCCCCACTGAGCACAGATCCTGACATGGGGCTTGATCTCACAACACTGAGGCCATGACCTGAGCCGAAATCAAGAGTCAGATGCTTATCTAAATGAGCCATTCATGCCCTCTTTAATACATCTTGAATTTATTTTTGTATGTGGTGTAAGAAAGTGGTCCAGTTTCATTGTTTTGCATGCTGCTGTCCCAATTTTCTCAACACCATTTGTTGAAGAGACTTTTTCTCAGGGAATATTTCTTCCTGCTTTGTCAAAGACCATGCAGTTATGGATTCATTTTTCACGTTTCTATTCTGTTCCATTGGTCTATGTGACTATTTTTGTGCAAATATCATACTGCTTTGATTACAGCTTTGTAATATAACTTGAAGTCTAGAATTGTTATGCCTCCAGCTTTTCTTTTTTTCTTTTTTAAAAGATTTTATTTATTTGTTAGAGAGAGAGAGAAGCACAAGCAGGGGTAGAGGTAGGCAGGGGGAGGAGCAGGCTTCCCACTGAGCAGGGAGCCCAATGTGGGACTTGATCCCAGGACCATGGGATCATGACCTGAGCTGAAGGCAGATACTTAACTGACTGAGCCATCCCCAAGTCCCAAGCAAATCTTTGGCTTTTTCACAATTGCTTTTGCTATTTGGGGTCTTTGGTAGTTCCACACAAGTTTTAGGATTGTTCTAGTTCTGTGAAAAATGCTATTGGTATTTTGATAAGGATTTCATTTAATATGTAATTTTTTGTATAGTACAGACATTTAAAAAATATTTTTTCTTCTAATCCATGAGCATGGAATATCTTTCCATTTCTTCATGTCATCTTCAATTTCTTTCATCAGTGTTTTATAGTACAGGTCTTTTACCTCTTTGGTTATGTTTATTCCTAGATATTGTTTTTGGTGCAGTTGTAAGTGGGATCAATTCCTTAATTTCTCCTGCTGCTTCATTATTGGTATATAGAAATGCAACAGATTTCTGTATGTTCATTTTGCATCCTGCAACTTTACTGAATTCGTGTATCAGTTCTAGCAATTTTTTGGTTGCACCTTTTGGGTTTTCTGTATATAGTATCACATCATCTGCAAATAGTTAAAGTTTTACTTCTTCTTTGCTGATTTGGATACATCTTATTTCTTTTCATTGTCTGACTGCTGAGGCTAGGACTTACAGTACTGTATTAAGTAACAGTGGTGGAAGTGGATGTCCTTGTTTTGTTACTGATCTTAGGGGAAAACTCTAAGTTTTCCCTATTTAGGATGATATTAACTGTGGGTTTCTCATATATGGCCTTTATTATGTTATATACGTTACATGTTTCCTCTAAATCTACTTTGTTGAGGGCTTTTCATCATGAATGGTTGTTGTATTTTGTTGAATGCTTTTTCTGCATCTATTGAAATGATCATAAGGTTCTTATCCATTCTTTTATTTATGTGGTGTATCCTGTTGATTGATTTGTGAATACTGAACCACCTTGCAATCCAGGAATAAATCTCCTTAAAACCCCACTTACATCTGCAATCCTTGTTGATTTTCTGTCTAGATGATCTGCCTACTTGTGATCTCTGTGAAAATAAATAAATAAAATCTTAAAAAAAAAAAACAAAAAGAACAGTAGGCAGAGAGGCAGGCAGAGAGTTGGGGGGAGGCAGGCTCCTCCCTGAGCAGAAAGCTCAATGCAGGGCACAATCGCAGGACCTCAGGATCATGACCTGAGCTGAAGATAGAGGCTTAACCCACTGAGCCACCCAGGCACCCTGAAACTGTTCTTGTTTTATTTCCATATATTTTTGTTTCATAGTTTGGAGTCTTTTTTTTTTGTAATCTATGATTCTGTCATATATTTCTTTATGTATCCTAAGAATACTTAAAGCCTCTATCATACTATACTGCAAATTAATCTGAAATGAATTAATATTTTGATTGTTGACTTTGAATTTTTTTCTTAATAGTTCTTTACATGTTTGGAATTCCTATTTGCAAGCACACAAATTTTTTTGTTGCCTTTTTCCTTTCTTTTTTTCCTCTCCCTTTATGCTCATTCAATTGAATGGTGTTGGGGTTTCCTTACTTTAGCCAAGTGCCCCAGTCCAGAATCAGTTCTCATAATATGGTATTTCAGATTTCCTGTTCTGCTATGTTGTCAGGGAATATCACACACCTGGTTATGAAACAATGGGTTTCTTGGTTAAGCAAGATTGTGGTTGTGTCCTTTTACCTCTTCAAAGATGTGGTTCCAAGTAAGCTACAGCCCCGGTCAGGGCTTGGTGGCTTTCCATAAGTCCCAAGTTTGAGCTAGAATGGTAAACTTACCTCTAGTCCATGTCTTGAGATGTACTTTAACTCTTTTCGCTCTACAGGAGCTATCTTCCTGTTCACTTCCGCTAGCTTTAGGACTTAGAGCCCATTAAATCCATGGCTTAAGTCAAATCACAGGCTTGTGTTTGGGTCATTTTTCTGGTTTGTGAAAATGCTTGTCTTGTTTTAATCGGACTACACTTCTCAATCTCTCATCTCTCTCCCTCCTTTCTTCTCCCACCCCCTGCCTCCCTTTCCCACCCCCTTTCCCTCTCCCCTCCACTTTATCTATCATGCAATGTGTTTCTAGTAGAGGGAAGATATCAGAAGGGTGATTTACTGAGCTATCTTACTGGAAACTCAACTAAGCTTTTAAAGGAATTCTCTACAAGCAAAGAGAGAAAGAAGAAAATAGAGCATTCAGCTTCTAAAGGAGCAATGAAAGGTTGTCTCTTTCTTATAAGATAATGATCTTGCAAATTAGAAAGCTTAGTTACAAGTACTACCCATTCCCTGCTAAAAGTCACAGACTTTATGGTTACTTTCTCCTCCTCGTTGTCCTCCTCCTCCTCCTCCTTCTTCCTCTTCTTTTTATTTTTTAAAAAGAGGTTTCTTTCTTTCTTCCTTTCTTTCTTTCTAAAGAACATTTATTTATTTGTTTATTTGAAAGAGGGAGAGAGAGAGCACAAGCAAGGGGAGCAGCAGACAGAGGGAGAAGGAGGTTCCCCAAGGAGCAGGAGACTGACACGGGGCTTACTTCCAGGACCCCAGGATCATGACCAGAGCTGAAAGCAGTCGCTTAACCAACCGAGCCACCCAGGTGCCCCTATGCTTATCTTCTTATAATCTAGCATCTTCCACTCTCAGACCTACTTCCTTCTTCTCATCCCACTTAAAACTTCCATCTCCTCGAGAGTCATGAACACTTAGCTCTCTTGTCAGTTTAGTCCTACAAGTAAAGTATTCAAACTGAATTATAAACAAAGCTTGTGACCTTAATAAACTCTTCATCAGTCAATGTGTGGGGTATACTTAGTGAATGGGGGTGTGGGAGGAAGGGGAGCTGGACTTCAAAAGATATATGTTCTTGCAAAGGCTCTGGAATTGCCTGAGGAGCCTCTGAAATGAGGCCCCTTGAAGTAAGGAGACACAGGTCATTTTGCTGTAACTAAGGTCACCTGCTAGGAAGAGGAGCCAACATGGAGAAAGAGTTTTCTAAGACAGGGTCAAAGTGCAGTGCCAGTATATATGTATTTGCATGTGTGTCTCTAAGGAGGGTGCACACATGCATGTGCTGCTAAACTCTTATCCTTATGAATAAAAGCTAAAATATTAATCTAGGGCGCCTGGGTGGCTCAGTCGGCTAAGTGTCTGCCTTTGGCTCAGGTCATGATCCCAGGGTCCTAGGATTGAGTACCGCATTGGGCTCCCCGCTCAGTGGGGAGCCTGCCCCTCCCCACCATGCTCTCTCTCTCTCTCTCTCAAATTAATATGTAAATAAAATCTTTTCTAAAAAGATTTTATTTATTTATTTGACAGACAGAGATCACAAGTAGGCAGAGAGGCAGGCAGAGAGAGAGGAAGAAGCAGGCTCCCCACCAAGCAGAGAGCCCAATGTGGGACTTGATCCCAGGACCCTGGGATCATGACCTGAGCCAAAGGCAGAGGCTTTAACCCACTGAGCCACCCAGGCGCCCCTCTAAATAAAATCTTTTAAAAATTTTAATTTAATGGGCTTTCGGTTGCCATGTAGAAATGTTTGTGTATTCCTGATCAGGGACCAGGATTACAAAAACTACATCAATTGTAAGAACCACTTAAGTAAAATTCTCTTTTAAAAACAAGCAAACAAAAAAAGAACTACGTAATTGCTCCATGTCTGCTATGTTTGTTTTCTACAAAGGTTACCAATAAATCTCTAAATTAAACCGAAAGGACCCAAAAGCTTATCTTTAAGAGTGGCAAGGGGTGAAACTGGGCGTTTTAGTCCATTCCATTGCCAGATTTGGGGAGGAGAAGTATGGAACCTGAACCAGTAGAGTCATAATAATAGCTTCTAAAGGAATAAAGGACAAAATTAATGTCAGAGACTTTCTGCATGGAATCTGGTTTGGGTTTGAAAAGGATCTTTAACCATCCAAAGACTTACGCAGTGGCCTGAAATCATTGGCAGCCCCCCTCACTTAGTTTTACAGGGTATATAAAACATGGGGGAAAAAAAATCTTTCAACTTGGTTCACATATATATGTAGGCTGAAGAGAGTCCTTCAGCATCATCTGGCTCATTAAAACAAAATTGATGCCCAAGGAATCGAAAGAGTCACAGGCCTATGAAGAATCTGATGGAGTCTGTGGCTTTCTTCACAGAAAAGTGCATACATAAATTCTGTGTAGAATTTCAGAGAGCTTGTGGGGGGTCTGGTTAAGATCTTTTCCTACCTAGGGAGAAGCAGTGGGTTCATGTAATAAGACTGTAAGGGTTTCAAATTACCAATCCTCATAGGAAATGGATCTCACGGATTCCCCAGAGCCTACCCCCTACTCAAGCACCCTTCAGCTTCTTTGGATGGTAGGTATTATCTCCACCGGTATTCATTCCATTGTTTGCAATTCAGATTCAACAATATTAACTAAATGTCTCCACCCTGAGTGTGCTCAAGGCCACACACAAAAAGAAAATTTCAAGTATAATTAGGTGGCATCTTTCTTCATGAATCATTCTGGTCTGTAAGATCCCTGATGCCCAAAAAAGATCTCTGATCTACACACTAGTTTCTTTCTTCAGGATCCTAATCACTGCTAGTTTCTTTCTTCAGGATCCTAATCACTGCTAGTTTCTTTCCTTCAGGATCCTAATCACTGCTGTATTCTCTTAGAAATTTTTTCTTAAGTAAACTTCTATTATTTTCTTTATGACTATAATATATATATTTTAGATCCAGTGCACACAAAACACATTTCAGCAGGTTTAATGCTTTCTCCTTCAGTAACGTGGACATGATATTAGGAGAGTTTCCTAGAATCTGCACCATCATTTCCAGTTCAGCCTCTCCTCCGTTTTTAAGACAAGTAGTAGTTGGGTTTTCCTATCACCATGACTGTTCTGACTCTGATTCTGGGGTTGTTTTCTCTTCCTCAATTGTAGATTCCATATCAGACCTTAAACTTTCATCTTCATCAGGTACTACTGTAGTCACTGGGCCAACCCCCAGCCTTGACTGCTCTTTGGGAACTGCACTGACATTTCGATCAAGGGAAGGAAGTCTGAAAGTTATGTGGTTGAGGAAGGAGATGATCCCTAGAGGAGAAGAATTTGAGGTGAGTTTCAAAACAGAGATAGTCTTTTGACTTTTAAAATTCTTACTCATGCTTTCCTCAGTTCTAAGAGCCAACCCTCCTCTCCCTCAGCAGTTTCTTTATCCTCCTGTGCTCTCATTGCAATACAGTATTTCTTACATTGTAAAGACAAAGCTTGAACCTCCTGGATTCAATGATAGTTGATAGTTCCACAACTTTCTGTAAAATCTCAGGCAAGTTGCTCAACCTGTGCATGCCTTAGTTAATGGTAGAACAGGTTGCTAAATCTAGGTTTCCAGACTCCAAAATCCATGATTTCCTCACCATATCATGCTGCTTCTCCATGTATGAATGTTCTAAATAGGAACAGTCAGTGCTTCTATTTCTCCCAGACTCTACCTCCCTTTCAGGAAGGGACTTCCTCTTCCATCCTTCTTGCATTAGGCAGGGGAATGACTCACCAGAAAACGTGTATAAGAAGTCACTCCACCAATTAATATGATAGGCCCATAGGAAATCAGGCTCCAAGGCATCCTTAGCATGCCAGTGAACCTGTGCCAGAAATAGGACGAGGCAGAGGAGCAGGGAGATGGCTAGGACCAGAAGAAAAGATGTCACAATGCATCAGTGTCTTTAGTCTGCCTTGACCATCACCCCCAACTCTCCTTCTGCTTCCAGATGCCGTATGTATGGCAGAATTTAAACTTAAGGATTGACCAAGACGCGAAAGAGAAAGGGGCTTCTACCTCTCCCTTGGGCTAAGTCAGCTTGCGGTGTGTTTTATATAGTAAAACAGGGCAGGTAACTGGCAACTGGGTATGAGACTAAAGAAGAGGAAAGGGACAAGAAAAAGAGGAGGAAAGCCCCACCAGGAAACTTGGTTTGTTTGACATTTTCACCCTAGTATTACCTTGCCAATCTAGGTCTGTACCTGCAATGAAGCTGAGCATGGAGACCTTCAGATCCAAGTTGGTGATTAAGCCTCCTCTTCTGGGCAGGCAAGAGCTGATGAGCCAGGCAAGGGCAACGACTATGGAGAAGAGAGAGATGAGGAAGAAAGCCCTGGAAATTTGAAGGTAATCTGCCAAGAAGGAGGAGAAAGGGAAGGCTTGGTTAGTCCAGCTGGGAACCTCTCTTAAGAAAACCAGACAGAGGCTTAGAGAAGGGTGTGAGGACTAAGGAGGATGAAGCAGAGTTCTCCATGTGGCAACGAGGGCAAAGTAAGGATTTTATTTCCCAGTTTTTCATTGATAACTATAATTATTTCCTGTGAAGGTAAAGCCTTTATTGTAGAGCCGAAGATGATATACAAATAGTTCTGGTTGCATTAACCCATTTAACTTAGATGTAAACTAGCTTTTTTTTTTTTTTTAAAGATTTTATTCACTTGTTTGACAGAGAGAGTGATCACAAGTAGGCAGAGAAAGAGGGGGAAGCAGGCTCCCCACAGAGCAGAGAGTCTGATGCGGGGCTCAATCCCAGGACCCCGAGATCATGACCTGAGCCGAAGGTGGAGGCTTAACCCACTAAGCCACCCAGGCGCCCCTGTAAACTAGTTCCAAAGAGATGTGACTCTAACATCACGGCATAGATTAAAACATTTTCTTATTCCTAATTCTAATTCTAAAAGTAATACGTGTTCAATATAAGCATTGGAAAGGCTGAAAAATACCAAGAAGCAGGAAGAAAAACAGCTACAATCCCACTACTAAGGGCAGCTACTATTAGCATTTTATATATTTTTTTCCAGTATTTTTCTATCCTCTGTACATAGTGGATACGATACTAAAAATCAAGTGATTTTTTTTCCTTAAGATTCTTAGGTAAGATTTTCCCCCCAAATCACCTGTTGTTAACATCATTTTTAATTTTATTTAATTTATCATATTAACATGTTTCACTTAATTATTTAACCATTGTTGAACTTGTAGTTCATTTCTATTTGTTTTTTCTCTTTTAAATATATCTGACTTGCATGTGCCTTGTCAGCCTATGACTACAAAATGAAGTCCTATTTACTTAAACTCCCATACTGTAATAATTTCAAGCTTGAATTTACTGCATTGCAGGAATTTAACATCCTAAAAATATCTTCTATTTGCTTTTTTCTTTTTCCCCTGAGAGTTCCTCAAGACCCTTCCTTGCAGTTGCTCAGAGAGAGGTCTGCTAAAAAGGTCTTTAGCTCCAAAGCCCTTACCCAAGCACCATAACACTTCTTCCCTCACCTCCTGGCTCAAGATCTCTGCTTTCTGCAGACCAGATGTTGGTAAGAGAGAAGAAGGGGCATGCCCCAAATTACTTTTTGCTACAACCTCCCTAATATGAAACAGATCCTTCCCTTGACTTCCACAGCAATTTTTTAAGATACATGCACCCCAGTGTTTATAGCATTATCTACCAATAGCCAAATTATGGAAACAGCCCATGTCCATTGATTGATGAATGGATAAAGAAGATGTGATCTAGATATATAGATATATACACACATCTATCCATATCTCTATTGTGTCTACATATCTATATCTGTGTTGCTACATCCATCTGTTGTGGACTATCAGTCAGCCATAAAAAACAATGAAATCTTGCCATCTGCAATGACATGGATGAATCTAGAAAGTATAATGCTAAGTGAAATAAGTCAGAGAAAAGACAAATACCACATGATTTCACTCATATATAGAATGGAGGAAACAAAACAAATGAGCAAAGAGAAAAAAGAGAGAGGGGGGCAAACCAAGAAACAGACTCTTAACTCTAGAACACAAACTGATGGTTACCAGAGGGGAGGTGATTGGGGGTGGGGGATGGTGAAATAGGTGATGGGGACTAAGGAGGGTACGTGTTGTGATAAACGCTGGGTGCTGTAGGGAGGTGTTGAATCACCATATTGGACACCTGAAACTAATATAACACCGTATGTTAACTATCTGTAATTTAAATAAAAGCCTTTTAAAAAAGAAATAAAGGATAACACACAATTGCAAGGAAATAAAGCTCTTCTGAGATGCTACAGATCCTACAATCTCTTCAATATCCTTTAGAAGGTGCCTCCTTGTCTAGCTTCATTCCTGTCTCAAGGTAGCAGGGGCCAGCTCGTCTCTACCACCGAAAATTCTCTAAGGACTTCTATGCCTGAGAATCCTAGTTCAGCTTCCAACTAACCAAGAGAGAAGAAAATATATTAAAGCTTATCCCAGATTAAGATCTGCCTCTTAAGTCTCATTTTCTTCTCTAGAACTCACCCCTTACTAACATCATTGATAATAGTAAAGTCAATGAAGGGAAACCACATGCCTACCCACAGAGGTGAGTTGTTCTGTGGCCAAAACAAGTTAGCCACATTAAAACAAGATAACTCGGGGTGTCTGGGGGGGTCAGTCATTTAAGCATCTGCCTTCAGTCATGATCTCAGGGTCCTGGGATTGAGCCCTGCATCAGGGTCCCTGCTTAGCGGAGAGCCTCCTTCTCCCTCACCTTCTGCCTGCTGCTCTGCCTACTTGTGTTCTCTATCTCTGTCAGATAAATAAATAAAATCTTTTTAAAAAATGATAACCCAAGAGCAACGCATTTCCTGAAACCTGGGTCACACAGAATTAGCAAGATATGTAGCCAGTCAGAACCATCAGCCTGCTTTTAGCTGCATGAAGCCCAGTGTGATAGGCATCGTTCCTGGTATTTAGCCCACAGTCCCCCACAGGACCTAGAAGCCCTTGCCTATAGCCCTGGCCCTTTGCCTGCAGTCCCCCAACCATAGCTAATTGGAAAAAGGAAGGAACTCTGACCTATGTTGGATTAATTTTATTCTTATGCTTGGGAATTTGGATTTGAGACTGATTGATGCCACTTTACTCATATATAGAACTTTGCTTTCTTGAACCAAGAAGATAGATACATTGCCACTGAAACAGTGATATCACTTTTTGTGCATTTGCATACTAGTAAACAGGAAAAACTGAGCTGTAGTGATAAAGCAAAGCATAAACAAAGATGAGCGTCAAAGCATCTCTAAAGAGACTGAGTGGTAGGCTTGATTTTTCTTCGTGAGATCCCAGTCTCTTCTGGAATCTCCTAAGGGACAACAAACTTCCTGCCTTTGGGAATCTATGAGATTCTTCCGAATCTTCATAAATAGGTTCACTCTGTAGCTTATGCTAGTACAAGTGAAATACAACATGAAAGTGTACTAAGATACCTAGTCCAAGTCCTAAGACATGTTACAGTCTAGTCTTTCTTCCATCAATGAGGGGAAGACTTGCCTTCATGTTCTTACAATCTTCTCTTAGATCCTCATCTCCTGAAACTACATAAACAAGATCACTCACACCCCCAAAGGAACAACTGAAGAGTTACATCATAGAATAGTCTCACTTCCCAAGGAAGCAAGTCAACTAGTTATAATCATACAAAACTAATTATCTGACCAAACTAAACACTTGGCTCCATTATATAAAATGGGTGTATTTGTTTAACTTCATAGTTTTTTTTAATTCACTGAGCAAAATAAAAGAAACATCCTAGAGCTGAGTTTGAGCCTCCATCTCCTCTAAGACCAAAAGCCACCAGCTTTTAAACATCAGTTTTTACAGCAGCTTACTTGACAAAGTTTCAAAGATCTTAGGACCTAAGTTATAAAAGGCACTACTTTTTGGTAAGACGCTTTGGTCCAGTGAAAGAGAAGTGTCCTAGATATAAGAAACACCCACCTAGGTCATCTGTATCCAAACATTTCTGAAGATTTCCTTAGTCATATTCTTGGATGTGAACTTGGGTGCAGAAAAAGCAAGGCAAACATCCCAGTTTACTGAAGGCAATGAAGCTAACGCCTTGGGAAGAAAGGGGATGTCAATTTCAATTTGGAGAGGAAGAAATCTGAATGTTTGAAAAGCTTACTAAGATCCTCGGTAGGGCCCTCAGGGTCATCACAGTCAGTGATTCTGTACTTCAGAGCACCATCAGGTAGGACATAAAAGCTACTGGAAGGAATACGACCCTACCAGAAACCAGTAACGATTCTCAGCGAACTGAGAACACTCACCATTTGGCGGTTTGTAACTGGTGGGCAGGATCTCCTACTGTTATGAAAGTAAAACTTTGTCCTGGAGGTTCTGGAAGGTGAGAGGGGCAGGGCTATACATCACCTTGCTCTTGCTCTAACAAATAAGCTTCGTTAACACTAGATGCTCTTTTCCTTTATAGGTGTTGACACTCTGGAAGGAATCAGTGGAGGAAGCCAAGATGACATGAGAAGGAAGAAGCATAGGAGAGAAGCCAAGCACCTGGCACTCCGCTGTATAAAAGAGATTTGGGGGGTGGGATTCCTCTCACTGCATCCTAAGTCCTTCAGCAAAAATCAAAGCCAGGATAGGGAGGTAGTGCTCCGAAAGAGTCAGGATCCTTTTAACATGAAGGAGCTAAGACTGAGTAAGTGGAGGTGGGGTGTGGATATGGATAAAGAAGGTACTGCTGAGGAATTGACCCATTTATTTAGCCAAATATAACCTCCACGCTGTTGACATCACACCTTCATTCCAACCACACAAAGGTGAGACAAAACCTCCCCAGACTCAAGGAAAAGAAGGTGGTTTGGGAATGAAAAAAGTCGTGGATGGGGATCAGCACCATGGAGAGGAGGCTGTGAAACTGGCTGAGGATTCAGGTTCCCTGGTAACCCCATTGGAGTGTCAGAATCAAGCATCCCCACCCAGCTTGGCTGTGTCTCATGTGCAGTGGTTCCCAGGCCCTGGCTCTGGAGGCCCCAGTGCTTTGACTAAAATACCTACCCTGCTTCCCTACAGTCCTCCAGATGGTTCAAGTTACCCTCTGCGCCAAAACATTCCTTTACGCCACGTTCTGATCTCACCTGTGCTATAGGAGAGTTAAGAGAAGGGTCTGTTCCACACTTGAGACTTAGGAATAAAAGTGAAGAATGGTGTCTACTACTCCCCACCCCTTTCCCATTCCATTATCAACTATAGCAGAGAAGCCATCAGTCATCTAGAACCAGGTCAAGTCAGAGCCAGAGCCACAGTGGGACACAAGACCAGGAGCACACATATTCCTGAGAACACCTGAGAGAGTCCCCATGAAACTCAGAAATGACAGGTTTACCATAATAAAGGGGGCTAAATTCTCACTGTCAGTAGGTAAAAATTCAAAATTCTCGAATTTGGATAATAATGTTTGGGGCAATGATAATATATTGTCACAGGTTGATGAGACCTGGACATACCCATTACATTTGGGGAATTCATTATGAGCTCTGTATTGCAGACTACTTACTTAGAATTGGGACTAGTGAACATTGGAAATAGGGTAGATACTTGACTTATAATTGTGTACTTAAAGGACTCAGTTGACCTTCTCTAAATCATTAACAGTTGGACTCAGGTGAATTCCAGGCTGCAAGAAATAAACTATTTGCTGTTGTGGCAAATTCCAAGATTTTTAAAAAAGATTTTATTTATTTGACAGAGAAAGAGAGAGAGAGAGAGAGAGAGAAAACAAGCACATGCAGGGGGAGTGGCAGGTAGGGGAGCAGCAGGCTCCCTGCTGAGCAAGGGGCCTGATGTGGGGCTCAACCCCAGGACCATGGCATCATGACCTGAGTCAAAGGGCAGTTGCTTAACTGGCTGAGCCACCCAGATGCCCCCAAATTCCAAGATTCTGACTCATTAAACATTAAAATAATAATCTCAAGTCCTGAATTTTAGCCTGGGCACAATTACATACATATGATTGCAGCTCAATTTTTATGTCTATATCTTCTACTCCTTTTATGCCTGTATCTTACACTCATGAATTCCTAGAATTTCTCTAGAAATGGAATTCGTGAGTGTAAATCTCTGGATACACATAATCATATTGCTTTGGTTATACCCACTTATGGTCCTCAGTATTGTGTATCATTTAAAAATCTCTGCTAATGTCATGTTTAAAAAATCCTATCTCATTGTTCATTTGATTTGCCTTTCTTTAATGATCGATTAAGGTTAAATGATTTTTCCTATGTTTATTAGACATTTTTAGTGTCTGTTCTCTGAACTGTTTATTAAGAATTTATTTATTGGGGGTATTCACCTTTTTATTAATAATGTGTTTTTTTAAATATCAATAACATTTAGCCTTTTATCTTTCATATTTGTTGCAAATATTTTCCCTAGTTTTTCTATGAAGCTGAAGAATGCAATTGAATTATCTGCTTGCCTTTGATTTTAGTTTCATCTCAAGATCTTGCTCCTTAGCTCCACATAGCGTTGATGCTCTAGCTCAGGGTGGAGCCTAAGTGCAACCCCCAACCCCACCTCCAGCATCTGGGGCCCCTGCTTGTCTGACAAGGAGACATAAATGCTTCTTTAATGCATGTTTTCTTTCACAATACCTGTTTCTCTGTGTAAATGTATTTTTTGAGGATGATGGGGAAACTGTTTAGTGTAGTTATGTCTTTCCTCTAAGTTTTGGTTCTGATTTAAAAACTTAGAGGGACGCCTAGGTGGCTCAGTTGTTAAGCATCTGCCTTCAGCTCATGTCATGATCCCAGGGTCCTGGGATCGAGCCTCACATCGGGCTCCCTGCTCAGTGGGAAGTCTGCTTCTCCCTCTCTCACTCTCCCTGCCTGTGTTCCGTCTCTCTCTGTCAAATAAATAAATAAAATAAAATAAAAACCTCATGCATATAGTATCTTCTGGACCTATAAACTTACTTTTAAATGTTTTGTATTGCATTTTTTAAAAAAATGTTATTTATTTATTTGACAGACAGAGATCACAAGTAGGCAGAGAGGCAGACAGAGAGAGAGAGAGAAAGAGAGAGAGAGGAGGAAGCAGGCTCCCTGGAGAGCAGAGAGCATGATGTGGGGCTCGATCCCAGGACCCTGGGATCATGACCTGAGCCGAAGGCAGAGGCTTTAACCCATGAGCCACCCAGGCGCCCCTTGTATTGCATTTTTAGATTTACCTAAATTCACATAAAATTTGACGTTAATAACTTATTTTAAATAGCTAGCATTTGTTATACTGCATATTTGACATGCATTTGTATTCCCTTCTACTGTTAGCAGAAGAACAAATTGACCTTAGAAGTTAAATCTGGGGCGCCTAGGTGGCTCAGTCGGTGAAGAATCTGCCTTCACCTCAGGTCATTGATCTCAGGATTCTAGGATTGAGCCCCGCATGGGGCTCCATGCTCAGTGGTGAGTCTGCTTCTCCTTCCCCCTACTTGTGCTCTCTCTCTCTCATACTCTCTCTCTCAAATAAATAAAATCTTAAAGAAAAAAATTTTTTTTTAAGATTTTTATCTATTTATTTGATAGACAGAGAGAGATCACAAGTAGGCAGAAGGCTGGCAGAGAGAGAGAGAGGGAAGCAGGCTCCCCGCTGAGCAGAGAGCCCGATGTGGAGCTTGATCCCAGGACCCTGAGATCATGACCTGAGCTGAAGGCAGAGGCTTAAACCACTGAGCCACCCAGGCGCCCCAAAAGAAAAAATTTTTTAAAGTTAAATCTGATGGAGGCTGAGACATTTCACTTTGTTTCCCAATTCTGATCAATTACTTGTATTTCTACAACCACATTAGAATACTCACCACATTGCTTCGCAGTGACCGCTTATAAAGGCCCAGAGAGTTCTTCCCAGAGACTAAAGAGAGTATCAGCTACTAAGCTGGGAGAGGAAGCAACCAGGAGTCAGAGGGAGAAAGGGTACACTGAGAACACCTAGGAAAAGCATGGCTACATTCACAATTTGCCTGAGACCGGTCTTGGACTCAAAGAGGTGAGGGTAAAGAGATCTTGAAGGAGGAGAGACGAAGAGCCAACATGGCTGAAAGCTCTGGGAACTGTGGGGCCTGGTTCGGTGGCACTCACAGGGTGGTTTGGGTGTGCCGCTCCAGCACAGTTCATGGCTGCATGAGATCCAGAGTCCTGCGTAGAGCTCAAAGCCATTCTTGATCACCAGGAATTGCACCCAGCTCAGTGGGGTTGAGCAGATCAACATTAGGAGACCAAAACCACACAGGCTGCCACAGAACATTCGGATGTAGATGTGTGTCTGATCCACATGCTGCTGCCGCCTCTGGGGTGGCATCGTGACATTCAGATGTTTGCTGACGGGGAGGGTAGGCTATAAGGATGAGGGAAATATTGCCTACCAAAAAGATCACCCTTGATCCCCAGGGTCTCCAACTCATCTCTCCCTTAAGGATCCCCATGTGGGTTTGATCTGTGGATGTCTCTCCCTACCCAGGGTGATCTTTTCTCTATCTTTAGGACACTCCGTCTAGGCCCGCCTTTAAGTAAGTCCTCTTCCTCCCGTCTGACCTACAATTAGGTACCTCCTCACCCTTTGGTATTTCCGGTTCCCCTGAATTTTGGGAGCCTTGGGATTATGGAAGGTCAAGACTAAATTTTGCCTCTTCTCCATCTTGGCAGCCAGCTTGCTTTCTAACTGCCACGGAACTTGCCTCCGCCCCTCCCACACGCGCCGGCAGATTCCATGTCTGTTTTGCATTCTGGGTCGGACTGGATCAGGAACAAATGATCCCATGTTAATCAGGTGCCTGTGTATCTGATGGGCCCCACCCTCCCTTTTCTGACCCCTTTTAGCTCCTTCATTAAATAAATCCATAAATATTCTGTTGGCAGTTACTGTGTGTCAGGATTTGTGCTAGGACCTGAACCAGAAAGATGAATGAGGCACAGCTTCCTAATAGCAAATAAAGATGTTAACTCAGATGTCTTTAGGACTCAGTAGTATGGGGTTAGAATTCAAGATTATGGGTAGCCTCGATGGCGTTCACACTCTTGCCCCTCTGCTAAGTGGAAGGCCGCTGGTGTGTCTCCGTAGGTTCAGAAGCCAGTGGGTCAGCCATGGCTGGGCATTCAGCATCCAGCCTTTTCTTCCTTTCTTGCTCCAGTTCCCATTCTTCAATGCCCTCTACTCATGAAGCCATTGAAGGGCGTTACACCCCTGCCTGCCGCTGCCAGTGCTGACAGGGCCCACTGTGAAAATGCCAGTCTCCCCAGCGCAGGGGGCTACCCGCCAGTGTGCTGAAAGCTACCATTCACAATCCTGCTTCAGGCTTGGGCTCTGTGTGAAAGCAAGGAGAATGGCCTTGCCCTGCTTCCAGAGGAGCTCAAAGTCTTCTTTTCAAACAACTCTCTCAGCGTTGGTCCTAACTCCTCCTCCCACAAGGGCTCAAAATTACTCCAAGATGCTGAACAGACGCCATCCTGTTCCCCATCCTGGACATTTATTCAAATAAATGCCCAGCTGCACTGCCAGCTCTTGTTTTCCATGAGCAGATAAATTCTGAGTCCTAAATTTGGGCTGAATCAGAATGCCCCATCACACTTTTCTCCTAGCATGCCTTCTCGCCCGCCCCAACCTGTCGAAACCTATACTTTATGTCAGCTGTGGGGGACAACTGGCACTTAGCTTGCTTATGTCCATGCTTTAGCATGAAGTCCTCTTTCTCCAAAAGTGTCATTTGACTCTCTGATTCCCGGTACTTAACCCAATGCCTGAAAAGAAAAGAATAGGAATGAATGAGCAACATATATATATATATATATATATATATATATATATATATATATATATATATGAAATTTATTTATTTGAGAGAAGGAGAGAGGGAGATCACAAGCAGGGGAGAAGGGTAGAAGGAGAAGCAGGCTCCCCTTGCTTGAGCAGGGAGAGCCTGATGTGGAACTCGATCTCAGGACCCTGGGATCATGACCTGAGCTGAAGGCAGATGCTTGACCGACTGAGCACCCCACAATATATTTTTATATAAAAGATAGAGGTTGGTACACAGGACAGCATGGTTAACATTGTCAGAGGAAAATTAGGGAGGGTTTACTGGAAGAGGTATTAGCTAGATTTCAAAGCAATTTTCCAGGTAACTGAGGTGACGGGACATTTGAGGTGAGGAGAATAGTATGTCTCAAGGCAGGAAGCCATGGACAGCATGAGGTTCTCGGGGCACTAGAAGCACTGGTTCTACTATGTACAAACTCCAAGGGGAGAGTTGAGGGCTTCAGATAGAGGCCAGAGCTAGATCATAAAAAGTCCAATTACATTGTGATGTTTCAATTAACGTGATATGCTAGCACTACTGGCTTGATTATAGGAAAGACTTTTCCATCTGCAGCAAACTGGCTTGCAAGGCATGACTATGAGCTGCAAACGCATGCCTAGGGAGCTAGACATAGGCATCGAATATGCAGGCCTGCATTTCAGTCCCCATTCTAGCACTTACTTAGTTCCAGCACTCACTGGCTAGATCCCTTGGGGCAATTTCCTTAACCTCACTGAACATCAGTTTCTTCTTCTCTAAAACCGGGTTAATAATCATTCCTGCCTCATAGAATTCTGTGACGATTAAATGAGATAATATGCACAAAGCTCTTAGCACAGCGCCTTAATATGTGCTCAGTAAATACTATTATTTTTAATTTTTTTAGTATTCTCTACATCTTGCGATCAAGAGTCACATGCTGCCCCAACTGAGCCAGCCACACTCATTTTTTTTTTTTAATTGTCTTTCCAAGTTTGCTGGAGCATGACCTTGGAACAGGCCATCCCGAGACAGATGAAATTCTAATGTTGATGGATAAAACATGTCACCCTAAACCAGAACATTACTGAAGAGAGGATATTGATGTAATGGGGGATAACAGGTTATTTTGTGACCAGTGTCTGATTGGTAAATGATGCAATTCTCAGCTATTGAAAGAACAGGTCGGGCACCACTGGACTCTAGGGCCTACTGAAAGGTTGGATGCTCTGGCCAACCAGGAACTTACTAGGGCCTATATGCATATGACAAAACAAGCATTTATGCATAACTGGGGGCTGTGTATCCTGCCATTTCCCCACTTTAAAAGGCAGTTTGGGGTCCCCAGCCTGTGCAGCAGCCACTGACCTGGAGCCTGTCGGGTCCAGGAGAAGCGTCTACTGCCAATCTGACACAATATGGAGCTGCAGAAACCAGATTATAGGGGATCTTTATGCTCCGAGCCCCTCCCTGCAGAATCCTGGGGCTCTGCTCTTGCATTGAGGCCCTTCAATGTGGAACTGGCTCAGGCTGGTTAAGGACTCAGTCTCTGAGAAAACAATTAGACTGATGTGAATGCAGTTTTGAAAAAAAAAAAATGTGGATGGTATATCTTGTAACATTCCACCACAGCAGCCGGTGGCCCGTGAACTAGGGGAGACACCAGAGGAGGCAAGCCCCACATCTGGGCCCCAGACTGACCTCGCAGAGCCCCAGAGGGAATGAAAAGCCAGGCTCCCACCATGGGGGACTGAGAAAAAAAGCAGCTGGGAAACTGCCATCAAAAGATACACTCTGACTAAAATACGGCTTATGACAATCACTGGTAAAGAGACAAAATTTGGATGACAAAGTCTATCATAACACCAGGAACTGAAAAACTATGCTGAAAACGCGCAGACCTCTCCTCTTCATTTAACACTAGAA